>NC_058098.1:51612500-53053750 GCF_020171115.1 Neogale vison | reverse complement strand
TTTGCTCATTTGATCCATTGACTAGTGTAGGCAGGTGCTGCCTGCCTGTCAGCGCCCCCTAGAGACGGCCCAAGAATCTTCACACCCTCCCCACCTTCCCACCCCTGGTGTTGGGGGAGGAGCCAACTGAACTATTTCTCGGGGGTGGGGGGTGCGCGGGACAGGACTAAGGGAGCGTGGATGCTGAGCTCTATTTCCTGTGGCCACACTCCAGGCTTACCTGGGGTACAGATAACCCCTTTCTGTAGATATCATTGTGTCTCTTCTATGTAGCGGGACGCTCAGGAGACAGAAGCCCTGCCTTGTGGGGCTTGAAATCTGCTTGGAGCAGGTTCAGATGGGAGGGGCTCGTCGGTGGGGGACAGAGCTGCCTGCTGGTGGAGGGCCCTCTCTGCAGTGCCTGAGCTGAGTCCTTCTGCTGGTGGCCGGGGGGGGGGGGGGGGTGGGGGGGGGTGGGGGGGAGGAGAGGGGCCTGGGCTTTTGGTGCCCCCTTCTCTCTGGCTGGGCCCCAGGTGAGGGACGGCAGGAGGGAGTGAGAGGGCAAGGCCCTGCCTTCACTCTTCTCAGAGGCCAAATGCTCAGGCTGATAAACTTCCCTACCCCCGGAATAGCCTCTGTGAATGGGACCTCGCTACCGCCATGGCCACCAGTGCTGACTTTGGGTTTCTCTCTGGCTCTCTGACCAGGCAGAGGGAAATGTACCTGAAGGGTATGACACCAGCCTCAGTCACAAACCCAAGTCCTAAAGTCCCTTCACGTCCTGCAGGGCCAGAGACCAGTCAGGCGGTCCAGGCACAGACACCCTCAACGCCTACACAAACACAGACAGAAACACTTCCTCCACGCCCAGCACCCACCCCCTTCAAACACGGATATCCATGCGGACACACCTCAGGCACAAATACACTCTCCCCACCCACGCCCTGCCCCTCAGTGGTAGAGACTTAGAGCACAGACACCTGTGCCCGGCTCATAGCCCAGGAGCCCGGAGTCCTGCCCCCATGGAAATTTCCTCCAACCACAACCTCACAGACACAGGCATGCTGTGCTTTCTCGCAGATACCCTTTCTTGACCTCAACCACACAGATGAGCTCACAAATTCAGACACCGAGCACATCAGAGTCTGCAGCACCTGTGTGCTCACACGCCTCAGCACGTGCTCTGTACATACACACGTGGACCAGAACCCCAAGCCAAGCCTCTCACGTCCCCCCAGTGCTGGAGGGCTGGATTGGGGGCTTGTGCCTATGGACAGCTTATTTACAGTGCATGGGTTTTGGAAGGTGTATGTGTGCGAGAGAGAGAGAGAGGGAGAGAGAGAGAGAGAGAAGGCACAAGGTGTCAGGCGAGAAAAGTGGAGAGGAAGAGAAGGAAGGAAAAGCTTTGTGACTCACTTCCAGCTTTAACAATGTTATATCTCAGCCCCTCCAGTCGGTGTGGGGGTGTGGTGGGGGGGGTGGGAGGGTGGTGGAGGGGAAGGATCCATTTGTCAACCCAGGCTCTGCTTGGTTGTGGGGCCATAAAGTGAGGTCCTTTCCTGCCGGACAGAGGAGGTGGGACCCCATCCAGAGAGGATCGCCCTTCCTCTGTCTGCACCTGGGCCTGCGGGGGAGGGGGGCGTGAACTCCGCATCCCACATCCCCAACACCTGGCTTGTCTCCAGTACCCTTCTTCCCCATCCCTGACCAAACAAAACCCCAGAGCCTTCTGTGTCCCCACCGCAGCTCCGGGGCTCAGCCATCCCTAATCAACAGCCTGGCCTACAGTTCCTGTCACTAGGATCCCACATTCGCCACCCAATTGCACCCCACGAGTCCCTCCAGATGTGTCCTCCAGGTATGTCTGCTGCCTGCCATGCCCCTCCGTGCTCCCATACTCCTCACCACCATCCTTGAGGCCCCAACTCCTTCCGTGATGCTGCCTCCCAGCCCTGAGCTCTTCCTGCTGCAAACACCATGGTTTCTAGTCCTAGTTGGGAGCTAGTGAGCCACCTCCTCCTCCCAGTTAGACTATGAGTTCCTAAAGATCAGGCTCTGGAGTTTCTTCTGCCTCCAGAACCCTGTCCCCACCCCCAACCAGCGGGGCTCTGGACAGCAGCAGGGGCCCTGGCAGCAGCAGGGGCCCAGCAAGGCCTTGAGCCATGGTGGAAGGGGGTGGAAGAAGGGTTGAAAGACAAGGACCTCTGCCCAACAAGGTAACTGGTTTCCCTCTGGACTTGATTCTCCTGGCCAGCGCTCCATTCTGCTGGGACAGTGAAGAGGGAGGATTTCTCACCGGGAACCCCACTTCCGGATCCAGGGCCTCATCTGCTGCACGCCTGTTTAGCACTGTGACATGGGGGCTCTCATTAGCCTCTATTTACTGAGGCTTCTAGGAGCTGGGGAGTTTCCCTGGCCACCCAGCTGGTAAACAGCAGAGCCCTCGAGCTTCTGCCCTCCCCCTCCTCACGATACCTTCCTGCCCCTCAGCAGTCCAACCTCTGTCCCCAGTTTGCCCTCTGAATGTTACTGGTCTCTGACCTTGAACTTTTGGCTCTGCTTTGTCTGCCTGAAACTCTGCCTGTTTCTTCCCTTATCTTTCCCCTAAGCTCCCACCCCTTTGCCTGAGTGTGTCTCTTCTAACTTGCCGGGGGGGAAGAATGACGTGGGCCCCCTGATTGAGGGTGTTTCTTTATGATCTCGATCTCACTGGGAGCCAGGCTCAGCACGCACACTTCAGTGAGGAAGGTTTTTCTGAAGTCTGGACCGGAAGCTAGACAGAGACCTGTCCTCCTTTCTCGGTACCAGCAGGGACAGTGCTCATAAGAGACGCTCCCTGTCTGCTTGTAGCTTCCTTTCTGGCATGCTGTCTTGTACACACACATACACACAAACACACCATAGCCGACTTGCCTCCCCAGAGCCTACACAATCCCTGTTCTAAATGATGATGAAAAAAAAAAAACAAAAACAGGTAATGGGCTCTGGGAAATGCATGGGACTGACTCCTTATGGCACAGACTCAAGAGTGTGATCCCAGCCCACAGATAGCATGTAATTATTTGGTAAGAAGTTGAATTCCAGCCCCAAGCCAGCTGTCCCTGTTTTGTTTTTTTCTTTTTTCCCCCTCTCTCCTGTGCTGCTTGCCAGACCCACAGTGCCTCAGTGTCAGATGTGAAATGTGGTTGCGATTTTCGTGCCTAACCAAAGTCAAAGCTGATTCCTCACTGAAGTTCATTTTAGCTGGAAGATAAAGACTGACCCAGATTCTTGTGTGTGGGTGTAATGGGGGGAGGGGGTTCCAGAGCAGAGGGAAGGTGGAGGGAACAGGCTGGCAGGACTGCACTAAACTAACCCTTGGGGGTGAGTGTGGCTGACTGACTTTCTTTGGCCAATGAAATGTGAGTAGAACTGACACCTGTCACTTCCAGGTGACAAGAATGAAAGCTGAGGTGAACTCTCCCCTTCTGGCCCGCCATGGTTAATGGTGAACGGTGGTGTTGTGGTGGCAGTTGGGAAGGGGGAACCTGGAGTGAGGAAGACACCCTCCAGAACACCTCAGGTGACCTGCGACAGTCACTTGGCCCGAGAGAAAAACATCTTTACTATGTTAAACCACTGAAATGTTGGGGTGTTCGTTACTACAGCACAAAGTAGCCAATCCACTCTTGATAATGGACCTGCCCTATAGGGTTGATGAGGGGATTCAGAAAATAATATACACCAAGAGCTTAGCACAGTGCCCCCAAGCATGCTGCCTCCTCTTCTTCCTCGTCGTGCTCCTCTTCCTCTTCTGCTGTTATTTCCCTTTTTATGCTTTGCACCAAGTCACAGCAGTTGAGTCCGACCCACTAAGTGTCTGGAATGGGGTGACAAGTATCTATGCAGGGAACTGTCACCTGCTGCACTGCCAGGAGTCCCAAGCTCGGTGAGCCCAAGGGAGGGAGTAATAAGTTTACTGACCTTCTCAAAAGTAAGGTCTGATTTTGTGTGTGTGGGGGGGTGTTTGATTTCTTTGGGCCGAGGAAAGGGAATGGTAATGTTCTAACTGTGAGAACTGCTGCCCTTGTCTGGGATGCGCCAGACACTGAATCGGGCACACTGGCCCTACTGTCAGAGTGACAATAACACCCATGGTGTGTGTGCTATTATATGTCCATTTTACAGATTAGAAAATCAAGGCCAGCGAGAGTGCCCAAGTCGGGCAGAGTGTGTACAAGGATGAAGAGGTGTGGTGACTCTTAACTGGCCTTCAGTTTAGTGCCTCTCAAAGAGCCACAGGATACACTCCAAGGACAGTGTTATAAGAATGTAATCCATACTCCACCCTGTGGCCTGGGAGACATTCCCAAAACACAGCTCTGGCAAAGTCACACAGCTGCTCATGAACCCACTGTGGCTCCCCACTGCTTGCCTGCCTGCTTGCTTGCTTGCTTTAAGAGCGAGAGAGAGAAAGCAAGAGCAAGTGAGTGAGTACAACAGGAGGAGGGACAGAGGGAGAGGGAGAAGCAGTCTCCCTGGCTGAGCAGGGAGCCTGATTCGGGACTCCATCCTAGGACCCCGGGATCATGATCTGAGCTGAAGGCAGACACCCATCCACCTGACAGGCGCCCCTCCCCACTGCCTACTGGACAAGGGCTGCAGTGTGGCCAGCTGCTCTGAGCCCCTCCTGATCTTTCCAGCATTGTCTCTGGCTGTTCCCAGAGCTCTTCTCCGTGTCTGAACATTTCCTGCCATTTTCTACCTCTTGGATCTTGCTCCAGCATTAGTCTGGCGTGTCCTTCCCCAATATATTCACTTGCCTGAGGCCTACTTTTCCTTCACAGTTCAGCATACTGCCTACCTTCTCTCTCTGCCCCAGGGGCTCTTGCTAGAATCAAGCCTTAGGGAGCAGCTCTGAAGTTGACTTGATCTGATTTGAATGTTGGGATGAGAAAAGATGGTTCCCTTGGGCTGCAGGTATTTGCTACTATTTTATGAAGATTTTTAGTAGTATGTGTATATGAGGATTGGGTGTGTATAAATATATCAAAGGTGTGTGCCTGGAGTACTGTTTTACTGATAGCAGTAGATGATCAAACAGGCCTGGAGATCGCTGTCACAGAGACTATGAGAAATTGTGGAGGTTTGCCATGTACCCGCTGTGTGGCTTAGGAAAGTTACTTGACTTTTCTGAGCCCTAGTGATCTTGTCTGTAAAATGGGGATTATCTCTGTTTCTAGGCCACTGCTGGCTGCGTCGGAGCTGTTGGTGGGTCCTGATAGGAGAGATGGAGGAGGGAGGGGTAGAGGGGTGACTCTGTGGCATAGGCAGGCTGGGCTGAGACAATCCCAGGGGTGTTTGATAAAAGGTGGGGGCTCTTTGGCCAAATAAATGTTATAAGAAAAAGCAGTCTCCAGGGAAGGGCTCCCTCCTGATCCTCACTTACGGGCCAAAGTCCCCAGAGGCCAGTCTGGAGGCTCCTTTTATGTGACTGTAAAGTAATCCAGGCCCTGGCAGGGTCGAGCCTGGGCGGGCACTGACGCGCAGGGCGGCATTGATGTGGTCAATGATTACCTTTTATGCCTGGTCATAAAGGCAACCGCCCAGCCCTCTGGACAATGCCCCCTCCAGACAATGCCCGGGGAGCGTGGTTGCGTGAGTGCGCATGCGCGCACCACACACACAGGCATACACAGTCCTGCCGGGGGCAGGCACCTGTCTCTGCCAGAGATCTCTGTGAATGTCTATGCAGGGCATCTTCGTCTTCCCTGGGTGGTCCCTGGAGACTTGGCCCAGAAGCGAAGGGGGTATGGGTGGCTGTAAGTGGGGTCCAGTGAGCTTCAAGACACAAAAGAGCTGCCTTCAGAGCCTTGGAGCTTGTCCCAGGCGGGTGTATGCAAGAGGGGGTGGCGTGGTCAGACTTAGGGACCAGGTGCCAGTGGGAATGAGGGTATCCTAGAACAGATTTAAGTCCATTACCATCTCACAGGTGTGACAGTTGAAGTCTGGGTGCACAGTGCCTTGCCCCGGGTCCCGAGGAAAGAGACAGCCACCGAGTAAGAGGTAGGACCCAGGTCGTCACTGTTATGGCCAAACCAAGGGGTAACAGTTGTGAATGTCAGGTGTCAGAAAAGGATTGGGGTCACCCTGAGGCTCCTGTTATGGAGAGACCAAGGATGAGCCCCTTGGGGGGCCCTGCAGGGCCTGCTGTCCTGATGGGTCCACACGCCCACCCATCAGGAGGGATGGCGGGCTGTGAGGGGGCAGGGCTGGAGCATGGGCAGCCCAGTTAACATCCTGCCTCTTGGGAACTGCCTCTTGGAACTTTGTCCCAGATAGAGAGGCTGGAGGGGAAGGGGTTTCCACCTCTGGTAGAGAGGGTTCTGGCACAGCAGGTGGCTGAGACATCTCTGCGGGTCCCGAGGCTGGAGATCCAGGCTGGAGATAGGGAGGTCTGGGTTCCTGCAGCCTTCCTCATCCGGGTAGCACTCTCCTTCCCCGACAGAGGGGAGAACCCTGCACTGTCTTCTTGGTGGGCATGGTAGAGATCAAACCATGACTCCAGAGGACAGCTCTCAGACAAGCTGACATTTGGGTTGCTATCTGGAGGGAAAAGGGCTGTTATCCATAACAGTGGTCATAAATGCTTCGTGGAATCAGAGTGGAGTTGCTTTGAGCCCTCGCCAAAATGCTCCAATCAACCTTTGGCTCTGATAAAGATAAGTGGACCCAAGGTGATAACACACAAACCAGAAACTGTCAACAGGTGCTAATTAGGGCGCTGGGAGCCGAGCCACACCCACTGCACCTGACGTGGGGAGAAAGCTCAGGTAGGGGCGCTCCATCTGGGTCAGGGAGGATATGGGCCCCTGCCTGGACCTCAGCCTAATGACCTTTTTTGTTCCCTCCTCCTTCCAACGACTACCCTCCCCAACCCCTGCTTACATGATATTACATAACACAAAAGAACAAAATCTATTTGAACATTGTGCAATATAACACGATCAGCATGATGTCACAGTGGAAAGAGTCTTGAACTGGGAGCTGGGAGACCTCATTCGAGCCATGCTCTGTATAAGCTGGAGTGTTGTGGGGTTTTTTGTTGTTTTTTTTTTTAAGATTTTATTTTTTAAAGTAATCTCGGGGCGCCTGGGTGTCTGAGTCGGTTGAGCATCCGACTCTTGGTTTCAACACAGGTCATGATCTCAGGGTCCTGGGATCAAGCCCTGCATGGGGCTCCCTGCTGGGTTTGGAGCCTGCCTGAGATTCTGTCTCCCTCTCCCTCTGCCATTAGCCCCCAACTTCTTGTCTCTCCTCAAAAAACGTTAATAAAATAAAATAAAAATAAAATGTAATCTCTATACCCAACGTGGGCCTTCAGTGCGCAATGCTGAGGCCAAGAGTCACACTCTCTACCGACTGAGTCAGCCAGGTGCCCCAGTGTCATTTCTCTTGGAACTTAAGTCAGTCCCCTTTATAAAATGGGGAGTAGAAAGAGGGCAGTTATCCACTAATCCCCTGCTAGGGTCCCCTCTCAGTCTAAAGTTCGTTCTCTTCGGCCACAAACACTGTAATCTGCGGAGCGCAGAAAACATCACAGGTGCCACCCAGCAACGCCCAGGTGTGGGTGACACGCAACAGAATCACAAATCTATCTGCAGAAGGGGAGCCGTGCGGAGGGCTGCAAGCTGTGGACAGTTCTCAGGGCTCCTGGAATTCCTCTGCCTGTCGGAGCTAGAGGTCGGCGTGCCTGCTGCCTGCGCTCAGCGGGGCACTTGGGGTCTATTTTTAACTTGGTGCCCCGTAAATAAATGTGACACTGGGCCCAATGCTTCATTCCACTCCCTGCCCTCCCACCACCGAACACACACACACACACACACACACACACACTGAAGTGGCTGCTCAGAGCCACTTGGGAGGTGACACAGGGTGCTGAGCTCCCCTCCAGCTGGTGGAGTTGCTGGGGTCCCACCGCTCTCCCAGGCTCAGACCACACAGTTTTTGCTTCCCACCAGCAAAGCCCAGCCTGAGAGCAGGGCAGGGAGCCGCCATTTCCCCTAGAAACCGGTGGAAGAGGTGCAGACAGGGTTGTACAGGGGTAAATGCAGGGGTGAAGACAGGGGGCAGACAGGGGCTGGGAGGGAGATGAGGGGGTTCCTGACCAGCTATCCTTCTCCAGGCAGCAGAGTTGCTTGTGCTGCCCCTCATCAGGCTCCGTGCTGGACGTGGAGGCAGGGGACTAACTGAGACCCTCAGTGGGGTCAGGGCACAGGAGAAGGGCAAACAACAATGCCTGAGGGGGCCAGAAGTCACTACAGGGGCAGTGGCTCTCGGCTGGGAGCGGCTTCTCCTGCCCTGGGGTGTGGTAAGGAGGGCAGGGGAAGGTACCAAGGTGAACCTTGAAAGATGGGTGGGAAGGCAGCATTCCTCAACCTCTCTCAGCTGCAGTTTTCTCATCTGAACAATGGGTATCACTTATGGCACTTTCTTGGGAGCATCAAGTGACTGAAAGGAAGGGAAGCCTTACAGCAGGGCCTGGCTAGTACTTAAGTGTTGACTGCTGACTTTATGGTCAGGAAGATAAAGAAGGAGGGCATTTGGGACATGGATATGGGGACAGAAACAGAAGAGAACAAAAGGCCCCGAACCTAAACAAGCCGGCCGTCCTGGGAGGCTTTGTGGAGTCACGCAAGGACCTCTGTGTGCTGGGGCAGGAGTGGGGACAGGGAGGGCGTGGGCCTGGCCACTGCAACTGTTGCTTAGTCTAGCCAGAGGACAGTGGGGCCCAAGGGAGCAGACCCAGAAGGGGAAATCCCCAGACTGGACCATTAGGCCTGGTCTCACCTTCCAGGGCTTGAGTCAGGGGCCCATGGCTTTGTGGGGTTTGGATACTCTTTCCCTCCAAGGCTAGTGTTGGGGAGGGGTTTTTAGAGGAGGGGGGAGAGAGGGAGAGAGAGTTAGAGCTGTAGGGTTGAGGGCATATGCTATGGATCAAGGCCCCCAGGCAGCAAGAAGCTGTGCCCATACTGGGGAGGGATCAAGAAGCATGGGCTCCTCCCCCCCACTGGGCTGCTCTGCTCTCCAGTACCAGGAGGCACTAAGGCTTCTGGCATACCAGCCTAGCCCAATGCTCACAGGCTGGCCTCTGCCTCACACCTGCACTGTTTCACCTTCGGTCATAGTGTGGCTATGTGTCATAGTGTGTCATTGTGTGTGTGTGTGTACATGTGGGATTTCTAGACCAAAGAACACTTAGAACCTAAAGGTCAGGTCAGTGCGGATCAAGGACCTGGCCCATCTCCTCAGACCTTGGCACCCAGGCAGCTCCTTCCTACCCAAATCCACTGGGCCTTGGTGGCAGCCGGAGCTGACAGGCCTCTGACTCAGGCTGGCGAGGAGGAGGGGCTGGGAGTGCTGGGCCAAGGAGGAGCCCAGGGAGTCATCTGCTGAGAGACAGGCCCCATGCAGCCCCAGGCTGGGGGCAGCGTTGCTGGGCTTTCCTGCCCCTGAAACAATCGCCAGGGCTGAGGCCAAGGGTCAGGACACAGGCGAGGATGGGATCCGGGGGAGCCCCGAGCAGCAGCAGCAGCAGGACATCCTGGAAGTGAATCCAGGGCTGACGGCCGACCGTGTTGCCACCGCGCGTGGGAAGGCTATGGCTGCCCATCAGGGGTGGGCTCTGCGGTATTCCGGCCCCAGCCTGGGGGCACAGTAGTTCACCCTCTGCTAATGGGGTGAGACTGAGTAGAGCTAGTGAAAACCAAGTACTGGAGGCCAGAGCTCCTCTGAGAGTCCAGAAGCAAGCCCGGGAGACACATGGGGAGAGGGAAGGGTGCTCTCTGTATCTCATGTCTGACGAAGCCCCTGCCATGGAGACGGGACGAGGAGTAACCCTGATGCATCGGGGCCACTCCACGCTTCCTGGGCCCAAGATGCAGCCTCTGTAGGCTGCGGGTGGGCCCCTTCTCAGTTTATCCCAAATGCAGCCACAGAAGCCCCATGGAAAAATCTCCCCTAAAGGAAGCCGTCTTGGAGCTTTCCAGGAATGCTGGCCTGGGGTGGAACCGGGGTGAGGGGAGAGGAGGGGCATGGGTGGTTATGTTCCAGAATAGATTTGGACCCAAACCCAAGAGCATCGTGTTCCCACGGGCCTGAAGGCTGGCCATGGAGGAAACGGGAGGTCACAGGGATGTGCCTGGTGGCACCAGGACAAGGCTGGCTGTGTGTGTGTATGTGTGTGTGAAGGGGGGAAGGGGGAAGAGAGAGACAGACAGACAGGGCTGGGAATGACCTGAAATGTCCCATGTTCAGGACCCTAATGCCAAAGGCAGCCTGGACCAAGTAATCTCTTTTCTTTTTTTAAAAAAATTTTATTTATTTTTTTAAGTAAACTCTACCCTCAATGTGGGGCTCAAACTCATGGCCCTGAGATCAAGAGTTCCATGCTCTACTGAGTCAGCCAGGTACCCTCTCATCTTTTATTTTTATTTATTTTTAAAAATATTTAATTTATTTATTTGACAGAATACAAGCAGGGGAACAGTAAACGGAGAGGAAGAAGCAGGCTCCCACTCAGCAGGAAGCCCAATGCAGATCTGGCGCTCAATCCCAGGACCTCAGGATCATGACCCCTGCTGAAGACAGACACTTAACCGACTGAGCCACCCAGTCTAGGCACCCCTCATCTTTTATTTTTTTTAAAATAAGTTTAGGGATGCCTGCATGGCTTACTCAGTTAAGCGTCTGCCTTCAGCTGGGGTTGTGATCCCGGGGTCCTGGGACGTTGCATTGGGCTCCCTGCTCAGCCGGGAGTCTGCTTCTCCCTCTCCATCTGTCCCTCCCTCTGCTCGTGCTCTTTCTCTCTCTCAACTAAATAAATAAACTCTTAAAAAAAAATACCTTTAAGAGGAGACAAAGTGGGCGCCTGGGTGGCTCAGTGCGTTGGAGCCTCTGGCTTCGGCTCAGGTCATGATCTCAGGGTCCTGGGATCGAGCCCCATGTCGGGCTCTCTGCTCCGTGGGGAGCCTGCTTCCTCCTCTCTCTCTCTGCCTGCCTCTCTGCCTACTTGTGATCTCTGTCTGTCAAATAAATAAATAAAATCTTTAAAAAAAAAAAAAAAAAAGAGGAGACAAAGCATAGCTCCGTGGTGGAGAGCATGGCCTGGGCCAGACAGCCAGGGTTTGAACCTGGGCCACGCTGCCCCCTCCAAGCTGCTATGACTTCAGGTAAGTTGGCTTATCCATCTCTGTGTCTCTGTTTCCACAACTGTAAAATTGGCATCGGAATTGTATCTTATCTCAGAGGGTCACTGTGAAGATGAAGTGAGCAAAAATCAATAAAGTGCTTTGAAATTGGCCTTACACAGACTGCACATGTACCCAGGTTTGGTGCTTGCCGAAGAAGTGAAACCCCATGCCAGTCCATCAACGTCAGGCCCAGACCCAGGCCAGTGCTGAGCTCTGACCAGCTGGGTCCACACGGGGTGGGGCAGGGCGGCCCGTGTCAGCACATCCAAAGTTCCCAGACCTGCTGAGCTGGCAGAGAGCCTGCCCTGGCACTCCCTGGCCCTGAAGAAAGACCTAGAAAAGTGCTTGGGGCTTCCCAAGGTGTCCATGGGTGGAGGGGACAGAGGACTGAGCCCCGGCCTTGGCTGAAGACTCCATCCCTGGATTGCTGACCTGTCCTGGCCTTGCTGTAGGGCTGGGACTGGCCGACGGGTCAGTCGGGCGTCTTGTCTATGGGAAGGGGAAGTTCCGAGGGTTCAGGACTCACTCCATGGGGGCTGGGGTGACAAATGTGTGCTTAGAGGGGCTCACAGCCCTACAGCCCCTGGGTGCTGCCCTACTCTGACTAGAATTCCATACCAGCAAGTCCACAGCAGCCCATCCGAAAATAATTCTTAGCTGTCTTGTATTCCTGATGATTTCATTCAGCTACACAGTTAGGCAGTCCATCAATGGCACTTACCAAGGCCCCACTGGGTGTCACACCAGTGAACTTCAGGGATACAGAGATCTTTGTCTTGGATGCCAGGACCCGTACGTGGGGTCCAGGATCAAGTGGGGAAAGGGGTTCCTGGTTGCAGGAACAGTGTGGACCAAGGTGTATCAGACCAAGAGACTTGAGACTGAGCTGTGCCGTGTGGCTGGAGGGAGGGCGAGGACAGGAAAGGCCCTGGGGTTCCCGGCTTTCTCTGGAAACAGCCATTGAAGGCAAGACTTCAAATGTCCAGAGGGTGAGGAGGTGTTCCTGACATCCCCCAGGGTTGGGTCCTGGAGCTGTTCAAGTACTCTTTGCCCATTAATGACAGTGTAGCATCGGGGTGTGCTGGGGGCTACAGGTTGCCTTGTAGGCTGCAGACCACACAAGTGCCTCATTTGGAGTTGTGCAACGCAGTGGCCCTGTGACATCTGGGGGCATGGTGTCTGGGTGTCGGTGAATGGGTGCTTACCTGTGTCTGAATCAGCATGTGCCTGTGGGATGTGATATAGCCTGCAGCTGTGTGTGAGTGTGCGCGTGCGTGCATACGCACCATGACTGGGGCGCTATCCAGCAGCTGGGGGGCTATTTTTGGAGGTGTTAGCCGGTAGAGATGGCTTCCGCAGGTGAGAACACCTGTTCAGGTGAGAACGCCTGGAGGTGATTCCACATCTGGGCTTGTACCTCGCTGGAAGGTGTGTCTCTGGGCATCAAGCCAAGCAGGTGTTGGCCTCCCTAAGAGCCTGGCCTGGGGAGGAGACAGGGAAGGGGGCAGTGGGGTGGAGGGTCTCTTTGGGGGCTTCAGAGAGACTGAGTGAAGGATGTCCAGTGGCCACCTGCCCATTTCTAGCTTTCCATTAGGCTATCCAACCTCCCATGTCTTTCGGTCCATCGGCTAAGCTGTCCATTTGTCCATCCATTGGCCATCTGTGTGTTCTTGGTTCTCCCCTCAGATCAGCCTGCCTCCCTCAGGTACCTCACTCTCAATTCCTCTGATGCAGGCAAGCCTCACCTTGACCTTTGCTAGCTCTTGGGGTCACAGCACACCCTCCTCACCCTGGGTGCATGGCCTGCTCAGCTGGTCTCTGCTTCACCCTGCAGGTGTCACAAGGTCCCAGCACAGACATGGCACTTGCCAGTCCTGGAAGCAGAGATGCACAGACGCCCCCTCCAGCCCTCTTTCCAGAAGGTTCTCCCATCTCTGGCCTACACAAGCCTCCTCTCCTCTAGGGAGTCTTCTCTGAGCACGCTGCTCTGCTCCTGGTCCCTCAGGCCTTCCTCTGCCTCAGGCATGTGCAGGCTGTGGGGAGCCTGGCCAGAGCCCTGAGGGAGCAGAGCCGAGAGAGGCGCCCAGATCGAGAGGGGGCAGCCTCAAATGGGGCACTCCCTTGGTGCAGGGGACGGGGAAGGGCCATGGGGCAGGTCCCATGTCCCCTGCCCCAGGGATTTCCCTGGATGTGGTCTAGCCAGTCCTCCCCACCCTGAAGCCCAGCACAGTGCTAGGGCTCCTCCCGGGAGGTTTCTCCTATAGAGAATGGGGATTCTTACACCCTTTCGAACAGGGTCCTTAGACACTGCTTCCCTGGTTCCACCACCCTCCTCAGGCCTGAGTTCTCCCCCTGGCCCAGACTGTGGGTGGGGTGCATTGGCCCGGCCAGGGAAGGACCAGCTTCATGGTGCTGCTCTTTCCAGGACCTAGTAGAACTAGAACACTGGGAGGGGGATGAGGTAAAGGTGGAGTTTATCAGTTATAGAATATGTGTGTAAATGCGTGTGTGTGTGCGTGCGCACATGCATTCATAGAGAGCAGACACTCCCTGAGCTCCTGGAGTGTGCCGCCCACTGTTGCAGGCATTGAAGAAAGAGCTGGGGATAAGACCGAATGGGGTACTGCCCTTGGGAGGCTGGTGTTCTAGAAGGGGAGACCCACGAGCTGCTGGGGCAGTGTCAGAGAGTGGTGGGTCTGTGAGGGTGGTGACAGCGTGTGTGTGTGTGTGTGTGTGTGTGTGAATAAGGGGTCTGTAAGGGAACAGGGTCAGGCCCAAGCAAGTACGTGTGCATGTGAACTAGAGTGTGCCTTTGGGGATATCCGTGGTCCCCTGGGGTCTGGGCTTGGCAGCTGGCTTGTGTCCATGCAGGCCCGGAACTGGCGCGTACACACACACCAGCCACAGCTGGCTGACTCCCAGGCTTTGGGGCTCTAATTTTAGAAGTGACAGCTTACAGATCCCTCTGCACACCTGCTCAGGTGCCCAGCCGCCGGGGAGGGCCCAGCTGGCCTGCTGGGGAGAGAACCTGTCTCAGCCAGCACCACCAGCTCTCTGCCACACCGGCCCGTGCTTCAAACTGAGCAGCCTCTGGCCTGTAGTTCAACAGGGTGGGCTGGGCCTGGGGCTCTAACAGTTGATGGGGAATCACATTCCCCAAGCCCTACACAGGTGGCCCCACCTCCCAGCTCCCAGGAATGCCCCACCCCTGCCCCCCTTTGCAGGAGGCCCAGCTCTGGAACTCTCCAGGACGCTGCTGGCCTACCATGCCCTGCACAGTCACCATGAAAGGTGGGCCAGGCTGGGCTGAAAGTGGGGGGAGAGGAGGGCAGTCAGGTGGGGCCCTCTAACACCTCTTCCCTCCAACGGGCTTCTTTCCAGGCCTGCAGGTGGAAGGTGCTGCCTCGGTGTCCCTCCCCCTGCCTCTGACAACTCCTCATCCTCCCCTTGGTACCACCTCCCATGCTTGTTCTGGGCCCTCCCCAGCTACTACCTTCAGTGGCTCCCTACTTACCAGAGCAAGCTCAAAGTTCTTCCAGGCTGGTGCACAGTCTTTCCTGCAATACAACCATCTCCAGCTCCCCCAGAAACACCCTCTCAACTAGGCTCCGGCTCTGCCTCCGGCTTCTGTGCACTCTGCTTTCCCTCCAGGGCAGCTAAAGGGCATGAATGAAAAGGCCATGTTCAGAACTGAGTGTCTTACTCACTTCATTTCATCCCATCTGCGTAATGTCCCTGTGAGCTAGGTTTTCCTGCCCTCTTTGCACAAAGGAGGAGACCGAGCTCGGAGGAGGGCAGCACTTTGCTCAAGGCGCAGAGCAGGCTGAGTACGAGTGGGATTCAGAACTGCTTATCTGGGGGCACCTGGGTGGCTCAGTGGGTTAAGCCACTGCCTTCGGCTCAGGTCGTGATCTCAGGGTCCTGGGATCGAATCCCGCATCGGGCTCTCTGCTCAGCAGGGAGCCTGCTTCCTCCTCTCTCTCTGCCTGCCTCTCTGCCTACTTGTGATCTCTCTCTGTCAAATAAATAAATAAAATCTTTAAAAAAAACAAAAAACAAAAAACCTGCTTATCTGTCTCCATTGGGCCATTCGGTTCAAGTGGAATGTAAAAGATCCTTACTGGGGGTAACAGCACCAAATCCTACGCCAGCAACTGGAGACGGTATTAGGGGAGGGGACACACACACAAACACACGCACAGGGGGCAGACGGGGAGGAGGGGAGAGGTGTTGAATTGCTCACCTCCTAGTCTTAAAACCTTCACATTTATGACTTAGACACCCAGTTGGTCCCTTTTAAGGAATGAGCTCTATTTCCCTTTAAAAGGGGGTAAGAGTAGGAAAGAAAAAAACACATTTTGTTCTGATGTTTCAAGAAGTCATTTGGGGACAATTTGTCCTTTTTTCTTACTATCTCTGTCCCCCCATTCTTCCACCCCCACCCCAGGCTGGTCCTGGGACCACAGATTGCATCGCCTTCACCCCATCCTTCCCTCCCGGGTTCTACTACCTCCTTGGCTTTCTAAAATCCCAGCTCTAATGCTGAGGCCCTAGGCTAGGGCCGGGGGTGACTCAGGAGATAGTTTCCTGACTAGCCCAAGACTCAGATCTGACCCCCTCTACTGTCTCGGAGTTTTGCGGAGAGGTCCAGCTTGTTCTTGCACCATAAGCTCCACAAGGACAGAGACCTTGTCTGTCTGGTTCACAGGCCTGCAGACTCTTTTTTTTTTTTTAAGATTTTATTTATTTATTTGACAGAGAGAAATTACAAGCAGACAGAGAGGCAGGCAAAAGGGCCAGGAAACATTGCTCCCCTCTGAGCAGAGGGCCGGGTGCGGGGCTCAATCCTAGGACCCTGAGATCATGACCTGAGCTGAAGGCAGAGGCTTAACCCACTGAGCCACCCAGATGCCCCAGGCTGGCAGGCTTTTTACATTCAAATTAAATTCATCCTTACTTCTGGAGACCCCACCCAATTCAGAGGAAACATACTAAGATTCACACTTATTCTATACCAAATGTAATTTTAAGGGCATTAAAAAAAAAATTATTTATTTATTTGAGAGAGAGAGGGAGAGAGCCAGAGAGAACACAAGCAGAGGAAGCAGCAGAGGGAGAAGCAGATCCCCTGCTGAGCAGGGAGGCTGATGAGGGGCTCCATCCCAGAACTCTGGGATCATGACCTGAGCTGAAGGCAGATGCTTAACTGACTGAACCACCCAGGTGCTCTATGGGCATTTAAAAAAATATATATTGAAATGATTATGATTGTGAAATTATCCAACCAGAGTCAATGCATTTAATTTAAAACCGACTTTAGGGGTTCCTGGGTGGCTCAGTCATTAAGTATGTGCCTTCGGCTCAGATCGTGGTCCCGGGGTTCTGGGATTGAGCCCCACATCACGCTCCCTGCTTGGCAGGAAGCCTGCTTCTCCCTCTCCCACTCGCCCTGCTTATGTTTCCTCTCTAGCTGTGTTTCTCTCTGGCAAATAAATAAATAAAATCTTTAAAAACAAAATAAAAATAAAACCAACTCTAATTTCTTCAAAAGCATCAAGCATACTTGGAAATTCTTTGTAATGAGAACATCTAAATCAACAAATTGCTTTTAAATGTAATGAAATGTTCCCGTGTTCCAGGTTTTCCAGCTAACAAGTTTGCCATAAGATTTTGTTTGGGTGACATTAAATAATATCATTAGAGTTTCCATTTTCTAGCTTTTAAAAAATATTTTGAAGCCAGGTGCCTGGGTGGCTCAGTTGGTTAAGCGCCTGCCTTCAGCTCAGGTCATGATCTCAGGGTTCTGGGATGGAGCCCCACAGTGGGCTCCCTTCTACTTCTCCCTTGATGCTCCCCTCCTCATGCTTTCTCTCTATCTCATATAAATAAAGAAATAAATAAAGAAATGAAATAAAATTGTAAAAAGAAATTGTAAAAAGAAATTGAAAGAAATAAATAAAATTGTAAAAAAAAAAAAAAAAAGTATTTTGAAGCCAATACATGCCCCCAGCCCAGATCCCAAATCTTTCTGTAGGCCCTAAAGACATTTTGTAGGTCCCAGACTCTTTGCTTATGTGACTGCAAGGATGGGCAGCCTTGGGCCCATTAGCTCCTTAAATACTGTTGGAGAGAAGTAAATGAAAGGAATACAATGGTTTGGAAACATAATGAAGACAGCAAATTAAAAAGAGATATTATTTTGGGGGCCCTTGGGTGGCTCAGTGGGTTAAAGTCTCTGCCTTCGGCTCAGGTTATGATCCCAGGGTCCTGGGATTAAGCACCCGCCGTGGGCTCTCTGCTCGGCAGGGAGTCTGCTTTCCCCTCTCTCTCTGCCTGCCTCTCTGCCTACTTGTGATCTCTCTCTCTGTGTCAAATAAATAAATAAAAATCTTAAAAAAAAAAAAAGAGAGAGATACTATTTTCATCCTTTAGATTGGCAAAGATCAAAAAGCAGTGTTTTGTTTGGTTCTGCTAAGATTTTGTTTTTAAGTAATCTCTGTACTCAATGTGCGGCTTAAATCCAGAACTCTGAGCTCAAGAGCCAGCTGGGCGCCCCATCGAAAAGTGTTTTGATATAAGTTGGTGCAATTTTTTTGAGGACTGCTGGCTGATATTTATCCAAATGCAAAGTGCACAGCTTCTTTGCCCAGGAATTATGCTTCAAGGAATCTGGGTCCTTACAAACATACGAAGCTATATGGAGAAATACTTCCGAGGCCATGAAAGACTGGGAAGGGACTAGAGGTCAACGGACAGAGGACTGATAAAAATGGTAGGATGGCGCCATCCTGGAACTGTTTACAGCCGTGGAAGAATGCATGGAAGTGTTGATCAGAGCAAAAACCTCAGCACAAAGTTGAGCAAAAAGAAATCAGGGTGCAGAATGGTGTGTAGGTGCATTATTTTTGTGTGTGTAAGAAGGCAAACAATATACATATATGTGGATTTATACACTAGGAAGCACCTAGGAATCACTGGAAGGAGACTGGGAAGAATGATTGTTTCTGAGAGGGGAACTCGGAGGATGGAGGGAGAGTTGTTTTTTGCTTATGCTATGTTTAATTTTTATTTATTTATAATTTTTTAAGATTTTATTTATTCATCAGAGAGAGAGCATAAGCAGGGGGAGAGGCAGGCAGAGGGAGAAGCAGACTCCCCGCTGTACAAGGAGCCCAAAATGGGGCTCCATCCCAGGACCCTAGGATCATGACCTGAGCCAAAGGCAGATGCTTGACTGACTGAGCCACTCAGGCATCCCTGCCCTGTTTAATCTTTTCTTAAAGATTTTATTTGGGGGGCACCTGGCTGGCTCTATCAGCAGAGAATGTGACTCTTGATACTGGGGTTGTGAGTTCGAGCCCCATGTCTCTATACCCAATGTACACCAGACGTGGGGCTCGAACTCACAACCCCAAGATCAAGAGGGCACGCTCCACCCACCGAGCCCGCCAGGCACCCCTACGTTCAATGTGGTTTTTTTAAAGTAATTGGTACATTTTCTCTTTTTTTAATTGAAAAAAAATCTAGTTTACAGACAGATGTCTGTGGAATAAGTGAAGTAAAACAAACAAAGGCATGAATGAATAAATTCTAAGTTACATGGAGGAAGGAATTGCACTGTAGCCTGGAGCCCTAGGGGCTTTGGCCACCCAGTGAAGGAGACCCACAGAAAAGGCAGAAAACCCCAGTCTATTCTGCAGAGGGAGGTGGGGGAGGGGAGGGGTCTGGAGGTCTCCTCCAGTAGGGCCTGAAGGATGGAAAAGGTTAGACAGATGGGGAGGAGGTGGGGGTAGGTTGTCTTTTGTCCTGGGAGGGCTGCCTCTCTATCCCTGTCACTACCCCCCAGCTCTTCCCTAGAGACTACATTTATTTCAAGCCTGGGAAGTCCCAGCCCTTAGCATGATGCCTGGCATATAATCTGTGGCAATAAATAGTGGTTGACTGAATGGGTGGAATCACTTGTTGGTTAATCTCTAGACCACAGTGTTAGTCATTCCTGTCTCTTCCCCAAACACCTCTTTGCCACTGAACAACAACAATAGCAAATGATTCTCGTGGAGCTGCTGTGTACTGCTGTGCAAGCTGCCTACTGCACAACTCCAGGAAGAGCCATTTTCATAGACTGGCATGTGAGTAATGCCTTCTGAAGTTACAGGACATGGTGTACCTGAAAACACTTTTTCTTCTTTCAAACCCAGGAGAACTGAAACCACACTGAGAGTAGGAGAGGAAAGGGATGGGGACTCTTCTAATCCAGGCACTACAGGGTTTTCTCCCCCACATCCCCCTCCAATTCCTAAGGCCCTTCCCTTCCTTTTTTCCTCTCTTATTTGAGTTTAAGGTGACTTAGCCAATCTGGCCAATTACTCTGTTTCTCAGCTACAGAGTTTGGAGTTTGCCCTGTGATCTTGGGCAAGTTCCAGAACACTTCTGGGTCTCAGTTTCCCACCTAAGAAATGAGTACATGTGTAAGGAGAAGCTCATGGGGATAAAAGTTTGAGGAAATGCATCCTCATGGGATATGGCACTCTCTGAGGGGACAAGTCCTCACATTCTGCCCAGTTCTGCTTTGCCTTCCACATCTTTGGGCCTTTTATTTAGCATAGGGAGCAATATCCTGGAACAAAAGGAAGCCGTGCAGGGAGCGGGAGCCCTTGCCAAGTCCTGACTCTGATGATAGCCACAGTGTGCTAGTAGCAAGCCCCAGCGCCTGCCTGAGCCTCGATTTCCTTCTCTGTAGAACGGGTGCTTAGGCCAAGTCAGCGAGTGCCAAAATGCTGGACAGAGTCTGCCGTGGCCTTTCCTTTTTCTCTTTAATTTCTGTCATTTGTGTTTCATTCTTTCTGATTGCAAGCGTCACATGTATTCGTGCAAGTTCAAAACCAACACTTCTGAAAAATCACTGCTAACTTTTATTTTCGGTCACTTTTAATTCTGATATAATTTCAAATGTATAAAGAGTCACAAGAAGAGTGCAAAGATTCTGGTAGACCTTTTCCTCAGATTTATCACTTGTTAACATTTTATCCCTTTGTTGCTCTTTTCTCTGTCTGAATCCCTGTGTGTGTTTGTGTGTGTCTACAATTTCTTCCCAAACTATGTGAGAGTGAAGTGCAGGTCTTATGCTGTTTTACCTCTCAAGGCTTCAGGGTGCATTTCCCAAGAACAAGGATGCTCTCTTCCATTGTGGGACTTACAAAACTCTTGCAGTTAACAAAATCAGGAAACTCAACATTGCTACAACCCTGTTATCCCCAACCACTGGGTCCATGTTCAAAGTCAATTGTGTCAGACTTTTCATAGGTTTCCAGCCAAAATAGGAAAATCTGGACAAGTTTTTCTTCCTTTCTTTCTTTTTTTTAAAGATCTTATTTATTTATTTGACAGACAGAGATCACATGTAGGCAGACAGGCAGGTAGAGAGAGAGAGGAGGAAGCAGGCTCCCTTCAGAGCAGAGAGCCCGATGCAGAGCTCGATCCCAGGACCCTGAGAATCATGACCTGAGCCAAAGGCAGAGGTTTAACCCATTGAGCCACCCAGATGCCCCTGGACGAGTTTTTCTTTTTTTTTTTTTTCAAAGATTTTATTTATTTATTTGACAGAGAGAGATCACAAGTAGGCAGAGAGGCAGGCAGAGAGAGAGAGAGGAGGAAGCAGGCTCCCTGCTGAGCAGACAGCCCGATGCGGGACTCAATCCCAGGACCCTGAGATCATGACCTGAGCTGAAGGCAGCGGCTCAACCCACTGAGCCACCCAGGCGCCCCTGGACAAGTTTTTCTTTTTTTTAAAGATTTTTATTTATTTATTTGACAGAGAGAAATCACAAGTAGGCAGAGAGGCAGGCAGAGAGAGAGAGGGGGAAGCAGGCTCCCCGCTGAGCAGAGAGCCCGATGCGGGACTCGATCCCAGGACTCTGAGATCATGACCTGAGCCGAAGGCAGCGGCCCAACCCACTGAGCCACCCAGGCGCCCTGGACAAGTTTTTCTTAAAGCCAACATGTATTTAGCTTTGAGGACTGTGCTTACCTCTAAAATCAGGCTCTCCCCTGTGGTTTTGCTTTTACAGGTGCTTAGGCTGCCCCCTCTTAATGATGGTGATAGCAGAGAGTGGGCTGTTACTTGCTTCTGAGATTCTTACTTGGCAAAATAAGAAATGGGCGATCTTCTGCTAGTCCTTCAATTTCTTTTGCAGGGATCCCAAGGTGTGGTTCCCCCACCAGGGCTAATGCTCCTTGGTTCCAGGTGAGTCAGATCACCAGAGACTTTCCCTGGAGCCCAGCTGAGAGCACAGCTGCTCCCAACTCTGGAAGCCGGCATATGATAGGCAACCCCAGGCCCTATCCCTCCGGAGCAAATGCTCTCACTCAGCAGAGTGCACCTTTCCCCTTTTTGCGGCTCTCCTGCATCTGTATGGAACATCCCGTACCTTGGGAGCCCAGCACCGGAGGCAGAGCCGTTCTCCGGGTCCAGAAACCAGAGCTCACCCTCCCAGCCTCCTTTGCGGCTGCACTGCATGCATGTGACCAGGTTTAGCCAATCAGATACACCCTCCCATGAACTCTGACTCTCAAGCAGGTGATGCAAAGCATCAGTGATGCGATGTATCTGACAGAATTGGGGGTGGCAGCGGCAGCAGGAAGAGTTTTCAGGGGGCAGTGGAGCCACAGAGCTAGTGCCCTTGCGGTCCTCCCTGCTCTGCCCTGGAGCTGTGATTTGGGCTGAGGTTCTGGCTGCAGTCCAGTCCCCCCGACTCCTGCACCTGGCTCTGCAGCAGGCTTGAGGAGTCCCTGCGCTTTCCATTGCTCGCAAGCAGGAGCCCTGACCAGTAAATACTGATTAAGTCAGTCTCATGGGAATGGAAAGGTGCTGGGACCTGGAGTGTGGACACATCAGGACTTGGGCCGTGATCCTGTGGAGATAGGCAGCCATGGAGGAATCCGGTTTCCTGATCAGGAATGTGGATGGGACACCCTGTCTAGATATCAGGTGGGACAGTCCAGGCAGGAAGTGCTGTGGGTGAGGGGCCTTAGGGCTGTGAGAGCAGAGAGCCTGGAGCCTGAGAAAGGGGCTGGGAGGAGGGAGATGAGCTCAAGGAGGGTGGGAATGCCTTTGTAGGAGGAGAGAGCTGAGCTGGGTCATACGGTTCCATCCACCCACGATATTTTTTGACCTGCTTGGATATGTCACACAGTGTTGGTTAATAAAACAGGCTGGGGGTGGATATTGTTATCTCATTGTATATATAGAGAAAGATGAATTAATTGGTACGAGATCAGAAAAACAGAAGGGGACAGAGCCAAAATTTACACCTGGGCCTAACTCTAACAATGAGGCTCTTAAGAACCTAAACAGATGCTCAGATGAGGGACCGATGCCTCTGCCTCTGTCCCTGAGTTTTTATATGTTTCCGGCATGTACTTTAAGTAACATATACTCCTTGTAAGTACTTTGTGAGAGAGTTTGGACAAGTAATAGAATCTGGGGGGCCTGGTTCAGTTCGTAAACACCAATCCTTCCCTCCTCCCCCACCAGGAAAAAAATTCAGATCCAAAAAATGAGCTGCAGCACTCAGGCTTGGTTGTGGTTGCCTCCCGGCTACCCCGTTGCCCCCCGCTACCCTCTCCCCCACCCCCAGTACACCCTGAGCTCAGGTTTGTTCTAGGTGTTTGTCCATCTCCTTCTGGACTCAGGGTTAGTACTGTGGCACTAATAGTGGAACTATCCCCCTTTCTTGGGATAGATTCAGGCATGGGATGTGGCTCAATTCTGGCCAGTGAGCAGTGAGGGACAGTCTCTTAGGAGCTTCAGGGAAAATTTTTCCTGGGTCTTAAAAGGGGACACAGGGTGAGGTGTATCCTGAGTTTGGCTTGTTTTTTTTTGTTTGTTTGTTTTAATTTGTTTTACCGTTATGACATTGTGTGACAATGTGATGTCTGGGGTAGTGGCAGCCATCTTGTGACCATGAGGAGAGCTAGCCAAGGACAAGGCAATATGCTGAGAATGGCAGAGGGGAAGGAAAAGAGGAAATAGCCCGAGTCCTTGATGATGATGTTGAGCTGCAGCTCTGCTGAAGTTACCCTTCCTCTGGACTTTTTGTTCTGTGAGATAATACACTTTCCTTATTGTCTAAGCCAACTGAATAAAAATTCTGTTTCTGGCCACCGAAAACATCTTTACTAGTACATGAACCATGGGATCAAAAGAATAAACACCTGACATAATAATACGATATGGTTATAGCTGATGTCAGGGACAACAGCCATTGGTTAAATGAGGAAAGTCTGATTTCTTGACCACAGGAGATCCTAGAATGTCTTTCTTTCTCTGCAACATGAATTGCATAGGCCTTGCATTCTGCATCTTGTCCAGGCATGTGGGAGGGCTTCTATCAGAGGAGAGATCCACTCCTGGCCAGCTGAACTTCTGACTCCCATTTCCTGTAGGGTCAGCAGAGGAAAGCAGTTTTATTTACTGAATCAGGATGGAAAACAGATGTCCAAGCACCCCACTGGGCCCAGGCTCACCCTGGACAGAGGCTAGGCCTGTTCTCAGTCCTGACCTACCCACCAGTTCCCTGTTCCCCATATCGAGTCCAGATGTGGCTTCTTCCAAGCTCTAATAATAATTTTGATTTGTTGCAGTTAAGTAACCTTTGCCCCCCCACCTCAACCCTAAACTCTCCAAGGAGAAAAATAGGAGTTATATTATGAAACATTTGTAAGGAAGCCTGGGTGGGACACAGAGGAATATGCACTTGAGAAGCAGACCGATGTGGGTTCAACCACAGTCCCGAATCACACTAATGGCATGATTACAACCATTGTATCGGTCAACGGCGGCTGTGTAACAAGCCACCGCAAAAAACTCAGTGGCTTAAAACAGTACCTGTTTATTTGCTCATAGTTCTAAAATTTGGGCTGGGCTTGGTGGGACAGCTCATTTGTTCTCCACATAGTGTGTGTTTTGGAAGTGAAGTCAGATGGGACAATGCAGCATACACACAAGTGAAGGAGACCTGTACAATTCATGTGTCTGCCCTGTTCTCTGCTTCCCTGTCCCTATGTGGACTCTTTCCCTTTTCCTTTCAGTTCTTCCTCACTCATCAGCAAGTTGAAGGTAGAAGATATTGGCGGCATGTGTACATGCCACAAAGAGAAGCCCTTCCCATAAGGAGCCTGCAGTGATCTCTGAAAATGGTCCCCTATTGGCTTGATCCAGAAAACTCCACAAAATCACATAAATGGGGAGAGTCAAATCTCTCAAATCAAGAACATTCGAGAAACTGCCCAGGCCATCCTGGATATGCATTTGTGAAAAGTCATCGTGTGTATGAAAGATGTCACTTACAGAAACAGTGTGTGCTGCTCTGTAAATAAATGCAGGACCAGATTTCTCCCAAAGCAGGAGAGGAGACTGCACAGAAGAAAAAGCTATCCCAAAAGAAACTGAAGAGACAAAGGCTTATGACTGAGAATAAGTTGAACATAAAATAAATGCAAATAAAATAAAGACATGAAAAAAAAAAGAACTAAAGCTGAGTTAGTTTTATGCAGTATTTTGTGCAGTGTTTCCAGAGATCTGGTAACAACCAAGTACATATATGCATATGAGCCATGGACTATGAATTGCATAATATTCATGATTCCACATATGAGCTAAATGCTCTTACATTTGCATTTGAAACTGACAATAATGTAAAGCTGAACATTAAAATTCATGCTAATATGTAAATTAAATTTTTTTTTTTCTTAGAACAACATTAAGTAGCAAATAAAAAATTCCACGATGTTGGGAGGGTGTGGGGGGATGGGCTAACAGGGTGATGGGCATTAAGGAGGGCACGTGATGTAACAAGCACTGGGTGTTCTATGAGACTGATGAATCACTGACCTCTACCTCTGAAACTAATAAAACAGTACATGTTAATTAAATTGAATTTAAATTAAAAAATTTAAGAATACCATGATGATTTGAGGGAGACACTATGGAAGAAAGGAGAGCTTTCTATTTTAGTATTTTTAATGACTTTTTTTTTTTTTTAACTTTATCAACAAGGAGCACCACGTTTTCATTTTCTCTGGATTCTGCAGATGTAGCTGACCCAGGGGACAGGTCTCTTAAGTTAGGGTAGACTTGGGTCAAAACCCACGCAGCATCACTTTGGTCACATTCTATTGGCCAAAGCATTGTCACAAGGCCAGTTCAGAGTTAAGGGGGTGAGAGAGGGAAATAGACCCCCAGGTCTGGTTTTTGTTGTTGTTGTTGTTGTTTAACAAACAGATCACAGCCCTGAGATCCAGAGTCCCAAGCTCCACTGACTGAGCCTGCCCCCCAGGCCCCCCCAGACTCCAGGTCTTAAAGGGAATATTTGATACAGCGATGAGAGGAACTGTTGGTGGCCATCCTTGAGGGCAATATTCAACAGCCATAGGTCAAAACCTTTCTCCTCCTCAGGCTTCTCATCTATAACACAGGAATAATTCTATTTACTTCCCAGGGTCATTTGAGAATAAAGGAACATTGTGGTTGCAATTCTCAGAACAGGGAGAACAGCACATTCAGGATTGGCTGCTCCCCTTTAATCTTGCCTTATACACGCTTACCTATTCACTATCTCTTTCCATCCATTCATTCATTCATCCAGTTATCTCTGGAGTCCTATGACCCAGGTACTGCCCTAGGTGCAGAGAATACAACAGACGAAAGCCCCTGTCACCACAGAGTTTACATTTTGATTAGAGAGACTGGCAAGAGTTACCGTTAAGTCAGTGGTGTTCGGATGGTGAGAGATTCTAAGAAGAAAAAAGCTGGAGAAGGGGATAGACTATGTTACGGAGGGGCTGTGCTGTGTGGCCAAGTCCTCCAAGTCAATCCTGAAGGCGGAGCCATAAGTATATTCCAGGCAGAGGGAGGGGCCGGCACCAAGGCTCTAAGAGGGTATGATGGGGATGTTTGAGAAATAGTCAGGGCGCCCCGGGTTCCTAGAGCTGAGAGCCTCAGGAGAGTGCGGGTGGCTCCTAATGGGCCATTGGGAAGATTCTGCCTTTTACTAGGGAGGAGATAAAAACACAGGGGCAGGTTTGGAGGAGAGGGCAGCGGTTGGTTGCAGTGGGGAACAAGGAAGGGGGATGGAGACCAGTGGGATGGTGGCCTGGCCAGGGCAGTCGTAGTACAGGTGGGTGAAGGGGCCGGATTCTGGATGGTTTCCTGGAGGTCAGCAGGCGGGATTTACCTATCAACTCTCAGTAAATCAATCTAGTATGGAAAGCAGATTTTATTGAACTCTCATTTTATAGAAGAGGAAATCTTCTGAGTGACTTGCACAATGTTATAGAGCTGCTAACTGGGGTCCCTGGGCAGGCAGGGAGGCTGTGGGACCTGTCTGAGGCTGACTGGTAATGGAATATGTGTGGTCTGCCTGTGGGTGCATCTATGACATGCCTTCTCTGGGTTGTCTTTTTTAAAAGAGAAAAAGAGCTCAGGCTAGGACTTGAGAGGTGGGGAGGGGCAGAGGGAGAGGTGGGAGGGGCAGAAGGAGACAGAGAGAGAGAGAGAGAGAGAATCTTTTTTTTTTTTTTTTTTAAGATTTTATCTATTTATTTGACAGACAGATCACAGGTAGGCAGAGAGGCAGGCAGAGAGAGATGGGGAAGCAGGCTCCCTGCTGAGCAGAGAGCCCAATGTGGGGCTCCATCCCAGGACCCTGAGATCATGACCTGAGCCAAAGGCAGAGGCTTTAACCCACTGAGCCACCCAGGCACCCCGAGAGAGAGAATCTTAAGCAGGGTCCAGTGCAGAGCACGGCCACGGGGCTCAATCTACTGACCAGGAGATCATGACCTGAGCTAAAATCAAGAACGGAGCTCTTAACCAACTGAGCCACCCAGGTGCCTGTCTCTGGGTCTTCTTAATTGTCCCTTGATCTCCATCTGTGACCCACTGCCACCTTCCGGTCTGTGTTCTCTTTATGTCTCTTAGACACATCTTCATCCTGCCCCCCCTTTGGACCCTTGCCTGGAGCAAATTTCCAAAGGGCCCATGTACTTCCGGTGCCCAGGGGAACCAGTCAGTGTCTATGAGAGAGTGTGAGTTTGTGTGAGACTCTTGTCATGCTCACGTGCCTTACGTGACCGTGAATGTCCCTGGTGTCTGAGTGTTAGTTTGGCTGTGTGAGGGTGTCCATGCGTGTCCCTGGCTCTCAGAACCTACGTGAGTGGGGGCTGCGGGGCCTGAGTGTGTGTGAGCATGTGAGGTGCACAGGTGTGTGTGCAAACACACACATGTGCACATGGAGATGTTCTTTCTCCCCTCCACCCATTCAGTTTTGCTCCCATCCTAAAACATACAGGCCATGCCCACCTCCTCCCCCTACTGATTGCCAGCCTCCCACTGACCCCCAGGAGCGCTCCAGGCTCCAGTCCTTTGCTGGTGGTCCGCCTGTTTTAGAGGGGGAATCCATTTCCTAGACTTCGGGGCAGGGTGGGCCTGTGTGCGTACCCCTGCCTTAGTCAACCTTCAGCTGTTCTCCCCCAGATCACTGGGCCCCTCCCTCCACCTCCCCTTCGGGTTTCTTTAATGGAGGGAGGGACACTGACCTCCGAAGGGTCTGGCCAGCGGGCCTGGTGGCCTCCAGCTGGCCGAGGCAGGTGGGGCAGAGTGGTTGCACCCTCAGGCTTCCTTCTGCCCTGAGGGTGGCCCACTGACCCTCCTGGTGGGAAGCTGGAAGTCCGCACTACATTCTTTCAGTGCTCTCTCAGGGGCCACTGGTTGGAGCCTTGGGACCCCAAAGACTTGTCCCCACTTAGGGAGGCCTGTGGGCCCCAGGGCAAGTTGGCCTCTTCTGCTCCCACTCTCCCTTTAGGAACCCCAGGGTCCTCAGGCCTCCTCCATAGCTCCAGCCCCAGGGCATTCCTACGCTCCTTCTGGTCTGAGCCCTTTTCCTTTTCTGATCCCTTCTTCCCCAGACATTGGTTCCTCTGAGAGCCCTTTGGCCTCTCCTACAGGTACCAGACGATCCTTTTCCTTTAACTCACTGGAAATTGGACCCTTGCCTGGAGCAAGGTGAGGAGGTGCCTAGAGGCATGGGGTCACTTCCATCCTCCAGGTCAGCCTTCCTTTCCCCTGGCCCTGGCCCAGGCACACTCCAGCCTCAGGGTCTTTATTCTAGTCCTTTCTTCTGTCTGGAATGTTCTTCCCCAGACCTGCTTGGCTTTTCCCTCTCCAAGCATTTGTCAACCTATCATCTTGCCAATGGGGCCTACCTGGTCCACCCAATCTCATACTGTGGCCTGTGAGCAGGCACCACACACCCATCCCCACCTCCTAGCACCCTCCTGACCATCTCCTGGCCCTGCTCTGCCTCCTCGAGGTCTCATCACACCCATCACCTGCTTGCACACAACAGAGTCTATGCTGTCTACTGAGTGTCCCCTCTGAGAATGTTGGCCCCGGGAGGGCAGGGATCTCTGTGGTATTCCCTGTTATTTCCCAAGTGCCTGGAACCATGTGGGGCCATCTGAGGTGCTCCACAGACACTTGCTGTGGTTGGTGGCATGGCTGCTGAGAGCAAAAAGAACCTGTGGGAGAAGTGGCTGCTCCTCCCCCCAGGCCTGTGGTCAGAGGGCTGGACTCTGTGCCTGCCCAGTGGGGAAGATCCAGCTCCCTCTACCCCATCCACCTTCCTGGGACGGGGGAGGCCACTGGGCCAAGGAGCCCCCCGCCCCCGCCCATGCTGGCCCCGGACATGCGTATTGGCATACAATTGCACAGCCGGCCTCTGTGGCCCCACCACCTACCACCCGCTGACGTGGCTGCGGTTTCGAGGCCCCAGAGGTACAGATTAGAGACAGTGTCCTGTTTTCTGCGGTTGCAGAGGCAGGTGGGGGGGGGGACAGGCTCCCCTGCAAACAAGCACAGGCAGAGGCCCCTTGTCCTCCCCTTCCTCCACACCCATGCACACGCGGGGACACACACACAGGGGAGAGCCAAGTGGCCCAGCAGATGGGCTGCTCTTATGTCTCAGCACTGACCTTGCACCCGGCCCTACTGCAGCTGGGGAGAGGGGTCAGAGGAAGAGGCTGAGAGCTCCCTCCCCCACATGGGAGCTGCTACCTTTAATGCTTTGTGCCCACCCAGCCTGGCTACAGAGCCACAATCACCAGTTCTTTCTTTTGGGGAAAGAAAAGAACCTCTTTTGGCTTCTCCTGTCAAAACCACATCCCTGGAGCAGGGGCCTGCATTCAGCACTCTGTGGGGTGTTGCTCTTGGGCTCCATAGCACCCACAGTGGCTAGACTGCCATGGTCCCCCAGCGCCTGCCAGGTCCAGCACCCTCTCCCCACCTCCCCCACCCTCCCACCCTCTGTGCACCTGCACCTTTGCTGCTCCAGGAATCCCCACTGGGAGGGGGAGATGAGTGTGGCCTCCAGAACCAGGCCTCCTGGGTTGAATGTTAGCTCTGCAAGACCTTAGGCAAGTCACTTCAGCTCTCTGGGCCCCAATTTCCTCCCTGGCAGAGCTGTTGTAAAGATGAAGTAGGTTCATATATGCAAAGTGCTTAGCCCAGCACCTGTTGTGCAGGGAAGTCGTCAGATGTGAGCTATGATCTGATGGTTTCCTGCCTTGGAGCCAGGAGGGCCTGAGAAATGGCCTGGGTTGGGGCTTGTTTCCCAGGGCTGGCGCCCCAGACCGAGCCAGTGGCTTTCAGACCCACCAGGAGCTTGTTAGAGACTCTAGAGGGCCAGGCAGCAGCTGGGCCTTTGAAAGGGACTCACACCTCAGCCTGCAGCCACCTGGAGGACAGCAATCCCCCAATCTCCCACCCTCAGGCTTATCGCCCCCAGTGGCCTCCCCCGTTCTCTAAGTCCCCTGGCCTTGGAGGGCACCCCTCAGGCTATCTCCCGCAGTAGGAATGCCTGTCAACCTGCTTCCTGAGCCCCCACGGCTCCAGCTTCCCAGGGCCTTAGGCTCCTCAAGCAGGAGAGGGGATAAAACTCCTACACCAGGGGTTGAATGTCAGGGGAGGTCATGGATGCAGAGTGCATGGCCCTGGCAGCCAGTCACAGCTACCTCCCCTGGCTGGCAGGTCCTGCTTTTGCCGGGCTCCCAGAGGTGTCCAGGAACCCTGACTCACGGCAGGCCTCATGAGAAGGAGCTCTTGCTGAGTGGGGGCTGGAAGGAACTGGGAGTCCTGGGAGCTGACCAAGGGGTCCTGATGACTGAAGCCTTAGGGTCGGTGCTCACCCCAAACGGAGCTTGACTGAAGGAGGAAGGAAGAGATGACTGGCTGAGTACACCCTGGGCCCCAGAGGAAGTTGACAGTTCAAGGGCCCGCACCATACCACAGCTCCCTGCCCCGCCGCCTCGCCTGCTGACTGACATTGGTGGGGAGTCCAAGACCCTGCCTGCCGCCCCCACCCGTCCCCCACTCAGGCCCTGGATCTGTGAGGTAGGGTCCCAGCCTGGGGGCTCCCACAGCTATTCTCTGCACAGCTGGGCAGCCAACAGAGCCTCGTGTCTTCAGGTCCGCATTGCCTTCTCCAGTCTCATTTAATGAAGGGCAACCCCGTCAACAGCACCTCTTTACTCCCCAACACTGCCTCACATCTCTCAAGTGTGGCCCTGGAAGATATCTATTAAGCACCTACTGTATACAAGGGGGTTTCATCTCCAGGAGCTCATTTAATCCTTCACAATACCCTGAAGTGAATATTTTATGGATAAGGAAAACAGCTCAGAGAGGCCAAGTAACCTGCCTGAGGTCACACAGCTTGTAGGTGACCCAGCTGGCCTTTCAAGGCAGGCTCCTGTCATGAAGTTCCCTATGCCTACCGGTGACAGACTTTATGCTGGAGGAGCCCTTGGAAGGCCAGTGCAGCTAGGTCTCTTGTTTGTCAAGGAGGAAGTGGACACCCAGCATTGGGAAGTGAGTGCCCTAGGTAGTGCCCCAGGCTGCTGGCAGAACCAGGCAGGATTGGGGAACTTTCTTTTGGCATTGGATGCCTGGTGGGAGGGGCTCTGCCAGGAAAGCTTCTTCCTTCACTGCCTCCAGATCTCCACTCAGAGGCTTCTCCTTAGAGAAGTCTTTCCAGACAGTCCTAGATGAAGGAAGGTTCTATCATCCTTTACCTACTGGCCTGGCTTCATTTTTCTTCATGGCACTTACTGTCCCTTGCAGTTTTATGAATCACATTATTTATTTCTTGTTCTCTCACCCCTCCCCCAATTAGAATGTGAACTCCTCGAGCTCGGGGAGGGTCTGTCTTGTTCCCATGCATAGGACAGTAGTACCTGGCGCAAACTCAACAATTTTTGTGAGGAGTGAATGAATGAACGGAGTCAGGTGGCTAAGAAAGATGCTTCTGTTTTATGGGGGAAAGTTTGGTGTGAAGATGAACTTATTAAAGGCAAACTAGATACATAATTCTAGATGCAAGAGGGGAGTGAGAAGTAATTTAGAGAAGAGAAGGGCCAGACCAGCATGTACGGATACGAGGTTTGGCACACACGCTGTAAAGTGGGGAGAGCCCCCTCCCCAGTTGTGCAGTTCTCAACTTGGACAACAATACATGACGACCCTGGGGGTGGGAAGAACACAAGAGTTTTGGCCCCCTCAGCAGACCCAAGGGGGTGAGGGAGTGATGAGTCGAGGCAGCTCTACAGGTGCCTGCTGCAGGAGGAACAGGCTGTACCCAGCATGAGGACGCCACGTGGTCGCGGTTAGCAGTTTGCCATCCGGTGGCATTGTCTCCACAGACAGTTGTGGGGGGGGGGCGGGTAGTGCGGGAGCGATTGTTCTGCTGTTAGCAATCTCTAGTACCTGGAGGACCCAGTGGGACGCGGGTGGGGAAATCACCCCGACACACCCCACAAGCACACACCAAAGGCTGCGGACAGAAATGATCACAACAGCGGGAGGGAGGGAGGGAGGGCTGTTTCCTGAGCCAGCAGTGAACTCTGAAGGCGGAGGACATTGTGTTCTGAGACTTCTCCATTGAGCAGAGGACTCGGTGAAGAGCCTGTCCCGGCTGCCTTCTTCCTCCCCGGTCGTACAGACTGGGCACAACAACAATCACCCTGTGATTGTGGGACCTGTCCTTGATGAGTCACCTTGCCCACAGCAAGCCTTTTGGGGTGATGTTATCGGCCCCGATGCTTACTTAATTCCCTGGTTGACATCACCACCGCCCTGTCTCCTTCTCGGCACTGCAGCCGGCGGGCTGGCACATCCTGGAAGGGAAGGCAGTGGAGGTCTCTTGCCAGAAGCTACAAGAGCGGGTAAATTGGGACCCTCAGTCACGTGGCTATTAACCTTAAGGTGCTTGTCCTAGTTTCTTGATTTGCTGGACAGGGGCCTCAGTTTACCTCTTAGGAAATACTCTCTCGAGTCTGCATCCTTGGGGTGTGGTCCCCCAGTCCAGCCCTCTGCTGGCTCAGGCATGTGTTTCTAAGTTCTGTCTCCTGCAGGGCTCTCTGCCTCCGAGCCTCCATGATGGGTCTTTGGGTTCCCAGGCTCTCTAGGGCTCCACTAGGTTGCCCTGCTGGCCTTCTTCCTGCCTCTCTGTCCAGACCCTCTGTCCTGGGACCCAGCTCCCTCGGAGGCCTTGGCTCCTTGCTGCTCCCCCAACCCCACCCCGGAGGGGCTGCCTCCTGGGAGCCCAAGCCTGTCTTCCTCCTCCCCTTCCTCCTCCTCTATCCCTGCCTAGTATTCTCTCTGGCCTCCCTTCTCTGTCACCCTTCTCAGGGCCTCCCTGTGCTCAGTGGCACACGGAAGGAGACTTGGAGTTGGCAGAGTCCTAGCAGGGAGGACCAGAGACACAGGCTGTTCTGTGTCAGCCTCAGCCTGGTCTCCGCTGGCCCCTCCCCACCATCTGAGGTGGATAGTCCAGGGATGAGAAGGGTTAGGCAGGGAGGTGCGGGAGTCTCTCTGCTCAGGCCTCAGGGGCAGGACCTCAGTCCTTGATGGGAGGCTGCCCGAGCTTGGCAGGGAGGGAGGCGGCGTGGGGAAGTGGGTGGGGCCAGGCAGAGAGAAGAGCCAGCCCTTTGAACTGCCCAAGCAGCATCCTCTGTGGCCCCAGGAGACAGTCCCCAAATGTCACTGCCTGAGGCCAGGGCAGGGGGAGGGGGAGGTTGCTCAACACCAGTCACTCTTACGCTAGCTGGGTGACCAAAATGAACGTTCTTAGAAGGAAAAAGGAAAAACAAACAGAAAACCCCAAAACCTACCACTGAGGTCATTCCTCTTACCCCCAGCTGCTGCTGAACAGATCCTGAGAGCAGATAGCATACCTGGGCCATGGCTGGCTCTCCTCCACTCATCCTCGTGGACACAAGGCCATTAGTTGACCTGGCTGTTCCACACCCAAGCACTGGCTGTTCCAAGTAAGAAGGGGGTGAGCCCAGAGGGAGGCATGGAGGAGCAAGCCCAGGCTCAGCCCTACGCACCCCAGTTTCTTCGGGCCTTTCCCCACCTGTCAAATGGAGGAAACCATTGAGGACTCAATGAGATAATAAATGTGAAAGTGCTTAGCAGTGTTCACTAGCCAGCCAAGAGGTGGGTGGGGGTGGGAAGTCCTGCAGAGAAGGGAAAAGGGAGTCAGGAAGAGTTTCAGAGAAGAGGCCACACCTCAATAATTTAAGAACATTAAATCGGTTGACTCCATCTGCTCTCAAATCTTTTAGCTTCCCTTTAAGCCTTGAGTTGAGTTCTTATTCATGCTGTCAGGGAATTGCACACCTTGAGAGTGATGGGTACCACTGCTGAACTTAGCCTGTAGTCACCTAAGACCCCCGGATCCTTTTTTAAGTTTGAGAATACAGAATCCTCAGTGCAGTCTATTGGGTGTTCTGCGGTCGTCCTTCCCTCCTAGGCCACAGTGTGAGCTCAGATTCTAGTCAACTGAGACTGCTTTCCTTAGTTGGAGAGTACGGCCTGATTCTGGCTGTAGTGTGAGCCCGTACCCTCTTTAATCCTGAACCCGAAGCTCACTTCCACTTACATATCCATACATATCTCAGATTCATTTATGCTAGACAACTTGTCTTTCTCAGTAGCCCTCTCTCCGCTTGGGTGCTAGATCGTAGTTCACGGTAAGACTCCTCATCACGCAAGCCGGAGGCTGAGTCATCCTTGACCGCTGCCTTCTGTCCAAACATCTGATTAGGTCTCTCAACTGGTGGATTCTAACACTTTCGTATCTTGAGTTTTTACTATCCCCCTCTTCTGCCCCGTTTTTGTGCTAGTTTAGATACTCATCTCTTTCCTTAAGAACAGGCAGTAGAATCAGTCACACCTCCTGGGCCATCCTCCCCATGGAAGCCACGGCGGGGGGGGGGTCTCTGCTGATGCAGTGGAACCCTCCCCTCCCCGTGGCTCCTGCCAGTCTTCCTGGCTTCAGGCACTGTGGGATATGGACCGACAGGACAGACGTGTGGATTTTGGGAAGTGCTTGCTTAGTTAGGTTTGCTCAAGCTGCTGAGAATGCCCCTCGCTTCCTTGTCAGCCTAGAGAGTAATCTCCTCCTCCAGGAAGCCTCCCAGACTGCACATGTACATGTGGGTTGCTCCTTCCCCAGTGCCCAGCTCTACTCTGTTCGTTGCATAGTGAGTGCGCACCGCCCTGCAGTGCTCCCCAACTGCAGACTCATCTTTATCCTCTCTCTTCCTGGACCCTGATTCCACCAAGAGAACACGTGCCAGGCAGGCCTGGGTGGTATTTGGTTCTGCCCCTTTCCCACTGGGGACTTCAGACAGTTATTTATCTCTGAACTTTCCTTCCCTTATCTGTCAAATGGGTTAATACCATTACCTGCTTCTCAGGATGGGTCACTGAGTCAGTCATTGCTTGGCCCAGAGCCTGGCACACCATAACCGTATAGCAAATGGTACAGATGGTTTCCATTGTTGTTACTAATTAGCAGGACGAGGGAAAAAGTGCTGACAACTCAGCCCTCCCATCCCTTCCCTAGAGTTCTCCTTCAGCTCAGCCCCTTTGTTCCCTCTGCCCTTAATCACACGCCTCTGCTCATCCCCTTTCTGGCTGTCTGCTCTCCCCACCTTGACAAGGTCTTGGGCAAGGTTGCCTGGTCCCCTTTTCCCCACGGTTCCTCCCAGGACAGTCCCTTCCTCCCACCCCCATCCCCCGGCCACTGCCCAGTGCTGTCCACACGGGGCTGCAGTGCTCAGTGTCAGACTATTGTCAGCCCTCTCTCAGCGTGGCCTGCTCCGTTCACGTCCCGTACTGCAGGTGCCGTGGCTTGTTTAACAAGGCCCCAGAAATGTGCCCCCAGCCACACAGGGAATGCTGTGCTGAACCGGCAGGCTGGTACAGCGGGTCATCTGTACCAAGCCCTGTCCCCGTCCCTTCCTGTCTTCCTTGCCTCTGTATTGCTCAGCTTCCTCATCTGCAAAATGGGCACAATAATTCCTTCTCCTTCTTCATCATTTGGAGGAAGGGAGAAGAATGGGGTCAGCCTGGGAAGATGTGAGGAGCTGGAGATCCTGCTGTGCTCAAGGCAGGCAAGCCTGGCTGAGGTATTTGGGTGGTAGGGCCCTGGGATACAACAGGAGGTGAGGGAGGTGGGTCCTGCCAGCACCCTTCCAGCGGCCCTACACCTGTGCCTGAGTCCACAGTGCCCCCTCCTGGCGAGTCATCCCAGAAGCTCCCTGTGGGCAGCACCAGCCCCACCCTTAGGCTTTTCCCTAAGGTGACCACCCGGATTGCCCCGCCTGTGTCCTCAGGGAGCTCAGGCTGAGGGTCAACATGCACCCATGGCTCAGGAAGCCCAGGCTGGTGGCGGGGAGCCAGCGCCTCTGTCTGAGAAGGAAGCTTCCTAGGCCAGTGAATTCACCATTCTTCTCCCATTAAATCACCGAAATCTCTTCAGGAGAGAAAGTCGGCAGTTCGGCAGCGAGTCGGAAATGGTGTGTTCCAAGCCCCGCCGCTAGCCCTTGATTAAGGCTCCCTCCCACCGCCCGCTACCTCCAACCATGGACCCTCTGGGGAGACTTCAGTGGAGGGTGGACGCTGAGAAACAAAGAGGGGCGCCGGTCCCCTACTTGCACTTGGGCTTGACCCCTCATCAGCAGCCTCACCATCCAGACACAGTCCTCCCAGCACTGCAGAGCCCACGGCTGCCCGCCTTCTTACCAGGCCTTATCTCCCCAGCAGCAGCTTCCTTGTCTCAGCATCTCCTTTGCCTGATTCGGTGATGGGTGCTGCCGATTCACGGAGAAGCAAACCCCTCACTGGCCTTCCAGAACAGACATGCCACTGTTTCCCACATCTGCCCCTGCCCCTTCCTTGCCAGCATCTTCCCTGCTTGGTCCTTGAGGGCCTGCTCTGGAGGAAGGCAGCCCTCCATAACATCCCCCAGATTGAGATCCAACGGGCTGTGGCCACCTCTCCCTGGAAATTCTCCCCCACTCCCCACCCTGGGTTCTGCTCACTGTTTTTAAGACTTTTCTCTCAAACTGTGATCTTCCCAGACTGCCTATATAAGGTCAGGATGGCATTCCTCCTACAGGAAGCCTTCCTGCATGATCCCAGCTTCAATTCCCCCACCCCGCTGATGTCAACCTTGTGCACAATCCACTTTGTCCTGGGTACATTTGCTGTTCTATCTGCCCCACAGGTGCTCCAGGCCACAGGAGGAAACACTTATGTCACCTCCTTCCCTGTACCACTGACAAGATCATACATGCTCCTTGAAGCCCACATAAATCAGTGGTTCTCCACCAGGCATGGTTTTGCCCCCAGGAAACATTTGGCAATGTCTGGAGATAATTCTGGTTGTCATGACTAGAGGAGGGTGCCACTGGTGTGTCTGGAGGGTAGAGACCAGGGATCCTGCAAACCAACCTACAACACAGCCCCACGACAGCCCCATGACAGCCCCGTGACAAAGAATTAGCCAGCCTAAAATGTCAATAGTGTTGAGGTTGAGAAACCCTGATTTAAATGAACTCACAGACTAGGTATTAAAAATAGTGGCCACAAAGTGGGTAATGGCTGTAGGGGAAGGGGACAGAGCTGGCATTTCAGAACAGCCTCCCCTCCACGTGGCCTTTTCAGTCCCCTGAGCCTCCCTACTGCTTGGTCAAGCCTTCTGTAAGAGGAGGATGATCTTAGCCAGAGGAGGAGGAGCTGGAGCCTGTCTAGAGGACCCATGGGGAAGTGGGTGCTGTGTGGGGAAACCCTTTGGGAGCAAGGGGTAGCTTGGTCTCAGGTTAGTTATCTATAAAATGGGGATGAGTGTTCTCTTCCAGTCCTAATGATCAGAGGTTCTCAACTGCCTCTGGCTCTGCACAATCCTTCCCTGCAGCAACACCCCCCCCACCCCCATGCTGCCCCGCAAGAGACCTCCCTCAGGGCTGAGGGTGGAGTACCAGCCATCAGCCCCTAAAACAGATGGGGGGGGGGTATTGTGGCTTTAATTGCCCTCCCAGGAAACAGCTGTAAGCACAAGAATGCTTTGATAGGCTTCATCAAAGCTGCTCCATGTCGCCTGGGGACTGCCTGGGTGGGGGGCATGCAGGAGCCTTCAGCTGGGAACAGCTGTGATCCAGGCCCCCATGCAGAGGTGGAGGCTATGAAAGGTGCCCCCGACTTTGGTTGGGGTTAAGAATGTCCCAAGACTGGTTACCCCGAGGCAGGCCTCTCTAGAAGCTCTTCGGGGTCCTTCTCTGCACCCTCCCTGGGTAGGTTTAGGTGACCCATGGCCCTTGGCCTTTGAGGGGTGGCAGCTTTCCTCTCATGAAGAGTTCTTTCACAGGAGCAGCCCGAGAAGGGGCCCCTGAGCAAGTGTCTCCCCAGAGCTCACAGATCCACCTCACAAGGATCCAAACCTGTCAGGAAAAGGCTTGGTCTTTGAGGACAACAAGCAGGAACCAAAACTAACTTGAAACCTCTGCCAGACAGCAGCCCTTCAGGACTTTCCACCATGAAAACGTTGCACTCAGGAGCCCCGCCCAGCGTACACACCGCAGGCCACACACACACCCAGCTGAGTGCGAATCAGGCTCACGGGCTCAAGGCAGACGGGACACAGCCAATTTCAGCTGCACCCTCGGCCCTGCTGTATCTGGGTGCTCATCCTGAGCCCCAGATGTCCCAGGCAGTTCTGCGAAAACTTGTCCCAACTGTGCTTCCACCAGCGGCTGAAAAAACACCCAACGACTGCCCTGAAAGCATTCCCAAAGATTTTTGTTTCTTCCCATCTGGCTAATGCAACCGATTACCCGACGGCTAGGTTCGGGAGAGCTGTCACCCCCAAGGGTGATAGCCATGACGGTGGTGGTGGCAGCCACAGCCTCGATCGCCAGCACTGAGTGCGTGCTAATTATCCCCCAGGGACTGTGTGCTCCGTGCCTTGCTGACACCACCTCATTCAACCCTCAAAGCCACTCATCAGGTAGCTGCTGTTATTATGCCCATTTACAGGTCAGAAGACTGAGGTGCTGAGGAGCAAAAGGAACGTCTGTAGAGACGCCAGTGTCAGAAATGGGGAGAAAGCAGGTAGAAACATGATGGGTTATGGGTCAGTGCCTGGGTGGGCTGTGTCTGCCTTGGGACCCCTTGGGAGGACACCTCCCCCCAAGTGTGGTCCCACCCACACAGCCTGAACCACCTCTTAGCTCTTAGGTTAAACATTACCCTCTGATGTCCTCCGATAGTGTGGAGTGTGTGGTCAGACCAGGGGCCCTGGGGCCTGGGGCCTGGGTTCTGGGCAGAAGGTCCGAGAGGAGGGCTGCAGGCGGAGCTGGGAAATGCTGAGCTGGAAACCCTGGTTCGTTCTTTTTTTTTTTTTTAAGTGTGGGAAGGACTCACCCAATACAAATACAAACGCAGATGTGAAGGTACATAAGCAACTTGATAAGAGTATTGTCACAGGAATTAGGACATTATCATGAGGACAGTTTGGAATTCATAAATGAGGCCTTCTCAGAAGATATCAATGCTAGCCCCAGTTAGACTGATTGTTAAAGCATAAGGCTGAGCTAATCCAGACTATCTACATTCCAGATATTTGACTCTAGAATTAATCTTGAACTCCCTGTGAATCGACGCTTTTATTATTTTTATTTTTCTCCAGTTTGAGTGAGATATAATCGTATTAGCTTCACGCTGTGTTTAAGTTTAAGGTGCACCCAATGATTTGAAATCTGGAGAGATTGCAGAATGGCTATGACAATAGGGCTAGTTGATATTCATTACCTTACATAGCTGCATATTTTTTTTCTTGTGGTAAGAACAATCTCTCCCATGTTTCTATGAGTTCTGGTTTTGTTTTGTTTGTTTTTCTTCAGATTCTACCTATAAGTGAGACCATGCAGTGTTTGTCTTTCTCTGTGTGGCTTTCTCTGCCGGGCCCTAGTTCTGAGAGCTGTGGGCACCTTTGGAGGGAGGTTGGGAAGGAGGAGGGTGTGTCTAAGCCAGAGCCAGGCTTTGTCTTAGATAGGATAAGAGTGCTTAGGGAAAAAAGGCAGGGGTGAGGGAGGGGGAAGCATGAGGAACTTTCTGGAAATCTGTGCCTTTTGCCTTCTTTCTGAACTTCCCTTCTCCTCCCCTCACCCCTCCTCCCACCCAAAACCAGGATCCAATTTCCTCTTTTTCTCAAAATACAACTCAAAACAGATTGAATCTCTGGGGATTGTTCTGAGAAGGAAACCTGTAGAGGCAAGTTGTCTCTGAACTTGCAAGAGAAATATATATATATCTGGAACATCTGAAAATAAAAAGTCCATGTGGTGTGTGAGGCCACTTGAACTTCTGGCTGCCGGCCACCTGTGTCCTCCCTGCAATAGACACCAGCAAGGGCCCCATCTTGGGGTTGGTGGATCTCTCCTGTTCCTACCCCATGGGGACTTTTCAGAAATAACCACAGGGCAACTCTAAATCGGGTGAGGGACCAGCACCCCGTGACCCATGGTGGAGGTTAAGATTGCAGATTCCTGGGCTTCCTTCCAACTGAATACACTGGAATTTTCTAGAAGCCCTGAAGCTGCAGACAACCTGAGCAAGTTCAGTCTGCTAGCCAGTGGCCCCACTCGCTCTGGTGGGTGCTGGGAGCCTCTCTCACACACTGCTTCGGAGACCAGCCTCTGCAATGGAACTATCGAGCTCTCGAGAACTGCCACCTGATGTTCCAGTCATTCTGAAGTGAGGTCACATGTAATGGAATGGGTGTTGTTCGGTGTGTGAAACATGTGACCCCCTCTGGTGCCAGGTGTACTGAGGGCACAGGGCGACTCAGTAGGGCATGCTGGAGTCACCTGACAGGTGGCGTTCCAGCCCATATTTGAGTGCTACAGGAATGATGCTCCCTGAACCCTTTCCTCCCATCACTGATGGCCACAGATGCGAAAGAGATGGTCCCAGAGAAAACCTGGGCCTCTCACCCTCTGGCACATGCTGTCTCCAATCCACCATGGGCCCCCTACCTGTGTCTGTGGGCCTCCCTACTGGGAGTCATCAGGCCAGCATTTCCAAAACTGTTTTCTGGCAACATTAGTATGTCAAGGAATGCAATAAAACATCCTCCCACAAACATACAAAATTAGCAATATTTTCCTATAAAATGCATTTGGAAAAATATGCATGAAAAGTGATGAAACTATGAATGCTTTTAGCATCATATGATGTTGGAAGCATTGACCAGTACAAAATGAGGCTCTCTCTACTCAGAGATGCCAGGAATTCCCTCGGGGCTTGCTTGTCACAATAAGCAGCGCTGGATGGTGAGATCTTTGAGGACAAGAGTCAGGATCGGTGTTCTCTCCTGTGTTGGTAGACTGTGACATTGGGGGACCCCACATGTGACTTGCTCGAGCATGTGACGTGCTTTGGCCCATGTGACATTAGAAGTGTGATGCAAGCATAGATCTGACCAATGCTTGCTTCTCCTCTTGGGGCTTGTTCTCTTGAGCCGAAGGCAATCGCTTAACCAACTGAGCCACCCAGGCGCCCCACTCTTGGAACATTCTTGGGGAAGTTAGCTATCCAGTTGTAAAGAAGTGTGGGTAGACAGATGGATGATGGTAAAGCACTTGGAGAGAGAGCAGCCTCGTGGAGGAGCTGAGGCACCAGACTCTTTAGAGGGTCTTCTTGAACTTTCCAGTTGAGGCCAGCTGAGAAGAACCATCCCACAGAGTCTGGCCCAAATTCCTGACCCATAAAATCATGAGAAATAAATAAACTGTTGCAGTTTTCAGCTACCAAGTTTTGGGGTAGTTTGTTACATGGCAATAGATAACTGAGATGCTTATAGTAGGTGTGTAATAAATGGGTATGGCATGAGGGAATGGCAAACCACAGTGTTGGCTCTGGTGCTAGTCCCTTGCGCTGGTCCTGTACTCTCATGAAACCTCGACCACATGTACCACCTGCTGTGATTCTTGGAATGACTAATTATATGTATCCATTTGACTGGAGGCCATGGGGTCCCCAGATGGTAGGTCAAACATTATTCTGGGTGTTTCTGTAAAGGTATTTTTGAATGAAATCGGTAGACCAGTAAAGTAGATTGTCCTCCATAGTGGGGGGGGGTGGGGACCAGTCAGTGGAAGACTTACATAGAACCGAAGGTTGACCTTCCCCAGAGGAGGAGAGAATTCTCTTGCCTGACAGTTTTGGAAGTGGGGCATTGGCTTTTCCTGCTTCTACGCCAGCTTGCTGGGCCTTCAAACTTGAACGAGGACAGCAGCTCTGCAGGTTCTAGACTTGCTAGTCTCTCTGTAAGTTGATTCCTTATAATATATTTCTTTAGGGGTAGATATAGTTAGATAGATCCTATTGAGTTTGGTTTTTTGTTTTGTTTTGCTTTGTTGTTGCTGTTGTTGTTGTTTTTGAGAAAGTACAATAGCAAGAATAGGTGTTGCTATAACAAGTAGCTAAAAATGTGGACACAGCGTTAGAACTGGGTGATAAGGAAAGGCTGAAAGAGTTTTGAGACCTGTGCTTGAAAAATCCTAATCACCTTGAGGGGACATTTGGCAGGAATATGGACATCAAAGTCCATTCTGATGAGGGCTTAGGAAGGGGAAAAACTGCAGAGAATATAGCATTGTGGTAACTAGCATGTTGATGGAGTATGACTAGTAGAGATGCTTCTGGTAAGATCTCAGGTGGAAATGCCCAAGGTGCTCTTGGACGTAGAAGGAAAGGCAATCCTTGTTATAAAGTAGCAAAGGATTTGGCTGACTTGTGTTCCAGGGTTTTGTGGAAGGCAGATCTTGTGAGTGTCACCCTTGGATAGTTAGCAGAGCATTTTTTTTCTAAGCAAAGTGTTAGAAGGGCGGCCTGGTCCCTCCTTACCACTGATAGTAAAATGTGAGAGATGGGGATGGGGGGCGAGAGGGAGGAATTGAAAGAATATTTTCAGCAAAAGGAAACCAGAACTTGAAGATTTGGAAAATCCTCAGCCTATCCATATTGCAAAACATGAGAAAGTGTGTTCTGGTTACACCAAAGATTTGGCTGGATGATCATTCTATAAAGATGACCCACGAATTAATCAGCCGCCTCTGCTGAAGCCAGGAATAGGATTGGGACTATGGCAGCAAGGCACAGCCTGTGGGGACAGAAGGGGCCAGAGGAAATGGAATGAAAGAAGCCACTCAGATTTCTGGATCTACAGGTCAGGGCATTAGAGGATCCAATCTCGAACATGGTTGTCCTTCCAGAAGAGGGAAAAGTGACCATGAAAGCTATTCAGAGATCATAAGAGCTGTCACTCCTACCATAGGTCCAGGGGATGCCACTATTTCTTGGCTTCAGGGTGAGGGGCCCTCCTCAGAGTGAGGGGGCCAGGAGGCCCGCCCAGAGCGGAGGGGGCAGGGTCACTGCTGAGGGCCACAGAGGAAATGCTGCTGCCCCAGGGGGCACAGAGGGCAGAGCACTAAACTAAACAAGTTTGACCTGGAGCCTTAAGATCAAATAGAATTTGCCTTGTGGTTTCGGACTTGCTTGGTACCCTTCCTTCTTCTCAATTCTCCCTTTTGGGTGGGAATGTCTGTCTTTTTCCTGTCCTGCCATTGTGATCCAGAAGCACGGAACATGTCTGGTCTCACAGGTTCGAAGCTAGAGAGGAATTCTGCTTTGGGATGAATCATACCTCCAGCCTCACCCAACCCTGATTTAGACGACGTTTAGGGAGACTTCTGACTTGATGATGGATGGGTTGACTTTGGGGCTGTTGAATGGGGTGACTGTATTTTTTTTTTAAAGATTTTACTTATTTTTTATTTGTCAGAGAGAGAGCACAAGCAGGGGGAGCAGCAGGCAGAGGGAGAAGCAAACTCCCTGCTGAGCAGGAAGCCCGATGCTGGACTTGATCCCTGGACCCTGGGATCATGACCTGAGCCGAAGGCAGACACCTAACAACTGAGCCACCCAGGCATCGCAGAGTGAATGTATTTTGCACGGGAGAACGATGTGAATTTGGGGAGCAAGATGGCAGAATGTTAGGAACTGAATTGTGTCCCCCTAAATTGAAGACTTAACTGACCATGGGACTGTATTTGAGATGGGGCCTTGAAGGAGTAAATATTAAACGGGGTCACAAGGGTGGGCCTTCTCTAACAGTACTGGTGTCTTTTTTTTTTTTTTTAAAGAGTATTTATTTATTTATTTCACAGAGAGAGACACAGCAAGAGAGAGGGAACACAAGCAAACGGAGTGGGAGAGGGAGAAGCAGGCTTTCCGCTGAGCAGGGAGCTGGAAGTGGGATTGGATCCCAGAATCCTGGGATCATGACTTGAGCAGAAGGCAGATGCCTAACAACTCAACTACCTGGATGCCCCTCCTGGTGTCTTTATAAGAAAGGACAACAGATTTCTCCCTCTCTCTCCTTGGGTGCACACAGAGAAGGCTACATGAGGGCGCAGCAAGAATGTGCGTTTGCAAGCTGAGGAGACAGGTCTCACTGGAAGCCACGTCTGCCAGCACCTTAACTTGGGTCTTCCAGCCTCTAGAATGATGACAGAATACATTCCTGTTGGTTAAGCCACCCAGTCTGCGGTCTCTTGCCATGGTGGCCTGAGCAGACGAATACAATTCCTCACAACGTTGGTGAGCGAGGAGCCAGGCGCACTTGGATTTCAAGTTCCACTTTCAAGGATTGCCTCACTCAGCCAATGTAGAAGTTCTGCTATGGGTCAGACATGGTGCAGGCACTGGTTTCAATGGTGAGCAAAATGGTCGCCGTTCCTGTCCTCACAGAGCTTCAAGTCATGGAAAGGAGATGCATGTTCACCAAATAACAGCTCAAGTAGACAGAGATTAGTAACGGTGTTGAGGGATGTAAGGGGTGTTACCTTGTCACAGAGGTCAGGGACAAGTTTTCAAAGAAGTGACACTGGACCTGAGACATGAAGGGTGATCAAGGCTACACTAGGTGAAGCGGGGAAGGAAAAGTATCGCACACAGAAGGAACAGCATATACAAAGGCCGCTCCCACCAAGGAGGGAGTTGGTGAGCGTTCACGGACCAAGGAGAATTCTGCCCTGACTGGAATGGAGAGGAGACGGGTGGGCAGATGGCATTCAAGATGAGGCTGGCTCTTGCTGGCTGGACCACAGCAAGGTTTTGTCACAGGAGCAGTAGGAAGCCACTGATCTCTCTTAACCTGGGATTTGGCATGGTCAGATGTGCATTTCTAGAAGATGCTCTTGGAGGGTGAGACCACTGAGGGGGTTAACGCAGAAGTCCCAGAGAGGTGTGCAGAGGTCTTGGACCAGACTGGTGGCTACAGACATGGAAGGAAGGGCTGGATCGGGCAGCTGTCTGGGGAGGCGAGGGGTAAAGTAACTGGGCTTTGGGAGATGCAGGCAAACAAGGAGTCAGCCATAACCTGAGTTCTCGGATTTGAGCTCCTGGGTGGGTGGTGGTGCCACTCACAAGGGAGAGAAGATGGGGAGGACCAAGTCAGGAGTGGAGGCAACTACTTACCTAATTGGGTGAACTTAAGCAGGTTACTTTGAAACCTCTGTGTGCCTCAGTTTCCCTACCTCAGTACTAAACTAGAGGTAATGTACGTAGAGACCCGCTCAGCGTAGCTGCTCCTGTAGGTCGGGGCTTCCCGCCTTTTCCTCTGTGAGGTGGCCTGGCCAGAGGCTACTGCTCCCATTTTAAGGATGGGGAAACTGAATCTCGGTAAAGCTGGAGTCTCGCCCAAAGTCACACGCTGTTGGATTCAGGCTTCCAGAAAGGTCATGGGAAGAGCCTTCCTGCATTGCCAGGCTGCTTTCCACAGCAGCACGCAGATCTCCGGAGCAGAGAGCGTTCACTCATCAGCGGCTGTCATCCCTGGAAGCCTGGGATGGGGCAGGAAGAGAGGAGAAAGTTCAGGTGGGAAAAGGGGGGGTGGGGGAAAGGGGGGTGAGGGAGCGCTGGCCTGAGGGCAGGCCCACCGTCCCTAGAGAGACAGGCCATTAAACACTAAATTCATGGAGGAGCCAAACTCCAACACGCAGGCTTGTCACAAGGTTTATTTATTTTTTTTTTTTAAAGATTTTATTTATTTGAGAGAGAGACAGTGAGAGAGAACATGAGCGAGGAGAAGGTCAGAGAGCGAAGCAGACTCCCCATGGAGCTGGGAGCCCAATGCGGGACCCGATCCCGGGACTCCGGGATCATGACCTGAGCCGAAGGCAGTCGTCCAACCAACTGAGCCACCCAGGCGTCCCACAAGGTTTAGTCTTTACTCACATGAAGTCCAAGGTGGGTACTCTGACTGGCAGGCAGCCTGCCTCTAAGGGGAGATCCAGGCACTCCAGCTCCTTCTGTCCCCAGGACTCCACCATCTCCTAGGCCACGTGATCGCGGCAGCAGGGGAAAGGGAGGTAGACGAGGCACGTGTGTTTCTTAATGTCCTCAGCCCACAGGAGAGACGCATGGCTTCAGCTCACACTCCGTTGGCCACCCTTGATGACGAAGGAGGTGGAAGTGTATTCCAGCTCGGTGCCCAGGAAGAGGAGGACATGAGTTTGGTGACCAGTTACCCAGGCCTGCTACAGTAGGTCAGGGCTAAGCTCAGTCAAGGGGGCAGGGTGCACCCAGGCTCTGCTGGAATTTCCCACGCCCCCATACAGGAGAGGACCAGCTCCAGGTAAGTAAGTTGAAGGAAGCAGGATTGATTCCAGGGTACTGGCTGACATTAGCAAGGTTAAGGGCTATGAAAACTGTCTCTAGCCGAGGCCAATGGGAAACCTGTCCTGAAGGCCTCAGGAGAGCAGGCTGTGAGGAGTCTGTGAGAGAAACCACCTGGACTGCACCTACCACAGCATTTGTGGGCTGGCAGAGAAAGGAACCTTGTGAACTGTAACTGGGCGGCCTTGATGAGAGGGAAGCCTCCCTGAGAAGGGACATTTGGACAGAGACACAAAGATGCTGAATCATAAGGACACCTGTCCGAGGGCAATGGGAGCAGCAAGTCCCAAACCCCTGTGGTAGGAGCAGGCCTGCAGTGCTGAGGACCCCGCTGCAATAATCTGGGCTAATCGAGAGACAAAGGTGGTGACAGTGAGTGGGGGCAGGGGGAGAAGTGGTTAGATTCTTGATCTATTTTGTATGCTTATCCCTCCTTACCTCACTTCCTTCCTTTTTTCAGTTTTCTCATGAAGACACACTGAGGTGTTTCCACATCCGTGCCCTCTTCTAGACTGTACACCCTTTGAGGGTAAGGCCTGGGCTTCTCTCCCTACTCTCACACCTGGCCCGGAGAGGGCCCAGTGCCAGCGCCCAGCAAACAAGCCTGTGGAGAGACAGCACGTCCTCCTGAGTCATCAGATTTCACGGGGCTGAGCCGAAGCCCTGCTTGTCAGCATGTTGCTCACTGATGGGAAAAGCTTTCCTGTGGTCTAGACACTCCTGACTCCAGTCTAAAGAGACCTTCTAAAGAAGGTCAGTGTGACCAGTGGAAGGAGATGGGGCTTTCCCTCCCTGAGCTCACAGACCTACCTGCTGGGAAGACAGCTTCACGGTTCTATTTTTTCCTGGATGTTCCCACCTGCTGACTTCCCCGGATGTGACAGGATACATAGAGAGCTGTGTCCAGCAGGGATCCCGGGCCCCAAGCAGCCTGGTCCTGGGCTCCCACACTGCTGGGCTCTGCACTGCTCGCTCACTGGCTTGTGGGTGGGATCCCCAGTGGCTTTGCGGGGCGGGGCGTGGTGGTGGTGCCTTGAGCTTGGTTGTGGCAGGCTTTGTTTAATCTGGGCCCTTCCCTGCAACACCTCTGCCTCCCCCGCCCCCGACTTGTACAGGAACTTGGGTACAGCTGATGTTTACAACCCAGCAGCCCTTGGACTTGAGAGGGCTTTGAGAAGCCCTACAGCCTTAAATTCAGCACGTTGCTGTAGGCTTCTGGCTTTCTCCAAAATCGCATTCTGAGAGTCATGGGTTTCCTGTGTTCTCGTGCCACAAATTAATCGCCATTTCACTTTTCCCACAGGTTTCATCCCTCATCCTGTGTGGCAGGGGCTCACGGTGTCGTGGTTACAAAACCCGTGAGCTCTGGAACCGGACAGACCTGAGTGGGCATCAGAGCTTCCATTCTTCCTTGAGAAGCTCTCTGGGCTTCAGTTTTTTCGTCTGTAAAATGAGCACAGTCATAGTATCTCCCCAGGAGCTCAGCTGTGACGATGAACTGGGGTATGACTTCGTGCCTGGACCCACGATCATGCAAAGCTATCCTTGTCCTTAATCATAACTCCCAGCGAGGCAGGGCTCAGGGCTGGTGCGCATCCCTGCGGCCTCCGAATCCTGCCCCTCTTTCCACCAGCCTCTTAGTCCAGTTCCACGTCGGGCCAGAGCAAAATGGGAAAGCTGTGCGTGTTCCGGGCCTCTGGGGGAGTCTTCGAGTGGCTGAATCTGTGAATGATGCTTCTGCAGGTGCCAGGACCCGACAGCCCCATCCTCGCCCAGCGCCAGAGTCTGCCTGCCAGACCCTTGTCAGCGGTTACAACCAGCAGCTGCCTCCCGCTGCCCGAGTTTTATCAAAAGCTCAGTTGAGAGAAATAAAGTTCATGGGGGTTATTTAAAGGCCATGCATTCCATCCATTCTTCCAGATGAGACTTATCCCTGAATCGAGTCGGGCTCTCATGAAGCTGAGTTGCTCTTGGACCACATGATTCAGCTGCCACAAAATCTTTATTATGTCCCTCCCTTATGATGGGGCTTTGTGGAAAAATGGCTGGAGGAGGCAGGCTGCCGCGTTTATTTTGGGATGCTGCTGCTGCTAGTTCCTGCTGCCCCAGTCAGTGCTCTTTGTAAGACCTAGAGGGAAATATATTTTAGGTTCTAGTTCCTGGCAAAGCTCCATATCCTCAGAGCAATCGGTGGGCTTCTGACCTCTGGGCAAGGGGACTTGGGAAACTGACCCCCATTCTCATTTTACTTGGGCTGCCTGGAAGCTCGGATGCGGGGTTCAACTAGAAGAACCCTCAGGGATCTCTTGACCTGTGACGCAAGGGAGATGACTTCTATCCAGACACTGATTTCTAACAGATGGGATTGTTAGGAGTTATTATGATTATTTTGTATGTATCTCGTTCGTTGCTTCGGGCTCTAGTGGGACCAGAGTGGGACCGGAGTTCCTGGAAAGCAACACATGGAGAGCTGGCTGGGGTGGGTGGGAGAAGCACCGGGGAGGAGGACACAAAGGTCTGAAAATGGCACAAGGCTTGGCGGCGGCGGAGGGCAGGGGGAAAGTGGTTTCTAGGCCGCTGTGGAGGTGAGGGAGGTCTGGTCTTCCTGAACCAGAGGGTGCGAATAGGGATTTTTCCATGAATTTGAGAAGAGAACTTGCTCAATTTAAAGTTCTCCCTGAAGCCCCCTCTGGCTTTCTGGGTATTTCTGTGATGTTGCGAAACACTGAAACTTGCACTGTCTCCTTTCTCTTCCTCTTCCCTCCCTACCCGAGGCCCTCCCACCGCCTTTTCCCGTTCCCTTCCTTGCCCCCTCCAGTGACCACGGCCCTCGGTCCCTCCCCGGGTTCTACTGTGGCTGTGCTGCTGGAGCAAACAGAGGAGGTGAGGACTTTGGACGCCCCGTAGGAAAGCCAACACTAACTGAACGCTCTACTCTGAGCCACACAGTTAGGAACCCACGTGACCGTCATTTATCTGATTTATGTTCGGGGGTCCTGTGCCGCAGCAGCTGGTGGCACATTTCCCGTGCTGTCCCGGCCAGACCCCCTCACCTAACCTGTTTGCGTGTCTGTCTGGGACAGGCTTCTCAGCTCCCGTGCTATCGATGTGAGGGGGAGGGGCTGAAACTCCTTTGCTGTGGGGCCTGTCCTGTGCCTTGTAGGGTAGCTGGCAGCATGCTTGGCTTCTGCCCGCTGGATGCCAGGAGCAGCCCCACAGTCAAAAAGGTCTCCAGACGTTGCCAAATGTCCCCTAGTAGAGATGGCAGGGCACTGTCCCCGGGCTGGGAATGGCCATCCCTTCCGCCATTCCTCACTGACATCCGTCCCGGACAGAAACCTCTCTGGCGTCCCAACTCCATATCCAGTTTGTGCTTCTTCTTGCCGCTCTGTTCACTGCCTGCTCACCTTCTGGGCCCTCTTTTCACTTGGGGTCGCCATCTGCTTCTGACTAGCAGAGGGCAGTCCTTGCACATTCCAGGTGTCAGTGCCATGTTGGTTTCGACTTCTGCGGCCTTCTCCCTTTTTGTCAGCTGTCACTGTGCAACTGAGGACTCGCAGGCCCAGAGTGTAGGATGCTAGTGTGTGGCAGAGGACCCAGGACACTAGCCCAGTCCTCTGGCCCTGGACCCCAGGCCGTTGAACCCCTCTCCCCCCATCCTGCCTCCAGCCATATCCTTTCTTTCCGAATATGCCTCTGCCTCTTCCTGAATGTGCCTGCAGATCAGGCACAGAAGCCCAGCGAGGGCAGGGAGGTGGCTTGCTGGAGGTCACATGGCGCCACCTGGACCCCTTTGATGGGATGCCAGGTGTCTTGGATGTTGGATTGGCCTTTATTCGGGTCTAGAAATGGCCAAGTGATGTTGCTTAAATGTCTGACACGAGCCACCGGCTCTGGTGAGTGGAGGAGGTACAGCGAGGGCTCTTTGCTAGCTCTGCCCGTGGAGAGGACTGGCGGGGCTCACAGACTTGGAAGGGGCAAATTTCTGGCTGTGCACTTACCGTCCTGGGTCTCTATGGGCTGTGATACCCTCCGTGCCTTGAGTGCTGGAGGAAGAGCCCATTTTACCAGGCCCCCTCCGATGATTGATGAAGGGGGGACAGAGGGCACGGTGGAGGGGCTTTGTTCCCTAAATGCCATTCACATGACTCTCTGACCTCAGGGCTCTTCCCCTTTCTCTTGTCTTTCTCCTTCACTGCATTCGGCTCTGCTACAGTTTCCCTTCTCTGTTTTTCTTTTCTCAATTCACACAAAGCCCTCAGAGGGCTGGAGCAGCACCCCCGAGGCCCCCTGCCTCTGACTGAGGTTGGTTTCTAGTTCCTGGACTGCGGTCCTGGGCACCGTGTGCCCTGGAGTGCATGTGGAGGCCTCGGGGGACCTGGAAGGGAGCAGGAAGGTGCTTCTGGCTTAGAGCTTCATCTTCAGTTTCTAGAAGACTTGTCTGCAATGGTTCTAAACTGACTGCTGGGTCAGAATCACCTGGGTAACTTTCCAAACAGTCGAATAACCAGGATCCGACCTGAGATTCTGATCTCCTTGTTCTGGAGCGAGGCCTGGTGACTGATAGGATGTGAAATCTCCCCATATGATTCTGATGAGTGACCAGGAGTGAAAGCCACTGTTTTAGTGAGGGTTGAGTGCCAGAGAGAGAGCACGGGATGGAGTTTAGGAGATCTGGGTCACAGTCAGACAGCCCTCAGCCAGCCTTGTGTCCCTGGGCAAAGTTCCTTCTCTCTCGGGCAGGAGTACCCCAAGGAGAGATGATAGATCTATGGCATTTTAGACTCGGAAGGGGCCCAGAAAACCATCCAATGCATCCTTTCATTCTAGAAACCTGAAGCCTCTGTGTGTGGACATGTGGGGGCAGTGTGTAAGTGGACGTCCAGGGGTCCCACGGGGCTCTGCCAGGTCAGGTCTGCAGGCAAGGATTGGGCTGTCTCCTCCCACTGACTACACTCCGCAGGGCCTCTCAGGAAGTTCTCTCTAGATTAGACCTTCGGGGAGATTGTGTCCCTGAGAGCGTGTACCAGTGGGTCTCCCCACTGTTTACTGGGGGAGGAGGCTAGCCTTCCAGAGCCTGGGTGGGGGAAGCAATGGTTAGAGCCAAAGAGTGTTGCTCTCAGCCTCGATTTGCAAGAGAACTTTTGCAGAGCTGCTGACTTTTTGCAGCTGTTTTGCAGGGCCCATGGACTGAAAGGGGAAGTTTGGCTGCATTTAGAAAGTTGTCCACAAAGAGGAATGGCGGGGGTGGGGGGTGAGGAGGGTGGCTGCGTTGCAGAGCGGGAGGAGGAAGGTGGGTGATCTGGGAGAGATGCCAGCAAGGGCCTGAAGACAAGGGTTTGATTTGGGCCCACATGGTGTCACTTTGGAAGCTTTTGGGGTTGGGGGAGTAGTTGGGGGTAAAGCGAAGGAGACAGAAAAAGGAAAGAAAAGAACAGAAAAGGAGGGGGCGGGGAGAATGAGTTCCCAGCTTGGGAGTCTGGCTCTTTCTTAGATTGGAAGCAAACACTGAGTGTGCTGGGAGCATGGCCAGCCCTGCCCCCAAGGCCCAGTGAATGGTTTCCTCTAAAGGGGTACAGGGAGATGGTGAGAAGTGCAGAGACAGAGAGAGAAGCTTTGTCAAGATGGCTCAGCCCCACAGTGGGGGATGCTCCCCGCTCCCCCCAAGGTGCGTAGAGATCTCTGGGCAGCTTGAGTCCTTCTGTCCCTGAGGCCAGGAATGCATCTGACCCCTCCCTGGACTGACAGGCCCCATGGCAGCAGCAGGAACAATACTGCACAAGGCTCCCAGCCCCGGGCTTGGACTCCTGGAAGAGTTCCAGGGCCTTGGCTTTCTGTTCCTGCTAGTAGTCCCACTATCCAGTAACGAGTGTCCCAACCCCAGATACCAGGAAGAAAACCAGAGCTCCCGATGACCATTCTGGTCACACTCCCCCTGTCCCCACCAAGCCCGCTGTTCCCTCTCAATCTCTGGCACCCTCAGGATGCCACACTCTGCTGTCCCCACACTAAGCCTTGTCCATGTGTGTATGTGAAGCTGCAGCGAGGGGGTGGGGGTTGGGGGGCTCCGACTTTGGTCCAGAGTTCTCTTACAGAAGGTCCTGCCCCCACAGGAAATTTGCCGAACAAAGCTTCTTGTCCCAAGTGACTCTAACTGATGGGACCATGAGAAGAGGACTCAGCAGCAGAGACTCTCCATCCTAACACAGACTGTGTCACACGGGCCACAGAGACAGTGCCAATGCCTTTTCAGGGACACGGCAGAGTCAGCAGCCTGAGGGACTGGCTTTGAGGATGGGTCGAAAGGGGGAGCCGTTAGGGGCTGCCTAAGTCACAAGGTCCCCCGGGGGAACTCTGCTGCCTTGATGGTGAGCATCCAAGGTCAGAAGCACAACTCTCAAAGAGTTTGCTCAGTATGCCCTTGGCACAGCAGGCAACTTGACTCAGCTCAGCAAGACTTTTAGTGAGTGTTTCATGGGTGTCTAGAGCACCAGATTTGGGCGCTCCACTGTGCTAAATGCTAGGGATGTAGGAGAATGCAAACCAGACACAGTCCAGGGCACAGGCACTTGAGAAGGGCCCATGTGGGTCCGTGCTCCTCCTGAGCCCATGAGGGCACCCACTGGGGGAAGGAGAAGGAGGCTCGGCCCTTGCCCCTGTGGTCTTATTGGAGAGAAGAGACAAGAGTCACCCACATGATATACTCAGAGAACAAGGCACTGTCAAAATAGATGCATTTCTGGTTCTTACACATTGAATTGTACATGGCCAAGTTCAGGCCGTGTATGTATGTGCTCTGGGTGGACCCTACCAGGCTGCCCCACTGGAGGTGAGGCACTTTCCAAGCTTTATAGAAGGATGGAAAAATCTGATTAGGGGGGTCTGACTGCTGACCTTGAAAAAAATCTCATGCGTGTGCTGGCCTGGGAAGTTTGTTTGGACTCGGCCATCTTTCCTGTTTCTTCTTTCCATTGGCCAGCCCCTCTCTTTCTCCTTCCATTGCTCTCAGAGCTGGAAACTTTCCATGGCCAATGGGCGGACGCCAGGTTTGGCTGAATGCTTACGGTTCACAAAGCCCGGAGCTAGCTGCAGTTGGATTATATAGAGCACAGGCCTTACCCTTAAGGACTTTTCTAACGAACTTGGGTTCACAAACCACTATAACGGAAGATAGTGAAAGCCACTTGTCATGCACCTGAGTGGGAGCGGGGACCGCAGGAGACTTGAAGTCAAGCCCTGGGTATGGAATTTGAAATACCGATGCTGTGCTGTGTGTGCGCGCTTAAATCTCAAACTTCAGAGAAATTATAAGAATGTTACAAGTAATTTCTGTAAGCCTTGTCTCACCGATTATTTACATTTTGTGGATTCATCTGAGAACGCGTCAGAGGCATGTTTGCTCCTTTGTCCTTCAATACTTCAGGGTGTATTTCAAGGATATTGTTTGACATCTAGTGGTTCCCTTATGGCTGAGCCTTATTTCCAGACCCCATCGGATCACTCTACACCCAGACCCCATCGGATTACTGAGTGGCAGACAGCTAGCCTCTTTTTTTGCTTGGTGCCCCTGCTGGTGGTGCTTGGGGCCCCCAGGGAAGGTCTACTGGCCATGCCTGAGTCGACCTGCAACCAGACAGCCTGTCAGTCCCCTGAGAGGCCTGGCCAGGTCTTGGCTAAGCTGCTCTCTTCTCCTTCACTTTGCTTTTGAGTTTTCTGTACATTCTCCCAGCCACAGATGTGAACACTGGAGGACACTGGCTTTCTAGTGTGCAACATGGCCTGGCGGAAGCGGAGGGAGCTTGGTTGGGCACCCCCTCCGGGCCTTGGAGGCCAGCCCGGGCTCTTCTGCAAATACAGGGAGGCTTCCTTTCCCTCCTTCACAGGACGAGGCCCTATGGCTTGGTCTGTGGCCCTGCTCAGGACTGGCAGTCTTAGGCTCAGGGAACATTTTCCAAAGAATAGCTGAGGGACAGAACGTCTCCATGAGGTGGGCTGGGATGGGCAGGGCTCTGGAAAGGCCCTGCTTGTTCTGGGAGGTGTTCAGGATGCTGAGGTTTTGGAAATCCATGCTGGTTGTTCATGACTGCTCTCGGCTTTGGGAGGAGGAACGAACGGGGGCGTGTTGGCACATGGTGGCTGGTGGCAAAGGGGAAGCCCAGCACTGCTGAGCTGGGGACCAGGCCCTCTGAGAGGCCTGGGGAGGGCGCTGAGCTTTGAGGGGGAACACAGCCTGAAGGACTTGCCCCTGGAGTCATGAGAAGCTACTCACGTCCAGTGAGCCTTGGCTGGAGCTCTACCGACCCTGGGCCTGGACACAAAACCAATGTGATCTCTGCACCAGCACTCAAACCGTGCCTGGGATGGAGTGGGTTGGAGAAACCTCAGTGAACCCACGAAACAGAGCATGCTGGAGGCATTCGATGAGGCAGATCAGTCTCACGCAAGGAGAGGCCAGAGAAAGGAGAGAACAGACGGGGCCTGCACAGTCAAGAACCGCTCTGGGCAGGAGGTAAAGCCTCCCTTTCCAGCTGCCTCTCCCTTCTGTTCTGCTTTTGCACACAGCCAGCACACCCAGTTCCAGCCCTGCTCTGTCATCACGGGCGAGCCGGTTAACCTCCTTGGGCCTGTTTCCTTCTCTGTGAAATGGGAAGTGGGGCGATTGCACTGGCTCCCCGCAGCATGCTGAGAGGGAATCCGGCATGGGTGGGCTTCCGAGGTGCTCGGAGACTTAGGAAAAGTAGCCCCGGCCCAGACTTTGAAAGGCTGCTTCGGCCTAGGTATTGTCTGGAGTGAGCTCCCGGGTGGTGTCTGGAGGGGAAGCCAGGTGACCAGGGGGTCTTCACATCCGAGCTCCCTGACTTCACCTCAGGCTCGGGAGAGGAAGACGCGGGCCTTTATTTCATGGACTCATTCTGCCTGTTATCTGGGAAAGCCTAGTACAGGTGGGGGCACCCTGCCCACCCCCTCCCCCGCCAGCCAGCCAGCCACCGCCCCTCCCACTCGGGAGATGTGCCACGCTCAGGGGGCGCCAGAACGCACCCCCTTCTCCTTCCCTAAGAACTAGCCTCAATGCACCCATTACCATTTCCATGGCGCCCTTCTCCAGGGCCCCATGGAAATCTCAGAGGCTTTCTGAGGACTTGTGCAGACTTCAGAAAAGACCCCGGGCCCCCTGCCCACCCCAGGCTCGCTGGCCGGCTCTAATCCCGCTCGCTCCGGGCGCAGAGACAGAGCTCCCTCTCTCCTCGAGGCCTGGGCGCTCACTCTCCCACAGAGCTGACGTTTCTCTGCGGCCCAGCTGGCTGCAGTTTTTAGAAATAACAATATCCCCGGGGGGGAGGAGCGGCGGGGTGAATGGGCGCCTTTGTCCGGGGCCCTGTGAAGCCCAATTAATTATGCGCTGCGGAGCGCGGGCAGCGCGGAGGCCCGGCCCCCGGCGGCTGAAAGGCCCGGGCTTGGGAGCTCGGCCCCGGCTCCGCGCGGCCGCACAAAGGGCCGAGAATTAGAAAACCGCCAATTACCCCGCATTTTGTATTTGCCCTTGTCTCGCTGACACTGCGGACGGCCCTCCCCGGGCGGCTGCACTTTGAGGGTTTTCAAGCCCTTTCTTGGTTACCAGGGGCGACTGGGCAGAGGGCCGGGGGTTTGGGGAGAGCGGGAGACTTGGGTGGGATCGCGGGCGGCTGGGGCGCTTGGGGTGGGGGGGAATTGGCCCTGGGGACATGGGTCTCCAATCGAAGACTCTCCCTGAAGCTAGAGGCTGTGGAGAATGCAGATTCCCGGGCTCCACTCCAGAGGCCTCCCTGACTCAGTCGGTCTGGGTGCCCAGGCTGCATTTTAACAGGCAGTCCAGATGATCTGATTTTTTTTTTTTTTTAAATTAAGGTAGAACAGTAAGTGCCCAGATCTTACCTGTTGCGGGTTTATGCGTTTTGACAAACGTAACCTACATCCTATGAAATTATAGTGCAAATCTAACATTCGAGAAACTTCCATGGATCCTCTTTTCAAGGCTCCCTCCTGCTGCCCGGCACCTGTCCCTGGCCTCCAAGAGACCACTGTTCTGACTTTTGTCATCATGTTAAGTTTCACCTGCTTGGAGATTGTGATAAGTGGAGTCATATGGCATTCACTCCTGTTTCTGACCTCTCGCTCAGCCTAAATGTTTTTGATGTCCACCAATGTTGCCTGTATCAGTAGTTTGGTTTCTTCGTGTTTATCGGTTCACCTGTTGATGGACACCTGGACTGCTTCCAATTTGGGGTTGTTATAAATAAAGCTGCTATGATCATTTGGTAGGAGTCCCTTTTGTGGACATATGTTTTATGTCTGGGTGGTAGCTCTCTAGGAGTGGAATTGCCAGGTCATAGGGAAGGGACTTAGCTTTAGTGGGTACTCCCAAAAGACTTTCTAAAGTGGGCATACAATTTTGCATTCCCACCAACAAAGTCTGAGAGTTCCAGTTGCTCTCCTTACCAGTCAGCGCTTGGTGTTGCCCATCTTTGTCATCAGAGCCCTTCTGTTGGTGTGTGTGCTGATAGCTCATGGTAGTTTCCAAGCAAGGGGATTTTAATTGCCGATCTCCTGTGACCACACTTGGGGAAAACTCCTATCTGGTGCAGTTCTTGCCCTTGCTGGCAAGTACCAGAAGGGTAAATGACCCCCAAGCCCATGGCTCGTTGGGCAGAGACCAGATGATTACACAGGACTCCTAATTACCAAGCAAATGCTCTCTTCTTGCTATGATGCTGTCCCCTTGGCTTACACCTAGTGGGCCTGTGCATGTGTGCTTCTGTGCGTGTGTGTGAAGTGTGGGTCTTGTTCTGCCCAGGACCATTCCAAATGGATGTGGAAGGGCTTTTCTTTTCTTTTCATGTTTATTTATTTTTTAGTAATCTCTACACTCAGGGTAGGGTTTGAACTCACAAGCCTGAGATCAAGAGTACCATGCTCTTCTGACTGAGCCAGCCAGGTGCCCTTGGAAGGGCATTTCTGAAGGGTCTCTCTCTGCTACCCAAGTAGTAGCATCCGTGGGACTCAGGAGCCAAGAGACTGGGCCCAGGTAGGTGTAGACGCATGCACACCCAGGGTCAAGGGTAGGGGCTGGAGTCTAGCTGTCCTGGACACTGACTTCAAGAGCACAGACCAATCCTGAGAGTTCCTTTGCTTTGGTCAGCCATAGAGAGGCTTAGGTATTTTCTTATCAGGCACAGAGTAGGTGCTGGGTGACAGGAATGAGGGAGAAGGAGTCCTGGGCTTTCCAAAATCTTTCTTTACCTGTAAACATTCTCCTAAGGGTAATTTTTAAGACCCTCCAGCACTTGGCCTGACCTAGCCTTGTAGCCCTATATTAGGTTGCTTCCTTTTTACATCTTATGCTCCAGCAGTGTTGGATGCCTACCCATCCATTGTTCGCCTTCCACCTTTTTTTTTTTTTTTTTTTAAGATTTTGTTTAGGGGCGCCTGGGTGGCTCAGTGGGTTAAAGCCTCTGCCTTTAGCTCAGGTCATTATCCCAGGGTCCTGGGATCGAGTGCCGCATCGGGCTCTCTGCTCCGCAGAGAGCCTCTTTCCTCCTCTTTCTCTGCCTACTTGTGATCTCTGTGTGTCAAATAAATAAATAAAATCTTGACTCTGGGCCAGTGAGTTGTGACTGCTCTGACCAGTAGGGTACGGCAGACGAGAAGCTTTGGGGATACTGAGTCATAGTACTTCCACCTGGCTTTCTCTCTTTGGGGAGATGCTCACCCAAAAAGATGGAACCCACACACCTTGCTATATAAGAAGCCCAAACCAGCCGGCTTGGAGAGACCAATGAGAAAACCACGTGGAGAGGCACTTAGGACCCAACCTAGAGTCAGCTCCGGTCACCAGATTTGCAAGTGAGTGAGCCTTCAGTGAGTTCAAAGCCCTGACATGGATGCTTCTGGATGCTTGGGGCTGAGGCCCCAGACAACACAGGACAGAGACAAGCTCTTCCTGCTGTGTCCTGTGCAGATTCCTGACCCAGAGACTTTGCAAACATAATAAGTAGTTGTTTGCTCTGTGGCCACAATAGCTGGAAAGCACGCAGCACTGGTGTCTCTTGTATCCTCTCAATCTTATTTCACGATCCCTTCGCCCTACTCCCAATTCTCAATTTACCTCTTCCCCCACCCTCACCTCCCTCTGAGCTGCGCTGGGATTTTGTCCTCGGCTCCCCCAGTATACCTCTCGTCCTAGCCTTCCCAGTGCTGTCCTATGACTTCATGTCTGGGTGTTTGCATCCCCCGTAAATGGCTTCCTGAGAGCTGGAACTGCATATGTTTCCTCTCTGGACTTCTAAGAGCCGAAGTGTTTGCTGAAAAATGGCACGGGAGGGAGCGGGACCTGAATTAAGGAAGTCACCATTCTGCTTCCTATTCCCTGCTCTCCTTTCTTCAGGGCCAGACCTCAAGCAAGAGAGACAAAAAGGACAAGAGATGGTCTTTCCTTCCAGAGGATTTCAGTTTAATAAGGGAAAGAGTAAGAGAAAGACTAGAAGAGGCTAGTGTATGGTTAAATGAGAGTCACAGTCCCCAGAATGGGGAGAGACCTGCATGGAATTTGGTGGTCAGGGCTGGCTTCCTGGAGGGGGCAAGGCCTTGGATGTAAGAGCAAACAAGTCCTCCTTTGATATATGACTCTCGGCTTGCTCTCCCCCCACCTCCACTCGCTGGGGCCCCTGCTGAAGTGGGGTGTGTGTGTGTGTGTGTGTGTACGTGTGCATGCGTGTGTGCTTGCACAGGCATGCATTGACACATCTCTCTCTGGGGATAGTGTCTCGAGGACAAGCCTGGTCCTAACCATCTCCTTTCTCCTCCATCTCGCCAGAGGAATGGGAGAAGTCACGTGGAGTGGGTGCCCAGGCAGCTAAATGGACACCCGGCAACACGGGTGAAACTTAAAAGCATAGTGTTGGCCAAGAAAGCAAGAAACAGAATAAAATCCCCAGCACCATGTCATTTTTGTGAGCTACAAATACACAGTGCCTGCTGGGGGTCACTGTTCTTCTTGCTGGGAGAGCTGTGGAGATGGCGGCTATGGCCTCTGAGCTCGTGGAGGTGGGGGGAGCCGAGCTGGGGCCACGGCCCACCCAGCCATGGAAGCTGCAGAATTTGCAGGCTGTTCTGTTTTGCCAGCCATGGAGCATGCGGAGCCTCAAACAAAACACATTTCTCAAAATCTACCAGAATCTGCTGTCAGCAGTGGCTATTACAGAGGTCGATTTGAACCCCAAATTGCAAAATGGGAAACAGCATTAGTACTGAGTATAATTATAAGCAATAAAGGAAACAAATGAGATACTCATTGACAAAGGATATTTTTAAATTTCCATGATGCTCCCAGACAAGGGAGGATCTCTTTAATAGCAGTCCCAATCAATAAAGCTAACGATTTACTAGAAGGTCAAACTAAAGAATGAAGGAAATGTATGATGGCTTTTAAGTTCTTATTAGTTTATGGATATAAGTACTAGCCTTTTATAATAAAGTGCTTCGAAGCTAAAACAACACCAACAACAACCCTCAACTAAAAATACATGTGCACAGAAGGGCAATGTATGCTCTAGAGGAACACATACAAAGACTTTAATGTGGTTGCCTTAAGGGGTGGGTGCACTGGGGTAGTGAACAAGGATCGGAGGGATAGAATAGAACGAAAGAAGGCCTTTGTGCAGAAGGAACAGTGACAAGAGTGTGCCACTGAGAGAATGATTGGCTCAACTTGTGCACCGAGGTCCAGACAGAAAGAAAAGTCAAAACCAAAATCACTCTTGGAAATGATCCTCCCAACTTTAGGATGGCATTCATATCTGCGCGTGCATGAGGGAGCAGGAGTATGGGCAGGGATTTAGCTGTAGCAGTAATGCTTTATTTCTTTAAAAAAGATAAGGAAATCTGAAGCAAAATGGCAAACTGTTAACATCTGTTGAACTGGGGAGTGGTGATGTGGGTTTCTGTTCAATTATTATTATTTTAAGTAAGCACCACACTCAAGGTGAGGCTTGAGCTCACGACCCTGAGATCAAGAGTCCCATTCTCTACCGATTAAGCCAGCCAATACCACTCTGTTTGATTTTATGTATGTATGTCTGTAGGCTCTATGCCCAGCATGGAGTCCAACGTGGGACTTGAACTCACAACCCTGAGATCAAGACCTGAGCTGATATCAAGAGCCAGGCATTTAACCCACAGAGCCACCAAGGCACCTGCATTTGATTATTTTAAAATGTGTGATAATTTAAAAAAAATTTTTTAAGAGGTTGTTGTGCAAGACACGGAAGATAATTTTGTGACTTTTGCAAAAAAAGTTCTGGCCACTGAATGGTTTTATAGAGCTGTTTAGCTGTTCTAGTCTGTCAGTGACCCAAGTCCCAATAAGGAGAAGAACATGAAGAATTGATTTTAAAAGCTAAAAGTGCTCATAAATAAGATCTTCGTGAATGGAGAATGCCCTTGCCTGCAATGCACGGAGCGAGCAGCCGCAGGAACCTTTGTTTTAGAATGGTTGGACTGATCAGCCATTGACCTTGGGGATGGCAAATCCTAGATTGTCATTGTACAGAGCTGCCGCAGGCGAGTCTGGGAGGGCTGTGTGGCTCAAAGTTAAGGCCTGGGCTCTGGGAACCCCCCAAAACAGTGAGGAGCTCAGCAACTCAATCTATGCTATAGTCTAGACTTGATGACTGTTCCCATCCCCGGCCATAGCTATGGGTCTGGAGCGAATAGCTGAATCCAGCTGGGTCAATCAGATTCTTTCTCTTAAGATTCCGGGATTTTGAACCAAGAGGTAGAGACTGGCCGCTGTGGGGATGAGGCTGCTTTAATGGAAGTGTTCTAAGGAGGACGTTCATTGACTCCAGATGCTGAGGTCCTTGGAACTGTCCTGCCTCTGGTCTTTCCTGAGGCAAAGTTGTTCAATCCTTTCTTGAAATTTAATACGTTTATTATTATTATTATTTGCCAGGGTTGATGTCTATTACTTGTCCTATGGAGTAGGTTAATATAATATTTTATTATATCTTCCAGCTGTCTCCTAGTGCTGCTTCTAATACATATGGTAACTTTGTTAAGTTAGAAAAAGGTGCCCCGCTGAACAGACAAATTAGAAAAGGCTGTTGTTTGCTCCAGGCAGCTACAGTCCCTCACTGGGGTGAAATTTTCAGCCAGTGGAATGTGGGGATGGGTTACAAGGCCCCTTGGAGCAGCATAGAGACTACATAACCAGTCGCTGTGGCCCTACCTGCCTGTCCACCATTTGTATCCTGGTTGATTTGTCCTCTGCACCAAAGGTGTCATTAACAGTATGAAATGTTGCTTCAGATAAGATTTATTGGAAATGTTGGTCTATCATGTAAGCCCTATTTAGGACTTTAATGCTCATGATCCAAAATATCATTTTTAATCTCTGTGTGTTGAAATCTACAGAAAGTCAAGCCTTAAAGAAAATTTAGGAATACTCCATGGCCTGGTAAAGTCAACAGAAGCCTCATCTTCTTTGATGAGTAATCTGCACAGACCTTCCACCAAACGGCCTGGCAGATATTCTTGAAATGTCCAAGGGGCACTTCTCCTTCCCCCATGGGAATACACTTAGCAAGATCAAGTGCATAGGAGCGAGTGGTCAAGGAGGTGTCTAGAGCTGTGGCGGGAGTGACATGGAAACCACAAGGCACCGGTGGCCACAGGGAAGCCAGCCGTTGCAGGGAGGAGACAATGCCTTGAAGAGAGGCTGTCCCAGCTCTGATTTGCTCATTCATTTTCATCCGGCCATCCTGTGTGTGACATGAGTCCCATGACCTTTCTGAGAGCAAGCTGAGTATAGAAAACACGTCAGGAGCTTTCCCAGGACAGGGCACCTACCCACTCCTGGAGACTGTGCCATCAGCTGCCATGTTTATGAGTAGAGCAGGCAGTGTAGACTAGCAGTTAAGAATGTGAGTCTGGACTCAGAATGCCTGGGTTCAAACTTCAACTCTGTCATTTTCCAGCTGTGTGACCTTAGGTTACTCAACCTCTTGATGATGGTTTCAAAACATGCCCATAATCCTTTGATTCTCCTTCCCTCGCTCCCATCCCTGGAGTTTACATCCCTGCCCCTTGAACCTGGGTAGAGGCTTGGGAGTGCCTAGACAAACAGAGTGCAGCAAAAGTGACATGTGTCATTTCTGGGGCTGGATTAGAAAAGACCATGCAGCTTCTGATGTCTCCTTTTGGGACACTTATGCTGGGAGCCTTCAGATTTCATTTATAACAAAATCCAGCCACCCTGAGTTTGCTTGTGGAAAGACTTCAAGCACAGAGAGAGAGGCGTGAGGAGCCCCAGAAGGGCCTGAAAACTCATGGAGAGGTCCCGAGTGAGAGCTGCCTGGCTTATTTGCAGTCAGCTCCCAAATTCATGAGCAAAATAAATGCTTGTTATTAGTTTGGGGTCATTGTATTGGGATGGATGGTTATAATACAGTAGACAGCTGATCCAGGCTTTTCCTGACCTGGAGGGGGACAGCTGCCATAAGAGAACCCAAATCTCTGGCTTAGAACTGGGAGGTGGGCAGAAATTGTAAGGGTTTGAAGATATTGGAAGGGGAAGCCTGATGGCCCCTAAAGAGGCTACTGGTGAGGACGATATTGGAAGCAGGAGCCAAGGGGACCCTTATGATGCAGGGGAGGGAAATTTAGCTATACTGTCACTTGGAGTGATGTAGACAACAGAGGTTTGGGCTAAGGAGATTTTTAAGCAGAATGTAAGAAATGCCAGTTGGATTATTTTAGATGCATATGATGAAGATAGAGAAAGAGGAAAAAAAAGGAAAGTTTGGGGACCCCTGGGTGGTTTAGTCAGTTGAGTGTCTGCTTTTGATTTCAGTTCAGGTCATGATCTCAGTGTCATGACATAGATCCCCAAGTTGGGCTCGTCTACTGGGTGTGGAGCCTGCTTAAGATTCTCTCTCTCTCCCTCTCCCTCTGCCCCTGCCCCCACTCATGCTTGAGCTCCCTCTCTGAAAAAGGAAATGCCTTTTTCAAAAAAGGAAATGCCTTTTTCAAAAAAGGAAAATTTTGGGGGTGCCTGAGTGGCTCAGTGGGTTAAGCCTCTACCTTCAGTTCCAGTCATGATCTCAGGGTCCTGGGATTGAGCCCGGCATGGGGCTCTCAGCTCAGCGGGGAGCCTGCTTCCCTTCCTTTCTCTGACTGCCTCTCTGCCTACTTGTAATCTCTGTCAAATAAATAAATAAAATTTAAAAAATTTTAAAATTAAAAAAGGAACATTTAGTTTTCAAGCAATTATATAGATTATATATAAAATATTGTATAGAAATTATTAAAGTTGTATTGAATTGTATAGGAATTATATAGAAAATATTAAATTGTATAGAAATTGTATAGAAAATATTAGAAAGCCAGGGATTTTTCTGGGTTTGAAAGTAAATATGGTTTCTCATTCTCAGCCTCCCTAAATGTCAAAAAATCCTCAAAGTCTGAAAGGTCCTCAAAACAAAGACAAAATCCAGGGTGGGACTATAAGAGCCTTCGTTAAAACCTCAGAAAATCAGATGCTTCATAAAATCTTTCAGATAGACAAAGACCACTGAGTATTTCAAGAGCATGCCTCACAGATTCTGTTTACTAAATAACCAGGCTTCTAAGGATTTTAAGGGGACTGTCCCTCAACAACTTCACCAAAGGCCCATGGTAGAGAAGAGCTGATTTTTTAAAAAGATTTTATTTATTTATTTGACTGAGAGAGACACAGTCAGAGAGGGAACACAAGCAGGGGGAATAAGAGAGGTAGAGGGGAAGCAGGCTTCCTGCTGAGCTGGGAGCCCGATGTGGGGCTTGATCCCAGGACCCTAGGATCAAGAGCTGAGCCACCCAGGTTGCCCCGAGAAGAGCTGATCTTTTTTTTTTTTTTTTTTAATTTTTTATTTATTTGTTTATTTGACAGCTAGATCACAAGTAGGCAGAGAGGCAGGCAGAGAGAGGAAGGGAAGCAGGCTCCTTGCTGAGCAGAGAGCCTGACTCGGGGCTCAATCCCAGGACCCTGGGATCATGACCTGAGCTGAAGGCAGAAGCTTTAACCCACTGAGCCACCCAGGTGCCCCGAGAAGAGCTGATCTTGATGAGGTTTGTACTATAGCTTTTGGTTCATGGAGCAAAGCTCAATAGGATCCATAGGAAACCTACAAAGTCTTAAAACTAATTGTATTGTCAGAAGCACCATCAGCTTGGACTGAAAGGTACAGAGTAGAAAAAAATGAAAAAAGCTCCATAATTTTTTGGACTTTGGACCCCCAAGAAGGAAGCAAGCTGAGAAAGCTGCTCAGTTGTAAACACCAGCAGGTTTTTATAGCGAAGGAAGGGTGATTAATTCAGAAGGTAGAACCAAGAGCCCAGAAAACAGAACCACTGGGAGACATTCCCAGGCAGTAGGACTGAACCCTAACCAAAAAAAAATGGCACTATGTGCCTGTTTGGATTTCACAGTGACTATGGACTGGTGACTCCTGTGTTCCTCCCCCATGACATTTGAAAGGGAATGTGTACAGTGATTGTCCTAGACCCTGACCGATCATTCAGTGTTGGGTGTATATGGAACAGATAACTTTTTTCTTAGTAGACAAGTCTTTAAATAAAGAGGGGCAGTGCTCAAGCAGCTGTGCTGAGAAATTGCATTTGAGGAAACTTTTCCGTTACTGGTTTAGATGGTGGCATCCCAGTCCTCTCGCTTCAGTCCGACGCCATCATACATTAGACTTTTGGAACTTGCTGGAAGAGCGTGAGTGTGTTCTGCATGTGAGAAGAATGCCTGCACTGGTACACCATCACTTTGGCCATGTTCTGCTGGCTGGGGTGACTTACGGTCCTGGACGAGATTCAGCATGGGAGGGCACTCTGCAAGGGAATAGGTCTCAGGGGCCATGGCTTCCTGCGGCCATCTTTGGAGACTAGCTACCACCGAAAAAATTCTTTTCCCTTTTTCCTTTATTCAACAAATATTCTCTGTCAAGCACGCGGTTCCTTCTTGAATAGAGTACACTGAAACAACATGTCCCTTTTGTTTGCTGCGGGAGAGCAACCACCGAGAAGCTCTGTGAAGGGTAAGTAATGTTCAAAAAGTGCTTACCACATGGGGCACCTGGCTGGCTCGGTCGGTAGGAGTGTGTGACTTTTGATCTCAGGGTTGTGGGTTTGAGCCCCACGTTGGGTGTTGAGCCCCATGTTGGGTATTTTGAAGATAAAATCTTTAAATAAAAAAAGTATTTACTACATACCTGATCCCAAGCTTGGGATCTCATGAGGTTGTAGTCAGGCTGTGTCTGAGGTAAAGTCTTTGTCACTCACGTAGCTGGGGTTCCTCGGGCATCTCTCTCTGTGTGGCCTCTCCACATGAGATCGGCAATATGGCAGCTTCGGAACAGCCAGACTTCTCCTAGCAACTCAGGGATCTAAAGCCACATGTCCTGAGAGAGAGCAAGACAGAAGCCGTGTTCCCTTTTCTAACCCAGCCTTGGAAGTCCCGCAATGTCATTTTTACCATACTCTGTTAAGGCAGTCACAAAGGCTTACAGGGTACAGAAGGAGGGGACATCTCTTCCATTTCTCAATAGGAAATATGTCAACAAATTTGACCCATATTTGAAACCAGTGCAGTATATCCCTTGGGGCTGGCTGCCCTTCCCTCTTCACCCCAAGTCCTCCCCGGACAGCAGTCTTGGCTAACACTGTCCTAGCCCCTTGCATGATGGGGGCCACTGCCATGCTTGGCCTGGGGCTGATTCCAGGAGGGGACTGGGACACCGTGCCAACCTCCTGCTCTGGAGAGGGCTGGGCTGTGGGATCCTATGAGCCGTTGGGGGCTGGTGAGTGGGAAGCGGGTCTTTCAACCCCCCTACAAAGAATCTGGGCCTTTGGGTGGGCCACAGCATTTTCAGAAAAAATGAGCAAGGGGAGAATGTCCTTGGCACGATGGGCCTGGTTCCTGGAAGGAAATGGGGGGAGAGTTGGTACTGAGGGCGTCCAAATGGGGCCGAAAGAGAGAGCTTGTTCTGCTCATAAGCCTGCTATTTGAGGACCTTGAGCCATGACGTCCCCCCGAGTTTCCATTCTCTGCGCTGCAGCTGCTGGTTACGTGGTTCATTCAAAATGCTTTGCAGGAAGCAGCAGGCTCCACATTCCAGGGCTTTTAGTCATTTTTTTCTCTCAGAGCTCTGGGGCTGGGATTAGAACGTTCTTCAAACCACACTGTCCTAGGCTGGAATCCCAAGAGGAAGTTGGGGGGAGTCCCTGGGGGATGAGAACACAGGCCCAAATTCAGGGGCAGGATGAAAAAAGATTAAGGCCAGCATAAGTAAACTCCTAGAGAGATTGTAATGTAAATGCCTAGAGAGATCACCCGAGCTGAGGCCTGGGTTTGGTGAGGGCTGGAAGCCTGTGGGTGGTGACTCTTGACCTGCCAGTCACGGGGCAAGGAAGTTGCAGTTTCTGGCACGTGCGTGTGTGCGTGTGTGCGTGTGTGCGTGTGTGCGTGCGTGCGTGCGTGCGAGAGATAGAATGGGATTGGTGGTGGCTTTTCATTCTGAGGGTCTCACATGCTCGGCCCCTCACTTTGCTCACTGCCCTTGGGCCGAGGGAGAGTGTGACATGGGGCTTCATTTGCTGCAGGGGTGAGTGTTGGGCTCTGGGGCAGGAAGAGCAGCACCTTAGTAAATGGACCCCACAGAAACTCGAACCTGGAGAAACCACCTCAAATGTGTGCAGAGAGTCTGTTATACTGCTGGCCTTGGGCTGGGCATTGGGAACACAAAAGGTATATAGAACAGACTCCCTCTCGCCCTTGTAATAAGACCTGGGAGATAGGGCCTGGAAGGTCTCCACTGGACTAAGGGAGAGAGAGCAGGGTAAGGGGGCGGGGAGTGGTAGACAGCAGATTCTGGTGGGCAGAGAGGAGGCAAGTGTGGACGTTACCATAGATCACACATGATGGGGCAGAGCAGAGGCAGGAGAAGGGAGGGGCAGAGCCCAGGCACAGGGCAGCTGAGTATCTGGAAGGGAGAAGGGGACACCAGCAAATTCCCAGAGGTCCTGAGGCAGGAATCCCTTCTCAGGTCTTGAAAAGCCCCAGAGGCTAGTCCAAGAGTAGGAAGGGGGAGACGCTCTTTCCTCTGAGCGTGGGGAGCCGAAGGAAGTGTCATCCAGCACTTGGACAAAAAAATGCCACCATGCTTTTGCTCCCTGTGGTAGGGAGAACTACAAACTTGCCCCCCCACTCACCCCCCGGTTTCCCACCCTAATCCCTGAGCAGGATGAAATACCAGGCTCCTGATTCTGTAACATTATATGGCAAAGGGATTTGAAGACCTAATTAAGGTTCTGAATCCCTTGACTTGGGGTTAATCAAAAGGGAGATTATCTGGGGAGTGGGGTGTACCTGATCTAATCACACGAGCCCTTTAGAAGTGGAGAGTTTTCTCTGGCTCGTGGCAGGACAGGAGGTCATGGATTTTAAGTGTAAGAGGGGATTCCCTGCACCACTGATGACTTGAAGGCGCAGGGGACCATGTGGAAGGGAAGGGCCCAGCGGCTTCTAGGATCCTAGAGGGGCTCAGCGGACAAACAGCTGCGGGAGCAGAGTTCTGCTTGAACTGGAATGAGCTTGGGAGCAGATGCTTTCCCAGGGCTTCTAGACGCGGGCCTTGATTTTGGCCTTGTGAGACCCCAAGCAGAGAATCCAGCAGAGCCCATCTAGAATTCCGATCTTTGGAACTGTGAGATAATAAACAGGGTCTGTTTTAAGCTGCTGACTTTGTGCTAATTTGTTATGAAGCAAGAGAGAATGAAGCCACTCTCCCTTTCTTGTTTCATCCAAGAAAGTCCATGAGGAGGGTAGGATGACTCCCCTCTTGCAGACGGAGCTGGCTGGGTGAGCCGCTCTGTTTGCACGTGTCCAAACTGGAGCTCAAGTCTGTGCTCCACAGAACCTCGGGCACTCAGCCTTGGCCAACCGGCTCTCATCCTCCCACTCAAGGCAGAGGAAGAGGGCTGCCTCTTCCACTTCACTTTACAGAAGCACCCAGGCTGCCAAGCTGTCCCAGCCCTGCATTCCCCGCAGAAGAGCAGAGCTCCGGCAGAAACAAGAGAAAGGCCATGACCTCCCCCTCCCCCTGCTTCTCAGATGACAAGTCTGGGCTCTGTCAAGGCAAGAGACAGGGGCTGGGACACAAGGAGCCATAAAGTTTGGCTGCGCCACTCCCCACCCCCAAAAGAACCATTCTCTGATTAACTGGTGTGGGGATTTTAAAATTTTATCCTTCCTTTCTTAATCATTTGTTGGACCCATAATCAGGGACCCCCGGGAGCCCAGAAATATTTGCAAGGAGGAAGGTTATGTTTCTGCTTTATTAATTAAAAAGCCCTAATGAAGGTTTTCTCATTTTCACATGAGGCCTTTTCTAAAAATCTCTGATTCTTCCCAGATGGTGTCCAGCTCCTTCCCCAAAGCCACTGGCAGGGTGGGGCTTTAAAAGTGGGGGTTTTGGGTCTGGCAGACATGGGATCTCAGTTCTGTCACTTCCCCCCCTGAGGGGGGGTGGGGGGCAGGCAACCTCGCACGCAGGCCTTGGTTTCTTCAGAGAGACCGTTTCTGAGACGCAGTGGGCCCTCAAATACACACGAGAAGGAACGAGTCAGCATTGCTTTCCTTATCTGTGGCCTTACCACAACACGATAGCTCCCTTGGAAATATTTTTTGACAACTAGAAGATATTTTTTGTTCTGATGACAGGCAGGCCTGGTCGGCCAGCAGCAAAAATCTTCAGTCAGCAAAGTTTGCCTGTGTACTCCGCCTTCTCCAAGCCACTTCCTCGATCTATATCCCGTTTCCTTCTTTCGGGCTCTGCCTGGCCAGATCCCAGGGCCCTGGGGGTGGACATACTGAGAAGCCTTTGAAAAACTCTCACAGTTCAGTATTTGGGAGGGAGGGCAATCTCTCACCTTGCGGGGATCCATCTAATGGTGGAATCCCAGGCATGGGGGAAAGACGGGCAGCTGGAGGACACTTTGGGGTGGGGTGGAAGTGCTGCCAGGTCCCTCCAGATGTCTGTCTGGTGGTGACTATGAGGATTGGTTAGGCAAGGCTTCTTCCTGCTTGGTTTCTCTCAACGGCATGTTTGGAGTTTGGAGATTTGATCTAAATCTTCTTAGATGTAGGTTTTGCTGTCAAGGAATCTCCAGGGGGAAAATCTGCTCGATTGAAACTTTGAAAAGTTTCCATTGTGAGGGCTGAGCAGGTCCTGAGAACAGAGCACGGGCTTGTCACATGTTTGGGAGGGGGCGAGAGGTAAGAGGAGCTTCAGGGTCTAGGCCCGGGACCTTTGGCCCCCAGGACAGGGAGGAATATAAAGGGATGGAGGAGTGGGGTGACCGTGTTCATTCTTTCCTGCTGAGGACGTGCCAGGTGGGCCTCGGTGAAGTGGGGCCGGCTGCCCAGGCTGGGATACCGAGGCTGGGGCCAGGCACTGCCCTCAGCTGCCTCCGCCTTCCTCCCCCTGGGCTGTGGGCTCAAAGCTGAGCCAAGCATAAAACAGACAGCCTCTCTCCGCCTCTCTGTTCCCACCCCCATCCTGACGGAGTCTGGTTTTCATCACCCATTAATCACTGAAGCTTCCCACAGCCTGTGTCTGTCTGTCCACACTCACCAGCCCCCTGGGCCCTGGGGGGACGGATAGACAGACAGGCAGATGGTCTCTGACTTGGGGAAATTTAGGGTCATCTTTCTGTACTCCGGGCGAGGGAGAGGCTCACTTCCTGAGCTTGTTAGGTCATCCCCACCCCCGAGCCCAGCCCGAAGCTGCCAGCCCGGCCCACCTCGCCCTGGCAGCAGGCGATGGGGGCCATTAGCTGTCCCGTTCACCAGGAAGGAAATGGGTTAGAGGGCTGAGGAATTCTAATGAAGCTTCCCCAGCTGGCAGGCCGGCTGGCGGATGAGAGCTGGCATCTCCAGCCCCGCTAGAGTGGGTGCCAGGCCTGTTGGGCCTGGCCCCCTGGGTGCCCACCTGCCGCTGTGGGAACCCCGGCTTTGGGCTGCCCTGCAAACCCCCTGAAGATTCGCAGTAGCTGGTCCAGCCTAGCTCTCTCTGGCCCTGTGCTCATTCTCTCCTTCTCCTTCAGCCTCCTGGCCACAACTCTCCTGAAGGAGGCAGCCCTCTAGGCTGGGATTGCCACGGGAGCCCCGCCCATGCCGACTGCCCTTGCACCCACTTCCCACCCCCACTGGAGAGATGTGGGTTCCGATCTGGGTCTGCCCTGACCCACTGTGTGGCTTGGGTAACTCACAACCTCTCTGGGTCTCAGCGCCCTTGACCGTGACAGTCATAGTCACAGGGCCTGGCCAGAGAAGGTACCCATCCATCAGTGTTGGGAAGCCCCTAGATGCCCCAGTTGCCCACGCCTGCCAACTCACTTGGGGTATGGGCTGAGGGTTGGTGGGCAGCCCAGCGTAGGGCTGGGAGTGGCAGTGGTGAGTGGCAGGCAGCCAGGGGCTCCCCAGTGTTGGTCACGTCAGAGAGCTGGGTCAGTCTGAAAACCTGGAAGTGACACCAAGTTAGTCCTTCCTTCCTGGCCCAGCCTTTTGTGCTCTCCCAGAGCTACGTCTGCGGATCCCAGGGATCCCCAGCTCTGGCTACATTTCCAGCCCTTTCCCAGGACAGGCCTCTGCCCTTGTGGGTGGTTGCAGCACCCCCCAACCCCTAGCTGGTTTCCACTGGTGCTGGAGACACATGGGGGTCTGCTCCCCACGTTGCCACACAAGATCTCCAGCAGGCATGGCGTCCCTGGGATGGCAGAGCCCACCAGAACGAGGATTCTGAAGCTGTGGGACTGCTTCCCACAAATCTAACATGCGCATCTGCATATCACTGCCGAACGGTTTTCATTCATTTGCATTCCCCCGTCACGCCACCCCACCCCGTACTATTTCTTTTTCCACCTTTAGTTGGACTAAATAACCAGCAACTCCAAGATTGTAGTGTCTACACCCTCCACGCAATTCCACCCATTTCAAGTGTGTTTTGAGGACCCGGTGTCTGCCCAGGCCTGTGTCTGAGCTGTCAGGGGATGGAAGCCAGGGAAAAGAGAGTTCTTGCTGTTGGGGTGGTCACAGACTAGCTGGGGTAACAAAATTCGCAGGTGGGATCCGGGGAAAGCATTCACCAGAGTCCTCTTGAGTGTGAAGCTGATGGGGGTGTAGGGGGTGCTGGGAGCAGGGCTGGGAACTTGGAGGGGCTGGAAGAGCACAGACAGTGAGCTCCAGGGTCCCTGGCAGGGGGCTTCATACATGCTGGCGTTTGTGTTGGACAGGGGTCCCTGACAGCCAGAAGGGTGAGTTCTCTTACCGAGCCTTGGGCTCCATGGCTGTGTTGGGAGCAGGCCCTACACTGGGTCCCCCTGGGTTGTACCATTCCCTGCTCTTGGCCTGCGTGGACTGGACTGAGCATGGGGCCAGAGCCAAAGACAGCCTTGAGAGAGGTAGCTGATGTGAGAGCTCTGGGCAGGCAGGAACAGCTGCCCCACCCAGTCCAATCCCCAGCCAGAGGACAGGGGTGAGGGCATCGAGGTACAGAGGGGTGAGGTAACACCCTAAGGTCCCCATGGGATGAGGAGGAGCTGGGACATCAACCGGTGGCCAGAATCCTTGGTCTGATTCCTCCACCACCACCCTCTACGGCCTCTGGTAAAGGGGTGGTGAAGGGAATTGGACTGGGCTCCAGAGAGGAGTTAACAGAGAGGGGCTGGTCGGGCTGGGCTGTGCAGTCTGCCTGCCTGAGTTCAAATCCCGCCTCCACCCATTACCAGCTGTGTGACTTCAGGGAATCCCCTTGATTCCTCACCAAAGGTTTTCTCCTCTGTGGGGTGAGCCTAGTGAGCCCACCTCACTCGTGTGTAGGTGAGCCCACCTACCTCGTGGGCACCTGACTTGCTTGGCACAGCGTCCGAGAGCTGTGCAGTAAGTGGGCTCCCCATGTCTGCCGTGGGGTGGGGATTGAGGAGGAGGATTGCAGGTGGCTTGCTGTGAGCTATGTGAGGAGATGACTGGAGTAGGCACTGTCCAGGAAAGGAGAAGGGGACAGGGGCTGGGCCTGGAGGATGGGGGAGCCCCAGTGCTTGGGGCCATTGGTCCCTGGTGTCCTCCATTCTTCCAGAGAGCCCAATGTGGCATACGTGTCCAGAGCTGCCCAAGGTTTGGCAACTGTCTTTACTGACCTACCAAGTCACTCACACGGATGCTGGGGCTCCAGTGGTAGGAGGGGGCCATGCCCTTTGATTCCTAGATCCTGAAAATGCCACCAGCTGCCCGTGGTCAGTCTTTAAGGCCCACAGTGTGACGAGATTTTGAGTTGCCTGTCACGGTGCTTGAAAGCAGTGTCTTAAGGTTAAGTGTTGCCTTTTCAGGGTTTCTTTAAAAAAGGTCCACGGAGGACAAGGACTTAGCTTCTCCACACCACTGTGAAAAGATAATCAGGTGCCCGCTGTCAGGGTAGGAAGACCAGGCTATCTGTAAGGAGGGGTGTGGGGGTGCTGAACAGGAGCAAGAGAGCAGAATGGGGAGGGGTTGGGGTCTATGAAGGTCAAACCAGAGGACTCTCTGACAAGGAAACACAACATGCAGAGACAGATGCACACCTAGATGCAGGTTCTGGCCCACTCACAGACCCACGGACCAGCATCAGGAGGCGGGTGGGGGGCCAGCATGCAGTTTTTTAAATTTATTTGACAGAGAGAGATCACAAGCAGGCAGAGAGGAAAGCAGAGAGAGAGAGGGGGAAGCAGACCTCGATCCCAGGACCCTGAGATCATGACCGAAGCCGAATGCAGAGAGGCCTAACCCACTGAGCCACCCAGGCAGCCTGGAATGCTTTTTAAGAGATTCTTTCTCGGAGTTTAGTTTATGATAAAGCAAGGCACAACAAGTTAGCTCTCTCCTTACACCTTTTATCTAAGCACACCTGAGAGATTCATCCATACTATTCACTAGGACTAAAATAGAGGTTCGGAAAATAAATAAATAAATAAAATAAAATAGAGGTTCGGTGCTCAGTCCCTTCTTTGCCCCAAAGCTGTTGGAAGGGCAGAATGTGGGGAAGATAGGTGATCCGAGACTGGCTTCCACCTTAGGTCCCAAACCAAGTGCATGGGCATTACCCCTGTACAGAGACCCACAGAAGGGTACCCTGACCTGATCTGGCACATGTGGGGTAGTTCACTACCTGCTCCTTGATGGCAACCCGTCCTCAGTCAGGTCTCTCAGTTTTTCTGGAGAGAATGCTCTAGGCCTTCTCTTTTTCACTATTGGCTTCATGGTCTTCTTGCAAGGTCTCCTGCCTGACCTTCCTCCTGCAAACCCTGTGAGCTCCCTTCAGAACACCTCCTTCTAGTGTGGCTGAGACTCCTTATGACTTGGGCCACTCCCCTCGTATAACACAGTAGAGTCAAGAGAGCTTAGGGGAACAGCTGGGTGGACTGCCACATATGTGTCTGTGCCCACGAAACCACCAGATTAAGGTATTCAACATCATAGTTCCATGGAAGATCTCTCGTGTCCCTCGTCAGTACCTACCACCCCTAGAGGTGACCAGTAGTCTACCTTCTATCCCTATAGAATCAGTTAGCCTGTTCCTCCCCTTCTATCAGTGGTACCATATGGCCTTTTTGTGTTTGGCTTATTTTACTCAATGCCTGGGAGATCCGTCCATGCTGCTGTGTGGAGCAGAAGTTCTTTGTTGGGTTTTCTCCCCGTGTAAGTGTTCCCTCACCTGAGCACCCTGCAGTCTGTCTTGGCATTATCCTATTGGGGGATAGTTGGGTTGTCCAATTCGAAGTGCTGTGAATTAAGCATTCATGTGCATGTGCATGTGTATTCATAGACAAGTGCCCAAGAGTCTCCCGGGTAGAGAGCCAGGAGCAGACTTGCTGAGTGGTTTTTGAGAGTTTTGAGAGATCACAGTCCTTACTTCCCAGTAGCGAGGCCATGGGACAAAGCAGTGTTAACCAAATAGGCTGTCCTTTCTCCCAGTGCCCTCCCACCTCCCCCATGCTGATTCTTGGGAAGGTCTTATGCACTGTCAGGCATGAGGAACTGGATGAGCCACCCGAAGAGCTCTGACCTTTAAAGAGTCACATGAAGAGGGTTTCAGTGCTACAGAGGGCATAGCGGACTCTCCTTTGGAGGCTGGAAAGGAAGTCAGGAGAGGGTGGGGTCTCAGGCAGCCTGGCAGGAAGGATGTGATTGCATTACCCAAGGTGCCAGGAGAAGTCAAGCTCCAAGGTCAGCCACCTGTCCAAAGCCACACAGACAGTATGCGGCTAGGAGGGTCAACCCATTTGGGCCTCACTCCAGCCCAGAGCTCTTGGCGACCACAGCAGGCTGCCTTCTCTATGGGCAAGGCATTTAGGGACATTCAGGGATCAGGGTCATGGTGCTTCTGAGTGCTCCACCCTGAGATCCGACTCAAGCAACCCTTTCTTGGGCTTCCCCTGCTTGCCAATCTGCCCTGCCTCTGGCCCAGTCTCCTCCCAGGGAGACATTCACAGACCTTGCATTGCCTGAGTCATAGCCATGGGCTGAAGGAAAGACAGACAGAGCCTGGGGGCTGGCATTGCCCAAGACCCTGTGCCAGGGCCTGCAGCTGAGCCATCTGTGGGTGAGTGGGGGCAGCTCCCAGAGAACATTCCTGGAAAACCGTTTGCCCAGCAGAATCACCTTTGGCTTTCTTGGCCAGAACAGCGTATTAGGGCTGAGGTTAGCAAGGCTGGTGTGATGGCTTTGGGCATCTTCTGAGGCCTTGGCAGGTCAGAAGAAGGGCTGCCCTGGCTTCCTGGGAACTGACAATGGCCATCTCCATTGGCAGGTTCCAGATGATGTATTTTTAACCAGTACAGGGTGTGGTTCATGGTGTGGTGACTTCGAGCTTTGGAATTAGGTATTCTCTGACTTTGTCGTTCTCCAAGAAGAGAGACTGGGTGTGTGTTCATGTGTGTGTGTGTGTGTCCATCTACCATTACCATTCATTCAGTCAGTAGTTACTGATGGCTTATTATGTGCCTCTAGGCACTCTGCAATGAATAAAAGAGACAAGGTCCCCTTCCTCAAAGGAACAGATATCTCCAAGTGATTCTGTGTATACCTAAAGGTGTGTATCTGCTGGAAAATGTAATAGCCTCTGCGTGTGTGTGTGTGTGTATGTGTGTGTGTGTGTGTGTCTGTGCCTGGACATATGTGTCTGAGCATGTGTATATGAAGGGGAGAGAATTACTCATCCACTCAGAAGACTGTTCAAGAAAGACCTCTCCCAGAGCAGTTACATTTTCATAAATAAAAACAATCAGATAATGAGTTCATTTCCGATCTCAAGTTCGATGCCAACATTCCAGTGAAACAAGACCCGCTGGCAGGCTGCAGCTCTCTGTGTGGCTTGGATTAGCTGGGGGAAAGTATAGGGGTGAGACCCACCACTTGCAGGCTGCAGGGCAGGGGTGGAGCAGGGTGACCTATAACCAAAAGGGCAGCTGCTTGTGTCTAGGGCTGAGAAGTTTCTCACCCTTGCATGGGCATCAGGAGAGCCCCACCAGCCCGCACAAGGCCTGAACTCCTCCACTCGTTCCTTCAGGAGGAGGGATGGGAAGGGTTGGTGGAATTGGGGGTGGCCCACCAGGCTGCCATGAGTTACTGAAGGCACCCAGGCCAGAGCCCACAGATACCTGTAAGAAGAGCACATAGCAGAGTACAGAAAGAGGCTGTGGGTTAGAGCCTAGAGGGGAGAAGGAGAGGGGTCACACCCAGACCACAGCGCCTGCTTCTGCCTGAATCCACAAGTGGAGAGTTGAGGAGACATCTTGGCCTGGCTTTCCCAGCCTTGCACGTCGCCTTCCCCCATCCAGTGGCTTGGATCCCCTCCTCTACCTTTCCCTGTGTTCCTGCCAGGCAGAGCCTCCCCTACTCTGCCCTCTCTGGCCTTCGCGTAGGCTGGTGTATCTCTTTGGAATGCTCTTTCTCCAACCTGACATGTCCAGAACTATGCATCCTTTAAGATCCAAATGTATGCCTCTGTGAAATCTTCCCTAATTCGGCTGGCTGGAAGCATTTCTTTCCCCTCAGCAGTTACCACCTTCCAACTGTCTCCTATTTTTCCTCCCTGCGTCCACGTTCCAGGAGGAGCAGGCTTTGTGCTGGACACAGCTGATTTTCTCCTACAAGTCCCTGCCAGCCTAAAGGTGGACTGCTCCTGGAGGCTGGCCGGAAAGGTGAACTGAGCCAAACTCAGTAGCCTGCTCTCTCAGGGGGAAACTGAGAACAGTTGTGAATTTAAGACCTAGTGCCACTAAGAACGCCTTGGCCGTTGGACTGGGGCTGAGAGATGGGCATCTAGTGGGGACGCGGCAGGAAAAGGAGAGGGATTTTCCTAGGAGGCATGACTTAGACGGAAAATCAAGATGTCTGGGAGACATCGGGAATGATGCTGGGGTGGGGGAACTGCTGAGAATTGATTTAGAGGCAGAGGCTGATTGCTGGAAAGAAAGAAAAATTTCGGAGGCCATCTGTCCATCCATCCACCCCATCCACCCGCCTATCCATTTGCTATCTATTCACCCATTCATGCATTCAACAAGCCACACCACGCACCTTCATATAACATACGCTATTCGTCTGCACCTCAGAGCATCTGGGTGAGGAACGCCTCATTACCTCAAAGGGGGAATCTGAACCTCAGAGAAGTCAAAGTCCGTGTTCAGGGTCACACAGCTGCTGAGGGCCTACGTGGAATTTACACTCAGGTCAGCCTGCTTCTCCAGAGCCGGAGCGCTTCCCACGTCAGCGAGGAACAAATGGCTTATTTCTCAGTCTCTCCACAGCTTCAGGCTGAGCTGGATCGTGACCCTCCAGCAGGATGATTCAGCCTTGTTCTTTGTCTGGAAGTTCAGCCTGCATCCCCAGCAGTGCCCCCACCACAGTTTTGCTATAAACCAGCTGTCTTCATCTTTTAAAATCCTGACAAGGCCATTTGTAGGGGCAGGGTCCTAACCCAAAGGAGCAAAGCTCCAGGAGTGGAATTGCTAGTGTAGTGGAAAGTTTTGCTGGGGACAGGTCTTCCTATTTGCTAAGAGGTAGGACAGTCCTGGTGAGAGCCCATGGTGGGCTAAAGAGGGAGGTAGAGATTAAATGGTCTAAAAATCACCTGGGAGGTTGTTGAAAATGCATATTCTGGTCTCCTTCCCTATAGCATCTGATTGAGCAATCTGGGCCTGGAAATCTGAATTTTTAAGCAAGCCCTAAAGGTTTTTGATGTGAGTGGTCAGTGGACTAACAAGAAATCCCCAAATGGGTTTTCTGGGACACAGAAATCCCAAAACAAGCCTTTCCTTAATGCACCTGAAGCTCACACCACTGTCTTGCTTTGATTCATGACACAGCTGACTGACATTAGGCTAAGTACCCGAAATCCTTCAGTTTTTTGCACATCCTGAGGCAGGTGGTCTTTTGAACCCCCCAAAACAGATCCTAACATTAAACTCTCTTCACACTCACCTCTTAAATGTGTCCTTTCCATCCAGCCAGAGCAAACCTTTGGATTTTATTATTCAGCATATTTCCTACGCTGCTCAGCTGGGATTGTCTGCAGATTGGAGAATTCTCCCACCCACATCCTCATCCCCGACAAGCATGGTGAAGGGGCCAGGCCCAGGCTAGATAGGAAGCTCTCTCCTTGCTGCCATGGGCCACAAGGCCTGTCCCCTGAGGGCTTCCCCTCCTGAGGTCCCGGCCTGCCTCGGCCTCCATGCTGCCAATGGCCCTCTCCAATGTCTAGGCGGGCAGGAGACTTACGTCCAGGTTTGAGACCCAGAAGATGAGTGGGGGTAGGTGGAGGGAGGGGAGAGGGAGAGGAGACACTTGTGAGAATTTGGTTTTCCTCAAGGAAAGAAAGAGGCTCCGATAATAGGCCAACACAATTAGCCAAAATCCTTGGAATGAAATTCCTCCTTTCCCACTGGTGGAGGGGGCTGAGCCTTGGGCTTCCTAAGGGAAAACTTGGGCCCCTGAGCTGGTTACAGGCGATGTGGGGAAAAAGCGAACAAGAGGGGGCTTTGGTGACTTCAGTGTTGGAGGCCTGGCCAAGACAGAGCTTAGAAATTTGATCGGAGAGTGTAGAATGCCAGACACTTCCCACATTTCTCTCACAGGGCTTTCTTATGGGAACTGGGGATTCTTCTGAGTATCCTTCTAAGGATTTTAAGCGTGTCTGCCAATCTAATGGTGGGGGTGAGGTCAGGAAGCAAGCGTTTCCATGCCTTAGGTGTTCTGGCCCGGTGGGTCTCTGAAACCACCAGCAGCTGCCTGAAGGGAAAGGTGGGTGGGTGTTGGGGAAGAGGTGGAAGGACCCCCCCCCACCAGCACCCCCAGAGCACTCCACTGGGCTGGCGAGGTGCAGTGCTGGGTATTCCTGGGAAAGCAGGCAGTTCTTCCCATTTCTGGTTCTGGAGCTTCTTCCCTGGGTTCAGGTCGTCCGTCAGCCCTGTGGAACTCTCATGCTCCTTGAGGGCAGCTGTCTCAGGACTGACCCCTCTCTCTCCGGCTGCCACCCCTGTGGCCTCCGGCTCCCTGACTTGTGCTCTTACAGGCGCAGGAGTGAGAGTGGTCACCTCTTAGCCATTCCTTGAGGGGGGCAGACGCCCTCCCGACACTTCAGCCCAGAGTCTGGGAGCACTGTGCCATCCAGGCCTGCCCCTGTCAGGAGCGAGAGGCAGCAGCTGCTGCGGCAGCAGAAGTTTTGGTCTGTGAAAAGGAGAGAACACCGATGTAGCTGAGGGAGGAGGAAAATGGAGACGGCATCGGGCTTTGTGGGTGTAGGGATCCGCAGCTACACAAGTGGGCCTCAGGCACGCGGCTCCGAGCCCAGGCTGTGCCTGTCCCAAGGAGACAGGAGAGGCCTCTCACCTCAGTTTTCCATGAGGTGGAAATGGGGAGCTGAGGAGGGACATGAACAGCAACCAAACCTCCTTTATGCCTACCACACCCCACCAAGAAAGTCAGGGCCCTACGTCGTGAGCTGTCTTTGGAGGGCTTCTCTCTCTTGTGGATAGACTGCCTGGTGACGTGCCAGGGGTTTGAGAGGCTGCAGGATAAACACGACTCATCTTCACAAGGTCAGGTTTACCAGATTACGGAAGGAAAAACAATCACCATTTTTCTATCGAAATAGCCACGTATGTTATGAAGCAGGAAGCATCGTTCACATTAATTTTTAAGGAAACACATTTCAAACGAAGCTTAAACTTGGAGCTCCCTTTAAGCTCTGACTCTCAGATGTTCATTCTCTACTCCCTTCAGACAAATACTCCAGCCCTTTGCGCCGCAGTTTCTTCCTCTGAGAAATGGGATAACAGTATTCCTGTACTTGACAAGGAGTTTGTGAGGGTGAGTGGAGGTGGGGATGTGACGAAGAGCTGGACAGAAACAGGCGTTTCCTCCTTCTATGCCAGCAGTTCTTAGGCAAGTGCTGCTGTCCCAAGAGAAAACTCTCATTTAATGGTTCACTGGGCTTCCCCCGGCAGAGCTGGGTGTGACAACCTCTGTCTCCTGGCCATGTGCCTGGTCACCCAGATCTCAATGACCCTGGAGACTTCCTGCCTCAGCCCTCTCCATCATGGAGACAGCCTGGCTCAGGACACAGAGATCTGGACAGGTCTGGGGACCCTCCAATACCCATCCCTAACCCCTTCCTCCACCACTGACCCTGGAGAAGCCAGAGGGAGAGGAGTTTGGGGAAAGGGATGAGGTATTCCTTCTTCCTGTGGCTCAGAGTACCCAGAGCATTTCCAGTGCTACTCATAGGAAGGAGGCTATGAACTGCCAAGCCATGGGCTGGATCTGGACCCTATCTATGTTGGTGTGGCCCCCGGCATACTTAAAAACCTGGAAAACCCACCTAAAAAGCTGAATTTATTTCTCTTGAAAAGCTCAGGCCCGACCAGTTCGGCCCATAATACACTAATAGGCCAGAATAAGCAGTTGCAGCCACATTTACAGCAGGTTTTGCCACAGTCGCCGCTGCCCTTAATGCCTCACCCCAGGTCCACCTGTCTACTTCTCCCATTCCCATCAGCTGCCGGCAGAGTGTGCGCTCTGACTGCATCTCCCATGATGCGAGACGTTTGGTCAGCTGGAGCACGACACCCACTGCCCAGAGAGGGCTCTTCATTTAAAATTGGAGCACTTTCTACTCTCTGGAGTGGCTAGTGAGAGCAAGGTGACAGGGGAAGATTCCAGGTCCTCCTCTTCCTGTCCCCACGGGTCACTCTCAGCCCCACATGCTGCTCTGAGCATTGCAGGGGGGCCTGGGGGCTGTGAATGTAGATCCCTAAGGGAGGTACCATTCTGGGGCAGGAGGGGGCTGCTGGAAAAGAAACCAAATGGTCTCAATTTCCGCTATTCGAATTCCTGACTTTAGTGACCAGTCTCCCACACTGTCTGGGGTGGGGAGGTGGGGTGGAGTGGGGGAACTGGTTGTCAGTACTGACACAACCCTGCATGAATGTCCCAGAACAGCTTTCCTGATGGGAGTGGACCTCCAGGTCAGGCTGGGGGTCTGCACTTCCCAAACCTCTCAGGTGGAGGGTGACCACTCAGGGGAGGTCAGGGCCAACTTTGTCATTCATTCATCCATCCATCCATTCATTCATTGGACTCATACTTGTGGAGTGCCCACTCAGGGCCAGCAAATGTGTGAGGCACGACTTCAGACTGAGTGACCCTGAGAAAGTCACTATCTCCTCACTGGCGGCCCCTGTGTGTAAAGTCAGGTCATTCTAGCTTTCGCCCTCAGTGCTCTTAGGAAGATGAAAATGACACGATGCTGTCCTGGGACGGACTTGGTATACAGGAAGCGCTCAATCAATGTTATCCATGTCCAAGGTGCTACTACTCCTAAGGCCGGTCAGCTCCCTGCCCTCTGGGGAGTCTTGTTGCCTCTGGCCTCTCCCCTCCGCCTCCCCCGCTCTCTTCCCGCACCCGAGACTGGACCCCAAAGCCGGCCTGCCAGGTGCACAGAGGCCCCATTCTCCGGACGCCCCTCGCCCCTCAGGGGGACCCTGCCCGCTGACCCCGTGACCCCGCGTTCACACGGGCAAAGAGGGGCCTTTTGTTCCCGGGCCGCCCGCCGGGGCCGCGGGGCTCCCGCCCTAATCCGGCTAATTACCGTCCACATGGCGGCTGCGCGCGCACGCCCACCGCTTTCCCACGGCCGCGAAGAAAGCCCCTCAGTGCGGCGCCAGAACAGAGGCCGATTCAGCCGCCGGCCCGCGCCCCTCCGCCGCCCCCTCGCTGCGGCGTCTTCGCTCTCGTCCCCTGGCTCTCTCCGCCTGTCGTCCGGGGCTGGCTCTCGGGCCCTTTCTCTGTCCTCTGTCTTCCTCCGTGGGTCTCTCCCTCTCTGTCTCCCCTTCTGCCTGTCCCCTCGGAGGCCTTCTGGCTGTTTCTCTGCTCCCTGTATCTCCCCCAGGCCAGCGTTCAACGTGTCTGCTCACCTTGGGTCTACTGGGGGCCACAGCTGCCTCAAGCCTTCTCTTCTCTCCTTCCTGGGGACCCTCAGTCCTGGCTCTTTCAAGTGTAAGGAGACCAAGGATGTTCTGGGCCCCAGCCACAGCTCTTGCATGGTGTCGGGGGAGCTCTGGGCTCTTTCTGGTGGGAGGCAGCTCCAAGACAGTGAGAAACTTGGGACCTGCCCAGGGCTGGACCAGGGAAGGTGTGCGGTTCCTACAGCTTTGTGTGAGGAGGGGTTGCTTAGTGGACCCAGGGTGCTTTGCCACCAAGACAGAGCAATTCTGAAGCAACCCTAGCCTTAGGCGCAGCCACCATCCCCAGTGGGGTTGACTGCAGAGAGGGTCTAGGTTGTCCTTGGCATGGGTCTGGACCAGCCAGTGTGGACAACTGCTCTTCTAGAATTTGTTGGGAGTACATGTCCAAAGGGTTCTGGGCAGGCCACGGAATGTGGGCCAAAAGGACCACTTTAAGGCCCAAGAAATTAATTCATTCACTCATTCATTCATTTATTCATTCGACAAAGATTTATTGAGTGCTTACAGTGTGCCAGAAACTGTTCTAGGCCACAAGGGAGAAAGTCATGAATAAAATAAAGATCTTGTGCTACATTCTGTTGGGGTAGGCTGCAGGTAAACAAATAATGAAAACAGATAGCTGTCAGATGGCAGGAATGGCTATGGAAAAATGCTAAACCAGGAAGGTGCACTGGGAGCTAGGAATGGGGGGAGCAGAGGAGGCCTCCGTGAGTTGATAGCACTTGAGCAGAGACTTGAAGTGAAGTCAGAGTACTGCTGGGCTTGCTGATAAGTTCCTGCCACAGATGCCAGGGGACGCTTCCCCTGCCTTCAGTACCCCTCACTGAGAGATGCTGAGACCCACTGTCTCCTGGTGGAGGTACCCAGCTCACCAGGGGACAGTGGTTGGGAAGGGCCTGGCTGGAGGATATATGCTACAGAAAAGTTATTACTGTTCCTCGTTTCTCTTGTGTTGTTCTCACCACTGTTAGGGGTTTCTTGACAATGGTGACCTTTGAATAAACAGACCACAGATAAACCACACAGCCCCATGGGACGGATCCTGGCCAGGGCCTGGTGGGCTGTGTCCAAGGGAAAAGGAGGGCCCGCCTGTCTGCTGAAAAACCAAGGCCTTCTTTACATCCCAGTAATTAAGGAAAAGGGATGAGTGAGTTTTGGGAGCTCATAAATTACAAGACGACACAGTGTTGTGGGTATTCAGATCAGGGGGATAAGAAGGAAGAAAAGGTGGGGAAAATGCCCCCAGGGGACTCATGTTGGTCTCAGCCAAAGAAGGAGAACCTGTGGAGGAGAGGCAGGACAGACAGATATACTGTAGGACCCACAGTTGCTCACAGCTGGGAACTAGGACCCTGAGGGAGTCTGGAGCCCTAGCTAGAGCATGCTTTTGTGAGTGTGTTTGCAAAATGTGGTATATGTGGTGTATGTGTGGCATCTGCCTGGAGGGAGAAGGCCTGTATGACCCTTCTCAGCCTCTCCTACCTGCTCACCCATGCCCACATGAATTGCCCACCCTGGCAGAGCCTGGTCCTGGCTGAATTCCCACTGAGTCAACTTTTCGAGTGGGGGGCAATGGTCGGTGGATGGTGAACAACCCCTCTTTCCACCAAACCAAAGTGGGGCTGGCCAGGTTTAGGGACCCAAACACTGTCCACCCTGGACCTCCTTCCCATGGGCCATGTTGCTCTGGACTTTGGAAGGAGGCAGGGATCAAGTGCAGGAAAACCCAGCTAAGTCTGGGAGCCAGGAGGTTTCTTCATAACCTGCCCCTCACTAACTCGGAGGCCGTGAGTGCACTATTGGACCTCTCTGGGCCTTAGCTTCCTCACTGGGAAAGTGGGGTTAATATTAACCCCTCCTTATAGGGTTACAGTAAAGATAAAATGAAGTGAGGATGCCAATATACTGTCAGCTAGCAACTTCCACGCTTTCCAGATCCATATATTTTCATTTTGACCCATTACCCACACGATTATTGAAACAAAAGTTTATTCTTCCCTTATTTTGTTGAATGCATTGATCTGTTCTATCTTACATTACTTCATTCTATTTTTATTTTATTTTATTTTTTTAAAGATTATTTGTTTATTTGACAGAGAGAAATCACAAGTAGGCAGAGAGGCAGGCAGAGAGAGAGGAGGAAGCAGGCTCCCTGCTGAGCAGGGAGCCCGATGCGGGACTCAATCCCAGGACCCTGAGATCACGACCTGAGCCGAAGGCAGCGGCTTAACCCACTGAGCCACCCAGGCACCCCTTCACTTTATTTTTAAATGGTTGTAAGTCAGGGCGCCAGGGTGGCTCATCCAGTTAAGCATCCAACTCTTGATTTTGGCTCAGGTCATCGTCTCCCGGTCATGAGATTGAGCCCCACATTGGGCTCCATGCTGGCTGTGGATTTTCTTAAGATTTTCTCTATGCTTCTTCCCCTGCCCCTCCTTGCCCCCACATTCTCTCTCTCTCTCTCTTTCCCTCAAAACAAATAAACAAAAAAAGAAAAACAAAAAAGATTTATTTTAAAGAGTTAAAAAAAATGAAAGGTGTCAAGTCATGACCCCTTGGGTCTCAAATTAAGTTTGGATAAACACTGCCATAAACCGTGGAATGGAATACAAAAGCATTTGTGATTTCATGTATATTGGAATTGGACAAGTAGGTAAATGGATGGTGGGTGGTAAGAGCCATGCCTCTCACTGAAGGAGTGGGTAGCAGGAGGTTACAGACAAGCGAAGGGAGAAGGCTAAAATGGCCCTCCTGAAAATGGATAGGAGTTGTAGACATTAGTATAAAGTCAGACTTACCTTAATATAGACACAGGTGGTTACACATAAAAATACAGATTTGTGTCTATCTGATAGTTTGATGGACACACAGGTGAGGGAGCTCACATATATTTCCCTGTTCTATCACCTGGGAGGGCCTGGAAGCAAGGATACCCCGGGAACAACAAGCACATTCCGTGCCCAGATCTTGCTTTCTAATACCCTTTTCTGATAAAAGGAACCAGGGCTCCTTGCAGAGATGTCTGATGCTAGGATGGAGGCAGGACATACACAAGATGAACCCAGAGCATCTTTCCTTAAAAAAAAAAAAAAAAGTCAGAGAGACGTGGAGCCAACTGAAAGAGCTGGAGTAACCAAAGCTGGAACAATTTGAACAATAAAATTAATACAGTAGTATCTGATTATTATCCAAAGTAGAAAATAAATATTCATGAACGGGTTTTGGGGGGAGTGAGGCAAAACTCCAGTGCAGAAGAATTTCAAGTGATTGATGTGGACCCTTTGTCCTCAAGGAAGAGCATAGCTCCCCGCTCTTCAAACATGGGCTAGGCGTGGTGACGTCCTTCCAGACAGGGCGTTCTGGAAACACTGCCTTGGGCAGGTGACCGTGGTAGGCACGGACAGTGGTAAGAAATGTCAGTAGAACGTACCCTGGATGCAATGGGATCAAATGGCACTTTATCTCTCAGGTCCTCTTCCCCCAGACCCGTAATTCCAGTCTAATGTGGGACCGGACAAGTCCCAGTTGAGAGATGTTCTACAAAGTGCCTGACACATACTCCTCAAAACTGTCCAGATGATCAAAAGCAAGGCAAGTCTGAAGAACTGTCACCACCAGGAGACACCATAATGTGGTGTCCTGGAAAAGAAAAAGGATGTTAGGAGGAAAAAAAAATGTAAGAAAATCTGAAGAAAGTATGGACTTATACTTTAATGATAACATCAGCGATATTGTAAGGTTAATAATAATGTATGAGTATTGGTTTCTTCATTGTGACAAACATCCCATCCCCACACAAGATGATGGTAATAGGGGAAATCGGGGGTGGAGAATATGGGAACTCGGTGTTATCTTAACACTTTTTCTGCATCTCAAAGTATTCTAAAATAAAAATTTTGCTTAAAAAAAAATTGAGGGGCGCCTGGGTGGCTCTGTGGGTTAAAGCCTCTGCCTTCAGCTCGGGTCATGATCCTGGGATCGCGCCCCGCATCAGGCTCTCTGCACAGCAGGGAGCCTGCTTCCTCTTCTCTCTCTCTCTGCTGCTTCTCTGCCTACTTGTGATCTCTGTCTGTCAAACAAATAAATAAATTAAAAAAAAAAAATTGAAGGTGTGGTGCAGGTAAGTATTCCCAGCTTTCAGCTGAGAAAGGTGGAATTGAGAGAATGCCTCTGGGAAGGTTTCTAGGAAGTACAGGGAGGATTTCGGGAACTGGCCAGGGTTGAGAAACAGCTTGGGAGGCAGGGCTGTGAGGAAGGTCTGTACAGGTCCCAGCCTGAGAGGAGGCCCCGGAAGGAGAGGATACCTTGGGATGAGGTGTTTTGGAGCCCTGCCCTGATCTGGCGGGGCTTCTGGAGAAGATGAGAGGGTGAGGAGTGAAAGCCTGGCCCCTTGCCCTCCTACCACTTCCCAGCTGACCTCGTCGTACTTCTGAGTCCAGCCCCGCTCCTCCTCTGGGGGCAGCCCACCAGAGGAGTTAAGGGTTCAGCTCTGCAATCAGAGAAGCTCTGTCACTGAGACGAGAGCACTTCTAGATACATATAGATGAGAGCGCTCATCTATAATGAGCGGTGAGAAAATGTGTGAAAGGTAAATTGAGATAACGCCCAAGAGGGCCAAGAGCTGGTGCACACTGGAGACTTCATTGGTTCATGTGCCGTGGTCCATTTGCCTTCCCTCTGATCTGCCCTGAGCAAAAGTTAACAGTCAACAGCTTCTCTTTCATTCCTAGGATCCTGTCCTTCCACTGGATGCCAGACCCAAAGTGACAGTTTTAAAACAAGATCCACAAATCCTTCCATTTGGAGATGAGGTTTCTATCCTCTCCTCTTGCACCTGGAAAGGATGGATGGCTGCTTCAGCCAACAGACCGTGGTGGAAGTGAGGCCATGCCAGTTTCTGGGTCTAGACTTTAAGAAATTGGGGCACGTGGGTGGCTCAGTCAGTTAAGCGTCTGCCTTCCGCTCAGGTAATGATTCCATTGTCCTGGGATTGAGTCCCACATCAGGTTCCTTGCTCAGTGGGGAGCCTGCTTCTCCCTCTGCATTTCCCTCTGCTCATGTGTTCTCTCTCTCTCAAATAAATAAATAAAATCTTAAAAAAAAAACAAAACCTGTCAGTCAACTCTCACTCTTGGAACCTAGCCACCATGCTGTGAGGAAGCCTGAATGGCCATGGAGGGGCCCATGCAAAAAGGAACACAGCCCCTGGCTCCCCGTCTGGCTGGCCTCCCAGCCAGCAGCCAGCTCTCACTTGCTAACCATGTGGGTCATGGGGTCAAGGGATCCTTCGGTCCTGAGATGAGCTGCCTCAGTGTCCACCTTGTGGAGCAGCATCTGACCCTTTCCCACCACGCCCTGCCCAGACTGTAGATTCATGGGCTAGATAGCTGCTTGGTGCTGCTTTAAGCCTCTAACTTTGGGGGTTGCACAACCATAATAACCTCAATATCCAATAACCGGACTTTCCTCCCTGAGAGTTAGGTGTGGCGTGGCAGTCTAGTACATAGACTCTGGAACCAGACTGCCTGAGTTCAAATCCTGACTCTACCACATACCAATTGTGTGACTCTTGGCAAGTTATTCACTCTCTGTGCCTCAGTTACTTCATCTGTAAAATGGGGATAATGACAGTAGACGTAAAGATCAAATAAGCATAAAACCCAAAGAAAAGCACATGGCACGATTATGCCACCAACACGAGATGCCAGACCTCCTCCCTACTTTGGAGGCTTATTGTTCAAGGTCATTCTTGACTGGCCACTTGGGTCCCCAGCCAGACTTCACAGGTGCCACCAGACTGTCCTTCTGGACCATGAGTTCTTGCTCTGTCTATGCCATGCTCACTCTAATGGCATTTGGAACCTACCTGTCCTGGTTGCCTGGTTCTTCCTACACCTTGCTGATTCCGACCGCCTGATTTTGGCTGGGCTGTTGAGGGAATAAGAAAGAGCTTTCAGGAGCATATAGAGTCCCCCACAATCGGAGGTGGGGATGACATACTGACGGCGAAAGTCTTTAGTTGATAAGCGTCACTTGGAAACAGAAGCGTATCATCCGCGCATCTCACGGGAAGACATTGATCTGATGCTGAAATAAGTCCAGACAGAATGGGACACAATGTGGGTGAACCTTGCCGCAGCCAGCCAGTTTTCTTTCACCAAGTCTTTCTCTGGAACTGCCTGATGGCAGGCAGCAGACTCCGGAGGAGGCTAGTGTTTTGTCTTAATTAAATTTAGCCAGAGAAAAGCGAACATGGCTTTCTCACATATATCTTCATGCAGGTTCTGAGAACCTGGAAATGCTTTGTGTCCTGGTGGCGTCCCAGGACTCACATGACACTAGCTCCAGGAGCTCCCTCTGCGGCAGGAATGCAAAGGCTCCTTCATTAGAGCTTTTCAGACCAAGGTGGGCACTGAGGGAGGGTTTGAAACTTGCCTGGAGTGCAGGGAAATTTCTTTGAAATTCCTTTGAAAAGAGGCATTGCCGCCCCAGCCATAGGAGCAGGGAGCAGGGATTTGATGGGGCACAGGAAAAGCAGCCTGAATTCTAGAACTTGCTGGTCCTAATGCCCCACTTAAGGAAGATCATGTGATCCTTCAGCACATCTCCTACTGAGCCTTCCCTGGGGTCTTTAATTCCTCCATGGTGCCTGGAAGAGGGACCCACTTCTTAATACCTGGAGAGTCCTGTTGATGATGTGGACCTGCAGGAATGGAATTTGGGAGCCGTAGCCCTCCCTCCATGCCCTCAGGGGAGACAGAGAGCAGGGAGGATTGAGAGCCTGCTCCGGAGGAAGAGGGTCTGGGTGCATGCGGGGGGCCACCGAGCACTCCCCACAGGCAAGATGGGTTCGGCTTGCTCCGCTCTCGGACAGGCTAGATGGGAAGCAAGAGGCTCTTGGTTTCCAGCAGGACTGGGGTCTGACTGCAGGGAGAGACAGGACTGGAGTCTGACTGCAGGGAGAGACAGTGGCTGTGCAAAGTAGTCTGCTAGAGTTCTACCTGGGACCACCTGCCTCCCCCAGGAAAGCATTGCCAAGAGTCCCATTTCTGGAGGCGATCAGGATGTGTTGAATAGGGGCGATGTGTGGGAGAATCCCGAGTCTGGGTTGGCACTGGGCCACCGACTGTGGCGATAACATCAGGCAGATTCCTTAGCCTCTTCGAGTCCCATTTATAGAACAGGGACCATATCGCACACTCATGCACACACATACCGCCACCGCCACACCACCGTTTCCAAAGCAAAGATTTTTTTTTTTCGCTTGGAAAGTTCTTTGCTGTGTCAGTGTGTCCCGTGGAGTCACCAAGAGGAGTGAGAATAGGACACATTCCCCACATCTAATGCATCTCAGAGCCCTTTCTGGAGAGAGGAGTCTCTCTCGGAGCTAATGGTCAATTCAGCAGTCCTTGACCCAGGCTGGTGGCACGGCATTGAACGGAGGGGCAGGCTTCCGCATCCCAGGACCCTCGTGGCCCTCAGCCTCCAAGGCCTTCCGGGTCCCTCCGCGGCCATGGTGGCCAGGCGGCCCTGGTCTCCCTCACGGGTCTGGTGTGCCGCTGGCTGGAGGCCCAGAATCTGTCGGCAGCTTCATTGACATGCCGCCCCAGCTCTGCCCTAGTTCAGGATTGCTGAGCCTTAAGGCACACACTCTGGCCTTTTCCTGCTTTCTCTCTCACCCTGGAAACAAGTCTCTGTCTCTGGGGACCCAGAGAGGACGGCAGGCTTGTCCCCTAGGAGCTCACCTCCGGGGGCTTGTCGGCTGAGGTGTGGAGAAGCCCTGCAAAACTGGACAAGGCATGAGGGGTGGGAGCCCGAGCAAGCCCACCATGACCAAGGGGCTGTTTCCGAAATGCAGCGCCTTAGAAGGGGTATTTTTTGGTCTCTTCTGGTGACGGTGCTTTTTTAAAAAAATGTCAGATATGTTGGCCTGGTTTGGGTACTGCCTTCTGGCAATTTGTGGGGTTCAGCCCTATGACTCTGGCCCAGCCCCACCCCAAGATGAGGAGAGGAAGCAGCAGCTTGTCCTCACAGACTCCAAGCCGGTGCGGTGCCCCTCGCTGAGCCCAGGAGGGGAGGACAAAGTCGATGGCTCTTTGCGGCAACTCTCAGCTCCCCCAGGCATTTCCTGAGCCCAGAATCCCTGTCCCACCCCTCAGTCAGTGATGCGCGGGAAGGAACAACCAGGTGAGGCTGGCAACCATGCTTAGATTCCTTGCCTTGGAGACTCCATAATACTCTCTTTCCTGAAATACCCACTTAGCTATGTAGCACAGACAGCATGAAATTCGGGGGAGGCACAGGTCTGTGACCCCTCGTTAGAGGCCCCTGCTCTAGAAGTGGGGGTGTTCGGCTTGGGGTCTGGCCCTGGCTCTCTGCTGCCCTTTCATGACCTCTTCCCTGGGCCTCCATGCGCTCATGTGGAGACCAGGATCTTTCGCTTCCCAGACGGGACTAGAGGAAAACTGACTGTGTCCTGGGGGCTCCCCACTTGAATGGGGTGGGTGTGGGGGCAGCTGCGGGTGTCCTGTCCAGATCCCTTTCCCCGGGGGGCTGTGAGACTTGACTGCTGAGGCTTAACACTGCTCGCTTCTCTGGAGAACGGTGCTGGCCCAGCCACCTGGGGTACCCCTCTCTGAGAGTCGACCCCCAGCTCCGGCCTGCGGCCACTGACTAATGCAGGATGATACACGCCAAGCTAATGCTGCCTGCATGTCCCAGCTCCAGAGCTCCTGTGGGATTCCTGGGATCCAGCAGGAGCTAGAGGCTACATCCTGGCTTTCGTGCCGCCCCCTCCCCATCCTGCTTTCCTCACCGCCTGGCTCCTGAGAATGCTCCCCGTTAACCCTTTCCACAGGGGTCCCCATTTCAGGCTCTACTTGCAGGAAACTAACGAGTGACAGAGGCCTGGCCTCCATCAACTCTGAGGGCACCAGGTGCCCGGAGCCTGTGGCTGTGGCGTGGGAATGAAGCTGGTCAGGCAGGGTGGTCCTTAGCAGCAGGAGCTCAGAGCAGACGGTGGGAAGGTGCGGGGAACTCAGGAGCTGGGGGCTCCAGTCTGGGTGCTGAGGCAGGCCATGGTGAGGGCTGCTCATGCTACCTTTTTTCTTCCCTTGGCCCACACCCTGAGGTTGGCCTCTAGGAGCCACATATTGTTAGTCCTGTCTTATAGATGTGGCAGCTGAGACCAGAGAGTCCCCTCTTCTCTAGGCCTTTGTCTCAGGGAAGCTGGGTCCTCTGCCCACTCCAGAGCCCATGTCCAGCTCACTAACCCCTGCAGACGCCTAGTCTCTGCCCTGGAGGTTGGCACAGGCCAGACCTTTGGCAGGAAAGAACCCAGGAGAAATGGAGGGCTGGGTCTCCCCCTGGCGTGGAGAAAGGGCTTGACTGTGTGGGAATGGCTGGAACAGCTGGCCTGACCCATGCAGCTGGCAGCCGAATTGTGAAGCTGGGGAAGTGGGCTTCCTGCAACCTTCCTTCCCCTTCCCTGCTGGGAGGAATGGGTCTCATCACCTCCCTCCCTCGGGCCGCCTGCCACTCCCTGGGTGGATGGGCAGGTGGGCCAGCACTGAATACAAAGGCACTGAATACAAATGGGGGCATTTCAGGCCCTGCCTGTTGGCCAAGCGGGGGGACTTCTTGGGGCTCCCCCCCATCACTTCAGGGAAACCCTGCCTGATCTCAAAGAGGAGGGAGGGCCTGGACACCCGGGCCATTCTCGCCTCCTCCCCCAAGCCCCTGCACCCACCCCTGCCTACCTCCACATGGAGACAGCCCCTGGGCATTTAGGGAAGGGAAATCTGGAAGCGGTTCAGAGAGAAGCCAGCGCCCAGCTCAAGGGCTGAGGAGGAGGAGGAAGTGCTGGGTGCTGCCCTCACCCACGGAAGCTCCCATGTTAGACCAGGCCTCCTTGGTGTTCCCGGGCCGGTGGCCCCTGGTCCCTTACTTCTGGTGTTCTGCCTGGGGCTGGCGGGAGTTGGGGGTGGTGGTGGTGCAGCTGGGCGCCACCAGCACCAGCAGACACACTGGCCCCAACGGCCGCTCTGATAAGCCTGGGATCAGCTGGCGGAAGGAGGCTGGTGGCCCCACGGCCCCCGGTGGCCTGGCCCTGAGAGCTGTGGCCATTGTGCTTCCAGCGTGTTTACCCCAAACCTTCCTTCCTCTCGCTGCCAGGAGTCTGGAAAGCCTTGGCTCTCTGGGCTCCCGGGAGGGGGTGGTGGCGTGCGTTTGAACAGGGAGTGACTTCTAGGTTGGTGAAAGCCTCAAAGCCACGGGCACATGGGGTCAGCGGAAGGGGAAGCCGGGGCAGCTCTTCTGGGGAGAGCCTAGCGATGTGGCTCTCACAGCTTGAAGACGGACATGCTTCTGACCCAGCAGTCTACTGCTGGGAAACGGTGGTCAGGAAATAATGGGAAGTTCACACGAAGCATGTGCCTAAGGACACTTCCGTCAGCCCCGCTTACAACTGATACCAGCTGATGGGAGATGGTACAGTCACAAAGTGGAGAGCCTGGCAGCAACGCGTGACGGAACCATCAGTACAGCCGCCATGATCATTCTAGGACAGGCCCTAGACATGAGCACACCTTTCTCTCAGGTATATAACCAGGGTAGGTTGCTGGCTCAGAGGATATGAGTATGTACAACCTGAGCTGATGTTGCTGAACAGGGAGGGAAGGATCTAGCACGTTTCACCTGCACCACCAGTGCCTGGGAGCCCCGGTGGTCCTGCCCACAACCTTCATCAACACTTAGTATTGTCGGCCTCCTTGGCCTGCTTCGTGTGAGCTTCTCTAATGCATATGGAAAGGGGTTGCGTTGGAGTTTTAATCTGCATTTCTGAATATATGTCAACAGAAAAATGGATAACAAAGTGGCGTATATTTATAAGGTAGAAATATACATAGCAATGAAAAAGAATGATCTACAGCTACATGAGTGAACCTCAAAGAAACTCCTTCCTTCCTTTCTTCCTTTCTTCCTCCTCTTCTTCCTCTTCCTCCTTCTCCAGGCAGTCCTAACAGGGAAACTTGTTTCTTTTTCTCTTTTCCATGGATGACATTCTTGGCAGGAAGAAGGAGGACATAATTTGAACTCAGGTTGGGGTCCTGGTCCTGACGCTGCCACCTCGTGGAAGGATGACCCTGGGACCGTCACTTGTCCTCTCTGAGTCATAGATTCATCCCCTGCGAGATAGGACTGCCAACGCCTGCCGTGCTAGGTTGCTCGCAGAATCAATGAAACAAATGATTAGAAATACGTTGGCAAATTGCCAAAGAACAAAAGGATGGTCCTTGCCTTAGGAGAGTCTCCAGCTAGGATGAGGACAGAGAGACATGCATTAATAGGTGTGAGGACAACAGTACAACCACCGGCATTAGCACCCCAGGTGCACTCCTGAGTCCTTTCCACATGCTGTCTCTTTGAATCATCATCACAAGCCGGGGAGCCCAGTTCTCAGACAGGGGCCTGGCCGCTAGAAGCATGGACAAGCAGGTTCAGCCCTGTAGGGTTGCAAGGGTGGAGAGGGGATGCTGGCCTCAGGGAGGGGCCTTTTAGCCACTGGAGAGAGGGTCAGGCCTCCCGGCCTCCCTTCCAGGCTAGTTCTCTGCAGCCCCACCGCCTTCCCACCCCCTCACTGTGGCTCCATGCTATCCCTCCTGCCCTCTCTCTGGGAAACCTTGAAGGGGCTCTCTGTGCTGGGCTCCCAGATTCCCAGACTCCACAGTCGGAGGGTTCCCCTCCCTAAGCTCCCATCCCCTTTGGCCCCCCTACCCTGGTTCACCCTACCCCACCTCCTCTCACATACTTTCACAGCTTAAAGGACCTTGGAGCTGCCCTTTATGCACAGACCAGAAAGCTGAAAAGTCCAAGGACTGGTCCAAGGTCGCCCAGCTGGTCCTGGCTGAACCTGGCGACCCAGACTTCCTGGGTCCCCATCCCACATTTTTCCCCACCACATGCCTCCTGGGGGCTGCCGTGAGGCTGACCAGGCTGAGCTCTGCGCTCTGTGGGCTCTGGGGTCCAAAAAAGACCAAGACAGTCCTTCCAGTCTCTGGGGTTGAGCCAGGGTGGAAGCAACAGGACCTGAGGCTCTTCCCACCAATAAAGCACCTTTTTTCCACTTCTGCCTTTGGTTGCTCTATTTTCTTCCTTCCTTGTCTGCAGTCATTTTAGCCTCTCTGTGTTGGATTTCTGCAACCCCCCTGGTGGCCGTGGCCATGCCAGGGGCGCCATTGTGCCGTTTGTCATCGCGTGGTGGGGTGGGGGGGGCAGCGCGTGTATGTGATGAGAATGTGTGGTGGCACATTGGTCAGTGTAGGCATCTGTCCATCTGGCTGTGATGTGACTCAAATGCTGAGGCTCACAGGCCCTCTCTAGCCCTCCCCAGCTCCCAGCAGCTGTATCCCGACCCCTGGGAAAGAATGTCCCTGGCAGCCGCAATGCCTGCCCCAGGCTGGAAGGGGCAGCACAGGTGGGGATGCTGTGTCCAACTGGCCCTGTGACAGGGCCGCCCAGGAGAAGCCTCCCCTCCAGGGTCCCCCATTAGTGCTGCCTGCAGCAGCTGTCGCCCTGAGACAGGACTGGCCTGAGAGGAAGTGCCTGGAGGCCAGGGAACCAGTCCATGGGAAACTTGCTGTGTCTTGCCTCGTGCTCTGTTGAGGGGAGTGGGGTTAGCCAGGAGCCTCCCCCCACCCGGAGGCCTGAGCTCCATCACCTATGCGTCCCTTGTGCCCCCTCAACAGATATGTCCTCAGCACCCACAATGTGCCGGGAGCTGGGGTCATGCCAAGGAGCTTGAGTGTGAACAAGTGAAGTTTCCACAGGAGGCCTGTGCTATCTGGGAGGAAGGGCTTCTTCTGGAGAAGAGTGCCGTGGGAATGAAAGGTCTAAAGTCCATTGCACTAAGGGGATAAAACCCAGACACCTTCCACTCTCGTATCAGCGTGGCGAGAAAAGCCCAGAAACACAGTTCTGGTGACTTAGAGCAAGCCCATGTGTGCTTTGGGGAAGGCAGGGGACATCTGCAACTGGCATTCAAGGATGGGCCGGAGGCAGCAGGGAGGGTGGAAAGGGCTTCTGGAAAAGGCATAGCAAGAGCAAAAGAGTGGCCATTGGGAGAAGGCACTTCCAGTTTAGCTGTGGGACCCCTGGTGAGGCCAGCATATGGGTGGACATCTGTTTGTGAGTGGGAGTGATTCTGGGGAGGGGGCCTTAGCAAGAGGTAGTAGGGCTGAAGGCTTCAGGCAGGAGGGGACGGCTGAGATGGGGGAGAAGGGAGGATGACATTCACGAACCCTAGAAGGTTCTCCACTCGCTGCCTTGATCCTGAAGGCCCAAGGCGCAGGGCTGAGGGGCACGGTTGTGCTGTCACCCGAGAGAGCAGGGACCCTCGGCTCGTGCCAGTGAGGGTGCACAGGGCTTAGACCAGGGAAACAGGTTGGTGCCTCCAGGGAAACCCAAGCCTGGCCTCACCTTCCTCTGGCCCTTCTTCTTCAGCCTCAGGGGAGGCCCTTGTCCCCGTATCAGTCACATCTGTTGGAGCACAGAGCTGAGCAGAGGGCTCATTTTGCTAAGAATTGTGCCGTGTGATCTCACATGAATCACTCCCCGTTTTTGGGCTGTTGGTGTCGTCATCTATACACTGAGGGGCTTGGGCTCTGTAGGATCTCACATTGTTCCCACCTTAGTTGCCAGCTCTGGTTAACTGGTAAGGTTCTGGAGGATTGTGACCCCAAGTCCAGGCTGGGAGGGATAGATGACTTGATCCATCAGTAATGTCTGCTGTGGTCTCCTGGTGTTGGCGATGGTACACATGCCTTCCTACCTCCCGTCTTCACTATCTCGATGGCCATGTTTTAATGGGGGGGGGCGCGTGCAGAGAGGTGGGGAAGAGAACCAACCTTCTGTGAGAAGTGGTTCTCCAAGGATTTGTGACAACTCTTGTGTGTGTTCCCCCAGAGCAAACATCTAGAAGAAGACAGGTGTCCCCAAGCATCTCCCACTTGTCAGTGAACAGACAAAAGCATAACCACAGTTTTGTAAGCAAGAAGAGAGAGGGTAAACAAGCCCAAATCTGATTTATTGGCTCATTTGTTTTTCTGGAATTTTGGATAAATTTGCGTCTGGTTGCATTTCTCTATAGCCAATGTGAAGAAAATTTCCGTCGCTGTTGTTGCTTTTTTTTTTTTGCTAAAAGAGAAAAAAGAAATCCATAAATATTGTCAAGAAAGGAAAGAAGAGACCAAGAAAAGTTGATGGGTTATATAATTGGGCTTACAAAGAAACTAAAATCTTGAGAACTTTAATCAGAAAATAGGATATGTTGGTCACATCCTTGTGTATGTTAGCATTCATATGTTTGCGAATGTGGCGTATGTGTGCAGTGCATGTATTTCACATGTGTGATATAAATGTGGCACAGATCTGTGTGTAGTGTGTGTGTGTGTGCGCGTGTCTGTGCAGTAGGGATGTCTGTAGAGCATAGAAATGTATGTTTGTATTCTGTGTCCGTGCTGTGTGAGGAATTATGCTGTGTGCATACTGAATACAGTAGACCTCAGAATGGTGTATATGTGGGTAGGGTATGTGTACGTCATATACGTGTGCGGGACCCGTGACACGTGCATGCCAGGTAAGCACGTGGCATTCTTGATCTGGGACGTGCTGGCCTTGAGCAGGGCCCGTTGATGACGTCACGTAACATCAGAGTTTGAAATACCTCCCTGTGGAGCCCAACAGAGACTGAGAGCCAAAAATCATGAGTCTTTTTTGGTGTTTGCTCTTCCAAGAGGAAATTGGGAATTGCTGGGGCCTGTTTTACCTACTGAAATCCAGATGAGCAGAAAAGTGACTGCAGTCCTGGGGAAACCCAGTGGCCAGCTCAAGAAGGTGGGCTTAAAAAGCTTACCGTTCGCAGTTTCCAAGAAAAATTGTTCACCAAACTTTTCAGACTTTTTCTCCCCTTTAACAAAGATGGGAAAGGGTTCCCAGTGGCCTTTTCTGGGGGAAATCGAGCAATTTCCATGATGGATTTGAGACACTATTCCCCCCCCCCCTTTAAAGAAGTAAATCCTGGGGTAGCAAAGGGAAGGTTAACAGACATCTAGAGCTTTCTGCACAACTGTTGATAGCAAGGGTCCTGTGTCCCCCAGCATATTGGAGGCCACAAAATGCAGCCAATCTATTTCTTTTGACTGTATTCAGGCAAACTTCCCAGAGGATTTCATTCCCTCAGGCCTGGGAGGGGGCGGTGGGTAGGAGCAGAGTGGGAAGTAAAGACCCCTTTCCCCTGTGCCCTTGCAAAAGTAAAGGCACCTTCACGTCAAGAAGGGTTATGGATAGAAATGTAGTGATCCGAAGGGACACCTATACCTGAATGTTTATAGCAGCAACGTCCACAATAGCCACACTATGGAAAGAACCTAGATGTCCATCAACAGATGAATGGATAAAGAAGATGTGAGATATAGCCAAACTATGGAAAGAACCTAGATGTCCATCAACAGATGAATGGATCAAGAAGATGTGGTATATATACACAATGGAATACTATGCAGCCATCAAAAGAAACGAAATCTTGCCATTTGCAACAACATGGATGGAACTAGAGCATATCATGCTTAGCGAAATAAGTCAAGCGGAGAAAGACAAATATCATATGATCTCCCTGATATGAGGGAGTGGTGATGCAACATGGGGGCTTAAGTGGGTAGGAGAAGAATCCATGAAACAAGATGGGATAGGGAGGGAGACAAATCATAAGTGACTCTTAATCTCACGAAACAAACTGTGGGTTGCTGGGGGGAGAGGGGTTGGGAGAAGGGGGGTAGGGTTATGGACATTGGGGAGGGTATGTGCTTTTGGGTAAATTGGAAGGGGAGATGAACCATGAGAGACTATGGATTCTGAAAAACAATCTGAGGGGTTTGCAGTGGCGGGGGGGTGGGAGGTTGGGGTACCAGGTGGTGGGTATTATAGAGGGCACAGCTTGCATGGAGCACTGGGTGTGGTGAAAAAATAATGAATACTGTTTTTCTGAAAATAAATAAATTGGAAAAAAAAAAGAAGATGTGAGATATAGATATAGATATAATGGAATACTATGCAGCCATCAAAACAAATGAAATATTGCCATTTGTGACGACGTGGGTGGAACCAGAGGGTATTATGCTGAATGAAATAAGTCAATCAGAGAAAGACAATTATCATATGATCTCTCTGATATGAGGAATTTGAGAGGCAATGTGGGGGGCTTGCGGGGCAGGGAAGGAAAAGAGGAAACAAGATGGGATTGGAAGGGAGACAAACCATAAGAGACTCTTAATCTCATAAAACAAACTGAGGGTTGCCAGAGGGAGGGGGGTAGGAGAGGTTGGTTGGGTTATGGACACTGGGGAGCGTATGTGCTATGGTGAGTGCTGTGAAGTGTGTAAGCCTGACGATTCACAGACCTGTACCCCTGGGGATAATAATACATTATATGTTAATAAAAAATTAAAAATTAAAAAAAAAAAAGAAGATTTATGGAGCAGAGCCCTTCCTGCTCCCTAGGACTGTGCTGTGAGCCCTGTAACGACAGTCATGAATGTTTCTGCTGAGTGGAAGGGACAGTCCCCAGGGGCAAGGTTGTTCCTGGCACAGGGCCTGCTACCTAGTAGGTGTCCAGTAGATAGCTATTGAATGAATGAGTGGCCCAGGAGGTGAGCATCCAAGAGAAACAGCCTGGTTTCCCCCCATTGCCAAGCAGAGCTTCCAGGGCAGGGCTGGGGGTGGACAGGACCGCCTGTCCAGCTGTTGGATTTCCCCCTCCTCTTTTCCGGCCCCTCTCCCAGAATCTCAGCTGGTTCCCACGCCCTCAGTTGGGGAGCTTCTGCTGTCATTGTTCAGCTGTTATCAGTGCCTGGCCTCTGCTCGCCTAGATCTTTCACTGGACCAGGAAAAGGGGAAGGACAAGGCAGAGTAGGAAGGGGAAGCTTCAGGGACTGTTGTGGGAAAGAATCACAGTCAGAATGGGCTGATCTGGTGCAGCCTCAGTTGAGAAGCCAAGGTTTGGGGAGGGAGGAGGACGTTCCCAAGGTTACACGGATGGTGCAGAATAATAAGGATCATCAATTATGGTAAAAGTAATATCGACCACATTATGAGATAATATGTTGCAAACTAGACTTTCCCCAATATCTTATTGTACTCCTTAGCTCTGCCCACTTCTTGTAACTAGTTTGCCTTGAGACTCATACAGAGAATGTGAACATTTGCGTGGCCCCTGGGTTTACTGAGGGGACCCAATGACTATCAGCTTTAGGACTCCAGGTGGGAAGCCTGGCCCTGACCTCATAACATTGGTTGCCTCAGGGAATAGGCTGGACTTCTTGGATTTTGATTTCATAAGCCAGACTATAGGACTTCCAAAATAAGAAGTGATCGTTGGGGAGTACCTGGGTGGCTCAGTGGGTTGAGCCTTTGTCTTTGGTTCAGGTCATGATCTCAGGGTCCTGGGATCGAGCATTGGGCTCTTTGCTCAGCGGGGAGCCTGCTTCCCCCTCTCCCTCTGCCTGCCTCTCTGCTTACTTGTGATCTCTGTCTGTCAAATAAATAAATAAAATCTTTTTTTAAAAAAAGTGATCATTGAAATTTAAAACTCAGTGGATAAACAGAGCCAGAGAAGGAGATCTGAGAATTTACCCAGAATGCAGCACAAAGAGGTAAATAGTGGAAAACAGGGAATAGGGAGAGGGAGAGAGGATAGAAGGAGAAGGTCCAACCGATACCAAGTAGAATCCCAGGAAGAGAGATTGGAAAGAATGAGGGGCAATATTCAGAGAGACAATGGCTAAGGAATTCTAGAACTGAAGACAGAAGTGAGTTTTCGTAGAGCAGAATCATGCCAAGCTCTGGGGCATATCATGGGGCAATTCCAGATCACAAAGAGAAGCCTTCCTGAGCTCCTTGCTTCCCAAATCCTTCTCTTCTGCTCTCTGACAGGCCGAACCACTGTGACTTTGCATTTGCCCTGGTATTGCTTCCACTCACCATTCTTTGGTGGGCAAGTTTTGCCTCAACCATGAACCTGGGAGCTTTCTGAAGGTAGGAGCTTTTCCCCTAACCCCAGTCCTGGGGAAGGATGGCAAAATACCTAGTCAGAGATAGTCCTGGGCTCATGGCTCAACTCCTCCTGTCTCAGTTTCTTCATCTGTAAAATGGAATTAGAAATACTTGGACAGAGCATTCTGAGATTTACACGTGGGGTGATTTCCTCCCACACTGTGTTCCTGTTCTGTTTAATCTATAATAGCATTTTAATGTCACTATTTTTATTTCTAGATTCTACCCCCCACCCTTGGTCAATTCTGCCTCTTCTTTTCTTTTTCTTCATATATTCATGGAAAAAAAAAAGTAAAAATTTTTTAAAAAAGAAAAGGGTGCCTGGGTGGTTCAGTCAGTTAAGCGTCTGCCTTCAACTCAGGTCATGATCTCAAGGTCCTAGAATCAGGCTCTCTGCTCAGTGGGGAGCCTGCTTCTCCCTCTCCCTTTGCTGCTCCCCCTGCTTGTGTGTACTCTTTCTCTCTCTCTTTGTCAAATAAGTAAATAAAATCTTAAAAAAAAAAAGTAAAAGCGTATATTCATGAAGAACCATAAAGTGTTGGCTCTCAGATCTAGTTTTAGCAGCAGAAGCCTTTCATCAAATAAAAATATATTGTTGGAGACCCAGTTCCAGCAGAATAAAGGAACCGCTGGTTGAATTGGGGTGGGTGGGGTGGGATGGAGACCCAGAGTTCAGCTGACTCATTTCCCCCTTTCCCTCATACCACCCCTGTGGCACCATGGCTGGAACAAAGTTAGAAAACCACCCTCAAAAGCTTTAAAGCGGCATTCCCCAAAATGTGTATCTGGGAACCCTACTTCATAGTGTCCCATGACAAAGGGGTTCTGTGGTTGAATACATTTGAGAAACACTGGATTAACCAAAGCACATTGAGTCTCTGAAGGATTTCTTTGAGAATTTAATACTTACATTGAGCCCTGGGAGTCTTGAGGGTAACTGATGTGCTGAGTTCTGCAAACCTACCATTTTATCCAAGAATCACCCTGTAAGGGCGCCTGTGTGGCTCAGCCTATTAAGTGTCTGCCTTTGGCCCAGGTCATGACCCTGGGGTCCTGGGATCGAGCCCTACATCAGGATCTCTGCTCAGTGGGGAGTCTCCCTCTTCCTCTGCCTGCTGCGCCCTCTGCTTGTTCTCTCTCTCTCTGACAAATAAATAAATAAAATCTTAAAAAAAAAAAAAAAAGAATTATCCCTGTAGGCTGATGTTGTGTAGAACACAGCAGGAAAATGCTATACTGAATAATAGTAATTTTTCCTATGTCCCCCTTCAAGATCTATAAGACTAGACACTGAAGTAAGAGGTGAGGCAATTATTACTTTGGATTGAATACGAGCTTTAGTCTTTTCGGACCCCTGCCCCCGCCCACCACCCCGCCATTTAGAAAAGACCTGTGGGAAGCCCAGCAATTTCCAGGCCTTCTTTCTTCCCATCTCTGTTCTGCAGCCACAAACACAGCCTGTCTGGGCATGGACTTGGATGAGCCCCCATTTCACTGGTCAGTTCTTTTGACACCTCATACTGGAGCCCACTTCGGTCCCAGGGCTGAGCCGGCCCTTTGATCCAGGCAGCAGGCCCCAGAGCCCTGGCTTGGCCCGTGAGAGGTATGGGAAACCTGGTTCCCACTTGCCCACCCCCTTCCCGGCAGCCCAAAAGGCTGCCCAGGCTTTTCTTTCCTCTCCTTACTGGCAGGAAGAATTTCTGGAAGTGCGGCCGGTGACAATGAGGCAGGATGCCCATCCCCCTTACCAGCCCAGCCCAGCAGGCAAGAGCCCTGCCCCTCCCAGGGCTGGGGCTCACAGAGGTAACCCTCCCTGCCTGCCCAGCCCCACCTTGGGCTCCGGGGAACAGGACAGACCTCTGCACAGGGCTGGGAAGCAGGGGCCGGTGCACTGGAGCAACTCTCCAGAGGCAGATTTCCCACAGTGGGTCTGTCGGATCTCTCTCCCACAGTTTTTTCCTCTTCCTTTCATACCTTGAACAGACAGCAAGGGGTGGGTCTGTGGGCAGATCTGTCTCTGGGGGTCTAGAGTCCAGTCAGGTGGTCCAACACACAATTTCGAGAATGTTGATGAAACCTCTTCAGGCTTTGACGGGCACGGAGGCTGTGGAAAGGTCTAGTCTGGACTGGGAATGAAGGACCATCTGCCCCTAGGGCCTAGGGCCTCAGGGCAGCCACCCCCACTCCCCACCCAGTAGGTCCGCTGGCTTACTTTGTTTCTCTTTTTGGTGTCCTTGTTACTATGGCTACAGCCACATCACTCAGCCATCCTTCCTTAGGGGAAGTTGAGCAGGAGTTTTCGAATTTTAAAAAGTTGTTATTGTCTGGGATGCCTGGGTGGCTCAGTCGGTTAATCATCTGCCTTTGGCTCAGGTCATGATCCCAGAGTCCTGGGATCGAGCCCCGCATTGGGCTCCCTGCTCAGTGAAGAGCCTGCTCCTCCCTCTCCCTTTGCCTGCTGCTCTGTCTGCTTGTGTACTCTCTCTCTGTATCTCTCTGTCAAATTAAAAAAAAAAAAAAAAAGTTGTTATTGTTTGAGGGGAAGCAGCCAAAAAAAAAAAAAAAAAGATGCATTATGTGTGCACTGGACTTGGCTTTCCCTCATAAATGAATGGGCTTTCCAAAGAAAGTATTCAAGGAGGAGTTCGGAGGAGGGGGGAAGCTTTCCCTTAGCCCCACAGTGCCCTAATGCCTAAACCACATGCCTCAGCTTGGGCTCCTGGAGGGCGGGAGCCCTGCTGTTACCCTCTGACTGGAGCATGATGGTGCAGAGACCCTGCCACATCCCCCAGCCCTGAGCAGCCCTGAAGAGCCCAAGGAAGGTCTCAGGATGTTACAGGGATCAGTGTCCCTTCAGGCCTGTAATTCTCCGACTCCCTCCGACCCCATGTACATACCAGGCTTCTTGACCGTGCCTCACCTTGGCTCAGGTGTTTTCCTGAGCCTGGAGCACCCGTTCCATCCCTCTACTTAACCAGTTGTCACCGTCCTTCCTAGCCCAGGACTGGTCCTGCCTCCCAGAAGCCTGCCCTGACTGCCCCACCCCACGCTGACCTCTCCTCCCTCTTCCCTGCCCTGCGGTCCCTCCATGGCCATGTGCCTGTCACTTCGTGGGGGCCGACACCTCCATGCTTAGCCCCACACAAACATAGCAGTTGGGGAGGAGGGCCAGCACGGCAGAATGATGGATGAGGCTGTCGTGGCTCCCTTCCCCGCTGTGGCTGTGGTTAGGAGATCTCCCCTAGAAGAAGGCTGATATTTTCCAGGAATTTCCTGAGGGGAGGGGACCAAGCATTCCAGAATGAGAGCCAGCTGTGGAGTTGAGGCCTGGGGGTGAGGAACAGGGCTCTGGGCTTCCTGGCTGAGTCAGTGACCATCTCCAGGTAATTTATGGGCTGAGTCAGGGCTGGGGACCATGGAGGTAGGGAGACCATGGGGGCGAGGGTGAGGGAAGGTTATGGGGCAGGGAGCCTTTTGGCAGCCTGTCAAGGAGAGGGCAGCCTGACTGGCTGGAAGGGAGTCTGGCTGAGTCAGGCACTGACCCCCTTCTCCTCACCAGGTTTGCTCCCTTGCCTGGAGTCTACCAAAGCAGCAAGACCGAAGAAGGAGCCGGAAGATGGATAGAAGGCTGCAGAAGGGGAGAAGCCTCTGGCTGACCATGGGGGCTCAGGAAGACAGAGGAGGCCAGGCTGGAAGTGAGTGGGCTTGGATAGGCCTCAGGGCTGAGCTGGGGCTGAGGAGAGCTGCTGGCTCTAGCATCCAGGCCTGGGAGCAGCCTGCTCCTCCTTCCTTCCTGGGCCTGCCCCCTTTCTCAGCTGAAGAAGCCCATCTGGCTTCCATTCAGCTTCTGCCGTGGACCTGCCGGGTGACATGGGCTTGGGGCCTCCTCCTTTCCGAGGCTCCAGTCCTCACTTGGACAGGATCAGTCGGCTCCTCTAAGCCCTGAGAGGGGCTACTCGGCCGCACTTGGGGAGTCCAGTCGGATGGTGGTAGCCTGCAAAGCAACGCTCAGCAGAAGCCGGTCTGGGAGAGCTGCCACCTAAGGCCCACTGTAGGCCCTGACCTGGAATGGCAATGGGGCTGGGATAGGAGAGGGGACTGGGGGAGGCTGAGCCTGGTTACTGTCCCCTCCAGGCTGGAGGAGCTGGGGGGAGTGGGCAGCACAGCATGTGTCGTCACACACATACACCCCACACACCCTCAATTCCCAAGAAAAACCCATGTCTGTCCGTCTCACCCAGCGCTGAGCCTGGGGTCCCACGGGAAGACAGGTCCTGACATGTGCTCCAGGGAGGACCCCTCTCCTGCTGACAGAGCGAGGCAGAAGTGTCCCTTGGGGGAGGGGACCCAGCTTTCTATGTCATCCGTGCGTATCTGTCGCATCATCGTACCTGTGGTGGTGGCAGAATCGTCCCACGGCAGAGTCCAAGCAGGGCAGGCTGCTGTGGGGTTGGGGCTCCACTGGCCCTGGTCTCAGCATCTCAGGGGGGCTCCCAGGTATTTGAGTGTCTTGATCTGGCTCCGTATGCTGAAAAGGAGATGCTCCATGAGAGCATCTCCGTATGCCCCATGAGAACTTTGCAACCAGACACGAGATTTGAAGAAGAATTTGGAGGATTGTGATACCATATTAAAGACACACACACACACAGAGAGAAAATCCACATTTTCTATATGACGGAAGAACCGCTTTTCTTGCTAAGAGTAGTCATGATGAAATTGAGTCTGGACAGAAGAGGGCGGTGCACATATGCAGGTCAGTGACAGTAGCTTGACCCCAGACCAGTCCCGCCCCGTCGCCACCTGGTCCTGTCAGGCCCCTGTGCTGAGAGAGGTGGTTGGGTTCTAGAATAAGTTGGAATCCAGCTGACAGGATTCTCTGGATGACGGGGCATGGGATCTAAGAGAAAAGGCACAGGGACCACTCCGAGGTTTTGGTCAGAGCGACAGAAGGGCTGGAGTCACCACAGACTGAGACGGAGAATGCATTTTGCTGTACATTTAACAGATTGCTTTTATTATGAAAGTCCAGGAATTGGGAATGGCTGGAACTGAGCAGGGCATCTGTCGGGTCCCAGCCCACAGGTACCTCTGGTTCATCACACCACCCACCGCAGGCCTAGGGGCTCCCAAGAGGCCCTGGTACAGAAAGAGGGAGGCTTACCTTCTTGCCTCTGGTATGGGAGAGAAGGGGTGGTGGGAAAGGGTCTGACCCTCCCGAGTCCGCTAGACCGGCCCAGGAGACCCAGGGCCCAGGAAGGCGGTGGCGTGTGTGGGCTTCTGTCTACACAGACCCACCTTTGGCCTACAGAGGCCCTTTCTCCTCAGACCTGGTGTGCTGTTGCGGCCAGCACCTTCTAGAGGAAGCGTCCACAGGAGCCCGAGACTATACTTGGATTCTCCGGCCACAAACCCCTGCAGGCCTTTCCGGCCAGAGACGTGCCTGTGCATCCCAGCAAGCAAGCGCCTGGGGACTCATGGCCAGAGAGGCTGTGAAGATGGCTTTGTGAGGCCATTCAGGCTGGCCCTGCCAAGTCCCCCTGCCAGGAGAGGCCAGTTTGGCTGCCAAGCCTCCTGAACTTACGTTACCTGAGAAAGCAGCCTTGAAGCCATCTGTTTCCCTTTGCTTCGCAGGCCAGGGGCCTGCCTGACCCAGGGGCCAAATGCCCTGTCTCCTCACACCAGCAGAGATGAGGGATGAGAAGACAGCTCTGTGGAAAGAGTCGGGAGAACCAGTTTTTGTGAGAATATAGGTTCCTGGGCACCTCTCCGGCCCTGCAGAATCTGAGTCTCTGAATATTTACCCAGCTCCCCTGGTGATTTGGTGGGGGTCAGGGGTCAGGAGCCCTGGCATAGAAGAGGTATGCTCTGCACACTATCTGGGGAGACACCACAGCTGAGGAGAGTCTGAGATATGTCACACAGTTCGGGGGGCAGGGGATGGGATGAGGACGTGTGCTTTGGTTGTCTGAAGACAAGAGAACTTGGATCTTTGTGGGGCCTCAAGGGGGGCATTTGAGTGGTTGGAGCTGGGATTAGGGTGGGCCCCAGGTGGGGAATGGGGCCTCCTCGGGGCCATATAGGGCATACCCTGGAGCTGGTCTGTATCCCGTGACCTGCTCTTTCTCCCTGTAAACTCTTAACCCCGAGCTGGAGGGGATCCCCAAGGGTAGGGCTCACCTGCCCAGACTACAATGAATAAATAAATGTGCTCTGCCCAGATTTTATCTCTTCAGGATTCCGGAGCACAAGACAAATGGCCTCAACGTCTGGCAGGGAGGCGTCATTCATCCTCTGGGGTGAGCCTCAAGCCTGGGGGTGGGGTGGGGAGAGGAGAGGTGGATGCGGACAGTCCCCACGTGGGACATGCAGACTTGGGGGCCAGTGGGCCCTGGAGCTCCAAGTGCTAGGCTCAGTCCTAAGACCCTCAAAATGACCCCGCCTTCCCAGGGAGTGTGCAGGGATGGAAACCAAACCCAGCATCCTTTAATTTAAGGAGTCTATTTCTGAGGCTTATTCTGGGGAAATACACAAGGATGTGTAAAGATTTAGCTATAGGGTTGTATTTCTCTGCTCTGTGCTATTTATAAGCCTGAAAAACTGGAAGCAACTTAAACGTTCAATAAGAGGGGATTGGCTAAATGAATTCTGAACCATCCAGAAAATAAAACACAATGCAGTCTTTAAAAGAGGATGCTTAAGGGGTGCCTGAGTGGCTAAGATGTTTGAGCCTCCTACTCTTGATTTCGGCTTGGGTCATGATCTCAGGGTCCTGGGATTGACCGCCCTTGTTGGGCTCCGTGCTCAGTTCAGAGTTGGCTTGGGATTCTGTCTCCTTCTCCCTCTCCCTCCGACCCCCTGATCCCTTGCACACTCCCTCAAATAAATAAATTAATTAAAAAAAAAAAACGATGCTTAAGAACACTTCGGGACTTGGAAATAAGTTTATAGCATAGAAGGCAGAAAAATAAAAAGCTAATAAATAAATAAATAAATAAAATAACCTGATTTGGAAATATATTGATTCATCAAAAATGTTGTAATATCATACCCCAAAACACTGACTGATTATAAGATAAAAGGTAATTTTAGGTTTTTGTTTTTAATTTGGTTTTGCTTATCTGGTTTTTTAATGTGTTCTAGAAGAGTCATTTGTAATATGAATAGATTCATCATTAAAACTATGTAAAAATTTACAAATGAGAATATCCCATAATCATCACACTGAATGGAAATAAACATTATTGGGGTATATACACATTTCAATAAAATCAGGAAAATATTGTGTGTATGTGTGTGTATATACACACACTATACACACACATAAAATTCTGATTTTATGTGTAGATATAAAGTCATTTGCACACACATAAATATATAAAATTCTGATTTTATTCCATTTAAGTTGCATTTTAAGAATTTTCCTGGATCATTAAAGTAGTCTTTGAGGGGCACCTGGGTGGCTCAGTGGTTAAAGCCTCTGCCTTCGGCTCAGGTCATGATCCCAGGGTCCTGGGCTCAGCAGGGAGCCTGCCTCCTCCTCCTCTCTCTCTCTGCCTGCCTCTCTGCCTACTTGTGATCTGTCTGTAAAATAAATAAAAATCTTTAAAAAAAAATAAAGTAGTCTTTGAAAACAAATTTTAAATGGCTTCATGTTATCCCATTGACTGGCACACAGATTCTCAAACAAATCTCCTGTTGATATTTAAGTTACTTCTAAATTGTTTGCTATTAGAAAGAATAAATAACATCATTATACATATATCTTAGCATACACCTCTGGTTATTTCTTTAGGATACATTTCTAGGAATAGAATTGACAAGTCAAGGATGTGAATGTCTACAGGGTTCTTGGTGTCTCCAATCAAAGCATACTTGTTAAATCGCATGAATTGGAACAAAAATAGTAAAAACAAAACAAAACAAAAACCTCCAGAGCAGCATTTTACCATGTTCGCTACAAGTTCTGAGACCAGTGGAAGATTCCAGCGGGCCAGGTGCACTCCCTCCATTCACCCTGTGGGACTGTCCTTTGGAGCCCGAGCAGAGCTAAAGCCAGCGGTCCTTGGTGCTCCCTGGCTAGACCCGGCCCCTGCTGCTGCTACACAGTTACTTCCCTCAGCATCTCAGAAACACCCCATGGGGATCCCTGACAAACCAAGCAGAGGAAGACCGCTCAGAAAGCCCCTCTCTGAGCATTTCCTCTCAGCCCATTGCCATGGTCCCCTGGGGACTATACAGGGTAAGGGTCACCCACCACCTCCTCATATGGGGCATCTGAGGCCTAGAAGCCAGCAGGATGCAAGAGATAGGATGGGACCGGGGATTTGGAGACATGGCTCTAGGTCTCTCTCCACCAACCAATGTTGCCCAAACCACAGAGGGGCGCATCCCATGGGATGCCAGAGGCAGGGACCTTGCAAGGAGGCTGGGAGCTAGAATTCTAGCAGGAGCTAGAATCCTTTTCAACAAAGATTTATTGAGCATCTCTTATGTATCTATCAGTCACTGAGAAAACAGCATTAACCCAACAGGCAAAGCTACTGCCCTCAAGAAACAGCATGCTAGTGGAGAAAACAGGTAATAAACTCCCCAAAATCATGTCCAATGGGGTCAAGAGCTGAGAAGAAAACAAAGAAGGGTAACATGGATAGAAAGTGACACAGAAGGGTGAGAGACTTTGAGGTAGGATAATCCACAGAGATCTCTCTGCGTTGATATTTAAGCAAAGGCCTGAATGAACAGAAGGAATAAGTCCTGTGGGTTACCTGGAGGAAGCCCTTCGGGGCAGAGGGAACAGCAAGTACAAAGGTCCTGAGGCAGGAGCAAGATTGGTATGTTTTGAGTAGACATCAGAAGCTGATATGGCTGGAACAGAGTGAACCAGGGACAATGTAGGGGCTGAGGCCACAGAGCTAGCAGCGTCCCCATTAGCTGCGGAAGCTCCCCCTGGGCCGCAGGCATTATGCAGGAAACTGTCATCTCTTGTCACGGACCTTCAAGGTTGGGGGGCCTTGCTGTGGTGGAAGATGAGAGAGTAGCAGAGGGCTAAGGCAGGCTTCTCAAGGCTGTGAGGAAGGAGCGTACGCTCTAAAGCTCTGTCCCACGGTGCTGGGTACTGAGTGTCCAGGGTTGACCAGGGCACAGCGCTGCCTCCTAGAGGTTCACAAACTCCTGAGGCCAACAGATGGGAGGAGCTAACAAGCTGGCAAGGAAATCACGTCATTTGTGGCCACACAGCTCAACCCGGAGGACTACCTGCTAAGTAAAATAAGAGAGGCCGAGGAAGACAAATATTGCAGATCTTACTTAGATGTGGAATCTGTTCAAGTCCAACTCATAAAAGCCGAGGGCTGTGGGGCAGGGAAATGGAGAGATGCTGGTCAAAGGGTACTAACATTTGGTTGCAAGATGAATAGGTTCTGGAGATCTAACATACAGCCTGGTGACTATAGTTAATAATTCTATATGACATACGCTTGAAATTTGCTAAGAGAGGAGATCTCAGTTGATTTCAAACATACACACACACACACACACACAAAGGAGACTGTGTGAGGTGATGGATATGTTAATTAGCTTTGTTGCGATCCTTTCACAATGTTTACACGTCTGCAAACATTACACTGTATGCCTTAATATATGTAACTTTTATTTGTTCAATTACATCTCAGTAAACCTGGAGAAAGGAAGAAAGAAGGAAAGAAAGAAAAGACAAGAAAGTGCATCCCTCCCTCACAGAGTTGTTGAGAAGAAGAAATAAGATGATTTCCAAAAAAGCTGGTTGGGTGTGGCACAGTCAAGCATCTGATCATGATCTCAGGGTCATGAGTTCGAGCCCCATGTTGGGCTCCGAGCTCAGCAAGGAGTCTACTAAAGTTTCTCTCTCCCTCCCCCTCTGCCCGTCCCTGTGGTCTCTCTCAAATAAATAAATAAATAAATCTTATATAAATAAATAATATAATAAAACCTGGTCATAAAACATTTTTTTTTAAGATTTTATTTATTTATTTGACAGAGAGAGGTCACAAGTAGGCAGAGAGGCAGGCAGAGAGAGAGAGAGGAGGAAGCAGGCTCCCCACTGAGCAGAGAGCCCGATGCGGGGCTCAATCCCAGGACCCTGGGATCATGACCTGAGCTGAAGGCAGAGGCTTTAACTCACTGAGCCACCTAGGTGCTCCCATAGAACATTTTATGAAAAATAAGTGCTACACAGGAACTTTCTGTACTTTAAGCTTAATTTTGCTATGAACCTAAAACCACTCTAAAGAATAAAGTTCATTAATCAAAAGCAAAACGAAACTGTCAAAATCAAGCATATGGCATGACAGACTGGGAAGACTTCCTGGAGGAGGTGACATTTGAGCTGGGCCTTGAAAAATGAAAGGTGGTCAGCAGGCAGGGAAAGTGAAAAATGCACTTCAGAGAGAAATACTGACTTGCTGAGGAGAAAGCAGGGAGACCCTCTGGCCCCTGGATATTGGGGTGTGGAGCCCACGGCCTTGATTTGGGATTATCACTGGGACAGGACCAGTCCTGGAAAGCAGACAATGGGAAGAGAAGAAGATTGAGAAGAGGATGCTGGGGCACACAGTCACACTGCCAGTGAGGTAGGAGGGCACTGGGGAAGGAGGGAGACAACACACGCGGGAAATTTGAACTAGAAGGAGGGGAGAACAGATGCTTCTAGAGGAAGCTCCAGCCTGGCTGGAGACAAGTTCCTTTTAGGATTTTATTTTTGTCTGATCCTGTTGTGTCTCCTTCCCTCCCTTCTCCCCCAAGCCCAATGGGGAGATTAAGAAACGTAATTCACATGGTCAGTTCTATAAAGTATGGCTTCCCCTCACCATGACACCCACCTGCCATGGTGCCTTCCAAGCTACGTGAGTCGAAATCCACCTTTATAAAAAGATTGGTTCTCTTTGTATTTCCTACAGCCAGCATTGTTCAAGTTTGGGGAGCGATGCCCAGTTTAGAAAGGTAAAGATTTCGTTCCCAGCCTCCTCTTCCACTCAACCTTTTGAAAAGTTTTCTTGTTATGCAACTGATTTTAGCTCTTCTACAGATTTTATGGGTAACTTCATTTTTTCCCCAGCTTGACGGAGAGATCATTGACAAGGGATCTACATTTTTCAACCACAAGGAAAAGAAACCCAGAGCTACCAAGAATAATATTTTATTGACTTGGAACCAGTTTCGGAATTTATATTTTTAACCAACTACCCAGGTGATTTTGATGATCAGACAGTTTGAGGGTTTTTTTTTTTTCTTTTTTCCTCTTTCTCTTCCCTTCAGTAAACTGTTTTTCAACTTTGTTTTTCAGTGAAAACCATTTCCTCCTCACCATGGACTCCATCCAGAGGCTGCACCCATCTCTCCCACGTCAACAGTTCTGTGTCCTTGGCAGAGGACAGTGCTCTCATTCTGGGCCTTTCCCTTCTTCCTCGGCCAAAGCCTTGCTCCTGCACCTTCCCACAGCTAATAAGAAGGCTGAGTTCCCCCAGCACGAGGAGAGCTCCCCCCTGCCCCCCGACCACACTGTCCCTCACAGGAATGAGCCAAGCCTGTGGGGGCCACTGTCGTCCTCACGGGCAGCACTCCTGCCTTCACACGTTCCCAGAGCAGCTAGCTCTGTCCCAGGCCTCAGGACATCCCTAGGGTGGATTGAGATCCAGGCCCAAATGCCATCCAAAGCCACATGGTTCTGAGGGAACCTGCAGAAATGCAAGACTGGGGTGTTTCTGGACATGGGGTAAAGAGAGTCTCCCGGTGGGAAGGCATGGATTGATCTGGGACAAAAGGCACTTGTTGGCCCGGGAAGGAAGAGTTTGGTGGGGGGGCACCGGGCTACGTGGAGGTGGGTGGGCCTGTTTCTCTCGTCAGCTGGGATTAGCCCCTCCAGCCGGAAGCCACCTGGCTCAACTTTAGGAGATGTGGAGAATGAATTTCAGAGTCATTTCCACTGGGCCGGGCACTGGAACAGCTGCAGGAGGGGACATAGCTGGCGTGTCCCCACCCCTTCCAGCAGAGCTGCTCTGGAGAAGAGCCACCCCTCCCCCTGGAAAGGGAGACTGTCCCGCTTGCTGGGTTCCAGGGGCCAGGGATGGTATCTCTCAGCCAACTCTCCATTTTCGAGGGCACAGTGTGGGCTTTATTAAAATAAAATCCCATCACTGCTTATTCTAATGGGTGCCTAAACTTGGCTACACCTCAGATGTTTATTTAAAAAGATAATGATTAGTTTAAAATAATGAGTTTGGGGATCCATCCCAAACCAATCAATCAGAATCTCTTTGGGTTGGGCTTGGGCTCGGGCTAGAAACCACAAGAATCCATTTAATCAGACTGTGTCCTCCAGTCCAAAAGTCTGAACCCACAGAATGGGAGCATGGTGAGGGAATGGTGGGGGTTCAATGATGGAGAATCCTATGAAGAGTCACCATTCCCAGGGATCTCTGCATGCCAGCCAGGGCACCAAAGCCTTCTCACACAATTATCTTACTTAGTGGTCCAAACACACCCACAAGGTATGTCCAATTATTATTTTTTTTTCTGAAGATTTTATTTATTTATTTGAGACAGAGAGAGAACATGAGTGAGGGGCAGGGGCAGAGGGAGAGGTAGAAGCAGGCTCCTCACTGAATGGGGATCCTGATGCGGGGCTTGATCCCAGGACTCCAGGATCATGACTTGAGCTGAAGGCAGATGCTTAACTGACTGAATCACCCAAGGTAGTCCGGTTACTGTCCCCATTTTGCTGATGAGGAAACGGGAGCGCCATAGGTCATATGCGCCATAAGAGGCAGAGCCAGGGCTCCGATCCAGATTTCTCTCTGAACATCTCTGCCGTGGAAGGAATGCTGGGAAACCTGGGCACCCCCTTGGGAGTTAGGCCAGTATGAGACCAAACTGTGACATGAACACAATGTGCTTTCTGGGCACTTTTGCCTGGTGGGATCAGGTACCCCGTGTTCTTTCCCTCGTGTCTGTTCACCAAGCCCTTGTGGACACAGAGGTGGCCAGGACATGACCACCCTCAGGACAGGATGGCTCATGGAAAGAGCATTGAGCTAAAAGCAGGGGAGGGGACTTCCACTCCCAGCGCTACTCTACTCCCGCGCTCCTACTAATGCGACAGTGGCCTCAGCATCCCCTCGGCAGAGAGAGGGCTGGACTGGGCAAACTGTAGGGGCCCACCTGCTTTTCAAAAGCAGTCTGCAGAGCCCAGCACCATCTCCCTAATGCTGTCTTTTCCCACATTCAGCCCCTCTAGGGCAGTGGCCTTTTCTTGTCTATAGGATAAGATCAGTCCTTCATCTAGATACCATAAGCCTCTCTGTGGGGAGCATCAAGGAGGGGATTTAGCTTCCCCAGACTTTACAGAAGACTTCCTGGAGGAGGTGGCACCTAAGTCAGCTATCCAGGAGAGGAGTAAAAAAATAGCAAGCAGTGGGAATAGCAGGAGCCGAACCGTGGCTGCCTCTCCGGTGCCTGGTATGTGCAGGGGGACTCAGGGTTTGGAGGTGTGTAATGCAGCACCACCAGCCCCAAGAAGCTCTCCTGATACTTTAGGCAGCCTCATTTGGCTTCCCCAGGGCTCTGGGGGGAATTCCAGAGACCAGTGCCCAGCACACCACTTGGAAGGGGGTGTTTGCAAGGCTGTCTCCCCACTGGCTTTTCACAGGCAGGGGGGACTGACCACTTCTAGCACTGCATCCTGTGTCTGACATATGTCAGGGAAAGGAAGGAAGGAAGGAGGGAAGGAAGGTCTGGCTCAAAGTGGCCCTTCACTTGGGAGGCCTCTCAAGTGAGGCCTCTGAGGGCACTGGCCTGACCCACTGGGTCCCTTGGGACTGCTGGGGCTGGCTCAGCTTTGTCCCTCTCTCAACTTTTTAAGTCCTGGTTTTGACTGGGGTGGCCTGAGCTCTGGGAGGTGAGTCCGGTGAGGACAACGGAAGACATGGGTTCCCCCATCTCTGCCTCTACCACTCAGGCATTTTGGAAACTGACCCAGAGTCCTTGAGTTGGGTCCAGGATTCTTGTCTCCACATCACAGGTGGACAGTCGAAGCCCCCGCCTTGCAGAAAGGTACAATTCAGATCCTAAACTCATTTGGAGCTGGGGGAATTCTTCATGGGTTAAGGATGGCCCTCAGGTATAGATCTCCTTGGGGTGCCAGACGTGGGGTAGACAGAGCTTCCTTTCTGACAAAGCAGACGAGACAGCGTAAGTCCCAGAGACTCAATAATGAGTGGAGAGGTGGGCCAGGCCTCGGTCCTGGCATCAGAGTTGGAAAAGGCCAATGGAGACAGACCCTCTGAGCTACAGCTGAGGGCCACATGCTGAACAACAGCTCCCAAACATGGCCAGGTAATCCCCAGAACCCAAGAATGCTCTTACATGGCAAGAGGAACTTTGCAGGTGTGATGAAATTAAGGCTCCCGAGAAAGGGCTCAGCCAGGGGGGTTGGAGGAGGGCCACAAAGTAATGACAAGCCCAGGAGACACAGGAGGCTCAGAACAGAAGAATGCTTTGTGTTGACAGAGCAGAGACCAGAGTGAGGCCCTCTGAAGACGAAGGAAGGGGCCACAAGCCAAAGGTTGCAGGCAGCCTCTCAAAGCTGAGCTCGGCAAGGGGACCGAGAGTCTTCTAGAGCCTCTGGGACAATCCGGCACCGCCAACCCCTTGACAGTTACCTCGCTCAGACTGATTCTGGACATCTCACCTACAGAACTCTAAGAGAATCCATTTGTTTTGTTTTAAGCCACTTAGTTTGTGTTGATTTGTTCCAGCAACCACAGGAAATCAAGCTTGCCTAGAGACACATGACTGAGTCTGTGCTCCCCTCCTGCGGCCCAGCTCTATGGAATCCTTGCCCCATTCTGGACGGAACTGGGCAAACCGTGCAGGTGAGGCCGTGAGGGGCCCAAATGGCACCCTTGGTGAGATCCCAGGCCTCTGAGAGGGGTGTGTGTGTGTGTGTGTGTGTGTGTGTGTGTTAGAGAGAACACGCCTTCCCCATGCATCCGGGGATTTTCTGGGCAGACGATTCTCCAAAGGCATGTCAACATTTTTCTCTCCAGGAAAAAAGAACTCAATCTCTATCCAAAAAGAGTCACAGTTATGTACATGCACCCACGTGGATGGACTTGGGAGGTCCTAGACAGAAATGAACTACCCCACCTACTCCGGGGGTCTTTAATTTTTCCCTGGGCAGGAGCAAAGCTGAGGAGGGCTGGGCACCACCATCCAGAGGTGACTGTGGACACATTGGGACTACTGGGATGGGACAGAGGGCATCCCGTCCCAGAGAATGTTGAGATTGCCCAGCACATCCCCATCACCTGTTTTTCTCTTTTCTCCTTACAAGCCCAAGTGTAGATACCTAGGCACAAATCACACGTGCACCTGCAGACCCATGGGGTCATGTGCAGCGCCGGCGTGTGCAAAAAGGAAATGAGCAAACACACACATATAACCCAACTACGCAGCAGACCTATACACAAGTTGTTGTGCGCAAGCCTTGGCAGATACATACAAACCCAGATACACGCCCTTGACACACTTACAGACACCCACGCTGGTGCACAGAAGTGCGGACACAGCCATGCAGGAGGAAAGACCAGCCACGTATATGGTCACCTGGATGCCCTTGAGCTGAGTGCAAGGCCCAGAGCTCCCTCTACCTTGGTTCAGGGAGGGCGGCCAGAGTCCCTTCCCCACCCAACCCTCCTGAGCTCTGCTCTGGAGCCCTCTGCTGGGGAGGCCAGGAACAGACTGCCAGGTCCTGGAGCTGTGCCCGCCAGCACTGGGGGTTTGGAGGGATGGGAAATGCGGGGTGGGGGGGTGGGGGGGTAAAGAGACCAACGGGGGCCAGCCCCAGGGCGCTGGGTATCTCACCTCCACTTGAATCAAATGACCTTCTGCAGCCTCTGATACAGGGCTGAAGGAGGGATTTCTCCTGCAAAGATCCCCCTGGGCTCTGGTCCCTTTCTTCCAGACCCCAGGCTCGCTCTGTCCTGTCCGTGGGCAGTGCTAGTGGGCCTGCCTGTGCAGGAAAGATCCTGGTCTGGCTGCATCCCGCGCTCCTCCCACCAAGCCTGCTTGACCTTCTCCCACCCTGGGAGCCCACACCAGCTGTGCTCACCCCACCCTGTGCCATCGGGCAGTGTTGCTGGGCCCCCAGCTTCCTCGCACCCACTGGGTTGCTTTTCACAACTCCCTGTTCAAACCTCCGCCTCCTGACTCTGCTCAGAGGGCCCATTCTTCGCTCTCAGTGGCTTTTTCTTTCCATTTTCTCCTAGGGGAGGGGAGGAAGTGAAGAAGATCTGGGCTTTGGAATAACATGGGTGAGCCTGAATTCAGATCTCAACTCCAAGGTGGGACTTGGAGACAGCTGTGGGCATCTTGGGCAGCTGGCTTAAACTCCCTCAGCCTCAGTTTCGGCAGGTAGAATGGAGATCATGTGACTTGTATGGCAGGGTGAGAGCACCTCAGCATCCAGCACTAGGGCTGGTTTAAGGAGTTTGGCAGGGGGATGCCTAGGTGGCTCAGTCAGTTAAGCATCAGCCTTTGGCTTGGGTCATGGTCCCAGGATTCTGGGATGGACTCCCTCATGGGGCTTCTTGCTCAGCAGGGAGCCTGCTCCTTCCTCTGTCTGCTGCTCCCCCTGCTTGTGCTGTCTCTCTCTGACAAACAGGTAAGTAAATAATCTTTCCAAAAAAGTTGGGGGGTAGGGGCGCCTGGGTGGCTCAGTGGATTAAGCCTCTGCTTTCAGCTCAGGTCACGATCTCCAGGTCTTGGGATCGAGCCCGGCATCGGGCTCTCTGCTCAACAGGGAGCCTGCTTTCCCCTTTCTCTCTGCCTGCCTCCGCCTACCTGTGATCTCTGTCATATGAATAAATAAAATTTTTTTAAAAAGTTGGGGGGTGGTCAGGCAGCCATGCAGCTAATTAGGGTGCCATCTGTACAAGGCACCTAGACACCATTGGAAATGTAAGGAGACAAAGAAAACCATGCCTGGAACTCCTCTAAAGAATAGTTGCATACTCTGTTTTAATGAGCTACTTTTCAGTGAGGTGGTGGGTGGACCTCAAAAAGAGCAAGCTAGAATAACAGCAGTTGGTCTCTAAGCTGTTTCCTAAGGGGAGTGGGGTGGGGTTTCTAAAAAGATTTTTTTGGGGGGGGGGTCTAATTGTAGCGTGCAAGTTTGGGGTCAGAGCTGAACCACTCAGGGAAGATGGAGTATTGCCAACGGGGATCTCCTTCTCCGTCCATGCCCCTCTTCTTCCAAGCAGAGGCCAATTCCACTGCATTCAAATTGAACTGATAGTAAAAGAATATCACTTTGAGGGAACATAAAATTAATAGCCTGCCTGGGGCACGCACATGTTTCCCCATTGGGTCCTTCCTGATGTGTGGCAGGTGCTTGATAAATGTTGGTTGGGTGTGTCTCTCCAGTCCTCGGTCTTAAGACTTCTCTCCAGCACCCTGCACTCAGCTCAGCTCTTCTCATACTCTCTCTACCTGGTCTTTGTGCCCACAGCATCACTGAGTTCTTCACTCCACACCCTTTCCTGTAACCCACTGGCCCAACCCATTCTGGAAGCCACAAGGCTTCTTGGTGGTGGTGGTGGGGGGGGTGTCAAGATATCCATATCTTGGGAAATCAGATATTTCTCCTGTATCAGCCTGTCTAAAACAATAGTAAGCAGCCACCATCTTGCCCTGGAAAGTATCTCATGATCTTAAATGTCTACAATCAGGCAGTCCCAGCTTACCAATGAGTTAAATTTCAAAACTTTGTTTCTGTGAAATGGAATGGCTTTCCAGACAATGAACCAATAGAAAACTGAGGACTCAGGCACAAACAGGGCTGTTTTCCAGGTCAGGTGGTAAATGCCCATCAGAAAACTGGGCTGCCACAAGCAGAAAAAAAGACAACCCTACTGTTGCAAGACCTGTAGGTAGAAATGGAAAAACAATAATGCTGATCTAGAAAAGTCTGTTTATTTTCTCTTGAAAGCTGGTGTTTGAGGGAAAGCAGGTTTCTTAACAGGAGTATATGGAGATGGGTGGGACGTTCTGAGGGAGCTTCGAGCTGTACTTCAAGGGCTTTAGAGGCTGAAAGCCTTTGTTCTTCGTCATTCTAATTAATCTTTCTGACATGCAGTCTGCCTTTTTCTTGACACAGGGGCAGGCCTGGCTCCATCCTGACACTCAGCCGGGATTGTTTGAGCAGACAGAGTAAACGGTAGGGAAAGGAGCTCCTGAGGTAACTGGGGTAGAGCTGTTAGAAAGGAGATGAAAGAAGCAGATTCAAGTGTGTGTGATTTGGGTTTTCAAGACGGCCTGAGGAAAAATGAGCTGAACTGAACTGTGGTAAAAACAAAACAAACAAAGAAACACCCCAAAGAACAAAAACAGAGAGAAAAATGGAGATTAGGGCACCTTATGTGTCCCTATCACCACAAAACCCCCAAAAGAAAATAAAGGAAGTGGAGGAGAGGTGGGGAGCCCGACAGTTCCGAGGCTGGCCACCAGGTGACACCACATGCCCAGGACAGCTTGGTTGCTGTCTGTTGGGGGGTAGGGGACTCAGGAGACCCAGGGAACTGGGGACGGGAGGGGGTGGTCGTGTCACAGGTTCAGAAATACAAGGCATTCTCAGATTTGGTCCTCATCCACATTCCTGTCCTTCCTCAGCCTCCACCCCATCTGGCCTGAGGAGTCAATGCTGGTCTACAAGGTGGGGTGGGGGTGGGTGAGTGCCCAGAGGGACCAGGGCCAGGGGATGAGTGAAGAGAAGGTGGGGGCACTCAGGAAGGTCTTGGACAGAACCTTGATAGCATGAAGGGACAGAAAACAATGAACCTTTATTGAGAGTCCGCCCCCACTCACAGGTCCTGACTCAGGAAGACCCAGAGGGGGATTCATCAGCCCCACCCACGGCGCTGCCCACGGACTCAGGTGATTCAGAGTTTAGGTTTGGCTGATAACAGCCCAGACCAGCTGAGAAAGGGCCCTTTGTGAGGGTTGCCCTCCTGAGGCCCCCTCCTCACAGCTGCACGGGCTCCTTACAGGAAACAGGACTGACTGGAAAATGCAAAGAAACCCAGCAGCCAATGCTGTGAGGTGCTGTGTGGGAACTTTAAGATGCTTTAAGGCAAATGTGCAGGAGAAAGATAGGGCTTGTCTGGAGCCCGCATACTTTTCTTCCAGGTTGTCAATCTCAGTTGTGTCTACCTTCCATCCCTCCCGGGAGGAAAAAAAAAAAACAAACAAAACCAACATCACTTTCAGGACTGTGATAAGTCAGGACGCTGAGTTGCAGATGGCCCAAACCCACCTCGAATCAGCTTGGCGAAAAGGTGGTATATGACCAGCCAGCTCCATCAGGGCAAGGATGAAAGGTAGGCCCCAGGGAAGTCTAGAAGAAGTCCCAATCCCCCTGCCCAGTGATTCTCTCCTCCCTGTGTCTCTCAGAGGCTGGCGGCCCCATTTCTTCAGCAGACAGGCTTTGCCTTGCTCACCTTGAGCAGCTCAGGATTGCTTTCTCATGGTCTCACCACCAGAAAGAAAATTGCACCCTTCTACCAGATTTGGATAAATAAAGTCCCAAGGAAGAACTCTGATTGGCTCTGCTTGAGTCATGTGTCCAGTCTTGGACCAATGGCTGAGGCCAGGGTGATACATTACTATGATTTTCTCAGACTGAGTCACTCACCCAACCCTGTGACCAGGGAAAATGAGGTACAGGACAGACAGACATAGAATACCATGCACTTGGGGTCTCATGTGGCAGAACTGCTAGTTGGCTCCCCATCACAATATTTTCCTTTTCTCCAATAGAACAAAAAATGTATACTGGATACATGGCTGCCTATAATAAAAACTACATTTCCCAGGCTCCCTTGCAGCAAAGGCTAGCTGCTATCCAAGAGCTCTGACCAGTAGGGTGTGAGCAAAGCAAGGTGGGTACTTCCAGAGGCTATTCTTAAAAAGATGGGAGCAGTCCCTCTTAACCCTTTCCCCTGCTACTTCCCATATTCTGGAAGCTCTTGCGCTGGTGAACCACCTTGGATCCTCTGGCGAGAAAAGGATGATAGAGACGGCACCATAGCAAGTTAGTTAGGAGGAGCCTGAGTCCTTAGTACAATTTTGGCCCAAAACTGTTTGCGTCTGGACTGCTACATAAGAGGAAATGAACATCTATCCTGTTTGAGCTGCTCTTATTTTGAGTCTCTGTTAACATCTAAGTATTCTAAGTAACGTGTCTTCGGACACTGTGTCCAGCACTGAATTTTTCCCCTGACCTAGATTCCTCCATCCAAACCCAGAAAAGCGTTGCCTGTGACCAGCCCATACTTCACTGAGAATGTGACAAGACACATTGTGGGGCCAGATCTACTCTCCCTGCTTACAAAGTTATTTTTTATTTCTCCCTAGAGTCTGACTCCATTTTCAAGGGCCATGTTCCAAAGTGTTTTGCATGTGGGTTAGACCAGAATGTGTTGGCCCAGGGGGTTCCTGTAGAGGGGAGGTTATGGCTCCCTCATCAGACTGGGGGCTTCTGAGAGCTAGAGTCACAAATAAATATAGTCACTGCCTCTCCCTCTCTCCATGGTAGGAGCTGCACCCCTGCATTAGGGTGGGTGAGAACAGCAGATAGCCCATGTCCCCTTGAGGTGGAGAACTGCGGGCACAGAGTTACTGAGAGCAAACCAATGGAGGCACAGGAAAAACCGCCCCTAACTGCCTCCTCTCCTTCCACACGGGAGTGATCCATCCCTGGGCTTCTACTTGGAACTCCTATAGCCCATGGTTCCAAGGGAGGGAAAAGAAAGCATCAGTTTGGAAGGTTCTGGGCTTCTGTGATGGGAAAGAGGCAGTGGCTGGCCATATTTGAGGTTAAGGTAGGACGGGAGGCACAGAAAATAATCAGAGGACTTTGTGTCTGACGGTTCCCCACCCTAATGCCAAGCTTTTACACTTGAAGGATAATGGAGGTGAGCCATTGTGGGAAGTCCAGAAGGAAACACTGTCTCGAACTATAGAGGGGAGGGGCAGGGGCTGGGCTGGGCTCTTTCACTTTCTTCTGTACTGATTATGCTTAAGAACAATGGCAGGCAGGCCCATGTCTTTCTTACAGCGGTCGTTGGCTCCCAAGCGGCTGGCTTTACCCCTTCTTCCTTCCCTCCAAACCTCCCCCCTCAGAGAGGCCTCCCTGAAAGCCAAGATGGAGTCTCTACTATCATACTAGGGTCAGAAAACTTCTCATAGGGCAAGTTGGACTAGCCATGGGCATGGGAACCAGCAGACTCTACATGAACAGGCAGGAAGATGGTATGAGGTCTTCAGGCTGCATCTCTGGACCCCCTTACAGGTGGAAGCAAGACTTCTGGTCCCACATCTAACCCAGGGCGTTCACACTGGTTTCTCCTGACCCCGGCATTGGACCCAAGGAAAAATACTGACTTTTGGTTCCCCATCACCACCCCCATGAGGTACATCAAGATTGAGGGACAAACAGGACTGATGACACAGTGGCATGGGGGGCATCAGGCTGAGCAATGACTCTGCTCCTAGCTTGGGAGGGATAGCCAAGGCTGGCCTTCTGTGAGAACCAGGGTCTCCCTTCCCACCACAGCTTGCCTGTCTCCCTAGAGCCCCGGCCTGCCTGCTGGCCTCGCCTGCCATTCCCCTCCTCTTCTCTTGAACAGCATGCTCTGGAGCCCTTGCACCAGTCAGCACACTCCCCTGCTTTCAACCTCTTCTTGGAATGTTTCCTCCTCTTCTGGTCTTGAGCCACGATTTCCCTGCAGCCCTCTCAAGGGAGGCTGTTTATTCTCATATTCTCTGCACCTGAGGACTGACAGGTGGAGTCTGTCTTTGTTACATGGTCATTTCCAGCCCCTCAAAAAACCCTGCACCTTGGACCCTTCTGCTCCCAGTTCCACCCTCCTCCCTCCTCATCCTTGGCATCTCCCAGACTCTTGGTGTGCTCCCTCACCCATGGAAGACCCCCAGGTCCAACTTCTTCGTCTTTTTCTCCACTCCCCAGCCTGCCATTATCCTCACCAGCAACCTCAAACATATCCACACCCTGACCTCTCGCTTCCTTCACCTTCATCTCCAATAATTGCTGCCTTTGTTCTCCATCACATTTATCCCTGAAGACTTTATGGTCTCCCAAAGCCTCACCACTTCTGAAATCAGAAATTCTACCTCCCACTCTCCCTCAGCATCTCTGAGCCTCTCAGCTCCCTGGCCCAAGAGCCCCTAAATAGTTCTCTGGCTTCAGAGAACTCTCCAGTTTGCCGATTCCTTCACTTTCTCTCTATCAATCAGTAGTCCCCTAGTGCCTTCACTTTCTTTTCCAGATTCCCTGGCTTGTGGATGAATAAACTGTGGTACATTCACACAGTGGAATATCATACAGCAGTAAGTAAAGAGCCACGGCAACATAAAGCAAATGGATACATCTTAGCAATACACAATTAACTGAAAAATGTTAATCCCCAGAGATCACATAGAGAATGATAATTTTTTATTGAGGTTACAGTTAATAGAAAATATATGTATATCATATTTGGAAATATACACAGGCATAATAAAACTATATAAAAAGGAAGGCAAGAGAATGTGGTATACAGGATTCAGGATGATAGTGACTGCGGGTAGGGGCGGCAGGGGGATGGGATAGGGAGAGGAACCATATGTAGGATGTGGGTCATTGCCAAGGCTTTTGTTCGGGTGGTGATATTGCAGGTACCTATTACGTCATTCCAAATAACTAATTAAATAAAAATAAACCATGCATGGATCTTTGGTGAGTGTGTCAGGGAACCAGTGCTGTGTGGAAGCATCCAATAAAATAAAGATTCCATGTGTTATCATGACATTACTTGCTTGCAAATATATTGAATCTTTCTCGTCCTCCCACCACCGAATCCACAAAGATCTCTGGGTCTATACCAATTTTTCTTATTCTTCCTGTCACAATGGAACAACATCCCAGTTTCTTTCGCCCAAGAAGAATCTCATCCCCTATTCCCTAGATCTTGTCCCTTCTCATTTCTTCAAGGATTTTGCTCCTTGGCTAAACCCCCAGTCTCTGCTTATCAATCCCTGTCACGAATCGGTCATTTCCAGGAGCATAGAAACATCCTGTAGTCTCTCCCATCTTAAAAACAAACTGTGCTCGCTTCGGCAGCACATATACTAAAATTGGAATGATACAGAGAAGATTAGCATGGACCCTGCGCAAGGATGACACGCAAATTCGTGAAGCGTTCCATATTTTTTAAAAGAAGGGCCATATGTACTCCAATGTTTATAGCAGCAATGGCCACGGTCGCCAAACTGTGGAAAGAACCAAGATGCCCTTCGACAGATGGATGGATAAGGAAGATGTGGTCCATATACACTATGGAGTATTATGCCTCCATCAGAAAGGATGAATACCCAACTTTTGTAGCAACATGGACGGGACTGGAAGAGATTATGCTGAGTGAAATAAGTCAAGCAGAGATAGTCAATTATCATATGGTTTCACTTATTTGTGGAGCATAACAAATAACATGGAGGGCAAGGGGAATTAGAGAGAAGGGAGTTGAGGGAAATTGGAAGGGGAGGTGAACCATGAGAGACTATGGACTCTGAAAAACAATCTGAGGGGTCTGAAGGGGCGGGGGGTGGGAGGTTGGGGGAACGAGGTGGTGGGTATTGGAGAGGGCACGGAGTACTGGGTGTGGTGCAAAAACAATGAATACTGTTATGCTGAAAATAAATTTTAAAAATTAAAAAAAAAACAACAGACAAACTTCCTGTATTAGGTTAACTGTTAGGCTGCTATAACAAAGAAGTCCCCAAAGATAGTGTATCAAGTAAGGAGAAGTTTCACTCCTGCATGAGAAGGCTAGGAAGGCAGGATAGGGGAGATATGGTCGCTCCGCCCCACTGTAGCTCTGCCATCCTTAAGTCCCAGTTCCCCCTCAGGATGGAGGCTCTGGCGCTTGTCAGCACTGCAACCTCCCAGCTGGAAGGAGAGGGAAAAGGGCAAGGAGAAGAGACTCCCGATTCCACCGAAGGGCACAGCCTGAAAGTGCCATGCATCATGTCCATTCACATTGCATTGCCCTCAGACTTGATCAAAATGCACACCAAGTTGCAAAGGAAGTTAGAAAGTATAGTCTTTTGCTGGGCAGCAATGTGTCCACATAAACATCCCATTACTATTCAAGAAGAGGAGAGTGACTGTCAAAGAAAAGCTATCGTTCCCTGCCATGGCCTGCATCTCTGGCCACACAAGTAAACACAATAAACTCTTTTCCCCACACAGAACATGTTAATCTCCTGCCCTTGCCCTAGACCCATTAGGTCCCATCCATTTTTTTAAAGATGTTTATTTATTTGAGAGAGAGAAAAAGCACGAGCGGTGGGCAGGCATAGAGGGAGAGGGAGAAGCAGACTCGCTGCTGAGCAAGTGCCTGACTCAGGGTTTGATCCCAGGACTCCAAGACCATGACCATGACCTGAGCCACCTAGGCACCCCAGTCCTGTCCCTTATTGCAACCAGCTCAGAGCCCAGGCTCTCTTGGTGACTGTCAGATCTTGGTATGAAGTTCAGGTATCAGTCCAGTGACATATAAACAAAAAGCAAGTTACCTGTTTGCTCCTTCCACTAGCAAGATGCATATGCAAGAGGAGGTAAGAACAGGAGAACCACAATTAAAACTGCCTCGTGGAAAGGAAAAATTAGAAAACTCGAAGCAGGAGCATAGCAATTAGTAGATTCCCCCGGGGCAAGAATTCCAAAGGTTCCCTGCATCCCTGAGGAGTATGTTCCTTGGTACTGATTACCTGAAACTAATTCCTGTATCTATTATTCTCCGTGGCCCCTGGCTTTGCCTTCCGTGAGTTCCTTCCTTGTCCCTAGGGCCGCATCTGAAGAGGGCATTGGGGAATGTGTTCTTCTGTGGGGAAGTGAGGATATAACTTTCACAACATTTCCTGGGGCTGCAGGTTTGGGAGCTCATGGTATTATTTACGCATTGAGCAATCCCAAAGTTGCACAGAGTAGGCTTGCAGACGTTGGTCAATTAATTCCTTGCAAAACCTTATTGTAACACTACAAAAATAAAATATAGAAAATAATTTTGTTTACAATCATATATAATAGTATAAAATAGGAGTACATTGAACAAAAGAAGTTTCAGGCTTGTACACTGAAAACTACAAAATATCTTTAAAAGAAATTAAAGAAGACCAGGGGCACCTGGGCAACTCAGTTGATTAGCTGTCTGACTCTTGATTTTGGCTCAGGTCATGATCTCAGGGTCTTTTTCTTTTTGTTTGTTTGTTTTAGATATGACACCAAGAGCACAGGAAGGAAGGAAGGAAAGAAGGAAGGAAGAAGAAATAAGGATGGAAGGGAGGGAGGGAGGGAAAGGGGGGGAGAAGGAAGGAAGAGGGACTCCTGGGTGGCTCAGTGGGTTAAAGCCGCTGCCTTCGACTCAGGTCATGATCCCAGGGTCCTGGGATTGAGCCCCGCATTGGGCTCTCTGCTCAGCAGGGAGCCTGCTTCCTCCTCTCTCTCTCTGCCTGCCTCTCTGCCTACTTGTGATCTCTGTCTGTCAAATAAAAAATTTAAAAATCTTAAAAAAAAAAAAAAAGGAAGAAAGAAAGAAAGGAAGAAAGAGAGAGAGAGAAAGAAAGAGTGAGAAAGGGAGATGGGGTGACTGGGTGGCTTAGTCATTTAAGCATTAGCCTTAGGTTCAGATTATGGTCCTGGGGGTCTGGGATTGAGTCCTGAGTCAGGGTCCCTGCTCAGTGGGGAGCCTGCTTCTTCCTTTCCCTCTGCAATTCCCCCAGCTTGTGCTCTCTGACTCTCTTTGTCAAATAAATAAATAAAGATCTTAAAAGGAAAGAAAGAAAGAAGAGAGAAGGAGGGAGGGAGGGAGGAAGGAAGAAAGAAAGAAGGAAAGGAGGAAGAAAGAAAGAAAATCATTGGTTTTCATCAACATTAAAACCTTTGTGTTTCAGGGGTGCCTGGGTGGCTCAGTGAGTTAAAGCCTCTGCCTTTGGCTCAGGTCATGATCCCGGGGTCCAGGGATAGAGTCTCGTATCAGGCTCTCTGCTCAGCAGGAAGCCTGCTTCCTCCTCTCTCTCTCTGCCTGCCTCTCCACCTATGTGATCTCTGTCTCTCAAATAAATAAATAAAATCTTAAAAAAAAAAAAAACAACCTTTGTGTTTCAGAGAACACTACCAAGAAAGTGAAAAGACATCCCATAGATTGGAAGAAAAAATGTTGGCAGATTCTACATTTGATAAGGGACTTGAATTTAGAATATATACAGAACTCTTACAACTCAACAATAAGAACAAATAATCTGATTTAAAAGTGGAAAAAGAATTTGAATAGATATTTCTTTAAAGAAGACATACAAATGGCCAATAAGCGCATGAAAAAGAACCCAACATAATTAGCCGAGGAGGACATTCAAATAAAACCACAGTGAGATACTATGGTTGAAAAACAGTCTGGCAGTTTCTCAAAAATTTAAATACAGGATTACCTTATGACCCTGCAATTCCACTATGAGATATGTATGAGAGAGAACTGAAAATATACATCTACATAAAATTTTGCACATGGATATTTATAGCAAGATTATTTGTAATAGCCAAAAGGTGGAAACAACCTAAAATTCTATCAGTAGTTGAATGGATAAACAAAATGTGATATATCTATATAGTGACACAAAAAAGAATGAAATACTGGTACGTGTTACTGGTTGGCTGAAACTAGAAAACATTACGCTAAATGAAAGAAGCCAGACACAAATGGCCACATCTTGTATGATTTCTGTTTACATGAAACATCCAGAAATGGGCAGATCCATGGAGACAGAAAGTAGATTAGTGGTTACCAGCACTTGGGGGAGAGAGGAATGGGGATGTCTGCCAGTGGGTACAGGGTTTCTTTTGGGAGGGATGGGAATGTTCTAGAACTGGCTGGTGGTGATGGTTGCACAACTCTGTGAATATACTAAAAGCCACTGAATTGTACACTTCAAAACGGTGAACTTTATCATATATAAATTGGATCTCAATAAAACTATTTTAAGAAAATTAGTTTAGTTCTAGTCTGTTCCATGCACCCTTAATCCCGCCCAGAAAGCTGATCTAGACCCAGTTCTTAAGCCTGAAGACACATTTCTGCATCTTTACTTACCAGCCTGCACACCAAGTGCATCCTACCCTCTCTTAACTTAATGGTGGTTCATGGGGTTACTGAACACAGTAGGCCCAAGGGGAGAAGCAGCACCCTTCATGGGATCTGGACCACTGGACTGGCTCTCATCTGGAGGGGCGTTCTTCATTGAGCTGCTCGGGAAAGGCTCAGACCACGGTCTTATCTCCTGGGGAAGCCGCCTCTTGAGGGGCCCCTCATGTCATCGCTGCAGTTCAGGGTACAAGAGCAGTTGGCTTTCTCAGCACATGGAAGCTTCCAATACTGGATTCTTCACCAGCTTAGACACCCAGCCACAGGCAGGACAGGTCTCCATGAACAGAGCTCCATCCCCTTTCCCCTCTGCTGGCAGACGGCTGTCTCTATTCTGAGCCCACGTCTCACAAAGGCCTTGCTAAAGGTTAGGGGAAGACTCTCCCCACCGGCCTTTGCACCTTTTCCAACCCCTTTGCTCTAGGATGAGAGGCTCTGTAGACACGTGACTGGACCACGGGAGATGGTGTTTCCAGTTATTCTGCATGACACGGTCCTCAGCTTTGCCACCTGAGGTATCGGCCAGCTGCCCAGTGCCTCGCGCTCACAGTTTTGCCGTGTCAACATTCTACGTCTTGATAATGAATTCTACGTCCTCAGAACATGTTTAGACGGTAGAGAGTTCAAACTCCACTGCAGGTTTGTTTCTGTACTGTGGGAGTTGAGGGTTCAGGGCTAACATAGTCGTTAGTGGATTTGGAGAACTCAGGCTTCTTGTACTGTTCACGTCACTGTGGTCCCCAGGCTGCTCCCATCACAGCATAAGACAGCTTCTGCCCTGAGTTGGATTGCTCAGGAGCAGACGCTGAGGCAGACATTTGCAGACAGGTGTTTTAGGGATGATCTTGGGATGAACCCTCGTGGAAGGGAGGACGGAAGCAAGACTGGGCGAAGGTGATGCAGCCCCAGCACAGGAGCCAGCCAGCCTCACGGGAGCACTTGGAGCTGGGGTGCCTCCATGGAGGCCAAGAGCTGGGCTTGTCATCCCACCCTATTGGATGCAGACCCCCATTGGGTCCCCCAAGGAGGAGGCATAAATTTGGACAAAGTGCTTTCTAGGGAAAGACTCAACTGAACTGTGTGTGAGCAGACAACACTCTTGGTGATAGGGGAGGAGGTGCTTTGGTTTCGGACCAGGTACTGGGCAGGCTCCACCGGTGTCCACTGCCATGCTGGGCACTGGAGCTCCAAAGTCTCTCACCATCCAGTGGGCCATGGAGAGCCCCACAACACTCGTGTGCACATCTTTTCGACCAGACTTAGCCTCGTGATTACACTCAACCTGGAAGGGCCGTGTGCTCAGCTAAAAACTCGAGAAAGAAAGCAAAAGAGAATATTGGAATCATTTGCGAGTTCTGGGCACATGTCCCTTGATTCCATGTCCCTCTCTGGCCATTGTCACCTTTGGCTGTCCCTCCCCAGCCCCTGGCTTCCTCCACCTTGGCTTCCCCAAATATGTGCTGTCTCCCCTCTTCCCATATTGCAGCTCAGGCCAGAAACCTCCTCCCTTTCCACCCAGCCTCCCTACCCTCACCTTCAGAGTCCACCAACCAGTCAGCTTGGAATCAGTTCCTTTTCTCCATCGTCTCCTCTGCCAGCCTGTCACCCCCCCTCCCCATCACCTCTTTCTGTGCTATTTGGAGGGTACCACCACCTCCCTCCCAGCCCCGGCTCAACGTGTTCACTCTCCCTCCTGCTGCTCCTTTGTACACGGCAAGCAGAGGCAAGCAGCATATAACACAATGATCAGAGGTGTACATGGAACAAATGGGACCCACTGCAAAGTATCCAATGTTTATTCCCACTGAGCGAGTCCCATATCAGCACTCCCCCATCACTTACCACAACACTGGCCACCAGAAGGCTTGTTGAGTACCTGTGTCCTCCTCTAAACTGGAAGCCCTGGGATAGCAGGGGTCTGCCAGTTACATAGCCCAGCAAGTCCTTGCTGCCATCTGGGGCACACAGTCCTGGGGGGGGCTGGTGAAGCCAGGAGGGTGCTCTTGGAACAGGTGGGAGCGGGTTTGGGGCTGCTGGCTTCCCCTACCACACCTTAGCTTTCCCAGAGAGGACAAGTCCTGGATGGGAAGGGGACCGCAGAGCCTCCTCCTGAGTTCCCCCCATGGGACAAGACACAGGGAGAAAGAGGAAGATGGGAAGCGGGGGGCCCAAGTAGGGAGGGAGCCTGAGAAAGAAAGGGGAGGGGGAGACCTTCCTTTCTGAATGGGTTCCGGGGGCTCCTACAACACACTCACTCAGAAGTATGGGAACCCAAGACCGCCTGCCTCATGCTGAAGCTTTCTCAGTCAACCCAGGACCCCTGGGAGGAGAAGTGTTGGACACCCAGGAGGGAGCCCCCAGTTAAGAGCCCCCACAGTCTATGGTGACTGCCCCCCCCATCCTAGGTCAATGTTTAGTGGTGGCCGGAGCCCAGGAATACTTTATCGGGACACGCAATTCCAGGGGTGGGGTTGCAGCCTCGGCATTGGCAAGGGCTCGGTGGCAGGAGATAAGAAGGCGGCACCAGGAAGGGTTGTGTGTGTGCTAAACCGCGGGCTCCCAGTGTACCCCCGGGGCCAGCTCACAAGGCCTCCATTGTTGGGGTCTGGCTCCCAGCCCATTGCCAGCCAGATAGGAGTTGCTGTTCTGACAAGGCGAGAAAAGCACACCCAAGTTTGTCCAGATGCTGTTAGCCCATCCTTATCAAGCCCAGGAGCTAGCAAAGCTAGTGTTGATTCCGAGGAAAAAAGGAATGGAGTATTAGCAAACACGGCAAAAGTCAGTCTCGGCAGCAGGAGTGGGAGTCAGCTCTGGGTTTTGTAACAAGCAGCCGGAGGCAGGAGTGGGACCCTCCGGAGTGTCCAGTGGGTTGGGAGGAGGTCCCACAGTGTGCCCAGGCCCATGCTGGGTGTTGTGGGGTAGGGACAGAAGCCAGGCATGAACAGTCTGCTTCCTTGTTGGGAAAAAATAGTTCATTTCTTTTTTGTTGTTGTTGTCTTTTCTTTTCTTATCTTTTCTTTTCTTCTTCTTCTTCCTTTTTTTTTTTTTTTTAAGAGAGGGAGGGGCAGAGGGAGAAGGAGGGAGAGAATCTTTTTTTTTTTTTTTAAGATTTTATTTATTTATTTGACAGAGACAGATCACAAGTAGGCAGAGAGGCAGGCAGAGAGAGAGAGAGGAGGAAGCAGGCTCTCTGCTGAGCAGAGAGCCCAATGTGGGACTCGATCCCAGGACCCTGAGATCATGACCTGAGCCGAAGGCAGCGGCTTAACCCACTGAGCCACCCAGGCGCCCGGAGGGAGAGAATCTTAAGCAGGTTCCACATTCAGCTCAGAGCCCTGCGTAGGGCTGGATCTCACAACCCTGAGATCCTGACCCGAGGTGAAATTAAGAGTTGGATGGTTAACAGACAGAGCCAACCCAGGTGCCCTGAAACAGTTCATTTCTTCACCGAAAATATTTGAGTGCAGGCTTTTTGTAGGTGCTGGGGATTCCCCGGGTGATGTCCTTGTGGAATGAAAATGAAGGGTCCAGAAGCCCGGGAGCCAGGGAAGCAAATGGTGGGCCAGACAGAGCAAGGGGGAGATGGCTCTGGGGTGATGGGTCGGGAGAGGCACAGAGGGCTGGGCACGACTCGGGGGCGGGTGAGGAGTGACGCAGATTTTAGCAGGAGACCTGGTGTGAACCCAGCTTCTTCCTCTGCTGGCTGGTTCTGGGAGAGGAACTTTTTCTCGGTGAGCCACAGTTTCCTCACCTGCAAACTGGGGATGATGAGAGAAACTACCCAAAGGGGTTACCACTGAGGATGGAAAGAGAAAAGGAGGGTAGGTGCTGAGCACAGAGCGAGCCCTTGGTCCCCCGGCCACACAGGTGGGGCTGCTGTCCAACGGGGTAGGTGGCGTGGAAAAGGTGGGACGGGCCTAAGCAGGGGTGGTGGGCCAGGATTGGGTTAGCGGGGCAGGAGCAGGCGGGAAAGCAGCTCCAAAGGAGGAGTGTGAGCGAAGGAGCAGCCACCCAGAGGAGACTGCCCGGGGCGAGATGGTCTGCGGCATCGTCCCCATCTCCCCCATTATAAGGCAGTAAGCGGGATCACCGTAGAAAATGCCATTTGGGGCAGGCCTTAAAATAGAGATTTGGAAGAAAAGAGCAGTTTGAGGATGAAAAGTCCCTAGAAAATGTCAGTTCGTAGAATCTGAGGCCCTCAGAGCAATGAGTAAAGAAACCCATTTAGCGAGGATCAGAGGCCGGTGGCTGGGGAGACCCACTGATTAGAAAGGGCGGCGAGGTATGCCATGCGCCCGCGCAGGCCTGAAACAGAGCTGCTGTCAGTGGGCGAGGCTGGGGAGAAACAGAGAGGCTCATTAATCGCCTCCGGCCGTCAGAACAGAACACCAACACACTGGGTGGCTCGAACAACAGCCGTTTATCTCTGCCCGTTCTGGAGGCTGGAAATCCAAGATCAAGGTGCCCGCTGATTCGGCTCCTACTGAGAGAGGCTCCCTTCATGGCTCGTGCACTACGGCCTGCGTGGTCTTTCCTCCAGGCAGGGACCAAACAGGAGAAATCCATCTCTGACGTCTCTGCCTCTTCTCGCAAGGACATCAGTCCTATTGGGTGAGGGCCCCACCCTGGTGATCTCACCGAACCTTAATTCCTTCCTCAGGGAGCCCATTGCCAAGGACAGCTGCAGCCGGTGGTAGGGGCTTCGGTGTGTGATTTTGTGGGGCCCTAACTTTCAGTCTGTAACAGAGGATGTCGTTAGTGTGCAGAGCAGGGGCAAGTGCACAGGGAAACCAGGTTTACCTATGGTTAGAAGAACCGATTCCCACGTTCAGTTCTCCTCTTCAGGTAATTCAGGTGGAAGGCCCAGAAGAAGGTACAGAGGAAGCCCCCTGCTTCCTGGGGCTTGGACCACAGTGCCCAAGGAAGTGCTTCCATCAGAACAAGCAAAACAGCTTTTGTGGTCATCGGTTATCCGTAGAAACTTCGTGATGGAAATGCTGACCGTGCCCAGATTTTTCTATTTGTTTGCTTTTTTAAAAATTAATTAATTAGCAAATTAATTAATTTTATTTGTACTTCTTTAAATCTTAAACACTAGTGAGTAACAAGTCTTCACGCTTCCTCATTTAGGAAAAATCGTTCTGTTTTGTTTTTTAGGAAAAGCTGTCATCTCAGGAAAAGCTCATGGGGATAGAAAAACAGAGTACCATATTGGGTCTTTTAATGAAGAATAGCTCAGAAGATCTTCACCAGTCTGTTTACATTATATAAATGTTGTTGTGGTAGTCATTTGTCTGTGTCTGCTGTGTGACTTAGCAGGTGTGGCGCTAGGAGGGGAAGAAAATCAAAACTTTATGGAGCCTGTTACACGCCTGGATTTTTATATACCTCATGTCATTTCATCTTACCAACCTTGCAAAATCAGCCAAGTGCCGTTAAAGCATTAGCTTGTTTTGCTTTAAGGTAAGGTTAGGGGGAATTGTCCCCATTTTACGAAGAGGGAAGCTGAGTCTCGGAGAGGTTACAGAACTCCGTGGAGATCATCCAGCTAAGTAAGCAACAGAGTCAGGATTCAAATTCAGGTGTTTCCAAAGCTGACGCCCCCGGAGTCCCTGCAAACCCAAACATCCGGTGGAAGGGAGGATGTCCCTGCCCCAAGGTCAAAGTGACACATGCCCTTTCTCCTTCCTAGCACCAAGCACTCAATCTGTCTGCACGGGTCCTCCTTTGCCTCAGGCTTTCCTAGAAAGTGGAGGCACCACATGCCGGCCTACACACTGGCATGCTGGCCTTGACTCTGGCTCCTTCAGCCGGTTCTCAGTTGGCCATACCCAGTAGATGCCTGTTGAAAGGTGGGTATTCTTGGGCCACTGCCCAGAATAGGGCCTCATCTCTCATATTGCGGGACTCACTGTGGCTTTCTCCCCACTTAATTTTTAAGAATTGTCATAGACCAAACGTTTGTGTCCCTCCAAAATTCATATGTTGGAATTCTAACCCCAGAGTGATGGTATTAGGAGGCGGGGCCTCTGGTGTGATTAGGTCATGAGGATGGAGCTATTATAAAGGGGATTAGTACCCATATTTATATATGGGTAATAATTTATAGTTTATACTTTTATTATAGTTTGTAATAAAAGAGAGCCCAGAAAGCTCCCTTGCCATGTGAAGACACAGCAAGAAGATGGCCGTTTATGAACCAGCAAGGGGACTGTCACCAGACACGAACCTGCAGGTGCCTCGTGCTTGGACTTCCCACCTCTAGAACTGGAAGAAATAAACATTTCTTGTGTGTGTAAGCCACCCAGTCTCTGGTATTCTGTTATAGCAGCCTGAACGAACTGAGATAAATCTGTCTCAAGTGCCCTTCCCCCAGGAAGCCTTCTTGGACCTCACAAAGCCAGATGGGTCCCCCTTCCCTGAGCACCCACGGTAGCCTGAAATCTCCCTGTGAGAGCTCCGCCCTTCCTTGTGGTATGGATGTGTTACTTGTCAGTCTCCCTGAGAGCAGACCCCAGATCTGGCTCACAGCTGGTGCTCGTGTAGGGACCCCAAATTCAGCCAATAAACATTCAGTATGCCTGGTTAAATGTGAATTTCAGATAAACAATGAGTGTTAATAATAATGAATAAGAATTCTGCATTATTTTGTCTGTAACTCTAACCTCAGTAGGTGTTTGTTGCATTCATTAGTATGTGAATGAGCAAAAAGCAGGGAGAAAGGAAAAGGCATTGTACTTGCAAGAAAGCAAGAAAAAATCAGTCTGCCTGGGGAATGGCTAAAATTAACAAGTCAGGAAATGACAGATGCTGGCAAGGATGAAGGGGAACCCTCCCACACTGTTGGTGGGAATGCAAGCTGGTGCAACCACTCTGGAAAACAGCATGGAGGTTCCTCAAAATCTTGAAAATAGAACTACTCTATGAGTCCGCAATTGCACTACTGGGTATTTACCCTAGAGATACAAACGTAGTGATCCGAAGGGGCACATGCACCCAAATGTTTATAGCAGCAATGTCCACAATAGCCAAACTATGGAAAGAACCTAGATGTCCATCAACAGATGAATGGATAAAGAAGATAGATAAAGATGTGGTGTATATATACACAATGGACTACTATGCAGCCATCAAAAGAAATGAAATGTTGCCATTGGCGACGACGTGGATGGAACTAGAGGCTATCATGCTTAACGAAATAAGTCACGCAGAGAAAGACAACTATCATATGATCTCCCTGATATGAGGAAGTGGAGATGCAACATGGGAGGTTAAGGGAGTAGGAGAAGAATAAATGAAACAAGATGGGATTGGGAGGGAGACAAACCATAAGTGACTCTTTTTTTTTTTTTTTAAGATTTTATTTATTTATTTATTTGACAGGTAGAGATCACAAATAGGCAGAGAGGCAGGCAGAGAGAGAGAGAGAGGGAAGCAGGCTCCCCACTGAGCAGAGAGCCCGATGCGGGGCTCAATCCCAGGACCCCGAGATCATGACACGAGCCGAAGGCAGCGGCTTAACCAACTGACTTAACCAACTGAGTCACCAACTGTGACTCTTAATCTCACAAAACAAACTGAGGGTTGCTGGGGGGGGTTGGGAGAAGGGGGGTGGGGTTATGGACATTGGGGAGGGTATGTGCTATGGTGAGTGCTGTGAAGTATGTAAACCTGGCAATTCACAGACCTGTACCCCTGGGGATAAAAATGTATTATATGTTCATAAAAAATAAATAAATAAATAGAAAACAATAAACATTTCCAAAAAAAAAATCAGTCTGCCTGGGAATGTAAGACTTTTGCAAATACATCACAGAGGCTAAAAGGAGAGAAGCTCTGCGCCCAGGTGCTCAGAGAAGGGCCTTGTGCCCGGGGAAGTACTCCATCAGGGGTGAGAGACTGGATGGATGGATACCTGTTGTGGGGGGTGGGTAGGAAGTGCCAGAAAAAGTAATGAAGATGTCCGAACAAAAATGCAATGATGACAGTGGCTTTGGTCATGGGGACCTTGGGGTTGGGGGGGAATCCAGTAGCCCGCAGGCAGCAGCAGCCTCCGCACCCTCAAAACTCAGAATCACACAGAGTGGCCAGGTCCTGATCTGAAGAAAATTGGAACTTTGCAATTAGAACTCCCCTCCTGGAAATGCAAGGGTCTGCGCCCCACCTCCGACAGGTCAAGTGCAAATCCCAAATCTCCCTTCCCACTCTAAGTCCCCAAGGGCAGTGGTTACATCTCATCCCTCAGCCTGGGGTTCCCTAAGAAGTCTTCCTGCAGGACATGGCCTCTGGGGAGTTTCCCTAAGCCTCTGGGACAGGCGGCTGGGCTCCAAGGACCCCGGCTGCCAGGCGATGTTGTGGGGAGCTGGAGGAAACAGGCCCTCATTGTCCCCCTGAGCCTGGGCACACAATGGGAGCCTGTGTCACACCAGCAGCTGTATGTGGCTCTGACTGTGGTGGACACCGGCCTGGGAGAAGCACACAGCCCGGGGGACCCCGTCTGTTTCATGGCCCTGCAAGTGGGACCTGTGGGGTGGCCCTCTGTGCCTGAGGGACGACACATATCTGGGGGGCACTGGCTGCTCTGGAGGTGCGCATACATGTGTTCACACCAGTGGGTCTGACTGAGTGCAGACAGGCATGTGTGCGTGCATGTCTGCACGTGGTAACTCACATGTGCCTGGGGTGGGGCTGGCTGGACAAGTCTGCAAGTACGGATGCAGGTATGTGCAGGAGTGCAGGTAAGGCTTCCGAGCACGCAGGAGCACACGTGCCTAGGTATCCCTCGTTGTCAAAATAGAGTGCCTGCCCCAAGCACGGGGCCAAGGAGGGCAGAACCAGCTATGAAGCTTCCTCTGGAAGAGAATGCTGGAAGATGGGACCAAGACCGTCTGGTGGAAATTCAGCTTCCGCACACAGCACACACATTCCCTAGGGCTCTGGGCATGGCTGTCCCCTTCACTTGGCTCCTCCCTGATCCTCCCAGCCTCTCCCTCCTGCTGTTTCACTGCGTCCAAGATGACTTGGGACCCTCATCTGGGCTGGGCACCCTCAGACAAGTAAAGGCAGGCAAAAGGAAGGAATGGCTGAAGCTCTTCCAGATTTGGGACACACACCACCGCCCCCCACCAACAGCCCCCCACCCCCGCCAGGGCTCAGCTGCCCCAGGGGCCTTGCGTCCCTCCCCCCACAACACAACCTCCCAAGAATCAGAGCCCAGCCCACCCAGCCTGCACTTCCATTCTTGCTGGAATCAGGAAATGAGATTTCAGCTCCATTCGAGTAAATCCAACAAATATTTACAGAGGATCGTCCAAGCACAAGGCTCTGCAGAGCTGGCCACAGTGGACGGAAGCCCTTTGCCAAGTCCTGCCTCCTGGGCTGGCTCCAGGTTCAGGGCGATGAGGCCCCACAATAGGGCTCTGCTCTCTATCAATACCCGTAGCTGCTGCCTGCAGCTCAGTCCAAACCCCTCACCTGGCCACGAACAGGAGGCCCCTCGGGGGGAGAGGTGCACCCAGGAATCCCCCAGAGAAAATGCCCCACAGCACATGCAGCCCCTTCCCACCCCTGGTGCCCTCTCCCCACCAGAGAAGGAGGGGGCAGAGGACAAGGTGATCTCTGCCCCTATTAGGGGACACCGGGGGTCAAGGAATTTGGGAGCCTGGGCTTTCCTTCTAATTCGAAGGAGAAGCTGTGAGTCCCTTGAAGGGGCCCCTCCTGCCTTCACAGTCCAACCTGCAGGCAGGCGCCTTTCAGATGGTCCCATGCAAACTCCTTCCCTATATCTTGTTCTCCAAAGGAAAGCGTGCAATTCGATCCTTTGGGTGAGGCATAGACATACTGAGTCAAGTATTTTTGTTTTTTTTTTAATCTGGAAATTTAAGACTTATCAAATATTTAATAAGTAGATTGACACGATGCCCTCCCTCAGTCCCAGTCCCCTTCCGAGTCCCGGAAGTTTGTCTAAGAATCCTGGGGATGAGGGCAAATGCCTCTGCGTGGGGGTTCTGGGGACACATTTCCCCTTGGGCCCACATTCAATGAATGGTTTCATTTATTACTGTGTATGTGCTCCCGCACCTCATCAGCGTGGTTGGTTTTATAAAAACGATGCCTTAGACAAGAATATTTGCATACTTGTAAATGAGAAGGGTATAAATAGGAAATTCTTCCTTAGCCCACAGGTCTTCTGGGAATCAAATTTAAGGATGACTTGGGCACTTTTCTCTTACAGAAATATGAGTGGGTCCTAGCTTCTCTGACCTTTTCTACCATAAGCGACTACTAGTAACGTGGGACCTCAGCAGATATTTCAGACAACATTAATCCACCCTAACAAGCTTTAGGGAATATTTAAACGGTAAGTAAGAGAGGAACTGCTTTTCAAATCAAATGTATGCTAAGAAGAGGGTGCTTTGAAAATAATTGCATGGAAATGTTTCCACCATAAGGTTTCCACCATATGTTTTCCTGAAAACTCTGTAAATATGTCACCTATTAAAAATTTGCTCTACACAGTTAAAGAAATAAGTTTGGAAAATTTTTCAAATAAGGAATTTAAGAGAATTTTGAATCTGTTTGTTACAAATAGGAAAACACAAAACCTTCCAATTATTTTGCAAGAGTAACTGTTTCAGATCGGGAAAGGTGGAAATTTACCAGCCAAATGTCAATTAAATTGCACCACTGATGGACAGGAGTGAACAATAAATGTCATTTCATGGCCACGACCCATGATGTTTGCCCATCACTTCGTAGGCATGTCTTATAGCTACGGCCATCATGAATACCAAGACTCAAAATGAATTGGAGCAGACATTCAGATTGCTGTATCACAAAGTATTAAAAAAGATTTAAAATGGAATGCATTCAGTTAGACAGAGTAGTGAGCATTTTAGTTGAAAAAACCTTAATAGTGTGCCTGGGCCTGTGCATCAACCCAGCAATGGGGACTCATGGCCTCAAAATCTCTTCAAAAGTTCACCATGACAATCTGCCCAGAGGAGGACTTCCAAATGCCACCACTCTGGTGTAGTAATCTCACACCTTATGAATCATGGCGGGACTAAAGCAAGAACAGGATATGCACATAGAGAGGCAGTGAAACATCACAGCAAAAGCACAGCTATTCTGGGGTCAGACTCTCAGAGGTCAATCTCAGAGATCAATCCTGGAGATCAATTTCCGGTGAAGCAAACTTGGGGCCAGTGATTCAGCCTTCTTGTGCCATGGCTTTCTCCTCTGTAAGTAAAGGAAAATCACAGTTCCTAAATCCTCTGGGTGTTGAGGAAATTAAATTCGTCAACATTTGCAAAGCAAATATGAAAGCAGTACTTGGAACAGTCCCTGGTAAAGTTTATAGAGAACTTTTACGACTCATTAGCAAGAAGATAAACAGCCCAATTTAAAAACAGGCCAAAAATTTGAACAGACTCATCATCAAAGAAGCTACATGGATAATAAGTAAACTCTCAACCTCATTAGTTATCAGGGAAATGCAAATGAAAACCCCGAAAAAGTCACCACTATGTACCAGTTAGAATGGCTGCAAACACCAACAGCTAAGCAAGATGTCAGGCGTCTGGACCTTTCTTGCATTGCTGGTGGGGAATACAGAATGGCACAGCCACCTAGGAAAACTTGCTGGCAGTTTCTTAAGAAGTTAAACATACACCTATCGTGGGATTCAGCGGTTCCACTCCTAGATATTTACCCAGAGGAATGAAAGCATGTGTCCATACAAAGACTTATTCATGAATGCACACAGCAGCTTTATTTGTAATAGTCAAATGTCCACCACTAGGGGCGCAGATAAACTGTGGTATATCTATACAATGGAACATGACTCAGCATTAAGAAAGGATTCACTATTGATACACACTGTAATATGGGTAAGTCTCAGTTATGCTCAGAGAAAGGAGACAGAAAAAGAGGACATATTGTATGATTCCATTTACATAAAATTCCAAAGAATGCAAGCTAATCTCTAGTGACAGAAAGCAGATTGGCGATTGCCTAAGATGGAGGAGATGGAGAAGGGGTGGGAGGAAGGAATTACAAACGAGGAAGCTTCTAGAGTGTTAGAAATGTTTGTCTTCTTGACTATGACGATGGTTTCAAGGGGGATATAAACATGTCAAAACTTAACTCATTGTACACTTTGAAAATGTGCAGTTTATCACAGGTCAATTATACCTCAATAAATCCATTAAAAAATAAACAGAGATTGCTTTTGTGCCGCAATAAATTTCTTAAAAGGCAGAAATGAGACTGAGGACGTTGCATTGTATTATATGTACACATCTATGTGGTCGGTTACTGTGCGGTCCTATTTAATTTTTCCTAGGCTATTTAGAAACTTGTAATGTACAGATTATGGGTATACCATTATCACTATTTGCGTTTGGTCTTGTAGTCAGTTCTATAAAAATTTGTATAGCAGGCCCTCGGCCAGGAGCATAATCCTCCATTATAATACTGTTTCTGTGGGAAAATCAGAATTGACTTATATTTACAAAGTTCCTCCCTTCTGCCCCCAAGCTCTCTCTTCTAAATTCATCTTACACACTGTTGCCAGATTTATCTTTTTTTGAAAACAAAACAAAATTAGATCGTGGTACTTCCCTGTTAAAACCCTCAGGACGTCTTGGCTTTCAAGGTCCTTCACAGCTGTCCCCATCTACCTCACCAGCCCCATCTCCCTGGATTTCCCCGCTCTTTACGTATCTGAGCCATTTGTCTGGTGCTTTCACTACTTTGAGCCTTTGCTCAAACTGTCCAACTACCAAGGATATCCTTCTCTTTCACCTCACTCGTGCATCCAAAAAAGTCTGTCATCCTTCAAGACTCGTTTCAACCACCCTCTCTTGGGAGTCTTCCCAGATTTCCCCCAAACAGAAATAAGGACTTTTGCCACTGCACTGTCACAGCACCTTACACTTGCCTCTACTGGATCACTTATCCCATTGTCCTGCAATGATTGAGGGGCATTCATAGTAGCTTAGAGGCTCCATTGCTCTAACAAAAACAAATAAACAGAAACAGAACCAACCCCCCCTTCCCCACCCAAATACCAGTGGTTTGAACAAGTTTATTTCTCTCTCACATAAAAGTCTTAACTGGCATGCCAGCTCAGCTCTCCAGTGTTGGGATCCAAACTTTTGCTGTCTTCTTGTTCCCTCGCCCTTCAAGCTCCGCCCAGCTGTGTGTGGACCAACATGGCTGCCTAATGTCTCTGCCTTCCAGCCACCAGACAGGGGAAATGGAGGGGAAAGCACCTTCAGCCTCTCACGGTTATCACCTGGAACTTGTACAACGCTCTATTCACATCCCATTGGCCACAACTTAGTTGCTTTGTCATATGTAACTTCAAGGAAGACTGGGAAACACAGTTTTATCCTGGGTGGCCAGGTGCTTCTCTACAAGTCAGGTGTTACGTAATGATGAGAGGGAAAAGGAAAATGGGTCTTGGGCTCCACTGGTAACCTCTGCCACAGTCCACCCCTTTAGCAACCCAACTATTTGTCATTACCCTCTCCTTCACATATAAAACTCAAACCCCACCTATCGAGGCCAACAACCCCAATCAGGTCTGGATGAGGTTACCTGCAGCCCGGAGACCAACACACCAAAAAAAAGTTACCTGTCCCCCTCACCACCTCTTCCAATACACAATGGTGGGACAAGAACCACATACCACAATTAAAAAAAAAAAAAAAAAAAAACCAACATTAACTCTTACTCAGAAAAGAAAATAATGGAAACTATGCAGATGGCACGAGTCCATAGCAATTAGCAAACGAAGCCAGTGAGAAATTATAAAGACTTCCCACACTTCTGTTTTGTAGAAGTAACCCCCTTTGTCACTGTCCTCCTTGGCTCCTGGCTGTGCCCTCTGGAAGGCTCTTAGTAGGGTCATGATCTTCCATCATCACATCCGAAGTGGGCATTAAAGAATATGCCTCTCTCAGGCTTCCGGACTATTTGCTTCTAGTCGGTTCCATGTGCAGGTAACTCCAGCCAAAGGTCTTGTCCCAACAGAGTTTGTCAGGCGGAAGACTCTGGCTCTATTTTTACTGGCTTCTGGGCTCTGCCCAGACCCCTCTCTTAGCTTAATGGTTGCTATCTTCAGGCCATCTGAGACAATAGGCTTGGGTGGGAAGGGAACACCCTTAATTTGATCTTGGCTGCTGGGCAGGCTCCCATCGCCTGGCAGAGAGCAAGTTCTTCACCAGAAAAGCTTGGGAAAGGCTCAGGGCCATAGACTTAACTCCTACTAAGGCTGACTTTTCAAAGCCAACTTAGGTCACCCCTTCCATTTGGGGTAGAGAAGCAGTTAGCTTTCAGCACTCTGTAGGGCTCCAAGTTAGCAAACGCAGACTGCAGGCAGTAGGCAGGAGGGGCCCCCTTAACAGACTGGTACTGCCTTCCATCGCTGCTTACCAACTAAGTCACTTTGAGTCAGAAAAGGCCCATCTGCCTTTTCTGGGAATCTGCTGAAAGAAGCAAGAAGCAAGAAGCAAGAAGCACTCAAGCATTCAGAGGGCACGTGGTCTTCCTAGCACGGTATCGCTCACAGACGACTGGTCTACCAGGTCTGCGGCCAGAGCCTTGCAAGGGGCGCCAGCTTTCCAGTCTGCAGATCCGCGTCAGCACCGCCTAACTGGAAAGCCAGTGGCCCGCACATGAATATTTTCTATGACACTTCTCTACATCCCGGGTAGCCTCAATTTTAGTCAAGGAATAGATTTTGGCAGCTCTTAACTAATCTAACAGCGGCTTGAGCAATATGGAAGTACATCCTTCTCTTCTGAGAGCAGGTGTGATGGCTTGGCTCTGCGAAGTCATCAGGGTGCTGGGCTTTCTTTGTCTTATTCTGCCATCCTGGGAGGGTGTCCCCATCCACACAGTCCAACCTGGCTTGCCCCCCAACATCTCTTTCCAGCGGCCCAGAAGAGGGAAAGGGTCAGGGCAATATGCAGTCTACAAGTCTGCCTCTCTGTGGGGACATTGGCTATGTCTGGCTGTAAGTGAGGCTGAGAAACGCGGGCTTTACTAGGCTGCCACGTGCCCAGCTAAAAACTAGAAAGCTCTCTCACAGCGAAAGAGAAGAGGAGGAAGTGACAGAGGGGGGCAATTATTCCCCTCTATCACAGCCCGTCTTCCTTTGAGAGAACTCTTTGAGGGGCAAGGACCTTATCTCTCCACCTTCATCCTCCACAGGCCCAGCGAAGTACTGAGCCCAGGGCCGGTGACTAGATAGGCTCAGCTTGTCTTTTCCCAGACCACAGACCTGTCCCATCATAAGGTACATATGTGACATGATTTATGTTTAAAAGACATCTTTGCCAATGTGACCCAGGTATGCCTAGCTTGTGTGTCTTCAAGCTCTCCAGCTTTGTGGAATCATCTCCTGTGCCCGATGCTCCCGAGGGCTTTCCAGGTGGGCAATTTCTTTCTCCCGATGGAGTGTGCTTCTCCAAGGTCTTATGGTCCTCAGCCCTGTGCCTGCCATCCCCTCTCAGAACTATCCCGCTGAGCTTATGCCGGTCTCCTTCCTCCCTCCCAGGGTCCCAAGAACCAAGGCTCAGGTGGGTGGCAGATGTTCTTCAAGTTCAGGACTAATGGTCAGTGATGACAGCACAGGGTGGAAAATGGCTTCCCATCGAAGGTCACGCAGTACCTCCTCAGAGTGTGCTGGTCATTCCCCGCCACTAGGAATGTCTCCTCAGAGGTGTGCCTCCTTCCTTCCTAGTCTGCCCTACATGGAGGTTTTCACCTTTCTCCCAGTGGCCAGCTGTCTCTATTCTTGCCCCTTCCGGGTACCAGCAACTCCTTCGCCACAGCAACTCCTCTCCCCTCACGTTTCACCAGCCAGTTCCTCTCAGCTTGCCCCTCAGGCTATATTTCAGGGGGCATTACATCTTCCAAACCCAAAGGGCCTATCAAGAGATACTTCCCCCACCCCAAAAAAGAGATGGTTCCCTAAGCCAAAGGGCCATCACACCCAGAGGTAAATTACTCCCTCAGGGTAGAAGGTGAGAAGGCTCCAACCCACTTGAATTACAGTCACTTTATTTTCTCCCCACTCTAAGTATGGGGTCTCAGTTGCTCTTTGAACAGCCATCCCTGCTTGGAAAGAGAGGTGAGGCACCTGGGGCCCAGAGGAGTCAACTCAGCCTCCAAGGCCACGCAACAGGTGAATCAGGGCTGGTGCGCACACTGGGAAGCAGACAGCACCATCTTGGGTCGTCTCTATGGGCTCTGCAACACGGCTGTATTTCCTCTGTGCAGTTCCCAAGAGACAGGGCTCGCTTCCTCTCACAGCACCTGACCTGTCTGGGCCCATGGCAGCCACGTGCAGGTACCTCCGGTCCTGCCAACAGACTAAAACGGTCATCGTCATGAAAATCACCATGCTCAGGGCAAACACCATCAACGATGCTCTCCTTGGACGCGCCCTACCTAATGGTACCCCCTGAAACTCAGACTCCAGCCTCAGATCTCCAAAAGCCCTGTCCGGCCCCACTGGCTGGGCCGTGTCAGTCTCTGGGCATGGGAGGGGCAGGGTGAAAGGGGAAGGCTGGGGGTGGGGAGAAGGAGCCCCCGGCTGAAGGGATTGAATTGAATAGGTGCTTTCTTCTCAGAGAGGAAAGGTGCTTCCCCCACCCCCAGCGGTCACTGATTAACCCTCCAGACCAGATAACCCCTCCATGAGAGGAAAAAATGTGTGTTTATCCTGGGTCATAAAACATCAATATTGACTTCTCGCAGGTGAAGCCGAAGGGGAAAGAGAGGTGGGGTTGAGGAGGGGGTGAGGCTGGTGGCCCCTTCCTTTCAGGGCCTGAGACACACTTGCCTGACACCCAGGGGACAGCCGCCTGGGGTCTCCTTCTCCTGGGGAGAGCCGGATTCCCACTCACTTCCACCCCAGGGACCCAGACCACCAGGGCTATGCTCCTTTCTCATTCTGGGAGCCAGGGCTGGGGTCCTTAGCCCTCATCCCTCTGGCCCAGAATGCATCAACCCCCCAAACACTGTCAGGCCAGTGGTTCCAATCAGAGGGTCTTCCAATCGGGGGGAGCCGCTGGGTGGAAGGGTCCCCGCTATGTCCTCCTCAGAGAACTTCACACCTTCACCCTCTGTCCGTCCTCCGTTTCCTATCTGCTGGGGGTAAAGGTGTTTCTATCATCCTCTCCTGTCCTTCTGGAGGGTCAGAGCAAGGACGTTCCACACACGGAGTTTTCAGCCACTCTGGACTGGACCCTTCCTGTGCCTCACTTAATACTGGGCCCTGGGAGCAGTGGGGGAAACATTCGGGTTTCCTCGATCCTCCTCCAAGGCCAAGGTCCTCTCCTCCCCTGGACCCAGGTGAGCCCCACCTGATTCTGTGGGAGGCCAAGGCCTCAGCCCCTGAGGCCCCTCCATCCAGCTGGCCAGAGGGGCACTGTCCCTGGGCACCTGGTCAATAATTAACACTGAGCAAACTCAGGCTGGCCGGGCCTCCCAGCAGGGTCAGGACCAGACAAAGGCCCTGCTGTCTTGCTAAGCTGCCATCTTGGTAGGGGGTTACTGGCCGGTCAGTCACCCCTGGGGTGACAGACACCTGCGCCTCCAGCAGGACACTACAGGAGCTGCGGCTCAGCAAGAAATGGGGTGGAGATAGGCCCTGAGGAGGAGGCCCCGGGGTGGGGTTTGGCCACATGCCTGTTTGTAAGCCTCAGCTTCATGTTCCCAGCAAGCCCAGGAGGGGAGCTGGTAAAATGAGGGTCTGCCCTAGGGCCACCTAAGTAGGGTGCTTTTGTAGCTGTCTACCACAGAGCGATGGGCTGGGAGGGCCTGCCTCTTAGAGCAGCTCTCAGCCCCTTCTTTTTCCTTCCTCCCCCTCCATTCCCCCCACCTTCCCTTCCTTCTTTAAAAAATCTGAGTGTCATTTACTGTATGCCGGGTCCTTCTTCAGTGTCCCCTCAACTCTCCGCATCCACCCAAACTTCTACCCCTTCTCAGTGCCTTTGTTGGCACAGCTACAGTCTCAGAAACCCTTCCCCTCTCCCCATCTGAATCTCATTCCCCCTCCAAGAAGTCCTCCTGGAACCAGCCCTGATCTCATCCTCCCCACCCCTCCTACTCTGAGGCTCCTCAGCTGCTATTTATCTCACCAGCCGCACCACCTGCAAACGTGAGCTCTCTGGGGCCCAGGAACCCTGACGTTCCCCCTCCCCCCACCGTGGGCCCTGAGGAGAATTAGCAGGTTTCTCATCAATACTGCCTCCAGCCGCAAATCAAGCAAGAAGTTACTTTCTTGCCGAGCAACAAGGAAGGAGACAACGTCTACATCAGTCGGAAAATTCCAGACACGCACTGGAGTTCCCAAAGTCGTCCTTGCCAGCCCAGACCTCCCCCCGCCTCTGCCCATGGCATCTGAGACATCTCTCTCAGATCATCATCCCCTCCCTCCCCCACTTCCAGCCCAGTGCGCTCTCTCGCTGGTTTTGGAGTGGATGAGGACATTTCCTGCTGACCCTGTGGCTGCCCACCCAATCCAGCCTCAAGAGCAGTCCCTACCACCTCCCAGCCCTTTCCTCCCCGCGGCGGCCCGTGGTCACTGCCCCAGATGCTGTGCATATCCTCTCGCAAGCAGTGACCATGGCTCCTTCCTGGCAGGCCTCCCCTCTCAGATAGATACCCTCTCCTCACTCCCCTCTCCACCACACCAACCACCTCAAAGTGCAAGGGGAACCAGAAGTGATTAGAGAGCGTACCCCTATCCTTAGGAAGACTGAAGATGGCAAACTGGCTTTTTTTTTTTTTTTTTTAAGGCTGAAATAGAACCGGATGTAGGGACCTCCAGTGGAAGTAAGGACCAGGGTGAAAGCCAGGGGAGTGGGGGTGTCCAAGGCAGGCCCAGAGAGCAGGCACCTCTTGGCACCATGTAGCTCTTCCTTAAATTATTCTGCCCTGCTATCTCCCAGGTATCCTCACCCTTACCAAATCAATACATCAGTTTAGAATCTGAGAAGACACAGCAGCCATCCATAAAAATCTAGGCTGAGGAAGTGGCCAGTTGGGGACTGTGCAGGGAAGATTGGCCCCAGGGGGCCTTCCTCTTCCTGCTCTTCTCCCCCAGGCCCTTGTGCCCCGACACCCTCAGCCTAGAGACTCGGGGTCCCTTGGGGGTTTCCCTGGGGGGCCGGCCTGCCCTCACTTGCTCCTTCAGAAGGGAATCCTGCTTCTGTGGCCCACAGCCCACTGGAGCCCACCTGGGCCAGCTGCCATTCACCCTGCCATGAGTGGGCCGCCTGCCCAAGGCCAGGAAAGGAAGAAGTGGGGAGAGAAGGGGATCCTCTGGTTTTTCTGGTTGACTGAGGTCCTCAGATTAGGGGAGTAAGGGTTCTCACCACCTTGGGAGCTGCTGTATTTTCTTTTGTCAGAGCAAATACTCCCTGCCCCTCTTGTCACTACCAGATGTTCCTAGGAACCCAATGGGATCTCCCCTAGCCAGGGGGCGTTGGGGGGGGTGCGTGGAATACTTCCTAAAGGTGTGAGAGGTGGGCAAGACTTTGGGAGCTGCTCAGACTAGACCCCCCATGGTGACAGTCCCATTGCCACACGCACTACCCTGGCCTGGACCTGGAGTTCCCTTATTTTGCCATGCTGCCTCAGAGTGGACCCCAGCAAAAAGCAGGAATGGTGGGGAGGCAGATGGCAAGGGGAACAGGGACAGAGGGGAGAGATGGGAAGAGACTTGGATGAGGCCAACCGGTGGCAAGGAGGGAAAGGAAGAGGTAGGAACGAGGGAGGAGCCCAGGGTCCTCCAGAAGGTAGGACTGGAGTGGGGTGATGCCTCCTGGCTTCTCCTGCTCCTGGCTAGGTTTTCTGGCCCCCCTGTCACCAATCCCAGGACGATGGCGCCACCTGCTGTGGGGAGAGAACAGCATAGGTAACGCCACTGAGGGTGTTTGAGAATTTGGGGTGGGGGATCACAGGCTGTTTGTAGCCAGAGGACATAGACTTCAGGAAAAGGACCATGTGGTCTAGCCCTAGGTTCCCTGCCTCACCCCCCAGCCCTGGCCCTCACTTGACCACCCCCTTCCTCACCTCACCTCTAAGTCCCTCAGGGGCCCTATCCTGCCTACCCCACAGAAGTTCCCTGGCATCCTCTCCTCGGTCTCGGAGAGCCCCCTCCATATACCCCAGGTTGTTCAGTGGGCAGGGATTAGCCCCTTCACTTGGCTGAGCCCCTAAGGGCTTCCGCATCCAACCAGTCCCCAGGCAGCAGGCTTCCTTCCATAGGGAAGCCACTCTGGACGGGGGGTTTTTCTGCCGGTTCTCAGGAATCTTCTTCCTGCCAAACCAGGTCACTCTTTATGTCCTCAGAAAGCCGGATCACTTTGTGTAAACATTTTTTTTGATAGGTGTGTTTCATCTACCCTGTGATACCATAACCTTTTTGAGAGTGGGGACCACCTGGGAAAGTATGATTTCTGAGGCCAGGATACCATAAAAACATTCTTCTGGAGGAAGCCCCCCTGGTGTGAGGAGGACACTCCAGCAGTAGAGAGATCCTTGAGGTGAGGCACGGAGACCTCCGCAAATAACCAGCACCAGCCTGGCAGGCATGCCTTGGCATCAGTCCCACCAGCCCCAGTCGGGCCTTCAGATGCCCACAGCGCCCTCTGATGACTTGACCACAACCTCGTGAGACGCTCTGAGCCAGAAACCCCCTGCTAAACCATCTCCAAAGTTTTAACCCTCAGAAAGCATGTGAAAGAATATGTGTTTTCAGCTGCTAAGTTTGGGAGAAATTTAATATGCAGCAATAGATAATTAATACAGGTTTGATGATTTTTTTTATCCTGGTCAAGGCAAAATGTAGGGTCTCGAAGAAAGTTCTGAAAACTGGAATCAAAAGTCCCCAGCTGCCCAGGCAAACTTGCACAGACACACGTGTGCCCAGGTTGAAATCTATACACTACAACTCAGATGGAAGACAGCGGCATCTTTCCAGATTGTTCTTGTATTGTTCTCTTCTTGATCTGATGAGATCTGATGAGATGCTCCTACTGTTAGCAGGCAATGAAGGTAGGAAGGAAGAGAGGAAGGGAGGGAGAGAGGAAGGAGAAGGATGAAAGGAGGGCAAGGGGGACGGAGGGAGGAAGGAAGGAAGGAAAAGAAATTAGAAGGAAAGAAAGGAAAAGAAAAGAAACAGAAATCTTTAACTGGCCCATTAGCGATGTCTCCATTTCTGAATGTTAACTTAGTCTCCCTAGAGCCCTAGATGCTTAGTTTTCCAGGGTTTTCTCACCTCCTGCCCCTCCTTCTAGTCCAGATAATTTCCTGGTCCAGAGAGACGTGAGTGTGACCTTGTGGAGGTGGGGAGAGGGGGTCCAAGGTCTGTGTGGAGGTCTCTGCATTCTTCCACACACGTGGGTGGGACAGGGCTGGTCCTGCCTGGCCCCTGAGGCTCGCTGGCGAGAAGGCAGTAGGTATTGCTGAAGTACGTGGTCCCTGAACATGACTGCTGGGGCAGGTCCCCCCCTGTGACCCCGAGGACCTGGGACCACCCAGCCTCATTCTCCCCAGCCACCCCAGAAGAGGCAGGGTTCCCTGTAGCCAATTCCAGACCCCCTTCCCTGGCCAGCACCTCACTGCACTGGCACCGCCCTGAATCTCTGCTTTCCTAAGGGGATTCGCTAATATTTCCCACAGCTGCGATCTGAGAGTCAAGCCCCACTTGCCCAATGCCCATGACAGTTGGTCCAAGCCCCTTGGACCTGACTGGGGCTTCCCAAACCTGGCCTGCCAAGGCCCCCCGGCTGGGTGAAGGATGGCACTGCCTTTTCGGTTCTCGTCTTCCCTCTTCTCTGAGTCCCCGTTCCTGTCCTACTGCCCTATTGCAAGAGCAGAGAACATCCCATCTTACTTCATCTCTCCTTGATGCCTTACTTTAAATCCACCCTCCACTTCGCTGGGCCCTATGCCACCCCTTAGACTTTACTGGAAGGGGCTGCAGAAGGAGAACCGCAGGGAGGAGGAAAGATTCCCTCCACCCCCCGCTCCCCCAACCTCGCACATCTGCAGACAGAGGCAGACAGACAGGCTGATACACCACGAGACCCCCGCTGGGGGAGAACGGGTACATGCTCAGGGAGAACTCATCCGTGATTTCCCAGCATTTGCGGGGGGTTAAGGGGGACATACCCCTCCTGCTTCCTCTCTCTTCCCTCCCAAGATTATTTTTCTAAACCTATCCCTCAAAGGCCTTGGGAGAGAGGCAAAGAGGAGGGAGCTATGCCTCTACTCGGATCTTTTATATATATATATTTTTTTTTCTTTTAAGATTTTATTTATTTATTTGACAGACAGAGATCACAAGTAGGCAGAGAGGCAGGCAGAGAGAGAAGAGGAAGCAGGCTCCCTGCTGAGCAGAGAGCCCAATGCAGTGCTCAATCCCAGGACCCTGGGATCATGACCTGAGCCAAAGGCAGAGGCTTAAACCCACTGAGCCACTCAGGCACCCCTACTCGGATCTTTCTAAGGACAGAAATCTGGAGGTAAACTTTGACTGGTAGACAGGCACGGTTTAAACTGTCTCCTGCCCCTCGAGGGCTCTCAGATGGAAAACCGGAGGCTCCAAGCCCCTCCATCAGCTGCTCTGGGGCTTCTCTGTGTGATTTCCCAGACAGACCCCTCCTCCTCCTCAGATGACCTAGTCCCCCTTCCCTTGCCTGACATGCACTGTCTTCCGTTCTCCCTAAACATCTCTCATCCCTCCCTCTCTCCCAGAGCACCAGGCATGAGCCTCCACTTCCCACCTGGGCCTCCTTCCCCCACCTCCCTCCAACCCCTCCTGGTCACTGCAGGACCTTTTTTAACCAGAAATTGGGCATTATGAATTCCCAGCCCTGGCTGGGAAGCCCTCAGAGCCTCCCAGTGCCCACAGGATGACACCCTATGGCAGAGCGACCAGCTCCTTCCTGATCTGGCCTGGCCCACCTGGCCATCCCAGGCCTTCTGCTCCTTCGGCTACTTCACGGCTCCCCAGATGGCCTGGCTTGCTCGCTTGGCCCCTATCACACACAATGTTGGAAAATACTCCAACCCTCCAGAGCCTACTGAGCTGCTCATTTTTTTTCAAGATCCTGCTTGAGTCACCTCCCCTGGGAAAGCATCCTTAGTCAGAGTTAATCACTCCCTTCTCCGAGTCACTGTGGTTCCTATTCAGGTTCCTTTCTGGGCGCTTCTCCCATCTTCCACAGCCATCGTCCTGCTGCAGCATCACGGCCCCTCCACCTGGACAGCGGTACGTGTCTCCCTATTGGTCCCCTTGCCCTTGCCCTCGTCCTTGTCCCTTCCAGGCCACTGTGGACACGATGGCCCAGTGACCATCTGATAAGGCTGATCATAACACATCTGTCTGCTCAAAACCCTTCAGCACTTCCCAAATCACTCATGGGAAAAGCTGCAACCCCACAGAGGTCTATGCGATCTTCCTGGCCCAGGTCCCTTACCTGCGGGACTCTGCTCCCACTCTGCCTGAGCCACATTGGCCTCCTTCCCGGGGACCCTGAATACCTTGGCTGCCCCCTGCTTCTGGGCCTCTGGATGCTCCCCAGATTCCCATTCTCGTCTCCCTGGCCAGCTTCGAGTTCCTCCTCCAGCCTCACTTCCTCACACAAGCCCCCACGCTGCCCTGGGACCACAGTGGGTGAGCAAGAACCATTTATCCGATGAGTGAATGAATGAATGTGGCCCAGCCCATTGTATAAAATCAGAGACCTGAGCAGATCAGAGACCCCCCCTCCACACACAGCCACAGCCATTGCCAAACTATTCCCCGGCTCCTCGTCTGTGCCAGGATCTCCTTCCCTCCAGCCGCTGTCTCTTTGGAAGGAGTTGATCAGTTAATCTCCACTCAGGTGATTGCTGTCTGAACAGTGTGTGAGAACAGATGCTTCCCAAGAAAAGGTGGGCGTCGCCGCCAGGGGTCAATCCCTTCACCCAAAGAACCAAGGAAGCAGAGTGATGACGATCAGGTGTGGTGTGTGGCTGTAAAGGTATTTTCAGGCCTGGATGGGGGTATCAGACCCACCCTGGGCAGAAGACTGTCTCAGCGCCCTGGAGAGGGCCCCTCGTCCTGCCTGGGCAACCTCCTAAGGGCAGGGCTCTGAGCTAAGAGCAGAAACCAAACCCCACACATTTCTCGTGCAAGAGGGAAGGCATAGCAGCCAGGGGCCTGCTCGTCCCCGGCTCCTCTGGGTTCACCCTGTCCCTTCCAGAATCTCAGGGGCTCCCAAGGAGGTGCGGGGTCGGGGATGGGGCTTGGCTCCCCAGGCCTGGGCTGGACCCCACCCCCGCCATGCGAGCTTTGGGGGTTTCAGGCTGTTTTTGTAACCATAGTCACGTGATTCTTCATGTAACCTGAGCTCCCTGACACCGCATGAGTCTGCACCCCAGCTCCCGAACCACATCTGCTTCTCATTTCCGGCCCAGGAAAATGGCCCAATTTCCATGAGCCGCTGGCCCAAGCCAAGCCTGGAGCTTCTCAGTGGTCAACCCCACCCAGCCGGGTTCCATTACTGGGGTGGGGGTGGAGGCTGAGAGAGCATTAGAGGCGGCGTGGTATTCTGTGGGGCTGGATGGGACCCGGGAGGCCTGTGTGCTTGGGCTGGCCCCAGTCAAGACCTCGCTCTGTGTCCTTAGAGGAGCTCCTCACCTCTCTGAGCCTCAGCTTGCTTCGCTTTCTCATGAGGAAGACATGGAACGTCTATTGACATATCCACTCTATTGATGGAGGCATTGTTAGGATTTGGGGACTAAGGTGGCTCTTTGGAGACAGAAATAACAGAATATTCGCGAACAGAGAACTGACAGGGAACTGGCTTATGTCAGGAAGCTGGTGGGGACCCAGGGCCACTTTCCTCCCTGAGCGATGGCTGGAGCCCTCCCGTCTGTGGTTTGGTAGAATTTGGACCTCAGTCCTCACAGGGGCATGTCTTAGCCCTGTTCTCAGTCCTCCATCTCTCAGCAGCTCCCTAGTATGTGTCCAGCCCCCAGCAGGGGTCAGGAGACCAAAGTGATAAACAGGACTTCAGCCCAGCACAGTGGAGTGGGTGTAGACAGAGTGCAGCCTGAGGCCAGAAGTAACACATTCTATTTCTAGTCTTTTAGTGGAGACCTTTAATTTTTAAGGCATTCCTTTTTTTTTTTCCTTGAAGATTTTATTTATTTATTTGACAGGGAGAGAGACAACCAGAGAGGGAGCACAAGCTGGGGGAGTGGGAGAGGGAGAGGCAGGTTTCCTGCAGAGCAGAGAGCCCCATGCGGGGCTTGATCCTAGGATCCTGGGATCATGACCTGAGCCAAAGGCCGATGCTTAATGACTGAGGCACTCAGGTGCCCCAATTTTTAAGGCATTCTTAATTTGATACTTTTTTTCTGACAAAACTACATCAAACTCCATCTTCCTTCCAACAAAGAGAAGGAACTTAGCACACACCCTCCAGACACCATTTCCCATCTTCCACATTTCTAAGCCTCCAATCCGTTCCCCCGTGGGAGCTTGTCAGAGACGAGCAGAGGGAGGTGCTCCAAGACCCCTGGTGCCAGCCTGCCACCTTCGCCTTGCACAGGCCATGCCCTACCATGCCTCCTGCTTCCCAGCAATAGAGCAGTGCCTGAGCAGAAAGCCAGGCAGGGCTGGTGGAGACAAAAAGAAGGTGCCCGGCTTGACAGACGCCCCTTAGCTTTGCCCCCAATCCCCAGGACAAGAGCACTGCGTGCAGCTTCTGGGGACATTGTGGTATCCTCACCCTGCCGACACATCCCTGACAGCACCGGGGTTAGCCCATTTTACAGATGAGCACCCGATGCTCAGAGAGACTTTGTAATTTGCTCAAGAACCAGCCAGTGGGTCTGAAACCTCACCGTCCTGAGCCTGTGATCTCTGCCCCAGCATGATGGTCTTCCTGAGTCCTGTGGTGAAAAATTCTAGCTCTGTCACTTACTAACAGTGTGACCTTGGGCAAGTTCTCCAAGTCTCTGTGCCTCGGTTTTTTAAATTAGAGTTTTTTTTTTAATCGCACTGAATGATAATTTACAAGCAATAAATGCACAGGTTAAGTGCTAGATTGATGAATTTTGACAGATACACACATGCACGCAGGGTCGAGATCTAGAACTATCTCCTGCACCGCAGAAAGCTTCTGGTTCTGTGCTTGGTTTTCCCACCTGTGAGAGGGGCAAGCAGGAATTCCTGCTTGCTGGTGTGTTAGGAGAATCAAATGAGATGATACCAGCAAGGTACTCTGCAAGGCGCCTGGCATGAAGCAAGCACCTAATAAAGATGAGCAAATACATTGCTTGCATGACCTCCTATGGCATCTTGCCGCCCGGTCCCCTCCTGGGGGCTGAGGCATGGATGGGGACAGGCGCTGATCAGAAGATGGTCTCTCTGAAGTCAGCCCACATACAGGGAGACTTGAGAAAGTGTGATAGAGTGCTGGAGGAGGCTTAAAGTCCTCGGTCTGCTTCCAGAAACCCCAGCAAGGCTGGGGACAGAGGAATGGGCTAGCTTTTGCCCTAATCCTGGCCCGGAGAACACAGGTCCTCTGTTCTCTTGAGACCTTCACAGGTCTGTCTCAGGCACTGGTGGCAAGGCCAGCCTCATGAGTTTACAACCTGTGCAGTCACTCGAGGCCCTCAGCTCAGAAAGGTTTAAGGCTCTGATGTCACCTCCTTGCAGTCCTTGATAAGTTTTAAACAGGGGGCACTGCCTTTTCATTTTGCCCTGGGTCCCGCAAACTATCCAGCCTGCGGCCAGGGTGGGGAAGGTACTACCTGGTGGTTTCCTCCCTTAGAAATGTTGGTACTACCACCACCGTGCTCACCCCCACTCACTACACATGGCCATACAGACTTCCTGTTTCTCCGCTACCTCCACTGTCCCCTCTCTGTCCCTGCCCATAGTAGGACATCCGGGACGCCTTGGGTCCCACAGGCCCTCAGCCACCAGGATGTACCCACAGAATCTGAAAGTGGACTTGCCCTGGAAACCCCCTCGGGACAGCTCCTGCTCCCAGGGCCTGTTGGCCAGGCCACTCAAATTCCCATCCTCTGACAGTTCTCTCTAGCCGCCTCCGCCCAGCTGGGCAGCTCAAGTGTGAAACCACAGCTGGGTGTCTGCCAAGGGGGCTAAGGTTTCATCACATTCAACCTCCCACACCTCGGCCAGAGGCCAGGGTCCGATGGGGCTGCTGGCCAAAGGCCGGGGCTGGAAGGCAGACGAGGGATGGGTTCCTAGGCATCGCAGAGGACCCTCCCCCGCCCCTGGGCTTCAGTGTCCCTCTGCGTCATAAGACAGGATCCTGTAGGGCTGGCACAGATGCCAAAGGTGCATGGAAGGTAGATCTCAGAGACCAAGGCATTGAAAGGGATTCTAGAACTCCACTGTACAGTGGCCATTTAAATCTAAATTCATTTAAGAAGGAAAAATCACGCTTTTAGTTCTTCAGCCACTCTAGACACATCTCACATCTTCAAGAGCAACACGTAGCTTGTGGCTGCCATATTGGACAGCACCAATCTAGAACATCTGCACCTATACAGATTGATTTAAAGGTCTGTTGAGATGTGCCTGCCAGCTGGGAAGGCCAGAGTTCTGGGAACATAGGTACCTTTAGGGACCCCCAGTGGGGAGGTGGGGGAGAGGGCCACGGACAGGGAATGTTTGAGAAGCACTCTCAATCTCTCTGGACTTCACGAGTAAGGCAGGCCAGCCATAAACGGGGCCCAGAAACCAAACTCCCACCATAAAAGGGAGTCAGGTACCAAACTTCACTGGGCGAGGAGCCACATCCCCAGCGGAGCACAGGCTTCTGGGCCCCAGAAGAGGAAGGCAGTGGCCAAAGCCGGTGCCCTTCCTAGAAAAGGGCTCCTGAAGCCCAATGTGTCACCCCTCCTTCCTGCCTCACATCCTGGGTTGGGGAGCACGTGCACTCTCTAAAATAATGGCTTTCAAACTAGCCTATCTCAGAAGCACCTGGAAGCCTGCTTAAGCACAGCTGACTCAGTGAACACTCTACACATGTCCATATTTACTCTGTCTATAGGTCAGGTTGAAACATAGGTGTTCGAGCTCTGTTCACCTTCAGGTTCATTATCATTTGGGGCCATCTGGCTCAAATCACTGAAAGAGGCTGGCTTGGTTTCAGGTAGGCACGTTTTAAAGGATGCAGCGGAAGGGGGACCTGGCAAGCCCCAGGAAAGACTGGGTGGGGGAGGAGGGAGGAGAAGATGGGGTGGGAGGGGAAGGAGGGAGGAGAGGGAAACAGGAGGAGGGGCACGGAGGGAGCACTTTGGGGGGCTTCTCCTTACCGAGGTTGTTCTTTCTGTGCCGTTATCTCATCTACCCTCATGACGCCCTTCTAAGTTGTGTGGATATGCGGCTCCAAGAAGTTAAACAACCCCATGGCGGACACAGGATCTTGAAACACCCAGGCTGCACTCCGTTTCTCTTTCTTTCCCTCTCTCCCACTCTGAATATTTTCGAACAAAATCAGCCTGGGAAGTGGGGAAGGCTCAGAGCTGTGAATACTTTTTTTTGGTTTTCTGGGCTCCTTCGGCTTTGACAGGAAGCTCGGCTGAGTGCAGGCCGCTGGATTCTGGCGTTCAATGGTGATTTTTAGGCATGCCTTTACACGGAATGTAAAGAGTCACGGTTACAAACACTGACAGGCCTTAGTGGCCCACTCAGTCCCCAAGCCCCACACCCAGCCGGGACATCGTGGGACTTCTCACCCCCCCCTAACCCCAGCCAGCACCGCCCTCGCTCATCTGGGAAGGGTGGGGAACTATGGACCCTGAGTCGGCAAACTAAGGATGAGAGAAACCCAAAACCTAGCCTCTCCTATTTTCGGGAGAAGGACTGTTTTCAGCATTGGGAAACCATAATCACATAGCCAGCTGTGAAGATTCTAGAATGACCCTCATTTCACAGATGAGGGAATAGAGGCCCCCTGTGGAAAATTTCTGAATGTGCTCTTCCCACACAAACTCCCCGCAACTGGGAACAAAAATCCCACCTCCTACTTTGTCACCCGCCACGACACTCCCCCAGGATGCCTCCACGACATAAGGACCCTTTTGATGGCTACTTATATTTGGGTAACACCTCCAACTCTTCTTCATCCCCTCCCTTCCACAAGTGTCCCTTGAGGAAGGGAAGGCAAGACATGCTCCCATTTCACAGATGGCCAAACAGAGGAAGTGGCCACACAATTCACCCTTGGGGGAGCTCCTGTCCCCGTGTCTCCTGACAGCGAGCTGCTGCCACCACACCTCACCTAGGCGGGCTTTGGTGGCTGCCACCCCCAATCCCTCCGTCCATGCCTCCTGTCTCCTCACCAAGTCCCAGGAGCCCAGATGATTTAGAATTTCCTGCCCTTCTGACAATCTACGTGCACAAAACGGGCTTTCTTTAAACCACTTCGGAGGGTATCTCCTCTACCCCTTCCTCTGGCTTCGTTAATCTGAAGAAGGATAAATCTTCCCCGTTTAACTACCTGATTACAAACACGTTCCTGGTTCCTGTCCCTGCCCTGATGGGAAGCTCATTTCTCGAAGGGTTAATTAACAGCCTTCACACAGGCTGCATTTAGCAACGAGTACAAAGCCACACACATAAATAACGTCTCCAGCGGAAGAAGAGGGTGCAGATGGCTTGTGACTTTGCCGTCCAGAGTTTTTTAAACCAGTGTGAACCACGTCCTGTCGGGACCCGGGATTATGAGTCAGGGTCAGTCTTCGAGGTGGGCCAGGCCAGAAACTATGATGGCCAACAGTGCGCTCTGTTGAAAGAAAGTCTCAAAGGAAAACAGAGCGCTGAGCCAAGTTTGGGGTGGGTGGGGGGGTAGGATTCAGGGAGGGGGTTGGGCCCGGCGACTGACTAGGACTGAGGGGAGCCCAAGGGAGCCAGAGAAATGAGCTGGGAAGAATCAAAGTGGAGGCCTGAGGCCCAGCCCCCTGGGCAGGGGTGCTTAGTGTCCCCAGAAAGGTCAGAGCCTGGGGCACGTGGTCCTGCTCAGGCCTCCGCAGCGTGTGGTGCCAAGGGTGCCCAGGCCACGACCATGTGGTATGGGCCTAGGCTAAGGGTGGAGGGAAGGACAGCCCTGAGGCGGCCGGGAAAGTTCTGGAAGTGGTACAAAGGCACTCGCAGATCCTCTGCCTCCTTCAGGTTAAGCTCTGTCCCTCTACAGAGCCTTCCACTCCCACCTGGGGCTCGAAGGCCCACCCTCACACGGCCCTGGAGACATACCCACGGTTTATAACGCACAATGGTGGCCACCTCCTGGCCCTCCAGACCCAGGGCTGAACCAGCCAGGCACTCAGGCCACGGGGGCAGCTCCCCCACTGCTCAGTGCCTGTTGGAAGCTACCATGCCCGGCTCAGCACCCTGGGGCCGAGAGAGCAAAGAAAGAGATGGGGGCCAGTTGACACAGGCCTAACAGCGGGGCTCTGTGTCCAGGAGTGGCAGTTTCTCCCGGAGTAACTTTCCACAGTTTGCCTTTCCCTTTGCGCACAGTTGTGCTTACAGAGTTCGTATGGTGGCTGCCATCCCCCAGAGGGTTATTCTGGGCCAGTCACCTGCTCCGTGACCCTACCTGCTCTGACTCCTGCCCTCTTTGCGTCTTGAAACCCCTGCACCCATCTCTGGTATAGGGCCCCTGGGGCCCCCGGGGCCCCCATCCCACCCCGTCAGGGCCAAGCTCTGGGGTACTTCTGGGAATCCCAAATGCACCACTGCTGCCGGGTTGAGGCCAACATTTCTGTTTTCTCAGAAGGATCAAAGCCCCATCCCAGCCCTGCCAGGAGGAAGCAGTTTTGAGTTGTGCATATATCTGCAGTCCATTTGGGATTTTACTTTGGTGAGAAATAAATACCCAGCCATCTGCAGAGGATGGAAATATGACTTAATAACTCTTTGGTCGAGGCTCTTGGGCCAGAGCCCAGATGGAAATAAGACCTTGTATCTCAGTCTCCCCTGCACACTTTTGAAAAAAAGAAAAAGCAGAGGGGGGAAAAAAAGTTGGTGGAAACCAAAGTTCCAAATGGAGTGTGCTCTATTTCTTGGCCTGGGAAAGGAAAAATAAACACCAAACAGCTACTCCATTCAAGTGGGCGCTATCTTGCTCATCCTGGCCAAGAACGGCCTCTCCTCCCTTCTCTGACCGGGAATTACCTCCCTCACAAACAGCCCCCATGCCCACCCCTAACACAGGGCAGGCAGACAATGGGCCTCTCCCTGCAGCCCCCAGAGGCCATAAGATTGGGAAACACAAGGCTATTTTTAATGTCTTATTTGTCTACCAAACGCTGCTCCACAGGCCTGAGAAATGGTATCGTTTGAGGGAGGTGGCATTGATTTTTTTTTTTTAACTTGCTCAGACAAAGCTACATTTTTGAAACTTCCAGAAAAGCCAAAAAAGCAATGCTCTCCAAGGGTGAAGCTTGGTTGGCTTGCCCTCCTGCCCTACGGGGAATACTCTCTCGGGTGTGTCTGGGAAAGGAACCCCCCACTGCTCAGTGCCTGTTGGAAGCTAGCACAGACCCCCAGGCCTAGGGCCCAGGCAAGTGGAATTAGGCCCAGAGATCTCAAAGAAGAGCCACTGAAACAGGAAAGAGCAAGAGAGAGAGAAAGAGAGAGAGGTAGGGTCCCCCCAACAGGTGAGGGAGGCACAGGACCTGCCCTGGGGGGCCAGTGTGACGGGGCAATGGGGCCCCTCATGGAAAAAGGTGAAAAGTCACACACAGAGAAACCGGCTTCCCAATAACCATGCAGATCCCCAAATCCATGAGTTGGGAAACATGCAATGGATGTGTCCAGGGGCTAAGAGGAAGCCCCCAGGTAAGTCTGCCCAGGCTGGGGAAGAGCCTGGACTCTGGGCTGAAAGAGTCTAACTGGAGATTTTCTGTTCTCGGGCTTCTAAAGGCTTTCAGCTATGAGGATAGGACCGTACCTGGGCTTCAAAGGCCTCCCCGGCCTCCTGCCAGGACAGAGAGAGAGAGAGAGAGATGGCTGGATGGTTGAATGGCTGGATGCATGGATGGAGAGAGAAAGAGAGAGAGAGTGAGTGAGACAGAGATGAAGGAAACCAAAGCGTAAAGGTGCAGAGAGACAGAAACACAAAGTGGGAAGAAGACTGAGAAGGTTCTTTGTTGATCCCATAAGAGCCCACAGGTCTCAGGACAGAAGGAGGGGTGACCACTCAAGAGGACCAGAATAGAGGGACACCCACAGCAAGCCATTCCTTTTCTCCATCAGCCCCATGGCCCAGGGCCTGGAGGCGGGCGAGAGAGTGGGGAAGGCCTCCAGCTGCCCGGAAGTCAGCCCTAGCGACCTCTCTCCTTCCGCACAAGTGAAGCTCTGGGCTCAGCCCATACCGTGCGAGCCGGCCTCGAGCCACACAGGTCTTGCCTGCACTCACTGGGCTGACCCAGTGACCTCGGAAGGGTCTCTTCCTCTGTTCTGTCATCTAAATAAAATGGAGATCGTAACTGTACCTTCCTCAGTTGGGTACTGCGGAGATGAATTGACCGTCTGTGTAAAACGCTGTGTGCCTACCCCAGGCGCATGGTGAGGGACATCTCGAATGATTGTGGGGTGTAGTCAGTAAGCGTTGGCTGCTGTTGCTAATATTCGGGGTGAAGTAGGGCTGGAGATGCCGGGAAGAAGAGCAGAGGGGCAGGCAGGAGGGGGAGGGCGAAGAGTGTAGCAAGAAGGAGCCAGAGGAAGGCAATGCAGAGCTGACAGAAGCACAGGCCCCCAGCAGGATGGGCCTTGAGACCTTGGCCCAGCAGGGGCGCCTCATGGAGCAGAAGCCACCAGGAACACCACGAAGGGCCTGTGACGGGGGCTGCTGACGGCCACGTTTCCTGGGTTCCAGGCCCCCACTATGAGAGCAGCTCAGCCTCCCACTGAACTCTAACAGACCTTCCCTGGCATGTCTTTCCTTGAATCTGACATTTGGGAAAGCCAAGAGCGCAGAGGAACAGAAGCACCCAGATAGGCCAATAGTCTGGGACTCGGGACCTAGACTGGCCCCCCAACACATACAACAGGATAAGCCATCATCCTGGGGGCCTCAGAGAAGCCAGCTCCTTGGGAAGAATTGCTCTCTGCAGCTGTGTTAGCCACCCCCAGCACCACTGGATGGGATCTGGTCCTTCTGTCTCTGGAGACTCAGGTTGGACTGAGAAGACAGGGCTCCCTCTCTTTCACCCGTCTTCAGGAAGCACCTCCTCTCCATCCCTTGGGATGGCCCAGAGCCTGCTCTGCCTCCACAGCTGTCATTTTGGGGGCCAGGTGAAGCTCCCATCTCCATCCCATAGAGGGGCCCTTCACTGTGTGGGCTGCTGGTAGGAAGCCCCGAGGCCTGAGCTGTAATCCTGGCTTTGAGTCCTTTACAGAAGTCAACCTCGAACTCTCAGAGCGTCAGTCTCCTCATCCAGAAAATGGGAATACTAATTTGTACATGTGGGGGTTCCACAAGAAAATGGCACCTATATAACCACTTGAAGTACATTCAGACCTGTTCCCTTCATGGGTGGGACAACAGCACACACAAGTGCGTTCTGTTGGCAGCTTAGCCCATGGCTTCCAGCAGAACCAGTGAACGTTTCATTCAAACCACTTACTTGAAGGAGGGGTGGATAAAATCAAGAAGATGGCCCTTCTAGAATCTTCTAGAACCTTGAGGCAGCACCGTGACTGAGAACCAGATGGACTAGGTTAACTCTGCCCACCTCCGTTCTCCTATCTGTAAACGGGGGATGATAAGAGCACACCAGGCATATAGTTTGATGTGATGATTAAATCGAGCCACACAAATCCTCTCACACAAGGCCCAGCTCCAACAAATGCTCAGCGCAGGTGCCGTGCAATGGGAAGACTGTCCAGGAACCGAGGGGGAGAAACTGCCAAGATCCATGTTGAGTAGGAAAGCATGGCATGACAGTCCGTGTCCCATGCTACTATCTGGGCAAGGAGTGGGGAAATCAGACGAGGTGCCCTATTTGCTTGGCATTTACCTAAGAATATTCTGAAAAGATGCCTAAGAAACTGGTAAACGAGGTTACCTTGTAAGGGAGAAGCTGAGAGGGGATGCAGTGGGGCAGGGCTTCTGACTACACATTCCATATAACTCTGATTCATCAACCATGTGAGCGAATTCTTATTCCAAAAAATCTTTAGTTAACATGAGCAACGGGAGCTACTGATATTGTTATTCTGTCTGAACTTCATTCCTAAGTGAGGAATGGAGTCCTATGTTCCACCTGCCTTCTAAGGTCTGTAGGGATTCAGAGAGAAAGTGAATGTGCAAATGTCCCAAGACAGAAAGAGGCTGGGTTGAGGAGAAGGAAGAGAAAGAAGAGGAGGAGAAAGAAGCAGAATAAAGAGGACAGGAGGTGGATGGGGGGGTCTCTCCCTGTCACTCTTTCCTGCGTGGGCTCCGTAGGAGAATCACAGAGCAATTGTCCCAGGAGCTGAGCTTCAGTAAAGTTAAACATGGCACCTGGACAATGTGCTCTGGCCTTGGCCTTGTACTCTTTCCTTACACACCCAGGTGCAAAGGAGGCCCCTCAGTCTGCTAGAGGGTTTCGAGGGCTACAGGGGAGGTGACTGCAAATGGGTGGGGCCAAGGGCAGGGCCATGGGGACCTGTGTGTGACCCCTGACATCTGGCCAGAGCTGTTGAGAGCTGGAAAGGGCCCAAGGAATGCAGCGTTGTGAGATGGGGCAGAAGAAAAGGAGCGATTCTGCCCTGCAAAGTCGGGGTGGCTGGACCACGCCAAGGTTGTAGCAAGGGTGACCCGGTCCCAGGCTCTGTGAAGGGAAAGGGGGAGGGTCATCTCCTTTACCGCCCTGACAACAACTCCATGCCGTAGATTGGGTTACCATCCAGCTGAGGACCCTGACGCCCAGAGAGTTTGGGATAATTCCTTAGCGAGCCGAGGAAGAGCCACCATCCAGACCCAGGCAGCGAGGCTCCATCAAAGTACGACACCGTCATCCTCGCCACCCCACATCAGGGCTGGCCCTCTTGCCTGGACTCTGTTTATTAGCAGAACAGCAATGACCGGAGCTTAACTCAGAAAGCCTAACAGCGGCATTGCATTCGGGCAAACAGTCTCTCCTCCGGGACGCTTCCATGCTAATTAGACGCCCAGAGACTGCGGGCAAAGCTTTGGAGCGGCCAGGTTTGGGAATACCCCAGGACCCCGTGCCCCTGAAACTTCAAGGGCACAAGGCTGGAAGAATAAAAGCGCTTTTCATGGAATTCCAACAGGAAACCCACGAGAACATTCCTGCTCCAAGGATTCCAACAGGAAAACCACGAGAACATTCCTGCTCCAAGGATTCCAACAGGAAAACCAAAAGAACATTTCTGCTAGTGGGGTTCCAGAAGGGAGCCGGAGTCCATATTCCCTGTTCAGGAGGCTGGCATGTGGGTAAAGTGGTGGAGTAGAGGGTTTGTCCCACCCTCATGAACCATCCCCAGTCCCCCGGATGGATTCAGACACTCCTCTGGCCTTCCAGGACAGGGGTGGGTTCTTTGGAAACTGACCTGCTGAGCACCCAGCCCTCTGCCTTCATTCACAGTGGCTCTCTGGCCCCCCAGCTTCCACGGATAGCTCACGGCCCCCGGACTCTCCAAGGGTCTTCGTAGTCACGATTTGCAAGCAGGTAAAAACCTCTCTCGTAAACTTAATTGCCTGTGGGGACACATTAGTCAACAGCTGGGTGTGCCTGAAGAAATGCGAGGCACACATCTCATTCTGCCCACAGTCCTCCTCCGAGTCCGTCTTGTGTTCCAGTCACAGGACCTGCCAGCAGCTCCGTGTTGAGAGGGACTGCAAGGAACAGGACAGGTTCCCAGCCTTCAGAAACCTCCAGTCTAGTAGAGGAGCTGAGAGCCCCTCCAACAGGAAGTGCTTTTAGAATGATCCTCAAGAAATGGCCACCAAAGTCATCAGAGCAACCTGTGTTTACAGGCACCTGCCACCTGCCAGGCACCCTTTGGGCTCCAGAGCAGAGCGACATTATTCCTTCTCCCCAAGAAACCAGGGCCTAATGGGTGTGACCAGCAAGTAAACACACAGCTCTAACACAGTGGGAGGAGAGTGGCAATCAACTCTCCAGATGCAGAACAGTAAGACAGGCAATCCTGAGAGAAAGGGGAGTGGAGATCAGGGAAAGCTTCCTGGAGGAAGTAATACTCACAATGGCTGAGGAGCGCAGCTGGAAGTGCAGGGAGACATCAGGGGTGGGAGGGTGAGCCTTGACCTTGACTGCGGCATCGGGGGTTAGGGTTGCATCGTATGACGGTGATAAGACGTTCATAGAAGGCAGAGAGAGGGCGCGGAGGAGTAGGTTTTAGGCACAGAACAGAAGAAGCAGCAGACACCAGATGGCCAGCTCGTCAGGATCCAGGGCAATGGTTGGAAGGACAGAGCCGGAGGAGCCGTGGGTCAACTGGAGGCATGTGTTTTTGCTCAGTGAAGGAGAGAAAGTGAATTTAGGAGGACAGGAGGGAATTCAGGCTTTGAAAGGGTCTCTGAGTCCTGTGAGGGAAAGGTGTGACATTTGGAAGATGGAAGAAATTCAGAGTGAGTGTCCAGGCCCCTTTTATCCAGATGCCCACTTCCAGCTTGTGGGGTCGGCTGTCATCCCCAGTATGAGGCCCAGACGGGCTGGCAATGACAAGGGGGAGCTGTGGCTGAGGTAGGGGGCAATGGGTTCCATGACAAACCATCCAGCAGGTTACCCACGGGGGCCAGGGACAGGAATTTGGGGTCAGGATTAGGGGAAAGCAGAGTTGGCAAACCAGACATGAGGTCAGGGACACACATGGGCGGCCCCAGGTTGTGGGCCAACAGCTGGAACACCACAGCCGAGGGCAGGGCAGGAAAGGGGCCGGCCTGCCATCAGAAAGAGGGGCCTGTGGGCCTGAACCAAGCCAGTGGGTAGGGAACAGGGGCAGGGAGCTGTGGCAAAATCAGCCACAGGGGAAGCATTCATACTGTGGAGACTCGCCCATGCTACTTTTCTTTCCCCTCCCGGAGACATGGCTGAGATCAGGGCCCAGGAGACCAGAGTTCCAGACTTTACTCCAGGAGTGGCTTTGTGCCCTGGTGGCCTCACCTGTAAATGACATGTTCTCACCCCTGCCTACCATCAAGGCCTCCTGGGGGTGGGGGTGGAGGGTGTCACATAAGATGCTGTCCCTGGATGTGCTTCTGGAAGGCCATGCTGCAGAGGGCGAGACAATCTCCAGTGGATTTCCTAGTGCCTCCCTGGACGTCTGATCTAAATTTAGGTCCTTTTGGTCTACACTGAATCCTAGCCACTGCCTTTCCTTCCTTCCTGCAGGCTGTCTGGAGACAGCATGAGGAAGGCCCTGCTGGAAGGCCAGCTGCCCTTTGTTGTTTCGCCTGTGAATCTGCATGTGTGCTTTCTGGCCAAAGGGCCCCAAACCCGCCCTGTGACTCCTCGGGCCACAAGTTCCCCTGTCCTCAAGCTCCCCACTCCTTTCCTGGTGTTCTAGATCATCCTCAGTCTCATCCACGCCCGTGCCCACTCTTCACGCAGCTACCCCCAGAAAGCATGCCTTTCCATGTCAGGATGCCTCAGGCAAGTCCCTAACTTCTCAGGGTCTCATCTATACTCTGGGTGTTTTCATTTTCTTCACCCCCTTCTCAATATTCTCGTGTTTTGACACTAAGCGTGCATTTTAATAATCAACAAAAGTGAAAATGTTAAAAATCCAATGTTTGGGGTGTCAGGACTTTCCCCTGCATTCTTACTGAGTTAACGAATTGTTCTTCTAAAATTTTCTGGTGTGGACAGTGCCTACCCACCTACCCCAGTGCCAGAGCCTGGCACTGCCCACGTGGTCCAGGCTGAGGGGGAGCCTCTACTCTGACACGGTCTTGACCTGCAGACCTTCCTCCAGGTTTCTGAGCCTGCACTCCCTCGGTCCAGTTCTCACAGGCATAGAGCAGCCCCTGCCCACCTCAGCAATCCTATGGGGGCCAATCTCTGCTGTCCATGTCCCCGGCCCCATAGAATCTCCAACACTTCTCGCCTTTGGTCCCCTCGAAGCCCTATTTCTCTCCTGGGCCTCCTGATAGACACCTTGTTAAACCACCAGATGGGCGCGGGCCCCCCAAATCTCAGGGCAGCCCACCCCTGCCTGACAGCTTCTCCATTTGGCCGGAAACACAGACCAAAGACTGTTACTTCCCTCGCAATGATAAGGAAAGCTCAGACCTCAAGAACTGAAAAGCCAGCTTTTCCAGAAGGTTAAAGGAAAAGGTGCACATTTCCTCTTATATCCTGATAAGCCAGCAACCTCAAATGCGGACAAACAAGACCCAGCTTGTCAACTGGTCTTTCTGCTCTTCACATAGACTTTGAGCCCACCTGCCACATACATCTATATGTGGAACCAGGAGGTCCTCGTGGCCTTACCAGCCACCTGATCGTGGTCTGTAGCTCTGAACATGAACAGTGGTCCCAATACATCTTCATTCTATAATTACTTATTAATCAGTACTCTTTCTGTGCTAAGTGACAGAAATCAAAACTTGATCAGTTTGGGGGTTTTTTGGGGGGTGTTTTGATTGTTTATTTATTTAAGGTAATTGGCTCTTGTAACCAGGAAAACTGAAGGTCGGCAGGACTTCTGGCAAGATTGGAATCATGTGGTAAAGTCAGATTTTCTCTCTGGCTCTTTGGCCTTCTTTCCTCTCTATGTTGGTTTCATCTTCCATTGGCTTCTTTCTTGTGTCCTTGGACAACAAACAGCTCCAGTAGCTTCGGGCTTTCTTGGCTCCCATTGTTCAGTACCGTAGAGGAGGAGAGACCCTCTTTCCAGCATCCATGGTTTGCATCTCAGGCAAGATTTATCATATTATGTATCTGTCCCTGAATGAATTACTTGGCCAAGAGGACCGTGTACTCGGAATGGTCACTTGGGTCCCATGTCGCCCTCAGGGTGATGGTAGAGAGGCTCCATGAGAGAGAGCTTCACCAAGAAGAGGGATGGCTCCTCTGATGAAAATGGGAGCTATGAACTGAGAGAAAAGGGCTCTGCAGCCCTATTCTCATGAATAAATGAGAAAAGCAGTTGGTATATCATAGGTGCTTTGTTCATGAGAATAAAAGAACTGAGAGAAAAGGGCAGGCAGAAACAGCAGGGTGGCTCCTATGGACAACATAGGAAGCTACGGTGGGAAGGACGTATATTCAGTTAGATTCAATCATGAGGGTGTAATAGTTAGGGTAAGCCCACTGCTGTAACAAACAACCCCCACATCTCAATGGCTTGTCAGTCCATGGTTGTCCCTGGTGATGTCCACATGGGACTCGCTCATGCCACAGTCCAAAACAGGGTTATCCAGCCATGGCTTCATGCAGTCATCCAGGGGCCCAGTCTCCCTTCTTTTATTTATTTATTTGGTGGGGGGCAGGCAGAGGGAGAGAGAGAAACAGACTCCCCACTGATACGGGGCTCAATCCCAGGACCCTAAGATCATGACCCGAGCTGAAGGCAGACGCTTAACCCGCTGAGCCACCCAGGCCCCCCATGTCTCCCTCCTTTTAGTGACTTTCTCATCCTCCAAGGCTCTGGACTCCTGTGCTTCTAGCTGCACAGATGGGGAAAGGGGAGCACGTGGAAGATCACGCAGGAATTCCACAGGAATTTGTGTTTATCACTCCTGCCCAGTATGCATTGACCAGAACTTGGTAACTGTAAAGCAGGCTGGAAAATGTTCTCAGGAAGAGAAGCAAACAGCATTTGGTGAGTTCATGAGTTCATTGTCTCTGCCAAATTGAGGGCAGGCTCCCATAGGACCAGGACTGGTTTTGAGAAGGGAGGAAAGAGTACAAGGGGCCTGGGAGCCAAGGCTGCTAGCCCCTGCCCTCCAGACTGTCCTTGGGTTTCCTCTCTGAGCCTCAGTCTCCCCATCTGTCAAATATAACATAACCTCCTCTACAGCCCCTTCCTATGCAAACGTTTTCTGCTTCTGCCTTTCACCTGCTGCCTAAAAGCCCCATAGCATTTCTCAGCTATCAGTCTCTATGCTCTTATCGTCTCTGACCTTCCCTTTAACTTCACAATGTACCCCCATCCAAGCCCTCCTTTCCCCTTCTCTGCTTTATCTTTCTTCAAAGCACCTATGATATACCAACTGCTTTTCTCATTTATTCATCCCCTGCCTGTACCAGAATATAAGTGCCAAAAGGGCACAGCTTTTTGTTAGTTCACTGCTGTATTCCCAGTACCTAGAAAGTGCTTGTCATATTGAAAGCACTCAGTAAATAATTGTCGAATGAATGAATGAACAAACGAACCAACGGAAGGGAACGGATGAAATTGAAAACCTATCTCAGACTAGCAAATTGTCTTAAATTCCTAACAGAACAATACTGCCATCTGGTGCCAGACAATGGAATTGCAAGCACAAAGTATGGCTTGTTTCAGAGTGTGGGGAGTCTCTGAAGACAAGTCTTGTCAAATCCTCCGTGTTTCGTTGCTTAAAGCACTATGATCTGACTTTTGCTGTCTGGATTCCCCAACAGCCCCGTGGGGTTTGACTTTCTGCCTCCAGATCACTAGATGAGAACTGACGAACCGTTTATAACGTCCTCAAATGCACCGGGCCCTCAAAGCTTGCTCTGAAATCAACAACATGGAGAATGCTATCTCTTCTTCAGAAGATGAAGTATCAGAAAAGAGATCCCAGTCCTGAGGGAGGACAAAAGAGAGACTATCTGAGGTGAGGCAAGTAGAAAGAACGAAGGGAAGAAGGAAAAGCATTTGGGGAGAAGCCAAGAGATTAAACCCCATCTCCATCCAGCCTCATCGCAAATTCACTTTGGTTTCCTCATCCACAAGATCAGGGCCCTGACTACATGGATTCTAGCCCCTCTTTAGCCCAGCCCTAAAGTTCTTAAGAAGGAACAGAAAGGTCATAGTTACTATGTTTCCAATATCTGGAGTTGATGCCCAGGAAGAGAGGTGAGTGGCTCATTCACTGGTCGGAAGCTGGTGTCCTCACTTGGGGGTCTCCTCTTTATGAGGTAGTTGTTCTAATGCTTTGCCAGCCTCCGCTAGAGGACTTGGTGGCTGAGGGGAGATTCCCGCACAGAGCCTCACCCCTGCTTGGCCCAGCCTTGGTGACTGTGGCCTAGTGCCCTCAGTGTCATGGCAACTGGGCCCCACCCCCAACACACCCAGGTTTTGTTTGCCTTACTCCTTTCAATAGCCTGAGGGTTGATTCCAGTGCTCTCTGGTTTCCTTCAGTCAAGTTTGCTCCTCCAAGTCTTCAGTCAGATTGGCTGCCCCGGGATAAAGGAAAGTGGGTTTCGATGGACTTTTGTCCCTTCTTCCAGACCCTTGCTTGCCCACTGGTGACAGGAGCAGCCCTGGGGACTCTGGTGATGCCAGAGTTCTTCCCTGCTGGCCTCTGCCCCAGCTCAGGCCAGCACCGCTGTGTGGAGCACATTCCAGGATGGGTGGGATATGGAAGATAGGCTGGGCCTCTGTCCCCAAAGGGCTACCTGGAGGGACACGGCATGTGCACAATAGCAAACAAGCCATGGCACTGTATGGGTGAGCAAGTGTCAAAATAAGGGGTTCAGACTAAGGGGGTTGTTAACTGGGAAACCTCCCTGGAGGACGGGGGATACACACAGCCTCTGAATTCAGTTTCTGAGACCTTGGGAGTACACCTTTGTCCCAGCAAATCTTAGGGCCAGAGTCATGCAGAGAGACAAATGTGAAAGCCCCCCCTGTGGATGTCAGTGAGCTAGAACCCCGACCACCTTGTGACCCTGGAGTATCAGGATGCCCAGAACACTTCCACAGCCTCCCAGAAGCCCACTGTTCTCCTTCCATTTTCCTCCTTCTCTGCTTCCCCCCCCCCCCACTACCAGAGACTCCCCTCCTCTGGGCTTAGTCAGGAGCCCTTCTGGATTTACTGCCTTCCCTCCCAGGGTTTGATCTGCGGCTGCTGCTCCTTCCAACTGGCAACTCTTCCCACTCACTCCTAGGAGTGCTCATCCAAGGAATAAAGAGCCAGATTGCCCATTGTCCGTTCAGGTATCACCACCTTCCTTTTCTCCATTCTCATCAGTCTCACCAAGAGAGGCTGAGAACTACAATTACTACAACTACTACCCAGAATTCCTTTGGTTGTATGGCTCCATCTTAGAGCTGCCAAGGTGAGGCCCTGGTTCCATATTGGGCAGATGGAAGAGGAGAGGCCATCATTAAATCTAAATACAGATAAAGAGTTTTCTGTGGAAATAGAGCAGCTAAATTAACATGTGCTATGTGTATAAAATACATACCAGATTCTGAAGATTTTGTACCAGAAAAAGGTAAAATATCTCATTAATAATTTTTTTTATATTGGCCCCACTTATTTTTGATACATTGAGTTAAATAAAATACATTATCAGAACTAATTTGGTCTGTTTCTTTGTACTTTTTTAAAGTGATTACTGGATATTTTAAAGTCACATATGTAGCTTACCTTATATGTCTGTTAGACAGAGCTGGTTTAAAGTGTGCAGAGAGTGGATGGAAAATAAACTCACAACACACTTCATAGCCACATGAGGCAATAAACAATGTCACAGTGTTGAATGCCACTCAAGAGTGGTGCTCATATCAAGAGTTAAGAGTTCAAAGGATGAAAAGAGATCTCTGAAGGAAGAAAGAAAGGTAGTGAAGGCAGAACTGAATCACACCCTGAAGGTTGGGGAGCATGTGGATGTGGTGGGGGTGTTGAGGCCATTCCAGGAGTGGATACAAAGGGCCTAGGGACAACTAACTCAGGCTTGACAAGATGCAAAAGTCTTGGGGTCTCAAGCAATGTGAAGGAAAGGGTCTTTGTTTCCACTTGGGCCTTCAGTCACAACTCCATTCATTCCACCCTGTGACCCAGAGTGTTACGGGAAAGAAAGAGGCAGGCAAGAAAGTACTGAGCTGAATGCTGGGAACATGGGTGCCATTTCTAAGGGTGCCAGAGGGCCTCTGAACACTTGGTCACAGTGCAAACCCAAAGCCAAGCCCAAATGCCTCCTCTGGCTTTGTCTAGAATGGGCTTGTGTTGGGCCACATTTTCCAGGGTTCCAGGTTCCAGCAGGGTAAGATACACCTCCCTTAGCCCCTTTCCAAGCAGGTTCCTGGGTATTGTAGACCTGAGTCCTGGACAAACTCACTGGGGGAAACAGATATTTCTGGCTGAGATGAACTCCCTCCCTCTGGGTACCATGAAGTGTGGTGGAATGAGGCCACGGCGACAGGAAGCCACGAAGCTGTGGCTTAAAAGTGCATGGGCTCAAATTTTGCCGAATTTTTGCCATGGCTGTCTCTGGTTGACACTGGGATCTTTCTGAGAAAAGGTGGGACCTCTATAGTCCTGGCCTGGTCCTATGGGACTGATTACCTGGAGCCCAGGGAGGGGGCTGGTGCTAAGTCCAAGATGGTTGTTGAGCCATTTCAAGAAGGGCCACCTGTGGTTTCCAGCCTAGAAACTGGACCAGAGGCATGTCAGTCAAGCCGACCAGACTAGAGGGGTGATGCTTCAGGGGGTGCATGACCAAGTGTGACCAAGTGGTCTCAAAAAAGCACTGATCCCCGAAGCCTGAAATTGTGTCACCTCCTCATTGGGAGATCTTTGAAAACAGGAGAGCTTTTCCACCATTGCTCAATGGCCCTTTGCATTTGCTTCCAGGAAGAGGAAGACAGCTCAGTAATTCCTTCCTAAACACCTGTTACCCAACACTGAATCAGGCACCATGGAGGAATGCAAGGAAGCATAGAGAATCTTTCAAACTCAGGACAGGAAGAGACTGAAGAGGTCATGGAACTTCCCTGAGACTGAAGAAGACTTCCCAAGGTAGAAATTCCTGCAACAATATCCTTGGAAATTTAAATTCAATGTGACCTTGGTCCTCTGAGAGCAAGCTGTGTAACAAAACTAAAAACATAAGCAGCAGTTGGAGAACTGGCCCAGTGTATAAAGAAGTGCTAAAGTGAACAGCCCAGACTGTAAGTGCCAGGGGACCCTAAGCCAGGGGTGGCCTGGGTGACACAGGGTGGCCCACAGGCATGGGAACCAGCAGGGAGGTCCTCCTGAACCAGAGACTAAAATTGGGCCAGGAAGGACATGTGGGCTCTGGGATCAGGAAAAAAGAGAGGGGAATGTGAAGTGGAGGAGGAGGGCGCCTGGGTGGCTCAGTGGGTTAGGCCTCTGCCTTCGGCTCCTGTCAGGATCTCAGGGTCCCGGGATCGAGAGAGCACTGGGCTCTCTGCTTGGTGGGGAGCCTGCTTCCTCCTCTCTCTCTCTCTCTCTCTGCCTGCCTCTCTGCCTACTTGTGATCTCTCTCTGTCAAATGGATGGATGAAATCTTTAAAAAAAAAAAAAGAAGGACGAGGAGAGGAAGAGGAAGGGGAAGAAGGAGGAAGAGGAGGAGGGAAAGCAGAAGGAGAAGGAGTGATTTGAGAGGGAGCAGGAAATTCTCCAGCCCCAAAATCTCTGTTGCCTAAAATCTCAGCTTGAAATTTTCATTTGGGGGGACAGAGTCTTTCATTCTTTATTTTTATCTTTCAAAATGAAGCTTTTCTTGCCAAGACAACATGAAAGGCCTAATAGCACGTAAGACACTGAAAATCACACAATAGGCAGGAGCAGAATGAAGCAAACGGTCACTGTCACTATTTGCCAAAGATCAGCTGGTTAGACCGGCCGCTGGTCATGGTCATGACCACAAAAAAAAAAAAAAAAAAAAAAAACACCACCCAGAAGGGGAGAGAGAGAGGTTGGGTTCATATAGGGGGTCAGGGTCTGTGTGGATCTTCACCCCCACTGACCTCGGGAAACGCTGACCTTTTTCACCTAGAAGCTCAACCCTCCAGACAAACCTCCAAAGCAGAAAGAGAAGGAAGGGTTCCCGGTGATCTCAACTTCCTCGACAAAGGGCTCACCAGAGAAAAGCCCTGGAGACACTCATGGCAGAATTGCTAAGATCCCAGTCTCTGGAGTGAAACTGCCTGAGTTTGAGTCCTGGCTCTTCTGTCTGGATCTGAGACCTTGATCCCCATGTCTCTGAAGCCCAGTTTCCTCGTTTGTAAAGTGAGGCTGATGGGAGGACTTATTCCAAAGGGTGATCATAAAGGTTAAACAATATAATGCACTTCTCCGTAAAAAATCAAGCACTATTCTTCCTTATTACCACCAATTTTCTGCAACTAGCCAACAAAGACTCCCTTGGAGGTTTCAGACTATGACGAAGACTGCCTGGCCAGAACAACACTTTTTAGCTTCATTTTCCCCATCATTCCGTACTTCCTTACTGAGCGCTTATCATGAGTAGGACTTTACAAGACATATAAACACTAGCATAGCACAGAAAGCTCTCCGTCTTGAAAGAATGTACCTCAGTGGGCACAAAAAGACACAGTCTCAAGAGACTTCAACTTGGAACAGTGGACAGAGCTGTATGCTGGACCTACATGGCCTCGTATCATTTAGGATTCCATTAGGCAGCAAATAACTGAATCACCCTGAATGACAGTAGCTTCACCAAGGCAGAAGTTCCTTGTTCTCGCCAATAAACACGGTCAGAGACAAGCACTTCAGGCTGGTTTTGGGGCCCACCAAGTGTTAAGGGTTTGGGGAGCCCCCAGTGGAGGGGTCTCCCTCATCGCCCCACGTGGTCCTCAAGTCTGGCCACCTTTCTCTTCATCAACATCTCCATTCCTCGCCAGAGCCACACTTAGAGAGCACACACCATGTGCCAGGAGCCATTCAAATCACTCTTCAAATATTAATTCTAGAATCCTGACAGTAGCCCTATTATGTCAATATTATTTTCATTTCTATTTTACTGCTAAAAAAGCTGTGGCATGAGAGGATAAAGTAACTTGCCCAAGGTCACACAACTAGGTGGCAGGTGGCAGGGCCAGGATTTCAACTCAGTCTGGCTCCAGAATCCGGCTACTAGCAAGGAAGGGCATTCCCTACCCTTTAATGACACTTCGGCCAGAACTTAGTCAAGTGACCATATCCAGCTGCAGGAGAGGCTGGGAAATGTAGTCTTTATTCATGACAGCAAAAGATTGGGAGTTGTATGACTAAGAAATGTGGGGAAACAGGTTCAGGGGACCAATTTGAAGTTCGTGGTATGAATCCCCATAATTCCATTCCCTCTTCCATGGTGAGGCACCCCAGCAATAATTCTGTCTAATATGACCCATCCCTTGGTGCTATAAGACCCATCCCAAAGCCTGTGATAAAAGTTCCCTTGTTCCCTTGTCAGTTTCTGACAATTGCCCAATTGTTATCAAAGGGTTTTTTTTTAAAGATTTTATTTATTTATGTGAGAGAGATTTTATTTGTACATACACACACGCACATGTGCACAGCAGGGAGGGGCAGAGGGAGAAGCAGATTTCCCACTGAGCAAGGAGCCAGATGCGGGGCTCAATCCCAGGACCCCTGGGGGTTATGACCTGAGCGGAAGGCAGACACTTAACCGACTGAGCCATCCAGGCGTCCCTGCCATCAAAGGATTCTGACTCCACAACAAGCAAATGTGGTAAGTGCTGCTACCAGTGTCAAGGAAATGCTGTGAAGATCGGAGGTCTGGCCTAGGCTATCAGAGGAGGCTTCACAATCTGGGGTATTGTAGCTATTCCTAGACACATAAAGTGCTGGCCACATGCCAGACACTCTTCCGCTTTATACACAGTCTCACTTAGTCCTCCAATGCCCAATGAGGCAGCCACTACTGCTATTATACCCATTTCACAGATGGGCAAACCAAGGCACAGAGGGGTTAAGTGACAAAAAGTCCAACGCTAGAATTAATAGAAGTGCATATTTTCCCAGTCAGTCTGGGTCGGACTCCCATGGTCTTAACCATCATTTGGGTTTCGGTGTTCAGTGTCTGGGCTGAGTCTTGAACAAAGGGCAGGATTTTGTCTGGGGCAGAGGCGGGACTGCGTACACCAAGCAGAAGGCACATGTCAGGCACATCATGGCACATCAGTAAGTGCAAGGCTGATTTGGGGTGAGGGAGAGGTCTGGAACAGTTGCAACACACAGCTTCTAAGGAGCAACAGTGGGCAACCAGACCGGAAAGCGGGGTTGAGGGTCAGTTCAGGGTGGAGACTGTGAGTCTATGCTAAAGAGTTTGGGGTTACTTTGGTGGCACTGGGGAGCCATTGAGGGTGTTGGAATCAGGAAGGAACACTCTCTGGGCCTGGCCTTGGGATGATGGCTCAGGAATATGAGCTACGTGACTGGAAGGGGGAAGACAGTCTGGAGTCTCCTACAATAAACATGTCAATACATGGAATTTCAAGAGTGTTAGGGAAGGGAAGATGGAGATGTGACTTCTTGGGGTCAAGAAGCAGACCTCGGGGGTGCCTGGGATACGAAGGAGAGACGTCAAAGGCAATTCCAGAGAGATTCTGTGCCTGCTGGGAGGGTGGGGACAGGGGAAGGATGAGTTCTGGTTGGACAGCATGAGTTTGAGGGGCCCCTGGGACATGCTGGTGGAGAATCTTTCTGGCAGAAACATGGAGAAGTAGCCTGAACTAGAAACGCAGCTCTGAGGTCAGATTCATGGTGCGCTCCCTGAAGCTGTGGGCACAGAGGACACGTTGGGAGAGACCCTTGCCCAGAACCTGCTGGGAAGCCACAGAAGGCGTAGTCAGGAGCTGGGAGGCAGCCGGTTGAGGGATCTGAGGATAGCCAGGCATGTGCACACCCTAGAAGACCAGAACAGACTCTCAAAGAGGAAGGCAGGACCCCCGCTGCCAAAACTCGTGGGGACGGGAGAGCAGGAGGTAGATGAGGGGTTCGGCTCCCTGCTGGCCCTGCCCTGGGAGAGTCCCCACAAGCTTTCTTGTTGCCCTGGAAATGGCTCCAGCCCTGGAAATGGCTCCAGCCCAGAGGATCTGCAGCGTCAAATCATTCAGATTTACGATGGAAAATGGCCCCAGGGACTAGAGCAATTTATTGCTCACAGACGGATTCCAACTTGTCTATGAAAGTGCCTCATTCTGGTCCCGACACTGGGGCATGTTCACACCTCTGGTGAGGAGTCAGGCCTGCCCAGATGATTAGCATGTGGGCTCAGCTCCGTGGGGAGCAGCAATACCCCCTGAAGGAGGCCAGGCGACCCTCTGAGCCGGGGCCACCCCCTCCACACCACCCGGAGACATGGAGGCAAGGCCTCTGGCAATCCTGCGCCCCAGTCTGTCCTGGGCTCCGTGAGGCAGGCCGCATCTCCCAGGAGGGCCGGGGCCCTGTGGCCTCACAGAGGCCTGGGGAGCAAGGCTTTGCCATCAACCTCCAGCTCAAAACATTAAGAACTGTGTGACCCTGAGCAAACTCCTTGGTCTGGGACAGTTCCCGGTTCTATAGAGAGAAAAGCAATGACTACGGAGTGTGAGGTCCCAGGACAAGAACTGCTGTACCACCCCCCTCAATTTGTCTCCTTCCTCAGCCCCAGGCCCTCCCTCCCCAGCCTCCCCTCGCAGGCGGGCCTCCCTCATCGCCCCAGGCCCCTCAACTAGCAACTTAGAAAACCGTTGCAACCTCTCCAGGAAACGGGGCACAGTGAGGGCCCAACCCGGGAAAGGGCCTGCTCCCAGTCAGAAACTTCCAGTGGCCCAGGTAGAGCTGGAGGCAGGCCACCTGGATCAGCAGGCCTGTGACGGAGTAGCCAGGGCCCTCGCCTCCCTGAGCCACTGGCCTGGCAGGCTAACGGGTAACCCACGGTGTCCTCCCCAGCTTCCTCCCCAGCTTCACGTTGTGTTTTGTTGCTGTTTCTCTATCATTATAATCCCGCTTTCTCCATCGTCTTTACTGGTCTATATGAATGCGGGAACAAGGGACCAATTGTGAAACGATGCAGAATTCTTCATGCTCTTGGCTAATTTTTAACTCCCTGGACTGCTGACCTCTCCCACTCCCAGCTCAGTCCCAGGCAGGTTTATTTTCTTTGCTGTACATCCTTAAAAAAAAAAAAAAAGAAAGAAAGAAAGAAAAGGATTGGAGCCAGGATGGAGAAACAGATTAGAGATTTCACTGTTTCCATTGACACTCTGGCCATCCACCCCCTCTGCTGGAATCCACTCTGGGCAGAGTATGAGAAGGCATTTCCCAAAAGGAGACATTACCCGCTTGCCTCCTGGGCATTTGGCCCTTTCACTCCATTTCCAGTGTGTGTTGGGGATGGGGGGTCCCGCTGGAGTCGGGGGTGCATCCCAAGGTAGCTGCTGAGGCAGACAAAGGAAGTCAGATGTGTCCCAGTGCCCCCCTTCCTCCCGCCCTTATGTATGCACACTCTGTGACAAGGTCATTAGCCAAGGTGGTGAATGCCAAAATCACTCATCAGCTCCAACCCAGACTCCTGGTGGGTCATGGGGGCAGGGGTGGGGGTGGGGGGCTTGTGATTGGCAGAAAACTCAGTTCCTACCCCAATAAGTGTCTATAGTGTGTAGCTAGGGAGACAAGATTGCCAATTGGAATCGTTCAGAAACAAAATAAGATGTAGAATTTTAAAATCTGAGGTTCGAGAAACGGGTCTTATCAGTGTTTGCAGGGGCCCAGTGGGTGTCTTGGCAGAGCCCTGGAAGGTGTGAGAGCAGGGCCTGTTCAGCAACCATGCAGGGAGTGGGTGAGGGAGAGCAGCTGGAGGAAAGAGCGATCTTGGTCACCCGAGCACCCAATCATGAGATTGTGTCTCAACACAGTGACCAGCCATGACCAGCTAAGGCCAAGAGGGCTGGCTCCTCTTGGAGCTACTTGAGGAAGCTGAGGCTTGGGTTTTGTGTGGCAAGAAGCTTAAACTTCAAGGAGGGTTATAAGCACACACCTGATTTATCTACTACCACCACGGAGGCCCAGGAAGGCCCAGAGGGGTGAGGACTAAAGGGGCAATCGGGTGGTGTCAGAGCCAAGCCCTCAGTGTGCTGGACTGGGCAGTGGGTGTTGTGAACTCACCCATTTCTTGGCTGGAGAAAGACAAGGAGATAATTTGAGACAGTGATCACTGGGGTAGCAGAAGATGGCCCAGAAGATATGTCTTGGCCAATTACAGAAGAAGCCCCACCCTCAACTCAAGAGACCCCAGAGGCCCTGCAGTCTCTGATTAAAGAGTTCGGGTCCTCTCCTAATACCTCCCTTCCCATCATCAGCACAGAGGAAACCGAGAAGATTAGCCCCCCATACACTTGACTAATCTCTCCGGAGCAGAGACTAGAGGCCCTGGAATCATTCCCAGAGGCACCTTGTCCGATGTGGCCCCACTCTGCAAGCCCACAGGAGGGTGGGAGGAAACCCAGAGCGTGCCACCCAAGATAAAGGTTTCCGCTGATTTTGTGGTTCAGCTGAAGTTGTATTCTTAATAGTCCAAATAAACAGTTTTCAGCCCGGAGGCCAAGACACGCCAAAACATGCCACTTGCATTTCCAGCACCCAAGGGGGGCCACAGGCACATTTTCTAAGTCACAGCCAGCACTGAACTGTGCCCAGTGGGCCACGGCAGCCAGCAGGGAGGGCCAGCTACCAGTTATGTGGCCCTGGGCTTACAGCCACCAGGCAGGGCAGGAGAGTGGAAGTTCTCCTGCCAGGGAGAGAGGAGACCTTCGCTCTCAGGGACACCATCACCCTGACCTCCCTCAAGCTGATTCTTCCCATCGGCCTCAGTTTCTGCATCTGTAAAATGGGACAGAAGGACTATTACCGCAGTTCTAAAGTGTGTTACCTTCAGCAGCAGCAGCACTTGAGAACTAGCTGAGAATACAAATTCTCAGGCACCACCCCTACTGGATCAGAGGCTCTTGGGCAGGACCCAGAAATCTGTGACTCGGGGACCACTGATGTTAGGTCTATATATGTCTGTCTGCTCTAACATTTTCCTGAGCCATATTTCTTTTACCCAGGAGAACTATTCACAGGTTATATTATACCCTTGAAAGAAGGGGCAGCCTTTCTTTTGAGAAAGACGGAGAGCTCAGACTTGTTGCCCATTCCAGTCTGGTCAGGGGTTAGCATCGCCCAAGCTCTGGGCTCCGCTGGAACTCCGCCCTGGGTCCTTTTGTGCTCTGGAATCTGCCCCAGGCTCTGAACTCTGGATCCCGGGTGTGGCCTGGCTGTTAGCCGCCCAGAGAAGCCAAGGCCAGGCAGCCCCCAGCAGCTGGCACAGGGCAGGAAAGGCTCACCTCCAGACCACCGGGTGAGCTCCACCAGGAGGTTTTTGAGGCAAGCTCTAGAGAACGTTGGCATCAGTGAAAGAACCAAAATTTGATTTCCTTACATCTAGCCTTTACAGAGCTAAAAGCCCCAGGGAGAGTGCCCCGAAGAGGGACAGCAGCTGTCAGCATATAGTTTCTCTGCAAGGACCTTCCTAATGCAGGCAAGGCCATGGGGTCCCTGTGGGGAGTTACAAGCACCCCTCCCCAGCTTAGATCCCGGGCTCTGCTTCTGCCACAGAGACGTCCTTGGACATCCCACTGTCCCAGCATGGTGGCCTCCACTGACTGGCCTTTTGGAGCTTGTTTCCTGGGACACACTAGCTCTGGAAACAGTGCAGGCCGGCTCACAGATGGACTGAAGGGCAGGCCTAGGTCAAGGAGGGCCGGGGGGTTCGGAGGCAGCTTGTCTCAGCGTGTAGGGGGACCCTGGGAGCTGGGCCCAGAGAGCTGGTGGTGACAGAGGGCCAGCAGGAATGGGAGGCAGAAGCTAGACGGGGCTACAGACCACCGAGGCCCAACCAGCCCCCTTGGCTCCAGCTCCTCTAGCTCAGGCTGGCTTGGGGGGCTGCTCTCTGGCGGCGACAGGGAAGGACTGGCAAAGAGACTGTCGGTCCAGTCAGTAGTATCTTCCTCTTTGGGCCCTGGAGCCATTGAACCATGGGGCTCATTTTCACTGAAACATGCTTTCCCCAGATTTCTGGAGCCTGTGATTAAGGTAACACAGTGTGTTACTAGCACTGAGGGAAGAAGCGAGGCTGGGAGAGGGAGGAGGGAGGGCCCACTGACACATCTGTCACTAATCACAGGGAAAGGCTCAGACCAAAACTCATTTCGGACCCAGAGCCTCTGGGCCCGTTTTGGGAAAGTTGACTAATCCCATAATCCTGCCCACCAGGCAATTTTTCTGCCTGGCTTCCAAGTGGGAGTGGGAGAGAGCCCCGGGGGGCCACCATCCCGCTGAGGAATGTATTCTCTTAAAGGGGACAAGCCACCTTAGTTAGGCTTTGTTCCACAGAAGTCAGTGGTTTGGGGGTGTTGGGGGTTCTGCCTGCGCCAGGTGGAGGCCAGCCCTCGAAGCAGGAGACAAGGCAAGGGTGCAGGGGGGCCCTGTCTTCACGGTGGGCAGCAGGACCACAGCCCTCTCGCACACACGCCTGGTTCAGACCTGGCACGGGAGCAGCGGTTCAGCGTTCCAGGGACCTATTACAGACGCAGAGCCAGAGCCGCGGTGCCTCCTGCCTTGCGTGGAATCCTGGCCTAGATGCACACCTTGCTGGACTGGGCCACTTTGGGGATGGACATGACCAGAGCATCCCGCAGCCCCTCCAAGAACTGCGGATCCTTTCAATCCAGACGATTCAAGTGGGAAGTGAACCACATATTCACCTTGTCCACATACCCAGTGCTGTGGAGGACCCCCCCCCCTATCAAGGCAGAGACCCTCCAGCCAGCAGCCTGGCACACGGGTAGACTAACGCACATGCATGTTCACACTCACGCACACACTTACCCCCCACCCCACAGTGACTTCAGCGCATCAGCCCAGCTGTGCACAAACAATACAAATTAAGACCAGAGTCTCTCCAAGTCACAAGAAGCCAAGTTCCAGGAAAGTTGTGTGCAAACTAGATTCGGCTCATATTTTCCCTTTGTTCGATATTATCACTTCGGAGATGTGTTGGCTTGGTAGTGGGGGGAGCAGGAAGTTTGGCAGGAAAATACTTTTTTTTTTTTTGAATCATGCTTGGAAAGAAAGAAATCCTTTCGGATTCTAGAGACAAAAGAAAATAATAGTCTCATAGTCATACCTCACCAGTACCACTCAGAGACCTCTGCTAAACCCAAGTGTTCCCTCTTGTTCTGTCTTCTAATGAGGTGTGGGAAAGGAGCAATGTCTCCTAGGGAAATTTTTTTGGTAAAGTGCCCTAAGCCAGCTTCTTCCTGTGAGTGTCCCATGGTGATCTTTGACACCCCCAAGCCCGGGGGTGGGGGAATAGTCCAGCTGGCAATAAGCATGCAATGTCTCTTTAAGAGCATGGCCTGAAAGTTTGTTTACTGGGACTGTTTGTTTGGGTCTCCGTGGGAGGAAAGGAAGAAGATAAAAGCCGGTTGGGATACTAGAAAGAACAAAAAAAAAAAAAAAAAAAAGGAGCTAGAATGCAAAGGAAAGCAAGATTACAAAAGCTAGTTAGGTCCAGAGGGAAGATTTATTTTTGCAACAAGGGTTCCAGTCCCCTGGGGACTGTTTCCACCAAGCAAGTTAATCACCCAATGCTTAGGTTTGATCGAACACAATTCTCTGAGTCCAACTGAGGGAGCCCAGGCCCACTGAGGGCCACCTGCAGGCTCAGGCCTCCTGGGCAGGAGGGTTAGACTGAGCTTGGAAGGAGGACAGGGTGTGGGTCATCTGGGGGATGGAAGCTCCCCACCTGGGCTCTGGCTAGGGGCTTCTGGACCCCAGGAACCCTGGCTACTTGAGCCCTTGTGTGCCAGGCACATGCGCACACAGGTTGATAGAGTTACTGGGGGCAAATCCCCCGGTCCCATGGCTTCTTTCAGGTCTCCCAGGGTGTTTGGGACCAGCAAGAAGAGTCCAATAGGGGTCAGGCCTGAATCAAGACCCCTGAGATATGAGGTGGGCCTCGGGGACCCTTTGCTTTAGCTGTGCCAGGGTGTTTCTGGGAGTGGCCCAAATGAGAACTATGGCTCTAGAGCCGGGGATGGAGAGGCAAGGCTGGGAGGGAGGGGGGGTTTGGGGATGGTTCTGCCGGGGTCCAGAGTCCAAACGTGGTTGACTCGGAGTGAGCTTGCAGACTGGGAGAACCCCGTAGGCTCACCCCCACCCTCTGATGAGGCTGTTCTGGGCACCAAGTAAGCCCATCCATCTACCAACAGGCCAGGCACACAGCACCCACGCCGACTGTTCTTTCTTACCCAGCCCCTAGAACAGCATGCTTCCTACAGATACAGATCTGCCCACACTGGCTCTTTGAGGCCGCGGCTCTGCAGGGAGGACAGCTGAGGGCTCTGGGTCATCATGAGGACACTATCCAGCCTGGCCTAGGCAGGCAGAGGCAACCAGGCCCTTCTCGGGGGACAGCTGGGCCAGGGTGTTCCTGGAACTGTTTCCTAGAATTTTCCTTCATGTCATATTCTGAGGATTTGGGAACAGCCTCTAAGTGGATAATCCCATTGAGACTGCTTCAAGCTCTAGCTGCACCAGCTCCAAAGCATGTCCTGTCTCCTGGCAGTGGGGACAGGGAGGGGGGTGATATGGGACAGAGATCAGGTCAGCTCCGGGCCATGGGACTAGGCACTCAGGCTTCGGTGCCTTCACACCCCCCACCCCCTCAAAGACCCCAACCCCTGGACTCCTGGCCCTGGAATGTCAGGGCACCCCTGGTAGGGGTCACAGGAGGAGCTCCTCGTTAGGGAAAAGTTGCAGTTTGTGACACCAAACCCCATTTGCCAGGAAACTGGGTGATTAGACTTGCCTCCAGTGTTCAAAGTGAAATAGCGCAGCCTGCATTCTGTCTGATTTCCCCGGGGGGAGCCAAGGGCAGTTTGTCCAGAAGTTTGGACGACTGTGTTTCTTGAGGGGAGGGGGCCGTACCCCACGCTCTTAGAATGTTTTTCAGCATTGATGAAGGGCTTTTGTATCTAGCACACGGGCTTTTGCAAAATAGCAACCTAACACGAGTGAGTTGGGTCAAAGCCTGGGAAGATGGGCAGTGGGACGGGCTAGATCTGAGCCTCCGACACATTCTTCCATTTGACGTTCTATGCCAGCCGGTTCATAAGGCAAGGCCTAAAGAGAGGGGAGCTGTACCAGTGAGGCAGGGGGCCCTTGGGGGGAGCGCCCCTGGGGGAAGGAGAAAGAGCAACAGCAAAGCATCTACTGGTCAAATCAAAATCCCAAAGGCCCCAGAAACCCTCTCAGGAGGGCCTGTCAGGGACTAGGCTGAAGTGTGCACTTGCTCAAAACCTGTCACAGGCTCCCACTCTCCCGCACGTCTTCCACGGGGCCCCATGCAGCCGCCTCTTGCCAAATAAACCAGCCTTTGTGTGTGTGTGTCCTGGAGGAGAGAGAATGGTCTGGGGGAGGGGGAGGATCTGTTTGTCAAAATAGACCTCCTGAATGCTTTGAAGGGCCTGCAGTTTGGATGAGTAAATATTTTCCTGTTCAGATGAAAGGTGCAATCATCGCCGGTTTTTAATTACTTTAATTAGAAAAGATTGCCTGAATCTTGTACTTATCTGTACTATTGTGGGAACTGCCAGAAAATGAAGTGCAGGGAAAACAGGTGGAGTCTGACCTTTGCTCTAAGCATCTTGGATTTCTTCTAGGCTGGTAATTAAGAAGAATCAGGGGAAGTTCCTTGCAGAATCTAGGAAACGCAAACACACACACAATCATAGACACGAGGGCACGCTGGCGCGCACGCTTTCTCTCTCTCTCTCTCTCTCTCTCTGACACACACACACACACACACACACACACATTCTCATGCACATGTGTGCACATGGGTGGAGGGAAACATGGACCCCAGTGTGGCAGACCAGAAAGTTCCAACTCAGAGAGTGGCATCCGGCTCCCAGCCCTGAGAGGTGGCTTAATGAGTTTCCCAGGGTGGCCTGAAATGATTAATTAAGCAGACAGCCCCTCACACCCTCCCCACACAACGGAAACCCAGTAACGGTCTGTTTGGGGGGGGGAGCAGCAGGGGCCCCAATTCCAGGGGCGGTTAGGGACGTGGTGTAAGAGCCAGGAGCCCCAGATAAGGGATGATAGCAACGGCCAGTAACGGCCACCAAGGCTCACCCTGCCCAAGCTCCTCTGGTCTCCTGCTCTGAGTCTGGGTCCTGCCCAAGCCCAAGGAACCCTTGGCAAAACGGCAGAGCAGGCATTCTTGTGTCTGGCCTCCCTCCCTGCCCATTTCTACTGTGCACCATTCCTGGGTCCCAGCTGGACACAGGGTAGGGGTTCTGGACACTGCCTGGGTGTCTGGACCCACAGGCGCTGAGCACCAAGGGGAGGAAAAGAGGGGAAACTGCAGTCTTTCAGAGCTATGGGGGGCAGGCACGAGGTGCCCAGAGCCTTCCATTAAACACCCACTGATTCAACAAATGTGTGCTGAGCGATTCCAGCGTTCCAGCTGCAACAGTGAGCGGTGGTATGACATAGACACCCCGGGGCCCAAGCCATGGGGATCCAGATTTTGTTGCCCTTAGAGAGTCCTGGAATCCAGGTGATTTTCACGGACAAGCAGGGCTCAGTGCTCAGACATCCAGAGACACCTCTGGTTGCTGCCTCTGTACCCTAACCACTCCCCAGAACCCTATGGAGTTTCTGTCAGAAAGTGCCCCCAAGGATTCAGCTGGGGCGCCGAACGTCGGGGCCTTTTCTTCCACAGACAAGGGCATGGCCCTCCTTCCCAGACAGTCGCGTTCCCCAGGGATCGGGACAAGAGCAGGGCAAAGGTTTCTGCCATAAGAAACTCCTAGGCTGGGGGTTTGAAATCTGTCCTGGGCCTTGTAAACAGGCCTTGTGAAGGGGACAGGGGCTCTGAAGCAGGCCATGGGCCCAGCCTTTCTGAAGGGCATAGTGGGTGGAGGAGGGGAGCAGGCAAGGGTCTGTTTTCCTCTCTAAAACACTCCGGGGGCTTGGGCTGTATTTCCAGCCTGCTGTTTACAGCACCAGCAGCCATGTCCACGACCGTGTCTGATGTACATGATGTTCTTCTCTGCAGCTGTCTATCTGTGTTCGAGCTGAGCGTCTGACCATGGCTGTGTCTGAAGGAGGCCCTCAGAGGAAAATGGCTCCGGCCTCCACTGTGTGAGCTTTTCCACCTCAAAACATGGCTAAAATAAACCTTACTGAAAAAGCTTTCACAACAATTTTTTTTCCTGTCCCTGGCATGGGCAATAACACCAGCAGGTCTCCACGGTCAATTTAGGAAGCTTGGGAAAACACTGCTTGTAATTAAAAGTCTAGAAGGGCCTCAATTAGGGCAGTGTTTGCCCTGCCAGGCCCATTCCCAGACCCCACTCGGCAGCATTCCTCTCCAGGCTGGAAAAGCCTTTGATTCACACCAAATGTTCAGTGGCCACACTGGACCGGGCCTTGGCACGGCCTCTTTTGCCAACTGCTCAGGGCATAGGCAGGTCTCTGCCCCGGAGCCTGGGACCCAGAGCTTTGTCAGCTGAGACTGGGGCAGCAGGCCCAGTGGCTCTCCCTGGCTCCTGAGTTCCCAGCCCCTCCCTGAGAGAAGGGGGCACCCAGCCCACCCAGCACCCACTCCCTGACCAGGGAGGCTGCACTCACTCTAAGAATTAAAGGCTGCATCTCAGGCCTATCTGAGGCTGAGGCAGCTGTGGTCAACGTGGAGAGAGGGTGGTGTAGAGGGACAGTGAGGGACACCCCCAGGGCTCCTCCTGACTCTGCTGAAATCATCTCCATCTGAACCTAAGCCTGCCTTGAGCTACAGCCTCCCCAGGAAATGTAATCAGAGTGCTCCAGATTATTCCCCCCAAAACCAGAGAATATAGGGCCTGGCTGCAGGTCGGTGTGGGGGGGAGTGTCAGGAAATAGTCCAAACCTCTGACCTCTTGAATTCCTATGGATTAAAGACAAGGAGTTTAACTGGGACAGGGCCCGGGGTGCCATCTTCGCTCCCTCCTGTTGGTGGGGATGGGCAGCCAATGACAGAAACATGGCGGCAGAGGGTGTTGCCTCCTCCCTGGAGCAAAGGCTCAGGCCCTCAACTGGGGCGCGGCTGAGGGAGGTGGGGTGGAAGAGAATGGTGCTGAGTCAGCTCAGGAACAAGACTCTTTTCCCTTCCAGGACACACTTGACTGTGTACACACCCGTGCGCGTGCACACACACACACACACACACACTGAGGCCACAAATGGGTCCTCAGTGTCCCAGATCACAGCCATCCCCAAACTCACATTCCAACAGAGGCTCATGCTGACCCCCGTTCACAGTCACAGACGCAGCAACAGTCAGACACAGATACCCTAACAAAGGCCCACAGGACCCATGCCAGACTGGGCCACCTTCCGGGGTCCCCCAGTCCTTGGCAGCCCCCAGTGCCTCTTGCGAGAGCAGAGGCTGACAGCTGAGTGGGGTTAAGAATCACGGTGCAGGCAGACGGTCTGTGTTGCAATGTCAAGGTCAGATCCGGAAGCCCACTGGCCACGCCCTGCGTCAGCCTGGTGGGAAAGTGCAGGGAAACCTTGGGGACGCCAGCCTCCGTGTTCTCCCCAGCTCCACTGATGCCCTGAAGGGAGGGCCTCTCCCCAGTGGCAGGGGAATGGCAGGGGAAGGGTTACAGGCTGACCAGAAAAAACAATTACTAACGGGAAAGGCAGCACATTCCAACCCTGCTTAGCAGGGCCCGCCAGGCCCGTGGGTGGTTCTTGGATTATTCGTTTCCTTGAAAACAAAAAGGAAAGTTCAGGGCAGTTCAGCTGTGCCCTGAATCTCACTCCAGGGCCTTTGTCTCCAGCCCCCTCACAGCCCGCATGGCCCCCCCACATGCACACGCGGTCCCACTGGCTCTGCCAAATGTCCACTGGGAAAGTGAGAACATTTATGCCCCCAAAGCCTGCAGGACAAGCAGGGGAGGCTGGAAAGAAGAATGGAAGCAAGCAAGGGGACTGTGGTAGGAAACACAGCCTGGAGAACTCATTACCCTAAAGGCTCCCATCTGCGATGAGGTTGGACGTTTGTTGATTCACTCAGCAAACCTGGAGGAGTCCCTGCTGTGCTCCGAACACCATATCAGGCGCTGGGCTTATCCTTGAGGGGCTCATGGTCAGGAAGCCCTCGTCTCCCCATGGGCCCCTCTGTGGTGTCTTCTACCCATCTCAGTCTCAAATCCTAGCACTCTCCTGATAGAGTCTGATTATTGGAGTCACACTGAGATATGAGGAGGCTGATAAGGCTGAAGCAGACCCTGCCAGGGTGAGGTACTTTTTGAGGAGGGTAAAGGTTGTGGGGCCTCACTGAGGAAGAACAGGAGGGGGCAGCCATCTTGCTGTAAACACAGGAACAGAATCAAATGGCCTCTGAAGTCTGTCTGAACACATCCCTCTCCTTTGATTCCCACCAAAGCCCTGGGAGGAGGAAGGCTTCCCACCACAAAGAAGGAAACTGAGGCCTGGAGAAGGATTCAGGGCCCCATTCAGGCCGTTGCCCGGACTGCCTCCTCCCTAGATTTCTCTCCTCAGCATTCCGAGCCAGCAACTCATTTCCTTTTCTTTTTTTTTTTTTTTTTTAAAGATTTTATTTATTTATTTGAGAGAGAGAGCACAAGCCAGGGGTGAGGAGGAGGGGCAAGCAGACTCCCCTCTGAGCAGGGAGCTTGATGAGGGGCTCAGTCTCAGGACACCAGGATCATGACCTGGGCCAAAGGCAGACCCTTTACTGCCTGAGCCACGCATACACCTCCACACCACCTTTTTTTTTTTTTAATTTTTTTTTTATTTGACAGACAGAGATCACAAGCAGGCAGAGAGGCAGGCAGAGAGAGAGCAGAGGAAGCAGGCTCCCTGGTGAGCAGAGAGCCCGATGCGGGGCTCGATCCCAGGACCCTGGGATCATGACCTGGGCCGAAGGCAGAGGCTTTAACCCACTGAGCCACCCAGGCGCCCCCCCTCACTATCTTTTTAAAAGATTATTCCCATCTTTGAGATTTCAGCTTAAAACTCACCCCTCTGAGAGGGCCTGTCTGACCCATGTCTGAAGCATGTCTGGTCCCTTCCGCCTGGGGAACATGCCAATTCCAAATGTGTTCCTTTGAGGTCTCTCCTCCCAACAGACTGTTGACTCCTGGAGGGAAGGACTTGGGCTCTTTTATTTACTGCGTATATCCCAGCATCTGGGAGAGTGCTGAGCACACAGTAGGTACTCAGTTAACATTTGTGGAATGAATACAGAAACGGGTGGCTCTGAGGTCAGGGAGGTAGAGCCAGATCAACGTCTAGGCCCCCCTCGGATTTGTGTCTCTCTCCCTCTCTCCCTCTCTCCAACTGCCTCAAGGGTGGAGGTGAGCGCGAAGCACAGAGCCTTTCCCCTCCACACCTGGGCTGCATCTAAAACAGCTTAAACTTTAAAAAGAAAAAAAAAATCCGATACCACAGCTGGTCTGAATATTGCTTCTGCAAGGACCAGATATACCTGGGGCATAGAGGGTGCCAGAGGCCTGTACCCCATGGGGCCTCCCCCAGAGGGAGGGCCGGACAGGGACTGGCTGTTGGGTTCCATTTGGACATGCTCGTTCACTCCTCCCGTCCGTGGACTTCCACCAGGTGCTGAGCTGGATTCTGAGACACGTGCCCGCCCTCAGAGCACCTAGAATTTTCCAGCTACCAAAGAACAATACTGAGGAATGGTGCTCAGCCCCAGCCTAGCATGAGAGGCCCCGGGAGCCACAGCAGGGCTGGAGAGGTCAGGGACAATGTCATGAGGAGGTCAGGTGTGGGCTGAGAGAGGGACTGACCAGGGTGGGCATGCCAGACATCAGGAATAGAATCTACAAAGCCACAGCGGTAAGGGAGTGCCTAGTGGGCCTGGGACACATGAGGAGTTCCCTAGGCCTGGATCAGAAGGTTCAGGCAGGGAGGCGCCGGGGAAGGAGCTGGGGAGGAATGGGCCAGGTCACCGAGGGCAAGGTCTGGGGGCCTAAGAAACCAGGGCTTCGCTGGATAGACAATGGGGAGCCCACCCGGTTTTCTAAGAAGGGAAAGACATGAGCAGCTTTGCATTTTAGAAAGCTCGCTCTATGGGACCTGTGGAGAGGGCTGGTGGGAAGTAAAACTGGGCAGGCTGAGGGGCTGTGGCCACCATCCAGGTGAACACGAGTGGCCAGGGCTTGGGGGCAGGAATAGAGGTGAGGGGACAGATGTGAGAGCTATTTAGGGAGGAGTGGGAGCGGCTTATGATGAAGTGACAAGAGGAGCCAAGGGCACAGGGGTTGTCAAAGGTGAGCCCCAGGATTCTAGTTTCCTCAGCTGGGTGGAGGGGTCAGGCAGTAAATCTGGAGGACAGGATGATGTACTGGCCTTGCCATGTGCCTGATGGGCCACTAGGGACTGGGTGTGGAGAGGGAGGGTGGGGGGAAGTGCTGGCCTAGAGCCCTAGAGCTTTCTCTTTTCTTTCTTTCTTCCTTTCTTCCTTCCTTCCTTCCTTCCTTTCTTTCTTTCTTTTTTTCCTTCTTTCTTTCTTTCAGATTTTGTTTATTATTTGAAAAAGAGAGAGAGAACTCAAGATCAAGACAGTGAGAGAGAACATAAGCAGGGAGGAGGGGTAGAGGGAGAAGCAGACTCCCCTCTGAGCAGGTAGCCCAATGTGGGGCTCAATCCCAGGACTCTGGGATCACGACCTGAGCTGAAGGCACACACTTAACCAAATGAGCCACCCAGGCGCCCCTGGAACTGTCTGAACCCAGACATCCATATACAGAGGTAGAGGATGAGGCAAGGAAATTGTGCCAAATAGGAAAAGAGGACCAAAGACAGCTGCCCCTGCCTTGGGGCCAGATCAAAGCTCAGGGTCCCTCCAGACCCACTTCCTGTCTTTCCACCCATCCTTTGTGTGAGAGAGCTGGCTAGAGACAGCCTGGGGGAGGGCAACAGATTAGGACAGATGGAGGGCCTCAGGTGGGGGGCACGAAGGGGCAGAGGCAGGATGAGGCCCAGGTTCCAGACAGGTATCTCCCTGGTCCAGGCCTAACTAAGGCCCAGCAGCCCACTGGGAGTCCCAGGTGCAAGGGCTGGATGCTTGCAATGGTTTCCCTTGGTTCTGGGTGGGGACAAACCCAGCCTGACCTGACCTAGTGGCCAGAGACTGTAGGGTCAGTGCCTCACCAGGGTCCTATTAGTCCAGGGCCTGCCTGGTCCAACTCAGGGTGCGGGATCTCCAGTCTCTTGTTTCTTCCCATGGGATGTCTCCAGGGACCAAACACTGAGGTGACAGGGAGAAGCACATGCGGAAATAGGAACCTTGAGCTGGGCGTCATTTTCCATTCCCTTTCCTTTCTGTGGTGTTGAAGAGAGAGCTTTACTTCCCTTCCCTTCCCTTGTTTTCCGCTTTGCCTTTGGTGGGCTGCACGCCAGCTTATCCCAGCCAAGGTGGCCGTGGTCTTCAGGAATCCGTCACCAGCCCTCGGCCCCTTTGCCTGAGGTCAAGTGAGGCCTTGGGACCCCAGCTCACTCCCTACTCCCCAACTCTATCCAGACTCCAGTGTATCCCCACCTTTTACCTGGTCCCCCCACTCTGGCTCAGGCTCTCCCTGAAGAAGGCCCAGAGGACAGGGCTGGGAAGAATACATAAGACCAGCAGACATGCCAGTTTTTCTCCTCTGGCTTTCTTAATGACAGCAACGTTGCCAGGGGCCAGCCACTAGCAGTCCCCTCCGTCTCAGGGACCTGTGCCCAGCCAACCTCTGATGCCAGCAGAGGGCCCCATGGGACCCTTGCCCACCCCATCCACCTCACCCTCATTCCCACCTCTGATACTCCTGCCCCTGCATCTATGGGGTGGGAAGAGTGTCCACAGCTCCATTCTGGCCACTGAGACTTGCCCATCGAGGTGGAAATCACTGTGGTAATTAACAACCCTCCTTGGAGGCCACTGGCGGGGGGTGAGAGGAATAGGAGGGAGACAACAGAGCCAGCTCCATGGGCCAATGAGGAACCCAGAGAAAGGCCAGGGATCCCCAAGCTGTTCTTGGGGCTGAAATAAGAATTAGTAGCCCTTGTCCTTCAGAGGTGACACAAGGCCCGGCCCCCAGCATGTTCCCTGGAGAGAGAGCAATGGAGGCACGGGGAGAGGTCAACTCCCAGCCCAGAAATGAGTCTTGTCAGGGAGTTGGGGTGCCCAAGAGATGCCCCTAGGGGCCTGCTGAGTCACAACCATCCCTTCCAAAGCACTGATCTCTCACCCGCCCTACAGGCAGCAAACCCAGACTCTGCCTCGGACAGTGTTGTGGGGAAGAGGTTGGGGGACAGCACCTGCAAGGCAGAAACCTAATCACAGACTGGAGGCGCTGGAGGAACCAGCTGACCCCCCCCACCCCGTCCCTCAGGAGCCACCCTGTCTTTAGCCTTCATTCAGGGGCTTCTTTCCTAAGGTTTCATTTGAAGAACAAGCCCAGAGCTGAGAAAAGTTTGGTCATGTCTGGGCTGGGTGATGCCTACATCCATCCCCGCTCGAACCTCCCAGGACTGGGCCACACTGCACCCGCTGCAGGAGGGCCCAGGCTGCTGGGGGATGGAGGGCGGATGGAAACAAAGGACCTTCTCCTTGAACCTCGGATGGACTGCAGCACTGAACACCCAGATCCATATGCCCAGGACACAGAGGAACGAGGCTGGCTGGGGGAAGTGGGCTCAGGAAGGTCCAAGCAGGCCCAGAGGAGAATGTGCACCTGCATTCTCCCTTATACGCCTATGCACACAGGCGCGTACACAAGCAGTCCATCCCTCATAACCCCCGCACAGCCAGGCCTACAGGAGAAGACTCTGGCTGGGGACGTTTCCTTATGTCGGCCTCTGAGCCCTGCCCCATTCCCACTTACCTCCTCTTTGGACTCTTCAAGCTGACCTAGCAGAGCTCTGTCTGAAGATGAGGAAAACATCTCTATCTGTTTTTCAAATATTTGGGGCTTGCTAAAGACCAACACATTTTTTTTAAAGTGTGTATAATTTGAGGGCAATTTAATCCATATGTTTCTGATTCTCTTGCACTTAAATCATCAAAATATTGATTTTTAAGAGCCATTTGATGTCTAAGGAACCTTTTTAATAAGCTTTTAAAGCTCTTTAAACCCCGAGCCTGGAGCCAGTGCCAGGACTCAGGCAGGCCGCCGGCTGGCCGCACCCCCTCCCCTGGGTCACGGTTACTCGGAGCCAAGTCTCACTTCCCCTCCAGCAGGCTTCACCTCAGCCTGGCCTCCCTGATTCCTCCAGAACTACCCAGGGGTCCCAGCTACAGTTCCTTGCTATCGGGACAGAGGGGCCCACCCACTCCATCTTTTTGCAGACTTCTCTCACACTTCTTCAAAGCACCCTGAAGACATCAAACAAGAGGAACAAACAAAATTTTGAATGTTTAAACTATGTGAAATATTTTTTTAAATATTTTATTTATTTATTTGTGTGTGTGTGTGAGAGAGAGAGCATGGACAAGGGGAAGGGACACAGGCAGAGAGAGAAGCAGACTCCTCACTGAGGACAGATCCCCCAACTCGAGCTCGATCCCAGGACCCCGGGATCATGACCTGAGCCAAAAGCAGATGCTTAGCCGACTGAGCCACCCAGGTGCCCTAAACTCTGTGTAGTATTTTGTTGCACTAATTGTGCTGTAATTTATTTAACCGATCCCTGTGGAAGACCATTTCAGTTATTTCTCCTGGTACACCTTTATGCACATTCCTGATTATTTCCTTTGACTAGGTTTCTAGACGACAGAATGTGGAGACCAAGAGAATGCACAACTTAACACTCTCTAGACACATGTTGCCACATCATTTTGCTGAGATTGTCCCAATTTATGCTTGCAAAGCTCTCCCCTCCCATCCTCTTGAGAAGAATTCTTGTTATTTTTTATTCAAACAATGCCAGCCCGTCTGAACACACACAGGCTCTCTCGCTTAGCAGTTCAGAGTTGGCTCTGCTATTTACTAATTGAGAAAGCTACTAATTCTGGCTGTGCCTGTTTTCCCATCTATAATTTGGGGATAATGATGGCACCCACCACAGACCTTTGTTCTAGGAATTAAATGAGATCATCCATATAAACTACTTCGTATAGTGTCTGATGCGTAGCCGGGGCTCGAGAAATGATGGCTAATATTATAATCCTTTCTGCTGTTCCTTCAGCCCAGAATGCTACTCTTTCCCACCTACTGATGTGCTTTCCACCCCTCCTTTTGGATGCACTCACTACCCCAGTCATTATTTGTCTTTAAATTTAGTGTCTATCTTGCCCGCTAAGCTGTCAGCTCCCAGGCAGGGGAGGGCAAGGTTGGGGTTTATCTAATTTCCAGAGCCTAGTACAGAGCCTTACCGGCTGCAGACACCCAGGAAACATTGGTTGAATAGAACTAAACTGAATGGAATGTCCAGCATCAACAATGGATGACTTTTTCCCTTTTAATTTTTTTCCTGGAGTAGAGTTAACCCACAACAGTTACAGTTGACAGTTTCTGGGGTACCACGTCATGATTAAATTTCTCTCTATATTATGTGGAGTGACTTTTTATTATTTCCAGAAATCTTATTCATCCACAAATGGTAGAGATTTGCTCTCCTGAGAATCATCAAAAGAGCATGCTGAGACTCGGGGCACCTGGGTGGCTCCATTGGTTAAGCTTCTGCCTTCGGGGCGCCTGGGTGGCTCAGTGGGTTAAGCCGCTGCCTTCAGCTCAGGTCATGATCTCAGGATCCTGGGATCGAGTCCCGCATCGGGCTCTCTGCTCCGCAGGGAGCCTGCTTCCTCCTCTCTCTCTCTCTGCCTGCTTCTCTGCCTACTTGTAATCTCTCTCTGTCAAATAAATAAATAAAATCTTTAAAAAAAAAAAAAAAGCGTCTGCCTTCGGCTCAGGTCATGATCTCAGGGTCCTGGGATTTAGTCCCATATCCGGCTCCTTGCTCAACAAGAAGCCTGCTTCTCCCTCTCTCTGCTGCTTCCCCTGCTTGTGCTCTCTCTCTCTCTCTGTTATATATGTTATATATACATCTATATATATATTGCTCTCTCTCTGAGATAGACATATGTGTGTGTATATATATATACATACATACACACATATGTGTATATATATATATATATTTTTTTTTTTTTTAAAGAGAAAGGGTGCACTGAGTCTCAAAAGGCAAGTCCCCAAGGTGAGTCCCAAACTGTGTAAAGAGGTGGCCGCATCCCTGGTGGCTCCTCCGTGGTCAGTCTAGGCAGATGACCTCATTCTAGCCAAAAAGTCGAGCTGCAACTGACCTTCCACACAGCCCATGCCCTAAGCCAAAGCTCTTTTCATTAGTTATCTCCAACTTGCCCTTTCTCTGCCAGATACGGTTTCTTTGTCATTCCAGCTGGGAAATAAATCTGCCTCCTGCACTCCTGGCTCTGTGAGAGACCCGGGGCTCAGTAAGCACTTGGCAAGCAGGAAGGGAACCTTGCAGATGGCTGGGAAGGGACTTCCTGTTCCCCCCTACTGCTCTGCTGTGCTCTGGAGAAACCCATCGCTGGTTGCCCCGCCACCATGGGGGAACAGAGATTGGTGCCGTTGGATTTGTATCTTTCGGTCCCTCCAGAAGCTCACCAGGGCCTGGGGGCCCCAGAGGAAGCCCTCAGCCTTCTAGACAGAACCTGAATTCCAAGGCATCAGGCAGAGAGGGCCCCATGTCCTTCGCCCCATACCTACAAGGAACCAGTTCTGCCCCAAACAAGACCCATGTCAGCTCAATTCAAATCAATTCGATGGCATCCCAGCAATTCTGACACTGTCCCAGTCAAGGCCTGGGGAGGTGGGCAGCCAGTCACTGAGGTGGAGGGTAAGAATTAAAGCGACCTCACCTCGGCACCCCAGTTCCTCAAGCTTTGATCTCCTCTAACTCTTTCTGTCCATGTGGTTCAGTACCGAAAAGACTATGTACTGCTCTCTATTTCCAATGAACTGTTCCCATGCAGGTGTGTGTGTGTGTGCATGTGTGTTTCTAGTTCAAGTTCCTGCAGTGCAAAGATAATATGGTGAGTTTCCTCGGACTCTTCCACAGATCTTACACAAGGCAAGGCACAAAGCTGAACGACCGAACCAAGGAATGAATGAACGACACAGCCTGAACTCCCACTCGGTCGGAGGATCCAGGAAGAGAGTTAGACTGGGAGTCAGGAGTTCCGCATTTGAAATGCAACAGGTGCTGTGTGACCTGGGCTGACCTTGCTCCCTCTCTGTTGCTCATTGTCCATCCCCCAAAAGAAGGAATTGAATTAGAGGATCCCTAAGAGTCTCCCCAGCTCTGAAGACACTGAGGTCTCCTTCCCACACTAGGCTCTGTTCCCAGTTGCCAGCCCCACTCAGTCAATCCAGACACAGAACTCATCAGAACCCTGAAGGCCCCAATCAGGCTCGGGGAGGGCCTTTTGCTCCCCTGCCTCATGGGGCTCAGGGCTATTTTGTCTAAATTCTCCAGGAACAGAAAAAAAGCACAGAGGCTTTTGCTAAAGCCCGGTCGGCAGGTCTCTCTAAGGACAGGGATTAAGTTTGTCTCTGTTGATCCCCCTCCGGTCAACTCTCCTGTCTGGGAACCAGCTTCAGATTCCCTCGGGTTTATCTGCCCCATATGCCATTCCCTTTCCATTACCCCCTCGTGTCCTGCTCAACAGTCCCCCTGGAACACCTTTGCAAAGCAGAAGAGATCCCAGGAGAACAAAGTAAATCTTGTTTTAACTGAATTCCCTCTTCATTCGATAATTCCTGCTTGGGAAGGAAGAGGAGAGCCTCTTGACTCCTGGCCTGGAGTGTGGGACCCTCACATCAGACCTAAAACACCATCTCTACTGGCAAGGAGTGGGGACGGTTTCAAAGGGCCCCGGCGTCCCCTCATCCCAGCCCAGTAAGTTTTCAGGCTATGATGGAGCAGCAGGTGGTGGGTCTGTGGGCTGACCTTTACAGGATTATGTGGATTTGGCAGGGTCACACAGAGGTCAGCAAGTCTGGGAGGACAGAGCCCAGCTCCACACTGGAGAGGTAGGCAGAGAGATCTCCGTTTCTGAGTGACCCCTCTGTCTCAGGGTTGCCTGTCTGTCTGCCCCAGGAAATAGGGCTGCTGCTTCTCAAAAGGGTCTTACTCTCTCTACCCAGGAAACCATCTTTGGGCTATAAGGTGCCATTTCTACTGATGGCAATAGAAGATTCCTGCAGTGATGGGAATGTTTACATAAAGAGTAGATGAGCAATTTTTGAGCAATTTATGCAATTTTTTAAAAAAGATCTTATTTACTTTATTTTCTTAAAAAGATTTTACTTACTTATTTGAGAGAGAGTATGAGAGGCAAAAAGGTCAGAGGGAGAAGACTGCCCATGGACCTGGGAGCCCAACACGGGACTCCATCCATGGACTCCAGGATCATGACCTGAGCTGAAGACAGTTGCTTAACCAGCTGAGCCACCAGGAGCCCTTAATTGTTTATTTTAGAGAGAGGGCATGTGTGTGCATGAGTAGGGGTATGGTGCAGGGGACGAGGGAAAGAGAATTCCAAGCAGACTTCCCACTGAGCACAGAGCTTGATCTCACCACCCTGAGAGCATGATATGAGCTGAAATCAAGAGTCAGACGCTTAACCAACTGAGCCACCCAGGCACCTCTTTATGTGATATTTTTTAATCCAAGTTTTAAAAATCCTGATGTTCCAAAACAGAGGAAACACCGATACTTCAATATTCAAACAGAACAATCTTTTGTTTTTAAAATAAAGTTCTTAGAGTTCATAATGAATGGCGGTTCTCTCAGAAAGCCCTTTTTTTAAGAAAAAGATTTTACTTATTTATTTGACAGACAGAGATTACAAGTAGGCAGAGAGGCAGGCAGAGAGGAAGAGGGGGAAGCAGGCTCCCTGCTGAGCAAGGAGCCCGATGTGGGGCTTGATCCCAGCACCCTAAGATCATGACCTGAGCCGAAGGCAGAGGCTTTAACCCACTGAGCCACCCAAGTGCCCCAGAAAGCTCATTTTTAAAGGCCTTAATTCTGACTCCTTTTTATTTAAAATATATGATGTTTATGCCCCCCCTTTTTTAAAAAAGATTTTATTTATTTATTTGACAGAGAGAGATCACAAGTGTCTACTTGTGTAGAGAGAGTCAGGCAGAGAGTCAGGCAGAGAGAGAGAGAGAGAGGGAAGCAGGCTCCCTGCCGAGCAGAGAGCCCGATGCGGGACTCCATCCCAGGACCCTGAGATCATGACCTGAGCTGAAGGCAGCGGCTTAACCCACTGAGCCACCCAGGCGCCCCTTTATGCCCCTTTTTTACACACAATCTTTCTCTCTTTCTCTCTTTCTCTCTCTCTCTCTCTCTCTCTCTCTCACACACACACACACACACACACACACACAGTGATTCTGGACAAGTTTCTCAATATCTCTGGGCCTCAGTTTATTAATTTACATAGTAAATATAATTTACATAACAAAAGGTTGGATGACCATGTCCAAGTTCCCTTCCAGCTCCTTAATTCTATGAAATACTGATTATTCTCCTCAGGTAATCCTCAGGAACCCCTCAATCTTGGGCCATAGGTGGGGCAGAGCTGGCAGAATTGATGAGGGAAGCCAAATGCTACTCATGCCTTTGAGAAATACCTTTGCGAGCTACCCAAGTGTGGCTTCACCTCTGTCCTGCTCACTGCTGCTTTTCCTCTCACCTAGCATGGGGTCTTGGACATAACAGATACCCAAAATGGTTGTTGAATAAATGGGTGAATTAATTAACCAGTTACAAGGACATGCATGCTAGGTCTCTAAAAGGATTCAAATAGCTCTTTTCAAATGTATTTCTATTCTAAGAACATCTAATGTGAATTTTTTCAGAGGACTCTAGGCCAGATATTGGTAAATGTGTATGATATTAAAATGGGTCCAACATCACTCATATGAAAAGCCTCCTCAATGGAAAGTAACCCATGCTGACATGAGCCAACGGCATTTTCCCAACTTACTGCAGTGGGGGAGGACACCACATGGAGGGCCCTGACATGATGTCCCACTGGGAGAAATGAGGCCATGGCTTTTAACGTTCTAGTAGAGGGTAGGCATCAGAATTGGAGCCAGTCCTTGGCCCAGTTAGTTTCTTAAGACAAAGGTCAATTCCAGTGAGGTAAGCTGATGAGCGAAGGACCGAATGCTAGGGGAGTCAAAGACTGCTGTGATGGGGACTGCACAGTTGATGGGACAGGGCGAGGCGGGGTGGGGGAGTGTGGGTGGGGCATGGGTTCTTATCCTCCTGGCCCTTCTCTCCTCGGCCATTCCCTAGCCAAACTAAAGGCCACGAAGGCAGCCTCTACATATTTGTCAGAATTCTAGGTGAATTATCTCATCTTAGAAACAACAGTTTGGAGCTGGACTAAACTGGCCTCCCTGTTCCCTCTGTCAAGTGATGGGTTGTTGAGTCATGTGATGTGACTGTACCTGTGTACCCACATTCCTGACTCTGGACAGCTTACACTTGGCAGCCATTATGCACATGAAGATGAAAATCGGGGTGATGTTCAGACTTGGTAGGATCCCACATCACTGAACCCAAGTTAAAAATCGTGTTCCAGAGTCCATTCGGATATACCTCAGAGAAAAAAGTGGCCATCTCTTTCAGCTTTGAAAGAGATTGTCGTATCTGGTCAGAAAGATTTATCCAAGGCTAACACAAAATGTTGGCAACAGCACAGATAACTCCCTGAGTAGCTGACAGAAAATCTAAAGCTATCTGATTGTCAATTTCCAACTGGGCCAAAGAGTTTAGATTTGTCTGATAAACCTCAAAAGCTTTGGGAGATTATTTATAACTTCAGCTAAGATTAATAATACATCTCTCTCATCCTTTTCCAATGGCATAGCCCTCATTATAGAAATCACCATTTAGATGTTCCACATAAAAAGTGAAAGAATATTTCCTCCAGGTAATTTTCTAGAATAGCCTATGTGGTTTCATTTTGTAAGTTCCTGGAGGCATGTTTCAGTGAGATATGTTTCACGGAGGGTGTTGAGATCTTAAATAACTACACATTTTGAACAAGTTAAGGCTTGATTTCCACATTAGAAAAAAATAGTACACCAGTGGAGTAAAGACTGCCTTTAAGGTGTAGGTGTGGATCGAAAGAGTTGAAGAATCTGTTGACATCTCTTTGGGAAGAAGAAGAACAAAAGACATGACAGTGACCAAAGACATCTCCTCACTAAGACCTACATTACGGAGCAGCAGCGATGCTCTCAGGGAAACATGACTGCAAAGTAGAAAGAAATAGGCAAAAATTAAAGTAAGAGCATTAGACAAAGGAGGATATGTTCATCTGTGGCTCCAAAGATATCTGGACACGCTTCTTTTGAAGACTTGGAAGAATAAATTCTCCATGCCATGCTGTCTTCTGCTTATGAAGGTCTCAGGCTAGAGTCTCCTGATGATCTTCTGCTTCTGGAGGATTCTTAAGAGTCCTCACTGGGAAATTTCTGTTTGGGATGGCCTTCCAGTTGCCAGGGATGATTTGCGTTCCTTTAATTGAGAAGCATAGATCCAAAAAAATCAAACTCCTTAAGTTTCACTCCTTTACTGGGTGTCAACAATAACTGATAAAGTCTTTTTCCATCATGGTCCATGGGCTGTCTCTCCAGGACATCTCTTGTAGAAAACCAAGTCGTAGGTTGTACAAGGATGGATTAGGAGGATATTAAGGATTAAACTAGCAGACTGAATGGATCTCTTATGGTATGTGCTTATTATTGCTTCTAACAGGGCAGAATCTAGGATTAGAGGTAAAGTCCTAGGTGCTTGGGTAGGCTCGTTACCCTCATGAGTAGAGAACCGACATATTCTCAAAGGAGAATGGCAACTGGCCAGGGAAGGATTTGGGACCAGGGAGATTCTAGTGTTTCTGAAAGCTGGGCTAGGTTTAATTTGAAAATTGCATCCATCCCTTCTATTTTGTGTGAAGGATCGGGGTGGCATGGACAGAGCCCCTTAATGATCTTCTCAGTAAAATAAGGTTACTCATCATTATAGCAGTAGATTGGGGCTCCAGTAAGAAACATAAAATTGAATGGCTTGTTTTAATGCTCTTCAACAATGAAAGACTTCAACAAACCTGGTGGGGGGGGGAACCATGCAAGAAAATCCAACAACAAACAAAAACAAAAACAGCCAAATATATTCATAGTCCCTCACAGGGGATAATTGTATAACATTCATTTGGAGGTTTTCAAATGGGCCTTGAGGTCTTGATTCCCATCCATGCCCCGTCTTTACTGTTTTGCCAAGATTGTGTTGTTGGCAGGTGAGGTATACACTAGAGCAAGGTTCAGTGAACTACAGCCCACAGGCCAAATCTGGCTCGTGGACTCTTTTTGTAAATAAGTTTTTCCTGGAACACAGTCATGCCTGTTTGTTTATGTTCTGACTATCACTGCTTTTACAACCCGGCGGTACAGAGGAAGAGTTGCAACAGAGACTGTGAGACCCACAGAGCCTAAAACATTGACTCTCTAGCTCTTTACAGAAAATGTTTGTCAATCCCCAGTCTAAGGCACCAATAAGATGTGCCATTTTGGTCATGCTGAAAGTTTCCCAACCTGGCCCCTGTAAATCCAGACTATTCTCTGTGGAGTTACGCCATTTTGCAAAATACGCCTAAGAAGTTGGGTTACAGTGAATATCCTACAAAAGAGTGGTCCACCGGTCTGGTGAAGGGGTAGATTTGGACCGAGGTGACCCCATGCAAGTTGATCCCAGTCGGTCTCCTGTGTTGCTTCAGCACCTCCTGTCTTGGACTCCCAATCAGAGGTTACTGTCTACAACGGCAGTCTTCTGCAAAAGGCGTTTTGGAGATTGTGTCTCTCAAGTCAACTCTCTGGGTTGACAAAATCAGGACAGAGGAAAAACAGAGCTTGTAACGTTTTCAGATAAAATTCATCCTCTGAAGGTCACCAGCGAAGCCAGACCTCAAACTGGTTGGTCCTTGAGGCTGGTTTTGGCCATGGCCTTATTGGTATTCATCTGCTGATTACTTTATGCCCATTTTTCCCCCGTTACAGACAAAGTTCATGACAAAACAGGAAAAGACAAGGTGAGATTAGATGAATAACATGTAAATTGTGGAAAAGCCCCAGCTCAGTTAGAGAAAGCTGTTATAGTAAAACTGACTCTTAATGACTTAGAGAAGCATGGGAGAACACAAAACTGACCATTCTTTTTAATAACATCATTAGGAGAAATGAATGCATTTTATTTTATTCGTCCTTGTGGGGTTCGCAAGTTCTTAGGGCAGGAGAGCAGAAGAGGGCAAACACTAAACTGGCTAATTTCTTAAGGTGAGGGTCCGTGTATGAGATGTAAGAATTCTCAGCAAAAACCAAGTCTTGTACAAGTCACTGGGTGTTCTGCTGTTGTTCCCACAACTATGGAGCACTTGTACTGGTCCTCACTACCCCATCAGAGGAATAATGGCTGTCACTTAAAGGCAGGAACTGAAGACAATTTATCTCTGCGTACCCGTGTGCCAGACACTGTTCACATTTCCTCTCATTTAAACCTCCATAGCAACACCATCTAGTCTGTATTCTTCTTCTTTCCATTTGACAGAGGTGGACATTGGGGATCTTACCCACATGTGTCAGCTACTAAATGCCTGAGCCAAAGCTAGTCTTTTCTCACATCAGCATCTCACTGCTCCTCTTAGCACTGTGACTCTGTGGACACGGCAGCCCTTGTTCCCAGGATTCCCTTTCTACTTGGTGTGCACACAGCAGAGATGTCCCCCTCGACCATCCCCACACACCTTCATAAACAAGAGGCCTCTCCCCATTTCTCACCTTCCTCACTCAAAGTTAAACGATAAAGACACGTAGGTGACTAATAAACATGCTAAAAGGTGCTCAATTTTATTAATCAAGCAAGAAATGCAGATGCATACCAAACCATAATGAGACGCCATTACATACCAAGCAGACAGAAGAGCTCAAACTAAAAGCACAGATAAAATCAAATGTCGGCAAGAATTTGAAGCAACTGGAACTCATGTGACGGTGGGGATGTATATTGGTATAACCACTTTGGAAACTCTTTAGCAACATCTGCTAAGATGAAATACATACCTTCCCAGATGTATTTCCAACAGAACTGGCTATATGCTCAAAATGTTCATAGTAGAGCCATTTGTGAGCACTAAAAACTTAAAGTTACTAGGTGGGTGCCTGAGTGGCTCAGTGAATTAAGCCTCTGCCTTCAGCTCAGGTCATGGTCTTAAGGTCCTGGGATTGAGCCCCACGTCAGGCTCTCTGCTCAGCAGGGATCCTGCTTCCCCCTCTCTCTCTCTGCCTGCCTCTCTGCCTACTTGTGATCTCTCTCTCTCTCGGTCAAATAAGTAAATAAAATCTTTAAAAAATTAAAAATTAAAAAAAGTTACCCCAAATACACATCATCAGTAAAAATGGAGAAATACATTGCCCTATACCCACAAAATGGAATATGAAGTAATGAAAATGAACCACAACTCACGTAACACGTGGTTGAATCTCAAACTGAAGAGTGAACAAAATTGTTTCTCAGACTTTTGGCTAAGGTCAAGTGTAGAATTGTGAACAAAGAATTCACACACAAGAATATGCATGGGATGACTTCATTTATAAGAGGTACCCAGACAATCAAAATTGTTTTGATCAAGATATTGTGTATCCTCAGCAGGGCCTTGTAAAGACTGGGAAAGACAAGAAGAGGTCTTGTGAAGTACTGGTAATGCTCTGTTTCTTGATCTAGGTGCTGAATACCAGTATGTTCCCTTCACAAAAATTAATTGAGCTGCACTCTTATATAATTTAATAGTGTGCTATTAATTTAATAGTGTGCTATTCTGAATGTATATTATACTTACAGAAGTTTAAAAAAGATAAATTTATGTAGCCCCTCCTTAGCATCCCACCCTTTCCTTCTCTACCCATTAAGGTCCATTTTCAAAGAGAAGGAGTTATGAATCCAGAGGGACGATGTTAGAAATGCCATACTCACGGTCCCTAGGGTGAAGGTTCCTAGTGTCTGAATAACCTACCCAGCCTCACACATACTCTGTAGCACCCACCTTTGTCTTGCACCATCAAAGTCATTGTCTGGTAGTAACAGGACTTTAAAATCAGACATACCGGGGCGCCTGGGTGGCTCAGTGGGTTAGGCCGCTGCCTTCAGCTCAGGTCATGATCTCAGGGTCCTGGGATCGAGTCCTGCATCGGGCTCTCTGCTCAGCAGGGAGCCTGCTTCCCTTCCTCTCTCTCTCTGCCTGCCTCTCCATCTACTTGTGATTTCTCTCTGTCAAATAAATAAATAAAATCTTTAAAAATAAATAAATAAAAATAAAATCAGACATACCCCAGATCTGCTGCTTATCTATGACGGAGCAGTGGGCAAGTCACTTTATGCCTCCAAACTCCTATTCATTTATCTTCAAACAGAATGGAAGCAGGTGCTAGTCACGGTCTACTCCAAAGTCATGTGTCCTGCTTCTTTGCTTTCCACTGCCGCTGAATACACCACTTTTGTGACTTCCCAGCCTCTCCAGTTGCTGAAGCAAGAGTGTGTGACCCTTGGGAGTGCGGAAGATGGGAGAACAGAAGCACGGGAGGGCACTTGTGTTTTGGGGGACATTGCAGTGTCATCCTTGGAACCCTGATTCTGGACAACTACTGGGACCGAGAGAGAGACCTTGGATGGCCTCTTGTAAAGGACTTGTCCTTGAGGGTTTTTTCAACTCCCCCATTAGGACTGAGACATGAGAGAGCTTTTTCCAGGCTACAGAACAGGTCCTGGGGGGAGAATAGGAAGCTGGTACATTTGATCCAATTGTGAATTGTTCCGAAATGCCTCCTTACGTCATTTCCAACAGGTACTTGTTCAGTGCGTCTGAAGCGCAGGGACTATGCTGTAAGCTGGGGACCCCGTGGTGGACAAGACAGATAGGATCCCTGGCTCTCAACTGGGCACAGCCATTCAAGCAAACTCAGACTCTGTCAGATTTCTAAGTCACCATGAGCATAACGGTGAGCACATTCTCACTCTGTGTTTGGAACTCCACCCATAATCAACCCAAGGGCACTCCTAGAACCCCTGGCTTGAGACTGCCCAAGATGAATCATTCTGAAGGAAAGTGAATATTTATCAAGCACTCTCTATGTGTAAGAGGTGGGCTCCAGAACCGACCAAACCTCACCTATATTCAAAAACTACACCATAAATACCAGGTTAAGGAATTTGGATCACGTTGAGGAGCAGTGGGAAGATGACTCTGGCATCCATGAGAGGGATGAACAAGACCTTGGAAGCAGCAAACTGAGAGACATGAGTGGCTTCAGATCCTTCATAGAGGGGCTCACACCCTCTGAGTTTTATTCCTGGCTTTTGGTTGCCCTGCTAAGTAAAGACTGTGTAAATCCATGGCAGGCCACAAAAGACCGCTGCTTGCCTCCTAAAACCCATTTTCCCCTCTCTCTTTTCTAACAAAATCTGGAGTTTATCTAGAGCAGCAAAATTCCCTGCCGAAAATATTCACCTCCCCCAAACCTAGCTAAAGATGTCCATGTAATCCATTTCTGGTCAATGAGGTGTACAAAGAATTTCATAGCGGGACTTCTTCAAAGGTATTGTTTTCTTGATAAAAAGATACTTAAGTTCAGCAGGCCAAACTTTTTCCCTACTCCCTTCTTCTGGCCTGGAACTCAGATGTGATGGCTGGAAGTGGCATAGCTGTTTGTGATCATGAAGACAAAAGCTTCAGGTCAAGGATGGCAGAGCAGGAAGACAGCAAGAACCTTATTTCTTAATTTCTCCCTTACCAACCCATACTGCCTCTCTCCAGACTCCTTAATATGTGAGAAAAATACCCTCTACTTGTTCAAGGTTTATTTTAAGAAGCCCAGTGTAATTCTAACAGGTATATGTGGCAACCTGAATAGCTCAGTTTCCCCCTCTTTCTATGGTCCCACAACCTGGTGCATGAATGAATAATGCATCTGTTACATGCTTTTCAGAGGCTGCCCCAAGGAACATCTAAAGATGCCCCCAGGTTATACTACCAGGTGGTTCCAACTCTCTCAGGCTTGCAAGCTTCCCTGGCTTGCCTGGACCCTCCAGACACCAGCAGGCAATGCCAGCTGGCACAAGCCCAGCATACCAGATCTCCAGCTATGAATCCAAGAAGGAGCCCTAGACCAGCCATCAAGAGTCCTGGGACCCTGGAGGATGACCTCTGTTACTAATCAGGGCACGACCCTGACCCAGTCATTCCCCACTCTCCCCGGGACTTTAGTCACCCCTTCTTTAAAATGGGGAGATTGGGCACCTGGGTGGCTCAGTTGGTTAAATGACTGCCTTTGGCTCAGACGATGATCCCAGAGTCCTGGGATCGAGTCCCACATTGGGCTCCCAGCTCCGCAGGGAATCTGCTTCTCCCTCTGACCTTCTTCCCTCTTATGCTCTCTCTCTCACTCACTCTCTCTCTCTCTCTCTTAAATAAATAAATAAAATCTTTAAAAAATAAATAAAATAAAATGGGGAGACTGAGCCAGTATATCAAATTAGCTTGTGTTAAGCTATAAAAAAGAAAACCAACAAAACACAAAAATAGCAGATTCAAATGGTTTCAACAATAAGGGAGTCTAGACCATTCCAGGGATGGTACGATCAGCCACTCACTCATGTCATCAGATACCCTGCAGTTCTCCAGGGATTCATTTTGTCCTCATTCTGACTTCCTGCAGGGGCACAGGGATGACTACCCCAGGATAAGGCATCATAACCAAGCGCACTCCCAGCCAAGAACAAAAAGAATCCATTTTTCTTTCTTTCTTTCTTTCTTTCTTTCTTTCTTTCTTTCTTTCTTTCTTTCTAAGATTTGATTGATTGATCGATGACAGAGAGAGAGAAGAGAGCACACACATGCACAAGGGAGTTAGGCAGAGACAAAGGGAAAAGCAGACTCCCCGCTGAGCAGAGAGTCCGATGTGGGGCTTGATCGCAGGATCCTGAGATCATGACCTGAGCTGAAGGCAAACGCTTAACCACTGAGCCACCCAGGTGCCCCAAGAATCCATCTTTCTTGTGTTTCATTTTTAGGAACAAGGAAATTTCCGCACATTTCCCTATCAGATTTCCCTTTACCTCTTATTGGCCAGAAGTGCTTATTTCCAAGCTGTCACCGAAAAGGACAATAGGATCACCACCTGCTGGGAATGTACTTTGCAGAGCCAACCATGACCAGTACAGAAAGGGAGCCCTCCTTGCTATCGAAACCCCATGATACCGAGCAGATAAAGGCAGAGGGTTTTGGACTGAAGTTAAGGATGTGGAGAGGGCTGGAGCCCAGCCCTATCATCTTCAGAGTCCCAGTCACAGAATCCTAGAGCTCTTTCCACCAGTATGAAAACACGGCTTGAGTTCTAAGGCGGCTTTCCCCCTAGCACCCCATCGGTCTCTGCTTCTAAGACGAATGGCAGGATGAGGTCAATGAGAAAGGGAAAACTACCCATGTCCATGGAGGCCATCTTGAAGATGAGGCCACTCAAAGCCCCGGGGGCTTCCTCTGGGCTTACTACAGCTCAGAAGACTATATGGACTGTTCTACACTGCACTCCTAATAGCCACTCACATTTATGTGAAGTTTTCCTGTCTGCCAGGCTCTTGGGCACACATGATCTCGTCCAGTCCCAGAAACAGCCCTATAAGTAGTCAAAAGCCCAAACTGCTCTACACTAGAGCCATAGAGATGGGGAAACCAAGGCACAAATCAAGGAGACATTTGTCCCACAAAACCCGGGTCTGGACTATAGCTGCCAGTCGGGTGTAAGGATGAGTGCCACTTCTTAGAAACTGGGGGTCTCCAAGGGAAAAAGCCATAGGCATGACAAGAGGTGACCCGGGTCTCTCATTCTTTCTGAACCCTCTCCCCTCATCTGTAAAGTGCACCCCCTGAGTGCACCCCCTCGGGCCCATTAGGAGGACTGGGGGAGCCCTGTGAAGGCCCCTGGGTTGTTGAGAAAGGCTGTGGGGTCCTCCTGGCTAAGGCTGCAGACAGCCTGGAGAGGGCAAGATCTGTCCCTTCATCTCCAAACTACACCCGGAGGAATCATCGGCCCCAAACGCCCACTGCCACACAAGCCTGGCCACTGCCTCCTCCCTGGGCTGCCAAGGCTGCCTCCCCCGACCCCCACCCCCTGCACCTCCCCCGCTCCCTGGGGGCAGGCAGCTGCTAATGGCTCTCCCCACAACCTGCTTCATTAAAGATTTGTTCTGTGGAGTTGCAATCAAAATAAACAGACCAGCCTGAAAGCCAGGGAACTAAAAACCAATTAAGAGGGAATGGAGCTAGAAGGAGGGGTGGGGGCAGGAGGGGAAAAGAGGCCGGGGCTTTCCAAAGACTCAGTTCCCATGGCAGCCAGCTTCCAAAATAGTCTGGAAATGAAAAATAATGAAAACCACTGTGGAGAGCGATACGATCCTGGCAGGAGAGTCCCGACCTCGGGATTGGCTAAATCCCCTTGCTCGTGGTTCCCAGAGGGCTCCCCAGTGGGTCAGAGCCCTGGTGACCTGTCCCTCCCCGATCCCTGCCATTCCTCTTTCCCTCCCAAGCTGGTGAATGGTTCAGACCCTCCGCAGGGCCCACTGCCAGGGCTCCAAGATGAAGGAGCCACATATGACCAGACCCCCTGAGGAAACGAGAGACATGTGATGCAGGCGAGGAGGGCCCGGGATGAGACTCGAAGGGGAAGTTCAGGCACCATGAGGCCCAGTTTCAGAGGGCTTCCTGGAGGAAGCGACATTTGGACTGATACCTGAAGGGGGAGCTGTCCGGGAAATGAGCAGAAGGAAGGTTGCTTCAGGAAGCAAGAAGAGGAACTACAAAGGCCCAGGAAGGAGGGGAGTGGGAGAGAGAAAAATCAGGAGTTCAGTAGGACTGACAATTATTGAGTTAGGTGGATTTTGTACCAAGCGTAGTACTTTTTTACACACGGAATCCCAAGAGGCATGCTGAGACTCATAGATGTCAAGGCGGTGGACCGGGGGCCCCAGTAGAGGTCTGTGGACCCCACACCGACCTTCCTTCCCTCTGACGGGAGCCCCCACTTCCCTGCCCCTTCGCTCACCCTGCCAACAGGGGAGCAGTCATTTCCTAGCCATATCTCCAAGGAGGCCCAGCAGCCCACCGGCAGGCATTGCCGTTTAACCATCTCCAGACCCCCTTGTGGTCTGGTTTCTGTTTCATTGGTGAAGCAACAGGAAAGCTGAGATCCTATTAAGCTGACTTGCAGAGGCCAAAGAGGAATAACAGCCAAAATTAAGTTAACCCTTGCCTACTCCTTTGTCCACCACCCCCTGCTTCTCGGACCACAGACATAAGCGCTGAACCACGGGACCGGCGAGGGAAGCAACAACTGGAGAAGGGGCTCTCAGGCCCTGATGGACACGTGGCCTCCCCAGGCAGGCTGGACAGGTCGGAAGCCTCCTGCTCCGGTGTAAGTCCCAGTGCCATACGGGGTTCTACCAGCCTGACAGCACTTGCCACGGCAAGGACGCCTAGGCAGGAAGCAGGACTATGCAAACAGGACCTGGTTCTTCCAAAAGGGAAGGAGGAAGGTGGAGTTCAGCGGCCCCGAGGGCAGATCTCAGGCACGGACTTCCCACGGGTCTCTCCAAGAAGCCAAGCCAGCGCCCAGTGGGAACCAACAGGAAACGGATGGCAAACCCAGAGCTACTAGCTCCTAACCGCGTCCCCTGAAGGCTCAGAGCAAAACAAGGGGAATGCGGGCCAAGGAAAGAGCACTGGGCTGGGAGTCCAGAGGCTGGCCTTGAGCAGGTGCCTGGCCTGGCCTCGTGGTGAGCAAAGCGCAGGCATTGCAATCAGATCCCCCCAAGGGATCAGCCTAGTTCTGCCTCCTTGGAGCTGCATGACTGTGGTCTAGTTACTGCTCTTGGAGCCTCAATTACCTCAGCAGCGAATGGGTACAGTCGTGATGACTCCATAGGATTTGTATTGGGCAAAATAAGGTGCGAGAGTGCCTTGAGCAAACTGGGCAGGGACTAGGAATTCAGTAGCATTCCTTTCTCCTCCAGACCTCAGCTTCACCAGCCGTAAAATGGGGTGCCAACCTCCATGGTTAGGTGTGTAGAGTGCTCGGAAGACTCCAAAGGCCTCTAGAGGTGTACAAGAGGCCTGTGGCCACAGAGGCTGCCAAGAAACTAGTCCCTTTCCAACCCCCAGTCCCCTTGTCCTGTCTCCATCCTGCCATTGGCCGTAAGGCCTCCCCCACTCTGCACGGCCTCTTCCTGGCTGGTCTTGAGGGGTTTCTGTGTCCACAGAGATAGAAGAACATTTATAGGGCAAGTATAAGAAACTGACAGCACAAATAAAAATTAGAATTCTTTTGCCCCTCCTCAGCCGTCCCCCACCCCCTGCTTACAGTTGGAGGAAATAAAGTCCAGGTATATAGATGATCTGTCTGAAGTCACAGCATGTTAGTGCCTGGGTTTGAAACCCCAGCACCACCGCATTCCAAGGCCCATGCCCCTGCCCTATCCCATCCCACTTCCCAGTTCGCAGGCAGAATGTCTCCTGGGCCCAAAGGGCCTGTCCAGGGCCAGAGTGAGGAATTTTCAGAGATCTGGGGCGAGTCTCTCCTCCCACAGGTGCTAAGAGTGTGGTCCCCTCTCTACCAGCAGGAGAAAGTGACACGCTGAGTGACCACCAGCTTCCTCGCTGGCCCACACCATCCTGGAGAGAGCCAACGGGGCAGGGACAAGGACAGCCCGCCTGGAGGTGGTGACACTCAGGCCCGGGTTTGGATCTGAGTTCAGCTGGGTAAACCTACACAGGTTCCCCCACCTCTCTGCCTCGTAGTCCACTTATCCAGGAGGAATGCTGGTCCCATCTCCCAGGCAGGCTGCCAGGAGACCTGAAGGAAATAACCGATACGTGCTGAAAACCCTCGAACTTTGTTATCATTAGTAATAAAGCCAGTCGTTATTTGTTTGTGTTTCCAAGCAGCAGACTAACTAAGTGTGTTAGAGAGCTTCTCCCTCCCCACTCCTCAGCCCTTCCCATCCTGTGGACACTGGCCCAGCTTTGTCCACAGACAGTGGACAGGTGACTCGATGTCCCTTACCCCCCTGTCAGAACAGCCCCCCAGGCTGGGTGAGCACCCACAGAGACATTAAGCCTTGACTGTTTATCTCGCAGTTGTGCCCACCCTGTCACAGAGCAAAGGAGGCAGGTGAGGCAGGCCTTTTCCCTCTTCTGACTCTCTGGGCTGAAGAAAGCCCAACATGTTAGATCAACAGCCACCTGACACACTTTTGTGGAGCATTCACTATGTGTCAAGCACTGTGCTTGCCTGTCATGGACAGAATCCGGGGACCCTCATGTCACAGCCCACAGTGACGGAGCAGAGACCCCCATCTTGCCCACCTACCTCCCCTCAGATGTCCACCTTTGGTCCGCAACACCACATTTCCACACAATCCGAGGGAAGGAGCAAGCGGGGAGGACTGCTGGCCTTGGGGACCCTATCTTGGGCAGGAGGGAAGGTCTCAGCCATCTGAGAGGACCCAGGGGACTCAGCCCAGTCAGAGCAGCAAAAGGGAATGAGGCAAGTAAAGAGACTCTGGGCCCAGAGAGGGGCGTTGGCTTGGAGATTTAGGGTGCTGGCCCAAACAGGGAAGCCTTTCTGCCTGGGTGTCCAAGAAGGAATGTTGCCCAACCAGCCCCCCAGACCAACACCTCTAAAATAATGCCAGAGGTTCCCCCAGCAAGGTCTGAGGCTCAGTGTGCACACATTGGTTACCAAATCACACTAGCCAGGAAATCAGATAAAATGGAGGCTTCCTCTGACGTCAGAGGAAAACAGAAACCCCCTGACAGCTGAGCAGGTTTTGAGGGCAGAGCAGGGAGTCAGAGAGAGCCCACAGAGAGAGCTGAGAGAAGGCCCTAGCCCCAGAGGAGCCCTTAATCCTAGGGGGCTCTGAGGAAATCATATCTCCTGAGCTGTAGGCTCTGTTCTCCCATGTTCCCAGGGGTCCACAGAGAGATGTGGTTAGCCACTGGGTTCAAAGGGACACTGTGTTTCTCACAGGTCATCCATTTAACTCTCCCAGCTACCCCCATGAGGCAGAAATCATCACACCCAGATGAATCTAAAAGAACCTGCAGCTCAGAGAGGTTAAATAACTCAGTCTGGGTCTCACAGTGTCCTCATCAGGGTCATTTGGCTGTAAAGAACCTACACACTTATTGTTTAACAGGATAAAATAACTCACCAGTGATTGTTCCAAGCCGCCCCACTCCCCTTTCCTGCTGGGGGGGGGTGGTCCAGCTGGCCCATGTCTTTGCTTTTCCTTCCCACCCTTGAGGACACCCCTGCCTGCAAAGTGGCTCTTTGGGACTTTGACAAGCAGAATTGGAAGTAAAAGGGAGAAGAGAGGAAGATCCAAGAGGCACTGGGCTAGGCCTGGGGTAGCTGTGAGGAGGAATTACGGGCAGAGGAGAAAGGAGAACTACACGCCGGGGAAGGCACCCAGGCGGCTAGAGAAATGAGGGGTAGGCGAGAAAGTACCCCGTCTCATGACTGAGAAACGCAAAGAAAGAACTGAAGTTATAATGTTATAATGACATAACATTTGGCTTCCAAACTCTGTTCTTTTGAACCAACGCCGCTGAGACTGGACCGCATGAGTCACTGTTTTGTGGGCATTCCCCTTGCCAGGGTGGATGAGGGAAAGAACGCGGCGCGGCGACCAGCCTCCTTCCCAGACACCTTTGCTGTCCTCAGTGTCCTGTCCTCTTCCTTCCACTCACCCCCTCGTTTCCTTCGTGCTTCGGCATTCCCGCTCCTTTGCACCCGTGTCTGTAGCCCACCGCCTTCCCTGACCACCGCAGCATCTCGTTGGCCCTTCGCCACAATGATGACAATTTCTGCTGGAGTGCGCACTGCGAACGGTCCCGTTGCATCCATGTTTCCTGGTTCAAAAATCGTTTCCCCAGTCCAAAGTCTCCTTTTGGAAGCTTTATCTTTAAAGTGTAGCCCTAAACTGTCCTGACTCTTGGCTGTATTTCACCTCTGTGGCTCCGTTCACAAGTCGGGGGCTGATGAATCAATAGAACTGGGGGCTGATCCTTAAAGAATTCCCAAATCCAGCTGGTTTACTGTAGAGTCTCCATAGGAAATAAACATAAAAATGGTTTTACTTCTTTTCTCTTACCCTGTCTATACGATGACAAGTTCCTTTTACCCTTGGTTAAAAGTCCCCTTGTCTACGTCATGGCCCGGTCCATACTTGTCCATTTCCTTGAGTTTCTAGGACCATCTAGGACTCAGTTCTGCTTGTTTATTTATTTGTTTGTTCTCCCTCCTTCCCCAGGAGAGGCCAGAGCTGTGGTGGCTCGAGCTGGAGAAGGAATCTGATCGAATCTTCACATACTTTCTTCCCACCACTCCCTCCAGGGCTAGCTCATCCCAAAGAAGACGGACAGGGAGAAAGGCAAACATCTTCTAACCTAGAATGAAATCCTTTCAGGGGTGGTTGCTACAGCTCATTATTTGGTTAAGCCCAACGGCCTTTGGTGTCCTCAGTGGGGCAGACATCCACGGGCTGGTGCCCCCATGGGTGCAGGTCTGGGTGCCTCAGAAGGGCCCTGCAAGGACCCAAGTCTATTGACTCTAGGGCCTCCTACCACTGGTGCCTCTCTCAGTGGGCAGCAGACTGGTATGGGGAGGGATAGGAGGAAGGAAGGAAGGGGATGGGAAGAGGGGTAACAGCAAGGGGACTCAACTCCAGCTACCTGATCTGGCATCCACTCGACCCACAGAAAACACAGGAGCCCTGGCCTTACCAAACTGGGGGAGAGGGGCTGCTTCCTCTCCATTCTGCCAGCATTCTCTCAATCTCCTCTCTCCTGCTCGGCTCACACAGGGCACTCCAGCAAGTCCGTCCTCCCATTTCCCCTTCAAGATCTAAAAAGCATTTTGCAAGCACCTTCAAAAGATTTTTTTTTTTTTAACTTTTGGAAGAGACTCAAATGTGGGCAAATGATCTTTGAACAAGGAAACATGGATAACAGGGCCTTTAAGAACAGACCACTCGGTGTCCCCCTTTTTAGGCTTTCAGGATAAGAAAGGGCTGCCTTCTCTTCTCCATTGGAAAGGAAAGAACAGCCCCCCCCTTTTTTTTTTTAAAGATTTTATGTATTTATTTGACATAGAGAGAGCAAAGAGCCCGACGCGGGACTCGATCCCAGGACCCTGAGATCATGACCTGAGCCGAAGGCAGCGGCTTAACCCACTGAGCCACCCAGGTGCCCGTACAGCCCCTTTCTTTATGAGAGCTGCATACCCACCCCCAGCTCTCCCCGGCCTTTTTTAATGACTGAGGGTGTGAGACTTCCATCCAGGGGCCCAGGCAAGGACGGACAGCTCAATTTGTGCCCAAGGCGAAAGCGGCCTCATACAGAGCATGGTGCACGAGGTAAGACTGCCCACCAAGTGTGCTGGGCAGGTGGAAAGCCCACGACACAGTGCGCTGAATCCCGATGGCATTTTCAACTGGGGGGCCAATTCCTTGTTTCCGTCTGGACAGACAGACGTTGCCTCAATGAGGAGCTGTGGATAACCGATCCCATGAAAGTGTCAGAAGAGCCGCTCTGGACAACCCCGGGGCAGGTCAGAGCGAATTACCGTGCTTCACGGTACTTTCGAAGAAAAGGCAGCTTTACTGCTTTCAAGTAGATACAGTAATGGGAACCAGGTGTGACCAGGAGAGGTCCTTGGGGGAGCAGCTTCAAAAACTTGCTAAGAATAAGTTGTAACCAGCAAAGTAGTTGTTTATACATGAATGGGTGAGCGTCTGTGATTTTAAATGTCCTGTTTGAGTATCTCTCCCCACATCGTTTTCTCACTATCTTTCTGTACTTCCATGAGGATAGATTGCCTAAGCCAAGACTAACTTCCTCCCAGCCCTGTCCAAATTACTCCAAATCTCAGATGAATAGTTCCCCACAATCAAATATGTTTGCCTGAGCGGTAGGCAGCAAAGACTTCCTCACAAGGAAGCCTGGAGGAGGAGTTTAGCCAAAACTTCCACGTGGAGGCAACCTTGATCCCAGCCCCAGCCCATCTCAGAGCTAGCGTCCCCAGACTTTGGCGCTCAATGATAGTGGATGAACTTAGCTGAGCTGAACTACGCAGGGGAGAAAGGGGAAAAAGCTGAAGGCTCCCCTGTGGGACGGGTCCTGTATCAGATCCAGAAATCAGGTATTGAAATCGTGAATATTTTAGTTCAGGGATTCCTGGGGCACATGCTCTGAGGATCCAGCCAGGCTCCATGTGGTCCCAGAAAATTGAATCTTGTTGTTGAGATGTAGCACCCATACTAACAATGGCACAAGGTAAAGTGAAGAACAGAGGGAACAGAACTGGTGCAAAAGAATAAGATTACTTGTAGCTAGAAACCCCAAGAGGCGGGCGCCTGGGTGGCTCAGTGGGTTAAGCAGCTGCCTTCGGCTCAGGTCATGATCTCAGGATCCTGGGATCGAGTCCCGCATTGGGCTCTCTGCTCGGCAGGGAGCCTGCTTCCTCCTCTCTCTCTCTCTGCCTGCCTCTCTGCCTACTTGTGATCTCTCTCTGTCAAATAAATAAATAAAATATTAAAAAAAAAAAAAGAAACCCCAAGAGGCTTTATGAAGGAGATTTTTGAGGTAACCTTTAAATCTAATTTAAGAAAACAAAACACCAAATAGGCTACAATGATAATGGATACATGAATGAGAACAATTATTTGGAAAACAGTATGGCAAGATCTCCTATGGTTGAAGATATGCATTCCATCACCCAGCAGTTATACATCCAAGTATACATGGTAAAAAAACAAACCAAAAAACCTCTTACACATGAACCTAGACATTCAATGCCACTCTCTATGTAATGTCAAAAATTAGAAATGACCTAGGGCGCCTGGGTGGCTCAGTGGGTTGAGCCGCTGCCTTCGGCTCAGGTCATGATCTCAGGGTCCTGGGATCGAGGCCCGCATCGGGCTCTCTGCTCAGCAGGAAGCCTGCTTCTCTCTCTCTGCCTGCCTCTCCATCTACTTGTGATTTCTCTCTGTCAAATAAATAAATAAAATCTTAAAAAAAAAAAATTAGAAATGACCTAAATGTCCACTAACAGATAAAAGGATGCATAAATTGAGATATATACCCATACAATGTAATATTACACATAGGTTGAGGTGAATGTACTAGAGCTTTGTGTATCAATGTGGAAAAATCTAGAAAGCTCTGTTCAAAGCATATAAGGAGGGGCGCCTGGGTGGCTCAGTGGGTTAAGCCTCTGCCTTCGGCTCAGGTCATGATCCCGGGGTCCTGGGATCGAGCCCTGCATCGGGCTCTCTGCTCAGCAGTGAGCCTGTTTCCTCCCCTCTCTCTCTGCCTGCCTCTCTGCCTGCTTGTGATCTCTGTCTGTCAAATAAATAAATAAAATATTAAAAAAATATATATATATGGAAATCTCTGACCCATCATTACTTGAGCACTAGGCTGACCAAGCAGAGACTTCAGTGGTTGCATACATGGAATACAGGCTTTACACAATTAGTCCAGCAAAGTCACTAAACAGAAAAAGCAGCAATGACACAACAATAAAACAATAACCCCTTTAAGGACAGGAGAATCTGATTTCCAGACTTATCACATTGTATTATTTACATCATAGTCAAATTGTCGAAAGGCAAGGAGAAAATATTGAAAGAAGCAAGAGAAAAATAACTCATCATATACAAGAAACTGTCAATCAAGAATTCCATATCCATTAGGACTATCCTTCAAAATTGAAAGAGAAATTAAGATATTCCCAGATAAACAAATCCAACAGAAGTCACAATAAATGTGTATGAGCCAATTTAGCCAGAGATGGTTAAATCAGATTTTTTAGTCTAACTATATGCTATTTATAAGAGACACACTGAAATATACGGACCCAGAAAAAGTGAAGTAAAAGGATGGAGTTAGATAGAGCAAGAAAAATAAAAATTGAAAGAAAAGTGGTAGAATAATATCAGTATCAGAGAAAATAGGCTTTAAGGCAAAAGGCATCATTAGAGATAGAGGTTCAATACATAGTATGAAAGGAAACTCTCCAGAAAGAGATGAAAATCTGTAACATGTAGATAACTAATAACTTGACTTCGAAATATATAAAGTTCACCCCTAATAACTGATAGTTCCACAATCATAGCAGATTTCTCTGTAACTGACATATCAAGGAGATGTAATTAGAAATGACTTAAATTGGCAGTCTTAGTCTAATGGGCAAATATAGAGCCCTTCACTCAGTCATTGTATTATTCATATTTTTCCCTTGGAACATATATAAAAACTGACCATGTGTTATGCACAAATTAGAAATTAGAAATTGATAGCAAAAATACTTTCAAGTTATAAATGCACCCCTAATAACTCATGTGTTAAAGAAAAAATTATAAGGAAATGAGAAATGAGAAAATATTTAGAACCTAAAATTAAAAATAATAACATCTCAAAGTTTCTTGATGCAGGTACAAGAATGTTAAAGAGAAAAATCCATTTTCATTTATGGCTCCTGTAAGAACAGATGTAAACATCACAACCTATAAAGAATTAAGTGATCAGCTCAAGAGATTAGGGAGGAGAGAAACAACAAAGTAAACCCAAATAAAGTAGAAGAAAAGCAATAAAGATGAGGACAGACACTAATAGAAAATGGGCATAGCAAGCATCAATAAAAGCAAAAACTGGTTCCTTGAAAAGACTGACAAAGTAGATAACTCTCTGGAAAAGTTGATCAACATAAAAAAAGTGAAGGTACAAATGAACACTGGTGGAACCAAGTTGCCACACCAGTGGTGGACCCTGTATCCAGAATGTTAGGTGGGAAAGAGATAGCCTTCTATCTTGTTTAAGCCACTGTCACTCTGGGTGTCTGTTTCTCACAATGGAAACTATTCCCAACCAACCCAGAGGGCTAGGCTGGGCATGGATGTGTCTGGTCGTCTCAACTATGCCAGGCAGGATGAGGTTGGTGGGGGATGGGGAGGAGAGCCTGTCTCATGGATGATCAGGTGAAGCTGTCTCTGAGAAGCAGAAATGACAGGTGAGGTCACAGCCAGGCTGGGCTGAGGTGGCAGGTTGGACAGTGGCCAGGAGGAGAAGTGGTGACTGCAGCCAGTGCCCTGACTACTTTCAACGGTCTCCTGGCTTTTCAAATGGGATCATCTTGTGGAGGCCAGACCCACTGGGGAGGTCTGGTTCCTCTGGGACAGGTGATGTGGAATCTGGCTTGCGTTTGCAAGATCCAGGAAGCCACCTCAAACTGGTTTAAACCATAAAGAAAACACAGTCCCTCGTTTCGCTTTATTCTAACCCACAACTTCAATTATGGCTCCAAAGATGCACTATATTGGCCCCATGTGGTCTGATGCTACCCATCTCTCCAACAGCTCCAGATTCTTCTCTGGTAAGAGAAATGGCTTTATCAGTTCTACACGTCCCATTCTCACCCACACCCCCAGGGAGAAAAAGAGCTCCTTCCCTCCAGGCCTCCTTCACAAGTCTAGCATTTAGTGTTCTCTCATTGGCCAAAAATAGGTCATGTGTTTGTCTCTAGCCCAATCAACATGCCGATTGACTTCAGCCAATCAGGACTCCCCTCTGGAGCTGTTGTTAAATTAAATTGGACGATTATAGAGTTGCCTTCTCTGAGCATATATTGTAGAGGATGTTAACAAACCTAACTTGTAATACTTTCAGGCAGTCAATAAAATTAGTATTTACTCACTTAGCTCAGTGGTCAACCCTGCATTTATCAGTGGGAGGTATGAATGGCTGTTAGCACTAACCCTGAAAAGCAGGGCTCCATTCCCACCCTGGGGTGAGAAATTTGGGTTGGGGTTTTTGGGGACTGGTTTCCAAGGAAAAGGGTTGGCATCAACACAAAACTCGACCTCCAGCCCCCTAGTCCTGGGAGGCAAACTGAGGTAGCGTGTCTTAATACAGCTGAAGGCACAGGGACCCAAGGAGGGCTAGACCTTCCTAATCACCCAAAACCCCCAAGGACAAAGAAGCAGAAGTGACTGTGCCCAAACATGACTTTCCTAGGGGGACGGCTCCCCATTTTGTGACCTCCCCCTGGGATCATCCCTAGGACCCTGGGGAGGGGTGGGGGACTGACCCATTAAATGGCCACATTCAAAGTAAGAGGAGCAGGGAGGCTGCAGAGCTTCCCTGAGGCTTGGCTCCTGGTGGGTGACAGGGTCATACACCCTGACAGGCCTTTACCCAAGGAGAAAAATCTTTCTAATAGCCCAGAAGAATGCCCTAATCTGACATCTCGTTTAGCAGATTATTGGGCCTGGCTTTGATCTCTACTGGGCATAATGAGTGCGCCTCTCAAGCCAATCAGCAGTCATTAATTAGCAGAGCGGTCAGCAGCTGGGCCTGCCCAGGAGTGGGGCCCTCCGCTCTCCGATGGGGAAGGTGAGATGTTTGTGAGCAAGTCAGACGCAGTGTGCAGCTATGGGCTGTATCAGGGTCCCCAGAACGGACCCTGAGGTCTCTCTGGGAAAGTATCCTAAGCGGGGCCTTCACATGACACACAATGCTGCCCAGGGTCTGGGCAGTGAGCGATGGCTTCCACTCCCTGCAACACCTCACCCCGTAGCAAAGACCACAGCAAGCAGAGTGTGGGATACAACCACAAACATCCTCCAATGTGTGGGCAGACCAGAGACCACCTGCTTGTGCATGGCCTCCTCCCTCAAAGCCAAAAGCTGCCTCTCTGACTTACTGGATATTAGCCCCCTTTTCTCCTTCTTCTTGGGCCCTGCCATTTCCCCCTTCCATGTGGCCTTTAGAGTCCCTGGGAGCAAAAGAGAGTGGGTACTGGGTCCTATGGTTTCGGCATCTCTAACAGCTGTGGGACCAGCCTCACATTCCTACCTTAGGGTTGGGGTTTCAACAGAGACATGACCAAGGACACAGATGAGGAGAACCTACACCGTTTCTCCTCGGTGAGAGGCAGAGTGAGGCAGACAAAAACTAGAGACTTAGCATGGGAAGAGCTGGATCCGTATGCCATCCTCTGCCACTCACTAAATAGCCCTGTGACCTTGAAGTAAGTCCCCTTAATTTCTCTGAATACTGGTGCTGTCCTTTGCGTGCAACAGGGCTGTTTTTCACATAGTGATCACAATATGAACGGTCCTTGGCTTTCGCATAACCCCAAAACACGGAGTGAACATGTGTATATTAAATGCTCAGATTACTAATACATTTTTAAATCAGTGAAACCAAACGTTACATTTATCTTCATTTCAAAAATTAATGAACATATAAAACATTAAGTGAAACATTCGAAGAAATATAAACATTAAACTTAATATATCAGAACAAATGATTAGGAGACAAAAACTTTTAAATAATTATCCAAATAATTATTCACAGGACTTATTCAAAAGATAACAGGAAAAGGTAATTAACTGTGAAAATTAGATGTTATTTGATCTTGTTTAGTACTACTCTAAAAAAAAAATTGAAGATGTCCTTGTTATGTCATTAACAACTGAACATTAACAATTTGCATGCAAAGTTTTCCCACTGCAAACTCTTTCTGACTCTATACCATTTGGGGCAACAGTACACGGAGATAGTTATAAACTAACAGCAAATATGTTCTTTTGACACCATGACCATGGTGGGGAGGAATCTATCTCTTGTTTAATAAGTTTGAGAAAAGCTTTTCAAATTTTTTTTCGGGCAGAAGTGGACAAAGAATGAGACCTTTTAACTGATGGTAAGCATGTATTTTTTATTTGTGTCAATAAAAGCCTTCTTTACACTTACCAGTGATGGGCAGAGACTGCTACACCATTGGTTGTGTCCATCTCACTGCTCTTGTGTTCTTTGAACTAGAACTAGCGCTCCAGAAGAAGGTTTGCTATGCTAATTGGCATTTTCTTACCCCTCTTGAGAAGCATGGAAACACACACAAAGCTTTCTAAATGAGTGTCCCTTTGTTCTAGTTGAAATTGCAATGTGGCATATAGCTTATCTGGGTGGTTTCAAAACAGAACTGACTCTGATATTAGATTCTTAAAAATATGAACTAACAGTATGACACTAAAAACTGTGGATGTGTGATATTTTAAAAACACAGAGAGACTAACAAAAACTGGCTTTATTAGAACAAGATGACTTGTTCTAGGTAAGTGGTTTCCAAGTCTTTTCTGCTGTTGGGACACTCTACCGAGGGACTAGAATACAGAATGCCAGCAAAAGGCATTTTGAACCTTTTGAACCAAGGGCCCTACTCTCCTCCTCCCTTAGACGACCCTGTCCCACAGACACACTCATGCACATTAACAGAGGAGGGGGGTGATACCCGAAGGGCTCTGGTGGACAGGAACTCAGCATTCCAGGTGAACTCCGGGCGCTTTCCAGCTCTGAACTTCAACGAGGTCAGGCAAGTCCTGGCTCAGTCACTCTGGCCACAGGCTCATGCCAACCTTATCAAAACCTCTCAGTTCCTCCTGGTTTCTAGGGTGAGGGCTCTGATTCCATGACAATGGCTAGCTCTCCCATCCATCCTCACTACCTCACCCCTCCTCCTTCCTCATCAGCACTGATCAAGCCTCACCCCTGGACCCTACCTGCTGCAACCCCTACGGTCCCCATCGGCGGCACAGACATCCCCAAGAAGGATGCGTTCAGGGACACATAGACACCATCTGCAAGTCGGCAGAGGGCTTCCTGTGGCTCAGGGCTTAGAGATGAGAGAGGGTCCTGCCTGGCTGCGTGCCTCTCCCCTGGTGCATTTATTAATTTATTCAATGCATCGTTTTGCTAGAGGTTTATTAAGCACCACTCTATGCCATTGTGCTAGGTGCTGGGGATACAGTGGTGAGTGAGACAAACAAGAGCCCTGTCCTCAAGGAGCTTACAGTGTAGTAGGAGAGATGAACATGATAAAATAATCACTCCGTTGAACTTGACAATGGTGTAAAAACGCCCTTCCTTTCTGTGCGGCCCTCCATATACACAAGAAGTGAGATCTAAGAGGCTTTAGAATACCAGATCTTCCCTTCTGGAAATTCTCACTGCCCAAGGGGCCTTGCAGCGTTGGTGGTATAGTGGTGAGCATAGCTGCCTTCCAAGGGGCCTTGCAAAGGAGCCCAGCTCTCTGAGCATGTCCTCCGGGGCCATGGAGAGTATGTAGGCAATGGCCAAGTTCAATAGGCCCTTCTTCATGCCTGCCTCTCTGACTCAGGGCACCCTCAGGGGAATCTCAAGGCAACCCACCTTCCCTCACCTCATCCCACAGACAAACGGTGGCAGCACCAGGGTGGACCCAAGTTTTGTGGGGCCAGAAACTTACCCAGTTTAGGGGGCTTTCCTTAAGAAGTCAAACACAAAATTACAAAACTAGGTTAAAAAGTGAACATTCATGGAGTACCTACCAGGGTGGCTCAGAGGGTTAAGCATCCAACTCTTGATTTTGGCTCAGATCATGATCTCAGAGTCGTGGGATCGAGTCCACCACCCGGCTTTACACTGGGCATGGGTCCTGCTTAGGATTCTCTCTCTCCCTCTCCCTCTGCCCCACCCCATCTTTCTCTCTCTCGCTCTCTTTCTCTCTCCCTCTCTTAAAAAAATTTTTTTAAAAAGTGAACATTTATTTCTTTAAAATGCTTCTCATTCTTTTCTAGAAGTCACATCAACTCCTTCATTTTTAAAAGGTGACAAATAAGCAAACACCAGAAAAATAACATTTTATCTACTTATTTTTATTTATTTTTTTAAGAGATTTGACACAGAGAGAAAGAGAGAACAAGCAGGCAGAGTGGCAGGTAAAGGGAGAGGGAGAAGAGGGCCGCCCACTGATCAAGGAGCCCAGCTCAGAACTTGATCCCAGGACCCTGGGATCATGACCTGACCCAAAGGCATCTACTTACTGACTGAGGCACCCTGGTGCCCCTATCTATTTTCAAAGATTTTATTTATTTAATAAATAAGCAGTGGGAGCAGCAGAGGGAGAGAGAGAAGCAGGCTCCCCGCTGAGCAGGGAGCCCCAAGCAGGGCTCGATCCTAGGACTCTAGGATCATGACCTGAGCTGAAGGCAGATGCTTAATCGGGCACCTGAGAAAAATAATATTTTAATAAATTAACTCCCTGACACACTTTTACAATGCTCTTTTATATTTTTGGCTGTGTGTTCTCTGATGGGCTCACCACATGCCCGCAATTTCATGCCATTTTCCATGAAGAGTACAGAATGGCCTTTTCTCTACCATGGCTGAGGGAAATATGTGCTTTGTCATGCAGAGTTTAGAAAAGTTTGTTTCAACCTCAAGACTGATGTCGTGTGAATTCTTAAGATTGGTGTCCGTTGGGGGTAAACCCTTAACAGGTTTCATATGTGTTGTAAGATGAAAAGAACTTCCCCCAGGGACTCGCTTCCGGCTCTGGACACTTCAAATCTTGTTTCTCTAGCGCTTCCCACATGCTTCCTCTCTTGAGAGCCATAGGACCCACCCAGGCCCCACCTCGGCAGCTGGGCTAGCACTGGGGGTCATCTAAGAGTTCCTGGAAACCATTCCTCCTCAAATAACCTTCACATTACCCAGCAGGGACCCACAGCCTCCTTCGTGAGCTATCACACACGTGGGCTGCATCCACACACTTACAGGCCCTGGGCCTGCTTCAAATGCGTCCCCAACTCCAGGTTCCCTAAGAGTCCCCAAGATGCCACCAGTTACCCCACTGACCTGGGACAGGAGGGAGCACGGGACAGAGGGGATGTCGGGATGTAAAGGAACAGCAGCCTCCAGTGACTGTAGTCGCAATAACGTGCTTTTGCATGTGTAACAAAAACATGAGACCACACGAAAGCATCTCCAGGGCCCCTCCCGAGGCCTTGGAAGGACCCCAGCGAAAGGGCCCAGGAAGCACGAAGGGGCACAGCCCTCAGAGATGAAAGAGAAAGGACAGTAATTATCTGAGGCGGGGCCCCCAGGGCTGCAGCCTCCCTCTGCCACAATTATCTTAACAAGCTAAGTTAGCCCCAGATAAACCTGTCCCTAATAAACCGGGCTGTCCACGAGCCTAAAGCCCTGGTGAGGAAGGGGGATTTCAAAGCCCCAAGGCCGGGTCATCAGAGGCAGGTTTCCCCACTCCCAGCTATAGGCCAAGGCAGGGCCTGGCTGTCACATCTCACCAGCCCCCACAAACACCCACACTGAGCCACGTACCCAGACCCGCCTTTGCCCCCCTAAAGTCCTCTCAAACCCAGCACCTCATCTGACAGTAACACACACCACCTTCCCCAAGAGCCATTCTCAAACACAGGACCAGGGTCTCCTGGGATTGAGGGGCAGCAGCAGGGGCAGGGGGAGGTGGTGCTGAGTAGGGGAGGCACAGGGGTGAGGTGGGGTAGGTGGGGCAGGCAAGGAAATGGGAAGACCCTCTCCTCCTCTTCTCTGAGGCAGGGTGGGAGCCATGCTGGGGAGTGTAGCCGATACCGATTTCTTTTTAACTTTATTGAGAAATACTTAACAACCATAATTGTACCGATTTAAGGTGTACAATGTGATGATTTGTTACACATGTACATTGTAGGGCTAGTACTAAGATCAAGAGAGTTAATACAGCTGTGGCCTTGCACAGGTAGGTGAACTCCGGCTCGTGTGATAAGAACACTTGGATCTACTCTCAGCAACTTTCTAGTCTGCAAAACCATGTTATGAACTAATCACCTTGCCCTACCTTAGATCCTCAGAACTTCCTCTTCTTATCACTGAAAATAGTGTTCCCTTTGACCTACATCCCGCACCACCACCCCCATTTGCTTCTCCTCCCAACAGAATGGTAGCCAGCATTGTATTCTGCTTCTATGAAACCCTGCCTTTCTTCTTCACAGCTCACGCCCACACCCAGGGGCCAAGGCTCTGCAGATCTGGAATGTTCTCTTGCCCTTCCCGCTTTCATCCTGCACCCCTCTTGCATCTGAGGAGCAGGGGGGCGCCCTGAACCCTACTGTGGGACAAGATGCTGAGTCTGATTCAGCAGAGTGAGCCCTAGGTCTCCCCCGCCTCGCCTCACGTGACACAGGCTGGACAGCTGGGTCATGTCACCCACTGGCCCTAGCCTCTGCCCGACAGTGGGAAACAGTGTGGGGGTGAGGAGTTGGGAGAGCTCTCGGGGCTCTGAACTTCTAACGGCTGTAGGATTGGCCAGAGTCCTGGCTCAGTGCCCAAAGCCCAGGGCCAAGCCCTGCCCCAGAGCTCCAGCTCCTAGGTTCCAAAGCAGCACAATCCCCAGGTCTCCCCAAGAAACTCGGCTGATCAGCAAAGGGTCTTCTGAGAATACAAAGGGGAGAGTCCCAGCTCTGGATTTGAATTCCAGGTCTTGGGAGTTTGGGAGTGGGGCAGGGGAGGGTACATAATGGCCACACAGACCGTTGGGAGGGAGGGTGAGGGGGTTCATCATTCTGAGCAACGAGAACCGTGAGCAAGCGGTTCAGCCGGAGCTAGCTGGTAGCAGGCCAGGTCTCTGAGGGTCTTCCGCTCAGGAAAACCCTGTTCTCTGTCCTAAGCCAGGGGGAAAAGGAAAACAGGAAACACATGTTCTGTAGGGGAGGCTGAGCACCCAGCCCTGAGAAGCCCCCAGGGAGGATCCGCTCCCTGCCTGGGAGTTGCCCAGCCACACCTGAGGACCAAGCCTGACCAGCCTTGAGGGAGAAACGTGCTTATCAGACTCATGTAAAAAACCCAGAGCCGCTAGGCCGACACCTGCCTTCTCATTCATCACCTCCTGTGCAACTTTGGGCCAAGAGCTTAGCCTCTCTGGTCTTCTGCTTCTTCCCCTGTCAAATGGAAGCCATTGTCCCTGCCGCCCTCTCTACCTTGCCTTCCTCTGTGGCTTTGGAAATAATAAAGCACCACAGATGTGGGAACACTATTTCTTCCCTCTGCATCCTTCAAGCCTCAGCCTCTAGGAAGCCTTCTGTGATTGCCCCAAACGGAAGGCCTGACTTGCTCATGTGAGCCCCTCCCCTCTGACCTTCACCATCTACCCCTCCTCTTGGAAGGGCCTGATGCATATTCTGCTTCAGACCGAAGTACAGAAGTTTGATCATTTTCTCCATAAACTCACAAATATCTTGAGGCCCAGCTGGCCTTGTTCTCCTTCATATCTTCCTCAGTGGCCAGCAGGTGTGTAAAGAAGCCTGGTCAGATAATAAGACATGTCCTGCCCCCAGTCCCACCCATGCCTCTTTCTCTCAGTCCAGTCCTAACCATCAGGGACTTTGGGTTTCACCAGCATAGTGATGAAGCACATGGGGAGAGCATCCACAGGACCCTGCGACATCCCTCTGAGATCACTCCCAGCTCCAGGAAGCCTTAGCTGGTCCATCTCCCCACACTCTCTCCAGATCCAGACTGCAGGCTTACACACTGAGCTCTATTCCTCCAGGCCAAGCCTGGCTGGTTGGAGTGGGCTAAGTGTAAGCCCATGGTGCACTGTCCCTTCGAGTGTGTCTCCCTGGGTCACTCTCTAGAGAGGGTCAAGGTTATTTTCCTCTACTCTTTTTTGGGAGCCCTCTCAGGACTCAGCTACAGCAACTGGCAGATGGCAGAAGGGTGGGAGTCTGGTGGGGGGAAAGGAGGCCCGTGGCTTGGCTCTCCCCAGAGTGGGAGCTGGCAGAGATGGCCACCAGAAACCGGAGCTCTCTCTTCCATCATGCAGAGCCTTCACTTTCCAGACCCTCTTGCATCCAGGAGGGGCCGCGTGACTTGTTCTCGGGGCTGGAGTGGAAGCGTGAGTGGTCCCATCAGGCCAGGTTGATTAGAAGAAGTCACAGTTGCTGCACCTGCCCCTCCCTGTCTGCCCATTGGACAGCTGCAGAGAACTTGGGGACGTAAGGAAGGGCAGAGCCACCAGACGCACAGAGCCTAGATCCCCGAATCACTGCATGGAAGGCCTCCTGCCAGCCAGCACGAACAACCCCCTCAGCCCCTTGTGGGGGGATGTTAAAGTTTACTGCATTCAGCCACTGATGTTTTCAGATGAGTTTCATCAATGAGCATTACCCAAATTAAGTTAGCCAAATTAAAAAGGGCAAGACTGCGGGGCGCCTGGGTGGCTCAGTGGGTTAGGCTGCTGCCTTTGGCTCAGGTCGTGATCTCAGGGTCCTGGGATCGAGTCCCGCATCGGGCTCTCTGCTCAGTCAAGGAGCCTGCTTCCCTCTCTCTCTCTACCTGCCTCTCCATCTAGTTGTGATTTCTCTCTATCAAATAAATAAATAAAATCTTTAAAAAAAAAAAAAAAAAAAAAAAAGAAGGGCAAGACTGCAAGAAAAGAGGGGTTCAACACCACAGATCTGCCAGTGTGGGATTTGGAGTGTGATCTGGGGCCACTCCCTCAGCCCTGCCCATTAGCTTGACTCCAGCTGGGGGAATGGTCTGCATTCAGGACTACCCACTCCTCACTCACATTCCAGCTCCCCATCATCAACCCAGCCCTCCACCCAAAGCCTGCCTATGCCGGGCCCTCTAGGTGGGCATCCTGGGTAGACGCCTTCCCGGATTCCCACCTTTTGCACCACGTTCTGGCCACTGCAGGGTCTCTCTGCTCTGCCTCAGAGCCTCACCAGGATCACAGGTGCCACTCTTACCTGAAGCCCTCGTTCCTGTCCCTTCCTTCCTCAGAGTTAGCTGAGCCCCGGAAAAGTCCAGGTGCCAGATGGGTCCATGGCTCTCTCTGTGCCTTGTTCTAATTCATCCTCCCAGGGAGCCTGTGAGGGAGACACCTGGATCACCATCCTGATTCTGCATCAATGCTCTAAGTTTCATTTCACAGATGAGAAGACCAAGGCATGAAGTGGTAAGTAACTCGTTCAAGGGCACATAGCTCAAAGGTGGTAGGGCCAGACCTTGAATCCAGATCATGTAGACTCCAGAGCCTACACATTGATGTCATTGTGCTGTAGGGCCTCACGACTGTAGGTGTTCAATACATGTGTGTTAGATGATGGAAAAAGGCAGACAGATCACCCATGGCCAGATAAAGGCCCCTGGCTTTGTAGTGTTATGTGGCCCTAGGACATTCTGAGAGGTCTTCCTGGAGGAGGCAGCACTCAGGTCAACATCTTCTCACTGGGCCTGGTTCTCCTTCCAAGATTCTGTCAATTGATCAGGGGTGTGTGTGTATGAAATTCGCATACACTGGGATATAGAAACACACAAGAAGAGGCTTCAGAAAAGCACTGGCCTATAGAAATACCATGCAAGCCACAAATATCATTTAAAATTCTCTAGTAGTTACATTAAAAAAGGAAAAAGAAACATGCAAAATTAACTTTAATAACGTATTTTGCATTATCCATTATATAAGTCATCTTATATAAGTTCAACATATAATCAATGTAAAAAAAATTAGTAACAAGTCATCTTACATCCTTTTTTTTGAACTAAGCCTTTATCTATTTACATGAATGATACATCTCAATTCAAGCTAGCCACGTTTTAAGTGGTCTGGAGCCACGAGTGGCTCCTGGCCACTGCATAGGCAGGGAAGCTCTGGTGAGGGTCTGGGCTTATGAGGTCAGCCCAACCTCTGGGAACCAGGCTGTAGGACACGGTGGGTCTCCCAGACCCAGGAAGACCCAGAAGCTTAGGCCTGACCTCATCGAGAGCTACCCAAGTCTGTAAGTGGCACGCAAGGTAATACCTTCTCTACCAACACAGACCAGTATGTGTTAAAATTCAGGGAGGGGGCACCTGGGTAGCTCAGTGGGTTGAGGCCTCTGCCTTCAGCTCAGGTCATGATCCCAAGGTCCTGGGATCAAGCCCCGCAGCCTGCTTCCTCCTCTCTCTCTGCCTGCCTCTCTGCCTACTTGTGATCTCTGTCTGTCAAATAAATAAAATCTTTAAAAAAAAAAAATTCAGGGAAAGCAGTAGATGGTTTTCATTCTCAGCAAGGTCAACATGTGTTTGCCCTTTCCTATTTACGATAGGCCCTGTAGAAAGGCTTGCAAACAGTTCAAGGAGCATCAAGGAACCCAGAACTCACATGATACAGCTGGTTGTGTTCCCCCATTACCCCAGACTCCCAGGTTACCAGCAAGCGCAGATTCAATCCAGAATGTTCTCACGACCCGGGAACGCAGTTTATGAAATGTAAAAGAAATCTGAGCAGGGAGCCAGCTTGGAAAATTGTTGCCAGCTGCGGTTATATGGAAGCAGGGAGTGGGGGTGGGACCCCGGAAGAAAGCCCTGAGCCCTGCCCTATGTTCTCTGGCATCCCTGTCTAGCCCTGGGGGTACCCCCTAAGAGACAAGTTTCAAAAAACTCAAGTTGGCCTACAGAATGAGAGTGATATGATCCATCAGAGTCCAGTGGAGGCTAGGCTCTTAGACCTGGGGGTCATAAGTGGTCCTTCACTAGAAGGGTCTGCACTCCGTGTAATGCTCTGCTGTCACCATCTTAAAGGTCTTAATCATTTTTGAACCAGGGGCCCTGCATTTTTATTTTGCACTTGGCCTACACGTTAACACGTGGCCCGGAGTGGAGGCCACTGCAGGAAGCAAGAAGCCCCTTCTGCGTGGGGTCTCCTGCCGGCTCGGCATTCCAGTGGCCTTTCCAGGGACCAGTCCGCAGGTCCAGGCTCTTCAGACAATACGAGGACAGACCATCTGGAGGAAAGGCCAGAGTCGGCCTGACAAGGATTGCCCAGGACCGCCCTGAAGAAAGGCACCAAGATGTTGTGTATTTTCCAAAGTTCCACTTACAATGGTCTCTTTTCATTTAAAGAAAATACCGCAACCATTTCCTAGCAAAGGTTAAGCCTTTACACTTTAAAAAAAAAAAAAAATGTTTTTTAACCTGCCAAGGAATGTGCTTTTTCAAGCTGACTTCCTGCCCTTCCTGAAGCCAAGGTTCCCACCCCCTGCTTGCTGGGAGAGCCCTGGGGTCCTCTGAAAGTGGTGAGTGGCCAGACAGCCACTGCCCCAAGCAGGTCAGGAATGGGACAGAGGGCAGAGACGCAGGTGGTCAGGGCCTGGTGGCCATCCCCTGGGTTACCCAGAACCAGCCAATCAGGACAGGAGCTCCTGAGGCAGAAATCCGCAGAATACCCCTCAAAGCCCCTTTTGGGCTGGGACCTTCACCTCCTGCACAGCCATAAGCTCCTCCTGCACCTTGTCCAAAGGCTGCTGGCCACTAGCTTGCACCCTCTGGTCCCTGTCTCCCTTTCAGGAAGCAGAGATTCCACTTGGGTGGTGTGAGTTTGGGGCAGGCCCCCTGCGGGACCGGAGGCCGGGGCAAGAGGACAAGAGGTGCCCTGGGAAGGAGGGGCCTATGTGAGTTCCCTGCACACCTCACAGGGTGATCAGAGGGCCTGGGCATTCTGTGCCTCTGGCCTCTGCTCTCCTCCTGCACCCTCACGGCTCAAGGACCCCCTCCATCTTCATCCATGCTCCAGCCTTGATCACTTTATTTCCACCACCGCACAAACACGTCGGAATTCCAAAGCCAGATGGAAGCGAAAAAAATCCCTCTTGCCCACTCGCCTCCCCTTTTACCCTGAAAGCAAACTTTCTGGAAAGAGCTGTCTCTCTGTGCAATCTCCAGATCATGTCCCCCTGTTCTTTCTGGCTTTTTAATTTTTTTAATGTAAACATGATGGATTTCCCAAAGACACTGCGTCATGCAGCCAACCCTCCCACAAAGCAGAAACACATAAGCAATACCCCCAAAGCCCTCTCCACACACTTTGCAAACACTAGCCTCTCCCACCTTCCCAAATGTCACCATCCTGACCTCTGACACCGTACATGAGTTTTGCCCGGTGTCCAGCATTCTATAATCCAAATCATGCTGCATATACTCATGTGTCTGGCTTCTTTGCTCGATACTGTGTTTGTGGGTTTCACCTGTGTTGTTTAACAGGAATAAATAACCATTCTCATTGCTGACTAGTATCCGCTGTATGAATATATCAGTGTTTGTTTAGCCATTCTATTGATGATGGACATTTGGTTTCGGGATCTGAAATCAAGCCCCAAAGGCCATTGTCATACATGACTTTCGAAGTCCTATGAATGCATTTCTAGGGGGTGTATAGCTAAGTGTGGGCTGGCTGGGGCCTAGGGTATGCACGTGTTCGTACAGTTTTCAACTTATGCCGCCATCAGCAATGTGTAAGAGCTCTCGAAGCATCATGTCCTCGCCTGTGCTCCGCATTACCAGTCCCCACATGTCGTCGGCTCCCCCAGGGTCTCCAGCTGCTGGTCTGCTCTACACTCTGGGGTTGCATCAGCCTCCATAATTGCATGAATCCATGCGCCAGTTGCTTAAAATCTCTCTCTCTCTCTCTTTATGCACACACATGCACACGCACATAAACACACACACACACACACACACATCCTGTCGGTTCTGTTTCTTCTTGCCTAAGAGTGCTTTCAATTAATGTATGTCAAGTTTTATTAAATAATGTTCCTGCACCAATTAGGATGATGTTATGCTTTTTCCCTTTATCCCATTAATGCGATAAACCAAACTGAATGCTTTTCCAATGCTAAACCGAACTTGCATTTCCGTAATAAGCCAAATTTAGACACAATCTAATATCTTTTGTCTACTTCTGGATTTGGTTTGTTAATATTTCTTTAGGGGACTCTGCATCTGTATTCATGAGACAAATAGGCCTGAAAATTTTCCTTCTTGTAATGTCCTTGTCAGGTGGCAAGTGTTTGTGAGATTCAGAAAACAGGTTAAGAAATGTTTCCCCTTTTCCTATTCTCTGCAAAAGATCATGTAATCCTGCCATTATTTCTTCCTTTAATGTTCGGTAAGATTCGCTACTGAAGGTGTTTGGGCCTAGAGTTCCCTTTGCAGAAAGCACATATTGGATTGAGTAAGGATTCAATTTCTCTCTCTCTCTCTCATTTTTTTTTTAAAGATTTCATTTATTTATTTACTTGACAGAAAGAGAGAAAGCACCATCGAGGTAGTGGCAGGCAGAAGGAGAGGCAGAAGCAGGCTCCCTGCTGAGCAGGGAGCCCGACAATGGGCTAGATTCCAGGACCCCCAAGATCATGACCTGAGCTATAGGCAGACAATTAACCAACTGAGCCACCCAGGTACCCCTAAGGATTCAATTTCTCTAAGGGTTTTGAGTTTCCAGAATTTCTACTTGTGGGAAATTTCAATTGTAGTTTTTTCAAGCAATTGGTCCATTTCATCTAAGTTATCAAATACATCGGCATAAGTTGTCCATCATATCTTCTTCCTGTCTAATAATAGAATTATTATTCCATTATTATAGAATCTGAATTTCCTACCTCATTTTTGGTATCAGTTATTCATTCTTTCTTCCTCTCCCTCCACCTTCCTCTCTCTCTCTCTCTCTCTTTCTCTACCCCCACCCCACCCGGCCACTCTCCCTCTCTCACTCTCCCCCCTCCTCCCTCCGTGATTGAATCTGCCAAGGGCTTGTTAATTTTACTGGTATTTTCTCAAGGCCAAATTTGTGGTTCCTTTCTATCGCTTGTCTGTTTTCTATTTTATTAATCCGTGCTCACATCTTCATTATTTTTACCATTCTACTTTCTTTGGGTTTAATTTCCTTTGGGTTTTGTTTATTTGGGTTGAATTTCTTTTTCTAACCTCTTGAGCTGGATATTTGAATCATTGGTTTTCAGCCCTTCTTTTCTAATTTAAGCATGTAAGGCTATAAATTTTCTTCTAAGTCTGGAAAAAAAAAGATAAAAATAAATAAATAAATAAATTTTTTCTAAGTCTGGAATTAACTACATCATACACGTTTTGCAATGTACTCTTTTTACTATCATTCAGTTTAAAAATTTTCCCAATTTCCATTGTGATTTCTTCTTTGACCATCAGTTATTTAGGAAAAATATTGCTTAATTTCCAAACATTTGAGGATTTAGTAAATTTTTTGTTGTTGTTGCTGATTTTAAACTTAATTCCAGTGTACTCAGTCAACATATTCATTTCATCTTGTGAAACTTGTTGATATTTGCTTTGTGGTGTCACATTGGGCCAGTTTTTTTAAAGATTCCATCTGCACTTGCAAATAATGTATATTTGAAGTTGTTTGGAAGCTGTCTTCTGTTTATATCAGTTAATTCAAATTTATTAATCATCTTGTTCAAATTTTCTGTGTCCTTACTGCATATTTTTCTGTTTGATCTACCAATAACCAAGAGAGATGGTCAAAAAACGTCTCCCCAGTATATGACTGTGGCTTTTCTATTTCTCCTTCAGTTCTTTCATTTTTGCTTTGGTTACTTGGGGGATAATATATTATATTCATTCAACTATAGAATTGCTTAAACTTCCTACTTAATTGTACCTTGTATTATTATGGAGTATCATTAACTCTACTAATAGCTTTTTGCCTTAAAATCGATTTCGTCTGATATAAATGTAGCTATCCTAACTTCTTTGTGCAGCTTGTCACTTTTTTCCTTCCTATCTTTCTGTATACTTATATTTAAAGTATGTCTCTTGTAAACAGGATGTAGTTAGGTCTGGTTTTGTTATTTGCTCTGACAATGATGTATTTTAAGTGGAGTGTTTAATCCTTCTTATATTGATTGTTTTTTGTTTTTTGTTTTTTTAAAGATTGTACTTATTGGGGCGCCTGGGTGGCTCAGCGGGTTAAGCCGTTGCCTTCAGCTCAGGTCATGATCTCAGGGTTCTGGGATCAAGCCCCGCATCAGGCTCTTCGCTCAGCAGGGAGCCTGCCTCCCCTTCTCTCTCTGCCTGCCTCCCTGCCTACTTGTGATTTCTGTCTGTCAAATAAACAAATAAAATTAAAAAAAAAAAAAAAAAGATTGTACTTATTTATTTGACAGAGAGAGACACAGCAAGAGAGGGAACACCAGCAGGGGGAGTGGGAGAGGGAGAAGTAGGCTTCTAGCTGAGCCAGGATCCCGATGTGGGGCTCGATCCCAGGACCCTGGAATCATGATCTGAGTTGAAGGCAGATGCTTAACGATGCTTAACAATGCTTAACCCACCCAGGTGCCCCCTATTGATTGTTATTACTATTATATTGGGTTTTAGTCTCCCATCTTCTTTGCCTTCTACTTGCCCTGCCTGTTGTATGATCCTTTTCTGGCCCCTTTTTTATCAACTTGATATTTTTATAGTGCCAACCTGACTCACTCTTTCAAGTGGGTGTTTTTGCTTTTTTAAAATTTTATGTCATACGGTTACAACATCTATCTTTGACTAATCAAAGTGATAACAAATTAGTACTTCTTTTTTTTTAAGTTTGTTTTATTTATTTGACACACAGAGAGATCACAAGTAAGCAGAGCAGCAGGCGGGGTGGGGGGTGGAAGCAGGCTCCTTGCTGAGCAGACAGCCCAGTGTGGGACTCGATCCCAGGATCCTAAGATCATGACCTGAGCCGAAGGCAGATAGATGCTTAACCCACTGAGCCAGGTGCCCCACAAATTAGTACTTCTACCCAGGTGTAGTACCTGGGTACTACAGGTAGTAGTACAGGTACAGGTAGTAGTACAGGTAGTACCACCCAGGTGCCCCACAAATTAGTACTTCTACCCCTTTTTTTTCTTGGATAATGCAAGGACTTCTCCCATCATCCCCTAACAAATGTTATTTATATTATTTCAGGTATTTTAATTTGCTACCTATTTAAAACTCCACAAGATATCATCATTATTGTAAAGGTAGCCAATATTCATTTACATTTACATATGTATTTACCTTTACTATTTTTTTTTTTTACCTTTACTATTCTTCATTCCTTCCTGCATCTCCCAGATTACATTGGAGTTTAAATTCCTCTGCCTAAAGAATACTGTTTAGTATTTCCTTTAGGGCAAATCATCTGGTGATGAGATTGGTCAAATACTGCTTCTCTAAAAGTGTCCTGATTTCCTCTTTATTTTGGAAGGATAGTTGTGATCTATAGGCTTCTACTTGGTAGTTAATTTCTTTCAGAGCTTTGAAGACATCTTTCTATTGCCTTCTGGCTCCCACTGTTTCATTGAGAAGTCTGTAGCCAGTCTGTTGGGTCTTTTCTCTCTGCCTGCTTTTTTTTTTTTTTTTCTTTAAGACTTTATTTATTTATTTGACAGACAGAGATCACAAGTAGGCAGAGAGGCAGACAGGGAGAGAGGGGGAAGCAGACACCCCGCCAAGCAGAGAGCCCAATGTGGGGCTGGATCCCAGGACCCTGAGATCATGACCTGAGCCGAAGGCAGCGGCTTAACCCACTGAGCCACCCAGGCGCCCCTCTCTGCCTGCTTTTAGGACTTTACCTGTGTTGGGTCACCTGGGTGGCTCAGTGGGTTAAGCCTCTGCCTTTGGCTCAGGTCATGATATCAGGGTCCTGGGATCGAGGCCCACGTTGGGCTCTCTGCTCAGCGGGGAGTCTCCTTCCCCTGTCTCTCTCTGCCTGCCTCTCTACTTGTGATCTCTCTCTCTCTGTGTGTCAGATGAACAAATAAAATCTTCAAAGGCACAGCCCCCTTCGTTAGCAGACTGTGTGCTGGCCCGGAGCCCCACCCACCATCCCCAGTCTCCGGGTAAGCCTGTGGGAGAGCAGACAGCAAAAAACCAGAGCTATGAAAATAGGCCCGCTGAACTCTGTATTGTAAATCCAACGCTGAGAAGTTAGGGAAACTAAGAGTTTCCTAAGCTGCAAGCCCTAAGAAGAAAGAAAGCCGCTGGCATGGAACCAAGAGGGATTCAGAATGGTTTGGAGCAAGAGGAGGGCCAGAAGAAAGTTCAGAACCCAGACCTGCTGGAAACCTGGTTGAGGATGTGGCCTGGAACATTCCTTTCTCAGTCTCCTGTTAAAGAGGGATTGGCACTTAACACCAGACACAAACCTTATATTGTCTGAGATTGCCACAGATAGGACTGCCTGTCTAGAAAACAGCTTGTCTGTCTTATGGCTCATCTGTATAGAGGTTAGCTTCCTCTCAGCGAATCCCTTTTGCTGCCGTTACCAAGTTCTGAGTAATGATCTCCGTCAGACACAGCTGAGGAGACACAGGTAGACCAGTGAGCCCTCCTAACCATCTCCGGGCAAACCCCTAGGTTTGGGGCGGGAGGGCGTGTCAGCAGCCCCCACTCTGTGGCCCTCTCCCATTTGGGACTGGTCGTCTAGCTGTCCCACACAATGTGTATGCTGCAACTGGTCTCTCCCTGTTTCTAGAAAAAGACAAACATGCCCTGAAAACTCATCCACTGATCATCAGAGGGGAAAAGAGACTCACAGAATTCTGAACACCAGTGTGCAAATGGCCAAAAAGGTGTCCATTATTTTGGGTTAGGAGGACAGGACCCATTTCTCTGGTGGGTCCAGGTGGCTCGTTCGTGCTCTCAGGCAAGACCAGCCTGGTCTGAGAAAGCCAGGCTCCTCTCTCAGTGCCCCACCTCCCAAGGAAGACCAGGGTCCACCAGCACTGGCCTCCGGACAGATGACAAACAGTGCCCAGGTCTCTGCCGGGATCCCTTGCCGGGCAGAGAGGACTCTGGAAGGCTCGAGCTCTATCCAGGCCTCCAGAACCATCCTCTCTTCTTGGCCCCAGAAAGCAGAAGGGCAGCTGAGGGGAAGCAGGAATGATCTTTTGGTTTTTCTGCATCTGCTTTGATTTTTTTGTATTTCAAGAAGAAAACATTCAGCCCCAATTCCCGGGGGGGGTGGGGGATGCAGGGAGGACAGAAGCAAAGGCTATTTCTGAGCCTTCTGCTTCCCCCAAAAGGAAGGGTGTGAACAGCGCAAAGAGAGTCCAGCCCTCACTTCCTGGACTCGAGCTTGAGGGCGGCCCTTTGCCATTTCCAACCATTCTTCAATCACGGGATCTCACTGCTGGTCCTCACAGTAACCCTGGCAGGGGAAGCTGGAGGAGGGGGTGTACCTCCGCTTTACTAGTAAGGAAATTGAGGCTCCGGGCTGTTAGGTAACTTCTGAGAAAGAGATTGAATTCGGATCCTAAGGCGGGTCCTGTGAGTCCAAATCTCTCACTCATCAGTACCTCCACGAGCCTCTTGGGGCTTTACCGTCTTCACACCCCTGTTCCCAGGCAGAGCCCCTGCAGGCTGGCACCCCAGAGAGGACCTAGATCAGAGGGGAAGAATCCACTCCCTGTCCCAGCTCTGCCAGCATGCGCTGTGTGGTCTTGGACACATCCCTGATCTCCCTGGGTCTCAGTGTCTTCGTTTACAAATACCTACCTCTGTCAGCTGATGGAGCAGCAAGTAAGCCACCATATGTGAAAGGGCTTCGCAAATTCTAGTATATTCTACCAATATGAGTGCTGTCTAGTATTACCTTCATGACAGGAGAGAGCAGAAGCTCTCCCTGCTTCAAATTATCTCCCTGTCCTTTCTTCCCTTGGTGATCCAGCCTCTAGTGCGTCTTTCCTCTTTAGTAAAGGCCAGATCCCCCTGGGAGGGGACACATCTCTAACCGGTATCAGCCGTGAGTTCCTCCGAGCCAATGAGCCCATCAGACACCCACGGCTGCGCGGAGAGTCAACAGCAGAAGGGGGCCAGGGCCCACCTCCACAAACACCACAGGATACTTCACACAGGAGATAGTCAAAATGGTGTCTTCAGGCCCCCCTGGCCACCTTCCTTTTGATTCCACACTCTGAGGGTTCTGGGAAGTGGGCTGACAGAGAGAGTAGGGAAGAGCTCTCCTGTCCCCCAGATACCCCCAGCCCCACTCACTCCCCCATGCCGAGCTGCCTGGGGCCCTTCCGCTGACCACGGGGCCCGCACCAGGGACACCTTATAGGAGCAGTGCAGAAACCCCAGCCGTCCACAGAGGGATGGGAGGACAGAGACCCCGCTTGTCCCCCAGGTGCTCCCATGCCTGTTCTCCACCCACCCATGGACATAAGCCAGGCTGATTCCTCCATTTCCTGCCGTGGCAGCCAAGGCCAGCTGGAGACAGAAGTGGCTTCTAGCTGTGCGGGTAGGTCTCTCACCTGGGTCCCTCTTTCCACCCCTTTCTGAGCTCCCATCCCCCCTCCAAGAACTTCTACTCGCTTCCCAGAGTTCCCGACGACCTTCCTACAGCCCTGGCTCTGGGGGTCCCCAGGGACTCATTGTGCTGAGGCCTTCACAGCTTAACGTGGGACCTTCCTGATGTCAGCACTGGGCCCAAGGGCAGGAGTTCCAACGTGGAGTATTAGGCACCTTGGAAGGGTTGCCGAGGATGACACGGTCGATCTGAAGTGACGGGAAAGAGGCCTTCCCTCTCCCCTCACGTCCCCTGAGCGTGGCCACCACTTGCTCCTGTTGTCAAACCGGACCAGCCCAGCGGCCCCAAGAGCTGAGAAAGGAGAGCTCTGCAGCCTAAAAATTAACAAAATGGGGCTGAGCAAGAATTTGCCTGGAGGGCTCAGGGAAGGGATGTCCCAGCTCCTTTAGAAGTAGGGTGGACCCCAGGCCCCTTGTTGGATGTCCTGCCCCGAATTCCAGCTCATTCCCCCAGGTTCACCCACCGGCCACAGCCCCAACCAGGAGCAACCTATCAGAAGGAGGAAGAAATAAAAGAGGACAAGTGTGAAGAAAGCATTTTCTGGCTCTTTAATAACTGTTTTCCTAGGTTGTGTTGATTGTGTGCAAGGTATGTTATAAAAATATTCGACAATCCAAGAAAGAAAAGGAACAAACAAACAGGAAAGTCCTTTTAAAAACAGGTCCGAGAGGCGCCTGGGTGGCTCAGTGGGTTAAAGCCTCTGCCTTCGGCTCAGGTCATGATCTCAGGGTCCTGGGATGGAGTCCTGCATCGGGCTGGGCTCTCTGCTCAGCAGGGAGCCTGCTTCCTTCTCACTCTCTGCCTGCCTCTGCCTACTTGTGATCTCTCTCTGTCAAATAAATAAATAAAATCTTAAAAATAAATAAATAAATAAATAAATATAAAAACAAAACCAGGTCTGAGGCGCAGAACAGGTTGATCCCATGCGATTCAGGAAAACAACTCCTGCCCCAAAGAAAGGTCGGTGGGCATCTGTGTTTACATTCTCCTGGAGGGGGGCAGGGGTGACAGGGAGGCCCCAGTCTGTGAGGGCAGCCACCTGTCCTGCTGTGATCGCAGGTGAACGGAAGATATGACTGCTTTTCTCTGCCATGGCCTGGTCTCCATTAGCCCTTCGTCCTGCAATGGGTCCATCCTGCCAGCAAAGGCAATGAGTCCTTCCTGAAAGAGGGTGTCACCCCACTGCTCGTGGCCGAGCAGCTTTTAGGGACTTCAGTGGGAGGACCCTCCTTCCCCACCCCACCGACGTGGCCACCACACAACTGGCATGGCCAGTGGCATGAGAACGCGGGACATGGGCTCCCTTCAAGTGGATGTGCTGAGAGCTCGTGTCAGAGTCTGCCAGCTCCCTTGCTGTTTCTCCAGCCCTGAGAACTGTGTGCTCCACACTGGGGATGTCCTTTCAGTCAGGGCCCCAGGCTGAGAAGACATAGGGCAGAGCCCATCAACGTGGGACATGAATGACAGAAACGCCACTGAGGGTGCAGAGGGTGAGGGAGACGCAGGTTCCCTGCTGACACGGTGTAGGGCTCTATCCCAGGACCCTGGGATCATGACCTGAGCCAAAGGCAGACACTCAACTGACTGAGCCACCCAGGCACCCTGAGACACTGCTGTTTTGAGACAAAGAGCTGGGGGGCTGTTTGTTACTGCAGCCTTACCTAGCAAGAGCTGACGGCGGGGTTGTGGGGAGCATGGGGGGAGCATCAGAGCACACACCTCCCCCTCCTTGCTATTCCTACTATGCTTCCTCCATGGCCCTGGGCTACAGGAAAGGGTGGCTCTCGATCTCTTCTTTGTGATTACCTGAGCCCTTCCCATCCAGGTAGTGGTAAACTCTGCTATGTAATCCACCAAGCCTGCCCCCACACATGTTAAAGGAAGGTCTTTTAACAAACCCTCCATTTCTGCAAAGCCTTGATGTCCAAACCATCATCTCAATAAAGAGGTCAAGACAGTCAGCTTGAGCCCCAAAGATAACCTACCCCTTCCCTACGGCTGGTCTTCTGAGGTGGGAGCTGCAGGAAAACCTGTAGGAAAAAAGGTTAAAAAGAAATCAGTTCAAAGGGTTAGGATGGTTAGTTTTCTATTATGTGTTTTTGTTTTTGTCTTTTTTAAGATGTATTCATTCATTAGAGAGAGAGCATGAGCCAGAGGGGCAGAGGGAGAGGGAGAGAGAATCTTAAGCAGATTCCACACTGAGCATGGAGCCTGACATAGGGCTCGATCCCACAACCCCAGAGCATGACCTGAGCTGAAACCAAGAGTTAGATGTTCAACCAACTGTGCCACTCAGGCGCCCCATGTGTTTTTATAATTGTTTTTATATAAGTTCAGATTCAACTCTCTTGTGCTGATTAATTTTCCCCTTACACTTTTCAATTATGAAATAGAGTGGGCTGGCACCAGTCAGCACCTGAATATCCCCTTCTCTTAAATGTGGCTCTTTTTAAAAAAAAAAAAAAAAAAGATTTTATTTATTTATTTATTTAACAGACAGAGAAGTCACAAGCAGGCAAAGAGGCAGGCAGAGAGAGAGGGGGAAGCGGGCTCCCCGCATAGCAGAGAGCCCGACACAGGACTTGATCCCAGGACCCCAAGATCATGACCCCAGCCGAAGGCAGAGGCTTAACCCACTGAGCCACCCAGGCACCCATTAAATGTGGCTCTTTGTGGCATTTCTTTTTTTCTCCTTCTCTGGGGTTCTTAGTCCTCCTGAAGAGGGGAAGGACACTTCACTACCACCCATTGCTGCAATAGGGCTTAGAAGTGGCCCTATCTGTGCCATGTGCCCTTCTGGCCCCAGACTGCAACAAAATCATAGGCGAATGGAGCCGGGAAACACTGACAACACTGAGAGGCTCACTGTCATTCAGCAGTCAGGTTGGCCGCATGGAACAGAAAACCCCAACAACAGTGGCCTAAACAATGAGAGAGAAGCATCTCTCTCATATAATAAGAACAGCAAAGGTTGGAAATTCAGAGCAGTCTAGCATCCGTACGATGTCAGCCAGGTCCCAGGCTCATTCTAGCTTTCTCCTCTGCTACTGGAGGGTGAGACTTTTAAATTCACGATCACAAAATGGTTGCCGGAGTCACCACCATCACACCCACAGACCAGGCAAGGAGGGCCAAAGGCTCTTGTGTGCACCCTGGATGAATGTCTCTCCCTTTTATAGAGATTTCATGGAAGCCCAATCCAACTTCTGCTTATAGGTCATTGTCTAGAACTAAACTGTGTGGCGACGCCTAGTTTCGAAAGAGGCCCAAAAATGTAGTATTTAAGCTAGGCCAATTGCCAACCCCCCAAAAGTCAAGATTCTAGTTAGTAAGGAAGAGGAGAAAAGGGAGAGTTAGTTGCGTGTCCTGTCTCTTATTCCTAACACCAGTGTTCCCTTTACTGGCCCCCAGGCTGGTGGCTTCCACGGTTGTCTCCACTCTCTTTCTTATCATCTGTGTCTGTTCCCTCAGATGATAAGCCCCTTCGCAGACAGAGACAAAACGCTACTCTCTCCTCCAACCCAACCTTCCAATCCTACAGTCCCAGTTCAATAAATGTGCATTTTCAAGTCGAAAAAGAAATGACTCACTATTAACTATAGACAGATGGTCCCTAACTTATGGTGGTTCCGCTCATGTTTTTGTTTTGTTTTGGTTTTGGTTTTTGACTTGATGATGGTGCAAAAGCAATGCCCATTCAGTAGAAACCAAACTTGGAATTTGGAATTTGGACCTTTTCCCAGGCTAGCGATATGCGGTCCGACCCTCTCTCGAGGCGCTGGGCAGTGGCAGCCCCAGCTCCCAGGCAGCCTCGTGATCACCCGGGTCAACAGCCCACTGCCTTACATCCACTCCACACCCCTGCAATAAGCCTGAGTCTCACTTTCAGGAGAGTATCCGATCCTTTACATGAGATGGGCAAACTGTTGTAAAACAAGCTTTGTGTTAGAGGATTTTACCCAACCATAGGCCAACGTAAGTGTTCTGAGCACATGTAAGGTCGGCTGGCATAAGCTATCATCTTGAGGAGGTGAAGCATTTTTGATTTACTATTTTCATTTTGATTTACTATTTTCAATTTATGATGGGTTTATCAGGACCTAAGTCCAGGAAGATTTGTACGCCTTGTGTTGCTTCCCATTACTTAACTTGAATCATATTCTAACCCTATATTGTCATTCTGCATTTCAAAAGGGTATACGGTAACTCCTTAACTTGGTGGGTGGGTCGTAAACTCTCAAGAATCTGGAAGTGCCCAATCCAGTGACCTTGGTGAAGGGTCTGACCCGGCTTCTCCTGTTTATCAGTAACCACACAATAGTAATTTGATTCCTTTGTGATGCTCTAGAGTTTACACAAGCTCCTTCGCTCCCATTATCTCACTCGGTCTTTTAAATAACTCTTTTAAGTAAGTAGGCCTGCTGTAATTACGCCTTTTTTTACAGATGATGAAATGGGGACTAAGTGAAGGTACACGACTTGCCCAAAGGCACGCAATGAGTATTTACACTGGAACTTAAATGGAGGTCTTTGGACTTCAAGTCTGGGCCTTTTCTAATGCAGTGCTGCCCAACGGAAATAGAACGTGTGCCACCTATATAATTTTACATCTTCTAGTATTCCCTTTGAAAAAGTAAAGAGAAACAATGAAATTAATTTTAATAATAAAATTTTATTTAACTCAAAATAGTGTACCTTCAACATGTAATCATGATAGAAATTATTAGTTAGATATGTATACATTCGTTGTTTTGTTTTTTTTTTTTTTTTTTTTTTTTTGGTCTTTAGAATTCAGCGTGTTTCTTACATTTTCAGCACATCCTCGTTCAGACTAAGCACATTTCAGGTGCTCAAAGCCACACGAGGCCAGTGGCCACTGTAATTGGAAAAGTTCAGCTCTAATGTTTGAAGCGTCCATTTAAATCTAAAACTAAGCTGTGAAACTTCAGATTTCATGACCAATAGTCCTAGAAATCATCTAAAATAATTACCTGTTATCGATACATTTTTGTGGTAAAGAACTGTGTCTCCAGCAATAGCCTCAATGGAAAAAAAAGGGAGGGGCATTCTCAGCATAGAGCCATCGCAGAGCACCACTGCCATCTGGTGGCAGCCTCCTGAATTGCAAGCAAATTTCCCAGGACAAAATCTTCCAGATTCTAGGAATGGGTTTTTCAAAGCATGTTCTTCTGACTGCATCTGATTTACCAAGAAGTTTACTAAAAACGCACACCGCTGAACCCCCACTGAGTCAGATCCCAAACACCCACATTTTTAATAAATTTTCCGAGCGATCATCGTGCCTACTAAATCTTGACTTGAGAATCCTTCATCTATAGAGCACGCCTCCATAAGGCAACCGTAGAACATTCCGGGGCAGTATATGTCTGAAGGGGGACTCATTTTTTCAAGGTACTGCTCTCATATTTTGGGGATCATTCCTTTCTCTTTGCAGTCTGCTGGGTTCTATGGAGTCGTGTGTTGTTCCTAAATAGGAAAAATACCCAGCACCCCACCTGCCCAAGGCACAAAGAAAGCTGAAAAGAATTCATAACCCAATCACTTTTTAAAAGACTGAAAGAAGAAAGTTGACAGGCCATCCCTCCCTGCCCCATGCAACCTTGTTCACAAATAGGTGTAGCTCAAGGCCGCACCTGAGTCGGCCTCTCTACTGGGCCCTTCTCCCTGGCCCCTCCACATGCTACCGTGAAGCTCACGGCCCTCCCCTGCCTCTGAGACTTAGCAAATGATGTTCCCTCCTTCTGGGACAGCACTCTACATCCTCTTTCCTGGATGACACCTCATCCCCTAGGAGGTAGCCCAGGTGCCATCTACTCAGGAACCCTCCCCGGGACACCCCCTAGGCTGGGCTAGGTACCCCCCTGGTGCTCTGCATGGTGGATTGTCCGTGCAGGGTCTGACCTCCTCGCACAACTCTAAGCTCCTAGAGGGCAAGTATGTGTCTCTTTTCTCTATCTCCACAACGTAGCAAAAACCACCCCAAAGCACGGCATTTAAAAATATTTGCGGACTGAATAAATGTTTTCTGAGGCAATGAGTAGTCCGGTTTTTGAAATAATAGTGCCCATGTGTCTGGAAGAGACTAACGAGACAGCACTCCGGCTGGTCCGTGAATTTTGCAGACATCTCCTGAAGCCATGGCAACCGCACCTGACAGCTATCACTGTGGGACTTGGGGCCTGTGACTAACTGGGCAAGAGACTGTGGGAGGGGCTGCGATATGGACACCCACCCAGGAGGGGAGGGAGAGAGGGAGGGGTGCAGGGAGAGGGCAGGAACATAGCAACCTGGGAATGTCCTCACCGCCTCCCAGGAAGGGAGCCATTTCCCCAGAGGACAGAGGCCTGTCACATCTCGCCCAGCTAATCTGACAGAAGCCAGCTGCCTGGCTCACTGGGCCTACCCCCAGGAAGGCGTGTTCGGGCTGAGAACCACAGGCTGCTGTTTGCCCCCAGGGACGGGGCACAAGGGGAGGGTAATTGACTTGTCTCCCAAATTTATTTATTAATTCCTAGCTACCTCATTTGATGTGGTTTCCAGGAGGCACACCGTTGAAATCTGCCCCCTCCTTCGGCCCCAGGCGGGAACATGTTATACTCGCCCTGCAGAGTCCCCGGGGAGGTGGGCAAGACCACCCCCACAAGGAAGACTGTGTGTAGCCAGGGGCCTGGAGAGGGGTCCCACCGTGCAGGCAAACAGCCCACTGAGGGTTGGGATCCCGGCAAAGGTACTCCCAGCCCCAGGCTCCAGCACCGAGGGTGGGGGGGGTGGCGCGGGGGGCGGCTCAGGATGCCCAGGTTAGGGACAGTCCAGCCACCTCCTGAGACTACGCAGGGAACACCTCACACAAGTCTCACCTTTCTGCTTCAGCTCCCCAGCTGTGGGAAGGAGAAACCAGTGATGGCCAATGCACTCCAGAAGGCTGTGCCAGAAGATGGAATGTGACAAGGGGCGGGAAACTGCCATTAGCAGCAAAGGGAAGCCCCAAACCGGCAGAAGCGCAGATGTGGGGGGTGTTCCACACGGGCAGCAGAGTCGGTCTCCAAGTGCTCACCTGAGGCTTCAACAGGCAAGAAAATCAGATTTGAATGCAATATTTTTTTAAGTGAAAACTCACACAAAATATTGATAATGGCTGAAGGAAATAGAGGACCAGTCTTACTGATGCTCCCTTTTGCCTCAGGCTGCAGTGTGGAGGGGACCAGTATTGCTTTAGGTCTGTGTGAGGATGAAACCATCATGGGAAGGAAGGTACTCCTCAAATGTGCCAGGAGGATGAAGGGGTGTACGGCTCAGGGCATTCTGAGGAAGACTGCCACCAGCCAAACAGTGCGTTTTGCTGGGGCTCGAGTTATTTGGGTGCAGCAAACCCATCGGAGACAGGAGCTCAGGTCCTCTGATGGGCCCAGAAAGCTTCCAGAACCTGGGAAAGCACAAGCAGAGCTGCCTGTGTGGGCACCCAGGGAGAGGCAGAGGGGTGAGGGAGTGGATATAGAGGCTGAGGGAGGGCATAGGGCAAGCAGCATCCCCAAGCCCACTCAGGCCCTGGCCAAGGAGCCCCACAGTCTGGCCCATCAGTGTAGGAGCCCAGATCCTGGCCCACATGATTCATCAGGCCTCTGGCTCCTGCAGGCACAGCCAGTCACTGGGGACCCTGACATCACGCCTGCCAGAGAGGTTTACCATCCCCAGCTTGGAAAACTCCAAACTAGCAGATAATGCTGACTTCACAAGACTATAATCACCTTCACCTCCAGAAGGGAAGCCCGTCTGCTTAGCCAGACTCCTGCCCCATCACCCAGGACCTTCCCAAGGCCAGGAGCTGCCCGGACCTCCAGGCCAAGCCCATTTTCCGGGGATGTTCTCAAGGCTTTACTTCATAACCACAGGAAGCACTGAGCTCAGAATGGGCAAAGGGAGCTGCGGTTCCAGCCTGCAGAGGCCAAGGACATGGGGGAGGGACAGGGTGGAGTCACAGGCACAGCCAGACACCATGAGTCTTGCCCTGGGTGTATGGGGCAGGATGGGAGTGACAGCTAAGATGGTGTCGATACACTGAAGAGACCCAGGCCTCTAGGGAGGACACCTTTAGCTGGCTATGGCTGCCGTTTCTGGAAGGCCGTCTGCACCAGGGGCCTGAGTTGGGCCTATATTCACTCTTATTCCCTCAACAAACAGACACTCACTATAGGCCAGGCCCTGGGGCCAGCAGAACCAGACTGCATGTGCCCTCAGGCTGCGCTGGATGGACACAGACCACAGTATGCACACACCCAGGCTGGGCGGTATCCTGCACCCCAGCTCCCCCCAAGGCCTAAACAGATCACACTCCTGCAGCATTCACACACACTCTAGGGCTCCCTTCCTCTGCCCTGTGGATTAACACGGGCTTCCAGTGACAGATGCTGCTTGTTGTTGTCAGTGGGTGAGATACGAGAAGCCCACTGCTGAAGCCAGGGCCACTCTGGGCAAGATGACAAAGGATGGGCTGGGTCGTGGACTGGGTTAGGGCCCGGCCTCTGTCTCGGTCTCCCAGGCCCATCTGGTTCCGCAGGCCTGTGAGCAAGGAGCTGTCTCAGGCTGACATGGCGTTGTCTGCTCAGGGGGATCCCAACGCAGAAACGGGACCTGAAGAATGTCCAAGGGCCACAAAATGCGGAGTGAATTCCGTTCTGCCCCCTTTGCTCCCCAGATCTCAGCTATTGACCCCCCATTAGCCCTACATTTCCTCATTCCAAATAGCCCCTGCCTTCCCCTTTTCTGCTCTTTGCAGCTTCCATCCCCACCCAGCAGCTGACCTGATCACCCCGCCCATCTCTCTCTTCCTACACAACTCACTCCTTTCATTAGGTCACTCCTCCTCTCAAGAACCTTCAGTAGCTCCCTATCGCCTAAGGATGAACTCTGGCCAGGACCCAGAGCTCCCTTGATATACCAGAGCCGACCTTCCTGTTCATCTGCCACTCCTCTCTTCCCAGACCCTCTCTGGGCCAGTGTGGGCACCGTTATTCCAAGAAGGTCTTGCCCTTTTCCATCGCTGCATCTTTTGCAAAGTCGTCTCCTCTTCCTGGAATGTCCTTTCCCCCCAAATCCTCACCATCCTTCAGGGCCCAGCTAAACATGCACCTCCTCCAAGAAGTCTTCCCTGATGATCAGAGTCCACAGAAATTGTTCTCTCTCCTCCTTTCTACACCATATGCTGCCCCACCCCTGTCCCTGATACACCTCTCACCGTGTTGGGGGCTTTGCTCTTCTCTGCTAAATGCCACACTCCCTCAAGGGTATAGAACTGGGCTGTGACAGGGGCAGGTACAAACTTCCCTGCTTTTTCTCCCCAGCACGGAGCTAGGTACCCTTACCCAGAGGCTCTGAGGAAGGCACCATGGGCTTCTCTCAGCCCTGGCCCATTCCAGCCATATCTGATCGTATGATTGTCATCTCCGGAACAGCTTGCCTCTGACCAGCCAAACTCCCTGTTCCAGAGGCAGCCCCCACTGGCCAGGGGCTTTGTGGCTCCCAGTCAGGCCAGGGCCTGCTCTGCTGGGCCATAACCCGCACACATTCCTTCAGAATTAAACAAGGTCCCATCAGCTCTGAGCTCCCAGCAACACCATGTTCCCATTTGCCTTTGAAAGTAACTTTTTGCCCTCCCCAGGGTAGCGAGGCCCACTTGGTTCCAAAGGAAAATTCTCTGGTCTCAAGGCAAAGACCCCAACAGCCACAGGGGAGGATGAAAGGTCACATCCAGGACCACTGAGAAAAATGGACACAAAGCCCGAGACTCTACTCTCAACAGCATCAGGCCTAGTGTCCAGCCTGCAGGACACCTAAGGTGCACACATGCACCTAGGTGCAAATACAGAGACATAGACACACACACATGTTGCCTCCGCAACGGCCCCACAGGTGGGCTGGGCAGCCTGGCCACCCTCACAGGGCTGGACCTCTGGCCAAAGCCCATCCTTCCTCTCCCCAAAACAGCATCAAGAAAGGGCAAAAACATGATCCAAAGCATGGCGAGATTATTTTCATGCTCTAACAGCCTCAGGCCCAGAGACAGAGTGTCTGTTAGCAAAGACAAAAGAGAAGAGTTCCCATCACACCAGTCCCACCTATGGCTGAGTGCAGTGGGAGAAACAGACCTGGGAGTGGGGAAGGGAAGGAATGGAGAGGTCAAGCTGCCACACATCTCCAGGCTTCTGGAACAGGGAAACAGCAGCCTGACCTTGTCTACTGGTTAGATAGATTCAAAGATGCCAGTCTTGGAGCTAAAAATGTTGGGGTGCTGTCTCCCGGGACAGCAGGAGAGGGGAGAACCAGAAGAGAGGTGGGAGGACCCTTTTGTCTACCACCCTGCGGCCAGCAGCCCCAGTGAGCGGCCAGGGCACAGGGCAGCAAGGACACCCTCAGCTACTATGGTCACACTTGTCACGTACGCGCTGTCTATGCAGAACCAAGCAAACAGCCTTGCTCTCAACTTTGGAATCAGAAGGACCTGGCTCTCGATCTTGCTCGGCCACTTGGCCATGAGACCTGGAGCAAGCCACCTAACGCCGTAGGCCTTTGTTTGCATGTCCATGAAAAGAGGATGCTAGAATCCAGCTCACAGGAAAGCTATGGGGATTTAGCATGGTGGTCTGGGGAAGCACATCAGGCCTGAGTATGTGTTTGAGCCTAAATGTGATTGAGTCAGACCTGCATTTGGGAAATCTCAGGAACCCCCCATGCACAGAGCCATGAGATAGAGCTTTCAGACAGAAGGAGGGGGCTCCCAGAAGCCTTCAGTGAGGAGGATTGGGTAGTCATGCCAACTTTGGCCACAAGGGTCCCAGACTGCTCCTGGGTGGTGAGAATGGGGATAGTTTAAGACCACCCATATTTCCTCCATAGGCTCTGAGAGTAGATTCTATCGATATTTGAAGGAACAGGGTCATTACGAGATCAAGAGAAGCCATAGTCTTGTGACTAGCCCAGTCTATAAGGCGGTTGGAGTCACATGACCTCCCTCCTTAAACTTAATCCATGGAACCACGATACTCTTAGGACCCTGCTCAGACTCAATCAGTATGGCTAACCGAGGTCACATGGCTCCTCCAAGCCAGCCCGGAACCCTGGACAGTCATGTGACCTGGCCACTACCTGTCCAAACATACATGTCTATGTAGAAAACTGTGCTCCTTCTTCAATATTTCTTTTTTTTTTTTTAAAGATTTTATTTATTTATTTGACAGAGAGAAATCACAAGTAGGTGGAGAGGCAGGCAGAGAGAGAGAGGGAAGCAGGCTCTCTGCTGAGCAGAGAGCCCGATGCGGGACTCGATCCCAGGACGCTGAGATCATGACCTGAGCCGAAGGCAGCGGCTTAACCCACTGAGCCACCCAGGCGCCCTTTTTTTTTTTTTTTTTTTTTTTTTTTTTTTTTTAAAGATTCAATATTTCTATTAGTCAGGAAATTATTGTAACATACAGATCATGTTAGAACAAGCACTCTACTGCCACCTGCAGGAAATCTGCAGTAACTTCGGAGCTAACATGATTACTGTAAAAAGATGAAAAAGATTTCCAAATAATAACAGTATCTATGATATGAAGAGCGTTCCCTTAGGTATAGTGCCTTCATGCAATCTTGTGCTTGGCCCTGCTTGTGGTCTCCATCCCCCCTAGTATGGGCTGAACTGTGTGCCCCCCAAATCCATACACTGAAGCCCCAACTTCTGGTACCTCAAAAGATGGCTGTATTCAGAGATGGGGTCTTAAAGAGGTGATTAAAGTAAAATGAGGCTGTTAGATGAGCCCTAATCCAATGGGACAGGTGTCCTGACAGGAAGAGGAGACTCTGACACACAGGGAGACACCAGGGATGCACGCACAGAGGGACTGCCGCGTGAAGAAGACAGCAAGAGAAGCAAGAGGGTGGCCACCTGCGGGCCAAGGAGAGAGGCCTCTGAGGAAACCAACTCTGCAATTGGACTTTGGACTTCCAGCCTCCGGAACCCTGAGCAAATACATCTGTTTTTTCAGTCACCGGGTCAGTGTCAGCCCCAGCTCCCAGAGCCCCTTCCTCAGTTACACTAATCCTCAAGACAGATTCGGAGATTTTTCTCCAAATAAACCCATCAGGATGGGGGACAAGTGAGGTCCTGAACATGGCGACTAACAGACCTGGCCCCCACCGGGCTGCACAAGCGTCCCCAACCCTCCAGTGATCCTGGTACCAGGGGATCTGGAAACACTTAGGGCCCTCCATCCACAGCCAAACCTGGATCCCTCACTTCACTCCTACATCACCCAGAGATGAGGTTCGTGAGGCACTTGGGGGGAGACCTCTGGCTGCCCCGGAGTAGGGCTAGGGCCCTCAGAGGGGTGATAGCAAGCAATCACAAAGCGCCCAATGTGCTCAAGGCCAGGGTGAAGGGATGTACCCCAAGATTCCTGCCTGAGTTCCAAAAGCTCTGCTGTCACCCTGTAGACTGATTCTCCCAGATGGCCCAACTCTCACCCACCCTAGACTCCCCCCTTCCTCCAAACAGAGGTCTAGTCAGGCCTGGGCCACAGCTGCAGCCACAAATCCCATAGCCACACAGATGGACCCAGCTTCTGCTTCTGCTCCATCTCCTCTGAGAACTAGGAGTCTGGGCCTGGGTCCGGCTCCCTTCCTGCCCTCTGGCAGCAGAACTGGCCACGGGTGTGGCCCAGAGGCTGCCTCATCCTCAAATACACCAGCCTGGTCCCCCATGACATTGCCAAACATGAGCATTAAAAAAAAAAAAAAAAGCTTTGAAAATCCGGAGACATGGAAGGATTTGGAAAGGCAGTTCTGGGGTAGGGCGGCCCAGGACCCACCAGCCAGTCTGTAGAAGTTGCTGGACTGAGAGACTGGCCCCAGCCTCAAGGCCTGAGTGGCCCTCAGCCTATAGTGCCCTCACCCTCCCTGGCCACCAGGAGCCAGGATGAAATCACAGTAAGAATGTGTCTGCCCCAGGGGTCACCTGCTTGCTTATTTCCTGTGTGCGGGATTAGCTCCCTCCTGCCAAGGAGCTCACTTGCTCATTCATTCCACAAACATTAAGCCCCTATTACCTTGTGCCTTGCAGGACACTGACTGCGGTGTGAGCAGTGAAGTCCCATCCTCGCTCTGAAAGATGGGCCAGATTGAGCTATGGCAGCAGCCAGCAACAGAGAAATTGTCAGAGAACTTGCAGGCTGCTTGGATGCTGGAGATCAACCAGCCAGACCCTCTACAGACAAGTCGGACGCCCAGGAAGTGACATCATTTCCCAAGGTCACATTCGAAAGTGCAGAGCTGAGACCTGAACACTTTCCATGCCACAAGAGGATCCCAGAAGCCCCAGTGACCCTGGGGCCAATATGAGTGGACCTCCTGAGCTTGGTGGTCATTGCCAGACTGTGTCCTTGCGGAGCCCAGCTGAGCCCAGAACGTGTTCCCCAGCCAGGGCTCCATATGGCCATACTTCCAATGTCACATCTGAGGCTAAAAGCTGCCTTCCCCCACCCTTCCCCCACTTCCAAACTAGGAAGACAGGGCAGAATCCAGAGATGTCCAGATCTTCCCCCACAAACCCAGAGATTCTCTAGCGTTCCCTCTCTGGGGAAGTGCCACATCCCCCACCGCCAACCAGAAACCTAGAAACCGTCCTTGACACTCCATCTGTCACCTGCTCAGATAAGGTGCCCTGACCCAGGATGACCATTGCCTGCCCTCCCTGCCCCCGGCTCCCCAGAGGCCAGGTCCAAAAGGGCCTTCCACAGGATCATACTCAGTGAAAGAACAGGGGGTCTGTGTCCCCGCCTGGAGAAAAAGCAAGCCTATGTCCCCCAAAGAGGACAGCTTCGGTTAAAGTTCTGTTCTCAGCAAACCAGCTCTGTGTTCAACTCTCGAGCTGTCGTAGCTCCCTGAAGCAGGCATCCCGAAATTAGCTTGGGGCAAGGACCGGAGAGTCGGGGCACACATCTTGAAACACCCAGAATGACAGCTCTGCCCCATTTCACAACAGCAGAGAGGAGGACTAGCCACAGCCAGCCAGCAGGCATGAGGCCCATACTGCTGGGCCGACACCACATTTTAGATTGAAGTTTGTTGTCTACACAACATTCGGACAGTTCACACTAAAGTCCAGATTTGAAAATAGGACCGCCGGCTTCCCTGGGTGGGCATGGCCCCCCTGCAGCACCCCCTGCTGCAGACGGGGTCGCCACTGTGCATGGAGCACGGTAGCTGCGGTGCCTACCACTGCCCCTGCTTCCCAACCGCCAGGCCCAGGGCCCTTACCTTCGTTCTGGGGCCTGTCTCTCCTCCCCTTGCATTTCCTCCTGGGTCCCTGTGCATGCTGGAGTTGGTGAATCCTCATTTTAGGACCTGAGAATAACCTTGCTCATGGACTAACACGGCTCCATGATGTGTCTGTTCACAGGACAGCCCATCCCTGACCTGCAGCAGCCAAGGTGGAAGGTGCCAGCTGGCCTGGTATGAAGAGAGGGCCACAGCAGAAAAGACAGCTTTGTCATACAGCCTGCAGTGGAGCAGGAGGGAGAGCCTCAAGGAGCCCAACAGACTGCTGTGCTGGAAGGGGAGGTGACCCTCAAACGAGGGGGGTTGGGGGCTTGTGTTTTCCTTGACAGATTCTAAAGCAAGCCTCTTTTCCCTAGTACAAGAGCATCCCCTCGGTCCTTCTGTCCCCACCCCTCGACTCAAAGCTCCCCCCACCTATTTGCTGGGCCACCGGACAGGGAAGGTGTGGGTGGGACTGATGCCTGCACCCCCCCCAGAGATTTCCAGCTCACCACTGAGAAAAGGCCACCAGTGTGTGGAAGGACTTTAGCTGCAAGGAGCTTTCAGCCCCAGGATGACCAGAGAGAGGGAGGAAGCTGAAGCAGAAGAAAGGCAGGGGTGGGGGGCCCCTCTAGGGACGGGGTCAAGGGCACATGCCCTCTGGGGGCCCTGAAGGGAGGGGCAGGGGGCTTCTCGAGAAACAAGGAGATGGAAAGATCAAAAGAGCAAATCCGACCGTCCAACTGCCTCCACCACCACCCAGACCACCAACTCTGTCTGTCCCCTTTGAATTCCCTCCCTGGAAACTAGAGTACAGCCCTGACATCTTTTCGCCCCTCACCTTTCTCCTACAAGCACACACCACTGCCAAAACGAAAAGCAGACTCCTTAGTCAAATTCACTCTGGTCACAGGGACACAAAGGGGTGACGTGGACGTCACCTAGCCAATGAAACCTTGAGTGGGGTCCCACCTCACCACCAGGTTATGGACGCCAGACAGAACTACTACTGCCACAAACCCAGGGCTGTAAAAAACAGGCTTCAGGCAGAGCACAACTCTCCATTTCTCGGTGGGTATACAAACGTCGACTGATTTATCACTCAGCGGGCACCAAAGGTTTAATGAAAACTTACTGGCAGAAAACTCAAGGTTGAGGGACGCCTGGGTGGCTCAGTTGGTTGGACGACTGCCTTCGGCTCAGGGCGTGATCCTGGAGTCCTGGGATCGAGTCCCACATCAGGCTCCCAGCTCCATGGGGAGTCTGCTCTGCTCTCTGACCTTCTCCTCGCTCATGCTCTCTCTCACTGTCTCTCTCTCTCAAATAAATAAATAAAATCTTAAAAAAAAAAAAAAAAAAAGAAAACTCAAGGTTGAGAAAACTTTGAACCGTGTACTTCATATTTTCCTGCAAACCAGGACAAGGCAGCGAAGATTTCATCTAAGCTGTGAGAAGACATCTTATTTGGGCTCTCAAGTGCCAAGTCCCCTCTGGCGCAGGGCGCAGGCCCCACCGTCCTAGTATGCCGTCATTCCTGCCGACCAGCCGTGGCGGGCCACGGGCAGCCAGGAGCTCATCCAGCCTCCGGCAGGGTCTGCCAGGAGCCTTCTGGACTCTCCCGCCCAGCCCAAGCTGGGTCATTGACAGGCCAGAGTCAGAAGAACAATCTATGGGATGATAATGAGGACCACAGAGATAGCCAGGATCTTCCCTGGCCCAAGTGGGTGTCCCTGTTTCCTCCTGGCAGACCCCACCAGTTCAGCCGGACTCCTGTCCCCTGGGTGTCTGTGTGCCACACACACACACACACACACACACACACTCCACTTCCTGGTCCTTTTTCCCAAAAATCCGCTTGGGCAGCTGGAAATGACCTCTCGGGCTCCCTTTCTCACAACATCCCACACAAGCCCGGGGAGCAGGCTTTCTTCTCCGAAGGTTTACTGCCAATCCTGAAGGAAAGCAGAGTGGGAATGAGAAAATGAACGGCCTCAGGAAGACAGCCTTCCTCTATGGCTTTACAGTCACCAGCCTGGCCTGCCAGCGCTAACGCTCCGTCTGCCATGAACCCAGCCAGCCTCCCTTTTAACCTTTGCCCTCTTCCCGGCCTTCCCCCAACTGCCACCTCCAGGCCCTTCAACGGCCAACAACCTACTTTCCCAGCTTTGATTTATCTCCACCAGAGGGAATGCACAGAGAGATCCAGCCCCACTCCCAGCACCTTTTTAAAAAATTATCTCAAGCCCACCCACGCCTGGACAGATGGAGGCACAAAGACACACCGCTGGATCCTAGGGACAGAACTGGGGCTCACGCCAGCCACGCCACACACTCTCCCATACAGGACAGACCCACGGACACACTCACGCACCAAAAGTCTGCCCTGCACTAAGAAACATTTGGGGTTTCTTTTGAGGAAAAACACTCTGCTCCAAAGAAGGCTCCTGACAAGCCGGGTTTTTTTTTTTTTGTTTTTTTTTTTTTCCCCAGAGTGGCTGGATAAATTGCTTTTCTGCAAAAATAAACACAAGTGAACTGCATTAGCTGAGCGAGTGACACATTAGTTACAGATGCAAGGCCTGTCAGAACATTGAGGGAACAGCTTTTATTGGGGAAAGGCCGAGAGACTCATAAATAACCAGTTGGCAATCTCGCATAAACATTTGTGCGTTCTCATAAACACCGCCTACCACAAGCGCTGGCCCGGCTGCCAGTGCGGCCTGGAAGAGCCCTCTCCCCTCTTCTTCAGAGCACAATATGGCAGCAAGGCAGGGGCTGGTCCCAGGCGCCTCTTCTCCCACAGTCCCAGCTCCTCAGACTCATGCTCATGTGCCGTGGGGTAGAAAGAGAGATCCAAGCCCCCATCGTCAACATCGGCCAGAGGACGAGAATCGAGGGCCAGCCCCAGTGGGACAACTGGTCCACTTTCCTCCCTCTATACAAACTAGAAGAAGAGGAGAGAATAAAGGGATATAAGTTCCCTGGGGGCCGAGTGAGGAATTAACTAAAGCCAAGTGAGGAATTTAGAAAGTACAGAAATGCCCACTGAGTACGACTCCCATGGAGCCCATCAGAATCGTCAGAAAAGTGGGATGAAGGAAGCGTCACCCCAACTCCAAGAACATAAGCCACAGAGAGTGGCCCCTGCCTCATCCATCCATCCACAAGCGAAGTCTGGGCTTCCTCCCACTGTCTCTTGGTCCTTGTCTCGCACCCTGGGGTTCTCTCCTCTGAGCCGAACACTTCAGAGCCACATCTAGGGCAGAGCGGGCCATGTGAGCGGACTCACGTCTGTCCTCTCCACTCCTCTTATGGTACCTGCCAACCCAACAAGCACCTGGTACCCTCATCCATCATGCCTCTCCCAAGCCAAATCCACTTTCTAGAAAGGATCCAAAGCACTAACTAACTCGTCCTGAGGTATGAGTAACACTCTCTGTGCTCCCTTCTCATCCCTCTCCCTCTCTTCTCTGCCACAGATGCTCAAGGCAGAGGGACAGAGTGTGAAGTGGTTGGATTCAAAGCAAATAGCTAACACGCATCATCTTTGCTGAACTTTTGAATCAGCCAAGAAGGGGGAGGAATTGCGATCTTTTCAGGGAAGTGAGTGTGGAGAGAAAGGAGAGAATGTCCACTGGCTCCAAGACGGCACTACAATGATTAGCTTCAAAACCAGCTCCACTACCACATCTCAGTAACTTCCTGTTGATCCTTCACATCCCACCATATAAAAGGCCCAAATCCTTAGACTGAGTAACTTTCTCCTATAGCCCTCCTATTTCTTTTTTTTTTTTTTTTTAGATTTTATTTATTTATTTATTTGACAGAGAGATCACAGGTAGGCAGAGAGGCAGGCAGAGAGAGAGGGAGAAGCAGGCTCCCCGCTGAGCCCCGCTGAGCAGAAAGCCTGATGTGGGGCTTGATCCCAGGACCCCGAGACCATGACCTGAGCCGAAGGCAGAGGCTTAACCCACTGAGCCACCCAGGCGCCTCAGCCCTCCTATTTCTTGACCTGGATCCATTCAGCCTTCAACTTGACTTCCCTCACTGACCCTCATGCACCTTGTGGTTCAGCCAGACAAGTTCATTCCTCCCCTCCTCAACCCTGTGTTAGAATTTTGTGCTTTCTTGTACCTCGTTCGCTCTTCCAAGAAAGCCTTTCTTTCCAGTCCTGCAAGTCCAGCTCCAGCCCACCCTTCCAGACTCAACTGAAACGCCTCTTTAGGTCTCTCTCCTTTGACTTCTGGGAGAATTTTCTCTGTTCCTTGTTGCTGAGTTTCCTTCTTCTAAGTTATTGGTCTGTCTGGCCCATCTGCCACAAGAAGTTAAACCTTCAGATCTGTGGCCTATTAATCCTTCAGGTTTCCCACCCTCCCAGGCCCTCACCAGCGCCTGAGACATGGTAGATGTGTTAAATCCATGAAGGAAGATGGGGACGGCGTCTGGATTCGTGGTCGTAATGGCGGTGGGGGTATGTGATGGAAATTGGCCAACAAATCCACCCCGGGCAGCCTCCCTTTTGGCTTTCATTCTGCCGCTCCACAAAGAACAGAGCTGTTGTTGCTTTGGAAGAGAAATTAAGATGCCAGGCAGGTAAAGACAGCCAAACACCATCGCTCTATTGAATCGAGCTCAGCAGTCCAGGCTCTTTCTTCCCATCAACAAATGGAATGCTTTATGAAAAAAATACAAAGTACAGCCCTAGATAGAAATATTGAAGGCTTCTTGGCCAGGACATCCCTCGGGAGGGAACACAGTGTAGCCATAATTTATTGCATTCGATATTTTCGCTTCCAATCTTATTTTTATAGACATTATTTCATAGGTTGCAAGTCAAACACAGATGGAAAAGATTCCGGCTTTGTAATAAGAGAAGGTTTATGGCGGGCCAGCCCGCTGCTCTGGGTTTGTGTGTAAGTAAACCCGCATTATCATGTCCTTAGGTGGAGCAGGGAGATGCCTTTATTATGTGTTTGGACTTTGATCCAACAATTCTGCCTTCATCTCTCCCCTAGGCCAGGGCCTCCGGATACTCCCAAGGGGAGGAAGTAACAAACACGTAGTGGGGCGAGAGGGAGGAGAGATGGGCCAGCCTTTGAAATGCATTCTTGGCTCTGGCCGACCTGCCATTCCGTGGGTCTTCAAAGGGCTTTGACCCAGGAACAGGGCCTCCTCCCCAAAGGACAGAGGTGAAAGGAAGTGGACACTATGGTGTTATATGGATGACTCTGTGTTGAGTGATTTGTACCGTCTTTGGGGGCCGGGTGTGGAGATCGGACAACTGAGCTCATACTGACTGTAAAACTCCCTGAGATTTTCTGTGCACAGTATATCGCAGGTAGTCTCATCCAAAGAACATATTTTTGAAAAAGATTTATTTATTTTTTTTGAGAGAGAGAGAGAAAGTGTATGTGCGTGCCTACATGAAGCGGGGGAGGGCAGAGGGAGAGAAGCAGACTCCATGCCCAGCATGCAGCCCAACGCAGGGCTTGATCTCAAGACCCAGAGATCATGACCTGAGCTGAAACCAAGAGTTGGACGCTTAACGGACTCAGCCACCCAGATGCACCCCTCAACACCAACAAACGTTCTTAAAAACATCATCTGGGGGGGCGCCTGGGTGGCTCAGTGGGTTAAGCCTCTGCCTTCGGCTCAGGTCATGATCTCAGGGTCCTGGGATCAAGCCCTGCACCGGGCTCTCTGCTCGGCAGGGAGCCTGCTTCTTCCTCTCTCTCTGCCTGCCTCTCTGCCTACTTGTGATCTCTGTCTGTCAAATAAATAAATAAACAAAATCTTTAAAAAAAAAAAAAAAAACATCATCTGGGGGTGCTTGGTTGGCTCAGTTGGTTAAGCATCTCCCTTTGGCTCAGGTCATGATCCTGGGGTTCTGGGATCGAGCCCCTCTTCGGGCTCCCGGCTCATTGGGGAACCTGCTTCTCCCTCTCCCTCTCTCTCTGCCTGCAGCTCTGCCTGCTTGTGTTCTCTCTCTGTGTTAAATAAATAAATAAAATCTTTAAAAAATAAAAAAATAATAAAATCATCTGGTTTACAACATTCATAGTCTGGATGTACTAAGGTTTGTTCAATCAGCCTCATTTAGTCTGAAGAGAGAAAGAGTGTGCTCAGGGAGAGAGAAGGGCAGAGGGCTGTGGGGAAATGTAAGAAGGAGAAAGGAGAAAAGGAGAGGGAGATAGAGAAGATGGAAGAGGACCCGACCAGAGCAGGGGGTCAGAAGGTCTTGGCCCCGGGCGTGACCCCCACACAATCACGGACACACTGCTAACAGCTCACCGTTTGGAGTTGAGTGAGGGGCCTCGAAGCCCTGCTGCCCAGTCCTTCCTTTTTTTGCTCTCTGGGTGGGCGGGAAGCTGCCCCCAAGAAGCAATGAGAGCGGGTGTCAGAGAACACTGGGATCGGGGAGGAGGGGGCAGAAGCCACATTCAGCTGGGAGGGTGAGAGGAAAGCAAATCAAGGCGGAAGGGCCCCTCTGGGGCCTTGGGAAGGGTGATCTGTCCTACTCACCAGGATTCTGGGGGATTCCACTGGAGGAATGGCGGTGTGAAGTGAAATGTTATGAGAGCCCGTCCACCGGCTCTCCAGCCATGGAGAGCCTGTCAGTAGGGCTCTGGGAGAGAGGAACGCCCCCACCAACTGCCTGGCAGCAATGGTATCTTTGATGTTTTATTGTGCAGGCATTTCTACTGTGCACAACTGCAGGGGTACGATTCTGGGGGGGCCATCCTTGAGGGAATCCCTGAGTGTTCAAGCAGACCTGAGGAAAAGGGGGTCTGCACCCCAAAAGCCTCTGCCCTCACTGGGCCCAGTCACTTGTGCTCTGCTGGGGCGGTCACACCTCCACGGCCGCCTGGCCAGGGATGGAAAGCTTTGCATCAGCAGCGGGTGAAGAATCTGCTTCAGGCGGCAGTCTGTGTCAGGAAAATCGTGCCTACCACCTGGGCTGCTTGAGAAATCAGCCCCAGGTGCCCAGTACAACAGACGGAAAACTGAATTTTGCAAAAGGTTATAACCAGGTGTGGAGGGCATGGTGCATTCTGGTGACTTCCCATCCTTGGGGAAACAGGGCACGCGTCCCGGATCCTCCCAGCACTAGATGTCCCAGTGGGTTCTTTGTCCATCACAGGGCTCTTCCCCAAGCCTCACCCCTAAAAACGGAGTTTGAACCCTCTCTCTGTGCCCTTGGACTTCACTGTGGGAGCCCCCATATTCCCTTTCTGTTTAAGCCCGTTTGGATTGGTCTTATTTTTTTCTAAAGATTTTATTTATTTATTTGACACACGGAGAGAGATCACAAGTAGGCAGAGAGGCAGCCGGGGAGGTGGGGGGGAAGCAGGCACCCTGCTGAGCACAGAGCCTGATACGGGGCTCCATCCCAGGACCCTGAGATCATGACCCGAGCCAAAGGCAGAGGCTTAACCTGCTGAGCCACCCAGGTGCCCCTGGATTGGTCTTCTGTTTCTTGCTGCTGCTAATGTCTCAGCTGATACACCAGGCTAATTATGGACTAGGGAACATTTCAAGCCAAAGAACTAAATCAGAATAAGAACGAGGCACCCAAGGGTCAGGGTTTCATAGGACTTCAGGAGAGAGACATAGAGGCAGCTGCCAGACCCGCACAGGACGGCCAGAAGCAGTAGCACCCTTAAAGGTGGACACAACCCACCTCTGTTCTGAGCCCCACTCTTCAGAAGACCCACATTTCTCACACACACATACGAATGCACACACACGCACACTCATGAATGCACACGCGCACGCACACGCACAGTTAAACACATGACGGCCGTAGTCCTTGTGGAGAGGGCCCTCAGCGCGAGCACAATATGATCTCTAACCCTGAACATCACGCTCATGGGTAACGCCGTCCAGGCCCCAACGAAATGCTTCTCCACTACGTTTGAGTTGCATCCTTGCATCAAGAGGAGACTGTGTTCAAATGCTATAAACACATCGGGTCGTGCCGCTGCTGACACAGACAGGGCCCTGCGCCCTGGAGGACCGAGTGGTGAAAGCACTCGGGGAAAGCCAGATGAATTCACTAAGTCCTTCCTCTCGCAGAGCAAGAAGGCAATAGAAGGAGGGCAGCAAACATGCGTTTTCTTGCTTCTCTTTGTGGTTCCAGAGGTACTCCCCAATTAGCAATGCTACAGGTGTATGTGGAGCAGCCACAGAACACTTTCCAGTGTAAATCACTCATAATTCTCCCACATTTGCAGGTCCTATGCAGGTCAAGATACAGCATGCATAAAGTGTGAGCCTGATTCTTTACATTGGCAATGAGACAGATGTGGAACAACTATAGGATTTTATTTTTATAAAAATTTTTATCAGATCTAATAAATTGGCAAGACTTAAATTAAAAATTCATCTTTGGGGCGCCTGGGTGGCTCAGTCGGTTAAGCCTCTGCCTTCGGCTCGGGTCATGATCCCAGGGTCCTGGGATGGAGCCCCATATTGGGCTCTCTGCTCAGCAGGGAGCCTGCTTCCTCCTCTCTGCCTGCCTCTCTGCCTACCTGTGATCTCTGTCTGTCAAATAAATAAATAAAAATCTTTTTTAAAAATTTTTTAAATTTTTTTTTTAAATTTTTTTAAAAATTCAGCTTTGTTTAAATATTTAATTGAGATTTTAGTATTAGATAAAATGCATAGGTTGTATTACGGGTTATATGTGCCTTTTAATTCTTTTTTTTTTTTAAGATTGTATTTATTTATTTGACACAGAAAGAGAGAGATCACAAGTAGGCAGAGAAGAAGGTAGAGGGGGAGAGGGAAGCAGGCTTCCCACTGAGCAGAGGGCCCGATGTGGGGCTCGATCCCAGGACCCTGGGATCAGCTTTAACCCACTGAGCCACCCAGGTCCTGACAAGTTACTTTCTTTAAAATATTCAAAATTATCTCTTAGAATTAAAAAGCACGGGGCACCTGAGTGGCTCAGCGGGTTAAGCCTCTGCCTTTGGCTCAGATCATGATCCCAGGGTCCTGGGATCGAGCCCCGATCAGGCTCTCTGTTCAGCCCGGAGCCTGCTTCCCCCGCTTCTCTGCCTGCCTCTATGCCTACTTGTGATCTCTCTCTCTCTCTCTCTGTCAAATTAATAAATAAGATGTTAAAAAAAAAAAAGAAAAGTAACTTGTCAAAAACTTATATGAGAGTTTTGATCTTTTACATTTTAATTTGCATTTTTTTAATTAAAACACACAATGTTTTTTACGTTTCAGTTATCTGTTGCTGTATAACAAAGCCCAAATTTCAGTTGTCGAAAAGAAATTATTTTTTATTTATTACAGTTCTGTGGATTGACTGGCTCAGGGGTCACTTGGTGGCCGGTGGAAGGGGTCTCACGTGGCTACAGTCAAAAGGTGGAAAGGGCAAGGGTCAAATGCAGGTTCATTTGTACAGACAAGATGGCAGCATCTTGACCCTCATAGCTGGTATCAGCTGGGATGGCAAGAACAATCACAGTCTGGCTGACTGTCTTGCTTTCTCCTGTGAATTTTCCCCATGGCTAGCTTGGCCTCTCCATAGCATCTCAGTCTCAGAGGAATACGGCTTCTTACATGATGGTTGCCTTGTTCCAGAGCAAGTGTTGTAACAGATCCAGATGGAGGCTGAAAGGCTCCCTGGGCCCTCTCCTCAGGAATCACACAGTATCACTGTCACTGCTTTCTGTTGGCCAAAGTGGGTCACAGGGACAGCTCAGATTCTAGACAGAGGCCTGCACGAGATCATAAACACCAGGAGAGGTGGTTTACTGTGGGCTAGCTTTGAAGACTAGCTCCCACAGGCTGCCCTCTGGCCCCCCAATGATTCATGTCCCTCACACATCCGAATGACTGTACACTCACCCTCCGAGGCCCCTGAAGTCTTGGCCAGGTCCTCAGTATCTACATCAGGTCCTGAGAAGAGGAGGCCCCTTGGGTGTGGTTGCTTTGAGAGGGTCCTTCTTGTCTTAATTAAAGGTCTGTGACTAAAAGAGACAAGTTGTCATCCCCCTCCAAACCCCACAGATAGTGAGGTAGGCACAGGATAACTGCATTAGATGCTCTCGTTCAAAAAGGGGATGAGGGCGCCTGGGTGGCTCAGTGGGTTAAGCCGCTGCCTTCGGCTCAGGTCATGATCTCAGGGTCCTGGGATCGAGTCCCGCATCGGGCTCTCTGCTCAGCGGGGAGCCTGCTTCCTCCTCTCTCTCTCTGTCTGCCTCTCTGCCTACTTGTGATCTCTGTCTGTCAAATAAATAAATAAAATCTTAAAAAAAAAAAAAGGGGGATGAAACCAGTGCAGAAAGCAATTCTGGTATCAAGCCAATTCCTTAATTAGCGCTTAATCCTATTCTCTGGAAGTTGGTCTCTGTGGCTCTTGGCCCTACTCTGAGTTAGCCTTCATTCTCTAGAAGAAATGGTCAGTGTTTGTGGCCAAATTGACTTCTCAACCTCTTTCTTGCCCATAATAAAGGATTCTTCAGGGGCGCCCGAGTGGCTCAGTCCATTAAGCATCTTCCTTTGGCTCAGGTCATGATCCCAGGGTCCTGCTCAGCGGGCAGCCTCCTTCTCTCTCTGCCTGTCACTACCCCTGCTTGTGCTCTCTCCCCCCGACCTTCTGTGTCAAATAAATAAGTAAAATCTTTAAAAAAAAAAAAAAAAGGACTCTTCATTTTCAACAGTCTCTACCCCTTTCAATCTAAGCTGAAAAAAATTTTTTTGAATATGTGGGTGTCTTGGGCGCCTGGGTGGCTCAGTGGGTTAAGCCGCTGCCTTCGGCTCAGGTCATGATCTCAGGGTCCTGGGATCAAGTCCCACATCAGGCTCTCTGCTCAGCAGGGAGCCTGTTTCCTCCTCTCTCCTCTCTCTCTCTGCCTGCCTCTCTGCCTACTTGTGATCTCTGTCAAATAAATAAATAAAATCTTTATATATATATATATATATAGATATAGATATATATATATATGGGTGTGGGTGTCTTATATACCAAATTAAAGCCTACTCCATGAGAGAAAAGGCCCCTCTCACCTGAAGCCACCTGTGAGGTTGCAGTGAGATTCTCAGTCTCCAGAGAGGACCTAAGAGGTACACACTTACATTCTTAGAAGTCCTGGTATGTACACAAAGGGCCTAAAGACAGGCCCTTAAATATGAGGTCTTCACAAAGGGTCTTACAGCCATACCCTTGACTCTACCACACTGTACTGGCTGCACCTGGATTTTCTTTGCCCTGAGGCCAGTCATTGATTTTTGAGCTTTTTTGCTGGTTGGAATATAGACCTGGCCTCCTTAGATTTACTAATTCTGCTCCAAAACTTCTTTAGTTCATTTTGACCTTTTCCTATTTTATCTATTTTTCCAGCCTCCAATAACAATCTCCTTACTGTGTTTCAAAACTTCCATAACACTCTCCCCAAGGTTCATCAGCTTCTGCTCCCCATTTGTTTTCTGTCCCAAAGAAAATGCCACAGGTTTTAAGTTTTTGTTACAACACTTCCTTCCCACACTGCGGTAGTTGGTCTTCAAAGAAGGCCCCAGTGAACAAACGTCCTGGTATTTATGTGGTCTATGGACCCTGTGTGGTCCCCCTCCACACTGAAGCGGGGCTGTGATTCATGCTAATACATGGGACACAGTAAATATATGTTGCATAAGTTTTAGACATAGACTTGAGCTTCCCCTTCCACTTTTTTGGGAATACTTGCTTCTGGGAATCCTGCTACCATCTGGGACATCTAGCTACCCTAGTAGAGAGATCACGTGGACAGAGAAGGACCCAGGGATTATATGAAAAGAAGGAAAGGACAAGCTGTCCCAGCACCCAAATTGAGCCCTTAATGACTCCTGCCCCATCTACCAGCCAGCCACAACCACATGAGAATATCCAAGCAAAGCAGCAAAGGAGATACTCAGCTCTGCCTGGTCAACCCACAGACCACGAGAGATAATAAAATCATCTTTAATATTGCTTAAACCACCAAGCTTTGGAGTGTTTTGTTACATGGCAATAGCTAGCTAAAACAACTTTGAATACAATCACACTTTGTTTTTAATCCTATAGGTCATTACTGTTCCCTAGAACACAAACTATGAGTTCTCTCTTATAAAAGCATGATGACTGGGCACCTGGGTGGGTCAGTGGGTTAAGCTGCTGCCTTCCGCTCAGGTCGTGATCCCAGGATCCTGGGATCGAGCCCCGCATCAGGCTCTCTGCTCGGACAGGGAGCCTGCTTCCCTCTCTCTCTGCCTGCCTCTCTGCCTACTTGTGCTCTGTGTCTGTCAAATAAATAAATAAAATCTAAAAAAAATAAATAAATAAAAACATGATGACTGATTCTGCTGAAATTAAGACAAGAAAATAAATTTCACAGAATACATGTTAATTTGTTAATTATAAATGTCTTTATTGTATTATTCACCCAAACATCACTAGCCCACCCACAGAACCCCTAATGTAGTCAATAATAATTCAATTTAGTTGTCTTCAATATTTTGCAAACTTTCAGTCATATAAAAATCACAACTATATATGGAGTTTCAATTTTATCATTTGAATTTAAACTCATCAAGGTTGAGGGATAGAACATACTCTAATGAAAACAGTTTGTTAGCTTGACTTACAACTTTTAAATATTTAGACATATGGTCTGTGGACTATACTTACACCCCTCCCCCCAGGAGTGGATATCACTAGAACCAATATAACAGGTATCTGATCAAGAGGGAGTGGTCAGAGGTACTGCTATAGCCAGAAGGGAACTTGGATACTTAACTCGGCCAGAAGGAACACCTGAGCAACCACCCCAGAAAAGACCAGAAATGAGCATGGTGCAGGCGTAAGGTGGGGTGGAGTGGGATGCCAGGAAGCCCACCTGCCCCATCTGCAGAGCCAATCACTGCTCCATTGGCCAAACTAAATGGCCTGGCCTGGCCTAGGACCAGGTGTGGGAACACCACAGAGCTAAACCCATCCCCAGAGTTGTCCCGAAACCTGACTTGTTCTGGAGTTCTTCCCATCCTTCCGAGGCCCCCAGATCCAGGCCCAGGACCTAGTGCTAGGCCAGGAGAGATCTATAGTCAAACTGAGTCAGAGTTTTCTACTAACGAGTATCTGAGATTCATGCTTTCTACATCCAATCATTTTTACAGAGGTAATTGTGCTTCCTTTTCCCCACAGTTTCCTTCCAAGAATTATATCTGAAAAACCTTCATTTTTTCTTTGCAAAACTAAGGTGGGAAAGATCTGTGCACATTTTCACTCAAAGTGTCAAGTGGGAAGAAGAGACTAGGGGACAGAGAGGTTGAGTTGAGGATGTGGTGGGAGTTGTGGGTCTCCTTGAAGACCAGGAGAGCCAGAGGTGTGTGGCTAGGATCACACCTATGTCTCAATTCTTCAGGTCTGCGCTGGAAACAATCTGCTCCCCAGACCATACATGTCTGGGGCCTGGGTGCAGCTCACACAAACTGCCCTTGTGTGCCCATACACCTTGACACAAAGGATGGTCCCTGACACTCTCTTAGCGGGAGAAGCTAGGGAAGGTGGTCTGAGAACTGAGCACTTTCTCCAAGAGAAACAAACCATCAACGAACAGGACAAGCTAAACCATCGAGTCCTGGTTAAAATCAAGTTGACTATTTCATTGGTTTTCTCACTAATCATCAGGTAAGGGCTGGGAGAAAGGCCAGATTCATTAGAGATGAATAAATAAATTATTTCTTTTCCGCCCAGATGAACTGAAGTGTGAGTTAAATTTTCAACCCCGTGACACACACAAAAATAGAGGAGCTGTCCACCTCTGCCATTGGCCTTTCCAGCTGAAAACAATGACCCAGGCAGATGACAAGCCCTGGACCCTGGATCCTAAGTTGCCTCGTGTGGGACGGGTCATGGCAGAGCAGGACAAGGTCGCCCTTCCACCCAAGTGCACCCATCAGCCTTCTGGGCTCATGCACACCAGCTCCCTTCCTCCTGGCTTATCTGTGATTTTTTTTGAGGGAAAGAAGTTTCTAATTCTATTTCCAGGTACTTCTTGTCCGCGGCATTTGGGCTTCCACGCCAGGGCCACTGTCTCAGAGGTTGCTCAGATCCCTTCTTCCCCCAGGGAGGTGGGGGGAGGTGGGGCTATGGGGCGTGAATTTAGTGAGGTCCAAGGGTGCCGGGTGTTGGGGCGGGTGTTGGGGCAGAGAGGGGAGAAGGGATCCACACATGGGGAAGGCGATGCTGCCACCTGCTGGAGCCCAGGAGAGAGACTGTCCAGCTGTGCAGCCAGGTTCCCTGGGCCTTGTGGAACCAGCTCTTGAATCCTGCAGTCAAATGATTTACTTCCTTTTTCCAGAACAGCATCCCACCTATTCCTCCATTTAGCCATTTGGTTTACAGGTTGGAACAAGATCGCCATCCCATTTTACAGATGAGGGATGTGATGCCCAAGAGAGAGCCAAATGCCATCTGAAGTCACATGACCAGGATGGCATTTGGTCTCCGGCCTCCCAACCAAGAGCTGTGTCCCCTCCTCAGTGCTCAGACTAGGGTGCCCCAGGAAACAAGAGGGGCCCTGGTATGAACAAGGTTGAGGAGGCTATCTCCAACCTCCAGGGAGAAGGTAGGAGGGAGGGAGGGGGCATGTACCGCTTCCTGCTAGGACCAACGTATCGGGCAGTAATGGCAGCCCTGCAGTTGGCCTGGGGCCTGACATATGCCCACAGTGCTTCTGTTTCCGAAGGATTCACACACACATTACCGCACAGATCATTTCGGCTGCTTTGGCTCCGTTTTCTGAAATGCCACAAGGGCAGGGAAGGCAGGGCAGGGCAACCCTGAGCAATGCCTGTCCTGATTCACGGGGCTCCTCCATCCCCCAGACTGCCCAACCCACTCCCCTGCCTAGGCCCTACGTTGGTCCCTGTTCAGGGTTCTCAGACTATGGCCTCCTTGGTTCCTGAGTCTCCAGGGCCCGGATTCCAGCTCTGCCCTGCATCCTGGTGGGCAGGACTCCTCAAGTCATAAGCTGTCCTCCAGAATTGCCCACATTCAGCTCCCCTATACCCAGAGACAGCTGACAAGGGCACTTAGAAAGTGCCCAGAGTCTGCCCCATCCAAAGTCCCCATGGAAGGTCAGCTCCAGGCTCCTCCTCTTCTTCAGGAGGAAGGTCCACTTTCAGAGGCTGCCCCGTTGCAACCTGCTCGTCCCACCATGAAAAACTGCCACATGGGGAGATGACGGTGTGTTCAGACCCAGGGCTGGAGTCTGAGGCCAACTGGCCTCCAAAGGTCCCACCCTCAGGCAGCCACGCCAAACCTCCTCTCTGCCTCATAATTGCATCACTAAGAGAAGCAGCTCTGAGGGGGTCGGAGAGCAAACCATGAAGCCAAGAACAGTAAAAAAAAAAAAAAAAAAAAAAGACTGTGGGGCGCCTGGGTGGCTCAGTGGGTTAAAGCCTCTGCCTTCGGCTCAGGTCATGATCCCAGGGTTCTAGGATCGAGCCCCGTGTCGGGCTCTCTGCTCCGCAGGGAACCTGCTTTCTCCCCTCTCTCTCTCTGCCTGCCTCTCTGCCTACTTGTGATTTCTCTCTGTCAAATAAATAAAATCTTTAAAAAAAAAAAAAAAAAAAGACTGTCTAACTTCTCTCAGGATGGGCATGGACTTTTCCATGCACAGAATCAATTAGACAGGGAAAGACATGGCCTAACAAAAAGTTGAAACTTCTGGGACGCCTGGGTGGCGCAGTTGGTTGGACGACTGCCTTCGGCTCAGGGCGTGATCCTGGAGTCCCGGGATCGAGTCCCACATCGGGCTCCCAGCTCCATGGGGAGTCTGCTTCGCTCTCTGACCTTCTCCTCGCTCATTCTCTCTCACTGTCTCTCTCTCTCAAATAAATAAAATAAAAATCTTTAAAAAATAAAAAAAATAAAAAAAAAGTTGAAACTTCTGTAGGTCAGAAAGATCTCGAAATCAAAGGCAAGCAGAGCTGGGGGAAGAGTTTTTGTGACAATAAGGTTGACACCTAACCACATTTTTTTCTCCTTGCTTTTCGTGTCCTTGCTGCTTTTCTGTTGGGAAGATCAGGCTGTTTTTTTCTATATTAGAAAGGAAAAGGCTGGGCGCCTGGGTGGCTCAGTGGGTTAAAGCCTCTGCCTTTGGCTCAGGTCATGATCCCAGGGTCTTGGAATAGAGTCCTGCATGGGGCTCTCTGCTCAGCAGGGAACCTGCTTCCTCCTCTCTCTCTGCCTGTCTCTCTGCCTACTTGTGATCTTTGTCTGTCAAATAAATAAATAAAATCTTTTAAAAAAAAAAAAGGAAAAGGTTACTTCTTTTGAACCCTCTGAATTTTGAATCTATGAGTATATTACCTACCAAAATAAAAGGAAGGGGGAATGCACTATAAATATAAATGAAACAAAATATTTTAATTGATTCCATGTGAAGAGCTGACAAATGAAAATTTAATACAAAAAAAAAAATCCCGAGGGGAATTTCTGTCACAGTGTTCAGCCCAGAGACCAGAGCAAGGCAAAATTGTAAAACTAACTACATTTGTATCCAGCAGCCCCCACTCTCTGCTTCCATCTCACTGTCAAGCACCCCTTGCTCCTGAAGCCATCCTGCACACTCTCCCACTCACCACAGTGGTGCTCTGCTCATGCCTTTGGGTGAGCTTTGCTTAGCTCCCCCATACCAAGGCGCTGAGGACACATCCGTGGCCTCACAGAGCAGATACCATGTCACATGTCGACATCAGCACGCAGGCCAAGTCCGCTATTAGGCAGTCCACACACAGCAAGTCACCACCTGGAGCGATCACAGGCTTTGAAAGAAAGTGAAAAGTTTATTGTGGTAACGTTTTTTGATGAGAATCTAGAAAGCCTGAGTCCTCATATACAAAATAGGTAATGAGCATCCTCGAAGGGCCAGCATCCTTGAAGCCATTTTCCCCAATAGTAAGGGCTCCTGGAGGACAGATGGGGTATGTTGCTATGGCTGCCCTCACTGAGGATGTCCTGTGGTCAGCAGAGGGCAGATAGGCAGATGACTGGCCGAGAAGGCCCCCAGCTTGGGGAACACCCAGGTCATCTCTGCCTCCCAGCCCTTCCAGCTGAGGCCTTCCCTTGGTCAAAACAGTTCGTAGGACAGAAAAGGTGCCTCTTCTCTGCCCAAGTCCCACCTCCGACTCCCACCATGGGGGAGTGAGTCCACTTGTCCTGATGTGTTTTGTGCACACCGGGAGATGATTCAGGCTGGTGTTATAAACCCATTAGTTCCAGTAACAGCAGTCTGTACCCCTCCTCTGACAGCTGTCCTCATCGGTCACCCTCACTGCCAAGACTCTCCATTGGCCCAACCCTCCTCCTCTCCTGATCGACCTCCTGACCTTTTCTCCCCTCTCTTCTTGGCCTGCTGGAGTCCGGACAAGGCAGAAAGCTACAGACAGACCCCAGGTTTCCTGCAGGCTGCAAGATTAAATAAGGCTCAGTGGATGGTCCCATGGCTGGCCCCACACCAGCCATATGCCGGAGGGAGCCTTCTAAGGCAGAGCCACAGTGCCACCTCGTGGTAGACAGTCACACATGCAGCCCGGCCTCAAAGAACCTTCCTCCATAGGTGTCTCTTCTATTTCACTCCAGTTCTTGGGGTATTCCCGAGGTCCCAGAAGAGCCCCATCCCTGAAAACTGAGGGACAACTGCCAAGCTGAGGTCCCAGACACACCTCTGACATGCACGCCCCCATACACAAAGCAAAACAGCTAGAAAGGTACTGGGTTTCTGTGTCAGGAAGACCAGGTGCTCCCGTGTCCTATTTGGCAGATGTCTGAGCTCAGGCATCAGACTGATGCACTGTGAGTGCATACCCTCACGAGCCTTACGCACCCTCATGAGCCCCAGTGTCCAGCCTCTAAAATGGGAGCGGGGGAAAAAGGCTGCCAAGGAATGTATTAGCTAATAAAGGCCCTAGAGCTGCAGCTGGCCCTCTGCAAGGGTTCAAGAATCCTTTCCCTTCTGTCCGGGCTTGGCACCTAGAGAACACAGACTTACTCAAAGGTAGGGTTGAGGGGACAGTCAAAACCCAAAGCCTAGGACAGGAAATGATTCCCCCTCAGAAACTTCAAAAAACCATTCCGAGCTACTTCATCTGACGCTCTTTGCCTCTCTCTGAGCACCGTGTTTAGGGTGACCAAGCCGCCTGGTCATTGCCAGAGGCTAGGCATTTTCAGAGTGAGGGACAGTCAGCGTTAAAGGTGGGGATGTCCTCGTTCAACCTGGATGAGTCAGTAGCCGCCTCCTTACTTTTCTTCACAGTCCAGTTGGCTAGGCCCAAGGATCTGCATTGTTTTTTTTAAAGATTTTATTTGTTTATTTTACAGAGAGATCATTAATAGACAGAGAGGTAGGCAGAGAGAGCAGGGGAAGCAGGGTCCCTGCCGAGCAGAGAGCCCGATGTGGGGCTCAATCCCAGGACCCTGAGATCATGACCTGAGCCGAAGGCAGAGGACTAACCCACTGAGCCACCCAGGCACCCCAGGGATCTGCATTTTAACGCTCCTCATGGTGATGCTCATCCACACCAAGGGCCACCCCAGCACTCTCTGTTTTCACATCGGCTTCCAGCGGGAACACTACTCGCCAGCTAGACAGGAAGCCACCTGAGGCACGACAGACACATAGTGACAAGACCTTGGAAAGACTCCAAAGAACTTCCTAGAAACCAGGCTCTGGACCTGGATCTGCAAATCACACGAGCAGAACCCATTCCTACTCAGCTTCACAGGCTGCACCTGTTTGTTGCTCCTCTGTGATCCTTCCATTCATTCACTAAGGATTTGTTGAGCACCTGTTGGCCTGCTTAGTGGTGGGAAAGAAGCAACAGCCACTTGCACAAGCACAATAATTTTAGATAGTAATTAGCAGTAGTAAATACTATATATAGTAAATAGTACTATACAATATTCAAAGGCATCTCTGAGAAGATGATATCTGACTGAGCCCTTAAGGATAAGGAGCTAGCCACCCCTAGATATTTGGACAAAGGTGTTCCAGGAGAAGGAAGAGCCCTGAAGCAGAAACAAGGAACAGAAAGACTACAGTGACTGGCAAGTAGCAAGCAGGCACAGAGAGACAGGAGCTAAGGACTGGTGGGGAAGGGTTGTGCAGGGGCCAGTTCAGGCATGTGGGTCCTTCTGGACCACTGCAGGCCTTTGCATTTTATTCTGCATGCAATGGAAAACTGTCAGTGATTTTAAGCAAGAAAATGATGGTCAGTGGAGTGTGAGACTCTTGATCTTGGGGTTGTGAGTTCAAGACCCATGTTGGGTGTAGAGATTACTTAAAGTTTTTTTTAAAGATTTTATTTTTATTTATTTATTTGACAGAGAGAATGAGAGAGCATAAGCAGAGGAAGCAGAGGGGGTAGTGAGAAGCAGACTCCCGCTGAGCAGGGAGCCCAATGCAGGACTCAATCCCAGAACCATGAGATCATGACCTGAGCCAAAGGCAGACGCTTAACCATCTGAGCCACCCAGGTGCCCAAAAAAATAAAAATCCTTTAAAAATAAAATAAAAGCTCACTTTAGCTTCTGTGTAAAGAAGGGACTGGAGAGGGACAAAAAGTGGAAGTAGGGAGGGCCTTTGGCTCAGGTCATGATCCTGGAGTCCCTGCTCAGTGGGGAATTTGCTTCTCCTTCTGTCTTCTTCACCTCTCTCTCTCTAATAAATAAATAAAATCTAAAAAAAAAAAAAAGTGGAAGTAGGGAGTCAGTTAAGAGACTACTGCTATGGTCCAAGCAGGAGATGGCAGGAAGTGCAGATGGACAGAAGTGCTGGAGGGAGATACAGGACCTGCTGGTGAATTATATATAGGGGAGCAAACGGGGACAAGGAAGACTGCCTCCTAAGTGTTTCACTAAGAACCCAGGTGAATGGATGAAAGAGGCATTTTGTGGGATAAGAAAGACTAGGGGAGGAGCAGGTTTGGGAGGGGAAAACTCCTGTGCTGTGCTTTGAATGAGTCATCCTAGTGGAGGAAACCGGTGTGCTGATGGCTGGGCTTTGTACAAAGGCACAGGGAAACATCTATTAACTCTACCCCAGGCCAGATTTATAGTGTGAAAGATTACAGTAATTTTTAATTCAGCTAGAAATAGATGCTGCCTTTCCCTTCTGAAAGGAACTCTCATTAAGAAATTTGAAGAATTGGCCATCAATGTAAAATGATGTTTTGTACAATAACAACAGCATCAGTCAAAACCCCTTTTGGTTACAAGTGACAGAAACCCAAGTCTGACAGACTAATGCAAAAGGACACTTTTTGGGGCACCAGTGTGGCTCAGTTGGTTAAGCACAGGACTCTTGGTTTTTGCTCTGGGTATGATCTCAGGGTCATGAAACAGAACCCCACATCCGGCTCCCACATCCGGCTCCCCCCTCAGCAGTGAAGTCTGCTTGGGATTCTCTCTCTCCTTCTTCCTCTGCCCCTCCCTCACTCACTCCTGCTCTCCCTCTCAAATAAATAAATAAAACTAAAAATAATAATGATAATTAAAAAATAAATAAAAGAATACTTTTTGAAAGGGGAGGCACTTTTCTGGCACACACAATCAAACCACAGAAGGAGAACTTGTGAAGCTAATCTTAAGTATCAGAGACACAGACAAACCATAAAAGACTCTTAATCTGGGGCACCTGGGTGGCTCAGTGGGTTAAAGCCTCTGCCTTCAGCTCAGGTCATGATCCCAGGGTCCTGGGATGAGCCCCGAGTCGGGCTCTCTACGAGGCAGGGAGCCTGCTTTCTCCTCTCTCTCTGCCTGCCTCTCTGCCTACTTGTGATCTCTGTCTGTCAAATAAATAAATAACATCTTTAAAAAAAAAAAAAAGACTCTTAATCTCAGAAAACAAACTGAGGTTTGCTGGGGGGAGGAGGGTCGGGAGAGGGTGGTCGGGTTATGGACATTGGGGAGGGTATGTGCTATGGTGAGTGCTGTGAAGTGTGTAAACCAGATGATTCACAGACCTGTACCCCTGGGGATAAAAATACATTATATGTTTATTAAAAAATAAAAACTAAAGCAAAAAAAAAAAAAAAGAATCAGAGACACAAACACTTCCAGACCTCTTTATCTCTTCTCCAGGTAGGTAGCCTTCATTCTCCCAGGCCAGATCCTCAGCTAGAAAGATGCCTACTAAAAAGAGACCTGCCGGGGACAGTAAGAAGCTCTAGACCTGTACTTTTGTATGTTTCTAAACAAAAAGAGGAAAGGACTCTTCCCACATAACTCAAGATAGAAGGGTGCCAGGTGTCTTAGTTGGTTGAGTATCTGCCCTCACCTCAGGTCGTGATGTCAGGATCCTGTGATCCAGTCCCATGGGCTTCCTGCTCAGCAGGGACCATGCTTCTCCCTCTGCCCCTCCTCACTGTTTGAGTACGTTCAGGTGCTGGCTCCCTCTAAAGAGAAAAAAAAAACCCTCTGGAGATAGAAACTCTGATTGGGTCATTTGAGGTCACATGTCATCTCTGAACCAACCAGCGTGCAGTTGTGCTTGTGCTCAGCCTGGGCAGCGGGACGCAGTATCTTTGAAACCAAGTAAGGAAGAACAGGATTTATTGGACAATGTTGCTTTTCTGAAAACAGAACTCAGAATCTTAGAGCCACAGAATCTTCTAGCCAAAAGAGATCTTGGAAGCCTCAGCCCTGTTCCGACCAACACAACTTTCAAGCTCCTGCTGCGGGACCCTGAGTCTTTCACCAGCCAACCCACCCCATTTCTCAATGGCGCTGATCCTTTCAAAAATAAAAGTTCTTCCTTGTCATCACCCTTGGGCTGTAACTCTGGAACTTCCTGTTCTTTCCTCTAGGTCAGTAATGAGTACGTCTACTCCTTTCACAGATATTTGAAAGCAGCACATACATCCCTCTCCAGCCCGTTCTTCTCCAGGATCCAGATTCCTTGGAGGTCCCCACATAGTCTTCCCGGATGGCTCGTTGTGACGGGAGTAGGAAGGTCATCTAATCCCCCCGCATCCCTGAGCCCAGGATTGGTTGAACCAAGGACTTGATGAGGAAATGCAGGGGACAAACGCAGGGAGGAAAGGGGCCCCCTAGTCAGGCAGGAGCATAAAAACACTTAAAGAGAATCCAGTTTCACCATTTACGTTAGGAAGGAGAAGAAAATAGAGGAGATAAAAATAAATTCAGAAGACAACGTTAAAAGAAGGCTCCAAGGAAAATAAAAGAACCACAGAGGGAAAGGTGGTATCACAGTTTTAAAGGGAAAGCACATCCTCATCAACAAAAGGGTGCATAAAGGAATGAAATGGTTATGACAGAACAAAATTTTAAAACATTAAGAATAATTAGGGAATATTCAGGTAGTAAAATAACGATCAGTTAAATAAAAATATTTTTAAGTCACTTTAAACATTATAAGGTTAGAAGGTGAAGCTGAAGGCAACAGGACAGAGTCAAGCACCGGAAGCACCAGGCAGGGCCGACTGGGGAGTCTCCTGGGATTCTGCTGAGTCTGGGCTTGCCTCAGGTCACCCCTACAAGCTGGGAGGCCTCCAGTGTGCCAGCCATGCCTTTTGTCAGCGCCCCCAGGAAATGCTCCCTCCTCGAAGCGCCATTGGGGAAAGACATTCAGGGGCCTCCCCTGGAACTGGAGAATAAGCACATGCCCCATCAGCTTCAGTCAACCCAGGCCCCTCAGCGCCTGCCTGCGGGAGGTGGATTCTAGAGGCCTTGCGCCCATGGACTGCCACCTCAGAAACCCTCTTCACAGGCAACCCCTCACAGCTGCAAAATTTTCATGTATATAAAATACAGAATATCTATCTAATATGTTATATATAACGGTATGCTATATAACATCATAAATTATATATCACCTTATCTCATATATAAATTATTATGTACATGTTTGTATATACTTTAGAGATGCATATCTACCCCTTGGACCAGCACGCTCACTCCAGAATCTATCTCAAAGGTGTACTGGCCAAAAATTCAGAGCAAGGTGAACAAATCTCTTCATTGCAGCACTATCTCTGCAACTGGAAGGCTAAAAACCATCCGAGTGTTCATCAGTAGAGGAGTGGTACACCCACGCGAGTAGAGGATGTGTGTACTAAGCAAGGAGGAGGAGTGCTCTCTGCCACAGCAAAATGATCTTCAGAATATGCTGTTACTGAGCGTTCGCTGCCTGGCTAAGTCAGTGGAGCCTGTGACTCTCCAAGCGCAAGGTCTGGAGTTCAAGCCCCACGCTGGGTGTGGAGCCAACTTCAAATAAGAAAGAAAAACAAAAGAATACACTGTTAGTAGATCAGTAAGGAACAGCACAGCTTTTGAATAAGAAGGAAAGGAAGGGGAACACAAGCATACGTGTGTATATGCTGACATTTTTTTAAGAGAAACAATAGAAGGATAACCAAAAAAGTAATTTTTAAATTACTACCTATAGAGAGAAGGAGGAAACAGGATTAAGGGACAAGCTGGATAAACGGGACTTCTTTGAATAAACCTTGTTTTGTAGTTTTGACTTTGGAAGCAGGTAAATTTTTTTAGATAAATAAATGAAAAAGAAAAAGAAAAGGATCCCTCAAAATGTAAAACAAACTGAATCAAAGGGCCCTCACCATTTATCAAGTTGGTAACACAGCCATAATGGAAAAATTACTTTGACTTTAAAACTCAATACTTTGAATACTGCATTTGGAATATAAATTGAGGACAAAAGGAATCAATCACAAAGGAATCTTAAATTGCAATTAATAATCTTATTGTTAGAATTTTTTTTTTTTTTTTTAGAGAGAGAGAGAGAGCACGCAATGAGGGGGGATGAGAAGGGCAGAGGATGAGGGAAAGAGCAAATCTTAAGCAGTCTTCATGCCCAGCGTGGAGCATGACTCAGGGCTTCATCTCATAACCCTGAGATCATGACCTGAGCCAAAATCAGGAGTTGGACATATAACTGACTGAGACACCGAGGGACCCCAATAATATTATTTTGAAACTAATGTGTGTGTGTGTGTGTGTGTCTGTGTGTAGTAGGATAAAGCAAATAAGTAAATTGAGTAATTATGTAACAGCTGTAAAGAACTAATCTTTTCAGAAAAGAAAAAAGACATCCAAATATAAAATTTAATGGCATAAATTTTATAATTTTAAATTTGAAATGGAAATATCACTATAAACTCAGACTTTATTTTTTTCTTTTTAAAAAGTATGCATTTCCTAGTTCTGTCTCCGAAAAGACCTTGAAATAAGATAACCATAGAGGAGCCATCATCTGCTCTAGCACACAGAGCAGGTGTTCTCCTAAATAACAATATTTCCCTGGTTCTTTTAGAATCAGGCTCGTAGAAGAAACGGCAGATTCCAGGATTGAAGAGAGAAAAATACAAAATGTTCTGGAATATCTCGTTATGGCAGGAACAAGAAGACTGTCATAGATCTAAGATTATGTCAGAAAGACCCACAAGCCAACTTGATGGCACTTTCTCTGGCCAAACACGAGACAGATCAAGCCTCAACAGTGACAGCAGGGCCAATGAACCATGAGAACGTAACGGTCCTAAACACCGATGCAGCCAAAAATCAGAGCTACAAACTACATGAAGCAGGAAAAGGCAGAACTAAAAGGAGAAACAGAAAAATATATGATTATATTTGGTTATTTTCATATCCTTCTCTCAAGAACAGACCAAGGAGAGAGAAAATCAAAGCTATCAAAGCTTTGAGCAACACTACAAACCAACCTGATATCATTGACCTTGACAGAACACTCTGGCCAACAACAGCACAATACACACTCTCTTCACCTCTGTAAAAAAGCAAATGAAAAGCACGAAAACAACAGAAAAAGTGAAATGAAATTAAACTGAAAACTGCATATTTGAAAAAGATAAATGAAAATGAAAAACCTCTTATCAGACTGATCAGAAAGAAAAAGAAAAAAGACAGAAATTACCAGTATCAGGAATTTTAAGGGCATCAATACAGATCCTAAAGATGAGAATATTATGTGTAACTTTATGCCAATCAATTGAAAAATTTAACAAAAAAGACAAATTTCTTGAAAAACACAAAATAGCAAAGGTCACTCAAGAAGAGTTCACTTGAATAACCTCATATCTACTAAATAAATTGAATTTATAAGGTTTAAAAAAAAAAAAACTTCCCACAAAGAAAACTGCAGACCCACAGTACTTTACTAGTGACTTTGGTCAAATATTTAACAAAGAGATAATACAGGACTTACACTCTGAAAACTACAAAACATTGCTGAAATAAATTAAAGGCCTAGAGGCACCTGGGTGGCAGTCGATTAAGCATCCAATTCTTGGTTTCAGGTCAGATCATGATCTCTGGGTCACTAGACTGAGACCCTTGTGGGGCTCCATACACAGCACAAGTCTACTTGAGTTTCTCTCTCCCTCTGCCCCTCCCCTCCTCAAATAAATGAATAAATAGAAAGAAAGAAAGAAAGAAAGGGGGGAGGGAGGAGAGAGAGAGAGCAAGAAAAAGAAAGACAGAAAGAAAAAGAGAGGGAAGGAGGGAGGGAGAGAGGAGGGAAAAAGGGAGGGAAAGAGGAGGAAGGGAGGGAGGGAGGGAGAGAAGAGAGGAGGAGGGAAGGAGTGAGGAAAGCACCTGGGTGGCTCAGTGGGTTGGGCCAATGCCTTCTGCTCGGGGTCGTGATCTCACGGTCCTGGGATCGAGTCCCACATCGGGCTCTCTGCTCGGCAGGGAGCCTGCTTTCCCCTCTCTCTGCCTGCCTCTCTGCCTACTTGTGATCGCTCTCTCTGTCAAATAAATAAATAAATCTTTAAAAAGAAAAAAGAAACAGGGAGGGAGGAAGAAAGGAAGGAGAAATAGGAAGGAGGGAGGGAGAGAGGGAGGAGGAAGGAAAGAAAGAATTAAAGGACTAAGTAAGTGGAGAGATGTACTTTGTTTATGGAATCCAAAGACTCGATATTGTTAAGTGGACAATTTTCCTCAAGTTGATCAACAAATTCAATGGAATTCTTGTAGAATTCCCAGGACATTTTCATAGAAAATTGCAAGCCGATCCTAAAGTTTATATGGAAAGGTAAAGGACCAAGAATGGCCTAAACAGTTTTGAAAAAGAACAAAACTGGAGGACTTACACTGTCTGGTTTCCAGACTTCGAGTAACCAACACGCCGTGTTATCGGCATAACATCACACTGACATACAGGTCAACAGAACAGAATGATAGTCAGCAAAAGACCAACACATTGTTATGGTCAATTCACTTTTGACAAAGTGTCAAAGCAATTTAATCAGGAAAGGATAATATAATATAATATAATATAATATAATATATTATAATGTATTATGCCATAATATCATATACATATATTATATATTATATAAATATATCAATAAATGGTTTCAGAATTAAATGTCCATACACACACACACACACAAATTAGACCTCTACTTACATCATACACAAAAATTAACTCCTAAATGTAAGAGCTAAAACAGCATAAAATCTTGGTAATCTCAAGTTAGGCAAAAATTTCTCAGATATGACACCAAAACTACCATCCATAATAGAAAAAAAAATGGATAGATTGAATTTCATAAAAATATTAAAAGTTTCCTCTTGAAGAGACTTCATTAAGAAAATAAAAACCCAGGCAGGTGGCTGCTTCAGTCAGGGGAGCATGTGACTCTTGATCTCAGGGTATAGAGTTCAAGCCCCATCTGGGGCAAGGAGTCTACTTTTTTTTTTTTTTTTTAATTTTATTTATTTATTTGACAGACAGAGATCACAAGTAGGCAGAGAGGCAAGCAGAAAGAGAGAGGATGAAACAGGCTCCCTGCAGAGCAGAGAGCCCGACATGGGGCTCGATTCCAGGACCCTGGGATCATGACCTGAACCGAAGGCAGAGGCTTTAACCCACTGAGCCACCCAGGCGCCCCAAGGAGTCTACTTTAAAAAAGAAGAAGAAGAAGAAGAAGAAAACCCAAGCCACCAAAAAAAGGAGAAATTATTGCATATATCCAATAAAGAAATTATATCTGCAACTCAAAAATGAAAAGACAGGGGTGCCTGGTTCCTTGGTTGATTAAGTGTCCAACTCCTGATTTCCGCTCAGGTCCTGATCTCAGGGTTGCAAGATGGAGCCCAGCGTCCTGCTGTGTGCTCAGCATGAAGTCTCACTGAGATTCTCTGTCCCTCTACTTTTGCCCCTCCCCCACCTCAGCACACTCTCTCTCCTAAAAAGATAAATAAATAGGGGCGCCTGGGTGGCTCAGTGGGTTAAAGCCTCTGCTTTCGGCTCAGGTCATGATCCCAGGGTCCTGGGATCGAGCCCCGCATCGGGCTCTCTGCTCAGCAGGGAGCCTGCTTCCTCCTCTCTCTCTCTGCCTGCCTCTCTGCCTACTTGTGATCTCTGTCTATCAAATAAATAAATAAAATATTAAAAAAAAAAAGATAAATAAATAAAAATAATGAAGAGACAAACGCCCCCCCACACACACATAAATGGCAAAAGATTTGAATGGACAATTCAACAAAGAAGATATATGAATGTTTAATAAGTACTCAAAAGGCTACTCAATATCATTACGTAATTTGCTGTATGTAAATTATTGCTCAAAAAAAAAAAACCCTGTAAAATAAAAAACTAATTGATCACCTTTGGGAATTGTGAGGATATCAACTCATTATTCTTTTTTTTTTTTTTTAAGAATTTTATTTATTTATTTGACAGAGACAGATCACAAGTAGGCAGAGAGGCAGGCAGAGAGAGAGAGGAGGAAGCAGGCTCCCTGCTGAGCAGAGAGCCCGCGGGACTCGATCCCAGGACCCTGAGATCATGACCCGAGCCGAAGGCAGCGGCTCAACCCACTGAGCCACCCAGGCGTCCCTCAACTCATTATTCTTAAAGATTAGTAGAAAAAGGAAAAGAATCAAACAGTATTACCCGGGCTTTTCTAAAGTGAATTGTGCTTGAGAGAACCAAATAGTCAATAGGAAAAGAAAATAAAGAGGGGCATCTTGATGGCTCAGTTGTTAAGCGCTGCCTTTGATGCGGGTCATGATCCCAGGGTCCTGGACTGGAGCCCTGGAGCACTGGGCTCCCTGCTCGGCGGGAAGACTGCTTCTCCCTCACCCACTCCCCCTGCTTGTGTTCCCTCTTTTGCCATCTCTCTCTACCAAATAAATAAATAAAATCTTTTAAAAAAAGAAAAGAAAAAGGTTTCTTTTTCTTAGAATCACAGTCATAAATGCGGAACGAATAATAGAATTAGAAAATCACTATTGAGTAATCCTTAATAAAATAATAAATCTAGACAAAGAGCATCCATGGTTGCTGAAACCATTAGGTTAGAGGCTGATGTGGAATTTCATAAAGGATGGATTAGGTTGACTATATTTGAAGTCACCAATAAAATTAATATCGTGAGGGGTGCCTGGGTGGCTCAGTGGGTTGAGCCTCTGCCTTCGGCTCAGGTCATGATCCCAGGGTCCTGGGATCGAGCCCCGAGTCAGGCTCTCTGCTCTGTAGGGAGCCTGCTTCCTCTTCTCTCTCTGCCTGCCTCTCTGCCTAATTGTGATCTCTGTCAGATAAATAAAGAAAAAATCTTTAAAAAATAAATTAACATCGTGAAATGTGGAACATTATGTACTTTCTTCTGTGATGCAATAGCACATAGTACCACCTAGAATATAATTTTGCAAAAAAAAAAAAAATTGAATCAATATCATCAAGCTTCTAGAGTATATTATCGGAGGGATCAAAGAACTTGTTATGGGGTGTTTTGAGGGTACAGCTTGCCAAATTCTCTGGGAAATTATACAGATCAAAAAATAAATATCATAGGGGCGCCTGGGTGTCTCAGTGGGTTAAAGCCTCTGCCTTCGGCTCAGGTCATGATCTCAGGGTCCTGGAATCGAGCCCCACATCGGGCTCTCTGCTCCGCGGGGAGCCTGCTTCCTCCTCTCTCTCTGCCTGCCTCTCTGCCTACTTGTGATTTCTCTCTCTCTGTCAAATAAATAAAATCTTTAAAATAAATAAATAAATATCATAAAAGGGAGTGAGGAAAGAATGAATGGGTATACCTTAAGAGAAAGTTAAAAGGTATGTTGGTCAAATGCAATGGGTAGACTTTGTTTCCATCTAAACTCAAGCAAACCAACTGCAAAAATACCTTTCAGGGGTAAGTGTGGAAATTTGAACATGGTCTAGGAATGAGGTGAAGCAGGAGCATTATTATTACTAATCTTACAAGGTATAATAATGATACCGTGATTATGCTTTTTTTTTTTAAGTGGTTAGCTGTTGGATATACATACTAAACCATACCTTGGCTTTCCTTTAAAACAGTCCAGTGACCACGGTGTAGGGGTAGGGGAAAATGTGGAAATGCATAGACAAAACAGAACTGGCAAGTTTTAGAAGTAATAATGGATGGATAGACAGGGTTGGGGTAAATATACGATCTCCCCTACTTTGGGATATATCTTCTGCAATAAAGAACTGGGGTTTTGTTCTGTTGAATTTTAAATAGGCTGTATCCATACAGATCCCAGCTGAGGTCTGACCTATGGAGAGTTTTCCCTCCCTGATTCACACGGAGACCACATGCTCAGTGTCTGCGGGGCGCACGAGAGAGAAATGAGTCAGGGGTTAAGAAAACAGCAAAGCGAACAGGTGGAAGGAGCAGCAGCTGGCACGTACCTCCGTGCTGTGGATTCATGGGGATTGGGGGGACCCTAACGACCCAAAGATCCCATGTCCAATCCAAAGGGGACAGCTAATGTTGCCATATGGGAATAAGGGCCCCAGATGGCCAGCTTCTCTTATTTTTCCTTAGAAAGTTGAAATCTGGACAGTTCAGTAAGATTTCCCAAGATGTAGGCAAATTATTGCAAATGTTTCAAACACTTGACCAGTCAGTGCTAGAAAGCCAAACAAAACCTGTCAGGAGGCTAGATTTGTTCCACAGACTGCTGTTTTGTGATCTCTGACACCACACCATGTAATGCATTATACAGAGCTGAGATGCATTAGTAATTGTTGACATTTTTACCGGTTGGGTCACACGCTGGGACAAGTGAGGCTGCATACATCTGAAACAACCAGATCCTTTACATGCAAACAGCTGTCAAGCCAGGCATCCCCCCACACTGAACTCTGAACTGAACACAGGCACAAGATTATCTCTGTCGAATTGCAGATTGTCAGTTGTCAGAATCATTTGTCTCTGGATTGTCTCTGCTTGTCCTCCAAATTCTATTGAACTTGCACTCCCGTCCAGCTTTGTATGGTGCACAATAAGCCTGTCTTCATCCAGAGTAACTACAAAGCTAATGTCAGCCTGGGGTATGTCAGGGTTCTCTCTGCTACAGAACTCTAACTGTTCACCCATAACTTCACCCCTCCCTTCCAAGTTCATCTACCTTGTATTTACACATTTGCCTCCTTAAAGCCACCCTACGCCATACACAGGCCTAATCCACCTATCGTGGCCTCAATAATGCTACCTTCTCCTATCTGCATGGTACTGTTTGGTTTTTAGAGCATTCTCCCATAATATCGTGACTTGATCCTTGTCACCTCTCACCATCTTGAAAAATCCAATCAGTGTCACATTAAAATGTGGGGCTACAAATCTGTAGTCTATTGTTTGTGTCTAACCCACTCCTAATTTCCCAACAGGGGATTTCTAGAGTAAATAGAAAAAGGACAACTCATTTCACTTCCTTCCCTCCCACCTCACCATTTAACCAGAAAAATAGGCCCCCAAACCACCACCACTCCAGCAGTACCCAACAGGGACAAAAGCAATGTTTAAGACAAAGTTCCAGCCTTGAGAGTTGACAGGAAGTGGAACAGGTTGCCTTGTGAAAACACGTTTTGGTGCCACAAATCTTCAAATATGAGCTAGGGTTTTCTAGAAGGGTTTCCAACATGGATGTGAAGTTGTGCAGAATAATCCTACCTTCATTATTTCTGTCCATGTGGGGAACCTGCTCTGTGCTCAGCTCTCAGAAGTTTCTGACCAGTTCTTGGAGTCAGTACCCTCGGACAGTCAGAAACACTCACTTGGCAAGTCTGACCATTTTATGCTTTGTGTATTTTAAAAACATTTTTGGTGAATTTTCCTTTAAAAAGGCCAAATGTTTCACCTTGCTCAAAAATGAAGAATCCATACAATGGAATATTAATCAGCCATAAAAAGAAATCAGGTACTGATACAGGGCTGGACATGCGGAAATCTTGAAAGCATTAAGGAAAAGAAGCCAGTCACAAAAGACCATACATAAGTTGTATGATTCCATTCCGGTGAGAGTCCCCAGTAGGGAAATATACAGAAGCAAAGTAGATTATATAGAGAAAGTAGATTAGTGGTTGCTTAGGGCTGGACTGGGGAGTTAGGTCAGTGATAGCTAGAGGATATGGGGTTTCTTGTTGCCGTGCTGAAAATGTTCTAAAACTAAACTAGTGATGGTCACATACCTTGGTGATATACTAAATATATATACTATTTTATATATATATATAAAATAAATATACTAAAATCCACTGAATTGTACACCTTAAAATGATATGAGAATTATTTCTTAAAATTGTTTTTTTAACTTAGGCAAACTTTACTATTATTTTTTACTATTTTAACTTTTTAACTTTACTATTTTAACTATTTAACTTTACTATTACTTTACTATTATTATTTACTATTGTTACTATTACTATTATTATTATTATTATTATTTTAATGGATAGACACTTGTCTCCAGGCCTGAGCTAGATTTCTCAGCATCCGCTGAGTATGGGCCTGTGAGCAAAAGGCTCTAGCTGGGGGAGGGCCTGGCCTCGGGTTAGGTGAGGAGGGCAGACTTCCATTTCGGTGGGTGGGCATGAGGCTCTCCAACCTCAGTCTGGGTCTGGGGTTCCACTTTCTCTAATCCTTCCAGATCTAGCTTCTCAGCGCTCCAGGTAGATTTTCTATCCCAGGGTTTTACTACCATCCTGCCCAAAAAAAACCAGCAGAAACCACTCTTCGTGGACAACGCGTTTGGGACGACTCTCGCCTGACTAAACTTGTTCCCTGCTCCGCCCACACCTCCTGGGGATGTGGGGCACCCATCCACCCGCATGGCAAAGCAGCCCCCACGCTTCAGAGAAGTGTTCCCGTGCTGGCTGCAAAAAAACAGATTTCCTGCCCCCCCCAACCCCCACCCCTACCCCTCGCCCCGGGAGGACTTCTCAACCTGGCATTTGTGGCATGCATGAAAGGACAGCCGCCACTCAGCATCACTAGAAAACGTCTGCTCTCGCCAAACTACTGGCGACTGGCACCACCGCACACCGACCCCGGGGAGAGGAGGCGCAAGATGGGGAGAGGAAAACGCCCAGCGCACATTTCCCAAACTCTGTGCGTCGGCCCAGGGAGGCCAGTGTGCCCGGAAAGGGGAGAAGGGCCCGTGGTTTCGGGGTGTCCGCAGTTCGGACGGAGGGGAGCAGCTGCTCCACTTTCGCCCTGCGCTGAGCCCCTTGGCCCCACCTCCCCGGAGTGGTCGTCCGGCTGGCGACCCGCCACCCACAGAGCGCTGCGCGGCGCCACGCCCCACGCGGCTTTGGGCTAGGGGCAGTGGACGGGAAGCCAGACCTCGTCCCGGCTCCGGGAGCTGGGGCACACCGGGTAGGTTTTCGACGTCTATGCCCAGGCGGGGCCCCTCCACCGGTGCGGTGCGCCGGGATCTCTCTTCTACCTAGCCGGTACTGTGGCCGGGGACTGGATGCGGGTAAAGGAAAGGCCTGGGAAGAGAAGTAGGAGGAAGCCTTAGGTAGAGGTCCGGATTCGGGTGGCTTAGTGCAACAAGTAGCTTGCACAGCGGCTAAGAAGCTCCAGGGCGAGCTGCTTCCTGCCAGCGGCGGAGCGACAAGCGCAGGCAGGCAGTCAGCGACAGGAACTGAGAACGCTAAAGAGAGACTAACCGGTTCCTTTGGGTAAGGAGATAAAAGGGGGCAGGGGGCCGCGGATGTCCAAAAGGGTCGTGCTCCAGGTGAGGCTCGAACTCACAACCTCGGCATTGCTCTGCATGTACTGCTGTATAAGTACCGCGCGCTAACCGATTGCGCCACTGGAGCTCCGCTTAGCCGGCCTCGCGATGGCTCTATCAGGGTTCACCCAGGCCCGGTGCGGGCTTCGGAGGAGCATGCGCACTGGCGGTTCCGGGCTCCGCGGGACTGGATCCCGGCTCCGCGTCGCCTGCATCTGCCCCGCGACCCCCGGCAGATTGAGCGGGGCGTCCTGCGAGGGTCTCGCCCCGGGGATGAAGGGCCGGTTGGCAGGGCCGTGATGGGCTGGTCGCTGGGGCGTTGAGAAGAGCGCAGCCCGCCTCCCCAGGCAGCGCGGGAGGAGGAGCCTCGGCCGCCGCGTTCGGCGTCCTCCGGGAGTTTCGTCTGGGGAGCCGGGAGCGCGAGGAGCCGGGCGGGCGGCGGACGGCAGGCAGGCCTCGGTGCTGTGGTGACGCGGGCTGAGGGGTGGGGCCGAGCGGGCTGGCCTCGGCTCACCGGCCGCACTTAGCCGGCGGCCGCCCCCTGCCCGCGCCCCGCGTGACCAGCGAGCGAGAGGCCTGGGCCTAGACTCCCAGCGCCGCTCTGGATGTCCGCGGAGCCGTCCAGTGGAGCAGCCAGACGGCGCCCGGGGCCGGAGGCGGACCGAGGGTGGCCTCCCCCGGCCGGGCCTCCGGGACCGGACAGGGCGGGGGCTTCAGCATCGGAGCCCCGAGGGCCCCTCGTCGGTCCTGAGCGCAGGCACAAGGCGTGTCCCCGAAGTCATGTCAAGCCGCGGGCCTTCGAGAAAGTGCCGGCTAAGCCCGCATGTTTTGTTGGGCCACAACATGTTTGTTTGGCTTAATTTTAGGAAACTAGTTCCTGGTATTTAAAATCAAGAGGTTTCATACAAATATCTGGATATCCATTTCTTTTTCTTTTTCTTTTTTTTTTTTTTTTTTTAACCAGGCAATGTCACACTCTACCTTGGGCCAAATTGTAACTGTCCGGTGCCCCAGGCACTTTTGTCTTCGTGGACCCCTTCCTCCATTTAAAAAAAAAAGAAGAAGAAAAGAAAATTAATGGTATTTTATTCCTGCAAAATAAAGAAAGATATAATCCAGGCTGGATTTATTGGGACAACATGACTATCGTACTTACTTTTTTTCTGATTATGAAGAATTTAAAATGTGAACATTCTGGGGGGCTCTAGGCACTGTGCCTACTGTACCTACTTGGTAACTCCACCCAGAACCTGCATCTCCAGGGGAGGTTAGCTGCAGCTCCCTCCACAAATTACCCACCACACTGAGTGTCTTCCTCCAGGTTGCCTCTCTCCATAGGCTCCTGGGCTTCCCTACGCCTGTTGGTCACCGTTTGGTTGACCAGAGCCAGGAGAGCGAACAACAGAACAATATGATAATAGTTTGGGGGAACAGCTATGAGCAAGTGATGGGAGGCAGAAAAAAATGTCCTGTATGTGGTCACTTTGATGGTGACTGCTCACAGTAACAGATTGCGTTACGGTGACAGTATCAAGCAGCAGGATTGTATAAAGCCTTGAAATTCAAGCAGAATTGATTAGACTGATCAGGCAATGAGGAGACAGTAGCAGGAAGGCAGGGGGGCTCCCAAAGATGGTGTTTTTAGGAAGCTCGGTGCCCTGTGCCTACTGGGTTATCCGCCCAGAAAAAGAGGTAAGTGAGACTCTCCAGATAGTTTTGAACTGTAAGAGACATAAGCCCAGAGCAAGAGCTCAGAAAAGGGGACAGTCAACACATCCCTGCAAGGTCCCATCAAGCACGCCAGGATTGGAGCTCCCTGGAGCATGCCTGGCCATGTGCAGGATACTTCGAGGGCAGCAGAGAATGAGACTTTGAAACAAATAAGTTGGAACAGGCTGCTAACGTCATCACATGGTTTCTCTGAGATGGGAATACTTTTTTAAATTTTTATGTTTATTTTTAAAGGTTTGATTTTTCTTTAAGATCTTATTTTTGAGTAATCTCCACCAAGTGTGAGGCTTGAACTCAAAGCACGAGGTCAAGACTTGCATGCTACACCAATGGAGTTGGCCAGGCCCCCCAAATTTTTAAATTTTAAATTGAAAGCGGTTACTTCCTGATGAACAAGAAAGTAAATGGTGGACCTATATATAGTGTCGTCTCAAATCCAGTAGCATCTCCAGAGTCTGCTCTTCCTCCAAGTCCCTCAGGTAGAACGCAGCTGGTGAACCATGAGCGGCAAGGCTGGCCCCTGGTGGTCCACTTCCCTCTCCTCCCATCCTGGATTTACTCTTTCATTGGTTCTGGAGATATTAACTCATCCTGGTTGCATGGGAGGGGAAGGCAGCATCCCCTACAGACTTGGAGAACTAAAATAGCTTAGTCCCCAAGGAAAATGGGGCTCTAAAGGAAGGACCCAGTTAAAGGCAATGCTGAACATGTTGGGGGGGGCGTTGCGCAATGTCAGAACTTCTGCTGCCAGAGAGAATTTTCCAGCAAGAAGTCTCCTAAGACCTTCAATCAATTCATATGGACTGCCTTTAAAGAGCCATGAATTAAGAGTCTGAGCTGTGACTCTCCCTGGTTGTGTGACCTTAAGTAAATCTCTTACCCTCTCTGGACGTCAGCTTCTTCATCTATAATCTGAGGGATCGAGACCAAATAAGACCTCTCTAGTCTATCTTGACTGGAGAACTCTTTTCATCTTGTATATACTTGCCAACATCTTGATATTATTGAATCATATAATAATTTTCATGATGTGTATAAGTCACTTTAAAAATAAAGTTATTGGGGCTCTTGGGTGGCTCAGTCATTAAGCATCTGCCTTTGGCTCAGGTCATGATCCCAGGGTCCTGGGATTGAGCCCCGCATTGGGCTCCCTGCTTGGTGAGAGGCTTGCCTCTCCCTCTCCCACTCTCCCTGCTTGTGTTCCCTCTCTTGCTGTGTCTCTATCAAATAAATAAAATCTTTTTTTAAAAAGTAAGTAAATAATTCTAAAAATAAAGTTATTTTAGATATATGTATAACTTTAAAACAATCTCCAGTAATGCCTAAAATATAAAGACTAATCTCAACCTATTTCCATTTACCATGTAGTCCAGAATGTTTCATTCACTTTATTTACGCAAGGGAAAAGCATGCTTTGTTAACAAATAAACAAATTTTTTAAAATTTTTATTTAAATTCCAGTTAGTTAACATAATAGAGTGTAATATTAGTTTCAGGTATACAAGATAGTGATTCAACACTTCCATACCACACCTGGTGTTCATCAAGCAAGTGCAAACCTTAAACCCCATCGCTTATTTTAACCCATCCCCACATCCGCCTCCCCTCTGGCAACCATCAATTTGTTCTCTGTAGTTAAGATTCTGCCCCCCACTTTTTTCTCCCCTTTGCTCATTCATTTGTTTTATTTCTTAAGTTCCACATATGAGTGAAATCATATGGGTATTTGTCTTTCTCTGCCTGACTTATTTCACTTAGCCTAATACTCTCTAGCTCCAGCCATGTCATTGCAAATGGCAAAATTTCATTCTCGTTTATGCCTGAGTAATATTTGTGTGTGTGTGTGTGTGTGTGTGTGTACACACCATGCATCTTCTTCATCTATTCATCAGTTGATAGACATTTGGGCTGTTTCCATAATTTAGCTATTGTAGTTATTGCTGCTATAAACATCAGAGTGCATGTAAACCTTTGAATTAGTATTTTTGTTTTCTTTGGGTAAGTACCGAGTGGTGAATTGCTGAATCGTAGGGTAGTTTTATTTTTAATATATTTTTTTTATAATGAATAACATCTTTTTTTAAAAAAAAAATTTTATTTATTTATTTGACAGAGAGAGATGACAAGCAGGCAGAGGCAGGCAGAGAGAGAGGAGGAAGCAAGCTCCCCGCTGAGCCAAGAGCCCGATGCGGGGCTCGATCCCAGGACCCTGGGATCATGACCTGAGCCAAAGGCAGCGGCTTAACCCACTGAGCCACCCAGGATCCCTGAATAACATCTTTTTTTAATGATAAATAACATCTTAAACCTTTAGAGCTTCTTTTAAAATGTAAAACAAAAACATTCAGTAAAACTTTCAAGATTCCATCTATGTTGAATGAGAATTGAACACGTCTCCAGAAATTTCTTGAACTTCAGTTCTCACGTGAACGGAGCTGTTCCAACTTTAATAGATTCATAATCAAAACCAAAATTTGCTAATCAATTATTAATCGTAATTAAAGAAAATGCTTTAGTAATTCTTACATACACAAGTGAAATGCAATAAAAAGTATTGTTTTCACAAACAAAAGGCAAAGATTTTGAAAGGGGGTGTTAATTTATAAAAAAGGTTAAAGTACTGTTCCACTGGGTGCCTGGGTGGCTCAGTGGGTTAAGCCGCTGCCTTCGGCTCAGGTCATGATCTCAGGGTCCTGGGATCGAGGCCTGTATTGGGCTCTCTGCTCAGCAGGAAGCCTGCTTCCCTCTCTCTCTCTCTCTGCCTGCCTCTTTGCCTACTTGTGATTTCTCTCTGTCAAATAAATAAATAAAATCTTTTAAAAAAAAAAAAAAGTACTGTTCCACTAACCTACTTTTTTTAAAGATCAGTTACTTATGTAAACAAGCAATTTTTTCTATCTGAAATCCACTGAGTTTAAGCTTAGTTGTACCTTTTAGCTTCGAAAATAGCCCTGTTTTAATAAACACAGCTGCTCTGTTACAACTTAAAGAAATAAAACATTTTAAAAACTCCAAGTATGCTTCAAATGGAAACTGCCCATTTACTAAGCACCCACAGAGTTCCAAGCATTGTACAAAACATTAAAACGTTTGTTCATACTCTTTTAGAGCAAAATCACCTATTCTGTTGCACTCATTTTTGCATGGCATTGACATTTTAATTCCACTGTCAGAAAACGACCAGTTCTGGGGCACCTGGGTGGCTCAGTGGATTAAGCCGCTGCCTTCGGCTCAGGTCATGATCTCAGGGTCCCGGGATCGAGTCCCGCATCGATCGGGCTCTCTGCTCAGCGGGGAGCCTGCTTCCTCCTCTCTCTCTCTGTCTCTGCCTGCCTCTCTGCCTACTTGTGATCTCTCTCTGTCAAATCAATGGATAAAATCTTTAAAAAAAAAAAAAAAGAAAGAAAGAAAACGACCAGTTCTTCAAGACTTGCTCAAGAAACAAGTTTCTGATCCATAGAAGTAGTTCATGTAGAAAGTTTCTCTGCCAACTGTTATACTTAATGTCCTCTCCCTCTGAAACCACCCCCCCTTCCTCCTCTGAAGCCTCTACCTCCTCTTCCACCTCTGAAACCACCGCCTTTGCCACCTCTGCCACCTCTGCCTCTTCCTCCTCCTCGACCGCCCCTGCCACCACCTCTTGGAGGGCCCTTCTCACCTGGAGGTCGAGGTAAAAACCTCTGCAGTTGTAGCAGTTTATGTGGGTCTATATAAAACTTCTGCATTTTTTTAAAAGATTTTATTTATTTGACAGAGAGAGATCACAAGCAGATGGAGAGGCAGGCAGAGAGGGAGACAGAGGGAAGAAGGCTCCCCTGCTGAGCAGAGAGCCCAATGCAGGACTCGATCCCAGGACCCCGAGATCATGACCTGAGCCGAAGGCAGCGGCCCAACCCACTGAGCCACACAGGCGCCCCAAAACTTCTGCATTTTTTAAAGGAAGATGCCTTCATATTTTCTGACAATTTAACAGAAAAATAAAAATCTCTAAGTTGTCCAAATACTTCATCCACTTTACCAATCTGTTCTTTGTTCTCTAAATAAACTGGAGCATTGAAATAAGGCACCTTATTTTCATCTGTAGTACATTTAGAAACTATGTCATCTTCACAGGGATACAGGAACTCTCCTAATAAAACTACATGTTCCGGAGGTCCTTGGTCCTGGCCTTTGTTAAAGCCTCCGCGGCCACCTCCTCGTCCAAATCCTCCTCGGCCGCCATCGCCGCCTCTCTATTTTTAATATTTTCTTGAGGAACTTCCACACTGTTTTCCAGAGTGGCTGCACCAGTTTGCATTCCGATCAACAGTGCTATTAACAAATAACTTTTAAAAGAACATTGATCATATTTGGTATTGGGACAAATGTATGATAAAGTGTATGAAATTTAATGACTCTTCACAGTATCAAAAATAGACAAAAACCGCTTTTCTAAATGAATGTTTGGGATTTGTGCTTTTTGCACCTTAAAAAAAAAACTGGTTTATTTTTATTACTTTCATGTTTTTGTGTCCAAAAAATGAGATAAAACAGAAGGGTTCAGGCTGCTTTGCGCAAACATCATTCTGCAAATAATATGAAGTGGGTCTCGCTCGTGTTTATTCCTAATAATGAAAGACTATATTGGATAGAATGGCCTCTCTATTTTCTCTTTTTTGGCTTTGGTTGCTGACATGGAAGAGATATCAGGACTAGCCAGATAAACATTTTGATCAGCTGAAGGCAATTTGCACACCTATTGAATGAAGATCATCTTAAGTCATTGTGTAGAATTTTCATGTTACGGTCTTCATTTGCTTTATTTCAGCAAACTTTTCACATTTTATATTTTTAGCCAGCATTCTGTTGTGAGCATATATTAACCAGTATAGGACTAAAAAAAGTTGCCATAGAGTAATCAAAACCCACAGAGGATCCAGGGAAGAACCTGAGTCCTATGCACACACCTGGGTTTGGGTGCCACTGTGGGTGCTGGGAAATGCATGGGAGGCTCCCAGAGGGATCCCATGTTCACAGAGCAAGAGGCTGTCTGAAGAATTACTTTGATTACTTTTTTCAAACTAGAAGTTTGGAAGATACCACTGCCATTTGTAACAGGGTGCACCACCTCGAATGCCTTTCAGAACCCCTGGGATCAGGCAGCATCTGAAATCCCCTCCTATGCTAATTAGCCCACAGTCCTCTCCAGCACCACGTGGGAGAAATGACCCTCTATTTTCCCTCAAGGAGGAGAAAGATGTGTGGGTCCCAAGGTCCAACCTCCAGGGAAATGTGATGCGGACTGAACCGATTACACTCAGGAGTGGGGTAGGATAATTTGGGGAAACACAGACCCCTTCACACTGGACTGAAGCCGAAATGAAGATCTGGTAAGACCCCATCAGATGAGGAGAAACTTAAGACTGCTAACACCCAATGCTCGTAAGAGTGGGGGAATCAGACACTGTTGTTCTTTGTTTCTAAGACAGGCCAGCAGAATCTCTCCAATGCACTTATCCTCTGACCCAGCAGGTTCTAGGAATCTGTCCTTTAGAGACACTCCTACATGGGAACAAATATACCATATTCCAACAACTCTAAGATCCCTAAACTGGGAAATATACATTATTTTATGTACCATTAAGATAGAAAAATAGCTGCCATTTTAACTATGATGTTGTGCTTTTCATATTACTTAGACTTTTTATTGTAAATTTATTTAATTTTTTTTTTAATTTTTTTTTTTTTTTAAGGATTTTATTTATTTATTTGACAGAGAGAAATCACAAGTAGACAGAGAGGCAGGCAGAGAGAGAGAGAGGGAAGCAGGCTCCCTGCTGAGCAGAGAGCCCGATGCGGGACTCGATCCCAGGACTCTGAGATCATGACCTGAGCCGAAGGCAGCGGCTTAACCCACTGAGCCACCCAGGCGCCCTGTAAATTTATTTAAAAAGCTCTTTTAGAGATGCCTGGGTGGCTCAGTCAGTTAAGCTCTGCCTTCAGCTCAGGTCATGATTCCAGGGCCCTGGGATCAAGCCCCTAATTGGGCTCCCTGCTCCAGAGAGACTGCTTCCCCATCTCTCTCTGCCTGCTGTTTCCCTGTTTGCCTGCTTGTGCGCTCGCTCTCTCTCTCTGTCAGGTAAATAAATAAAATCTCTTTTCTTTTAAGTGCTCTTTTAGACTCAGACGTATTTTTTAATTTTTTTTATTTTTTTATTTTATTTATTTAAATTTATTTATTTATTTGACAGAGAGAGACCACAAGTAGGCAGAGAGGCAGGCAGAGGGGGTGGGGGAAGCAGGCTCCCCGCAGAGAGCCCGATGTGGGGCTCCATCCCAGGACCCCAGGACCATGACCCGAGCCGAAGGCAGAGGCTTTAACCTACTGAGCCACCCAGGCGCCCCAAGACGTATTTTTTTAATCATATATTACTCTTGAGAAGTCCTAATTATTGGGCTGGCAGAAAGGGCTACTTAAGATGGCATAAGTTCCCGCCACAACTCAGACAGGAGAACAACGGTCCAAGCAGGAATCTGAGACCGCCGCCCCGGGCTCCAGTGGACCAATGGGACCCCGACGAGCGGGCGAGATATCCAAATAAGGGAAACTTGCCAAAAGACCCCTGAGCTCCCCTCGAGACCCCTTAAAAGCCCCCTCCTCCCTGCCTTGGGCGTGACTTCCGCCACTCTGCTTTCCAGAGTCGCAGAACCTCGCCTGAGGGTGCCCACCTTCTCCCGGCACAACTTTCCTGGCTGCCCTTCTTCTGAGCCCTGAAACTTCCCCGGAGAGTGTTTTGTTTTGTTTTGTTTTTTTAAGATTTTATTTATTTATTTGACAGAGAGAAATCACAAGCAGATGGAGAGGCAGGCAGAGAGAGAGAGAGGGAAGCAGGCTCCCCGCTGAGCAGAGAGCCCGATGCGGGACTCCATCCCAGGACCCTGAGATCATGACCCGAGCCAAAGGCAGCGGCTTAACCCACTGAGCCACCCAGGCACCACCCCCCCAGAGTGTTTTTAATAAATCTTGCCTTGCACCCACTTTGCCTGGTGTTGTGTTTATCTCGCCAGTAAAAACTTTACACTACTCTTTGCCCAGCCTTTCTTCCTTGTTGTCCCTCCCACTTACCTATAGGCCAACTCCTCAGGGAGGAACACCACTCTGGGTGTCACACTCACCTCAGGGCACTTCTCTTCTCCCTGAATCATGGCCCCTCGACACCCAGACTGCCTAAGATACATCAAGAGTTTGCACATGATCCTGTAAGTCATCCTCCAAACAGGGATGTTTCTGAGAGTGAGAGGGGCACTGTCAGTAATACTGGATCAATGACCATGACCTGTGACTGTCGTGGACACCAGAACACACGGGGATCCTAATCCCCACCCCCTTGGCACTGCTCTACACATGTACATGGTAAATAAGGGACTAGACCCTTGGATCCGCATGACGTATCTGAAGAAAGCACGGCACCCTGGCTGCACCTGCACACCGTCTGATGACCTAAAAGTAAAGATTTCTGGGAACTGAAACAGACAACATCTGAGCAGACAGCTTTCCCAAGATGTCCAGACCAGGCATCAGGTCCATTGCCTCTCCATCTCTACGGAAGAAAGGAAAGAAAATGCCCTTTGTCTGCATTTCCCAATCCCTTGCAAAAGGAGGAAATCTCCTCTGATTATGACCTTTTCAGAAACAGCCACATTGTGATCCTGTGAGTATTTCTGAAGCCCTAGAAGGTTCAGAATTCATAAAAAAGTCTTTTATCTGAACTACTAGCTGACTAGAGTCTTATCCACAGTCATGGTTTCTGAATTTGCAACTTTGTACCTTTCCTTTGTTCCCCAGACTTGCCTCCTGTTTTGTCCCAGCTTGTTTGTCCCAGATTGCTATTCTCTTTTATTCCTGAATAAACCCATCTTTTGCTGATAAAATAAACTGGCAATTTTTACTTGGAAGGTTAACAACACATGATTTTGCCATTCTCCTATTAATGGACATCTTAGAAAGAATAAATAAATAAATAGGCATCTTGGGTTATTTCTGGCTTGGAGCGTTCATAAGTAAAGCTGCCAAGAGCATTCTTGTGCACGTCTTTTCATTTTCATTCCTTTCAGGTGAATACAGGAGTGAAATTGCTGGATCATAGGGTAGGATTATGTATAGTTTTTGTAAAAAAAATTTTTTTAACTTTTTAAAAAAGATTTTATTTATTCATTTGACACGGACAGAAGGAGAGCACAAGCAGGGGGAGTAGCAGAGGGAGAGGGAGAAATAGACTCCCTGCTAAGCAGGGAGCCTGACATGGGGCTCAATTCCAGGACCCCAAGATCATGACTTGAGCCAAAGGCAGACACATAACCAAATGAGCCACCCAGGCACCCCTGTAAAAGCAATTTTTATATCAAAATTTACAAACATAAAATTTGCCATTTTAGCTATTTTTAACTGCACAATTCAGTGGCATTAAGTACATTTACACTATTATACAACCATTACCACTATCCATCTCCAGAACTTCTTCATTATCCTAAACTGAAAATCTGTGCCTGTTAAAAAAAGAATACCTCTTCCCCCTCTCCACAGGCCCTAGCAACCATTATTCTACCTCCTATCTCTACAAACTTGACTATCCTAGGTATCTCATAAGTGGAATAATTTAAAATTTGTCCTTTGGTGTCTGGCTTATTTCAGTTAGCATAATGTTTTCAAGGTTTATCCGTATTACAGCATGTGTCAAAATTTCATTCCTTTTGTTAGTGTAATATCCCATCATATATATATATACATACATATGCATACTATATACATACACATATATATGTATATAGATATGTACACATATATGTGTGTATATATATATATATATATATACATACAAACAAAAGGTGGTATCTAGGTCACATTTTCTTTATTCATTCTTCAGTCAGTGGACACTTAGGTCGCTTCCACCTTTGGGTTGCTGCAAACACTACTACTATGAACAGAAGTGCACAGGTATCTGTTCAAGTTCCTGCTTTCACTTTTAGATCTACACCCAGAAGTGCAATTGCTGGATTATATGATAATTCTGTTTAAATTTTTAAACATATTTTATTTATTTATTTCAGAGAGAGGGTGCAAGCATGAGTGGGAGGAGGGGCAGAGGGAGAAGCAGACCGCTGAGCAGGGAGCCCCATTCGGGATTCAATTCTGGGCTCAGTCCTAGAGTTCTCTCCCAGCACTCGATCCCAGAACCTGGAGCTTGATCCCAGGACTCAATCCCAGAACCCTGAGATTATGATCTGACCTGAAGGCAGATGCTTAACCTACTAAGCCACCCAGGCATTCCAATTCTGTTGAATTTTTTGAGAAACTACCATACTGTTTTTATCAGCAGCTGCACCATTTACATTCCCACAAGTAATGCACAAGAGTTTCAGTTTCCCCACAAATACAGATTTTCTATTTGGGTGTTTTTTAGTGAGAGTTATTCCAATGGGCATGAGGTAGTACCTCATATGGTCTTGATCTGCTTTTCCTTAATCAGTGGTATTGAGCATCTTTTCATGTGCTGATGGGCCATTTGTGTATCCTTGGAGAATGGTCTTCAAATCCTTTGCCCCTTTCTTAATTAGATTTTTTTTAGGGTTTTGCTGTTGATTTTTAAGAGTTCTTTACATATGGATAGTAATCCTTTACTTGATAATATGATTTGCAAATATTTTCTCCGTTTTGTGGGTTGCCTTTTCCCTCTCTTCATAGTGAGCCTTGATGAGCAAAAGTTCTTAACTTTGATGAAGTTCTATATTTTAAGAGAAACTGCCAGACCCTTATTTCCAAAGAAGTCATGCCATTTTACACTCTCACCAGCGATGTTGGATCTTCTAATCTCTACATCCTTGTCAGTGCTTCATATTGTCAGTCTCTAACTGTAGTCATTCTGCTAGGTATGTAACAGCATCTCTTTGTAGATTTAATTTGCATATCCTTGACGACTAACGGTGTTGAGCATTTTTTTTAAGATTTTATTTTTATTTATTTGATAGAGAGAGAGAGAGAGATCACAAGTAGGCAGAGAGGCAGGTGGGGGCTAGGGGGGAAGCAGGCTCCCCACAGCAGAGAGTCTGATGCGGGGCGTGATCTCAGGACCCTGAGATCATGACCTGAGCCAAAGGCAGAGGCTCAACCCACTGAGCCACCCAGGCGCCCCAGTGTTGAGCATTTTAGATGTATCTGATGAAGTTCTAGAACCTAGGTGAGGTTCGGTGGGCTAAGGTCTGGAGCCGATGACCAAGAAAGAATTCTTGAGATATCTCTAGTGCAAAATGGTGGTTTATTAAAGCACGGGGACAGGACCCGTGGGCAGGAAGAGCTGCTGCCCCGGGTTGTGAGGGATGGCAGGTTATGTACCCTGAGGTTGGGAGAAGGGGAGGGGAAGGAAGGTTTCAACGGAGTTTTCTTATGCTAAAGAGGGCCTACAAGGTGCCAGGATGTCCCAGACCTACTGGAGGCCTTGCCCTTGCGGCTGGATCAATGTTGTCTTTAGACCAGCCATTAACATTAAGATAGTTGGGAGACTTTTTGGTGGGATGTCACAATCCTGCTATCAATCGTCTTTGTTAGTGAGATTTAGGACATTTGTAAGCCAAGGGAGACTCCTGTCTAGCAGGATTGTGAGCTCTGCAAGTTAACTATTTGCTTATTGTTCATGGCAGTCAGGGCTGCCTGAGGGATGCTACACATATGACAGAGGGGGAAAGGATGGAGAGGGGGGTGCAAGGCGCCAGCTTTTGCTTTGTCTTCAGGCAGCCTCCTGCTCCCTCATCATACCTATTGGCTATTTGTGAAATGTTTGTTCAAATCTTTCACCCATCACTCTGTTGGCTTTTTTGGAGGGCGTGGTTTGGGTCTATTCTATTAAGTTGTAGGAATCACTGATATTTCTCAGTTTCTTCCTCTGTGGGTAGCAGGTGTGAATTCCTCCAGGATACATGGACTACAAGAAATGCCTAGGTTGGCCACTGTCTACAGTGTCCTAGAATTCTTAAGGGTCCCCACTCTCACCCAAAGCATGTAGGATCCATGCCAGGAAAAATTAAGGGAATGCCACAGGCTTTTGGGAGGTGGAGGGTTGAGGTGGTGGGGAGTGTCTGTCTACCAGTGATTTGAAGGGAGGGAGCATTCAGTGGGCCCTGGCAAAGAGAAGCTGTAGACTGTCTTCATGGGAGGGAGGAGGGAAGAAAGAGTGGGGGAGAGCCCACTGGCCCTGGAGCCAGAGAAAATGGAAATGGAGCAGATATATAAGCTAAACTGAAAGCAGAGCTAGCCTATAAGTATATCCCCAAGGATCTCCCACCTCTGAGGAGCAGGGAGACATAAGCTTCCTGTTCTATTTACAGAGCGCTGGAAAGCAAACAGTAACCACAGTGCAGACGAAGGGCTTTCTCCTAACCTGCCCTGCACTATCTGGTAGGGTATCAGCAGAGGTCACAGACGGCTCCATCCCAGGGCCAACAGCCAACTATGATCATATTAGAGGCAATATATGGAAGGGCCAACCACTTTTACTATTTGATCTTAATCTTAAGACGTAACTCTCCCTGGGTTACAAATCACAACCATAAACAAAAAGCAGGGAGGAAGAGAGAATCTTAAGCAGGCTCCACACAGTGCAGAGCCCAGGGCAGGGTTCGATCTCATGACCCTAAGATCATGACCTGGGCCAAAATCAAGGGTTGGATGCCTAACCAAGTGAGTCACCCAGGTGTCCCAACAAATTTTTTTAATATGTAAAATTAAGCATATAAAATATACCAGTTGGTAGACAGAAACCAAGTCAGTTACTTAACAAAGAGTCTATTACAGAGAACTGTTAACTAAGTAACTGAAAAGCCAAAAAAAAAAAAAAAAGCGCTCTGCAGGGGTCGCCTGGGTGGCTGAGTGGGTTAAGCCTCTGCCTTTGGCTTAGGTCATGATCTCAGGGTCCTGGGATTGACCCCCGCATCAGGCTTTCCGCTCAGCGGGTCAGCGGGGAGCCTGCTTCCCCCCTCTCTCTGGTGACACTCTCTCTCTCTCTCTGTCAAATAAATAAATAAAATCTTAAAAAAAAAAGAAAAGAAAAGAAAAGAAAGTTCTGCAGTATCAGATACCACCATAGAAGCCATAGAAGCTGGAAGAAGCAGCTACCACCCCTAGGGCTGAGGGGAACCAAAAAAGAAACAATTACAAAAACTTGGCAGGTGGGGGAGGACTTGTGCAGAATTGAAACTCTGACCTCCAAAGGGGCACACCAGCTTCGCTGACATCTCTGATGGGGTCATATTAAAGCTGATTCTGCAAGAACAGGGAAACTGCAAGTTGCAGAGGACAGGACAGGGAAGCTAAGGGAAGCACCCAGGAGCCACAGGGAGGCAGGGCAACGATAGAAAACAAGAAGGGAGGAGCCAGCCCCTTACACAACCCAGCCCCATCCTTGCAGACTCCCTCCCATACCTCAACTGGCAGGGCCCAATAGAACCAGCGGGGAAGCTTCAATGGAGTTGGCAACACAATGCAGAATATAAACCATGCTTTTGGAGCTGGGAGACAATAACTAAATTACTGGCACAAAGGGCTTCATTATCACAAAGAATGGAGTAACCCTGCAGGCAAACAGGAACGGTTTGAGAACAACCCACCCTCTGTTCACCCAGAAAGACAGGGGTTATCTTAAGAGCAGAAGAGACTAAAGGTTCAAGCATCTGCCATATTGATTTTCCTTCTGTGACTCCCTTTGGTGGTTCTAGCTAAGTGGTTCCCAAGCTTTCATGTCTAAGAATTACCGCATACTGTGCTTTATAAGGGATATAAAAAATACTCTAATTTGATTTTACCTATATGCAACTTTTGCCTTACTAGTTTTAGAACCAAATCCCCCCAACATCACCATACCCCATCCCCACTGGAGTGGATCAGAGGCAGAACTCTTTAAGAAGTGGGGAGTCTTCTTCTCCCTCCCCCCATTCATGCGCGCGCTCTCTCTCTCTCTCTCTAAAGAGTAAGTAAAATCTTAAAGAAAGAAATACTATACAGGGGAGAAAAAGCACGGGGCTTGATGCCAGTTCTTTATATTCAGGTGCCTCTACTTACCAGCTGTGCACCTTGGGGGGCCCAAGTTAAGACTCTCAGCTTCAACCTTCTAACCTGTAAATGGAGAAGCAGCTACCTGATGAAGGAGGCAAGGTCCTGTGTCAACTTCTGTCAAATCAGATCCCCAAATGTGTGGGGTAGAACGGCCTCCTTGGCTGAGCCTCAAAGGAATGAGGAATGAACCGTCATTGTGTTAAGCCACTCACTCTAGGGTGGGCTTTACCTGTTACAGCAACTAATATTACCTTCACTGATAGAGAGTTCACACCTGACAACAGTTTCCTCAAAGAAATAAGGGTGAGTATCACATCCATGAAATGAAGACAACTAGTTGTAGGAGGATACCAATTAAAGTCTTTGTAAATAAAAAATATACCCTGACATTTAAAACCCAGTAGATGGGCTGAACCGTAGAATACTTGACCTCAGTGGAAAAATGATAAGCTGGAAGATGAGGCAGAAGAATAGTCCCAGAAGGCAGGGCAAAGGGAGATGGGGAAAAGAAAGGAAAGTTCAATGACATGCAGATAAGATCTAAAAATTCTAGCAACCATCAAAAAAAAATTTTTTTAGAAGTGGATAATAGAATAGATGAGAAACATTTTTATTTTTATAAAAACCAAGAATTTCCAGGATCTGAAGAAAGACACACACAGACTCACAGAATAAGTCCCCCAAAATGTATGGAATATAAGAAGTAATTACAAGTTAGGGGCGCCTGGGTGGCTCAGTGGGTTAAGCCACTGCCTTCGGCTCGGGTCACGATCTCAGGGTCCTGGGATCGAGTCCCGCATCGGGCTCTCTGCTCAGCAGGGAGCCTGCTTCCTCCTCTCTCTCTCTCTCTGCCTGCCTCTCTGCCTACTTGTGATCGCTCTCTGTCAGATAAATAAATAAAATCTTAAAAAAAAAAAAAGTAATTGCAAGTTAATACATTAGGGAAACATATGAAGATATCTAAGTATTGCCCATATAAAATTTTTAAATAATAATCTAAACAAAATCAATATGGAAGTTGTCAGTAGGGGATTCCAGAAGGAAGCTAAAGCTTGCCCAGATTCCTTTGTTCTTGCTTTAAGTTCTAGGGCTGGATATAGATGTTGTTTAACAATACACATTATTAGAAATGTACAAATTTAAATAAATGCATGTATTTAGAGAATAACCCCTAGATACATGGGAATAGAATACAGCAGGAAAAATGGATCAAAGAAAATGTAATCAAAAGCCAGGTATACTGGACATGACTAGCTACCTCCTAGACAACATTTCCTACCTCCCAGTCATGAGTCAGGGTTTTGTGTAAGGATCCCACCCCTTCTCCATGGCCACAGACTTTGGGGGAAACCGACCCCACCTCCAGCTTCAAGTACAAATCTTAATTTGACTAAATCAGATTGGCCCACTCCCTTTGCCCCAATAACTGGTTCGGGTATGGTCATGGGAGCCTTAGATTGCCAGTAAACGCACCCAGTTCTCACCTGGGAAGCAATTTTTTTTTTTTAAGATTTTATCTATGTATTTGTCAGAGAGAGAGAGAAAACACAGGCAGACAGAGTGGCAGGCAGAGGCAGAGGAAGAAGCAGGCTCCCAGCCAAGCAAGGAGCCTGATGTGGGACTCGATCCCAGGATGCTAGAATCATGACCTGAGCCAAAGGCAGATGCTTAACTGCTGAGCCACCCAGGAGTCCCCTGGGGAACAATTTTGACCCCCACAGACATTGGGCAATGTCTGGAGACATTTTCAATTGTCCCAAATGGAAAAGAACTCTGGCATCCAAGGGAGAGGAACCATGGATGTGCTAAATATCCTAGAATGCAAAGGACAGCCTCCCACAAAAACCATTCAGCCCCAAAAATCAGTGGTGCCAAGGTCAGGAACCCCTGGTCTACAGGAAAAGCTACGGATACTTTACATCCCTTGACCGCTCAAAGAAGCAGCCTTGGGATAAAGCTGATGCTGCAGATAGCAGATCTGGAGGATGGGAAGAATCAGAGTCCATGATGACACGGTTGGTCCCATCAGGGACCATTCTCCCATCAGATATCCAGGTAAACGAGCCTGTAACTTTCTATTGGTTAAGCCACTGTTTAACTGGGGTTTCTGTTACTCATAGCCATGAGCATCCTGGCTTGGAAATAAAGAGGGAGGAAAAAAAAGAAGAAAACAAGGAGGAGGGATATGTGTAGACTGAATAATGCCACGCCTGCCCATCCACTCCCCCTTCTAAAGACCTCCATGTCCTAATCCCCAGAATCTGTGACTATGTCACCCTAACATGATAAAAGGGACTTGTGCTGTGTGATTATACTAAGGGATTGGAGAGGAAAGGATATCCTGATTAGAGATGGGCCCAATGTAATCACAAATGTTCTTATAAGGGAAAGAGGGAGGCAGGAGAGAGGTGTGATAAAGAGTGGTGCCCTTAAGCAATGGAGGAAGGGACTTGAGCTCAAGAACGCAGGTGGCTTCTAGAAGCTGGGAAACACAAGAAAAACAGGTTCTTTCCTCGAGCCCCCAGAAGACAATACAGCTCTGACAATACTTTAATTTTAGCCAGAAAGACCCATTCAGACTTCTGACAGACAGAAGTATAACAAACGTCATTGTAAGCCCTGCCAAGTTTGTAGTAATTTGTTTCAACAGCAATAGGGAACTAACACAGCGTGGCAGTTAGAAAACAGGTAATAAGATGTCAGGAGTATGTATAAACATAGCAATAGGTACAGAAACATGAAATACTTGATCTCTTTTTCAATAACAGGGGCTCTCAGAGTGGAGATTTTCAAACTCCAGCTATGTGCCATGGTTGTGGAAACACACTTACCTTTGACGGGACGAGTGGCAAAGTCACACTGCAAGGTGTATGGATTTGAGAAGAGAAGGAGTTACTGTGACTTTTTTTTTTTTTTTTTTAAGATTTTATTTTCAGGTCATCTCTACACCCAACATGGGGCTCAAATTCACAACCCTGAACTCAAGAGCCGCATGCTCTACTGACTGAGCCAGCCAGGAACCCCGTGGCATCTTTTTGATCAACTTACAACACCTGGAAAATAAACAAACACACAAAGGTATAGCAATTGGTGTCAAAGTCAAGATGAAAAGAACCAAAGAAGAAATAGCTCATATTGATCAAGAGACACTATAACAAGAAGGTAAAATAGTCATGAGGCTTTTTACGTCTAACAATGTAGATTTAAAATATGTAAAATGAAATCTGCTCAAAGAATAGGGAGAAACTGACCAAAAATTACAGTGGAGACTCAAAAACATGTTACTCTCAGAAACCAAAATATTGGGACGCCTGGGTGGCTCAGTTGGTTAAGCAGCTGACTTCGGCTCAGGTCATGATCCCAGGGTCCTGGGATCCAGTCCCACATCAGGCTCCTTGCTCCGGAGGGAGCCTGCTTCTCCCTCTGACTGCCTGCCACTCTGTCTGCCTGTGCTCCCTCTCACTCTCTCTCTCTCTCTGACAGATAAATAAAATCTTAAAAAAAAAAAAAAAAGAAACCAAAATATTAATCAGTTTTTTAAGATCAGAATAATGATGGGGCATCTGGGCGGCTCAGGTGGTTAAGCAACCATCTCTTGATTTTGGCTCAGGTCATGATCTCAGGGTCATAAGATTGAGCCCTGCACTTGGCTTCATGCTGGGCAGGGAGCCTGCTAAGATTCTCTCTCCCTCTCCCTCTGTACCCACCACCCTGCTCAGTTGCTCTATCTCTCAAATAATAATAATAATAACAATATCAATAATTTGGGTGACAGCGCAGATTGATCTAACAGAAGCATTTAGAACTACGTTCTGAAAGAATACACATTCACAAAGTCTACCAAAGGCTCAGGGATTAACATATCCCTCCACCCAAAAATAATACTCAGACCATCTTCACTCACCAAAGTGCAATAAAATTAGAAATGAAAAACACAATGATAGCCAAACAACAACAACAAAACCAACAACAAAAATAAACCGACCATATGTCTAGAAATTTCAAAACAGACTTCTAAATAATTCAAGAGATAGCAGGACCAAAGCAGAGATTTCCAAGTAACCAGTCCAGTTCATAACCTATCCCTCTTACTCATCTAAAGCTACCTGCTCTTAAATACTTGCTGAATTACATGAAAGTGCAGGTAAAGGGGAGAGTCAGGGAGGCAAAGACAGACCCAGAAGCTCAGGGAAAGGGATTGGCTGAACCAATGGGTTCTGGGTATGGCGAGATCGTAGGGATCTGACAGTTCTCACCATTCAGGCTCACCAAAACCTCCAAGCATCTACTGAACTGAGTGACTTAGGGGAGTCACTGCCATCCAGGGGAGGTGCCTGCAAGGCACCAGGGCAGAGGAGGCTACTGCAGGGAGACTATAGAAACTGGAAAGAGCCCATAGCTCCATGTGTAGGATTCCAGCTGGCTGTGACTAAATGAGGCCAAACACTGGGATAAAAGGGGAACTGTCATTTTTCTGAACACTAACGTCAAAGGGTGCCCAACACTCAACCCAGGAAGGGTGCCAATTGGACAGATGTGATTTTTTTTATCTAAACAAAAACCAGAGGGCATATTAGACAGCGACCAGACAGCAGATTATTTAGCCTGTGCTTAGGGTTTGCCTGGATAATTCAGACCCCAAACATCCTACTTGTGGCCTCAATTCCTCCCGCTATTTGACTGCATACATTAAAATACATGTAACTATCCTTTCCTTTGTACTGTGTAAGGGAACATCATTCATGCCTCCATCCACCCACCTACCCATCCATCCAGGTAACAAACACCCAAAACAAACCTAGGCTATCATGGATCTTTGTTCCTTCACCAGTCGCTGTTTACCTCTCCTCTAGATTACTTACAAAGAATACGGTTTAAGTTGTTTTGGTGCCAAACAATATTCCAGAAAGAAATGCTCTGCAAAAAAAGTCGGAAATAACTATCATATGATCTCCCTGATATGAGGAAGTGGTGATGCAACATGGGGGCTTAAGTGGGTAGGAGAAGAATCCATGAAACAAGATGGGATAGGGAGGGAGACAAACCATAAGTGACTCTTAATCTCACAAAACAAACTGTGGGTTGCTGGGGGGAGGGGGGTTGGGAGAAAGGGGGTAGGGTTATGGACATTGGGGAGGGTATGTGTTTTTGGGTAAATTGGAAGGGGAGGAGAACTATGAGAGACTATGGACTCTGAAAAACAATCTGAGGGGTTTGAAGTGGTGGGGAGGTGGAAGGTTGGGGTACCAGGTGGTGGGTATTTTAGAGGGCACGGCTTGCATGGAGCACTGGGTGTGGTGAAAAAATAATGAATACTGTTTTTCTGAAAATAAATAAATTGGAAAAAAAAAGTCGGAAATAAATAAAGAAAAAGAAAACGAGCCTGGCGAAAGGGGGGAGAGAGGTGGGGGTGGAGAGGAAACAGGAGGGTCCTCCTAGCAGAGGTGGGTGGCAATCTTCTCGCCTCTCTGACTGGATTCTGATTTGCCCAGGGTTGTGGGGGAAGCGAGGGGGCGCGGGTCTGTGTGTGGGAAGGTGCTGAGAAAACCAGCTCACCCCGGGCAGCGGGGAAGGGGAAAGAGGGACTGGGAGGGCAGGAGTTGGAGGAGCTGAATTTCTTCAACTCTGTGGTCTGGATTCCAGCGTCAGAGCCCGAGCTGTTTACCTTCTCCCCACCCGACCCTCCTCCAACACACACCCACATTTTTCCTAAGAATTCTGAGTCCGGAAGGAAGAGAAGAAAACAGGTGTCGGGTAGTCTTGCCCTCCTCCGCGCCCCCACCCGGTTCTCCGATTTCACAGTCGCCCCCACTCACCCCAAGGTAACCCGGCTGAAAGCGCGGGCACAGGCGTGTCAGCCCACCTCACCCCCGGAACCCAGAGGGTTGGCATACCGAGTGCCTGGTTCTTCGTCGGTAAAACTCTCACCCAAGTGTCGTGTGACTTGAGTAGGTCCCTAAGACACGTCAGGAGCTCAGACAGCGCTGGGCGCTTCGTCGGTGCTCTGTCTGCCACCTGCGAATGGAGGCGAGGGCCAGGGGTCCCCGTGTCGTGCTCCGTCCCCTCCGAGGCGGAGCCAGGGGAGCGACCCTCGCTAAACCTGGGGACACCCGCCTGACCGCCGTCCTCTTCCGCGGATAGAAACTGACAGCCATCTGGGGGCCGATGGCGCCGCTGTGCAACCCTGGGATGGCTGTGTAGACATTCCCATTTCTCGGATGAGGACACTGAGGCTTCCATCCAGGGCCAGCACCTCATACGCACGTGCTCTGATTTCCCAACTCGCCTTCCTCTCATCGCAGTCCGTCTTCGGGAGCCTCACCTGGGGTGCAGGGCGCAGAGTCTGGGGACAGGGGACCACGCACGTTTGCGGGGAGCCCCAGCACGTGCAGGGGCGCTGAGCCCGAACCCCGCGGAGAGGAGGGGCGCCCCCATCCGGCCCCCAGCTTCCTGCGCGCGGAGGCCGCCCTGCTGCTCAGGGGCAGCCCGGGACCAAAGTCCGGGAAGGGCTACCTCGAGGTCCGCAGCCCAGCCAACTGCCCAGCCGTGGGGGCGGCAGGGGGTGGCTGGGGGCGGCAAGGGACAGCTGGAGGCGGCAGGGGGCCGGGGGGCGTTGCCTCGCCCTTTGCCCCCACCCAGGGTTGCGGATTCGCTAGGCGGCCAATGGGCGGCTGGGCGGAGCCGCACCCCTTCTACACCCGCCAGGGCATCAGGCTCCAGAGCCGGCTCCCGGGCTACCATGGAGCGTCCCGTGAGGGTGAAGACTTGGGTGGAGGAGAACCGGGCCTCCTTCCTGCCCCCGGTTTGCAACAAGCTCCTGTGAGTCCCACGCACGCTGCCCTCTTCCTGTCTTCTGCCCCCACCTCCCTTCCTCCGTCCGCACCCCTCACCCCCCACCCTCCAGCCCCCAGCTCCTTCACCCAGGAATTTGCAGAAAGGGCCTGCCATCCTCTTGTGCCTTCGGCGGGGGAGGGGGAGGGCAGGCTATTCCGGATTCCCCCACGCTCATTTGTTCCTCTTTCGAGACTCTGCCCTGGAGATTGTGACCTTGATTTCTGAAGATGGTTGGGTGACTGAGACTAGCGGAGATACAGATGGCAGGTCACCGCCCTGTCCCCAGGACTTAGAAATAGCTCTCCCACCCCACCCCACCCCACCCCACCCCACCCCCAGTGACTTCCAGAAGTCTGGGGAGGGTGGTTTTAATGATGCCCCAGAATTGCAGTAGAACCTGCCGCTAGAGTGTCAAGTCGGAAGATCAGCTCCTGCATTTTGTGCCCTCCCCAGGCCCCTCCTTACAAGCGTGCATACACACTCCCATCAGGCGGCACCTAGCCACCACTGCCCACAGCACCCAGCAGGGCCGGTGGTGTTCTGCACCAGTCTTTCTCCAGCAGACCTGGGGCCTCCTCCGTGGCCCCTTCACCTCCCTCCCCTGCCCTCTACCCCATGGTGGGGCCTCGTGTGCTCCCCAGCTCCTGGTTCACATTGTCATATCTGCAGAACATCCCCAGTGGCCTGGCACCCCAAACCACACAGCAGTACTGGCACATGTTGACAAGCCAGAGGCTTAGTCCTCACACTAGCTGCTTAAGGTGGGATTCTAATAGGGACTCTCCCAGTGTCCCACAAGCTAGTATGGGTCCTGGTCTAGACTCCAGACCATGTAAGAGTGTGACTCCCAAGTCCATACCCTTGGTCACCATGTGGCACTGACACCACCAGCTCACAGCCAAACCCCTACCCCCATCCCAGAGCTTCCTGTATTCTACCACTATTGTGGCCCTCACCCCTTTCCTCCTCTTCATCCCTGTGCAGCTGGTTCTCTGTCCCCCAAGGGGCCCCAACCGCATCTCGCATCACTCTGCTCCTCTCCAGCCCTCTGGCCACTGCTCTGCGGCCACCCTTGTCACCACCAGCCTGGTGCGGGCTGCCCCTGCCTCCAGGCCCCCCCAACCCAAGCCTCTGGCTCAGCCCCAATAATAACGGTCACAAAATTCAGGCCCTGCCTTTTGTTCGTTCAGCAGGTGTTTGCTGAGCTCTCAGTACATGCCAGACACTGTTCTGGACACTGGAGAAGCAGCAGAAAACAAACTGACAGTCCCTTCCTCGGGGAGCTAACATTTGGGTGAGAGGAGGAGGCCAATACATAGAAAAAGAGACAAGGAGTGGAGGCAGGCCAGCATAATGGGCCATGGGACAGAACAGAGCTGTGGCCCCCCACCCCCTGTTGGCTAGGGCTGCCAAGGACAGTCTGCCCCAGGCCTCTCCTAGTTCCTGGGGGCTTGGTGGCAATCTTGACCTTCCTTGGCTTCTGCTGCATCAACCTGATCTCTGTCCTCATTTCACAGGGCACTCTCCCTGTCAGTGTGTTTGGGTCTAAATTCCACCCCCCCCTTTAAAAAAATTCTTTATTTATCTATTTGAGAGAGAGAGTGAGAGAGAGAACATGCACAGTGGGGGTGGTACAGAGGGAGAGGGAGAAGCAAACTCTCTGTAGAACAGGGAGCCTGATGCGGGGCTCCATCCCAGGACCCCAGGCAGATGCTTATGACTGGACCACCCAGGTCCCCTACATTTCCCCTTTTAATAAGGATTAGGGGCCCAGCCTATTCCAGTGTGACTTCCCTGTGGCTTAACCAGTTACATACGTCTTCAATTACCCAATTTCCAAATTGGATCACATTCTGAGGTCCTGAGAATTTGGGGGTGAGGGGGTTACGTGAAACTGCAGTGGGGAGGGGTGAGCAGAAGAGGGACATGGTCTGGCTGAGGTACTCCAGCTAATGGCTGGAAATAGTTCTGGAATGGGCTCATTCAAGAACTTTCCATATGGGGGCGCCTGGGTGGCTCAGTGGGTTAAAGCCCCTGCCTTCAGCTCAGGTTATGATCCCAGGGTCCTGGGATCAAGGCCCGCATTGGGCTTTCTGCTTAGCAGGGAGCCTGCTTCTTCCCCTCTCTGCCTGCTTCTCTGCCGATTTGTGATCTCTGTCTGTCAAATAAATAAGTAAAATCTAAAAAAAAAAAAAAAAAAAAAAAAGTAATTGGATATCTTGAACAAGACCAGGGATCCTGGTTGATGAAGCGGTAAGTCCCCCACTACTAGGTCAGAGGATGTTGGGGACACACACACAAATCCACTGAGATACAAATAGAGTCTACAGGTATACAAATAGCCTCAGACACACATACACACACACACACACACACACACACACACTTGGATGGACACAACTATACTGAGATGAGAGGGGAAGGGAGGAAATGTAAAGACTGTAGGGACAATGATACAGAAACAACCCTGTCACCTCTCCCAAGTGTAGCCAGTCTCCTTCCAGGCCCCCCATGGGCCCCTGCACCCCTCCTATCCTGTCCCGTGAGCTGGTTCAGGACCTCTTCCCCTTTGTCTATTGCAGGCACCAGGAGCAGCTCAAAGTCATGTTCGTCGGGGGCCCCAACATCAGGAAGGACTACCACATCGAGGAGGGTGAGGAGGTACGCCTGCTACTGCCCGCTTCTTTAATAGCCTTGGAGGAGGGGGAACTGCCCAAGCAAGAGCCAGAGCCGGTGGACAGGAGGGGTGGGGGGTGGCCAGGTGGCTGATGGATGAAATTCCAGGGCAGAACGGTTGCCTGCACATTGTGGGTGCACAGGGATGGCTCCGTCCTCCAGCTCTGTGGGTGAGGCCCTAGGAAAGAGCCCAGGCTCTGTGGGTATGGGAGAGAGGCTCCAGCTGCTGCATATCATTCCCTGGGCATCCTTGTGCCAGGTGCAATGGCTTGGTTCCCTCCCCCTCAAATATGAATATGGAAGACTGGCCTCCCAAATGAGACCCAAATGCTGACACGGACCTGGGTGCTCCACTCTGGTCTCCAGAGTTGAGTTCTCCGGAAATGTTTGGGACGGAGAGGCTCCCTCCTTATCTAGAGGGCCCAAGACACAGGAGTTCCTGGGGGCTGTTTGATGGAGGGGGAGGGTGGGTGGGGAAATTTGCACTGAATACCCTCTTGTACCTTGAATTTTGAACCATCTCTGTACTTCCCCTAGCCCAAGGTAAATAAACAAAAGTAGAATTAAAAAGAAAAAGATGGGCCCCCGAAGGAGGGACATTGGTGGATTTCCAGCTTTCAGGATCTCTGGTGACAAAAGATCATCATGGGGGGCCTGATGCAAGGGTTCAAGGTCCAGAGTCCAGCCTCTACCGCCACCCCAGGCCTCCCAGCCACAGTCACCAGCCTCCACCCCCACCCCAGGTCTCCCAGCCACAGCTGGGGCCTGGGGAAGCACAGGAGAATCACTCACTCAGCAAATATTTACAGAGCACCTAGTTGGGGGCGAAGGGGGCAAGGCAGGGGAGTGAGGACCCCAGGCCAGCAGGGAGCAGCCTCCCAGAGCAGGCCAGATAACCCCTCACATCTCTCCCAGCCACCAGATTCTCACTACACCTCACGGGAGACCGTTTTCCTCTGTGGCAAAAATCAGCAGGAATATCCAAAGCCACAGAGAGAAGACCAGGTTGGATAGGGATGGCCACTGAGCCGAGTGGCACACTAGACGGGTTTCAGCTTTCTCTGCTTGCCTCAGTCAACCTTAGGCCCCTCCGCTTGCCTTCCAGAGGCTTCCACTCTGTTAGCCCTGGTGTCAGTGCCCACCTTTCCTGTCTCATTCCCTCTTTCCTTCCCTTGGCCCCGAGCGTCTCTGCCCCACACCCCACTTTTGGGCCTCCCCAAGCTGCTCTGGTAGTGTGGATGGGTGTCCGTCCACTGAGGGGCGCAGGCCAAGCAGTGACTCAGCTGGTGGCTGACAGATGAGGAGGGCTGGCCTGAGCAGGTAGGTGGTCCCTCTCAGGAGAGACAGATACTCAGGTGGCTGGGAGGAATTTGACTAGAAGTGGGTTTGTGCCCCTGTAAGGCCTTGGAGGCCAGATTCAATTTAACATCTGCCTGAGCTGGGGATTAGTTCATCTGGCGGCCCCAGCGCTCCAGTCTGTAGCACATGTCAGGAGAAGCTGGAGCCTCAAAGCTGGAGTGACAGAACTGCTCATAAAGGCCTTCAGGAAGTTTCTCAGGTGTTCAGATCAGAACTCGGGCCAAGCACCTGGAAGAAGAAGGAGGCAGGGACAGAGCCTGACTGTTGTCCTGTCCCATAGGTGTTCTACCAGCTAGAGGGCGACATGGTTCTCCAGGTCCTGGAGCGAGGGAAACGCCGGGCTGTGACCATTCGGCAGGGAGAGGTGAGCCTGGGCTCCAAGGAGCAGGAACCCATGGTCCTCTTGTGCTGGCTTTGGGAGCTCTGGCTTTGGGAGTGTGTCCTCCCTGCCTTGTCCTGCCTCCCTTCCCAGACCTTGGGCTCTTCCTCCTGTGAGCTGCCCATCTTCAGCAAGGCCTCCGCTCCGGGCTGGAGGCTTGAAGAGAGGGGGGCCGTTGCTGGACCCCGTGGGCCAGCGGGGGCGGCCATTACATGGGGGGTGCCCAGGTCTCCAAAGGGGGTTGCTGCCTTGCCGACACCTTGTCTCCCCCACTGCAGATATTCCTGCTTCCCGCTGGGGTACCCCACTCTCCACAGAGGTTTGCCAACACCGTGGGACTGGTCATTGAACGGAGACGGCTGCAAACGGAGCTGGATGGGCTCAGGTAAATGGGCCTCGTCCAGGCATCCAGGGCAGAGATGGGGGCAAGCAGCAGAGGAAAGAACCTAGATAGACTCGGGGAAGTGCTTGCTGACCACGGAGAGGGTTAGAAGCAGTGCAGATCCTGTGTTTGCTGGCTCACGGGACGAGTTAGAGGCAGTGGGAGAGTGGGTCTGATGATGGGGGTTAGGAGAGATGTGACCCCCTGGGAGCCCATTCAGCCTGAAGACCAGAACCTGCGCTTCCCGCACCGAGGTCTTCGGGGGGTTGGGGGTAGGGGGGATGCCAAAGTCAGCCCTTCCTGGCGTGGGCGGCCAGGAACACTCCCACTCCTCCCAGCGATGCCCTCCTTCAGCCTCCCCCAGGATGCCCTCGGCTTATTTCTGTCCCCCCAGCTCATTCCACAGCCAGGGCTGACATGCATATGACACTGGCTAGGGCCTCCGACAGATGCTTGAGGTGTATCTATCCATCTCACCCGCCCGGAGATCCTGAGAGGCAGGGGCTGCTGTCATCTCCACTTTATAGATAAGAAAACTGGGCACAGGAGTGCTTGGGTATCTCAGTGGGTTAAAGCCTCTGCCTTCGGCTCAGGTCATGATCTCAGGGTCCTGGGATCGAGCCCCACATCCGGCTCTCTGCTCAGCAGAGAGCCTGCTTCCTCCTCTCTCTCTGCCTGCCTCTCTGCCTACTTGTGATCTCTGTCTGTCAAATAAATAAATAAAATCTTTAAAAAAAAAAAAAGAAGAAGAAGAAGAAGACTGGACACAGGGGAGTTGAGTTTGCTAGAAGGCAGCAGAGCTGGCATTACAGAGAAATAGGAAATTAGGGTCAGGTCAATCTAGATAAGACTGTGAGTCAGCACAGAGGAGCAGACAAACACTGGGGCGGGGTAGGGGGCAGCCACTCTTTCCAGAGCTGAACTCCCAGTGGGCGCCAGTCAGTCACCCATCTATAATCTGATGCAGCCTGTGGTTCTGAGGGACACAGGTTTTTCCAAAAGCTAAACTATTTTTCTGTATTTTTTTGAATAAGAAAATTACACTTTCTCCCCAAGTTCCTGAGATTGGGATCCTTTGCCCCCATCTCCTGTTACAATGGTATTTTTTAATACTCCCCCACCTTTTTTAAAGATTTTATTTATTTATTTGTCAGACAGAGATCCCAAGTAGGCAGAGAGGCAGGCAGGGAGAGTGGTAGGGAAGCAGGCTCCCTGCTGAGCAGAGAGCCCGGTGCAGGGTGGGGCTCTATCCCAGGATCCTGGGATCATGACCTAAGCTCAAGGCAGAGGCTTTAACCCACTGAGCCCCCCAGGTGCCCCACTTCCCCTTTTTCTAATCAGCAAAGTCCTACACATTCAGGCTTGAAGTCAGGAAAAGTAAAAGGAGGCAAGAAAACAAAGTTAAAACTTTTTCAGGAAGAGGGAAAATGTTATGGAATGTGAATGATATCTCCGTAACACCAAATGGACAATAATAAAGAGAAAACAAACAAACAAATCAGTTAAGGGGGCGCCTGGGTGGCTCAGTGGGTTAAGCCGCTGCCTTCGGCTCAGGTCATGATCCCAGGGTCCTGGGATCGAGTCCCGCATCGGGCTCTCCGCTGAGTGGAGAGCCTGCTTTCCTCTCTCTCTCTCTGCCTGCCTCTCTGCCTACTTGTGATCTCTCTCTGTCAAATAAATAAATAAAATCTTTAAAAAAAAAAAAAAACAAATCAGTTAAACCTCACAAAGCTGTTCACCTTCTGTCTTGCCTCTTTCATATCTACACCTTTCCACGTTGCAGTCTTAGCAAGCATGGGGTTGAGTTTTGATTTTGTTACTTAAGAAACTCATAAGCAGGGACGCCTGGGTGGCGCAGTTGGTTAAACGACTGCCTCCGGCTCAGGGCGTGATCCTGGAGTCCCGGGATCGAGTCCCACATCAGGCTCCCAGCTCCATGGGGAGTCTGCTTTGCTCTCTGACCTTCTCCTTGCTCATTCTCTCTCTCACTGTCTCTCTCTCAAATAAATAAAATAAAAAAATCTTAAGAAACTCATAAGCATTCTTTATACCATTCAATGCTTTTCAAAAACACAATGATATACTAACCTACTGTTATAGCAACAGAGGTCTGTCCTTTGATTCCAAAAGACATCTTTCACCGGGCTTTATGAAAGAAGTCTTTAGTGACAGAGTGGATAGTGTCCTCAATAAAATTTTTTAAAATTATTTGTTTATTTATTTGAGAGAGAGAGAGAGAGAGCTTGCACTCATGCGAGTTGGGGAAGAGGCAAAGAGAGAGAGACAGACTCCACACTGAGCACAGAGCCAAATGCAGGGCCCTATCTCCCCAACCCTGAGATCATGACCTGAGCTAAAATCAAGAGCCGGTTGATTCAGTCGGGTGACTGAACCACGCAGGCACCCCGTCTTCAATAACATTTTTACAGCAAATTCATTAAGAGATTTCATCTTCCTGTTTTGACTTTTTTTTTTTTTTTTTAGACTTTATTTTTTAAGGGACGCTTGGGTGGCTCAGTGGGTTAAGCGTCTGCCTTCGGCTCAGGTCATGATCCTGAAGTCCTAGGATCAATTCCTGCATGGGGCTCCCAGCTCAGTGGCAGGTCTGTTCCTCCCCCTGTTCCTCCCTCTGTTCCTCCCCCTGCTCCTCCCCTGCTTCTGCTGTGTTCCCTCACTCTCTCTTTCAAATGGAAAAATAAAGTCTTAAAAAAAAAAAAGCTAGGGGCTCAGCATTCAAATGCTACTCTGAAGGCAAGATTTCTGGTGGCCAGCTCCAGCCCAGGATAGAAGGTAAGATGAGCTCTGTGTCTATAAACCATGTCCCATAAGCAAGACCACTTCTCTTTCTCAGGAGGAGCTGGAAAGGACGAACCAGGCCTGGCCCTGGGAGTAGTAGAGCCTGAGAATTAGACATTAGGTCAACAAAAGCACAGCACACACCAGGGGCCTGAGGCACGACCCCCATCAGCCAATGGAGGAGCACACTGAGCCGGCCTGAGGCTTGGTGGACTGGTCTTGGAGAGGCTAGGTGTACACGTACGTAGTCTTGCCTCTGGAGAAGAGGCCCAGCCCTTTGCTCCAATTCTCAAAGGCATCCATGACCCCAAGAACACTTCATCTGGGGGTATCTTCTGCATGTCAGTTCCATAAGGTTCCATGCACTCTGATCTAGAGCTGTAGCTGATCTAGACTCCCCAGCCACAGGCCCTGTATTCAGGATCAGCTTCAGCTTCCTGTCTGGGAAAATGAAGACCCTTGTTATTGATGTTGTCTGTGTTTCTAAGACTGCCTCGAGTCTGTCCAGTTCCTGCCACTTACAGGCTGTGGAATCCCTGCCAAGTTACCCACCTTCTCCGAGCCCCAGAGTTCTAGCATCTTAAATGGTCAAACTTGGGCAATCAGGAATGCAAATAGATTCGATAATAGCCACCGCTCCCCCCACCCTCTACTCCCCCAGACTTTGGGGCATATAATGCTTCTGGGAGAGCCAGGGATGGGTGAGTGAGCATCAGCCACTAGGTTGTGCAAACGGGGTGAAGAAGCATCCAGCTCTGGGGGCCAGGGTTAGCCATTGTCCAGACCTCCACAGGTAGCTCCCCCACTGAGGCTGCCCAGGTGGGGAGCTGGGTTACCTGTCCTTTGCTCTGGCAGGTACTACGTGGAGGACACTACGGACGTCCTGTTCGAGAAGTGGTTCTACTGCGAGGACCTTGGCACACAGTTGGCTCCCATCATCCAGGAGTGAGCCCTCAGCCCAGTCCCTGCCCCTTGTTCTCTGAGGCCCCTTGCTCTGACCGGGCAGGGCAGACCCACCCAGCAGTCCCCACCGTACTGGAGCCAGCGTGCCTGGGGTGTCGGGGGAGGGGGGATGTCTGCCTCTTCCAGAGGGGAGGGCCTGGGCTGGTAAGGGAGGGGAGGGTGGACCTACATGGAATTGTATAGGGACTGTATGAGTGTGTGGGCTCCTGCACCCGAGAGCATATGAGTGTGTGTATCTGTGTGTCTCCCTGGGCCGCTCATTCGGGAATGCTGGCCACTTGTCCTCCTCCCCCTTTCTCCCTGCAGGTTCTTCAGCTCTGAGCAATACAGAACAGGAAAGCCCATTCCTGGTGAGCCCCCTGGGAACTGCCTTTCTCCCTTCTTCTCTGCTTTCCCAGAGTAGAATGGGTCTTGCCTCAGAATACCAGTCTCCTTTTGAGTACTGTTGCCAGTACTAAAGGCATGAGATGATGGCCCCAAATAGTGTCCCCCATGTGGCTGCTTGGTCCTCAAGCTGGATCCAGAGCCCATTCTGGTGATTCAGAGCTGAGACCTCTGGGCCTGCAGGGGTTCTGGGTAGGGCGGGCCGGAGGCCACTGACATAGCTCTGCTGTGGGTGCAGACCAGCTGCGACAGAAACCACCATTCCTCCTGAGCACGCGATCTGTCATGGAGCCCATGTCCCTGGAGGCCTGGCTGGATGGGCACCGCAGGCAGCTGCAGGCAGGCACACCCCTCAGCCTGTTTGGGGACTCCTATGAGACACAGGTAATGAGGCCCTGGGCCACCAGGGGCATCTACCCAGCAGCCCTGGGAAATGGGAACTAATCACCCACACATCCACACGAGTGTGCATACACACGCACACACACACACACACACACACACACAGAGTTTCAGAAGCTGTGGCATAAACAAAGGCCTTCCTGTTTCCTCCCTGACTCAGAGAGTGACGGCTTTGTGAGGAGTGGAGGCTACGTGGTCTCAAGCAGTCTTTCTTTGCCTTCAGAGTACGGGGTTGCCCCATCCACTGACTGAATCCTAGGGGCCTAGTGTTATCTTTCCACCAGGAATTCCTGAACTTTTGGACAGTCTCAGCCTGGGGGGCCAGATGGAAGAGAGGTGCCTGGGGATGGAGAGGGGCACAGAGACCGACCCATCCAAATAAAGCTGCCCTTCTTTCATTCAACATTTATTGAATGGCTATTATGTTTCAGGCTTTGGTAGAAAAAAAGATAAGAGTCACTGCCTCAAAGAGTGTATGGTCTGATAAACAGACAAGTTAATCAACAATTATCACAATCAGGTGGTATGTTATTTGGTAGAGAAGCTTCAGGAAGCCATAGGATAATGAAGGACAAGCCCAGGCTGGAGGGAAGTCAGGAAAGACTTCCTGGAGGAGGTGATGTGTAAGCTACATTTTTTTAAAGCAAATATAGGAGCTTGTCAAAGGAAGAAAGGGAGGCTGAGAGAGCATTACCAGTAAGGGAGAAGCATAGGTAAAGTTGTGGAAGCTTGAAATAGCCTGGCACTGCTAGGGGAATGAGGGCTGCAGGCACCAGGACTGGATGCCAGGAGTAGCAGGCAGTGCCCAGGTCCTATCAGGTATCCTGGGCTAGACAAGGTGCCAGGCTTGGGCTTGCTTGGGCTTTATAATTTGCCCCTGGCACATCCCTCGCAGTTTGAATCAGACACCCTCGTGGAGGGAAGCTCCCTGGGTGCACACCTGCCCCGAAAGTTCTGGCCTGCAGACTCCTGAGCTTAGATGGGTCCCTGAAAGCAGACGCACACCACGCAGCCCCTCCCAGCCCATCACGGCAATGGCATTTGCTACAAGCTGGCCTCATGGTCCTGCCTTCTGCCTCATGCACACGCCTGCTTCCCCCCTGCTTCAGTTTATGCCAAAAGAATATCTACTGAGTCCTGCTCTGGGCCAGCAGGAGCAAGGCCTGCCCAGTAGCCACCAGGCTGATGCAGGTCGAAGAGGCTGGTCCCCTCCCCTCTCCTCCTCCTCAGGCCAGAATCTCATGGCAGAAGGCAGGTGGGCCCTCTTTGTGGAACTATGTGTGTGATATGTGAGTCCACATTAAGCCGTGTGTGCCCAAGTGCCTGGGTGCCGAGTGTGCCCTGGCAGTCAGGCCTTCATCCAGGTCAGCAGTTGTGGGGATGGGCAGCTGAGGAATCCGATGTGCACGCGTATGTGTGAAGGGCAAGCTGGCGTGATCCTGGACAGCAGGTAGGCAGCACTTTTCCTTGTGGAGGCAGTGGGGAGGCCCTCGGCCTGGCAGCCTTCCTCTCCAAGTCCTGGTCTAGACTCTAAACATGAAGATAAGGCTGTGCCTGGTGCTGTGGGCCCACTCTGGGGGGCAGGTTCAAGGCCATCTCCTGTGTGGGGCAGAAGCACCAGAAAGATGTGTGTTGCTTCATGCCAGGTGATTGTCCATGGACAAGGCAGCAGCAAGGGCCCGAGACAGGACGTGGATGTGTGGCTGTGGCAGTTGGCAAGTGGGGCCCCTGATGGGGGGTAGGGGGGATGACATCTTCTCGCCCCTGGGGACCAGGCTGCTGCTGGGCCTTGGATGCCCAGAACCTGAAATGGCTCCCAGGGCCTCCCTGCCAAGGCAGACTCAGGGACACCTAGACAGGTGTTGAGGCCCAACGGCCTCCATTCCCGTTCTCCTGCTCCTCGTTCCCAGGAAGGTTCCTCTGTGGTGACAATGGGGGACCAGAACCTGAGCCTGGCCCCGGATGACAGCCTTCTGGTGCCAGCTGGGAATGCGTGAGTACATGGGAGGACTTTCCCCTCAAGCTGCGGGACCATCCTCCTTCCCCTGGGATGCTGAGGACCCACCTGTCTGACCCCAGCCCACCTGTGTCTCCGCAGGTACACCTGGGACCGAGGACGGGACTCTGTGGCCCTGGCTGTGACCCAGGACCCCGCCCGCAAGAAGCCCCTGGGCTGATCCTCTGGTTGCTGCCCCCCAAGGAGCCACAGTGCCTCCCTCCCCCACCCAATTCCCCTCTCTGCTTCTGCGTGTACTGCTGCCGAGATACTGCGTGTCCCTGGAGCAGGGCCCTGGACACTGCCATCCAGCCTCCTCCTCCTCTCGGCCAGGCTCTTGGGGGGACAGTCATGCCCCTTCTCTTCTATCATTCCTCTGCCCACTGCCCTACAGAGTCTGCTCCATGATTGAGGCCGGGCTGCCTCTCCATCCCTCTGTCCTCCCTGGCTCAGGACAGCCCTCGCCTGCCACCCAGAGGGCCCTCAGTAAAGGCTTCCTGGTGGACAAGTGCCTGTATGTCTGCATGCACACGGGCTGTCATTGATGGCCACCCCCGTGCTCCTGAGACTGTGTGTGTCTGTCTGATGTGTGGGGGGCACCAGGTGATGTAGGTGTATGGACGGTCTGTTAGTGTGTGTTCTTATTTGTAAAGGGGCTCAGTTCACTGTGTGTGTGGCCCAACCATTCAGCTCTGGGGCTCGTCCCGGGGACATAGCTCTTATTGTCCCTCTGCCTCTTAGTCTTTCCCACTTATTTTCAGATGACTTTTAAAAATAGCATCTGTTGGGTTTTTTCCTCTCTAGTAACAAGTGATGTATACTAATTGTAGAAAGCAAAAATACTTAAAAACACAGGATCCACCACCTGGAGTAAACCACAGTTAACACATGAAGGTCATGGTAACCAAAGTGGTATCAGGAACTTGGCAGTGGGCCGGTGTCTGCTCCCCGGCTATGTACAGGCACCATGTCCAAAGACCCAGAAGGCTCCTGGGTGCTCTGCAGTGTTCTGAAGTGCTGGGAACCCTAGAAGCAGCTGTGGGTAGAGACAAAACCCAGAACCTACAGCAGAGACCAGAGCTCAGTTGCCTGGGACTTCAGCGAGAAATCCAGAAGGGGTTGCGGGCGGGGTAAGTGAAGTGGGATCTACATGGAACAGGTCCCTGGTGAGAGAGTCAAAGCTTCCTCTGGAAAACATGGGGTCTCAACCCTGCCTGCCCCCACTGCGGCCTGGCAGCCCACTCCTTGGATTCACTATGCTGCAGGGCAGATGGGAACCTGGCTTTGCTGAAAAGGGTTTCCACCCCCGAGGAATGTCAGAGACTGTGCCCATCTCTACCTCTAAGGCTTTCCTCTCCCACAGGCCAAGAAGAAACACTGCTACCTCCCCCTACAAACTCATACAGTCCAGGAGGTGAAGGCAGAGGCTAGCATGACCATGGGCTACAGCACGGCCTTGCACTCTGCAGGAACTGAGGAGAGGACATGGGGAATGTCCCAAGGATGTCCTCTGCACAGAGCCAGGTGGCTAGGAGAAGACAAGCTTTCCCCTAGTGCCCAGGGCAAACCTACTCTGAGAAAATAATGCAAATTAGATCCGTTTTTCTGAACACTGACTCCGTGCTAGGGAACTCCCTAAGAGGTTTAGCAAACAAGCAGTTCTGGTTCTAAATGAGGCCTGTCTGCATTCAAGGCTCAGGCCACCTGGCAGCCCTTGGTCACAGCCTATTTGAGCCCGTCTACCTCATCCTTGGCCAGATGGGAGCCTGGGACAGAGGAGAGAGGGACCTGGAGGCTCTGCAAAAGAGAGGCCAACAGCCACTGTGTCTGAAGCCCTGAGGCCTTGGCCAAGTGGGCGTACCTGGCCCACTGCTGACCGCAGCCAGACGGCCAGGGCAGGCATCTAAAACCACAGCCTCCCTCGGCCCTGTCCCAGGTCATGAGGAGCCTGAGGCCCCAGACACCCCTGGGAACACCATGCAGAGGTGGAACAGGACTTGCGCCTTGCCTGAGGACAGCTCTGGCCTCTACTGCCCCGTCTGTGGTGAATGCAGAGTCAGGATGGCGTGGGGCGCACAGTGGACAGGGCATCTTGAAGGCTTACTGTATTTTCTGTCTGGGGGAGGAGCCCCAGGTCCCAGGGCAGGAGAAACTGGCAGGGGAGCCCTCTGCGTGTAGGAGGTAGTTCATAGGGTACAAGGACTTTGGACACTCTGGAATCGGGGATCGTGGGGTACAAACAGCCTTATTCCACAAGGCCATGAGCATGTGGTCAAGGTATCAGCTAGACTCCCCACCTCCCTCTCCAGAAACAACATCCTGTTGGCACCACACTCCCTGCTGCCAGAGCTGATGGGAACAGGGAGGCAGCTACCCAGTCTGTACAGATAATGGGGGGGGGGGCTGTGCAGGGTGGCCTGCGTGAATCTGAGAGCCATGCTCTGGCACAGAGACTAGCTCTGGCCTTCAGGCAAGCAAACGTCTGAGCCCTCAAGGCTGCAGACACTCTTCTCCTCCTCACCCCAGCTGGGCCTTCCTCCCACGTCAGGGTCTCCCTGGGCCTCTGTCTCACCCTTACTGAGCCCTGCTCTCTTCCCCGTGCCAGGGGTGGCCCAGACTCCCCACCCTTCTTCAGAGACCTTGCAGCTAGGTCACTTGGTGTGGGGGGAGGGGGAGAGGAGGGAAGGCTACAGAGTTCCTCTTTGGCTGGGTGTCTCTCAGTGGCCACAAGGGTGCTGATGAGAACACCAGGATATTGAGTCATCGTGGTCAGCGGGCAGTGAACATCATTCCTCCTGCCCCAAACACTCTCTCAGGGGTAGAAAGCCTAGAAACTTCTCTCAGGTCCATGGCCCAAGCAGCCCATGGAATCTCATAACCTGACCTCTTCCTCTCCCCTCCTTTCTCTCCCTCCCTCCGCTCTCCCTGGCTCCCTCCCCACCTCCCTCCCTCCCACCCTCTCCTCCTCTCCTTGGGCCTTCACCACAGATTCAGGCGCTGCAGGAGAGGCCTCAGGTTCCTGCTTCCCAGCCTCCTCCCTGACCGTGTCCGCCTTCCTGGCACCGATCCTGGGTATAGAGTTTGTCCTGGGGCTGGCAGGGAACAGCTTGGCGCTCTTCATCTTCTGCTTCCGCACGCGGCCCTGGATGTCGAACACAGTGCTCCTGGTCAGCCTGGTGGTGGCCGACTTTCTCCTGATCGTCAACCTGCCCTTTCGTGTGGATTACTACTTCCTGCAAGAGCGCTGGCGTTTCGGGGCCACCGTCTGCAAACTCAACCTCTTCATGCTGTCCACCAACCGCTCAGCCAGCGTGGTGTTCCTCACGGCCATCGCCCTCCACCGCTACCTGAAGGTGGTGCGGCCCCACCATGCGCTGAGCCGGGCCTCCGTGAGGGCGGTCACCTGGGTGGCCGGGGGGCTCTGGGCCAGCATCCTGCTCCTCAACGGACACCTGCTCCTGGCCGCCTATCCCGACGGCTCCTGCCTCAGCTACAAGCTGGGGGTCAAGCCCTCGGCTTTGCTCCGCTGGCACCAGGCCCTGTTCGTGCTGGAGTTCTTCCTACCGCTGGCACTCATCGTATTTGCCATCGTGAGCATCGGGCTCAAGATCCAACGTCGTGGCCTTGGGGGGCAGGCGGGCCCGCGGAGAGCTGTGCGCGTGCTGGCTGTGGTGGTGACTGTCTACACAGTCTGCTTCTTGCCCAGTGTTGTCTTCGGCGTGGCTTCCTTAGTGGCCTTCCGCCTGGGTGCCTGCCCCGTCCTTGACCTCTGCACGCAGCTCTTCCATGGCTCCCTGGCCTTCACCTACCTCAACAGTGCCCTAGACCCTGTGCTCTACTGCTTCTCGAGCCCTAGCTTCCTCCGCCAGGTCCGGGCCCTGCTGGGCCTCACCGAGGGCTGGCAGGGCTCAGCCAGTGACGAGAGTTCCTACCAGCCATCTGCCCGGCGCCGGGAGGCCACTCGAAAGATGCAGGCTGTGGAGAAACTGTAGACGGAGGTCTCACTGGAGGGCCCGCTCGAGTAAGAAGGTCCCTCTCGGGACTAGGGGTTCCCCAAGCTGCAAGAGGAAGGACGGCTGGGCTCTGACCTGGAGGGAGAAGGTTGCCAGCATAGGGTGCCTCAACCAACTGGATGTCGGCAGGGGCCAGGTGGGTGGCAGGGGAAGGAAAGGGTCTCCACCTTCCAGAGCAGTGTGTCCCAGATGACATCCCCAGAGTGCAGGAAAGAACCCGATGGTGGGTGGAGACAAGACAGGGGCTGTAGCAGCTCCCCTCCAGACAAAGGTCCACATGGCTGCCCAGTCCAGGGGGAGAGCACAAGTCTTGCTTTGGAGGTTGGACAGCGCACATTTTTGTCATCTCCAGCTTGTCCCTTTCAATGCTAATAAACTGCCTTTTGAAAATGCAAGTTTGCCTCAGCTGTTCTAAGGAAAACTAAACAAATGTCTTTTGGCCCATCTGGCCCTGGGGTCAATAGGGTTCCAAGTGAGTGCCCCAAGATGAAGGGAGACTCTGGGGACAGAGCAAGGAAGCCCCCCAGGACACCATCCTTCCACATTGCTCCTGGAGGCCTGCAGTATCCTTCTAGGCAGAAAGAATGCTTCGCCGGGTCATAGGAGGGCAGCTCATCTGGATCCCTGGGTGACCCCGGCTCCTTTCTGGTCTTTAGCTCCCCTTCTGCAGTCCTTGAGGTCTTGCCCAGTGCATCAAGGGCTCAGGCCCACCCTCCCCTGGGATAATGAGGAGATCTTTCACCTTGGAAATTAACTGCTCCGTCCAGCTCAGGCTCCTGGCTCAGCTCGGGATCCTACCCACAGCTTTCCTCAGCCCCAAGTACCCTTCCCTGGCTTTGGAACCTGTGGTGACTGTTAACCTAACCAGGACAGGACCCCAGCTAAGGGCAGGAGCCTCAGAGTCACAGGGCTGGCTCATAGCCCTCTCCCAGAACCAAAGCCATCTTGTCCACCTCTATTCCTTTGTTCTGCTCGGTATGCCTGTGGTCAGTGTCCAACCATCTAGGTTAACCCATCTGTTGGCTTGGGTCCCCCAGGCACAAGGTGTATACCTGACATGAATTTGGGTTTTTTGTGTTGGGAGGGGGCTGGGGGCAAAGGGGTAGTGGTTAGTTCTTCTGTCCACAGGGGAAGTCACTGACTGGTAACTGCTTTTAGGACAGATTTCTTAAATATTTGTGCAGACCTAATCTGTATTTTCTACTCCAATCTCCTAAGTGTATCCTGGGAAAACAAGAAGTTTTCTAATCTGGGTTGGGAGAGGGTGAGGTATAGCCTTCAAGGCTTTTCAAAGGGCTACTAAGAGGTCAGTAAGGCCCTGTATAAGCACCACTTGAACCCCATGTGCCAACTCGGGAGAATGAACACACATACCTTCCCCACTGGCAGGACAGAAGAGGCTGGAACTAGTTCTCCACTCATCCTCTCAGCCACAGGCCTCTAGACCTCAGGTACAGGGTCTGATGAGAGGACCAAATTCCCTTTCCCCAATTCCCTTCAGAGTTTGAATCCAAGTCCAATCCTCTCATATTATAGACAGGGACGCTCTCCCTCTGTTAAAAATTCTTAGGAATGGAGGCCAAGGCCTAGGAATCACCGGTGCCCCGGGAGGAAAGCACTCAGAAGTAGTGCAGATGTTGGGGTGGGAGATGGAAAACACGTCAGGTGGAGGGAGGTGGCCTGGGAGACAATAGGTTGAACAGATACTGGAAACCATCTCCTGGGTGTGTCTCCAGCCTGCTTTTCTTTTCTGAAAACTCCCCAGCTTCTCTCAAAGCAAGGGTGTGCTGCCTGGGCCCCTGCAAGGAGCTTCCTCATGCCTCTGCCCTCCATGGCCCCCTCCTCCATGCCTCCCTTCTTGTTGCTAACTCTTTGACCCTGGTAGAGCCATTCCTAGGGACTCCCCACTTCTCCACCCTTTGCCATGAGGAGGAGTGGGCCAAGTCTGGGCCAGCCCACCCTCAGCCTGAGATCTATAATGTCAAGTAAGACTGGAGGCTGGGGACTGAGCACTTTCTCATGCAGCCCCACCCCCAGGGCTCTACAATGCACCATGGGCCAAAGGCCAGGCACCTTCCCTTCCATCTGGTACCATCTCTTCCCATGTTTGTGGGCTCAGGGTGGCTCTGTGGGCAAATGGGGTTCCATATACCATTTCCTCCATCTTCTCTACACTGGCCCCTTCTCATCTACCACACCATCATGTCCACCCACTCTCTCAGCAACTGGGCTCACTTGCCTTGCCCCCATTTCCTCAAATGGTTCCCATGGCTTCTGTGCAGTGCTGCCCCTCCCCTTGAGGAGTCCTAGAGACTAGCCACAGTTTGCGCCCACTCCTATCCTGCCCAGGATCCTCTTTGCCCCTCGTCTTGATGTTGAGGACTGCCCCCGCTCCAACAAGCTGGGCCACCCTTCCCTTCACAAAGCCCTCTCTACAGGGAGTCTGTATGCCCCTCAGGGGAGAGAAGAGGGGACTTAGGCTGCCTCCACATTCTCCCTGCATGGAAGGCCTCCCTGGTCCTAACCTTGGTCCTTAGTTCTCCATCTGTGAAATAGGAACAGTGATTAGGCTCTCACCCAACTCCGGAGGTGTAGATGGAAATAACTGAAGATGCCAGAGTGCTGAGTAAGGTAGTTATTTACATGGTGAGGGAGGGGGAGAAGGAATGAAAAGGGATGCAGGGGGAGGAGAGGAAGGCAAACTGGTTGAACTGTCCCCCTACCCCCAAGAGAGTAGGGGGGCGGCACCCATGGCAATATATGGTAGGCTGGAGGTGGGTTGAGTAAAGACACTGTTTCTTACATTTGGGTTCCAAACAGCATTTTGGTCCCTTGGGTGAGTTACACTATTTAGTGTGAATCTGGAGCAGAGCTTTGTCTTCTTTCTCCTAATATCCCAAAAGACAGCAGATGGGATCCCTGACTTCACTCTGCGGACTTCTGTGCTGGGGGAGAGCAGAAACGGCTGGGCTGACACGCCATAGCCACTCACATCCAGCATTTACTGGGCTCCCATTGGGTGCCACACACTAAGCTACACAGGCAGATGATCGGGCTCTGACCTCCAGGCCAAGTCTGGGAGAGGTTTGATCTACAAGTGGACCAAATGCAACCCAAGCCAGTATAATTTCAAGGTTTGGGAAGTAGTAGTGCAGGGCTGGGGGCACAGAAAAACTAACTGCCTGGTGTCAGCAAAGTGATGCATGTAAGCTCAAGCCTGGAGGATGAGAAAAGTAGCAAAGGGAACGGCATTTCTGGCACAGGGCACAGCACTGTGAGAAGAGCTGCCATGGAGGGAAGGATAAGGTCACTCAGGTGAGCGGAGGTGGCCTCAGCAGAGTTAGGGACAGGCGGGAAGGCAGGCTGAGCCAACTAGGCTCACCACATTCAGAATGTGACCCAAAAGATAGGGACTGGCCATCCACAGAGGGCTCCACAGCTGCAAAGTCCTGTGGTGGCAGGATCAACACCAGCCCCGGGCAGGTGCACAGCAGTTGAGGTCACAAGGCAAGTAACAGGATCTGTCAGGCTCCCTGTTAAGAATGCCTATTGAGGGGCGCCTGGGTGGCTCAGTGGGTTAAAGCCTCTGCCTTCGGCTCAGGTCATGATCCCAGGGTCCTGGGATTGAGCCCTGCATCGGGCTCTCTGCTCCGCAGGGAGCCTGCTTCCTCCTCTCTCTGCCTGCCTCTCTGCCTACTTGTGATCTCTCTCTCTGTCAAATAAATAAATAAAATCTTTAAAAAAAAAAAAAAAAAGAATGCCTATTGAAAGAGTATGATGCTGAACATCTGGGTGGCTCAGTTGTTAAGCATCTGCCTTTGGCTCTGGTCATGATCCCAGGGTCCTGGGACTAGTCCCACATCAGGCTCCCTGCTCAGGGGGGAGTCTGCTTCTCCTTTTCCCTCTGCCCTTCCTCTCTGCTCATTCTCTCTCTCTCTCAAACCAAAAGGAAAATAATATGAGGTCTTTAGAATTAATGATGGCGGTGAATGGTTTCTGCTTCTTGCATCCATTGATCCTGACAAAAACATATGCTTTAGGGAGATAAAAACGTAATGAAAATACTTCTGCAGTATATTTTGCTATGACCCTGGTTCCTATACTCCTGAAATTTAAGACAGTTATCATTTGAACAACCTCTGTCTCTTACTTCCTCTGACTCCCCCAAGTCACTGAAACCAGACCAGGAAGGGGAAGAACGCACCTGGTCTCTACAAAGGTTGGTAGCAAGATAAGCTCACGAACCCCTCTCTGCCCACAGCACTCCTTTCTGCCTTGTCTCAGACTCCTACACACTAGGTACCCCTCTCCTGGCTGCCAGTAGACTGGCAGGTGAGGCTCCTTGATACTCCAAGTAGTCTACCAGAACTACGGCTTCCACCTATAGAGGGTCCCAGTGCTAAATGGAGGGACCTGGAATTCAAGGACAGGAAGGAAGGTCCTCATGGATACAAGTTCACAAATAATCTGGATGTTGGAATTCATTCACCTCTAAGTCTTTATTTATCAGAGCAGATGGAGGTACAGGATGTACAAAGGATTTCAGCCTCTCAGGACCAAGGGCAAGAAACCCCACCTACTGACTCAGTCCCAGTCAAGAGCCCCACCGGGGGCTACAGTGATCACTTCAGGCTTGTTGGGAAGTGAACAGAATAAGATCACATGAAGGAAAAGCCATCATCTCACCTCCTGGGCTAATGTGCACTCCTGTGTCCCATCTCAGAACCCCAGCACAGTCCAGAGAACAGTGGCAGCAGACTGCCTGGTTCTAGTCCTACTTCTACCACCTCCTGCTGTTTGACTTCTCGGTGCCTCTGTTTCCTCACCTGTAAAGACGGAATTACAGTACCCACCTCATGGCACCGGGCATCAGTGAGATAATCACCGGCATTACCACAGTATTTGAGCTTTTATTTTCTGTGCTATTTTCACTGAGTGCTTATCAGAATAGACAAGAAAAGTCAATTTAAAACAAGTTAAAGAAATCCAAAGTTGCTTTTATTTAATTGTTTTTGCTAATCTAAGAACAGAACCGTGACGGCGGCTCAGCTCTATAACCCACCCAGCCCAAGACTGTTCTGGTGGTGGGGCCAAGAACAGGTAGATCATCTTCCTCCATCAGTGACCTCTTCTTCAAGCACAAGGACATCTTCTATAGAGCATCAACATGCACCTGTCATGTTGAATGTTAAGAATTTAACCAAAGCCTTCTTGATCCTTCTACATTCTCAGCCGGTAGTATTGCCTTCTAAGGTTATGGACTCCAGGTCTGATACGTGATGGGTAGAGGAAAGCTTCCTTCCAAATTTTGAGAAGAGTGGTTGCAGAAGTCTGGAGTTGAAGGACATGACTCTAAGAACTTCAGCCACCTCCCCCCTTTAGCCTGTCCCTCCAAGGTGAAAAAGAGTCAGTGTTCTCGAAACTCCCCTTTCCAGGTTTGGCTTTCTTCAAGGTGTACAACCATGAAGCATACTAGGGTTTGCACAAACACAGGACAATGCATCAGTTTTTCCTTTGACCCCAGCATACACTGGGCCAGCATCTTTTAGGAGCAACCACTCCAGCCCTGCCTAAGCCATACTCGTAAGTCATGAGTGGGTTGTTCGGGACCCTCTGCCTGTCCTAAACGATTCCTAAAAGCTTCATATACAGTCTCAGTCTTACTGTCCTCGGGCCTATTGGTGTATAATCCTACCTATAAAGTTACCAAACCCCTGACCTATGGATGCTTTTCAGATTTCATATCTTCCTCAAACTTACTAAATGAATTTCCAAAAGCAGTTACCTACAAGCTAATTCAGGAAGGAAGCCTCATTCTGTGCAAATCACTGCTGAGACCAGCTCTGCAGGAAGTCAGGGAGGGCAGGCCTGGGGTTCAAGATACTCTCTCTATACCTATCACACATGCCCCCCTCTCTGCCCACAGCACCCCTTTCTGCCTTGTCTCAGACTCCTACACACTAGGTACCCCCCTCCTGGCTGCCAGTTAGACTGGCAGGTGAGGCTCCTTGACTACAGACAGGTAGCCTGACTTGGATCTATGCTGTACTATGGGTCAGAACCCTGGACCACGGCCACGGAATGCTGTATACCCTCCTGCCTATAGATACTGAACAGAGCCAGAGTCTCCTCTGGGTTGCTCTATTTATTGTCACCTTGGCTGGAAATATTCTAGCAAATGGAAAGATAGGGACCTGATCTGGAGGGCAGGTAGGACATCAAATCTAAAACTACCATGGCACACAAGTATTATGAGGACATAAGGAAGGGCTCAGAGCTCTGTCTTCAGTGATCACTGCTCCAGAGCTTGGGCTGGTACCAAGAGCCCCGCACAGTAGAGTCAATGCCAGTAACCTTCCACTCTAAGCAAGAAGACAAGAAGTTGCGTGGAATGGAAATAGAAACACTGAAGCATGGTCTTCATCATCTTGATGCCTAAGCTTCCTGGGACAGCCAAGATGTTAACTTAGCTGGCTATCCCTGTTCTATTCCAAGCACTGGAAATTGACATTTCGGGTATTGGGTTTCTTCCCTGTGATTTGGCAAATTCTTCAGATCTCCATGTCAAATCAACAGTTCCTTAGGTAATAGGTGCAAATTATTTTCTCCAGAGGACTTACTGGCACATCCTTCAAACAAACCACTTCATTTGTTCCATTCCTCTTCTTTGGCCTTTCTGGCCTTTTTGGATTTTCTGGATACAGGAACTGCCCGAAGCAGGATGAAAAAAAGAAAGGGGCTGGCTTTCACCTCCTGGTTAACAGTTGCTCCCTGCCATCTATAATGGCCAAAGGGACTGAAAGATGACAGCCCAGTCCTCTTTACCCTATCATGGGTTTGAACTTAGGAGTTCCCAGGTCTCAGCAGGCTACTCATTATCCGATGTGGTTCTTAGTAGTGAGGAGTTGCATGGGACACGCTCTCCCATAACTGCTCAGTGAAAGCAACAGCAATGTCCAAAACCAAAACCAGCCCTCTGGCACTGCACAACTGTTGGTAGGCCAGGATGATCCCGGTCCTCAGCAAAGGGCTCTCAATCCTAACTCCCTAACAAGCCCAAGACGTATGGATGTCTCCTCCCAAACTGGCAGGGGCAGCAGAGACTTCCAAAAGGAACTCCTTTACTAAATGCAGTGAGTAGTCCAACATGGCTACTTGGGTCAAGTCATAGTTAATGCTGGAGAAGAAATGTCTCTGATTCAGGTAGAGCCAGATCTCCTGAGGAACCTGGGGAGTCCAGGAACCAGACCCATAGATGCCAGAGGACAATGTTCCTCTTGCTGGTGCCATATCACCTAGTCTAATGGTTTCAAAAGACACAGAGGCCCATTCTGAAGACAGCTGGCAGGGAGACAATAATGGCGATCTTAAGAGGTCTTCAGATAAGTGAACAGCTCAGCAGGAGAGCATGTGTGCCCAGGACTCACTGCATGGCAGCCATCACCAACCCGGTGAAGGAGGACATATCACTCAGCATCTTCAGGGTGCTGGAGGCAGACGCTATGGCAGAAGAGCAAGTGAGCAAGGGTTAAAACTTTGCCAGGTTAACACACCCAACCCTCTGACCGAATTGCCCCAACTCCTGAGAAATTTATTCCAAAAAAGTAATTCTTGATAGGGGAAAATGCTGGATGGACAAGAGCATGTGTTCTAGCAGCCAAGTGGTTACCAGAATATGGACTGTGCAGTCAGAGACCCACCTCAACCACTTTTTAGGGCAAGTGATGAATGCTCTCTGAGTCTTCTTTTCCCCCTCTGTAAAACACACTGACAGGCCCTGCTCTCCAGGGATGTTGTGAGATTAAATGAGACAATGTATGTAAAGTACTTCCAGTATAAGGAGTTCAACTACAAAGCTTAGCTCTTATTATTATGCATAAGGGCAGGAAAGGAAAGCCTGAACATTAAGGGTGACAGAATTGAAGGAAGTTTTCCATGATCGTTCTGACAATACATGTTTTCAGGTCTTAACCATTTTTTAGTTATGAAGATGGATGCCACAAACTGTTGAGCTTTGCAGCTTAGGAAGAAAAAGGCAAGGCAGAAGAGTTGGCCTTTTTTCACCAGGGTTTCCCTACTTTTATAGATTTCACCTCTGGAAAACTCCTAAGAGTTCCCTGAGATGCAGAAAATGTGGGAAGGTGGAAGGCATAGGAGAGGGGATATGAAGAAGGGTTTGACAATCAAAACTTAAAAGGGGGGCGCCTGGGTGGCTCAGTGGGTTAAGGCCTCTGCCTTCGGCTCAGGTCATGATCCCAGGGTCCTGGGATTGAGCTCCGGGTCGGGATCTCTGCTCAGCAGGGAGCCTTCCTCTCTGCCTACTTGCAATCTCTCTCTGTCAAATAAATAAATAAAATCTTAAAAAAAAAACAAAACAAAAAACTTAAAAGGATTTGCCTACATTTGCTCACCCTGCCCAAAGGCAGGGCTGTGTACAGAGGATTACTCTGGCCTGATTAGGAATACAACTGAGAGAGTGAGTCTCTTCTCCCAGGGGCCCCTGAGAGGGTTGTAAGGATGCCCCCTGGCTAGGCAGATCACTGGGCAGACCACAGTGTGGCTCAGAGAGGAAAGAGACCTTGTGACCACAGGCAAGGAATCCATTCTCAGGACTCTGATGCAGGGCACAATACAGTCTCTGTCTCTCCTCTTCCTCTTACAGCTTTTCAGTTGTAAAGAGTACGTAAGAGTCCAGTTCCATAAAAGAAACTCACAGTTAATATTTATCAGTGCCAGAAACAAAACAGATCATTAAGTACTTGCACAGACCTTAGAGAAGCCTAGCCAGTGTTTACGATCTTCTTCTTTTTCATTCTATCTATAACTATTGTAGTACATAACCCAAAACTAAAAAAGTATTATTTTTTCCAATGTAAACCTCATTATCACTCATAAAAAAGTTAACAATTCCTTAATATTGGCAATTACCCACTGTTTGTATTTCCAACTGTCTCATAAACATCATAAATAGGTGGTTTGTTTCTGAACATTCAAAAATTCAACTTCCCAGAGTGACTGGCTGGCTCAGTTGGAAGAGCATGCAACTCTTGATCTCGGGATTGTGAATTCGAGGCCCACGTTGGGTGTAGAGATTACTTAAAAATAAAAATGAAATAAAAGTTCAACTTCCCAAAGTCTGAGGAGATTCTGAGACAGCCCCTACTAATCAATCCTACCAATAATCACCAACTTAGGCCAACCTCCTCACTAGACCAGATAAGAAAACCAAAATTGAGAAAGGTTAGGTGATTTTGCTCAGGATCACACAGTGGGCTGAAGATAAAGGGCCCAACCCCAGAGCCCACTCCCTTCCCTGATATCACACTGTCTGGAAGTATGAACACTGGGGTAACCATTAGAAGCTTTCAAGTCAGCAAGTCTTAATCTAACAATGCATCCTTGCTCTGTAATGAAAGAATCACCACTAGAACCCTTCTAGTAATTATACACTCATTTTACTAAGATAAAAACTAACTATCTTGATCTTTATTTTGTGCTCCAATTTAAGTACAATTCTCGGGTGAGCTCTATCTAGCCTCTCCTCAGCATGAACTAGTTCCCCCAGGCTGCAGCAAGCTGAAAAGGGTGATTAATAGAGGAGGTAGGTTTCATCACACAGTAGGGATATGCGTTCTGTTTGGGCATCAATATGGTATCAGCAAAGGTTAAGACTGCCTGAAAATAGACCCAAATGGCTTTATAGATAATTTCCACCAAACTATCAAGGAGCTCATAATTTCTGTGCTGTATGTTTCAGAATATGAGAAAAAAAATGCCTCCATCTCATTCTATAAGAATACGATACAATTCAATTTCAATAGCATTAATTGTATTGTCTATAGGATATAGACATTGGACATATGGTCTATAGAATAATACAGTATTGTCTATATAAATACAATTGTCTACAAAGAAAGGTCTACCCTTATAGACAAGACAAATGAATAATACAGTATTGTCTATATAAATACAATTGTCTACAAGGAAAGGTCTACCCTTAATAGACAAGACAAATGGACAAGGAAAGCACACACACAAAAGCAGGGGAGGATGGGGAGAAAACTACATACCAATTTCACTAACAGACAGAGGCCAAGATCCTAAGTAAAAATAAAAGCAAATCGAAAGAGGAAATGTGCTTTCCCTCTGAAACACTTGGCTTCTTTCTTCTTTGTTTTTTTCTCTTTTGATTGGGTCTTTTCTATGGGTGCACAATTCAAATAAACTGGGGCATATGAAAAAAAAAGAGAGAGAAAAGGACATACTGAACAAGCTACTGAATCTGGAATTTAGACGATCTGACATTCAGAAATAATAAATAATTCAGAATTATTAAAATAATTCATCATTTAACTGATTCAGAAGAAATGCTTATGCTCACTCATCTCATTTGATTTCAGAAAAGCCATGAACAAAATTCAAAACCCATTATTTATCAAGAAAAATGAAAAGAATAACAATGATCGTAACAAACTAGAAACATACTTGACATTATCAAACAATTATATAAAACTAATGTGAGAACAGATGGTCACAGGGACAAAAAAGGCCCAAGTGTGTGCAGTCATCAAGAATATGAACCTTGGGGGCGCCTAGGTGGCTCAGTGGGTTAAAGCCTCTGCCTTTGGCTCAGGTCATGATCCCAGGGTCCTGGGATCAAGCCCCACATTGGGCTCTCTGCTCCATGGGGAGCTTGCTTCCTCCTCTCTCTCTCTGCCTACTTGTGATCTCTGTCTGTCAAATAAATAAATAAAATCTTTAAAAAAAAAAAAAGAATATGAACCTTGGAGCTATAAAGGCAAAGATTTGAAGATTTATTTTTTTAAAGATTTTATTAATTTATTTGACAGAGACAGAGACAGGGAGAGAGGGAATACAAGCAGAGGGAGTGGGAGAGGGAGAAGCAGGCTTCCTGCTCAGCAGGGAGCCTGATGCAGGGCTCGATCCCAGGACCCTGGGATCATGACCTGAGCTGAAGGCAGACACTTAACGACTGGGCCACCCAGGCACCCCGAAGATTTTGCTGTATAAAAAATTTTAAGGTATGGGGACGCCTGGGTGGCTCAGTGGGTTGGGCCGCTGCCTTCGGCTCGGGTCATGATCCCAGTGTTCTGGGATTGAGTCCCACATCGGGCTCCTTGCTCGGCAGGGAGCCTGCTTCTCCCTCTGCCTCTGCCTGCCTCTCTGTCTGCCTGTGCTCACTCGCTCTCTCTCCCTCTGTCTCTGACAAATAAATAAATGGAATCTTTAAAAAAAAAAAAAAAATTTTAAGGTATGAAACAAATGTCCTTCAGACTTCAATAGAAAGAAAGAGAAAGAAGAAAAGAAAAGATAAGCAGTTGACTAAAGTATACAGAACTTGTATAATAAAAGATTAATATCTGAATGTATAAAGCTGCTATAAATCAAAGTAGAGACAGAATATGATGAACCATTCGTAAAAGAGATACAGTGTCGGGGCGCCTGGGTGGCTCAGTGGGTTAAGCCTCTGCCTTCGGCTCGGGTCATGATCTCAGGGTCCTGGGATTGAGCCCTGCATGGGGTTCTCTGCTCAGCAGGGAGCCTACTTCCCCCCTCTCTCTCTGCCTGCCTCTCTGCCTACTTGTGGTCTCTCTCTCTGTCAAATAAATAAATAAAATATTAAAAAAAAAAAAAAAAGGACATACAATCTCGTAAGTAATCAGGAAAATACACACATAAACAATTCCACTGAGATACCTGAGTGGCTCAGTTGGTTAAGCATCTGCCTTTGGCTCAGGTCATGATCCCGGGGGTCCTGGGATAGAGTCCTGTGTTGGACTCCTCACTTAACTCCCTCTGCCTGCCACTGGCCCTGCTTGTGTTTGCTCTCTCTGACAAATAAATAAAATCTTAAAAAAAATAAACAATTTCATTTTTTACTCATCAAATTAATAACATTTTAGAACACTGATTTCCATACCTGACAAAGACGTGGGAGAACAGCTATTACCATTGCTATGGATTGAAGTGTAAACTGGCCGAGCCTCAAAGGGCAATTAGCCAGTACTTAGCCAGATGTCAGACGCACGTACCCTCCACTTACTGGTCTCTGGACTGTAGAAATCCCCCAGAGGCACACAAAACTCAGGAACAAGGCTGTCACTGAACCACTATTTTCTGTATCAAAAACAAAACAGCCCAACTCTCTGACAGAAGATGGTGAAATACGCTTTCGTACATCCACCCAGCAAAACATGAGGCAGCGACTGACAAGATAAGTCTCTACATAACCCATGAGGAAACATGTCACAACATCTGTTGTAAATAAAGACTAGTTAAAAAATGGTCCACATTCTGTGATTCCATTTTTGTAGAAAAAAAAAAAAGTAAAATAAAATAATGTACATAGTATAGCAAGAAAGATCTAGAAGAATGCATATTGCACTATTAATAGAGGATACCATCTCTGGGACTGGTATCATGGGAAATTTTCACTTTCTAAATTACAGCATTTCTGGGGTGCCTGGGTGGCTCAGTGGGTTAAGCCTCTGCCTTCATCTCGGGTCATGATCTCAGGGTCCTGGGATCGAGTCCCGCATCGGGCTCTCTGCTTGGCAGGGAGCCTGCTTCCTCCTCTCTCTGCCTGCCTCTCTACCTACTTATGATCTCTCTCTGTCAAATAAATAAATAAACTCTTTAAAAATAAATAAATAAATAAATTACAGTATTTCTGTAATGTTTGAATTATTTAAGCACAGTCACTTTTCTAATTAAAAAAAAAAGGAATAAAAGAAATAAAAACACCTCCACTTTTCTGGGGGGAAAAAAAGGGCAGGGAAGGCCAACCATGATCCCAATGAATACCAGGTTAACAATTTCTGCAGTATTTCCCTCAAGAGGGGGAGGCAGAAGATGGTTTAGAACAGTTGGGAATCGTCAAGTGCCAATAAGGAGCCCACCCCCCAGGTCCCAGGCAGGATTGGTGTGGTGGGAGTGATGGGAACAGGGCCAGTCCTTTAGGCATGGCAGTCTGCACAGCACCTTAGCCCCCACAAGGAAGGCTGTGGCTGAAACAGTGCACAGTGAAGGAAAGCACAAACAAAACTGGACCCCCAACTTTTTTTTTTTCACCTCTGATCTCTGAGTGGCTCTCAGATCACCATTTAAGATTAGAAACGTTTTACATGAAAAGCGCATGATGCAAATCAGATTGGCTACAAGGAACGGGTGGTGACTTCGTGGGTAAAAGCTACAGAAACCTAGTGTGTCCTAAAAAGATGACAATGAATGCCAAGAGCTCGAATGGCACAATGCTGGAAAGCTGAGCAAAGAAAGCGTGTTAATCAACTAACTAGCCTCTACCACAACCTCCAACTGCTGAAGCCAAGAATGGGAAAAGAAAACAAATGGAAAGGGAACATAAACAAAACTTGGAACACCAAGGACGCTACACACCCAAACATAGTTATGTATTTAATTCCCAAGACAACCCAGTGAGTGCTACGAAGAGGAGACTCAAAGAGGTCCATGACTTGCTCAAAGTTACAAAGTGACAAAGCCTCAGGTCTGGATTTGAATCTAGTCTGCCTAAAGTCCAGCGCATTGGCAGCTCCTCCAATAGGCCAGTGGGCCAGCCCCAAACTTCCCAGTATCAGAGCCTGTGTCCTCGGTCTTCCCGGGCAGTACTCACCTGTGAACTGGACGGCAGAGGCTGGGAGCTGGGCTCCTCTGATGGGGCTGCTCCCGAGCCCATGGGGCTCAGTGTTGTGATTCGGCTTGGTTGGCCACGCAGTGTCAGAGTGATGGTGGTAGGGACCTTCAAGCCTGACAGAGAGAGGAGGAAGGAGGGTTGTTTGTTACAGCCTCCACTTTCTCTTCCCGGAGATTTTCTTCACATCACACACCAGCCCCTCAGCCTCCCACCTCAGTACCCTTCCCAACTGGGTCAGCTCACCCTATCAGTCATTGTAAAATAAACAGGAAAATAGCTGTGCTCTTCTGACCTCACCAGTGGATGGACCCACACAGATGAATCCTTGAGGGTCAATACCAGGACCCTGTTGAGTTGGGTTCAACCATATGCCTTGTCCATGTGAGAGGGGAAGGTCCTGGGGAAAGATCGCCTAAGAGTCCCCACGGCTGTCATGAGAGACTCACCTGATGCTTGGTTAGAGATCTGAGCCAGGCCAGGGAGGCTGCTTGCCAACTTAGCAAGGCCCCCATTGGTCAGCAGCTGGTGGATGGCTGTGGGTTTCCCACCAGGAGTGGCACCCAAGGAGGAGAGAGTGGTGGCCACAGGAATGGTACGGACAATGGTGCTGGTGCCCGTGGTGATGGCACCCAGGCTCTGCATGGGGGTGGGTAACTTCATACTGGTGGCCTGTGGGACACACAAGACCAGGTGATCAGAAGCTACTGCCCAACAGCAAGCAATGTTCAAGTATTGAGGACCCAGAGCATTACAGGCTACCATGTACTGCACAGCCACTACATGCAAGGTACTCTTCCATGCATTTTCTATATACTATCTTATTTAATACTAAAACAACCCTTTAAGAGAAATACTATCATTATCCTAGTTTTACAGACAAGGAAACAAAGAAAGAGAGAGGTCAAAAAAACTTGCCCAAGGCCACATACTAAGTGATGGAGCTTTAACCTCTGGTAGCTCCTAGGCATGAAGTCAGAAAGCAGTCTGTCATGACCCAGACTCCAGACCCAATTTCCCCGCCAAAACCAACTAAACTGAGAGGGCCTCCTCCCCGAAGCTGCCCAGCCCAGTGGAAGGCAGATGTACACCTGTGGGGCTGGCCCTGGGGAAGGATTTGCTGGGAGGCCAGAGGTCTTGCTGCTGATATCCTGCAAGCTGAAGCTGAGGCCTTGAAGGAGGCTGCTGGCTGATGTGGCCCCTAGGAGAGGATAGGACAGATGTCAGCACAGGCCCAATCCCTTATCCCAAGAGCAGCCAAATCCATCCACCCTCAACAACCAGCTAAAATGCCAATGTACTTTCCCTGGAACATTCCCAGTGCTCTTGGAAATATGCCAGGAAGGGCTCCCCGAGCATGCACGCTGCATGCTCACTCGAGGAAGGTATTCTTCTAGACACACTGTCTTGGATTTGTTCCACATATCCCAACCTGCTCCAAACCACCTACCTTACATTTTGAAGTTTTAGGAAAATCAAAGACAGCTTCAATCCCACCCACTTTTCAGAAATCTAAATTCCATCCTTTCCAGGGAAAAGGGACGCTTATTAAGCAAAAAGAATTCCAAATACCTGATTTATATTTGGCCACAAAGCAAAGAGGGAGGTCCTCCTGAAGGAGGACACCTGCAGAGCCTTGCCTGCTGGGCTCAGGCAACCAGCCCTCCCATGCAGGGTGGACTGGCCAAAGTGAAGAGATAAGCAGAGGCAGAAAGGTGCCTTGTTTTGCTAATGCTAGTACATACAGCACAATCTCCAATTTCCTGCAATCAGATGTGTTCAAAACCACAATGAACACAATACCCACATCTTCCACCAGCTATTTCTCCTCCTTCTAGTACAAGAGACACTACCTGCAGACTGGGATATTTACTCACTATAGATACTGAGACCAGAAACTCCCTCACCTCAAAGCTAATTCCAGCTTCCCATCAAGCCTCAGTGAAAGCCTGCAACTCAGAGGAGCATCCCCCAGATTCAGCTGCTTTCCTGGGACCACCCTCCAGCAGCAGCCCAAAAGAGACTTTGCTGGGAGGTGGGGAATGCTGGGGTACAGATACCTGGGAGGGAGTTGCCAGGAGAGGTGGCCACCAGACGGCTCTGGAGTGTGTGCAAGGCACTGGGTGTGGTGCTGCTGGACACTGAGGACACTGGGCTGGCCGAGACACCCCCTTCAGAAGCATTTGACCTGGAGACAAAGATAGGAGCTCTATTATCCAAATGTCAGAGGGCAGCAGACCCTGGCAACACAGGGAGGGTCCGTGATGGGGCCCAGCAATGCTTTCAGCAATGGGTACTAGAATCTAGAGTTTCTTTGTCTCATCTTCTGAATCTGGCCTCTAGTCCTTTTGAAGGTCAGTCCTAAAATAGACTTCAAACCCTGAAGCAAGAGCTATGGGATGCTTTGCGAACTTTAAAAAAGAACTCTGAACTGACCCACCCCCACCCCAAAAAAGACAAAGATCCCACTCAGAAAGAAGTCATATTCACAAAACTGACAGAATCTAGACTATCTTTCCAAAGCACTAAATGGACCAGAGAAAAGGTAAAGAGAAAGAAAGGAGCAGAGCTAGAAAGACCAAGAAAAAGACTCACTTGGTAGTGGTGAGAAGCCCTGTGAGCTCCTTGGCCCCTGCTGAAGCCTGCCCCAGTGTCATGGTGATGGGCTTCCCTCCTGCAGCTGCAAAACAGAAAACCCCAAGGCCAGTGGTCAGTCCTGCCTGGCCACACTTTTCAGGGTTTTACAGCCCAGGCTAAATGCAAAATATTATGGACAAAGACTGGATGAAGAAGAAAAACAAAGAGTAAGTATAGCAGAATAGGGAATTATTCTTTTCTTCTATTTTTTAAACTTTCTGGAATATTTTACCTTTTTTTTTTTTTTTTTTAAGGTTTGATTTTTAAGTAGTCTCTATATCCAACATGGGGTTCACACTCATAATCCTGAGACCAAGAGTCATGCTCTACTGACTGAGCCAGCCAGGCATCCCTGGAATATTTCTTATCTTTAATTGAAATTAAAGAACAAAATGTGATGATGCTTTGAGTGACCCCATAGCTCCCTCAGATCCTCATCCTGCCTCCTTGCTCCTGGTTCAAATCAGGTCATGGCCCACCTCTGCCCCATGTGCTACTGTATGCCCTCTCTGTGCCAGGCACACCTTTCATTAGAGAATGAGCTGTACAGCAAGTAGTCACCAAGAGAGCAATGTTATGTGGTCTGAGAGAGCTCAGTTTTTATTTAAACAGGCTAAGAAAAACTCACCTTCTGGAGCTCCTCCTTGGGAAGGAGTACAAGGCCCTCCAGCTGGGTCCCCTTGGGAAATAAGGGACACCTTAATTTTTGGTCGCTTGGAGGTCTTACTGCCAGGAAGAGGACTGGAAGGATGGTGGCGCTTCAGCTGGACCCTAAGATCCTCTTTCTCTGCCTCTTCTGTTTGTTCTGATGAAATGGGAACTAAAGATGGAGCGGAGGTAAGGTCTTCCATAATCCAAAATGGCCCGAGAGACACTGACAGCACCAGCACGGGCATGACTGTGTCATACACAAAGTCACACCTCAAAGGCAACTGCTAGTGCTTCAGTCCCATCTCACTCAGGTCCCACCTGTGGTAGAAGGCCTCCCTGCCCTCTCAGAGGATGGGTCCATCCCCAGCCCTTACCCTGTTCTGGAGTTAGAAGGAAGGGGGCTCTGAGTTGGTAGGAATAAAAACAAAGATGACAGACACCCTGACCCTGCCTAGCAAAGGCCAACCAAAAAAACAGATGATTCACTAAAATGGATCTAAGCAGTGCTTCCTGCACACAATGTCATAATTTTCCTGTCTTAAGCCCACTCTCACATCACACAGCTGGGGGACAGTAAACATTCCACAAAGCAGTAAAGGACCACACTACGCAGTTCTCTCTAAAACAGAGAATTTCACAAGGCTCTGAGCATCCAAATCTCCTAAGAGCTCAGGTTGAAGGTTTGCTTGCCAAATGAAGGCAACAAGGTTTATTGCCGGAATCAAGGCTGGCTTTGAGTAGCTACTAGGCAAGGAAGCATTTCAGCCAAGACAACTTAACTGCTCCTGCCCAAAAGCAAAAGGGCAATAGTAGCCCATGTCACAACTAGTCCCCATGTCCTTTGTACTAGGTACAGAGAAAGGCCACCTGTTCACACATGGGATTCCCCCTCTGCTGAATCAAACAGACTCATCCTACACATGGCCAAACCTCTTGGACTCTGAAGTTACCCTTCATACTTCCTCAGAGATTCCCTTCTCTTTAAAACCAAAAGCCCACCCCAGGTCCTCTTCTTAGCACAGGTAATCAGGGGCAGGATGGGGAGGAAAGCAGCAGTCATATGAGGAAGGCAGGCAGGAATGGGGGTGCTGGCCTGGGCCACAGGACATAACCAGCTAGAAGGATCGCTGAGGGGATAAATGCATTGACTAAAATCAGAATAGGAAGGATGGTAAAAGGGAAAGGAGACAAAAGGTTTTATGCTGACAGTGGCTGGTGTGCTTGTAGCGGCCAGGATGGAAGCAGGAATCCAGAAGCAGGGAGAAAAACACACAAGGAAACTCGGGTTCACAGGCAATGGGCCACAGGCACACATAGGAGAAGCAGAGCCAAGAATCACAAGAGACAAAAAAGGAAAAACCATGAGAGTAACCAACAGAAAGTATGGAGAAAAAGCCAACACTATACTATGGAGGAGTAAGCGAAAGGAGTCAACCAAGAAAAGAATCAGGAGACAGAAAAAGGAAGAGAGAAAAGAACAGCAGGAAATCAGAGACAAAAGAGAGAGGCAGGATCAGGAATAAAACAAGGGAGACATGGAGAGAAGCAGAGAGCAGAGAATGAAAAGGTGAGAGGAAGAGCAATACTCACCAAAGAGACAGGAGGAGGTGCCGGGAGGAAGAGCTTTCCTCACCAGCATATTTTGTTTCAGAAAAGCAGCAAACTGTGCTGGAATGAATCAGAAAGAATTACAGAATCACAGCCAGCCAGAGAAAGGAGAAAAGGAGAGGGAGTAAGAAAAAGATATGAAAATGTTCTAGAAAATGGTCGGTAAGGGCTTTTTCCAGAATTACTGCATGTGGGGGTATAGCTCAGTGGTAGAGCATTTGACTGCAGAATTACTGCATGTGTTTGACACCTGACTCCTAGCAGCTTCCTGGAATCATCTATAAACTGAAAATAATAAATGTATCTGCCTCATGGGCCATTGCCAAGATTCAGTGAGCAACAGCAAGTCAAATGCCAGGAAAACAGCATGAACACAGTCAGGGTTCCATAAAATTTATCTATAATCATTTCCTCTTGCCTATGAGGCCCTGCCAAAGCCAGGGCGCGATGGCTGCTGCTCAGTGCCATGATATTCTGGGCCCATTTCAAACCCAGATCACCAATCAGCCTTCCAGAACTCCCTAGACTCTCAACTAATTATCCCCTCCAGAAGCACAGCTGACCACTGGTTTGCTCTTCATCAAAAGCCTAAGCAAACACCACCAACCCAGAATTTGGCTCTGGCCACCACTTAAGATAAGGTTACAGACCATCCATGTGGCCCCAGGGGGCCTGGCTTGTTTTTTCTTTTTTGTCTTTTTGCCTTCACCAATCACTCACACATGCTCCTTAAAGGCACCCTCATAAGAGGCCCGAGTTTAAGTCCTGACCCTTTGGCTCCACTAAAGAAACACAGGGGAAGTGAGCCGATCAGCCCACTGTCACCTCTGCGTCTCTCCACTTGACAGTCAGCTCTGGTGCTGCCTCCTCCCAAGTACCCAAGACTTCAGATAATACGTGTTCCTGGATACGTCATCAAACACAATGTGCAAAAGGCCTTACCTTGGGGCTGCCCAACCAGATCGAAGTGGGGGCAGGGGGCAAGCCACTGTTTCTTTTCTCCCCACCCAAAACACTATGCCTTTTCTATAAGCTACAGTAGCACTCACTGTTCTCCAGATTGTACATACAAACATTTCCCAGCCTAATCTAAAGCCTATCTGCAGAAACCCCAATAAACCTCATGGAAAGGTCCCAGTGTGGGAACCTTAACTCTTCAAGGGCAAAACAAAGAAAGGGCATGATGCCAGCTGCACTGCCCTGGAATCTGAGGAAAAAAGCTCATCACCTCGTCCACATGATCTGAAGAGCACCCTGACTGCAGGAGTGGTTGGGCAGTGCGAAGAACAGAACAAGTAGCTTCCCCAACTGGGAATCAGAAAAAATTTTGAGGCAAATACACACATAGTCAGCTCATAAAACCTAACCTCCCCAGAACACCAAAGCAAAGCTGTAATTACTGGAACTATACAGCTCCACTAATGCACGACCTTTTGTGATGTCTCACCCTTGAAAACAATCTCTGGTATTCATTTCAACCTAATTCTGTCTGGACAGAAATGTGGGAAAGGGTGCCTCTCGCATGCCCCAGGGGAAGCTACAGATACCAATACTTCTCAAATCCCACATGACCTCACTCCAAAAGATAAACCAAGAGGCTACTGGGCCAAGAAGCCGATACCTTGAGCTTGTTTGTGGGTCAGCACAGCTTCTGTCCTCTGCACGTGTCTCTTCAGAAGCTGAGCGCTCCCGATCTGACTGGACTTCTGGGCAGAGGTCACTGTAGTCACTTTGGTCTTGGGACTCGAAGTGGGGCTGCTAGACACACTGGAAAGATCCTGAGCAGGGCAAGAAGGGTAAGAGCTGAGCCAGCTGCTTGGATCTGATCACCAATGATCACGTCCCCCTGGAATTCCCTGCCCAGGAATTCTCCTCATAGGAACTCAATGGTCTACAGCACTGGCAAGGCAGACAAGCACCCCCAGAAGTGAAGGAACCAACTCCACAGTCCTACGTACCCAACCGAAGTGCTCCCTCTGTTCCCCACCTTCCTGCGTTACCTCCGAGCCTGACGGTGAGGCAGGCAGCTTGGCAGCTGGTGAGGCAGGCTGACTGCCCCGCTCGGGGACCTCAAAGGCCAGGTCTCTTCGGGCTGCATCCCGAGGCTTCTTCTTCTTCTCAGCATCCTGATCCCGAGGCTCAGAGCCCACATGCCCATCAGCACGAGTGAGCACTCCAGTCAGGAAGTCCACAATCTCATCCTAGTGTGAAGAGGGCCCAGGCCACTCAGTCCTCAGCTTAGGGAACAGGAACCTCCCTGGCAGGTTCAAGTTAATTCAACTAACTCGGCTTTGGCATCGGATGTGTCCCTCTCCATGCACTACGAGCCAAGCACGAACCCCAGCCTCAGCCAAAGACCAGCAGAAGCCTGCTCCCTGATGCCTCTGTAGGGTGGCACTCCGGAGGTGGTGGTTGTGCTCCCCCACTCCTCCATACACATGTCTGCTTCCTCCCCTCTCTCTTTCCCCTTTCCTTATGATTTAGTTCTATCAGAGGCTCCACTGGACACTCCTTCACCCTTCAGAGCCAAAGACACTACTGCCAATAATATCAAGCCTAAAAGCTTATAGAAAGACAAGCCTCATTGAGAAAAACACATGAAGCAACTGCATACCTGAATGCATCTGTCCACCATGCTCTGAGTCAGCCCCTCTGATTTCTTCTTTGCTTTGCTTATTCTAGAAGACAGAGAGGAGGAAATGTTTATTTTAAACATTCCATGGCATCATATGGAAGCAAGAATGGATTTCTCTTCTGTGTTGGCTATTTTCTGAGCCCAGGAAGGAGGACCACATTAGCCCTCAGGCAGGTATCACCACTTCTCTAAACCTCATGTTCCTCATGTTCCTCATGTTCCACCACTTCTAAACCTCATGTTCTGCAAAATGGAATCATAATACCTCACTCGTGGACTTGTGAGAATTACAAAAATAATATATGTAAAGAACCAGAGAACATATGAAAATTGCCTAGGACTGTACATTCCTAAAGTCCCACACTTATGGCTTCCCAGATAAACTCTGACTTCTATGACCTCATCTAGAAGTCCCCCAATAAAGGCTGTTGCATGAGATCAGTAGTAGACAAAAGGTGGTCATAGGTTACTTCTATAAAGGTAAGAGAAAATAGTCACCTGGCTACATTCCCCTCTTTGGAAGCCAGTTTTAAAACCCCTGGCTTCTGACTGAGGGTCTCAGCAGAGACTCCGAATGACAGGGTGGAGAACAATATTCTGAACTTCCAAATTCTGAGAACCCCAATTTACTGGCTATTGACCTCTGACCCTATGTAGCACCCTCATCTTACATATGAGGACAGTGGGTCCCGGAAGTTAAGCAGTTAACCCAAGGTTCTTAGCAAAGCAACCAAGACTGAACTGAGTCACCTGATTCTCAGGCCAACACTTGAGGACCTTGCAAACACATCTCAAAAGCAGCCTCACAACTTAACTCCCACTGAAGTGTTCCTATCTTTTGTGTTCCCTCACTGCTACTCAACACACACACACAGCCCCACATACATGCTACCTTCCTATAGATAAGAATGTCTGAATAACCAACAAACAAAATGTATTTACAAGAAAATATTGCTTTGAGCACCAGAGGATTAGATTCTAGACCCACAAGAAACAGCCAAATGACAAAGACCAGAAGGACCTCTCTAAAACATCACTGGTTAAGAAACTGACAAGACCGGTGGGAGCAGGTACTTGTTTTAAACTCACTAGCTAAGGCACACAAATGAAATTAATCTCTAAAACTGAACATTAAAAAAAAGAAAGCCCAACAAATGACACACCTCTTCTTCAGGACATTTCAAGAAAGCCTAATTAAAGGCCCTACAGGCAGCCAGTCTTTTAAGGCAGAAGTGGCCTTCTCAACGACCTAAGGTGCCCCTTCCAAACTCCAGCTGTTTTTACTCCAAAATATATTAAAGGATGTTATTACAAATAAAATCTACATTCACGTACATCCTCAGTAAGAAACAAAATATAAGAAGTGTCTACCCCAGTCAAAGCACAATGACCAAGACTGCATTCACAGAGTCTCAAATTATCTCCCTCCCACTGGGTTACTACTAATCGCAAAGGGAAACAGAGTAACTTCGCAGTAGAGAAACCTGGAAGATGCCACCTTCACCAGGTGGTCAAGGTTAAGGTCACCAGTGATAAGACACATCAACATCATCATGTAGGCCCCGGGAGGATGCACTGAGGGCTTACCAACTGGCAGCCCTGCCAAAAATGCATATGCTCAACCTAATCACAAAAAACGTTAAAAACCTAAATTGAGGGACAGCCTACAATATAAGTGGCTGGAAGTCTTCAAAATGTCAAGGTCATGAAAGACGAAAGAATACTATCAAACTCAAGGAGACTGAGGAGACAGGCAACTAATAACACGTGATTCAGGACTGGACACCGGACAGGAAAAGGACATTAGTGAGCCAACTGACAATATCTGCAACTGTACATTAGAAAATAGTATCATACAATGTTAACGTCCTCATTTTGATAATCATATTCTGGTTATTTAAGATGTTCACATTTGGGAAATCTGAGTTCAGAGTCTTTAAGAAATTTCTGTACTATTTTTGCAACTTTTTATAAATCTGAACTATTTTAAAATGTAAAATGGTTCCCCCTTTCAGAGAAGAGTTAGTCTGTAGTTACATCACCACCTCACAGGCCTCTCTCCAACACTACAACATGACTCTCTCACAGCTCTGGGGGAAGCCACACACACCTGAGATTATCGTCAGCTCCCCCAACCACCACCAAGCTGTTCTCAGCCCGAATCTTCTCCCGGAAATCTTCCATGGCTTCGGGATGACACTGCAAGGAATTCTGCCCAATGACAAAGAGGACTGGAGTCTTCATATCCAAGAGGGGATCATCCACATCCTAAAACATGAACAGGTTTTATAATCAGCCAGTTACTACTCACTGAGGACTGACCTGTCAAGTCCACTGAGCAGAGTCAACTGGGCAACTAGTCACTGAGTGCCAGTTTGGGTAGCGCATGCAGCCCCTTATTCTCACCAGCCTGTGACCCAGCAATCAGCTGCACCCCATGCTTACCCCTCTGGGACCATCCACGGTAAGTAAAGGAAACCCAAGGCAGACAACTGCAGTGACGTACTCCATCACTGACACCTGGAAATAATACAACAGTTTGTCTCAAGGTCAACTGACTTTACTGCAGCTACACCCTACCCAGAGTCCAGAGGTGGTCCAGATCTACCAGCTTGTCCCATCTCTATCTCCCCAGTCCTAATCCATAGGAGTACCAGCTATAGTGGCGGCAGTAAGATCACAAGACACAAGATCCCAGGACACAAAATGGAGCCCTGAGAGAACCGCAGCTGAGGGCTGAACCACAGGATGGGAAACTCGGTGCTTTCATCCTATTAATTCCCCAGACTTGAGTTTTCCTCTTCACTTTCTCCTCCACAAATAGCAAATACAATCAGAAAGACACAAATGTCGCTCTTCATCCATAAGCAAAGAAAATCTCTCCCTTTTGAATCTAATGGTTAGCTCCCAGGCACTTCAAACTTGTTTGAGCAGTTGCTGACTGAATTCTGTCATTCCCAGGACCAGGGAGTGTCAGGAGACAGCCTCCTTCCTCTATCAGCCCTAGATGTCACACCTGACCAGACCACACGAAGCAGCAGAGACTCAACTTATTTGATCCACTTGAGAACTGGGGCTTTGGGCAGGTCAGGGACACTTACATAAACTAATGTACACACAAATGTATGTAAAATAATAAACAGAAGATTCCTTAATGTTTACAAAGGGACAGACTATGAACATAACATCAACACAACACAACATCAAATTCCAAAGCTATTAAAATTTATGCCTGTTAGTATTTTTTTTAAGGTGGAGAACAGTACTTACATTTGGGGGTGGGGGAGGAAATTTTTTTTTCAGAAATACATACTGATATATATATGTATGTATGTGTGTGTACATATGCATATATATATATACACACTCATATATACACACACATATTACATATCTATCATAAGTGATATATATACACATTACATATATATATATATATCTCACAAATGATAACAATATTTGGGATTTTCTTCAAGATAATTGGAGAAGGGCGCCTGGGTGGCTCAGTGGGTTAAGCCGCTGCCTTCGGCTCAGGTCATGATCTCAGGGTCCTGGGATCGAGTCCCGCATCGGACTCTCTGCTCAGCAGGGAGCCTGCTTCCTCCTCTCTCTCTCTCTGCCTGCCTCTCTGTCTACTTGTGATCTCTCTCTGTCAAATAAATAAAATAAAATCTTAAAAAAAAAAAAAAGATAATTGGAGAAGACAGAAAGTGGACAGGGGTAAGATGAAAAAAAGTCTGACCATGAGTAAATCACTGGTAAATCACTGTGAGGAATCCACAGGATTTATTATCAGTCTGTTCTCCCTTTAATTTTCTGTTTAAAATTTCCACAATAAAGTTAGTCTTCTATACCTTAAAATGCATATATGTAGGCAGATCACCTAGCACAGTGTCTAGAACATAAAAAAAGGACTCAATGGTAGCAATCAGCAGTAACAGCATCAGTTTTCTATCCCAAGACAGCCTCCAAATGAGATGGCAATTACTTACATGACAGGCCACCAGCGCTCCTGTATTCCAGCCAATCAAGATAATAGGTTTGTGGGGGAAATGGCTGTGAATCTTTGTGGGAGGAGAAAGAAGACAGTAAGACAGGAGTCTGGGCCAAACGCAAGCCCAGCATGCTGGGAGTGCCACGGCGACCCGAAACAAGGGCACTCTCACCTCCAGTACTTTGCTTCTCACTGCCCCAATCATATGCTCCAGACACTGCAGAACTCCTACCCCACTACCGTTGTTTAGCAGATGGGTTGCTACAGGGATGACCTGAAGGAAAGAAAGTGGCAGTCATGCCAGCAGAGAATAAGTTTCAAATCTTCTCTCAGTTCTGCTTAACCTACCCTAAATCCCTTCAACCTTGGATAAGCACCATTAGAATTAAAAACAAAAAGACAGTGGGGGAATGCCGAACATTTAAGTCCTCTATTTTGACTCCCTCCCACATTCTGTCTGCGCAGTCTTCCAAGACTCTATTCCAATCCAGGAGACAGTTCCTCTTAGCCCCACACATACCTTGCCTAAGCAGGAGAGCTGAGACTGCCAGAAGCGGTGGCGGCGTGACGTGGGGAACACAGAGCTAGAAGGCCCAGAGGAGGCAATGAGAATGAGAGGAGAGCCGGGGAGCTTGCTCTAAGGAGGAAGAACCCCAAAGAGAACCAGTGAGGGTGAGATGTCACTCCACAGAATTTCAAGTATCATAATACCTTTTTTAATCCCCGCCACTGCCAATTTCCTTATGAAACTCTGCTAAGCACTATACACAACCAGTTATTACTGGGAAAGTTAAGTCATTTATTACCCTCTTGCTAAGGTTCTGAGAGTGGATTCTAAAAATTTTGTGGGTCATAGTTAAGTCTTGAGCTGCTCTGACTTACTGGTTTGTTATGAGAAAGTACCCCCACAGCAGGATCCCAGGGCCTCTTCAGCAGGAGGGACAAGGCCTCAGCTCCTGCAGCCCCAGTCTTCGTGTTAGATGACACAAGCATCCGGTCGATCAAAGTAGGGATCTAGAAGCAAAAGCAAAGATCCCGCCAGTGTGAAGCAGGAGACCTGCACACTAGCAGGATTCAGGTGGGAAGAAAGAGCCCCCCCCAACTCTGAGCCACAGGCAGACTTGAATTAAGCCTCTCAAAGGTTACTCAGGCAAAAGCAAAAATAAAAGGATGGCTGAAAAGTATGCCTCCCATCATTACAGATAAATAAGTACGATCCTTTGGAAAAACTTGGTGAAATGCATTAAGAGACTTAAATTCATTCTTATCTCCTTCCCAAAGGATTCTTTTTAAGGTTTTTAAATTTATTGACAGATAGTGAACGAGCACAAGCACAGGGAGCAGCAGGCTGAGGGAGAGGCAGAAGTAGGCACACTGCTGAGCCAGTAGCCCGGTGTGAGACTTGATCCCAGGACCCTGGGATCATACCTGAGCCGAAGGCAGACACTTAACCCACCAAGCCACCCAGGCATTCCTTCCCAAAGGATTATACTTCTGAAAACTTCTCCTAACAAAATGTATCAAAAACACAAACACAGGGGCGCCTGGGTGGCTCAGTGGGTTAAGCCGCTGCCTTCGGCTCCGGTCATGATCTCAGGGTCCTGGGATCGAGTCCCGCATCGGGCTCTATGCTCAGCAGGGAGCCTGCTACCCTCTCTCTCTCTGCGTCAAATAAATAAATAAAATCTTTAAAAAAAAAAAAAAAGAAACACAAACACACACATGGTGTTTGTGAGGGTGGGGGTTATGTATAAAAGACAAATTCATTCTCGATAATGATTAAAAAAAGAAGAAATAACCTAAATATGTCTATAAGAGAATGATTAAGCAAATTATCCAAATAACCAGATATTAAGGGTTAATTTAAAATATTTAAAAGAATTTGGGGTGCCTAGGTGGCTCAGTGGGTTAAGGCCTCTGCCTTCGGCTCAGGTCATGGTCCCAGGGTCCTGGGATCAAGCCCCGCATCGGGCTCTCTGCTCAGCATGGAGCCTGCCTCCCCCCTCTCTTTGCCTGCCTCTCAGCCTACTTGTGATCTCTGTCTGTCAAATGAATAAATAAAAAAATCTTAAAAAAAAAATTTATTTGTAATAAGGAAGTAACTTTACTAAAATGTTAAAGAAAAAATAGAAAACATAAAAAATTACCTCCACTCAGAAAAATGCTATTAGAAAATATGCCAAAATATTAACAATTATCTTTATGGAGGGCGCCTGGGTGGCTCAGTGGGTTAAGCTGCTGCCTTCGGCTCAGGTCACGATCCCAGAGTCCTGGGATCGAGTCCCACATCGGGCTCTCTGCTCAGCAGGGAACCTGCTTCCTCCTCTCTCTCTCTGCCTGCCTCTCTGCCTACATGTAATCTCTCTCTGTCAAATAAATAAATAAAATCTTTAAAAAAAAAAAACACAATTATCTTTATGGAGTTATGGACAGCTTTTTTCTTAGATTTTTTTCCTTAAATTTCTGTTTGTTCTAACTTCCTCAATGAACATCAGTTGATTTTATAAATTAAAAAAAAAAATCTGCATTTTCTTCTAGAGTACTGCCTTTAAGCTTTGCCATGTTAAAGAAATCATTATTGTGCCCAAAATAATATAACACATGTGTTGTGTATATTGTGATTTATACCATATCCTATTTTTTTTTTTTAAGATTTTTTATTTTATTTATTTGAGAGAGAGAGACAGTGAGAGAGAGCATGAGCGAGGAGAAGGTCAGAGGGAGAAGCAGACTCCCCATGGAGCTGGGAGCCCGATGTGGGACTCGATCCCGGGACTCCAGGATCACGCCCTGAGCCGGAGGCAGTCGTTTAACCAACTGCGCCACCCAGGCGTCCCTATACCATATCCTATTTTTCACTATTCACCAGAAAATGTTACGTCTCAGATGTGTAAGTGTAGGTTTGGGACATGCTATTGCTCACACTGAGAAGTATCTCTGTGAATTCCACCTTACCCACAAAAGGTCAAAATGACCTAGGGGAAAGGAAAGATTTTTGAATGTTAAAGGTACTCTTCAGAAAAAACAAACACAGAGCACGTGGGTGGCTCAATTGGTTAAGCATCTGCCTTCAGCTCAGGTTGTGATAGCAGGGTCCTAGGATCGAGCCCCACACTGGGCTCCCTGTTCAGCAGAGAGTCTGCTTCTCCCTCTACCCTGCCCCCTTGCTCGTGATTTCTCTCTCTTGGAGAAAGAAAAATCTTTAAAACAAGAACAAAAACATTCTGAAAAACCAGAAAATGAGAAGTACGATGGTGATGCAGGTTGTAAAGTCAGCCTACAACTAACACCATACCCAAGAGTGAAAAGCTAAGAGCTTTTCCTCTGAGTTCAGGAACAAGATAAAGATGGCCCCTCTTACCACTTCTATTCAACACTGTATTACTAGACCTAGCCAGAGCAATTAGACAAGAAAATAAAAGGAATCCAAATTAAAAACAAGTAAAACTGACACTATTTGCAGATGACATATTCCAGTTCTCAGAAGGGGAATCCCTTGGGAAGGAACGCCTGGGTGGCTCAGTGGCTTAAGCGTCTGCCTTTGGCCCAGGTCATAATCCCAGGGTCTTTTCAAAGGAAACAATAACAAAATGAAAAGGTAACCTACTGAACAGAAGATATCTACAAATGATATATCCAATAAGGGGTTAATATCTAAAATATATAAAGAACTCTTACAACTCAATAGCAAAAAATAATCCAATTAAACTGTAGACATTTTTCCAAGGAAGAATAGACATTTTTCCAAGGAAGACATACTGACAGCCAACAGACACATGAAAAGATGCTCAACATCACTCATCATTAGGTAAATGCAAACCAAAACTACAATGAGAAATCATCTTACCTCTGTTAGAATGGATATTAGGAAAAAGACAAATACCAAGTGTTGGCAAGGATGTGAGATATGTGAACACTTGTGCACCGCTGGTGGGAATGTAAACTGGTGCAGCCACTATGGAAAACAGTATGGAGAGTCCTCAAAAAATTAAAAATAGAACTACTATATGATCCCGCAATTCTACTTATGGGTATTTACCCAAAGAAAATAAAAACACTAACTCAAAATCAGTCATAAAGAAGGAAGGAAATCTTGCCATTTGGCACAACATGGATGGACCCTGAGAGCATTATGCTAAGTGAAATGAGTAAGAGAAAGACAAACACTGTATGATCTCACTTATGTGTAGAATCTAAAGCAAAAACCAAAACAATAACAACAAAAAAAGCAGATATAGATAATAGATTGGTGGCTGTGAGGAAGAGGACTGGGTGTGGACAAAATAGGTGAAGGGGATCAAAAAGTACAATCTTATAGTTCTAAAATACTAAGTAAGTCATGGGGATATGAGGTTCAGCATGGTGACTATAGTTAATACTGCACTGTCTATTTGAAAATTGTTGGGAGTAGATCTTAAAAGTTCTCATCACAAGAAAGAGAATTTTGTAACTATGCATGACAACACATGTTAACTTACTGTGATCATTTTACATTATATACAAATATCAAATCATGCTGTACAGCTGAAACTAATAAAGTAAGTCACAAAGTTCAAAGACAACATAAGAAAATAAGCTCCATCAGGCAATGACAAGCATGGACAGTATCACTAATTTTATTTTATTAATTTATTTTTTTAAATATTTTTTATTTATTTGACAGACAGCGATCACAAGTAGGCAGAGAGACAGGCAGAGAGAGAGGAGGAAGCAGGCTCCCTGCTGAGCAGAGAGCTCGATACAGGGCTTGATCCCAGGATCCTGGGATCATGACCTGAGCCGAAGGCAGAGGCTTTAACCCACTGAGCCACCCAGGCGCCCAGTATCACTAATTTTAAAAAAGCGAAACTAAGAAGATTTCTGCCTGAGAAATTAGGGGAATATACCATGAGACTCTATCAGTTTAACTCAAAAAACAAATGTTTATGCCACAGCTGCAGTTGGTTACAAGGCACCTACAAGGAGTACGGAAGACAAACACACAAATAACAAAAGAGGCTATTTTTAACTGCTAGAAAAATAAAGAAACCCAACACTACTGATTCAAATCATCCAACAGAGAAGGAAGTCGAGGCAATTTTCATCTGAGGATGTAGCAAGTGAAGTGAGATGTGTTCTGCAGAATTCCAACAGAACGTGGGAAAAATGCTTTCCAATCAGTGACACCAGACAGAAGCAAGACCTAGCAGGGCCTATTCTAGAGACAGATGACCTGAGTCAGGGATTTGAGTATGGAAGCGGGGAGGACATAAGGACAGTAACAAAGGCAAAAGATCTTCACTACAAAACGGCCATTTCTTTGTAACTTACTCTGTAACTATAAGCCACTCAACACCTTGAGGCAGAGGATCTGATCCGAATAAATTCTGAAAGCTTTTATCTGGGGATGCCTGGGTGGCTCAGTTGGGTAAGCCACAGCCTTCACCTCAGGTCATGATCCCTGAGTCCTGGAATAGAGTCCCACATCTGGCTTCCCCTGCTTTGCAGGGAGCCTGCTTCTTCCTCTCCCTCTGCCTCTCCCCCTGCTTGTGCTCTCTCTCTCTCTCTCTGTTAAATAAATAAATAAAATCTTTTAAAAATTTTTAAATTTAATTTAAAAAATAAATAAAAGCTTTTATCTGGCAGTAGAGTACAACTCTGAAACGACAAAGCCTTGAAAATCACTTTCTGACAATATAGGCTTAGAAATAATTAATCAATAACCAACTTCTCTGCCAACCAAGCCTAGCCGGTCTTTCCAACACTGCATCACTCCCAACAGAATATTCAGAGACTAGGGTGTATACCTTCTCTGCTCTCTTCACAATGGCTCTAATGCTGAAAGTAGCTGGGCCAAGAGCATGATCCCATTCACCTGCATTTCCATCCAACAGGTACACTAAAAGGAGGTAAAAGACCTTTACTTTAAAAACTGTAAGGCATTAATGAAAGGAATTGAAGATGACACAAAGAAATAAATACTCCATGCTTATGGATTGGAAAAATTAATATTATTAAAATGTCCATACTACCAAGAGCAATCTACGGATTCAATGCAATCCCTACCAAAATTACAATACCATTTTTCAGAGAACTAGAATAAGTAATCCAAAAATTTGTATGGAACCACAGAAGACCCCAAATAGCCAAAGCAATCTTGAGAAAGAACAACAAAGCTGGACGTATCACCATCTCAGACTTCAAGATATACTACAAAGCTTCAGTAATCCAAATAGTATGGTACTAAAATGAAAACAGACACAAAAATCAATGGAACAGAATAGAAAACCCAGAAATAAACCCACATTTACATGGTCAATTAATCCATGACAAAGGAGGCAAGAATATACAACAGGGAAAGGAGAGTCTCTTTAAAAAATGGGTGCGGGACGCCTGGGTGGCTCAGTTGGTTAGGCAGCTGCCTTCGGCTCAGGTCATGATCCCGGCGTCCTGGGATCGAGTCCCACATCGGGCTCCTTGCTTGGCAGGGAGCCTGCTTCTCCCTCTGCCTCTGCCTGCCACTCTGTCTGCCTATGCTTGCTCTCGCTTCTCTCTCTATGACAAATAAATAAATAAAATCTTTAAAAAAAAAAAAGGGTGCTGGGAAAACTGGACAGCCACATGCAACAGAATAAAACTGGACCACTTTCTTATACCATACACAAAAATAAATTTAAAATGGATTAAAGACCTAAATGTGGTATCTGAAACCATAAAACTCCTAAAAGAAAACATATGCAGTAACCTCCTGGACATTGGCCTTAGGCAACATGTTTATGGATCTATTCCCTAGGGCAAGGGAAACAAAAGCAAAAATAAATTAGGACTATTAGGACTACACCAAAACAAAAAGCTTTTGCACAGCAAAGGAAACCATCAGCAAAATGAAAAGGCAACCTCCTGAATGGGAGAAGATATTTGCAAATGATATATCTGATAAGGAGTTAATATCTAAAATTATATAAAGAACTTACGCCACTCAACGCCAAAAAATTAATAATCCAATTTAAAAAATGTGCAGAGGACCTAAAAAGACACTTTTCCCAAGAGGGCATACAGACAATCAATAGACACACGGTAAGACGCTCAACATCACTAACCATCAGGGAAATGCAAATCAAAACCACAAGGAGTTATCACCTTATACCAGACAGAATGGCTAAAATCAAAAAGACAAGAAATATCAAGCGCCAGAGAGGACACGGAGATAAGGGAACCCTTGTGCGCTCTTGGTGGGAATGTAATACAACCACTGGGGAAAAAGTATGGAGGTTCCTCCAAAAATTAAAAATAGAATTACCATACGATCCAGTAACTCACTACAGAACATTTACCCAAAGAAATCTGAAAAGATATATACACCCTATGTTCATTGCAGCATTATTTATAATAGCTAAAATACAGAAATAACTAAGTATCCATCCATAGATAAATGGATAAAGATGATGTGGTATATATACACAGAATATTACTAGTGAATATTAGAACACTAGTGAATATTAGTGAATTAGAATAGAACAGTGAATTAGGATACTAGTGAATATTGGAATCAGAATATTACTCAGTGGGGCACATGGATGGCTCAGTCGTTAAGCATCTGCCTTCAGCTCAGGTCATGATCCTGGGGTCTTGGGATTGAGCCTTGCATTGTGTTCCCTGCTCAGCAGGAAGACTTCTTCTTCCTCTCCCACTCCCTCTGCTTGTGTTCCCTCTTTCACTGTCTCTATCAAATAAATAAACAAAATCTTAAAAAAAAAAAAAAAAAGGAATATTACTCAGCCACAAAAAAGAATGAGATCCTACCATTTGCAACAAAACAGATGAACCTAGAGGATATTATGCTAAGTGAATGAAGTCAGAGAAAAAAAATTAACCATGATTCCACTTATATGAGGAATCTAAAAAATAAAATAAATGAACAAACTAAAAAACAGAAAGAGACCCATAAATTCAGAGAAAAAACTGGTGGTTACCAGAAGAGGGTTGGGGATGGGTGAAATAAGTAAAGGGCAGTAAAGAGATACAAACTTCTAATTATAAAATAAATAAGTCACAGAGATGAAAAGCACAGAATAGGGAGCAGTCAGTATTACTGCAATAAAATTCTCTGGTGACAGATGGTGACTACACTTACTGTGGTGAGCACTGAGTAATGTACAGACTTGTTAAATCACTACATCGTATATGGAAAGTAACATAACACTGTATTTTGACTATTCTTAAATAATAAAAATTTTAAAAAATTCAAAAAGTTTTAGAGAGAAACAACCAAAGTATACACTGTGATCCTGACAGTCTAAGAAAATAAGAGCCTGTCAGTAGAAAAACCACTGCTAAGAGCACAAGCCTAGAATGGACAGCACTTTTCCCCGCTCCATAGCCCCCCACTCCAAACACCCGAATTTGCTTCTTGCCTCCTCAGCACACCTCCCTGGTAAACCCTTCGTCTTCCCCATGGTAATTCTTTTCTCACCTCACCTCAGAGGTGACTCAAACCACAACCTGCAGGGCTGGAGAGGCTAAAAGTACATTCTGGTTTTCAGGTCTCACAGTTCATCCTGGAGATAGCAGGGATAAAGATGCTGGTACCAGACAAAACGTGAAATGATACCATGTCTCCCATTTTTAATAGCAAACCTGTTTTCTTCAGTCATGTCCTCCAGGCTGACCAGGCAGTGACCTTGCCCAACCCCACTTCCTAAACCCACAGCAGAGGCTGGCCAACCCAGGACAGGGGAGAAGCCAGTCAAAGCCTCACCTTCCCTTTCAGTGTCTGCAAAGCATCCAGGTAGGCAGCCAGCATGGGCAGACTCAAGGTCTCCACCAGGGTGGTATGCAGCCACTGGATCAGCTTGGTGTCCCAGCTCACACTTGCCAGAGCCTGGCGCACTCTCCTCGCACACTTGTCCACAGCAACACGGCGCAACACTGGCTCATTGCAAGCCTGGAAGACATAAGTGAAGTGATAACACAAGAGGGCCACCATGTTAGTAACTGGGGCAGGTAGGATGGGGACCAAAAAGTTAGTCAGCTAGTAAGGCTGAACTAGGAAGAGAATATCAATGGGCCAATTTCTAGAGTCTTACCCCTTCATTGGCCAAACGGGCAAGCCGGTCAGACTGCAGGGCTTTGAGGATCTTGTTAAATAGCTTGTTCTGGGCCATTGTCCAGCCAGTCCTATAAGAGAAACTCCAAGGAATTAAAGTCAAACGCTGGGGATACTCCTCATGCATGTACACTGTACAAAGACTATGCCATGTTTTTTGTTCACCCTATGAAACAATGTAACTCAAAGCAGTTTAAAGACCACTGAGCTAAAGCACAAGACCTGGTTCCAAAACTGCCCATAAGTCACCTCAGCATACATTTGTATTAATATATACACTACAAGTTGGGTGCCTAGGTGGCTCAGTGGGTTAAAGCCTCTGCCTTTGGCTCAGGTCATGATCCCAGGGTTCTGGGATGGAGCCCGACATCGGGCTCTCTGCTCAGCAGGGAGCCTGCTTCCCTTCCTCTCTCTCTCTACCTGCCTCTCTGCCTACTTGTCATCTCTGTCAAATAAATAAAATCTTAAAAAAAAAAAAAAAAGACAGAATGAGCAAGTGTTTCAGTATATTAAAACCTCAGACTAAGGTAAGAGCCCTATTTAAATTACCTTTAGGATTATAACAGGAATATAACAAATGAATTTTCCCCAATATTGTATCCCACACTCTTGCTCTCCCTTTTCCATGTATACTTTTTACGTTTTTCTGTATACTACACAATTAGCAAGTTTACTTTTGAATGGTCTGTTCCATATGAGTTAATGCTGTACCATCCCCATATGACACTGGTATACACACGTTTACTCTGATTAAGGAAGGTTTAGTGTGTCCTCCTCCAACTCCGGCAGTAAACTCCTACAATTAGAAACTAGTCCTACTGCTCCTGTTCCCACCTCATCATACCCAGCACAGTGGCCAGAGGCTTATTTAAGTCCCCCCTCAGTTCATTCCTGGCATCTTAATGATTCTGATACTCCAACTCTGGCCTGCAACCTTCCTAAAGAGACGAAGAGAAAGGTAACAGACGATGCCCAATTAGTATTTGTTTATCAACTCTCCCTGGCACACACACACACACACACACACACATAACTGGTAATTAAGTTACCTTTAAAAAAAAACAATTTTAGTGGATGCCAGACCCAAATGAGAACCTGGAATGAGATCATAGTAGCATTTCAATCAGTAGGGTTAAAGTAAATAGGGCTGAGACAACCACCAGCCAATTGGAAAAAGAAAATCTGGATTCCTACACATCATTCTTTAACACCAAAATAAATTATAAGTAGAAAAGTTAAATATTAAAAAATAAAGTTACTGGGGCGCCCGGGTGGCTCAGTGGGTTGAGCCGCTGCCTTCGGCTCGGGTCATGATCTCGGGGTCCTGGGATCGAGTCCCGCATCGGGCTCTCTGCTCAGCGGGGAGCCTGCTTCCCTCTCTCTCTCTCTACCTGCCTCTCCATCTACTTGTTATTTCTCTCTGTCAAATAAATAAATAAAATCTTAAAAAATAAATAAATACATAAAAATAAAGTTACTAAAGAAATAGAAAAAGCAGTATGTGTGTGTGCGTGTGTGTGTGTGTATATATATATATGTATATATATATATATACATACATACATACATACATAGGACCTTTCTAAATATGGCCTAAGGGGCACCTGGGTGGCTCAGTCCTTGAGCATCTGCCTTCGGCTCGGGTCATGATCCCAGAGTTCTGGGATCGAGCCCTGCATCTGGCTCCTTGCTTCGCGGGAAGCCTGCTTCTCCTTCTCCCAATCCCCCTGCTTGTATTCCCTCTCTCACTGTGTCTCTCTCTGTCAAAAAAATAAATAAAATCTTAAAAATAAATAAATAAATAAGACCTAAGACCTAGAAGCTACAAAAGAAATAAATATTATAGATATAAAGATAAAAATTTCAAACTTCTATAAAGGAAAAAACTAAACTATCCTAAAGTCAAAACACAATGTTAAAATAACTGTCATTTCATTAAAATTTTAAAAACCTCCAGAAAATTAGCAAGAAAATGATAAAATACTCAAAACAAAAACAATGGGCAAAGAACATGAATAGGCAGTTCACGCAAAAAAAGGAGTCAACTCCCTCCAAAATCACACATTCAAATGAAAATCATAAATTATTTTCACCTATCAAATGGGTGAAAATTAAGAAACTTAATACTCTGTGTTATAAGAATGTAAGAAAATAGGTCCCTCCAAACTTTGTTGATGGAAATATGAATTTAGTACAACCTTTTGGAAAGTCATTTGGAAAATCAATCACAGAGGAAAAAAAATCAATCAAAAACCCCAAATCAAACCATGTCACTCTGCTCAAAGGCCCTTAGTGGTCCCATTTCCATCAGTCAAAAGCAACCACCTCCTTAGTGGATTATCTGGACCCCACTGCCTGTCCCACCTCATCATCCATGACTGCTCCTGACTTACTGGGCTTCACCACATTTGCCCCAGCCCACCTGACACACACACACCCTCCATACTCCCACATCACAGACTGGGCCCTGGTCATCCATTCCATCTACCAGACACAACGGCTCCCTCTCCAATCTCCTTCAGGTCATTGCTTAAACATTATGTTCTACTGATGCTTCCCCTGACTCACCCTTATTTAAAACCAATACCCACCCAGATTCCCTAGCTCCCTTTCCAGGCGTATCTCCACCTTGTGCTCTACCCATTTTACTTCTTGGTTTAATGTATCTCCCTCAGCTAGACTGTAAAGGGCAACATGGCAGGGATTTTGGTCGGTTTTGCTTAAGTGTTATATCCCAGCATGTAAAACAGTGTCTGACACACAAGAGCTACTGGAACATCTGCTGAATAAATAAATGGATGAACTGCAGGTATACTACATTCCAAGTCCTGTAAACAGCCGAGTGCAAATACCAACCCCTACACTCCCCAACACACTGAGCACTGAGCAGGAGAGGAACGCTGAGATATGATTCAGGCTCAACTGTAAACTGAGTTGGGGGGTCATACCTGGGTGGGCAAACAGAGGGAAGCTGCTTGAAACGACTCCAACAATCTCAATTTCTTTCACTTTATAACAAACTAGTACCTTTTCCATCATACACCACCAGCAAGACACCCTATTTCCTACAGGTCATCTAAGAATGCTGTAACAAGGCCCAGTAAATACGCAGATGGAGAACAAATTGCCCTTTGTTACTGGCTTTTTACAATGATCTTACTATCCTTAAATACCTTCTAGAAAGGGAAAAAATTATGGGCCTTCATTTCTTCTGTGAGATAAAATCTCCACCTACAACATCTCCAGTTTCACAACTGACTACAGGTACACACAGTCCAAGAGAACACTAACTAGGAGTGAGGACTCTAACCAGCTCTGCAATACAGAGCTGGCTGTGTGTCCTCCGTCTCCTTGACAATAAAATAGATGGGGACTACTCAGCCTCCAAGGCTGCTTCTAGCAACCAAAACTCAGCTATGATTACTGATGGAAACACAAGTTGTAAGGTAACAGCTGACATCCATGATGGGGAATTCAGAAGCACCCTCTATCTTCAGCAGCTATCCTTGCTACAGCTGAATCCCTTAACTTCCCAAGCCTCCCATTCCTCCATAACCACCTTGTGGGGTACTAAAAGACGTCTTGGGTTTTGTGGAATTGTCCTTTATTTCCCCCTAGTTCTTTTGGCTTAATTCCTGCTACTTTATCAGGATCCAGTCAGTTTTTGTTGTGGTTTGATATTTCAGAAATTTGTGACTTGGGAGGTGGGGAGAGACTTCAACTCAACCTTGGAATTCAGGATACCTTGGGACCAGGAAGGCTTGTGGGAAAGCAGCTCCAGCCCACTGGTTCACAATCTCATTTTCCTCCACATTATTTAAATGCAAAGTACATTCACATGAGAAGTCACTTTTTTATGTATAGCAATTCTTGGGTGAACTTGGATCAACAAATCTCTTTGGTTTTATTTTATTTTTTAAAGATTTTATTCATTTATTTGACAGAAAGAGACACAGCGAGAGAGGGAACACAAGCAGGGGGGAGTGGGAGAGGGAGAAGCAGGCTTCCCACCGAGCAAGCTCGATGCAGGACGGATCCTTGGGATCATGACCTGAGCCACCCAGGCGCCCTACATCTCTTTGTTTTTAGTGGCTGGTTCTACCCTCCTGAATGGTGGACATTCAGGATGTGTCTCTTTCATTGCTATTACGAACAGTTGCAGTGACCACCCTTCCTTTCCCTACCAATACACACATCTTCTACATCTTTATACAGGAATGCAAACATCTCTGTAAGATAAATTTCTTCAAGTGGAAATGAAAGATCAAAAGCTTTCTCTGTCAAAAATTTCAACTTCCAGTTCTGTGAAAGTATTATCTGTAAAAAAAAAAAAAAAAACTGCACTCAAAAACTGCACTCTGTGGATGAGACTCTGCGACTGGTTCAGGCCTTCCAGTTTACCGACAAGCATGGGGAAGTGTATCCAGCTGGCTGGAAGCCTGGCAGTGATACCATCAAGCCTGATGTCCAGAAGAGCAAAGAGTATTTCTCTAAGCAGAAGTGAGCGCAGGGCCATTTTAGGGCTGGGCTGTAGTGGGTGGCCATGAAAACAAAATCTCTTTTGTACTATTGTTATGCTTAAAACACAAGACTTGAGACTTTGTGCAGATGTGGTATGGGATGGGACAGGCCTTTCCTGCAGGGGTTGGGGAGTCCAGCCTTTCTTCCTCTGGAGAGAATGGCCTGAACTGTGTTACAGGGCAGGCCAACTGTGATGTACAGTAGTAGGGCAACACTTTTCATCTTCTGTTGTTTCTATTAACCTTGAACTGAGAAAAAAACAAAGAACAAAAAACGAAAGAACTGCAAAACATCAAAAGTGCAATTACACTGTAGCCTCATCCCAGGTAATATTGCTCACTTTTAATCACACAGGGTAAGCAATGAATACAATTTCTTCATGTTCAACAATCTCTTGTGCTTTCTCAAAGTCTATCAGTCATGTTGCAAACTTTAATTCCAAAGACAGAGAATGAGGTATAATTTATTTACGAGGCACCAACAGCATTTCCAAAATTATCCTGTTCTTTATTATGTAACAGGATGTTTTCTCTATTTGTTTTTCTTACTCTATATTTATTCTGAAACCCAAAATGATGGAAGCAAGAAAAAATGATGTGAACAAAATGGGAGGGGAGGAGGGGACTAGAAAGCTACTTAGAAATTACTACCATACACCAACGACAGCTGAAATTAAACTGAAAAACCACAATGTTGAGAGTCTAAAATCCCAGAAAAAGTTCTTAGGATTGTTGCTGGATAGGTAACAAAGCGATTCCAAGAACTGAAACACGTTCCCTATATTTTGTCAGCTTCGTGGGAGGCTGGAAAATTAAGTGGGCAGAAAAAAAATGATCTAACCCGAGATTAAGATAAAGAGCATGCAAAAGATATAATTAAGGAAAATTTTAAAAACAGGAAACAGAATTTAAATACAAGTCTAAACAGTCAAATAGCTGATGGGAACTGTGGTGAGTCAATGTGCTCCTCCTACCTAAACCAATTCAATTTTCATGAGTGCAAAAGGGCCTTTTCTTCATTTCTTTGATGAAATCAGATAATCTCATATTCCCCATACTTTGATAGAACCTAACTGATGTCTGACCTCTGGCTCATCTTATCCAAAGCAGCCAAAGTCACACCGGTCCCAGAAAAGCCTCATGATTTCAAAGGTAATTATACTTTCTCCGATACGGTTTTAAGGGAGACTAATTCAATATTAAAATGTCTAAAGGATTTTTTTAACCAGAAGTCTGACAGGGAGAGATAAAGAACATCACAGAGACTGAGTAGGCCACTTATTTTTTTTCAGATTATAAAAATTCTTTGCTTAGACACTAAGAGAAAGGAAGAAAGAAGAGGAAAGAGAAGTGGGGGGAGGGAAAAATAATTCAAAGATCTTGGGGTCAAAATTTCAAACATCCAAACTAAGATTAATACACAGACAGGTATATATAATACTGAGAGGTATAATTAGAGCAAATTTTAAAATGGAGAATAAACTTCTTTCGGCTGAATTCAGAAGTTCTGAATTTCAAGATAAGACAACCTGCTTAAAGACACTAGATTCTTTCACTGAAACATTGGAAATACCCTAAAATCCATTTGACCATGCTGAGAAATACCATGTGCCAGGAGTATTTTGTTAAATCTCTTTCAAAAGCTGTGTACCTAATTAAACTTGGTATTTGATAAAACATCGGTTGGGGGTGGGGGAGCCAGTCCAACTTCCTCAGGACAACAGTGCATACCAGCAAATGTAAATTATTTTCAAAGGCTCTACAAGCCACATGACTTTGACATGCAGACACAAGAGCATGATCTAAACCAGAGGTCAGCAAACTATTTCTTTCATAGTCTGGATAGCATATATTTCAGTTTGTGGGCTTCATGGTCACATGAATGGGTCACAACTATTCAACCCTATGCGTACAGTGCAAAAGCAGACATGGACAATACCTAAGTAATGTGCATGGCTGCGTTCCAAAGAAACTACATTTATGGACAGTGAAATCTGATTTCATGTCTTCTGACTTTTTTTTCAACCTAATAAAATGTAAAAACATTTCTTAGCTCATAGGCCATACAAAAACAAGCAATGGGTCAAAGCTGGCACATTGGCCATAGTTTGCCAACCCCTGATCTAGGCAATTAAATCAGGCAGAGAGGGATATTTAAACTGTTTCACAAAATATCAGGCATTACCAGAGAAAGTCAGAGTCAGTTGGGGTTAGGAGGGGGCCTTCATTATCTATACACAGAAAGCTATCTAAAGGCAGTTTCTACTGAAATAATTCAAGAAGGGGGGGGAAAGGGTTCTAACAAAGAAAATTAAGTTTCTGACTCTACTGACAGATCAGTAAGCTCTGAGGAAAAGCAGATTTCTAGGGCACTGTCCTATAGCCCATGAGCTCTTGATGTGGGAAACTGTAATTTTACAGGATTTTACACAGGAAGAAAAGAAGCAGCAATTTAACAATCAAGTCAAGGGAAAGAACGGCAACAGGATGATTATAATCAGAGCATAGGGAACTAACTGCAAGCTCTACACAGGCTACATATCCAGAATTCAGGGACAAGGTCATAAAATGGTGACCTCTGAAATTGAAGCCAGTAAGTATCATCAAATAATGAAATTAGCTGTGTGCAAACGTGACCTACCTGAAGAGATGGTTTGTAAGCCTGTTGCTAATGAGAGGACTCCTCCAAAATCTCATCAGACACTAAAAAACAAATAATCTGAGATAAACTGAGCGCTAATTAATCATATCAATCTGTGGCAATGTCATAACAGAAGGATGGAGGTCCACATGGAGAAAGACAAGCCAAAGATAAGACTCTGTGGGTGTTTCTCTGTAGGCCTGGGCAGGTGATGGTGTGCCCCGGCCTACTCTGTGGGCCCATCTTGCTTTGAGGAAGCAAGCTGCCTTGTTGAAGGAGGGTGCCTCCAGGGCATACTGTCCACTCACCACCCACTTCTGGAACAGAACAGCTTCCCAGACTCTCCTACTGACAACTGATGCTCTGGCCAGGCCACCCCAGTGTCTTATCTGCCTTACAGGTTATTTTTCTTCTTATAAATTAAGAATCAGATATTCATAGGCATTAAGTCTCCGATGACTTTGGTGAAGTATGAAGAGCCCCTAAAAACCTCCTGATCATGACCATGGGTGAACAGATAAAAAGAACTTCATACTGTTCTCCCACACAGTTTCGGAAATTGCAAACTGATGGCAAGGCAACTGGTAATACCACAAAGGGACACGTAATGGTGTGAGGCCACCTTGTTCTGCCACCACTAGCTGGTCCCTCTTTGAGAGATGTGCTCTTCAAGAGAGGGTACATAGCCAAGAACACTGAGCTCTGGGAGTCAGACAGCTTGCTTTGAACAAATTCCTGCTCCATGACTTGCTAAACTAAGGTTTCTTAATCTCCCCAAACTCAGCTTCTTCATCTTACAAAACAGACGAAGAAAGGATGTAACTCAGAGAGTTATTGTGAGGATTAAAAGAAAAAATGCATATGAAGCGTGTGGCACAGTGCCTGGCACCTAGAAAGCACTCAACAAATGGTAGTTCTTTTTTGGTACTAGCACTGTCACAATTTTTTATTATTATTAACTGCTACAATGGCAGGAAACCATTTTTGCGGCATTCACTGACACCGGGACTACTCTAGTAGTTGATCCTCACTCACAGCAGAAGTTTCCCTCTTTAGCTGAAACTCTGGAAAGCATTTCCCCTTCTTAGGGCACAACAGCAATTCCAACTCAAGACCCCCAAACAACTTCTTCACAAGCTCTTGACCCAGCTGCAGAACTGCTCCTCCTTCCATAGCTACTACCTTATTCACACAAGCAGATCTGCTCAATCTCATTCCCTGCTTCTGACCAGACTCAGAAACCAGGCCAACTGCCTCAAACCTTCCTACACTTCTTTATATCTTATTACCTCTTCCATTATTATAAAACAAGAGCTCTCCAAAATTATGGCAAGTTTATCATCTACACACTCCTGATGTGAAGATTTTAACATTCCCTTATGCATAGCAGATAGAGAGTGAGCAAGCCATCAGGGAAATGCAAATTAAAGCCACAATCAGAAGTCACTCTGCATCCACTAGAATGGTAATAATTTAAAAAGAGGCAGACAATAACAAGTGTTGGCAAAGATGTAGAAAAACCGGAACTCTCATACACTGCTACTGGGAATGTAGAATGGCAAAGCCCTTATAGAAAGCAACTGGAAATTCCTCAAAAGTTAAACAGTTACCATATGACCCAGCAATTCCACTCCTAGGTATATATGCAAGAGAACTGAAAACACATGTCCACAAAATAAATTAGTACATGAATGTTCATAGCAACATTATCCAAAATAGCCAAAGAGTGTTAGCAACCCAAATATCCATTAATGGATGAATGGATAAACAAAATGTGGTATATCCACACAATGGAATTTCAGTAATAAAAGGGAATGAAGTACTGACTCATGCTACACCATGAATGAACTTTGAAAACACTATGCTAGGTGAAAAAAAGCCAGACACAAAAGGCCACATATTTTTATGATTCCATTTAAATGAAATGTCCAGAATAAGCTAATTCAGAGAGATAGAAAGTAGACTGGTGGTTGCCAGGTGATGAAGGGGTTGGCAGGAAATGAGAAATGACTGCTAATGGGTATGGAGTTTCTTTTGTGGAGGACAAAAATGCTCATTAAATTGATTGTGGTGGTGCATATACTAAAAACCACTGACTATACACATTAAACAGGTAAATTGCATGGTATGTAAAGTTTATCTTCGTGGAGTTGCTATGCAGTAAGTAAAAGATAAATAAACGTATGCTAAAGCAACAATGACAAATGCGCCAGAGAGGAGAGGAGTGGAGTCCCTTGGGTCAATAGGAAACATGGGAATAAAATCAGCCAACAAAGTCATGAAAACTTCCTCAAAACCCACAGACTGCAAATCTATTTTTAAAAGCCACTCAAATCAAACATCTGTTAGCTTTCCAAGTGACTCCAAAACATTTTCATTACTCTAGTTATAGACTATATAAACACAGTATCTTACAAATGTACTCTTATTTAATGGCTTGTTTGTTTGTAGTCTGAGTAACTCTGATAGCACAGCCTGCAGTATAGAGGATACAGAACTAGTCATACCTATCATATTTAATTCATTTACTTATTCAATAAACATTTATTATATACCTACTATGTGCCAGGCAGTGTCCCAGTTGTCAGGGATGCAAAGATGGCTGAGACACAAGCCCTCCTCTCAAGCACCTCACTGCATCCTGGGCTGAGAGTTATAACAGAGTTAAGAAAACATTCTGACTCCTATGGCTGCAAATGAAATAAACTCCTAACAGACGTGTTTCAATGAAGATGATGATACAAAATATTTACAATGCAATGACCATTAACCCTACAGTGACCAGTCCTCCTGAGCAGCGGCTTACCTGTTGACATGCTCCTCCCAGTCCTCAGGTGGAGGAGGGGCATCTGCATCGGTCCTGGCGAAGATGACATGCCGTTCACACTCATTCATCACGCTGCGTGCCTTCTGATTGTCATAGAGCGGCACAGGGGTTGATGTGACTGTCTCCACATCTATTGGGACGTCTGATTCACTGTAAACAGGTGAGGAAATAGGACCAGGCCACACGTAGTTCACACAACACAGGTGTTTAACGATCATCTGGTTGCCAAAAAATGACTCTTTAATATAATCAGCTTGAAAGTATGTATAAGCACATTATACCCACAAGAAAAGTATGATCCAAAATCATCTTTCCCACACTTATCTAGATCTCTGCCCTTTGACATGCTGTTATGTGCTGGGGGAACACAAAGTCATTTTAAAATGTGTCCATATGGGACGCCTGGGTGGCTCAGTTGGTTGGACGACTGCCTTCGGCTCAGGGCATGATCCTGGAGTCCCGGGATCGAGTCCCACATCAGGCTCCCAGCTCCATGGGGAGTCTGCTTCGCTCTCTGACCTTCTCCTCGCTCATGCTCTCTCTCACTGTCTCTCTCTCTCAAATAAATAAATAAAATCTTTAAAAAAATAAATAAATAAAATAAAATGTGTCCATATAAAAAAATGACAGCTATTTTTCTTCAAAAAAAAAAAATTCCATTAGAAAACAGCTGACTGCCTACATGTACTTTCCAATACAGTAACTATAAGCCACATGCAACTGCTAATATTCATAAAAATTAAGCAGAATTAAAAATTCAGCCAGATTTTAAGTGCTCAAGAGACATGTGGCTAGCAGCTACCATATTAGACAGCACAGATACAGTAGGTTTTTCTTTTTTTCTTTTTTTTTTTTTTAAAGATTTTATTTATTTATTTGAGAGAGACAGTGAGAGAGAGCATGAGCGAGGAGAAGGTCAGAGAGCGAAGCAGACTCCCCATGGAGCTGGGAGCCTGATGTGGGACTCGATCCCGGGACTCCAGGATCATGCCCTGAGCCGAAGGCAGTCGTCCAACCAACTGCGCCACCCAGGCGTCCCCAGTAGGTTTTTCTTATTGCAAAGAGTTCTGTTGGGACAGTGCTAGTTTTAAATTATTCACACAAACTTTCCCTTTCATTAGCAAGTCAACTGGTAGCTAATTATATGCTATAAAAGCCTATGATTGTCTAAGACAGATCACCTGGAATGTAGACACCTTAGTTATTTAACTCACTGTATAAGAAGCCTAGAACAGAAACAAACAGAAATGGATATGTGATGGATCTTTCATATTTTAAAATGTTACTAATGAAATCCTACTGCCGTAAGGGTTTTCACTGCACCAAATTAGTCACTCAAAATACTATGCCAATCAAAATGGTCTACTGGCTGTCTATCAAACATTGCTTTAACTTTTTTTTTAATTTTTTTTTAAGATTTTATTTGTTTATTTGACAGATAGAGATCACAAGTAGGCAGAGAGGCAGGCAGAGAGAGAGGAGGAAGCAGGCTCCCTGCAAAGCAGAGAGCCTGATGCGGGGCTCGATCCCAGGATCCTGGGATCATGACCTGAGCCAAAGACAGAGGCTTTAACCCACTGAGCCACCCAGGTGCCCCTTGCTTTAACTTTTTGATCCCGATGATGATCTTAATGCATCTATTCCTAATGGCTGGAATAATTACATCATTATGAAATGAAGTGAAATATGTGCGGCTAGATTTGGTGGTCAGTGAAAGAGCTAATTATCTCCTCTGGACCAGACACTGGGCTCAGCATTTAGACTTATATGCCTAAAAGAGAACTCCAGATTTCACCATTCCTAACCTATCCCCCACTGCCCCATCCCCAGTCTTCCTCAACCCAAGGTACCACTAAACTACTCAAGCCAATAATCTGACTCATCCTAATTTCACTTTTCCTTTAACCCTGGCCTATGTTTCCAATTCATCACAGAAGGTGCCAATAATTTGACTCATCCTAATTTCACCTTTCCCTTTAACCCTGGCCTGTGTTTCCAATTCATCACAGAAGGTGCCGCTGGCTCCACCTATGAAATGTATATCAAGGTCATCCTTTTTCTTCATCTGTACTATTCCCGCCTCTACTCAACCTATCGTGATCTCTGACCCCCACTACTATAATGGTCTCCTAGCAGGTCTTCCATTTCCACTCCTGAACTCTATCTATTCAACAGAAATTCAAAGAGATCTTTTAAAAATATAAACTCAATCTCTAGTTTAAAATCCTTCAATGACTCTTAGTTAGCATCAAATTCCTACATAAGGCAGCCTCCACTAACTTCTTCCCTAGCTCCCACTAACACCCTCACTACAACAATATTCCTGACACAACCACCTACAGAGAGTCCCTAGAACATGCTAATCCCCACTTTTAGGACCTATATGTGACAATGTATAAAAGGAAATGATTTTCTAAGTGCTGAAATGAGCAAGTCCACAGAATCTCACTTTAAGAAAATACCGTAAGATCTGAACACAGGAGTTTCAAAGTTAGGAAGAAGCTGGGGCACCTGGGTGGCTCAGTGGGTTGGGGCCTCTGCCTTCAACTCAGGTCGTGATCCCAGGGTCCTGGGATGGAGCCTCGGGCTCTCTGCTTAGCAGGGAGCCTGCTTCCCTTTCTCTCTCCCTGCTTGCTTCTCTGCCTACTTGTGATCTCTGTCAAATAAATAAATAAAAATCTTAAAAAAAAAGTTAGCAAGAAGCTTTAAAGGAGCTCTTAGGAGTTATGCCCCAGGCCAGAGGCATCAAGATTGTCCTTAAAGGTCACAATCCCCACCCTGTTACAACTAAAACATCCAACAAAATGTTGCCCTCACCGAGAAAGGAAAGAAAACCCCCTATTATATTCATGTTTAAACACACATCATGGTACCTCTAGCTCATTAAGGCTCAATGAGAGATGTAAAGAAACAAAATACAAGATCTCTATTCAACAAACCTAAAACCTGTCCTAGAGGAAAGATCAGACATTTGATTAGATTAAAACAAACAAACAAACAAAATCTCTTCCCTCCCTAAATAAAGTTTACAAACTTAAGGGTATGATGTGATCATCAAAACAGAGTATGTCAACCAATCCTGATACAAAATTAGCATACCTTAAAGCTCAAAAGAACTACTAAACAAGTTTATTTAGGCCAAATGTAATTGTATCACATATTACATAGTAAGTTTATGAAAAAAATTCCTTCCCCTATAATGTAGGCCAGTTGAAAATACAATTAGACCTAGGAATGGTTTACATCAACCCGTGGGTGACAAACTAAGAGAGAAAGCAAGGTAGAATATATCTTGCAATATGCTTCTAAACGTTACTGCGTGAAGCCATGAAAAGGAAATCACATTACCTCAAATCATCGCCAGTGTTGGAGCAAGCCAGAGCACCAGAGTAAAGGAAATGAGTCTAATTCTGAGAGGCAATTTTTAAAAATCAATTCTTCTTTTTTCATCACCAGCTAAAGAATCCTCTTTCCACACAAGTCCTATTAACTATGTGGAATATGTTGTCTGCTTTCCTAACTTGTTAGATGTCTTGAACGCAGAGGTCAACATATAGGTGGGATAACCTCACACTGCTTAACAGAGATGCTGAAAGTAAATATCCCAGGCCCCCATACAATCTCCCACAATAAAATCCTTTCTAATCCCCACACTTGATTACTGTGCAGTTAGAGGGCAAGGGCAACCCTTAGGAGAGAAGCCCAAACTCACATGGTACTTTCGTGTTGCCTCCGGGGAGTAACAAAGAGCATGCGTGTGGGGCGAGCACTACTGGCATCTGGGTGGGCACTCCATGGCTTGGCATAGCTATGATCCAGAAAAACCAGGTCCAGCTCCCGCTCGTGCACTGAAAGCTGAAAGAGCAGCGAGGTGCCCATGCGCCGCGCTGATGTCTGGAAGTCCCTCTCCCCACCCCGGTGGGCCATGTCAGTAGAGGGCCAGCAAGTCAGAGAATGGGTATCTGCATGCTAGTCACCTGCAGTAAAAAGTTCCGGTTTAAGTCAATTCAGAGATTCTTAATTTCTTCCAACCTAGAATAATATCTAATACACTTACTTTTGTGACGTTCTATCATTCATAATTGAGTATCCATTACACCGCAGACCCCTGCCCACCATAGGAAGGGCTCCTGAGATCCCACACCCAAAAAACGCTACTGATACCAAAGGCTCCTCCATACTCAAGGCCTACAAAAATTGTTTCCTGGACAGCTGACTGATTCCACTATTCTTCATAAAGGCCTCACATGGGCACATACAAAACTTGGCTGGCCAGCACCACAAATTCCTATACAGGCAAGGAAGGGTTTTGGCAAACAGGAATGACAAACATTCATTTTTCCAAAGCTAAGGGGGTCCCTCGCTCCCTTGCTTCACACCATTCCCTAAGAGCGGGAGCACCCCAGTAACAGCGCAACGTGGGCCTCTAGGAAGCCCTTCAAGACTCTTCTCTTATGTTAAAAGTTTTGCAACTACTTCTTAATATTCTGGAGTCCTTAAAATATCCAAATGAGAGCTCCAGCCCAAAGGCTGCAGCAAAATGCTGTTCCAGGAAGGCCCCTCTCCCCGCGCCAGGGTGGGCATTCCCCCGCAAACCGCCCCGTCCTCCACGTACCCCTCCCGGGGTCTCGCCACTGAGCCTTGAAACGCCCATCTAGTAGCAGGGCTTATAATTCGCACTGTACGGACTGAGGCGTCTGCTCAGTGGGAGATGAAGTGACTTGGCCAAGGTCACGGTGAGTTCGTGACGAGGAGGAGCCGCCTCGCACCCGGCTCCCGCCCGCGTCACGGGCCCGGGCCCGACCGGGCTCCCGCGTCACGGCTGCCCAGGTCCGTCCCCGGCCCAACGCGCCCGTCCAACCCCAGTTGCCCTGGCCCCGGACTCCAGCCTCTGATCCCCGCATGCCCCGGGAGTCCCGAATCCCTCCCCGAGACCCCCGCTCGCCCCGACCCGGGCCACGACCCGTCGGACCCGCCACCGCGCCGGGGCCGGCCTTCCCTCACCCGCAATCGCCCGGCCGCGCGCTCGGCCCGGGCCGGATCCCTGCGCGCGTGCGCGTTACCGCCTCCATGCCCGGTGCCCCGCAAAACGCGGAAGCGGATTATCTCCTGTGGAGGGCGGTGAGAGGCAAAACCCGGAAAGGGTGTGGCTGCGACCACAAAGGCAGGAGGAGGAGCGACAGAAGAGTAGAAAGTCAGCATTAAGTCCAGAGTTGAGATCACCGTCCTGCTGCTGAGGAGTTTAAGGAGGCAGCGCAGCTCAAGGTTGAGATCGGACTTGGCGGGTTGGAGTCTCAGCTCCAACGCATAACTCCACGGCTTTATGACCCCAGCGAGATCTCAGCGTCCACCCCTCATCTCTAAATGTGCCAGTTCTTCACCGGGCGGCTGAGAGAATGAAATGGATAATTCTGGGACCTGATAGGAGCACGAATAGATCTCAGGATGGTCATTACCATGAGGGACCCCCAGAGTGTCCTACAAGAAGAAAGATGTACCACAAAGGGACTGAGTTGCTGTCATGAAGGGGGAGTCACCTAAGGTTGGTCTCTGAAGGACCAGGTCATTACAGAGGGATTGGAAAGGTTAGTAAGGACCCAGATAGGGATAGCCAATTGGCCAAGTACAACCCTACACCATTTTCTCTGGTCTACCCACTGCTTTCTTAAAATTTTAATTACAAACTTTTTTTTTTTTTTTTTTTTTTTTGAGAGAGAGAGAGAGAGTGCGTGCGTGGGGGGGGAGGGGCAGAGGGAGAGAGACAGAGTTTTTTTTTTAAACTAACATATAATGTATTATTAGCCCCAGGGGTACAGGTCTGTGAATTCTCAGTCTTACACATTTCACAGCACTTACCATATCACATATCCTCCCCAATGCCCATCACCCAACCACCCTATCCCTACTCCCCCACCCCCCAGCAACTCTCAGTTTCTTTCCTGAGATTAAGAGTCTCTCATGGTTTGTCTCCCTCCCAATCCCATCTTGTTTCATTTTTTCCCTCCATACCCCACAAATTCCCCTCCCTGCCTCTAAAATTCCTCATGTCAGAGAGATCATATGATAATTGTCTTTCTCTGATTGACTTATTTCACTCAGCATAATACCCTCTAGTTCCATCCACATGGTTGCAAATGGCAAGATTTCACTCTTGATGTCTGCATAGTATTCCATTGTATGTATATGTGTGTGTATGTATATATATTTGTGTGTGTGTGTGTGTATACATACACACACATATATATACCACTTCTTCTTTATCCATTCATCTGCTGATGGACATCTAGGTTCTTTCCATAGTTTGGCTATTGTGGACATTGCTGCTAAAAACATTTGGGTGCACGTGCCCCTTCAGATCACTATGTTTGTATCTTTAGGGTAAATACCCAGTAATGCGGTTGCTAGGTTGTAGGGTAGCTCTATTTTCAACTTTTTGAGGAATCGCCATAGTGTTTTCCAGAGTGGCTGCACCAGCTTGCATTCCCACCAACAGTGTAGGAGAGTTACCCTTTCTCTGCATCCTCACCAGCACCTGTTGTTTCCTGACTTGTTAATTTTAGCCATTTTGACTGGTGTGAGGTGGTATCTCATTGTGGTTTTGATTTGTATTTCCCTGATGCCGAGTGATATGGAGCACTTTTTCATGTGTCTGTTGGCCATCTGGATGTCTTCTTTGCAGAAATGTCTGTTCATGTCCTCTGCCCATTTCTTGACTGGATTCTTTGTTCTTTGGGTGTTGAGTTTGATAAATTCTTTATAGATTTTGGATGCCAGCCCTTTATCTGATATGTACTTTGCAATTATCTTCTTCCATTCCGTCACTTGTCTTTTGGTTTTGTTGACTGTTTCCTTTGCTGCGCAAAAGTTTTTGATATTGATGAAGTCCCAATAGTTCATTTTTGCCCTTGCTTCCCTTGCATTTGGTGGTGTTTCTAGGAAGAAGTTGCTGCGGCTGAGGTTGAAAAATTTGCTGCCTGTGTTCTCCTCAAGGATTTTGATGGATTCCTATCTCACATTGAGTTCTCTCATCCATTTTGAGTCTATTTTTGTATGTAATGTAAGGAAATTGTTCAGCTTCATTCTTCTGCATGTGGCTGTCCAATTTTCCCAACACCATTTGTTGAAGAGACTATCTTTTTTCCATTGGACATTCTTTCCTACTTTGTCAAAGATTAGTTGACCATAGAGTTGAGGCTCCATTTCTGGGCTCTCTATTCTGTTCCATTGATCTATGTGTCTGTTTTTGTGCCAGTACCATACTGTCTTGATGATGACAGCTTTGTAATAGAGCCTGAAGTCTGAAATTGTGATGCCACCAACTTTCGTCTTCTTTTTCAACATTCCTCGGCTATTCAGGGTCTTTTCTGGTTCCATATAGATTTTAGGATTATTTGTAGGGAGAGAGAATCTTAAGCAGACTCGCAGCTGGGCACAGATCCCAGGCAGGGCTTGATCTCAAGACCCTGAGGGCATGACCTGAGCCAAAATCAAGAGTTGGGTACTTAACAGACTGAGCCATCAAGGTTCCCCTAATTGTAAACTTTTTTTAAAAAGATTTTATTTTTTATTTAATTATTTATTTGTCTGCGCACAAGCAGGCAGAGTGGCAGGCAGAGGTGGAGAGAGAGGCAGGCTGGACTGAGCCACCCAGGTATCCCAGCAAACTTTTTTTTTTTAAGATTTTATTTATTTGACAGTCAGAGATCACAAGTAGACAGAGAGAGAGGAGGAAGCAGGTTCCCTGCTGAGCAGAGAGCCTGATGTGAGGCTTGATCCCAGGATCCTGGGACCGTGACCTGAGCCGAAGGCAGAGGCTTTAACCCACTGAGCCACCCAGGCGCCCCACCTGCAAACATTTTTAAGCTAGGGTGATTTCATGTAAAAACCCAGATTTCTGGACACTCTTAAGAAGCTGGAGGCTGTGGCAGCGTATGACTTCCAGCGTGGTAGGCATGGGGGCTGCCTATCCCCTTACTCTGGCCACCTTCACTAGGCATCCTTGGCCCCCCTGGCATTTGATTCATTACCCAGCCCTATACCACAAACATTCACACACACCCCACCTCCAGGCTAGATGCAACCATCGGTGTTCCTAGGGTGGAAAACAAAATCAAGAGTCAGGTCCAGTCATTCTAGGGTGATTAGTCAATTGGTTCAACTCATTTTGGTTGCCTCTCGGGGCAGGAGTGAGTCAACTGAAATAATGTTGATAGAAGTAGGTGCAGAGACTAGACCAAAGAAACAAACACAATACTTCAGAGGGCCTGTGCAATGCAACACAGAGTCCCCTGGTGCCCAGAACAAAGATGGGAGGTTGGGGAGTGGGGAGGCAGGAGAGAGAAAGGAGGTAAACTGATCATTTCACAGTTCTGGACTGCTTCCAACAGGATAGTGAGACTTTTCTTTTTTTTTTTTTTTAAAGATTTTATTTATTTATTTGACAGAGAGAAATCACAAGTAGATGGAGAGGCATGCAGAGAGAGAGAGAGGGAAGCAGGCTGCCTGCTGAGCAGAGAGCCCGATGCGGGACTCGATCCCAGGACCCCGAGATCATGATCTGAGCCGAAGGCAGCAGCTTAACCCACTGAGCCACCCAGGTGCCCCAATAGTGAGCCTTTTCTATAGCAGAGATGTCAAACCCTTAGTGCTAGCTTTACAGGGGTTTTTCCAGTGTTTTGGCAGACGTGATTAATCAATCACAGTCCACTGACCCCAGATGCAACTTCAAAATCATTTTCTCCACACAGGACTCCAGGCTGTCACCACCAATTGATTAGATTTGGCCATCTCCTCTCTAAAATCCCTTTCCTTCCTTTGATATCCTGGAGGATACACCTGGTATTCATTCATTCACAAATATGTCTTCAATTCCTACTATGCAATAAATACTGTCCTAGGTCCTGAGGATACAGCTCTGATGAGGCTCGCTTCTTTTTGATCTAATAATTGTTTAATTTATAATTGTGAAAATAAGGGCTAACATTTAGAGAATGCCAAACACTCTGAATGGCTTTACATGGTAGGTTTTATTATATCCAGAGAGGAAAAGTATTTTGCCCAAGGTTACATAGCTAGTAGATATCAAAGGCATAACTGGAAACCAGTCTGGCTCCAGAACCTAGGCATTTGACTGCTCACAACTCTACTCCCCACCATACCTACTGTGATTAGTTAAAGGGCGAGTTGATGAGCATACAGAACAGTGAGCCAGCCTTGGCTTAGGTGATGGAGTAGATGTGCCTGTGAAGGTGACATATGAAACTGAAACCAAGAGGAGAAAGAAGTAACATGGTAGACCCTGGGAGAGAAGATTTCTAGGAGAAGGAATGGTGGGGCCGGGGGGCGGGGGGGATGCCCTGAGAGACAGAAGGGAGCTTGATAACATTAAAAAAAAAAAGTGAAAATAGTGTAATTAGGAAACAGTAGGTCAGCAAGTTGAAAGAAATGAAGTTGAGAAAGAGACATAAGCCAGAGCCTGTAGGGCCCTATATGTCACAGTAAGAATTTTGGTACTGACCATAGATTGCTTATTTTAACTTTCCTGTATTTGGTAAAGAGTGGATCCTCAAAGTCAGGGGCATTAACCTTCTTTGTATCCTTCAGGGAATATAGCCCAGGATATAGGGGGTAGTTTCTGTATTGACTGATTGAAGACTGATGGATTAGTTGACTGATACCAAGGCACCAAGGCAGGACACCAAGGCAAGAGACATGGTTCAAGATGAAAAATAAATCTTTACCACTTCACATCCACTAGGATGGCTAAAAACTCAGTGGTGACACCAAAAACATGGTAAGAGACCCTGGCTGGCTCAGTCAGAAGAGCATGCGACTGACTCTTGATCTTGGGGTTGTAAATTGAGCCCCATGTTGGGTGTAGAGATTACTAAAAAAATAAAGAATAAACCTTAAAAAAAAAAAAAAACAGGTATACCACAGAGCTACTGAAGGATGACGGAAGACGTGGTCAGACTTCCAAGATATGCAAGCAAAAGAAAAAACAGAGCAAATCTTAACTTAGAGGAAAACACAAAGTTACAGAAAAAAGGATATGGGGGCACCCAGGTGGCTCAGTTGGTTAAACATCTGACTCTTGGTTTCAGTTCACATTGTGATCTCATGGGTGGTGAGATGGAGCCCCAGGTTGGGCTCCATGCTCAGTGAGGAATCCACTTGAAGATTCTCTCCCTCTGCCCCTCCCCCCACTCACACTTGCTTGCTCTCGCTCTCTCTCTCTCAAATAAATAAATTAAAAGAGAGAGAGAGAAAGGATATGGAATTAGAGTATAGTTGACCCTTGAAAAACACGGGGGTCAGGGACATCGACCACCCCACTTTGCACAGTCAGAAAATCCATGTATAACTTTTGACTTCCCCAAAACTTACCTACTAAGAGTCTACTATTGACCGGAAGTCTTACCAATAACATAAATGGTCAATTAACTCTTACTTTCTATATGTGTTATATAACTATAGTCTAACAATAAAGTAAACTAGAGGAAAGAAGGTGTTAAAAAAATCATAGGATTGGGACACCTGGGTGGCTCAGTTAGTTAAGCGTCTGCCTTCAGCTCAGGCCATGATCTCAGGGTCCTGAGACAGAGTCCTGTTTCAGGCTCCCTGCTCAGTGGGGAGTCTGCTTCTCCCTTTCCCTCTGCTCCTCCTGCCCTGCTCATGCTCTCTTGTGCATGCTTTCTCTCTCCCAAATAAATCTTTAAAAGAAGAAAAAAAAATAATGAAGAGAAAATAAATATACAGTACTGCACTGTATTTATTGAAAAAAATCTACATACAAGTGGACCCATGCAGTTCAAACCCGTGTTGTTCACAATGGAAAAATTATACAATTAAACTGACTTTAAGAATAGCAGCCTGGGGGACGCCTGGGTGGCTCAGTTCATTAGGCGATTGCCTTCGGCTCAGGTCATGATCCCAGTGTCCTGGGATCGAGTCCCACGTCGAGCTCCTTGTTCTGTAGGGAGCCTGCTTCTCCCTCTGCCACTCTGTCTGCCTGTGCTCTCTCTCTCTCTCTCTGACAAATAAATAAAGTCTTAAAAAAAAAAAAACATTTAAAAAAAAATGGCAGCCTGGGGGTGCCTGGGTGGCTTAGTGGGTTAAACCTCTGCCTTTGGCTCAGGTTATGATCTCAGGGTCCTGGGATCGAGCCCCACATCGGGCTCTCTGCTCAGAGGGGAGCCCGCTTCCCCCTTTCTCTCTGCCTGCCTCTCTGCCTACCTGTGATCTCTTTCTGTCAAATAAACAAATAAAATCTTAAAAAAAAAATGGCAGCCTGGAGCACAGCAAAAAGTTGTAGTGTTTTAATTCCATTCCCAACTCTTGTTGTGTCTTGTTTCTTTAAATTTATCACTGTTACCACAAAGTTTGAAAGCTTCTTATAATGTGAATAGCAAAATTCTGGTATACTGTAGCTTAAGAGTACCTATCTCAGTGTGCCTGGGTGGCTCAGTTCTTGATTTCAGCTCAGGTCCTGATTCAGGGCTCTGAGATCAAGCCCTACAACAGGCTCCATAGTATGGAGCCTGCTTATGATTCTCTCTCTCTCTCTCTCTCTCTCTCCCTCTACCTCCACTCTCTCTCTCTCTCTTAAAATATAAAGGAAAAAGAATACCTGTCTCTCGGAGGAAAGTGTTATAATGTTAAAGAAAAGGGCCGAATACACTGCGTGTACCTACAGTTTAATCTTTGAATGTATGTTGTTTGATCAGCTCCCTTCTGTGTGATGGTACCATGCAGAGAGTCAAATCCTTGTGATGTTTTGTGTGGCTACAGACTTTGACAACATGTAAAAAAATGTGTAAAGCAAGTTTGTATGATTGAGGAATCAGACTTATTGAATTTTATTATTGAAAGTTGAAATTTGGGGCGCCTGGGTGGCTCAGTGGGTTAAAGCCTCTGCCTTCGGCTCAGGTCATGATCCCAGGGTCCTGGGATTGAGCCCGGCATCGGGCTTTCTGCTCAGCGGGGAGCCTAGTTCCTCCTCTCTCTCTGCCTGCCTCTCTGCCTACTTGTGATCTCTGTCAAATAAATAAATAAAATCTTTAAAAAAAAAAAAAGAAAGAAAGTTGAAAGTTGACATGTATGAACAAGAACAATACTCTTTTCATGGGGGGAAAAAGAAACCCCTGTTGTTCAGAGGTCAACTGTATATTCCTTGATCTGCAGTGAAACAGTATACATCATCATCATAATGAAAAGACTGAGTGTAGTTTTAGTCCCCAGATGAGGGGTAATTGTATTGGGAGAAGAGGATGTGGCAAAGGCAGAGTGTGAGAAAGCTAAACTCCCCATGTGCATAATAAACAGCAGTAGCAATGTCTGAAAGTGATGAATTGGGAATTTGGAGAGAGAGAAGCTGGGGGGGGGGGCCAGGAAGGAGGGAGGGACAGGGTAAGAGCTGACTTAAGAGCCAGTGTCTTGAGTTGCAAAATTCAAGGGATGCTGTTTAGAAACACAGAGGTTAATACCAGAAGAAATGACCCAGAATGAAGAGTGCCTGCCACATGTATCCCAACGTCTATTCTCTCTCTCTGGCACATATCCTGGGCCAAGATTCTGTTCTTTTTCTATTTATTTTTCCCATCAGTGCTTTGTAAGAATTCATAATTTCCCTCTGCCCCCGTTCCTTCCTTAGCACATCACTCTTAGCATTTTTCATTCTTCTCTATTTGGGAGGAGATAAATGATATCTTCTTGCATTTCTTTGATTGTTTTTTAAGATTTTATTTATTTGACAGAGAGAGACAGCCAAATTGGGAACACAAGGAGGGGGAGTGGGAGAGCAAGAAGCAGGCTCTTCGCTGAGCAGAGAGCCCCAATGTGGAGCTCAATCCCAGAACCCTGGAACTATGACCTGAGCCAAAGGCAGATGCTTAACAACTGAGCCACCCAGGTGCCCCCATTTCTTTATTAATGGACTTGAATTTTTTTTTAATTTCTCTCTCTCTCTCTTTTTTAAAAGATTTTATTTATTTATTTGACAGACAGAGATCACAAGTAGGCAGAGAGGCAGGCAGAGGTGGGGGGGGAGCAGGTTCCCCACTGAGCAGAGAGCCCGATGCGGGGCTCTATCCCAGGACCCTGAGATCATGACCCAAGCCAAAGGCAGAGGCTTAACCCACTGAGCCACCCAGGCGCCCCTCTCTAACTTTTTTTTTTCTTTTTTTGGTTTTGAATCCATTTTGGCAAAGTGATCAATTGTATCTTGCTGAATTTCTTTGATTATTAAAGAAACTGATTTTTTTTTCATTTTGTTTGTCCATTTGAGCATTCACCTGTTATAAACTTTCCCTCATCTTTCTTGGGAGTATTAATCTTTTCCTTTCTAAATTATAAAAGCTCGTGGTTGGGGCACCTTGCTGGCTCAGTCGGCAGAACATGCAACTCTTGATCTCGGGGTTGTGAATTCAAGCCCCGTGTTAGATATAGAGATTACTTTAAAAAAATAAAATCTTAGGGGAGCCTATGTGGCACAGTTGGTTGAGTGTCCAACTCTTGGTTTCAGCTCAGGTCATGATCTCAGGGTCATGGGACTGAGACTGGTGTCAGGCTCTGTGCTAAGCTTACAGACAGCTTGAGACTCTCTCTCCTTCTCCCTCTGCCCCTCCTTCCCAAAAAAGATAGATAGATAGATAGATAAAAGCTTTTAAAATTTCTATTTAGAAAATTCTCACTTTAAAAATGCTAATATTCTGGCCATTAGGTATATGGTATATGTTCCCTACTTTGGTATTATCTTTAAAGGTATATTTTTCTGCACAGAAATTTTAAATATTTTGCAGTCAAATCTATCAGCTGTTCCCTTTCCAGAGTTTGCCTTTTATGTCATAATGCTTAGTTTGGAAAATTATGAACAAAAGCAAAAACTTTGTATTGTATTTAGATTTTGAGAAAAACTGTCAGAAAGAGCATTTTCTTGTTATATCTGCCGCACCAGAAAGCAACTGTAGCACCAAGATCCCGAGACGGCTTTTTGCTCTTTAAAGACCATGTTTCTTTTAGAAGGCATAAAAAGTGGAGCACCTAGGTGGCTCAGTCAGTTAAGCGTCTACCTTCAGCTAAGGTCATAATCCTGGGATCCTGCATTCGGGCCCTGCATCAGACATTGGATAGGGCTCCCTGCTCAGTGGGGGGTCTGCTTCTCTCTGCCCTCACTCTGCTTGTGCTCTCACTCTGTCTCTCTCCCTCTCAAATAAATAAAATCTTTAAAAAAAAAAGGCATAGTAAGCTTACTGTTCTGTTGTTTCATCAACTAATATACATTTTTAAAACATCCGCTAATCTTCCTGCTATTGGAGAAGTTGTAATTTATACAATATTAAAAACTGAAGCAAAACAAAACAAAAAAAAACAAAAAACCCTTAGTGTAGATGAGACAAAAACAAGTAACCCAGCTCCATCCCCATGATGAGGGGTCTTGAGAGCTATCAAGATACCACAGCAAAATTGTATTGACCTTGAGATTTTTTTAAAACCTTAAAATTAGTTGGCATAAAAGCTCATCAATTAAAAATTCATTTCCCTTTGTTAAAGACAGACTCCTATTTGGACCTAGGCTTCCTTTAGGAAAAAGGAGGCCTGGGGGGCCTGGGGAGCTCAGTGGTATTAGTGTTCAACTCTGGGTTTCAGCTCAGGCCGTGATCTCAGGGTCATGAGATCGAGCCCTCTGTCAGGCTCCATGCTCAGCATGAAGTCTGCTTAAGACTCTCTCCCCCTCTGCCCCAAACCCCTGCTCTCTCTCTCTCTCTCTCACGGAAATAAATAAATCTTCAAAAAAAAAAAAGGAGGCCTACATGTTTGCTTATGCATTAGGAAGGGCTTTTCCTGAATTGTCCTTGAAATGGTCTTTGATTTCCTTATTCCTTTCCTCACATCACCTCACCTTTCTTATTTTTTTATCTAAATTGTGGGACTTTGGCAATGATTCACTCCAGATAACTTGCTTATTTATATAACGAGGAAAGACTACCCTTATACCTGATCGTGAGATCAGAGGGACAGTGAGAATAAGAAAGAGAAAACGCAAAGCAGCCAAATTATTTTGTTTGTACAGGCCTGGTCACCTCAAGCCACTTGCTTCCTACTCCTGACTTTCTCCTGTCATTCCCTTCCTTTCCTTTCCAGAACCAAGAACCAGCCACCTTTGTGACATCACTTCTACCGCTAAGCAACAGATCTAGGGTTCTCCTCACCCTGTGAGCCCTAGGAGAACGTCAACCCAAGGTGCTCCAAGAAGGAGGCTCTGCTGCAGAGGGAAAGAGGGGGAGGACAGGCATGCTGCGGCTGGTCGTGGATTCAGCTACGATTAACCCACCCCTCAGCCCCCCACCCAGACCCTGCGTGACTGCCTACTTCCGAGGTGAGAGCCAGACACCGGGATGGGAGAGACGAGCCCCCAAGAAGCAACATGCATTCGGTGAAAAAATAGACTTCCTGGGGCCTAAAAGATGCCCTGTATGACAGAAAGGCAGAGTAGATATCATCCAGTTCTTTTGAAACTTAGCTTTATTGCCATTATTTCTCCTGTGAGGACATCTCTGCTTCTCATTTTTTTCCAGGGGAATGGCTACGGGAAAAAGAGAAAATAAATACTTTCTGAGCTGCTTCTGTGAACTAGGGCTGTGCCACACATTGAGGTTTAAAAAAAAGAAAGAAAAAGTACCTGCTTCACAGGCTTGATGTGAGGATTTTAAAAAAGCTAATGTATGTACAGCTCTTATATAACCTCCTATAGTAACTATTGGTTCCTGTAAGTGACCTTTACAGCCATCAAAGTCTTTTCATGATCATAACGATTTTTGCTCCTCACCACAATCCCATGAGGCAAATGAGGCAAGATTTATTGTCTCCATTTTTTATAGGTAAGGGAAAATGTGTCCAAGAAGGTTGGCAGGGGTGGGGGATGGTGAAAGGATTTGGGAGACAATATGAAAAGAAATCAAGGGTGTCTCCAGAACACAGAGCTGGGAGTGGGAATGGAGGAAGGGCAAGAAAATTGACAGTCTGCTGGTGGCAAGCAGAGGGAGGTGGATAATGGCGAATGAGGTTTCCCAGCATGTGCGGGGACTGAGAAAATTGGGGCTGAGAGAAAGAAGGCACAGTTGTTTCTGTAACAGATATGGAGTAAAGAAGGAAGCTCCTTAATTTTTTTCTGTGCTCACTGGGCGTGACAATACCCCTTGGAGAATGGACATTTGAGATTCTAGGCTCACAGGGCAATCCATATGTGTTTATGTCCCCAGATTTAGAGAGGCATAGTGGACATTCCATGTGTCTGCCGTGAGCCAGCCTGCCGTGAGAACAGGCTGAGTCTGAGCTGCCTTTCCTACCATCCCATGGATGTGATCTTTCTCCTCCTAGAAATACCCCTTATAAAGATGCCTAAGTCCCGGACTCTTGGGTTTGCCCAGAGATTTACCTATAAATTCTTATTATTGAATGATATTTTTTATTCCCTTTTTACCTTTCTGAACCCCTTTTCCCTCATATAGCATCCACTAACCTGCACCCCTCCTGACTTCCTCACAGGTGCATGCTTGCACACACTTTGTCTCTCCCTCTTCCGCATTCTTTCTTTGGGAAGAATCTCTAAGTAGTTGAGCAATTTAGAGGTTCTTTGCAGGGCTATGGGCTGTTCTTTGCCAAAGATATTTATGGATGAGGAACTTTTAACCCATTAGAGATGTTTTGGCATGTCTTAGGGTCCACTAGGCTTTGTACTCTGGTAACAAATAAACCTTGAGATCTCAATGCCTTAACACAATGAAAGTTTACCTCCTACACCAAATCCTGCATCAAGGGGGCAGTCATCTCAGGTGGCTCCCCCAAGCAGTGGTTTAGGGACCAACTGCTTACTGCTCATGGCTGCAAAGTCATCCTGGCTCCACCCTGCCCACAGATGGTGAGGATGGTTGTGTGGAGCAGGGAGAGGAAAAGCATCATGGGAGATTTTTAGGAGCTAGTCGTGGCAGTGGTGAAAATCACTCCCACATTGCATTGGCCAGAGTGAGTCTCCAGATACCACCTGGCTGCAAGATGGCTAGGAACTACATTCCAGGGAAGAAAATGAAGTGAATGCATTATCTGTCATGTCAGATGATGTTACCCTTACAAAAAGTGAAAATTCTGAAATCCCCAGAGTAAGAATCCATGTCATACCACATCTGCCAACATGGACTTAAAGTGTTCCTGGAGTCCTCCCTCTCTTTACCACACTTAAACCTAGACTTTGAAATATTTCCTACCACCAGTGACACCCCTTGGTATCTTTACAGATATCAAGAGGAGAACTCATGAAGCGGAAGGGAATAACCCCATATGGAATGAGGTAAACCCATCAGGACAAACACAAAAGAAGCAATGACTACCCCAAGAGTGAGGTTGGGTCCTGGCCATGCTCAGAATTCTAGGGAGAGGCCAGGGAACAGCATAAGCTTTCCCCAAGGACATCTGGGCCTGAGAGTAGCCCCCAAGCTGATACGGCAGGCCTGAGGGCCCATAGCTGTTCTTGGCCCTTCTCCTCCACTCTGGGGATGGACCACATTAGGGCCCATCTTGTCCAACCTGGTGGTCCTGATGTTCCCAGAAACCTGAAGCAGGGACAGGTCTCCCTTGAGGGAGGTTCTCCAGTTCAAGAGAAACAGCCTGTTCCCTGCATCTTTCCTTATTTTCTGGAAGGTTGGGAAGGAGAAGGTGGAGGAAGGATGCTGACCTCTCTGTGCCTCCCACAGACCCTGATCTGGTACCTCTGGGACTGCCCCCTACAAAATGACTCTTTTCTGCAAATCATCCTTCGGGACGTGGGTGCAGCAAAGAAAGACAGGTGAGGCAGAGAAAGGCAGGAGGTTGTCTTTCTGACCAAAGCTACAGTACTTGCTGCAATTCCTGGCTCGAATCCATAACTCACTCAGGTGGCATAGACAAGAATCCACTCCAGCCAACTAATGGGACCAAAAAAAAAAAAAGTGGAGGTGGGATGTATGGGAGGGTGATGGGGCTGGGAGGGCAGAGCAACCAGAATCAGGAACCTAGGAAGCCAGGGGCAGTTCTGCCTCTTTTGAAGCCACAGGCTCTTAAATCTCTGCATCTCTCTGTCCAATTCTGGCTTCCTATCATGGCCCCACTCTAGTGCCCAGCAGAGACAAACACCCAACTGAGACTGAATCTATAGCATCCCAAGTCAAAATTCCTAAGACGGAGAACCTGATTGGCCCAGCTTCTATCAGATGTCCCATCCCTGGTCCAATTGGTGGTTACTTGGGACTGTTCCCATTCAAGAGTAGTGTGGGAGAAGAACTCCTGGGAAAGGGCTGAGCAGGGCAGAGCCAGTAACTGGGCCACATAATTTCAGAGCCCCAAAGTCATTCTCAGAGACGTGAGAGTCCTACATCTTCTGGTGGGTTCTCTACATCACTGTGTCCTTCCTGCAGCCTCTCTCTGTGGGCAGCACAGCCTGTAGCAGAGAAAACCCTTTCTAGATAAAGTCATGCCTGGGACAGAAGACACCCTGTCCCCTGACTTTGGATCTCATACATGTTCCTCTTCTCCCCAGATTCATTGGGCTGGCCACAATACTGCTCCAGCCCTTGGTGAAAAAACCGAGTGAGGTCCTTTCTTTGAAGGACTTGAACCTGCTTAACCATCTCATGCAGTCCACAGATGTGAGTTGGGCCCCAGGAACAGTGGCTGGCAGAGCAGGGGCAGCCAGTGAAGCTAGGTGACTCCACGTTAGCAGAGGCCCAGTGACCCCACCAGAGAGCACTTCCTTTCCTAGGAGGCCTCATCACACTGCCAGCATCTCCCTGACTCCCCCCATACCACCATCCATCCACCCACCCACCCTCCTGCCCCATATCCATCCTTTTAGATTGATTAGTCAATTGTCCATTGGATGACAGCACCTGTGTTAGGCCTGGGATACAAAACTGAATGAAGACCATGGTCCATTAGAGTAAGCACACTCCCAGTGACAGTGCTCCAGCACAAGGGTCAGGAAGGCCAGGTCACTGGGGACAGGAGGAAGTGAATGATTCTGTGTGGGAGGTCACAGAAGGCTTCACAGAGGGCGTGATTAAGGTAAATGGAAACAAGCAAAGACCAACCAGAGGAGGAGAAGCAAAAGCTATTTATGCAGAACTGGCTAGAGCAGCAGTATCAGCCACCATCACTCGCATTTTGGCAGAGACTCAAAGGCAGACAGAGGAGGGGAGAAGCTGTACAGTGGAAGCAGGGAAGGCTCCCAGTGTGCCCTGATGGGAAGCCATTGGTCAGGGGAAGCTGTAAGTGGACCAACTAGAAGCCAGGCATCCCATGTGATTGCTTAGGGGTGTGTCTTTGGCTTTCTCTGGCTGGTCCTGAGTGGGAAGAAGGGACAAAAATTAGGGAAGCTGTCAGTTGTGAATCAAGTCCTCTATCAGTCGGGGCCACACAATTGGGGCCAATTGTGACAGAGGCTATTGTTTGAGGCATACTCTGACTTCTACAAGCTGACTTAGAACAGGCTGGCGTCCTGGATGGGTTATTGCAGATTTGTTGGGTTGGTTTCCTGAATTGTTGGCTGCAGACTGTGTGTCAGAGTTCCATTTTTATATAAGGTCTGGTCATTGTCCATTTGTTTATTCAGTTTCTCAAGGGGCATAAGTTTGCAACACAGACGGGAAAGGAAGAGAATCCTAGACAAGGGTATGAGGTACATGGGTGAAGGCTGGAGGGAGAGAAAGGCAGGCTGTTGATTCGGGAAGGGTAGGTTGCTGCACTGCTGGGACACAGGGGTTGGGAGGATGTGAAGGTGGTGGTGGGAGAGCTGAGTCTAGCTGGGACCAGGGGCCAGAGGTGAAGGGCTTTATGGTCTATGCTGGTGAGTTGTGATTTTACTCCGATCGGTTAGGGCACTTTTTAGGGGGCGATTCTGGCAATGGTCTAGAGGTAGGATGAGTGCAGTCAGAGCACTTGGAGGCAGGAGGTCAATTAAGAGGTATTTGCAAGAGGGGCGCCTGGGTGGCTCAGAGGGTTAAAAACCTCTGCCTTCGGCTCAGGTCATGATCCCAGGGTCCTGGGATCAAGCCCCACATCAGGCTCTCTGCTTCACGGGGAGCCTGCTTCCTCCTCTCTCTCTGTCTGCTTCTCTGCCTACTACTTGTGATCTGTCTGTCAAATAAATAAATAAAATCTTAAAAAAAAAAAAAAAGAGTTATTTGCAGGAGTCCTCTCCCGAGGTCAGGAGATGTTGAGCTAGCAGAAAAGCTGTTGGCATCAGTGGTTCTGGGCTGGCCCCAAGGCACCTCTCCCTCTCTTCCCCACTCTGCTGTACCTCCTTGTCACCACCACTGCTTCATGTCTCCAAACTTAGCCAGGCTGGGCAAGTTTCCAGTGTTAGGACTTGACCAAGGATTGCAAGATCTGGCTTAGAGCCCCCCTGCCTTTGCCTTGCAGTGCACTGTCACCCTACATGTGACCCTTGCGAGAAAACAGTATGCATCAAAATTAGGTATGTCCTTGGGACTTACCCCTGTTAGTCACCAAAAATAGCTGGATAGGCTCTTTGGGACCTTTGGGACCTATCCCTTGAGACCTACAGAAGGACTGTGACCAGGTTAAGGTCTAGAGGCCAATCTCCAGATACCTGGCTGAGTTTTCCACTTGTCGTCTCTAGACATAAGGCCAAGCCTCCAGCGGGCTGCAGAGGGAAGCAAAGATGGCCATTTCCAAGAGCCCTCATGTGTAGAGTGTGGGGCCCAGGGTTACTGAGGGTAAGAAGGGGCCCATGTGAATGTTCTGGGGAGGATATGTGCCCCTTTCAGGACTTCTAGGCCATGGTTTTAGTCAGAAGCTAGTCAATGGGGATAGAACAATGAAATGGGCATAATGCCTCAAAGCCTCCCTAACGCAGCCTCTGAGGGCCCACCCAGATTGTGTTTCCCCAGGTGATGACGACCTCCTGGGCCCAAGTGCCCAAGAGGTGGCCAGGCGGAAACTGATGGTCCCTGGCTCCGGCATGCCCATGGCTCTGTCCTCGAAGCCTCAGCACTTTCAGGTGAGGATTCGGGGCTGATTTACCTGACACTCTCATTGTGATCCCAAGCTGTCCCCGTCTCTCTGCAAGGTCGTGGCAGAGGGCCAGAGCTACAGGGCCTCAGAGCCTCACTGCTTCCCCTGCTCCTCCCGGGCAGTTCTGAGCCACTTCTGCAGGAAAGGGAAGCTAGAGACAGCTCCGGGGCGGCCACAGGAGGCACTGTTGGCTGTATGTATACCAATAGGCCCTGGCAAGTGCTGGGGAGGCAGAATGAAAGACCTGGAAGAGTCCTCAGGATTGTTGGCAACACAAGGCTAGCCATGTGCAGGGCAAAATGAGCTGTATGGGAAGGGCTGAGGAGAGTTCCTGCTATGACTTCTGGAACCCTCATCCCATGGCTCAGCAACTTCCCTCTGATCTGTAACTTGTAACCCAATATTTCTGCTACACCTTCACCTGCTCTCCAGCCTGCCACCTGCCAAGGAGACTGGGTGTCATTCTTGACTGCATTCTTCCTCACCCTATCCCCTGCATCCAGTCAATGGCCAAATCCTAGCTCTTAATATCACCCAACTGTCCCCGCCTCTCCATCACCACTTTACTTCCTTGACCTGAGCCACCACCATCATGTCCCTGGACCACTCAGAAGTTCTTCCTAAATTCCCAGCCTCCAGCTCTCTCCTGTCCATCCTTCAGCCAATGGGGTCTTTCAAATATGTCATTCTTATCATGCCATGCACCTGCTTAAAAATGAGGATACCTGGGGCACCTGGGTGGCTCAGTGGGTTAAAGCCTCTGCCTTTGGCTCAGGTCAGGATCCCAGGGTCCTGGGATCAAGCCCCGCATCAGGCTCTCTGCTTAGGAGGGAGCCTGCTTCTTCCTCTCTCTCTCTCTGCCTGCCTCTCTGCCTACTTGTGATCTCTGTCTCCCAAATAAATAAATAAAATCTTAAAAAAAAAAAAGCAACTTAAAAAAAAAATGAGGATTTCCATGACAGTAGGTAGCTACACATGTGGTAAGCATAGTATAACATCTGGTTGTCAAATCACTATGTTATAGGACTGAAACGAATGTAATATTGTATGTCAACTATCATTTTAAAATATAAAATACAATGAAAAAAAATTTTTTTATTTATTTAACAGACAGAAATCACAAGTAGGCAGAGAGGCAGGCAGAGAGAGAGGGGGAAGCAGACTCCCTGCCAAGCAGAGAGCCTGATGTGGGGCTCGATCCCAGGACCCCGGGATCATGACCTGAGCTGAAGGCAGAGGCTTCAACCCACTGAGCCACCCAGGCACCCCTACAATGAAAATTTTTTTAAATGAAGATGCTCTTAACGTCCTCCAGACAAAACCCAAACTCATTACAGTGGCTTCCCAGGCCCTTGATAACACAAGCCTACCTCTGCAAGCCACTCTGTCTCCTGCCTCTTTCCTTCCCCACCCTGCTCTAGCATCCTGGACATCTTGCAGTCTCCATTCTCAAGCCTTTCTCTCTAGCTGCCAGGTCTTTGCACATGCTATTCCTCCTTTGGAGTACCTTCCTTTCCTCTCCTCTGGACCCTATCCCTTTTCATCAGGCTAGTTTGCCCAGGATAGAGGGTTATCATGTCCAAATCACTGCTTTTCCTCTGTCCTAGAGGTTAGGGCAAAATCCTGATGTGTGACCTGTTTGCCTGGTTTGGCCCACTCTTGTCTCTGAGGGTCCAGCTGCATGCGTATCTATCCCTGAAGGGTTGCTGGACTTGCTAGAGACATGGGACACCTCATGGAAAAAGGCTGAGCCACAGCTTGGGCTGAGAGAGCTGAATGTTGTTTACTACCCACAGTCAGATGACAAGCTCGCACACCTGTGTCCTGCTAGCCATGGCCATCTCCAGTTCTTTCTCCCCCTGGGCCTCATCCAGCCAGGGTCTCTCCTGGACTCTGCATTGCTCTTCCCCTCCTGCCTTCTAGTTTGAGGCTCAGATGTCATAGCCCCTTTACTGAGGCCCAGTAAAGTATATAAAGGGGAAGAAGAAACCGCAAATCAGAGAGTAAATCACAGATCGGAGATTCAATGGCATGGAACTTTAAAACTCCCAATTCTCTGAAAAGATCATAGATAAAAGTAAAAAACAAAATAAGGGTGCCTGGATGGCTCAGTGGTTAAAGCCTCTGCCTTCGGTTCAGGTCATGATCCCAGGGTCATGGGGCTCTCTGCTCAGCAGGGAGCCTGCTTCCCCCTCCCTCTCTGCCTGCCTCTCTGCCTACTTGTGATCTCTCTCTCTGTCAAATAAATAAATAAAATCTTAAAAACAAACAAAAAATCTGGGAAAGATTAGACTTCATTTCTGTATTCTGTAACAAGCCCATTGCAATTGAAAACCACTAAGTAACACAAGATGAAAAGAACAAAGCAGTGGAGGGGACAGTTCCCAGAAGAGGAAAAGAGGAGGAGCCATGGCCTTCCTAGAACTTACCTTCAGGCAGGAGAAGTCCAGTTCGCTGTGGGTCTCCTTCCACCCCAGTAGATGCCTCTTATCAGAACACTTTTCTCTTTTAGAAAAGAGTCCCTGTTGAAGAAAGGGGCCCAGACCCCTACCTCAGTTGCCCCCATATTCCCCCCATAGGTCCGAGTGAAGGTATTTGAAGCCCGACAGCTCATGGGCAACAACATCAAGCCGATGGTGAATGTGGTCATTGGAGGCTACCAGTACAACACGCGGATCAAGATGGGAAACAACCCTTTCTTCAACGAGGTGGGCTGCACGTGCCCTTCAGAACTGAACAGGGCAGTTGGGCCAAGGTGGGCATCCAGGGGCTAGCTGGGGGCTGGGCATTTCCTGCAGGCATCAGACAAGCTTGCTTTTTCCACAAACATTGGCTGAGCATTTACAGAGGGCCAAGAACTGCTTGGCACTGAGAATACAGACAAAATCATTTGAAACCTCCCATTGGAGGAGCCAGTAGTCTTTGGGGTGGTGGGGGGATTGGCCTGTGAACACATAGACTATGATAATGGCACAAAACTGGGGTTAACAGATCTGGGGTCACTGTTAATGCAGGCCCAGACCATTACATCTTGCCACTGCTGAAGCCCTAAGCTATAGCATTGGGCTGATCATAGTTGGAAGTCCATAAATACTCACTAATTAATTGGTAAATAGGCCAATAGGTAATAGCATGGTGAGAGTAGGGAGGAATGGGGAGACTCAGGAAGAGCTTCCAAAACCTTGAAGGAAGAGTCTAGCAGGGAAAGAGGGACATCATGGAGAAAGAAAATTCAAGAAAAAGCAATAGTGTCTTCAGAAGCCTAGAAACAAGAAGTAGCAGAACTTAGCAGAACAGTAGATATGGCATGGTCAGAGGGAAGGCTGCAAAATGCACTGGGACCCTGTCACAGATGGCACTTGGGAACCATGGAGGGAGTTTAGGAGGAGAGTGATGGGGCTAGGTTTACATTTAGAAAAGATGGTTCTGGCTCAGCAGAGGCTGGAGGTGCAGTGGACTGATAGGGCAATCTAGAAGGAGACAGAGGCTCCGGTCTGTATCCCAGGCAGCTAGCTGGACCTTGAGCCACTCTTGACAGATGCTCCTGGAATCCCCTGCCCCTGCGCTTTACCCTAGCAGAACCCCCTCCAGGAGCCTGTCAGGCCCCTGCTTCTGAAGGAGGAGCATGAGCATGAAATGGGCAAGAGCTGGAAAAGAAGCATTCTAGTCTGAGCCTTCAGGCTAACCGAGTCCTTGGGTGAAGTGGTGGAAGGAATATCATCCAACCCCTACCTCCTTTCCCTCTGCTTCAGATCTTCTTCCAGAATTTTTATGAGGTACCTGCTAAGTTATTTGATGAGACCATCTTAATCCAGGTGAGGAGCCAAACAAGGTAGGCCCACCTTCTTATCCCATCTCAATTCTGGAAAGGACTTCATCGTCCCCACCCCACCGTTAGAGCCAGTCACTTCAGATGATCCTTCTGACCACACACAGCCTTTACCTCCTTCGTCCCTCCCCGGCAGCCCAGACTCCCCATTCATCCATTTAACAAATCTTATGGAATTCCAACTGTTAGACCCTAAGATGGGCCTCGAAGGGAAGAAAATAGCCCTTCCCATGTGCCAGGATTCCCATGCCACCAAAGGATCCTCAAATTTCCCCTCAACATGGGACATTCCATTCCCCAACCAGTGGGACCTCGGTAACAGTGATGAACGTGTTTATCAGGTGCCTTCTGTGTGCTCAGCACAGGGCTAAGGAGAACAAGAGGGCCTCCCCCTTGAAGAGTATGCATGGTCTTGGGAACACAGGGACATGGTAAACGATCAGGACAGCAGGTAGTGGAGAAAGTTGAGTGCAACACTTTGCTTTGGGCTGACCTTCTTGTTCATCGAATGAATTGGACCCTCTGATCAATCTCCTCATCAGTAGAAGGGAACTAAAATTCTGAATCTCACAGGGTATTAAGAAATCAATGAGAATTAGAAGGGAAAACCTTTGTGGAAGCATGAGTCACTAGGAAGTATTGAGCAAATCTTAGAGAATCCCTATAAGTCCTCCCACAGAGGTGGAAGAAATGGGAGAGGTGAATAACTGAGATGTTTCTGCAGGTGATGAATTCCACACTGATGAGATTCAACTCAGAGATCGGGAGATTCCAAGTGAGCCCTGGATGAAGGAGGAGGTTTGGTGAAACAGTTATAGAGACCCACCATGGGCTCCATGCCCAATTTTAGGGGCAAAAACTTGAATTTTCAGGCAGAAATATCCAGATTTGGATCCACCTACGAAATGGGTTGATTTAAACAAGTTGTTCAGAACATCTACTTCCTCATCTGTACAATGGAATTGATGATATTCTCAAAGTACAGAGTCCTTGTAAGGATGGAAGTGTGTACCATTTCTCAAAGTACAGAGTCCTTGTAAGGATGAAAGTGTGTACCATTTATGAAAGAGCTGGGTGCCATGTCAAATTCCCCCACACTTAAATACTATCGGGGCACTTCAAATCTCTGCCTCCAGGAAATGGAAGCAGAAAATCCAAAAAGGCAGAGAAACACAGAGAAAATTGCCACCTATGAGAATAGAATAAAAATGTTTGCTTTGGGGGCGCCTGGGTGGCTCAGTGGGTTAAAACCTCCGCCTTCGGCTCAGGTCGTGATCCCAGGGTCCTGGGATCGAGTCCTGCATCGGGCTCTCTGCTCAGCGGGGAGCCTGCTTCCTCCTCTCTCTCTGCCTGCCTCTCTGCCTACTTGTGATCTCTGTCTGTCAAATAAATAAATAAAATTTTTTTTAAAAAAATGTTTGCTTTGGAAAGACACAGGCTGAGAGAGGAGGAAAGTTGACACGGTCATGAAGGACTAAAAAAGATTCTCCAGATTAAGGAAGATTGGGAAAAGGTAGGGTCAGATTAAACACAGGACGCTCTAATAGATACTTTTTAAATATAAGGATGCCCCAAATATTGCATGGATTCTCACAAAATATTGCAGGGAACCTACATATACTAAAAATTAAGTCGTCATTTATCTGTAGTTCTTACTTAAGTGGGCATCTATATTTTTATTTGCCAAATCTGGCAACCACTGAAAAAAGCTTCCACCTTGGGAAAGGCACATTTAGGACAAATCAAAGTAAGGTTTCTTTCTCACAACTTGTAATAAGCACGTGAAGAGTCATGACCTGTCCCTTAAAGAAGCAGCATAAGCAGGGCACCTTGGTGGCTCAGTGGGTTAAGCATCTACCTTCAGCTCAGGTCAGGATCTCAGAGTCTTGGGATTGAGCCCCACATGGGGCTCTCTGCTCAGTGGGGAGCCTGCTTCTCCCTCTCCCTCTGTACTCTCTGTCTCTCTCGATTAAATAAATAAAATCTTTTTTAAAAGGGGGGACGGGGGACGCCTGGGTGGCTCAGTTGGTTGGACGACTGCCTTCGGCTCAGGTCATGATCCCGGAGTCCTAGGATCGAGTCCCGCATCAGGCTCCCAGCTCCACGGGGAGTCTGCTTCTCCCTCTGACCTTCTCCTCGCTCATGCTCTCTCTCAAATAAATAAATAAAATCTTTTTAAAAAATAAATAAAAAATGAAAATAAAAAATAAAAAGGGGGGCGGTGCTTAGAGATTGTGAGATTCCAGAGAGGTTAGGAAGCAGGAGGTTAAAATTGTTGTGCTCTCAGAGACCACTGCACAATTTCCAGAAGTGACCAGTGGTATGAACTGTTAAATAAGTTACAGACATGAGGGGCGCCTGGGTGGCTCAGTCTATTAAGCATCAGACTCTTGATCTCAGCTCAGATCGTGATCTTAGTGTTGTGAGATCGAGGCCCACATTGGGCTCTGTGCTCAGTAGGGAGATTCTTGCTTGAGATTCTCTCTCTCTCCCTCTCCCTCTGCCCCTCTCTGGCCCCCGCCTCTGTCTCTCAAATAAATAAATAAATTAAACATTTTAAAAAATAAGTCATAGACATGAGAGAAAGTGAACCTTTTTAAACAACCACTTCCTTGGAAAACTTCAAAAATACACAAAAGCAGAGAGAATAGTATCCTGAGTTCCCACATCCCAGTCACTCAACTTCACTAATTCATTGTCAGTGTTGTTTTGTCTACACCACCCGCTGGGTTACTTTGAATCCAATCTCAGATATCATATCATTTTATTTTTAAATACTTCAGTGTATATTTCTAGAATGTAAAGATTTTTATTAAGCATAACCAAATGTAATTATCACATTTCAAAACCTTTCCAATTCCTGGATAACATTAAATACTAGCCAATATTCAAATTCCCCTAATTATCTTATGAATTCCCTTCATGGTTTGTTCAAGTTAAGATGCAGACTAGGCACATACATTGCAGCTGGTTAAAATGTATTTTTAGGTCTCTCTGATTCTGTGAGTCCTGCCCATTTTTTCTCCCCCATAATTTGTTAAAGAAACTGGGTAGTTTGTCCTGTAGAGTTTTCCTCCAGTCTGGATTTTGTGGGCTGCATCTCCAAAGGATCATTTCACACGTCACTTTGCCCAGCTGTGTGCTGTCTAGAGGCTTGCCAGATTTGGGTCCATTATTTGGCAAAATGACTTCAGTGGGAGGCACAGAATGGCTGTTGGTCTCTCTTTTTATGTTGTTAACAGCCACTGACGATCACTGACGATCATTGCTTCATTAGGGATGCCTGGGTTTGGTTGGGTTTGGTTTGGTACAATTGACATAGAATTAATTACACATGATTTAAGACGTATAATTTGATACATTTTAAAATGTGTGTATTCCTGGAAACCATCATCACAAGCAAGATAACAAATGTATCTGCCACATCTATCATCCCCAAAAGTTTCCTCGTGCCCCTTTGTCATTCTCCCCCTCATCTCTCATCCCTATCCTCATCCCTCCCTCCCATCCCCAGGCAGCCACTGCTCTGCTTTCTATAACTATAGCTTCATTTGCCTTTCCCAGAATTTTATATAAATGGGGCAATACAGCACGTACCCTTTTTTGTTTGGCTTCTTTCATTCCGCATAATTATTCTGAGATTCATCCATGTTCATTGCACCTGTCAATAATTCATTCCTTCTCATCGCTGAGGAGTCCATTTACAGATTTATCCCAGTTTGTTTAACCACTTTTCTGTTGATGAACATTAGCTCATTTTCAGTTTTTGACTGTTACAGTTAAACTGCTATAACAGGGATGTACGAATCTTAATTTAATTTCTCTTGGATAAATATGTAGAAATGGATTGAGTAGCTCATACATTAGGTGGTGTTTAACTTTTAGAGAAACTTCCTAACTGTTTTTATCCCAACAATTCCAGCCTTTATCATTTTATATTCCCACCACCAGTGTGTGCTAGAGTTCCCATTGCCCCCCAATTCTCGTCAACACTTCATGTAGTCCATCTTTTTTACTTTAGCCATTCCAATTATATGTAGAGCTATCTCACTATGATTTTAATTTACACTTCTCTAATGACTAGTGGTGTTGAGCATTTTCCATGTGCTTATTCGTCATCTACATATTTTCTTGGTTGAATTGTGTGTTCAGATCTTTTGTTCATTTGGGGCGCCTGGGTGGCTCAGTCCATTAAGCATCTGACTCTTTCAACTCAGGTCATGATCTCACGGGTCATGGGATCTAGCCCTGCATCGAGCCCCTTGCTCAGCTGGGAGTCTGCTTGAAAGATTGCCTCCCTCTGCCCTTCCCCCTACTCACTCTCTCTCTCTCTCAAAATTAAATAAACAAATCTTCAAATCTTTTGCTCATTTTCATTGGGTCATTTTCTTACTACTCGGTTTTGAGATTTTCTTATATATTCAGGATACTAGTACTTCAATCCTGTACCACATCCCTCAGGCCTCAGGCAGAAACCTTCTCCCAGAGGAAAAGGGAAAGCCCATAGTCTCTGTGCTAGCTCCTCCTTTGACCAGCCTCTTCCGCAGGATGGGAGACACCCTTCCCAACCCAGGGAAGAGTCAACACTGCGTGGGCCTGGTAGTGCTGTGTGGTGACTGAGAACCCTTTCAATCCAGACCTTCTCAAGTAATAGCTGTAAGACTTCAGGCCCTTCTCTCACACTGAGTATCCCCCTCTGCAGAGTGGAGGTGACAAAGAACCAGAGTGTAGGCTGTTGTAAAGAGTAAAGGAGTTCGGGCAGGGCGAGTTCTCAAGCATTGGTGGCTAATACTGTCAGTACAGTACTGCTGTTTGTTGATATCGCAAATCTTGGCCAGAGACCCTAACTAATCCTTACTCTACTCTTGTCTTTTCAGACAGATATCGGGTTTATCTACTATTCTCCAGGTAGGTACCAGCTGTTGCAAGTATGTGTGCCTTCTAAGAAAAAGCAGGCCAGTTGTCTAAACATTTCAAAATCCCTGTACGTTCAGCACATGAGAGGAAAGTATTAGAGGGTATGAATTATTTTCTGTATGATAATGTCTTTAAAACTCAAGACATCCCTTTGGGTCAAATGCTCAACTTTTATTGCTGCCTTGGTTTCCATTTCTAATTTTTGAGGGCAGTATTCAGAGACTGGCATTTGAGTAGAGGTTTCTGCTGTAACCATGGCATACAATCTGGCCATAACATACATAGTAGGTAAAGGTTGGAGCTTAGGGTTGGGGAAACTGCTTGCCTCTCTCAGACCAGGATAGTGACAACAACTGTAGGTTCCCAGGATGGAGAAGAGGGTTTGCTGTTTCCTAAAGGCAATGGCTGGCAGCATGGTGAGTGCACTAGATTTGCCTATGGGTAGGAGTGACTCCCAATTTCCTCTGCTACTGTAGGGGACCCAGAATATATGAGACCCATTTCTACACCCCTCTCCCACAGAAAGAAAGACTGGTTTCAGGGAAGAAGGATGGAGACTGGAGGCCGGTCTCCCATGGGCCCTCTGCCCCTTCAGGTCACACACTCTTGAGGAAATGGTTAGGCCTCTGCCAGCCGAATGAACCCAACAGTGGTGTGAGAGGCTACCTGAAAGTCACCATCTGTGTCCTCGGTGTGGGAGACCAGGTTCTGGTGAGGCTGCCCTGACACCCCAGTGACATTTCCTACTGTGGCTGCTTCCATAGGGTGCCCCTGGGCCCTCAGAGCGGCCACTGATCTTCACATGCTTTAATTGCCTGCGTGTCACTTGAGGGTTGGCCATCCCTCCCCTGTACCAAGTGGAAAGCTGGGGAAGTCAAATCTGGTGGCTATGGCCATGGCCATCCTATGACTCTACCCTGTCAGCTCTCTGGTCTCTGCAGGTAGATCAAGAGATGCCCTATGGGGCTGATGACACCACTACTGAGATCTTCAAGTCAACGGTGGTCCCAACCAACGTAGCCTACTTACAGTTCTTCATCTACTGCGCAGAGGATCTTCATCTCAGTTAGAGTCAGGGTAGCAGGGTGGGACTGACCCTGAGGTTCCCTACACAGTGGCATCGTGGATTCTCATGGGGCTTCCCTGTTCCATTTTTTTTTTAATTTAAAAAAAATTTTTTTTAAAGATTTTATTTATTTACTTGACAGACAGAGATCACAAGTAAGCAGAGAGGCAGGCAGAGAGAGAGAGAAAGGAGGAAGAAGGCCTCCCGCCAAGCAGAGAGCCTGATGCGGGGCTCGATCCCAGGACCCTGGGATCATGACCCGAGCCAAAGGCAGAGGCTTTAACCTTCTGAGCCACCCAGGCGCCCCTTCCTGTTCCATTTTGATGCAAACCTAAGATTCAGGGACTGGGGGAGAGGATGAGACTGAAATCCACCCAGATTTGTTTCATGAAGACTCCATAGATGCTCTTTAAAATGGATCAAATGCCCCAACCTGTCTTTGATGCCTGGATGCAGACTCCCAGTTCCCTATGGCAGTGCCCACCCTCGCTGCCATTATGTACCATGACACATGAGATAGAGTGGACATGGGAGAGGTCTGCCTGGGTAGGGGTGTAGTGCGGATGGTGAAGGGGTGTGAGTTGTTCTGTCACCTCTATGTGTCCTTCCCTTGAAAAAAAATGCTGCTGTCTTAGAAATCTTATAACTTCTTGTTCACAGAGAAGCAGCACTTAGTGAGTCCTGTGTTGGAGGTGGAACTAATTGGGGAAAAGGTAAGTGTAGAAAGGGTCTGAGATTTTGAGAAATTGTCACCTAGATAGTGCGTGAGGAAAGATGGAGTTGGTGGGCTCGACCCCTGGATTCTGATCTCAGGTCCTCCATCAGTGGGCTGAACCCCACTGGACCAGGAAGTCTTTGAAGATGGAGGCCATGGCTGAGTCACCCTGTGTCTACAAGCTGGGCACATCTGCCCACTGAACACCTAATGTGCATGAAGGGCACGAATGAGTGAATGAAACAACATGTCTGCAAACAACACTGAAATGGTCACTGTCTTCTTTGGGGCTGGGTTTCTTCATCCAGAAATTGAAGGTTCTGGGCAAAAGAGTTGTTGACATCCCATGATCCTCTGTGAATAGACAGTAGTATTTTCCAAAGTGTGCTGATGGATGGTCTGTGCAAAACAAGGATCCTATGTTCAAATTTGGGGAATGCTGGGTTAAGTTAAGTAGGTTTGTCTCAGAATTCATAAACCATTGTTTCCACCATATTCTACCTATTAGAAGCATCATTAAATCCAGCCCATATATAAAGGGAGGGAAATTAATGTCTACCTTTCCAAGGAAGGTTTTCCAAAGGATTTGTGGACATATTTTAAAACCACCACACTGAATGTGGTTTGCATGCTCAGGTCTAGGTGAGATGCTCTTGGGCAGTAGCTGGCACACAATTTCACAATTTTCAAAAAATGTTAATATCTCTGATTTTCTAGTATGTATTAAAAATGTATTAACCAGTACATTTACAAATACAAATTTGTATTTTGTAACACAAACAGAAAAATGTGTTAACCAGTATGTATTAACCAGTCCAACCAACCCTTGATTTCACTGACATGATTGCTTAGAATAGCGCCAGGTTTAAAAATGAAGTCAAGTTGATGCTTTGGAAAGGGGTATGCCATTGTGTACTACCATAGTCAACATGGTTTTTGCTCACTTTTCTTTTGGGATAATAGAGTTTTTCTAACAAAATCTGTGTATATGCACTCATATATAAAGTTAGTAACCTTATGACTATTTAATAACAAAGTCAACTGAAAGATGATCTGAAGATAAGTAATAGGGAATCTGGATCTAGGCAGATATACAAAGGACTGACGTTGTACCTGAGGAGAGGTTGTCAAAATGTCTTTAGACCGTTCCCATGATCAGCCCTGTGCCAAGACAGCGTCCATCCTTGGGCAGGGCTGGAAGGGGTGGAAGGTGAGGTCTGTGGAGGGAGGAGGGGGGACAGACTGACACACTGTTCTGGGATGTTCCTAGCTCAAGACAAATGTGCTGACTGAAACTGAGAACCCGATATGGAACCAGATCCTGACCTTCCAGATTCAGGTATTGCTATTCTATCTTTTCTTTTTTTCTTTTCTTTTCTTCTCTGAGAGAGAGAGAGCTGGGGGAGGGGTAAAGGGAGAAGAAGGGAGAGAGAGAGAATCCCACACGGGCTCCACTCTCAGTGTGGAGCCTGGAGCCTAATGCAGAGTTCGATCTTATGACCCTGAGATAATGACCTGAGCTGAAATCAAGAGTCAGATGCTTAATAGACTGAGCCCCCCAGGCGCCCAGTCCTGTTCCACCTTGATCACTCTCCTCCTCCTGGCCCACAAATGAAAGGAAAGTTTGGGTGTGGAGGGAAGGTAGGGGCCAAGAAGCATGGGGTGAAGACAGTGGGGGGCACCAGGGATGGGGGTGGGATCTGCCTGACAGGGAACATGAAGAAGGCCAGGACAGATTTCAGAAAATGTACTTTATTTGTCCAGTATTAAGAAATGAGTGGGGGGCACCTGGATGGCTCAGTCGTTAAGCGTCTGCCTTCAGCTCAGGTCATGGTCCCGGCGTCCTGGGATCGAGCTCCGCATCAGGCTGCTTGCCCTGCGGGAAGCCTGCTTCTCCCTCTCTCACTACCACTGCTTGTGTTCCCTCTCTTTCTGTGCCTGTCCCTCTGACAAATAAATATATTAATAATAATAATTTTTTTTAAATGAGTGGGCCATACAACTGAACTTTCCCAAAAACCTAAATGTGTCTTTTACCTACGTTATAAAACAAAACCAAAAAAATCATTTAAATCTACATTGTATTATGCATTTTCTTATCTTCTAGGCGAAGTGCCCTGGACATAATTATAGCTCTTTGTTAATGGCCTAGAGGTATTGTGGGAACATAGTATATGGGCTACATGGAGTATGGCTTTTTGTTCCTATACTAAACGGGTCCAAGTTGCTCTTCTTTGTGGGATTCTGTAGTCTGATTTCTATAGCTTTTCAGTCCTTCTCAGTCACCTATCAGTAATGTGGATGCCAGTCTTCTTAAAGCCCTTGAAGAGCCTTGGTTGCCTTTTGACTACATGTCAGGCTTCTAAGAACTGCATGTAGAAAGAGTACGCAATTCTGAGAGATAGCTTGAGCACTGTCATTAAGTATTAGTGCATAAAACGTTGTGTGGCTTCTATTTGGATACACAGAGTGTTTGCTTTCCTTATACCTTACATTTGTGTGACATAAAATCAACTCATGAGTTCCCCTCTACTCTTCCTGGGACCCTCCTCCTTGCTAGAAACTTCCCTGGTCTGCCTCCTGATGAGGCATCATCTTTAACCCATTCTTCATAATCCCTACCTTCCTGAGTGATTTTATAGACTCTTAAAGTAGGAAGAGATTTTAAAAGGAGCCTAGTTTATCCCCCACCTTTGTTTCCTCCCACCTGTCTCCAGCTGTGATGAGGTTTGTGGCCGGGATCCTCAGATGCTCTGTGACTGCTCAGAGCCTTGCAAGTCTTCCCCGATGTTCAGCTGCCTTTAGGTTCAGAAACCAGTGGCACAGGTTGGGCCCTCCTTTATCCCTGAAAGAGGCCTTCCAACATTTAAAGATGTCCAAACACCCCTTGGAGCCTCGTGCATTTCCCAAGTAGCACAGTCTCTTAGGCTGGAGCTGTTTGGAAGATTGTGACTACACTGTGGAAATGCAGCAGGCAGATGTGACCCTCACCCTGAGTGGCAGGATGACCACAGAGACAGTAGCATCTGAGGCCAGGCTGTCAGTGCCCCAGCAAGGCAGGCTACAGGGGAAGCTCTACTGAAAATGGGTGTATGCTGGCTTACAATCCAAGGGCCCCAGAACAAGGACAGTCAAGATAAGGGACCGGGAAAGGGGAATAGAGTTCTCAACAGTGTGGATGAAAAGATGGTTCAGCCATAAATTTGAATCTGGAGGATTTGTAATATTGGAAGACCTGGATGCCCTCCAGTGCCCATCTCTCCACTTCTAGGGAGCCTTTCCTCATTTCTTCTTAACCACTTGCTCAACTGGAAAGCCCTTCCCCTTCTCCACCCAAGCCCCCAGCTCCTTGGCAAGGGGAGAACAGACAAGTAGAAAGGACAATGGGAAGTACTCTCAGCCATGCCTCAGGAAGTGCAGTGAGGAGAGGAGACCCCAACTGAGAGAGTTGAGGTACCACTCAGGCCCCAGCAGCTCTGTTTTACACACAGATTGTTTTTTATTTTCCTATTTGAGGGGACCCTGTGGCAGAATGGAAACAAGAATCTGAAGTTTGGGTTGCGGTCCTGACTGCGACCCTGACTGTGTGGCCGTGAACAAGTCCCTCTGCCTCTCTGGGCCTCATTCCCCATCTGTAAATAGGGACAATCACAGCCCTCACTGGGTTGTGGCAGAGTTGTTAAGAGCTCTAAAGAGAGCTTCTAAAGAGAACTTGAGGGGCGCCTGGGTGGCTCAGTGGGTTAAGCCGCTGCCTTCGGCTCAGGTCATGATCTCATGGTCCTGGGATCGAGTCCCACATTGGGCTCTCTGCTCAGCAGGGAGCCTGCTTCCTCCTCTCTCTCTCTCTGCCTGCCTCTCTGCCTACTTGTGATCTCTGTCAAATAAATAAATAAAATCTTTTTTAAAAATAAATAAATAAATAAAAATAAAGAGAACTTGAGGAACTCAGTTCCTCTGTGCCTCAGTTTTCCTGTCTAGAAATGGGAATAACAGCACTGGGCTTATGGGGTTATTGGGAGAAGTCACTCGGGTGATCCATGTAGATCATTCAGCCCAGGCCTGGGGACAAAGGAAACCCTTTCCCACAACAGCAACTACTATTATTTATTCTGGAAGGGATAGATGTCCTGCTGTTTAAAAGTTAACTGCTAACCATGAAGAAGACGTTCTAAGCCACAGCCTCTGTGCAAGACGGTTGACAAGCATGCCTTCAGACAGTGAAGGGCTGTGTGAGACTGTAGTCATTGAGCCCATGGTCAGGGTGGACTCAGGTCTCAGTCCTGAAGCTCATGCCATTAGGGGACCATTTCAAGAATAAGAATACAAAATGACCAGGGGACACAGTCATAGGCCTCTCCCAAGGCTTTGCAAGGGGCGCATGTGAGTGGGGAGGCCCACAGCCACAGACCTATACGCTCCCATGGTAAATCCATCTTGGCTGTGGTGACATGGCTTACTGGTGACTGAGCCAGGCCTTGGACCCAGACCCAGCGCTTCCCAGCTGTATTCAGTCTCTGTGAGGACCGAAACCTCGGAGCATGCACCTGCAATGACTCTCACTTTCCCTTGCAGCTGCCCTGCCTCTCCAGCTACATCAAGTTCAGAGTCCTGGACTGGTGAGCCAGGGTGGAGGTTGAAAAACATGCCAGGGAGGAGACAATCAGAGCTAGGTGAGCAGTTCAGCCTGCGGGATGTGTTTCTCTCCAGTCCCAAGAACAGTTGCCAGGATGAGATTGGGACCGTCAGCCTGTTCCTCAACCAGATCTCATCTACTGGAGCAGAAATAGAAGGCAAGCAATCCCCCTGGCCCCTGCCTCCTGTCTCTCTCCCACCCACCCACCCACCCTCGCCCCCCTCACTCTCTCTCCTTGCAGGAATGTACTCTGGCTTCCTACCCTGTTTTGGCCCCAGCTTCCTGACTCTCCGAGGGGGTAAAAAGGCCCCTTTCAGGATCCAGGAAGAAAACACTGTAAGCTTCTCATGACAGCTCTAGGGAATAGTGGAGGTTAATACCAACCGAATGAAAGCTCTGGGGCCTGGGGGGTGCTGGGGGAGGGCCTGATCCTGGTTTCTGTCCACCACACTAGTAGAGGACATGTAAGCTATGTGTTAATGACTATGTCTATATGGGACGAGCGTGGCACGAGAAAGAAATAGACGGAGAGCTTGGGGCGTTCCCTGAGGAAGGAGCATTCAGATGAAATGTCGGGTAAGACTTCCAGCATGTGGAAAGGACACAGGAGACAAAAAGACAGCATACGTAAATGTAGAAAGTATTGAACTGTTAAAGACTGATGATAACGACCAGGAAGCCAACTCCAGTTCACTTAAAAGATGGGAACTGGGCTGGGAAGAACTCTGAATGAGGACAAGTTGCAGGCACCGGGACCTCCATGCCATCAAGAGACTCCCTCATTCATGCCATCTTTCAGCTCTGCCACTGCCACTCTTCTGCCTGGGCTGCTTTCTTTCCCACTGCAGTGAAGCTCCCAGCAGGCAGTGGCCATCCGAGCCTCCAATACGGAAGGCCAGGGGAGGATTCTAATTGGCTGCCTTAGGTCATGTGTACTCCCCTTGGACCAATCACTGTTGCCAAGGAGGAGGAACATGCTCCGATTGGCCAGGCTGGGAACTTATCAAGCCTCCTCCAAGCGGGAAGTATTTTCGGGTAACGCGTGCTCCGGGTTAATAGGTGGGTCCAATGCCTGAAAAGGAGGAATGGGCCTCGGGGTATGGAAGAGGGATGAAGGCCCAGAGGTTTCTGGGCGCAGTGATGCCTGAGGGTGTATGGAATTCCGCCCCAAGACTGTGGTCAGCCGTAGGCAGGAAGTCACTGAACATCTCTGTCTTCGCGGCATAGGTGTCAGGGGACATTTATCTGCTCTTCTCTCGTTCCTTTTCTCACCATTTTCCTTCCCGTTGCCCTAGAATATTCCCGACTCTCTTAAGGATGGTCTAACTTATCGAGGCCGAGTCTTCCTGGAGTTATCCACCCACGTCACTTCCCATCAAGACCTTAAGAGGAAAGATCTCTCCTCCGAAGTGACCAGTATAGAGGTAACTCCAGGAAACAGGGAACCCAGGAAGAAAGAGTCCCCTGCCCACCCTAGATCTACTGCGGGTCCTGTTTCTGACACTGCAGAGGGCCCGGCCACAAGCTGAACGAGCTGTTGGCGACCTGAAGATGTTTGGTCAACTGCCTGAGTCTTTACTAAGCCCCATGTGGGCTTTGTGCCGTACCAAGTCCTGCGTGGTCAGGGACCCAGTAAATAACAAGATAAGTTTTCAATTTAAGAAATGTGCAATCTAGTAAGGAGAAATGATCTTCCAAGGAGTTTTTACTTCTTCCTGTAACCTGGGGAAGACCACTGATGAAGGAAGGGGTAGGAAAAACAGCCTTAAGAATAGCCACCCACTTATTTTTTAAAATGGGAATACAGTCATGGGGCAGGAGAACCAGAGAGGAGGGAGCAGGTTCCAGAGACCCTTTGGAAACAGAATTATCAGAGCCACAGATCAACAAGACATAAGAAATGAGACTAACTCCCCTAAGCTGATGCCCCTTTTCTGCCTCAGGTGGCAAGGTGGTCAGGGTGACATTGATGCTCCCTGAAGGAGGAGAAGGTCTGGGGGGTGCAGGAGAGAGACAACAAATCCCACCTTTGACATATGCTGGTGAGACACCCATGGAAACCAGTCCTTGAGGCTGTGGACAGATGGTGTGTCATCAGCACACTAGGATCTGAACACAGAGTTGTGAAGGAAATGCCTGGGAGGAGTAGGTGGGTGAAAGGGTGCCACAGCCTAAGGCAGGTAGAGGAGGAGGGGGAGCTTGCAGAAGAAACTGGGGAGGAGTCTGCAAAGAGGAGCATGGAGGCAACCCCTTCAACCCAGGGAAGAGTTGCCAGGCCACACAGGTGCAAGGGAGAAGTTGCAGACTCTGCATAGAGGCAAGTGCACAGAAACTTGGCTGGAAACGTGGAAGAAGACAAAATCAGATGGGAGCTCAACAGAGGCTCAGAGGGGAGAAGGAGGGTTATTTTTTTATGACAGGGCAGACCTGAACTAGTGAACAGACTGGGAGAGTGCAAGAGGAGGGCAGGAGATGGCCACTGAAATGAAAGCAGCTGACATGGTCAGTGTAGATGGAGGACTTCCAGCAGAGAGGGGGCATGGTGGGAGAAAGCCACTGGAGAAGGGCTCAGAGTAGATGTGCATGCATGTGCCACCCTCACGACACCACTGCCCACGCTCATTCCATGAGGGGAGGGCATTGAGGCAAAAAGGAGAAGGATGGGGTAGCCCAAGTCAGAGCTCCAGCCTGACCCTCAGGGCCTTGGAGGGAGAAGACTCCCTCCAAGGAAAGAAAGGAACTGCAGCTCGCTGGGAAAGAAAGGAAACACAGCTGGCTGGGAGGAGGGGACCAGGTGATAGAGGACCTGGGTGGAACTGCCCTTGCGCTGGAGTCTAGGCAGGATTTGAGGGGGGTGTGGGTTCAAAGATGGCCCAGCTCACCCTGAAGAGAAGCAAAATGGCTTTTTTAAAAAAGGCACCTCATCTTTGCCTCCTTGCCTATCTCTGTAGCCTTGTTCATCCCTTGGCTTATGTACTGGGATGTGGGGGGGTTATTGTTTTAGAGACATCATCACCGCCAGAAGTATGGGCTGTGTGTCATCTTCCTTTCCTGTACCATGATGCCCAACTTTAAGGACCTGATCCAGTTCGAGGTCAGCATTGGCCACTATGGAAACAAGATGGACCTGAATTACAAGCCTTGTGTCTCAACCACACAGTACAGCCCAGTGATATATGATGGTAATAGTCAGATCCAAAGAGTAGAGAGCATCCCCTGCCTCCCAGGCTCTGCGCTTGACCTTTTTAAGGGTATTAGCTCATAGAAATTCATAGGCATTGTTAACCCACATGTCTTACATAAGGAAAATGAGCTTCAGAGAGGTGAAGTCACCTGCCAAACATTGCACAGCTAGCGGGTGGTGAGCCCACGATAAGAGTTGAAAGTAGGCATTCACTCCAAGTTCTTCTCTATGCTACATTTCACACTACAACTTCTGCAACCCCAACTTCTTCCCTTCTACTCTGAACCAGCCCTGACCCATCCATGCAGCCGTCTTCTGTTACTCATCTTCCCACCTGCTATCCATCCATTAATCTACTCACCCACCAACATCCATTAATCTACTCATCCATTCAACTCCTACCCATCCACCGACCCAGACACTCAGCCAAACTCCCATCCATCCATTCACCCATTAATCCAATATATACTTATTAAACACCTATACCAGACTCTATGGTTTAGCATTTCTCAAAGTGCAATCCCTGGGCAGGGCACCAGGATCACCTGGGAACTTTTAGAAGTGCAGATTCTAGGGGGGCCTGACTGACTTGGTTGGTTAAGCACCTGGCTCTTGAATTCAGCTCAGGTCATTATCCTAGGGTTGTGAGATGGAGTCCCACATTGGGTTCTGTGCTGAGATGAAGTCTGCTTAAAATTCTCTCTCTTCCTCTCCCCCTTTTCCCCCCACCTCACTCATGTGTGCTCTCTCTCTTAAAAAAATGCAAATTCTTGGCCCCACCTCTGTCCTTACAGAATCAGGAAAGCTGGAGATGGTGCCCCACAATCTGTGTTTTAACAAGCCTATCATGTGATTTAGATGCATGCTAGAGTTTGAGAACCACTACGCTCAACTTCGTCTTCAACAGTTTTGCAATTTCCTTGCCCCTTGAGAGCCTTTCTGTGCATCCCACTTCCCTGGATTTTTAAGAACCACTCTTGAGTGAAATAGAATTCACACACCATATAATTCAACTATGTAATGTATGCAAATCAGTAGTTTTTCATGTATTCACAGAATTGGGCAACCATCACCATCGTCAATTCTAGAACATTTTTACCACTCCAAAAGAAATCCTGTACCCATGTGTAGTCACTCTCTACTTCTCCCCAGCATCCCCAACCTCAGGCAACCATTAATCTACTTTCTGTCTCTGTGGAGTTTCCTATTCTGGATATTTTATCATACACGTAGATTTACAATATGTGGTCCTTGGTGTCTGGCTTTTTTCACTTTGCATAACGTTCTACTTGTTTTAAAATTATGAAATATACACAAAAACATGTTCAATGTATATATACCATTTAAAGATGAATGAAATGAGTACCCCAAAACTCAGCACTCAGCTTAAAAGATAGAAAATTGTCAGCATCTTAGAAGTTCCCTGTATGTTCTTCCCAGACCCATTTATCCAAGAAATAACCACACTCCTGACCCTCATGGTAATCACTCCCTTGTTTTTCTTTTCAGTTTTTACCATCTATGTATGCGACCCTAAACAGCATACTCTTTTTTACATTTTAAACAAATGGAACTTTTCAGTCTGTATTCATTTGTTTTCCATCTTTTGCTCAATATTAAGGTTTTTTTTTTATGTTGGTATGTGTAGTCGAAGTTTATTTTCACTTCTGTGTATATTCTCCTGTATGATTATAGCACCAATTATGTGGTATATGCAGACATTTGAGACTTATCTTTTTTTCCTACTATAATAATTGTGTTATAAACATTCTTGTATATCTCCTGGTCTCAAGTGCAGGACTTCCTCTAAATTATATACCCTGGAATGAAAGAGGAATTCAAACCAAAAGAAATTATACCAAATTACACTCTCATCAGCTCAATATGAGAATTTCTTTTGCTTTTCGTTCTCACCCGTACTTTGTGTTGTCCACCAGCCTTTTCATTTTTGCTGATGGTGGGTGTAAGATGGTAGCTTATAAGATCTTGATTTGCATCTTCCTGATTACAAATGGAGGTTGGGCATCTTTTCATATATTTACAAATGTTTGCTTTTTCTCATCTGTAAAAAGCCTTTCAATGTATTTTATCCATCATTCTATTTGGCTGTCTTGTGCTTACTGGCTTGTATGTTACTTTTTCTGGGAACAATCTTTTGTCAGATGGGCGTATTATACATACCTTCCCAAGATTGGGGCTTTTCATCTTCACCTTAATGACAACTTTTTATTTTTTTTATTGAGGTCTTGTTTGCAAATAATAAAATGCACATATTTTAAGTGTACAGTCTGATGAGTTTTGGCAAATACACTCATGTAGCCACCATGGGAAGAAAGTTCCATAATCCCAAAAAGCTGCCATATGTCCCCTTTTAGTCAATCTCCCCAAGCCCTGGGGTCAGTCCTCGTGTTGTCTATCACTATAGATTTGTTTTGCTTTCCCTACAACTTCATGTAAATAAAATCAGACATGTGTTTTTTTCTTTTTCTACCACTTCTTTGACTCAGCATCGCATTTTAGGAACTCACCCATGTTGCTTCATGGGTAATTGTTTTGTTCCTCTTGATTTCTGATAGTACTTCAATATGTGGATATGACAGTTTATTTACCTATCCCCCATTCATGGAAATGTAGATTGATTCTACAAAAAGCCTGATGGAACTTTTGTATTTTGTTCTAGTCAAGTTTTTAAAATTTATTTTGTTTTTAGTATTGCATTCTGTCTCCTCTACTTGTTCTATATCTGTGGTGGTTGTAGTGGTTGCTCAGGGATTGCAATATTGATCTTTAACCTATCGTAATCTACTTTGAGTTAATATTATAATTACTTCATATATGATAATATATTACATATAATCACATATAATTGTTATATATAATAGAAAGTGAAATTATAATAGTATAATTGCATTTCACCTTTGTTATACATTCTAGAGTTGGCTTGTCAATATTTTGCTTAGGATTTTTGCATGTATATTTATTTTTTTAAGATTTTTTATTTATTTTATTTGACAGACAGAGATTACAAGTAGGCAGAGAGGCAGGCAGAGAGAGAGAGAGAGGAGGAAGCAGGCTCCCCGCTGAGCAGAGAGCCTGATGCGGGACTCAATCCCAGGACCCTGAGATCATGACCTGAGCCGAAGGCAGCGGCTTAACCCACTGAGCCACCCAGGCGCCCTCTCATTTGTTTTTAATATCAAAGTTATGCTAGCCTCATAGTTGAAGTTGAGAAGCATTTCCTCTTTTTACTCACTATGAGCATTTGAGTAAGACTGTAATCATCTGTTACTTGACATTTTGATAGGCCTCACCTCTAAATAAAAGCCTGGTGGGTTTTTTAATGCAGCAATTTAAATATGGATTTATTTTAATTAGTCAGCTTTTCTATTTATTTTTAAGTCAATTTTGATAGGTTTAACTTATCTAGAAATTTATAAATTTCATTGAAGTTTTTACATTTTTCAACATAAAATTATTCAGAGTATCTTTAAATTTTTTTATTGTGGCAAAATGGATGTAACATAAAACATTTTAGCTATTTTTTTTAAGATTTTATTTATTTATTTGACAGAGAGAGAGAGATCACAAGTAAGCAGAGAGGCAGGCAGAGAGAGAGGGAGAAGCAGGCTTCCCACTGAGGAGAGAGCCCGATGTGGGGTTCGATCCGAGAACCCTGAGATCATGACCCAAGCCGAAGGCAGAGGCTTAACCCACTGAGCCACCCAGGCACCCCACATTTTAGCTATTTTTTTAAAAAGATTTTATTTATTTATTTGACAGACAGAGATCACAAGTAGGCAGAGAAGCAGGCAGAGAGAGGAAGGGAAGCAGGCTCCCTGCTGAGCAGAGAGCCCGATGTGAGACTCGATCCCAGGACCCTGAGATCATGACCTGAGCCAAAGGCAGCGGCTTAACCCACTGAGCCACCCGGGCGCCCATTTTAGCTATTTTTAAGTGTACAGTTCAGAGGCGCCCGGGTGGCTCAGTGGGTTAAGCCTCTGCCTTCGGCTCAGGTCATGATCCCAGGGTCCTCAGATTGAGCCCCACACTGGGCTCTCTGCTCAGCAGGGTGCCTGCTTCCCTCTCTCTCTCTGCCTGCCTCTCCACCTACTTGTGCTCTCTCTCTTTCTCTCTGTCAAATAAATAAATAAGATCCTTTAAAAAATAATAAATAAAAATAAAATAAAATAACATAAAATAAAATGTACAGTTCAGTGGAATTAAATACATTCACAATGTTGTGTAACTATTACCTCTCTTTCTAGAGTGATTTCATCATCCCAAACAGAAACTGTACCCATTAGACAATAAATTCCCTTGTCCCCTGGAATCCTCTATTCTACTTTTTGTATCTCTGAATTTGCCTATAGCTCATATATGTGGAATCATGTAATATGTGCCCTTTGTGTCTGGCTAATTTTACTTAGCATAATGTTTTCAAGATTCATCTACCTTACAGCATGTGTCAGAACTGCATTACTTTTTATGTCTGAGTAATATCCCTATTGTATGTACATATCGTATTTTGTATATCCATTCATCTGTTGATGGACACTTGGGTTGTTTCCACCTTTTGGCTATTGTGAATAATGTTGCTTATGAACATTGGTGTACACATCCCTGTTTGAGTTCCTGTTTTTAGTTATTTGAGGTATATGCCTAGGAGGGAATCATTGTGTCACATAAGAATTCTGTTTAACTTTTTGAGGAACCATCAAACTATTTTGCACCACAGTTTCTTTTTTTTTAAGATTTTATTTATTTTTAGAGAGAGAAAGAGAACATGAGGAGCAGGGGAAAAGGCAGAGGGAAAGGGAGAAGCAGACTCCCTGCTGAGCAGAGAGCCAGCAGGGCTCGATCCCAGGACCCTGGCAGATGCTTAACCCACTGAGCCACCCTGGCACCCCTCCACCATCCTTTCTTATGTCATCTATTTATCTCAGCAATATCTAAAAATAGCTGCCCTTATATTTTTCTTTGTGGGAGCTGGGGGTGTGCACGAGCACCTTCTTTTCTTTTGATAAATCTTGACGAACTTTTCCAATCTTTTACTATTCCAAATAATGTTGTCAAGATATAGTCTTGCATAAGTGATTTCAAAGTGGAATTGGTCAAAGCATATTTGCATCTTGGCAGATACTGCAAAACTGTCCTCTGTGCTGATCGTTTTCCTGTTTGCTCTCAGCATCTCCAGCAAGGAGAGACTACATGCTCTGCTCTAGATCAGGCTTCTTTCTTGCCCTTCCTTGCGCCATTCTGTATCTCAGGGCCATATATCTGCAAACTACATTTCCCCTCTTCCCATGCCAGTTGATAAAAGGGGAGATCCTGTCATTCTCTTCTATTTCCCCACCTCTTCACTCGGTCTCTCTGCTTCTCCTTCTCCCTCTCTGCTGACACCAATTCAGGAGGCATCTCTGGAAGTAGCTAACTGACCTCAGAGATCCCAGCTTTGGCTAGCTGCTCCTCCACAGTTCCCGCCTCGACCAAGCAGCCCCTCCTCTGCAGTCCCCTTCTTGGTGGCTCCAGCACCTTGTGCAGCTACCTCGATGGCACAGCTCTGGTGGTATGCCTGTCTGTGGTCACACCACTGCATGCCTTTTGTTACCCAGCCCTAGGAGCGGTAGTTTCTTCCTCCTGTTACTAATCTCTGGAGAAGCTCACTTGCCCATCCCACCATTTTTTTTTTTTTTAAGTAGGCTTAGCATGGAACCCAGAGCAGGGCTTGAACTCAACAACCCTGAAATCAAGACCTGAGCTGAGATCAAGAGTCAGAGGCTTAACAGACTGAGCAACCCAGGTGCCCCTCAATTTCCCCTTTTTGATCTCTTGGCCCTTACAACACATTTTCTCTATTAAATCTCCTCTATGTCAAATATCTGCATGGTCTTTTTCTTTCTCTGGCTGTATCCTGACTGATAATCCTCCAAAGGTTTGTACCACTTAACACTCCCACCAGCTACGTCTGAGAGCCTCACCAAAATCAGGTATTAACTTCTGGATTTTTATCAGTCTGGTAAGTGAAAAATGAGATTTCAGTGTAGTTTTCGTTTGTATTTCTCTCATTATAAATAAGGTTGGGTATCTTTTCGTATGTTTCAAAGTCGTTTGTATTTCCCTTTTTTTAATTGCCCATTTATGTAATTTTCTCTTTTATTGTATTGAGATATTAGACATTTTCTTACTGATTTCTAGGATTCTTCATATATGAGGGAGATTAGGCCCTTATGATATGAGCTGTAAATATATTTCCCTTATTTGTCTCCTATCTTTGTCTGTGGTGTTTGGGATTTTTTTTCCCATGAAGACTTTTTTTTTTAATGTACTCATACTATTATGGCTTCTGGCTTTTGAGTCATAATGAGAAAGGTCCTTTCTACTCCAAATATATTAAGGAATTCTCTCATGTCCTGCTCTAGAAGTTTGTGGCTTCTTAAAGTTTCATAACCAATACCTTCTGTCTTTCTGATATTTTTTCCCTACAAATCTCTTCACCTTTCTGTCCAGCTGCCCAAATATCCTGTATCTTGCAAGGCTCCTAACTTCACCAGATTATTTTGAAGTGTTGATCATTTGGGGTCAGTTGTCCCTGGCACGAGGTATACTCTTTCATGAATAGTTCAAATCTTCTTTTATTTTGTTAGTAATTTATTTAGTGGTATAATTTTTTAACAGTTTTTAAATTGGGTTGTTTTTCTTCTTATGGGGCAGTAAGAGTTCTTTATATACGCTGGATCCAAGTCTTTTATCAGATACATGATTTGCAAATAGTCTGTGGCTCGTCTTTTCTTTTGTTTTTAGCACAATTTCTGTTTATTGTATTTGTCATTTTCAAAAGCCATTTTATTTTTTTTTATTTTGTTCATTTAGCCAACATATAGTACATCATTAGTTTTTTGAGGTAGTATTCAGTGATTCATTAGTGCATGTAACACCCAGCACTCATTGTAACATGCCATTTTAAATATAATAAATGTCATTTTCTTGATATAAAACGTAAGTAACTATCAAATGTTACAAATTTTTTTCTGATAAGCGTTTATTTATTTTTTTTATTAACATATAATGTATTATTAGCCCCAGGGGTACAGGTCTGTGAATCGTCAGGCTTATACACTTCACAGCACTCACCATAGCACATACCCTCCCCACTGTCCATAACCCAACCACCCTCTCCCTACTCCCCTGCCACCCCCCAACCCTCAGTTTGTTTTGTGAGATTAAGAGTCTCATACGGTTTGTCTCCCTCCCGATCCCATCTTATTTCATTTTTTCCTTCCCTACCCCCCAAGCCCCCCCACTTAGCCTCTCAACTTCCTCATATCAGGGGGATCATAGGATAATTGTCTTTTTCTTTTTTTTTTTTTTTTAAGATTTTATTTATTTATTTGACAGAGATCACAAGTAGGCAGAGAGGTAGGCAGAGAAGAGGAGGAAGCGGGCTCCCCGCTGAGCAGAGAGCCTGATGCGGGGTTCAATCCCAAAATCCTGGGATCATGACCTGAGCTGAAGGCAGAGGCTTAACCCACTGAGTCACCCAGGCACCCCCGATAATTGTCTTTTTCTGATTGACTTATTTTGCTCAGTGTAATACCCTCTAGTTCCATCTGCATCTTTGCAAATGGCCCTCTTTTCATTTTTTTAACAGTGTTTTTGAAGTGAGAACATTTTCAATTTGGGTGAAGTCCAACTTTATTTTCTTTTAAGGTGTCATATCTAAGATCCCTTTGCCTAACCCAAGGTCATGAGGACTTTTCTCCTATCTTCTATAAGTTTTACAGTTTTACTTCTTTTTTTTTTTTAAAGAATTTATTTATTTATTTGACAAAGAGAGAGAGATCACAAGCAGGCAGAGAGAGAGCCAGGAGGAAGCAGGCTCCCCGCTGAGCAGAGAGCCCGATGCAGGACTCAATCCCAGGACCCCGAGACCATGACCTGAGCCGAAGGCAGCGGCTTAACCCACTGAGCCACCCAGGCGCCCTTACAGTTTTACTTCTTATATTTAGCTGTATTATCCATTTTGAATTAATTTGTATATGAATAATCCAAGTTTTCAAGCACCATTTGTTTAAAAGACTATCTCTTTCCCATGTGAGTTTTCTTAGATTATATTTTTAAATATTCTGTGCCATAGTTTAGGTTTTCTACTTTAGGGGCCCCATTTATGGGCTTAACAATTTTCCTTGGTTTTTCTTCTGTATTCATCAGCTTTTCCCTGATCCTTCATGACTCTCTATTTCCTTTTTATTTGGAGTCACTTTTCTTACTTCTATATTTCTATGCCTCTCCCTGAGATGTCTGCAGGGTCTAATCTCCCTTGGGCTTCTTTTTATGTTATCTTCCTTTCTAGGGTGTTTTTGGTTTTGCTTCTGCTTTTTTTCTTTGTTTTGCCAGCTCCCATTTCCTCATCTGCACCCAGAGTTCGTTCTGGGAGCATATTTTTGCTGGCACTTTCAGAACTCTGCTCCCATCAAGCTGAGCTCCCAGCTGTCTGCCTTGCTCTGCACTTCCCCGCAGGTGACTTCTGTTAGACTTCACCCCTTCCTGCTTCAGCTTTGGACCGCAGTCGTAGTTGCTTTTGGCAGTCATTATGTGTATTTTGAGTCTACAGATTATATCTCTCTTTGTTTTGCTGAAAATTGAGCTGTTTTCCTCCTCCTTGTTGCTTTTGTATGCTACCCAAGAGTAGAAGAAGAAAATTGCCATCTTGTATCTGCACGTTCATATCTGAGAACCCCAGTCCTGGATCTCTGCTTATTTATCATTCTAATGATTCACTCAGTACCAGAGCTTGAAACTAGTGTCTTCCTACAATTCTAGAAAATTATAAGTTATTTTTGCTTCAATAGTTACTTCTTCCCCTTGTCTCTTATACGGCTCCTCCTCAAACTCACTCTATCCTCTATGGGACTCCTCATCCTATTCTTCGTATTTTTAAATCTCTCTTCCCTATTTGTCATCTCTCTGAGCTGTATTCTGCATAATTTCTTCTAATCTTCTTGGAAGGGCCTTAGGTAACCACTCTATTTAAAAATTTTTGGCAGCTCCTTATCCCTTTCCCCACTTTATTCTTCTCCATAGTATTTTCCACTATTTGACACAATGTATTTTATGTATCTTGTCTCCACTACTTTTTAAATTCTTTTTTCTTTAAGATTTTATTTATTTGACAGAGAGAGAGATTGAGCACAGGCAAGGGGAGCCTGAGACAGAGAAGCAGGCTCCTCACGGAGCAGGGAGCCCAATGCGGTACTCAGGACCCTGGGATCATGACCTGAGCTGAAGACAGATGCTTAACAGATTGAGCCACCCAGGCGCTCCTATTTTATTTATTATTTTTTTTATTATTAAGTAAACTTTTTTTTTTTTTAACGATTTTATTTGAGAGAGAGAACATGAGCAGGGGGAGGGGCAGAAGGAGAGGGACAAGCAGATTCCCTGTTGAGTGCAGAGCCCTGTGCGCTCAATCCCAGGACCCCGAGATCATAACCTGAGTTGAAGTCAGACTCATAACTGCTAAGCCACCCAGGTGCCCCAAATTCTTAAGTAAACTTTTGACTCAGTGGGTGGCTCAGTGGGTTAAGCCGCTGCTTTCAGCTCAGGTCATGATCTCAGGGTCCTGGGATCGAGCCCCGCATTGGGCTCTCTGCTCAGCAGGGAGCCTGCTTCCCTCTCTCTCTCTCTGCCTGCCTCTCCATCTACTTGTGATTTCTCTCTGTCAAATAAATAAATAAAATCTTTAAAAAAAAAAAACTTTTGACTCAAGATAACATAGTTATGAAAAAATACACAATCTCAAGTGTCCAACTCAATGAATTATTGTGAAGCAAAAATACCCACGTAACAACATTCAGACCATGAAATGGAGCCCTGACATCCCAGAGGCCCCTGGAGCCCCTCTACCCTCACTCTCAGCAAGGACAACCACCCTCCCTAACTCCAATTTGTTTTGTCTGGTTGTTAGCTTTATATAAAACAAATCATATATAATATGCAGTCTTTTGTGTCTGGCTTCTTTTGCCCACCATCTTGTGAAATGGAAACAAAATCTAGATGTTGTTGGGCATGGTTCTGGCTCGTTCTCACTGCTGTGTAGTAGTCCACTGGGCAAATATACCATAATTTACTTTTTCCTTTACTACTGAGGGAGATTTTGGTTATTTCCTGTTTTGGACTATTACAAATCGTGCTGCCATGAACCTTTTACAATATGTCTTTTGATAATGCCGTGGTTTCCTCGGTTTTCTTCTGTATCCATCAGCTTTTCCTTTTCGGTTGGGTGTGTACCTGGAAACAGAGCTGCAGGACTAGAATGTGTATCTTGGTTCTGAGCTGCTCATTTTCTTGACCTTCCTTTATTTAAAGTCCTTTGAGACTTTAAAGTTAAAGAAATCCTTCTTTGCTTCCTCCAGTTCCCTGGGGCACTACCAACCAAAGACCATTTTAAAGTTTCTCCAGACTACACAGGTGATATGAATGCAGAATACAACTTGCATGAGGCCTCATTTTGCAGTAACAAATGTTGGGGGAAATTTCCTGCTCTCTCTACCCAAAGCCATGCTGGAGATGGGCTGGTTTCTTTGCTATTGTTTTCTGTGCAGTGGATTATGTCTCATTGACTGAGGGTTTAGGTTTCAGAGTGCCAGCTTTGCATGGCATATTCATATCTTAGGGCAGCCCTAACAAAGCACCACAAACTTGGTGGCTTAGAACAACAGAGACTTATTCTCTCATAGCTTTGGGGACTAGAAGTTGAAAGTCAAGGTGTTGGCTGGGTTAGTTCCTTCTTTCTTACTTTATTTTTTAAAAAAAGATTTTATTGGGGCACCTGGGTGGCTCAGTGGGTTAAGCCTCTGTCTTCTGCTCAGGTCATGGTCTCAGGGTCCTGGGATCGAGCCCCACATCCCCCGAATCTGGCTCTCTGCTCCGCGGGGAGCCTGCTTCCCCCTCTCTCTCTGCCTGCTGCTCTGGCTACTTGTGATCTCTCTCTCTCTCTCTGTCAAATAAATAAAATCTTTATAAAAAAAATATTTTACTTTTAAGTATATCCACTTTATATCCACTGTGGGGCTCAAACCTAAAACCCCAAGATTAAGGGTTGCATGCTCTACCTACTGAACCAGCCAGGCGCCCCAGAGTTGGTTCCTTCTGATAGATCTGTGCCTCTCTCCCAGCTTCTGGAGATTGCCTGCAATCTCTGGTGCTCTTTGCATGAAGACACAGCCCTCCAACTCTACCTCTGTCTTTACGTGGTGTGCTCCCCTGTGTCCCTGTATCTTCACATGGCTCTCTCTGTGTCCCTCCTTTCTCTGTGTCCCTCTCGTCATCTTCTAGGAACATCTGTATTGTGTTAAGGCTCTAACCTACTCCAATATGACCTCATCTAGACTAATTCTAGTTGCAATGACCCTCTTTCTAAATAAGGTCACATTCTGGGGTGGTGGGGTTAGAATTTCAAAATACCTTTACAGGGAGCAAAGTTCAACCCAAAACACATGGGATCTCCTGTGAGACTGCTCACCATGGGCAGTGCTAGGCTTTCCCTGATGAGCACCATGCCCTGGCCCTTGCCAAAGAGAAGCAGAAGTTCTCCAGGATTTGCCAGAAGCTTAGCAGGCAAAAGTCAGCTTTGCTTTCGCTTGCCTCACAGAGTTTCTGCTTTTACTTTAAATTTTCTTTTTAAGATTTTATTTATTCATTTGACACTCCCAGAGATCACAAGTAGGCAGAGAGAAAGGAGGAAGCAGGCTCCCCACTGAGCAGAGAGCGAGATGCGATGTGATTCGGGGCTTGATCCAGGACCCTGGGATCATGACCTGAGCTGAAGGCAGAGGCTTTAACCCACTGAGCCACTCGGGCACCCTGAGTTTCTGCTTTTATTTTATTTTGGCTTCTGTGGATTTCTTTCCTTACATCAAGTCAGCACTACAACTCACTACAACTCAGAAAAAATTTTAAATGAACTTATGTTTCATCTCCCTTCGCCCCTCATTTCAATAAGGAACATGACCTGGGAACCCAGTTTGCCAACCCCATCACCGGTTTGTATCCATACTTGCTCTCCTGACCCTGTGCCTCTGTCCTGGCAGGCCCTTCATGGGAGATGCTGCCCACCCCGACCAAACCCTGGGTCTCCCTCTAAGGTCCTCACTTCTCCTCTGCCTCACAGACCACCCCAAAGGGAGACCCTACCTCAAGGGTAGGGTCATCTCGCCTGGTCATACCTTAAGAGCACAGGGCCTTGGAGCTAGATGCCTCAGGCAGACTACTGCCCCCTGCCCCAGCCTGGATTTTCCCCATGTGTAAAATGGGGACTTTGAAAAGCTTTGTGAAACCCTGGGCACAATGAATGCTCAAAAGGCCAGCTGTGTTCATCAAAGTGCATATATTCTCAACTGGCCGGCAACCCACCCTCTTGGCGGGAGGGGTCCAATTAGGATTATTAGCAGATGGAGTCCTTGAAGAATAGCGTAGCTCAGGGAGGGTCCTCTGAGAGGGCACAATAAGAGGAGACCTCCCAGAGTCCCTCAAACACCCTCATACATGTCTGTGTCTCAGGGAACATCTACCATTATGTGCCCTGGTACAACACCAAGCCAGTAGTGGCTGTGACCTCCCAATGGGAAGACGTCAGCTTCCGCATGAACTGCCTCAACCTCCTCCACTTTACTCGGGACCGCCTGGTGAGTGGTACAGAAGGGTGCAGGCAGAGGTTTCTGCGCCACTGCCGCCCATGGGAGGCTTGGGGAACTAAATCACAGTCCTAGGGAGCCAGTCACTCAAGTCACTCCTGCATTCCACACCAAGGAAGACAGAAGCATAGAAGCATCAGGCACTGTGCTAGACAATGAAGATGGAAAGCTGCATAAACAGCACCTAGCCTCCCCATCTGGGAACTTGGATAGGCAAACAGCTACTGTAGGGAGTACCCAGACCTATAGGGGCAGCGAGATTGGGGGTGGAGGAGGGGAGCTGAAGAGAGGATATTCAGAGGAGGTGTTTGAAAAGGAGGTAACATTTGAGCAGAGTCTTGAAGAATGATTTGCTGGGGCCATGGTGGGGGTGCAGAGAAAGGAAGAGCTGGTAAATCCATGGTGACATGAAGTTCCAGGACGGGAAGGGCATGGAGGTGATTTGGAAATAAAGCCAGAGAAACTGGAAGAGGTCAGATCACAAAAGATCTTATGCATCTGCTAAGAAGGAAGTCACTGAACATTTTTAGGCAGGAGAGCCCCCTGCTGCCTCCACCTTAGATATGACTTCGTGCACTTACAGAAGCAATGCCCTGGGTCAAGACTGTAACTAACCCTTACAGTCCTGCCCTGTCCTGGCTCTTTCCTGCTGTTTATCCTGTTGGGTAGTGGAGAGGGTTGTGGGGATCCTAGCCTTGCAAGGACATGTGATAGCTTTGGACTGACATCCTGAGGTTTCCCCAAAGGCCCCCAAGTCCTGACTGATAACATCTTGGGCCAGTCAGCCCTGTAACCTCTCCTGCATATGAGCCTCCATATGCTCACTTTCTGTTTCTCTCCTGCTGGGCAGAAAGCCAATCTGGACACCCTGAAATCCATAAGGAATCCAAGAGACCCTGCTCTGCTCCCCCAGTGGGAGAAGCTGCTGAGGGAACTGGTGGAGGACTGCAAGTAGGGGAGGAGCGTGCGCACCAGTGCTGGGGCTGAGCTGGTCAGGCTCCCATGGGGTGGGGGTGCAGACCAGCACTCTACAGAACAGCCCCCAACCCCTACCATTTGAGCTCTGCTCAAATCTCTTCCCAGCTCAAAGCCCAGACCATAGAGCTGCTTCTCCTCCCCTGTTCAGGCTTTCTGGAAACTGGCACTGACCTCCCCACCCAGCCTGGTCCCAGTTGTCCCTGTACCCACACCTGATGCTTCTACCAAACCAAACTTCTCACATCCCCCATGGTTGGGCTAGCCCCTATCTCCCTGCCCTCACCCAACTCCACAGGAGCTCCTCGGCACAGGCCTGGCACACCACATGGGGTTGAGAGGGTGGGAGAGGGGGTATATGAGAACCAGGGTCCAGGCCAGCAGGGGCAGGGCAGGATCCAGGGTCTAGGAAGTTCACGTTGGCCTAAGGCAGGGTGGGAGGTCCTGTGAGGTGAGGTGGAGAGGCCCAGCACCCTCTTTCCCGATCCTGGCCATAGACACCCTCTGCCCTGCATGGCCCATCAGCCCAGAGCCACCGAGCTGGACAAGAAGAGGTGGCAGCTCCGCAGCCGCCTCCTGCAGGAACTGTCCCAAAAGGCCAAGGAAGTTAAGCCCAGGAACATGGTGGCCACCGTGGAAGACTGGCTGTACCGCCTCAACGCCGTTCTCCCTGAGGTAGGCACCGGACACACTGGCAGGGGAGGAGGACCTGAAGCCTGCCATGCAGGCCTGATGCCCTCCCACCTCGGCAGCCCCAAATGAGCCTCCCAGACGTGATGATCTGGCTGACGTCCAAGGAGCAGCGGGTGGCCTATGCACAGGTGCCGACCCACAGCATCCTGTTCTCCCCAACAGGGGCTCTGCACTCCGGCAGGTTCTGTGGGAAGACACAGACCCTCGTTCTGCAGGTGGGGAAGCCGCGCGTCCTTGGGCCACCCCACTCCTTAGGGGAGGAAAGGGCCCAGAAACACCCCAAGGGAGAAACCCTGAACTCTTAGGGCAAACTCCAGGGGTATCCCCAAGGGCACACCCACTTTGTCTCTCCTGGGCCCTTTAGCAGGTGAAATGGGGTTGAAACAGTCTCCAGAGGAAGGCAGGGGACAGCGGCCATCATCATGGGGTTGATGCCAAGTCCACATCCCTCATAACTGTTCCTCAGATTCATCTCTTCCATCATCCTCACACCACACTTCGTCCAGTCCCTTGTCATCTCTCCCCTGGACCAGGATTGAGTGCTTTCCAAACATTTAATGCCTACAAGGCCTGGGCACCGTCTCGTCATAGCAGATGCAGGCCATAAATAAGGCTGGTTGACCAGCACTATCACAGCCCCTCCTCTCACCCTTCCCCCCACTCAGGAGACAGGTGGGGGATACTCCCTTCCTCCCAGAGATGTCCTTTGTTCTCCACTGCTTCCTGGAGAATGCCGAACCACCCTGGCCTGGCCCCAGCCCCTCCCCACTGCAGGCACCTTCTCAGGGACCCATATTCTCAACAGCCAGGCCGCCTTGGGCTTCCCCACGCCCAAGCCTGCCTGCCCTGGGTCCTTTCCATTGTGGAAGGCCCCTCGTATGCCCACTTTCTCATCCTGCAAGAAGTCCTTCTCAACCTGCAAGAAGTCTTTCTCATCCTGCAAGAACCACTGAGACTTCACTCCTGGCTCTACCACTTACTGGTCTGTGTGACCCCAGACCAACCCTTGACCACATCCAGGCCTCAGTCTTCTCCTCTGTAAAATGGGCCTGGTGAAAATGATGTGCAGCCCCATTCCCCATGACCCACCATGGAGGTGTGAGAGGATCCGAGTGTATCCTGCACATTCGGCACTTACTTGTCAATGTCACCACCATCACCACTTCCCTTTGAAGCTTCCCCAGGCTCCCTGGGTGGCACCGCCCGTCTTCCCACAAACCCCACCAGCCTCTCTGTGATGCATGGGGTTGCAAGTATAACCATGCGCATATTAACTCCCTCTGGAAAGCAGGAACTCTGCAACATTCACTTTAAGCCCCAGCACCCAGGACTCAGTGTGATGGAGCAGGTGTGTGTACCCCTCCCTCCCTCACACCCCTGCCCCCCGGGGGACATGCACTCCTATGGGGTTGACCTGCTTCTGGTTTAGTACCCAGAGGGTGAAGGACAGGACATGCTGCCGGCCCACCTCCGGGTCTGCATGTGGTTTGGCAACGTCTTGGACAGCAAGAATCTGCAGCTGCTGCGCGAGGGTGAGGTGGTCGTGTATGCAGAGACGGTGAGCAGCACCCTGGTGCAGTGGGGGGGGGGGGGCGGGGGGCGGGCGGGCGGGTGGCAGCGGGTGGGAGAGCCAGGCTGCCGGAGCCCAGCACCAAAGGTGGAGAAAACCATCACCAGCAGAATCTGAGCATTATGAGATGGGCTTTGATAAAGACAGGTGGCAGCCTAGAGCAGCCTCCGATGTTGACAAGCCATGGGCATGTGGTGATAAAAGGGGAGGCTGGGTCGTCCCCTAGGTCCAGTCACTCTCTCCTTGATGGAGCTTTATTGGGAGTTTCTCCCAGTTACTTCAATGCATGTGAGGTGAGGTCTCATTTGTCGCCAACCTGGCAGCCTAGGACCCCTGCAGACTCCGGTGGGGTTGGAGGGCAGTTTTTCAGGCCAGTCTGGTGGTTCTGGGGAGGGAGGGGCCTGGAACATTCTGAGCAGGAAGTGAGGCATCTTCCCAGAGAACCACAGATGCATGGGGTGGGTGGGCAGCCAGTCAGAGACGGCTCTAGAACGAGAGGAGGGAAAGATGACCCTTGCTGCCCTGGGGGAGGACATGGCACAGGAGAAAGCTCTGAGAGCAGAGGGAAAGGAGTTCAAGAATTTTCAGCTTTTTAATTTACTGAGTCAAAAACTTATTTTTGTGGTTCCTAAGTTGCACACTGTGAATCGATATCTTAACATGAGTAACCAGCCCCTACATAGGCTTGGAGATGTGAGATGAGAGGGGATCTAGAATGAGGTGCAGGTAGCAGGGGCTGCGTGTCCAGCAGGGGAATGTGGGGAAAAGGGCTCAGAGGCAGAAAAGATGTGGTAAGTGGTGGAGCAGCACTAGGTTCCCCGGGTCAGCAGCGACAAGGCTAATGGACCACACTGTAGCACCCCCTGCCCCGGGCTCTAACACAGGCATCCACCGGCTCTACCCTTCAGTGGTTAAGCATCCTGGGGTAGAGTTGACCTCTGAGCCTCAGTCTCCCCCCTTGTGAAATGGGATCGCGAGGATTACAGGGGACAGTTCATGTAAAACCACAGGCATGGGCCTGGCTGGAGGGGAGGGTTTGATGATAAGCCCTTGGCCCCTTCTTGCCTAAGACACTTCTAAGAGGCCCCTGCAGCCCAGAGTAGGGGGTCCAAGGAGGGACCCGATGTCCCAATGTGAGCTGGGGAGGCCGCAAGCTGCTGACAGCCGCCCCTCCCCTAGTACGAGAACCAGGCCAAGTATAAAGACCAGTGGGGACAGCAGGGGCTATACCACTGCCCCAACTTCTCGGACGTCATGGGCCACAAGGCCCTCCCCAAGGAGGATTTCCAGGCACCCCAAGGATGGCACTGGCAGGGGCAGTGGACAGTGGAGCCTCAGAGGAGGTAAGGCAAGGGGGCAAGCCTAGAGCCTGTATGCCCCTGGACATGCAGCCTGGGGTGGACTGTTCTTTTCACCTGGGAGAGCCAGTTAGCCACAGCTCGGGGAGGTGGGCACATGGCCATTGTAGCCTGCTCCCAGAGGCTGGGATGCCCAAGAGGAAGGGCCCAGCCCACCACCCTACCCTGGAGGCCAAGCCTCACAGCCCAGCCTTACCCATAGCAGGCTGTCAGGTAGGGGAACACTGGGCCAGCAGAGGACAACCCGGGAGCCTGAAAGTTTGGGGAGATGTGCTGGAAACTTGGGGTCTCGCTGCCCCCAGACTCCTCCTGGATGTAGACATCAACAAGAGCCAGGTGCTAGAGGAGGTGTATGAGAACCAGTGTCGTGACACCACGGGGGCCTGGGTGCAGGCAGCCATCCCAAACACGGACATGGTAAGCAGGGGCCAAAGCTGTCTTGGGGGACAAGCAGTGCATGCAGGTGGGCACCTTGGAAGCTGAGTTGTCTGAGTGGGAAGAGCACTGGACCAAGGGTTACCTCTGAGCCCCCACATGCTGCGCAGGAGCCTGGGTGTGCGCTGGAGCATTAGTATCCCAAGGGGACAGGTAGAGGTACCTTTAAGAAGACTATAAGGGACAAGGTAGGGAGCAGTGTTTCCTTCCTAGGCTTCTTCCAAAGGTAGTGCTTACTCAGGAGAGAATCTGTCTGGGGCTAGTCTAAGCCCACACCATCTGAAAGAACTTCCTATGATGATGGAAATGTTCTATGTCTGCACTGTCCATCTATCCAGTGGCTAGCTGAAATGTGGTACTTGTGAGAGTGAGGAACTGAACTTTGGCTTTCATTTTATTTTTTATTTTTTTAAAGATTTTATTTGTTTATTTGAGAGAGAGAGTGAGCATGACCAGGAGGGAGGGACCGAGGCAGACTGCCCACCAAGCAGGGAGCCCAACACGGAACTCGATCCCAGGACACTGGGATCATGGCCTGAGCCAAAGGCAGATGCTTAACCCACTGAGCCACCCAGCTGCCCCAATTTTGTTACATTTTAATTAGCTTACACTGAAGTGGTCCCAGGAGGTTGGTGGCTACTGTGTGTCGGACAGTGCGGGTCAAACCCATCTCTCAGGCATACTACCCTCCCCTCCTCAACAAGGACAGAGTGGGTTTGGACAGGTGGCAGCATCTAGCTGAGATCAGTCACACTGTTCCCCTTTCACAATCATTAGTATGGGTATTTCCTATTTATGGTACTGATTTGCCACTGATAGTGGCTATAATTAAGTTTCCTTTTAAAAATACGTTTACTGGGGCGCCTGGGCAGCTGAGTCATTAGGCATCTGCCTTCGGCTCAGGTCATGATTCTAGGGTCCTGGGATTGAGCCCCACATTGGGCTCCCTGCTCAGCGAGAGGTCTGCTTCTCCCTCTCCTGGTCCCCCTGCTTGTGCGCGCGCTCTCTCTCTCCCTCTGACAGATAAATAAAAAAAAACAACAAAAAAAAAACCCACATTTACTAAGGGTGCCTGGGTGGCTCAGTTGGCAGTCTCCCTGCTCGGTGGGGAGCCTGCTTCTCCCTCTCCCACTCCCCCTGCTTGTGTGTGTGCCCTCCCTCTCCGTCAAATAAATAAAATAAAATCTTTAAAAATATATATATTTACCATGTGAAAAGGCAAGTCAGTACAGCGCGCTGAGTGGATAGGTGGACGGGATCAGAAGTAGCAAGCACTGTCTGCTCCAGGGGGCAGGAGGCACTACAGCCACAGTGGTTGAGGGAGTGAAGATGGCCTCCCAGCTCAGATGCCCCCAGCCTGCCCTGTCTATCCACCCTCAGAATGGAGAGCCCGTGGAGGCCCGGGAGAATATGCAGTGTCCCCGAGGCTGGCATGTTAAGGAGAGCTGGATCGTGGAGCTGAACCACGCGGTGGACAGTGAGGGTCAGTGCTCTGGCGCAGGCGGAGGGAAGGAGGCCCTGGAGCTGCCAGGGACTGACACTTCCCACAGCCTCAAAGCAACCGAGCTCTCAGGTGGGATGGGCCTGAATTTCCAGGGGTGGCCCAACCTCTGGACAGTGGGGTCTCCACCCTTTCTATAGACATAGGCCCCAGCTTTCAGACAGGGCAGGTTGTAAGTGCCTCCTGAGCACTTTCTAGAAAGAGGAAAATGGTCAGGGAGCCTGGGTTCACCTGCGGTAGTAGCTCCAGGCAAGGAGTGATGGGCTGGAAGACGTTGACTCTGCTACATATGGGCTGGGTGACCTTGTGTGGGTCACAGGATGTCTCTGAGCCCTGCCTTCCTCATTCGTAAGATGGGCAGTTGGGCCCAAGTATACCATCCTTTCTCACACCTCAGGGCCCGAGACACCTAAACAGGAGGGAAAGCCTTTTCCCGTTAGCCTGCCTTCTTGGGCCCATTTTTCAGGCATGTGCATACCTCCCAGCCCATGGCCACCTGGCACCCACAGGCTGTGGCCCTGCCCTTGCAGGCTGGGAATACGGAGTGGCGATTGAGCCGTCGGGCCAACCTCGGGTCTGGAACTCAGTGGAAAAGACCTACTACTCATGCCGCCGGCGGCGCTGGGTACGTGTGCGCTGCCGGAACCACGGGAAGCTGAGCCTGGAGGAGGAGACCCTCTCCTTCCTGCAGCTGGTGAGAGGGCTGCCTGGGTGGGTGCTGTCGCCCACACCCCATGCCATGGGGGGAAGGTGACATTCTGCTCCCCTCCCCACAGCACCACCCCATCCCAGCCAAGGATGAGGAGGGCTGGGAGTATGGCACCTTTGGCTCCAAGTTCCACCTGAACCCTCAGCCCCAGAGCCAGTTCCGCCGCCGCTGCTGGCACCGCAGGATGGTCCCGAACAAGGACAAGGGCATTGCACCCATATTCCTCCTGGAGGGATCCTTGGTAAAGCCTCTGTAGTCTAGCTGACTCCTCCTTGCAACCCCACCTCCCAGAGCTGGAGCCCAGCCTTGGGTGTGGCAGACAGCAGAGGACAAACCATGGTTGGGGCACTGACAGCTGAGGGGTGGTAGAGAGCGTGCCCCAGGTCCACACCCTTGGGCTAGAAGGGAAGAGTGACCTGGGCCTGCACTAGGGGAGACAAGAAAAGCACCCAAGAACCTCAGGGAGAATGTCCTGGGCACAGGGTATGGATCTGAAAGAGAAGGGCAGGAAGGAAGAGATGAGGCTGACACAGGCTCCAGACAAAACAATCAGGAGCTCCTGGAGGCCTGCCCAAGAGGACATCCAGCTACATGCCCTACCCTTCATCTACTGCATCTTCAACAGTGAGCTTTGAGAATCTGCCCAGGTGGCCCCAGGGACCCTGCATCCGAGGACAGGCAGTGGGGAGGGGCCGGGGCAGGGATCCTGGGGGCAGGTGATGGACATGGTTCCTCTCTTACCCAGAGCCCCACTACTATCAGCTTTTCTGCTACATCTACCAGGCCCGGAACCTAATGTCCAACCAGATCCAGACATTCCAGGGTAGGCTACAGGCACCCTTTCCTCCCCAAGCTCCTGGGGACCCCTGAGGTAACAGCATAAAAAATATGACAAGGAAGGGGATGACACTCATGCAGATCCCTCTCCCCAGCAACTGAGGGCCCTGGCTTGGGAAAAAGATAAAAACAAGGAGTATAAGTTGGGGCTGTTCTTGAGAGGTGTGCCCAAAAGTGTGGAATCAAGGAGGAGGTGCTGGGGAGGCTTCACCCTGGTGGGGACCACTTAGCTAGGCCTTGAAGAGGGAAGAGGAGTTTTGTGGCAGAGGACTAATGAGATGGGAAGACAAAAGAAAGGGTGACCCACGGTGGCACCGCAAGCTGACAGAAGGGGTTGGGGAGGAGGTGTGGCAATTTGCAGCTCTGGGCACGAGGACCCAGGGAAGCTTTCAGGAGAGTCATGTGCTCCTATCCGCAGCACTGTTTGTGAGAAGCAGGTTGCCAGGTGAGGCTCTGGGCCGGGTCTGTGGGTGTTTGCTGGGAGCTGTGTCCACTGGGCATCAGCATCCACATAGAGAAGGCCACAGGACATCCCCTGATACCACAGCCGATGCTGTGAAAGGACACGCTGTTGCTGTGGAAGGACAGCCACATGTAGCTGCTCCTCAGATCTCTTCCAGAGGAGCCGTGGGGCTTCTACCCCTGGAACACCCAGATCTCAACCAGGCGGTATAGAGAGATGTGGCTGAAACCAAATGGTTCCCGCTGTTCACTCTGCAGCTTGCACTGTGCTGGCCTTCTGGGCAGCTGTCCGGGGCTGTGGCCACCCAGCCTGGGCTTCCCTGGATCTCTAGTCCAGTGGTGGCAGCTGCCAGAGAGGAGCGCCTCGCTTGAGGGCTCAGTGGCAGGACCCTCTCCTCTCCTTCTACCCACCCCCCAGTGCCCTTCATTCGGTTGGTCTTCTTGAACCATAGCCAGTGCACCCAAACCCTGAAGAGCTCTGCAGCCCCAACGTGGGCCCAGACACTCATTTTCCAGCACCTTCTTCTGTACGAGAACCCTGAAGACACCAAAGCAAGCCCTCCACTTGTGGTCTTGGAACTGTGGCAGCAGAACGCCCAGGTAAGGTGGGCCAGACTGGGCAGAGTGGCTGAGTTTTTATTTTAGAGGAGAATATACCAAATGCGTTCTGGGGGGAGCCCGCTTCATGGAGAGCATCACGTCAACAGAAATGCCAGCCCTTAACCAAGAGTTTTTGGCACCCTGGGGGAAGGGCCAGAAACCTGCCAGCTTGGCCTCCATGTTTGGTGAACTTCCCCTTTCCTGCAGGGAAAGGAGAGTTTGTGGGCCCGGAGCATGTGGTCCCCGGTGGTCTGGCTGGATGTCCAAAAACGGACCCTGCCCCCTCTGAGGTGGCACCCCCTTGTAAAATTGCTAGGGGAGAAAGAGGGTGAGATCCTGGTATCCTGTGAGCTGATCCTTGAGACTGAGGTATGGGCTGGGGGGGGTGAGGTGCTCGGGGGCCCCAACCTTCCCCACTCCCCTGCCTCAAGTTCCCACAACCAGCAAGTCCCCAGCTCAACCCACTGAGGGAAGGCCTGGAGCCTGGAGCCAGCACACTGGGCTTGGCGATGCCTGCCTGCTGCTGCCACCGGGCTCCAGAGCCGCCTCCCTGGAGCCCTGCTAGGGACTTGGATTGGGGGTGGGGTGTAGGAGGATGGGTCAACTACAGCCTCACACACCTTGCTTTCCCACCTCACCCCTTCAGAGTGTCAAAGAGAGGCCGCCAATCTTAAGTGTTCCCTGGAAGAACGGAGTCTACACACTCCCCAAGAGCATCCAGCCAACACTAAAGAAAATGGCTGTGGAGGTGATGAGGGTATGGGGAAGAGAGGGCGGGCACCCCCCAGAGCAGTCGGGCACCGTGAGGCTCTCCCTGCAGACTCTCCTTGGGCCCTCCTGACTATCTGAGGCAAAGCTCAGACCCCAAAAAGACACTGTCTGAGAGACGGAGGGAGACAGGAGAGACATGAAGAGCAGAAGCTCTGCTAGAGTACCTGAAACTGTCTCAATGCAGAGCTCTATGGCGGGTCATAGACAAAAGGCTTTCGTGTTCACCATCTCACTTGAGCCGTTCCTGCCCCTCTGCAGTAGGGGCCACTTTCAGACAAGAAAGCTGAGGCTCTGAGAAACAAGCTAGCCCAGACACTGTGACGCAGGGAAAGTGGCAGAGCCGGAATCTGGGCCTGGCCCCGCCTGCCTCCAAGTGCCAGCATGTCTCCCACCTAGCTTTCGACAGTAGCCTGGAGGTCCCCACACGGAACTTTTGTGCTCTGCCATGAATCTGGCGAAGATCAAAAGATGGTCAGGTCCTCCTGGCCCTGGAGATGCCCCCTAAGATCAGGCAACCCCACTCTGGTCCCCAGAACAGGCCTCTGTAAGAGCATGGACATTTGCTGGGGTGCCCGGTGTCTGTTGAGCGCACTGAACCACTGCGGAGTTCTATGGGATCCAAGTTGGCAAGGAGCTAAATGGCATCAAGGACACCCAAGGAATCTGGGGTACCCCCTACTTCTGTGAGCCCTCAAGGCAGCCAGCCTCAGGAACTCCCTCCTGAAGACTGCAAGCCAAACAAAGCAGCAGGGGAGGAAGGGCAATACCTCAAGGGCCCTGGAGGCCAGTGAAGGATAGTCTCAGTAGCCAGAGGGCACTCCCTCACGGAGGCTTTGAGGACAAGCACTGATCCCTCATGGGACAGGACACCTGTGCTAGCCTTCAGACTCTGACTTCGTCCAGCTCATTTCCTGGCCCTAGATGCTACCTGATGTACCATCACTCCCAGGACAGCCCCCCCTCTGGCCAGGACATTAGAGGCCCCAGCTGCCGCTTGCCCTGCCCCTTTTCTGTTCCGGCAGATTCTGGTCTGGGGCCTTCGGAACATGAAACAGGTGCATTCCCCCCAGCTCCTGGTAGAATGCTGGGAAGAGTCCCTGCAGACAGAGCCCATCAAGGACTTCCAGACCAACCCTAACTTCAAGCAGTCAGTCCTCTTCCTCACGCTGGTAAGGCGGCCTGGGGCAGAGCAGGGGCTGGGGCAGCCCTTTCCTCCCATGAGCCCTCATGCTCCGCCTCTTCTTGGGGCTGTAGTTCATCCCCACAGAGGAGGCCTATGCGCCACCCCTCACACTGAAGGTGGTGGACAATCAGGACTTCGGCCAGCAGACCGTGGTGGGTCAGGCCAACATCCACTCCCTACAGCCCTACTTCTGCGACCCCTGGGCTAAGGACTACGTGCCTCCACAGCTCCCAAGTACAGTCCTTTCACCCTGCCCTTCCCCAGCCCTTACCTTCAAGCTGCACTGGGAGTGGGGGCGGACCTGGCTGCCCTCTGGGCTGATGTCCCTCCCCCTCACTCTTCTCTCTCTCCTGAGATTCATGATTGCTCTCTCTCCACACAGTGCTGTCTGTGAACAAGTACCAGAAGGTGAGTTAAGGGCTCAGGGTCTCCACCTTCTCCCATGCCATCTACAGGGGACAACCCTTGTCCCCAAGCAGGGGTGGAGATAAAACAGAGCTCTGATACGTGTGTTCCTGGTGTACATGAGAACCCTAAAGTTGTGATTCTCCACCTGGACTACACATTAGAACCGTCTGAGAGTTTAAAGAAATCCTGATGGCCAGGCCATTGACCTGTTCCATCAGGATTGCTGGGGAAAGCCTCAGGCATCAGCAGTGTCTCCAAGCCCCCACCCCCTCCCCGGTGATTCCAGTGTTTCCAAGGTTCAGAACTACTCCTCGAGAGCAGCACTTATCAAACTGAATGCACAGGAATCCTGGGGACATCTTGAGCAAAAGCAGGTTCTGATTTAGTAAGACTGGGGTTCTGCATTTCTGGGCCCTTCCAGAGTTCTGTCTGTAGCTGAGGCCCATGAGGGTAAGAACTAAGTTTACCCTCCTCCTGGTTCCATGTGTGCCAATCCCTGAATAGAAAGGGCTCTGTGAAGAGTCAGGGATCCAGGAAAGGAAGCCCTGCCTTCCATCCCTTTTTCCTGGGGGGTCAGAGTCAGTGAGCAGACTAGGTCGGCATGTGGTGCCTCACGTTGCTCTCCTCCTCTCATTTTTCAGCTCCTAGATTACTTCTATGAAAAGTTCTGGATCAGTCCCAGCACAGCTCAGGTGATGCAGGCTCAGCCCCAGGGAACAAGGAACCACTCTGGGCAGCTCAGGGAGGTGGTGGGTGCAGCATGACCCTGGTCAGGGGAGGGCTCTGGTGCCTTCTCCCCAAGGGCCAGAATGACCTTCCCTGCCAGGATCAGTACCAGCATGAAGTGGACTGGTGGAGCAAGCTGTTCTGGGCCACGGGAGATGCTAAGGCCCTGCAGTATAAGTACAAAGACTACCATACCCTGAAGGTTTGGAGATCTCTGGGAGGGGAGACTGCTGAGACACACAATGAAATCTGCTGGGGGAGACCAGCAGACCTCGCCCTGATGCCTCTAGGAATGACAGGGTCGGGGCTGGGGGGTAGTTTCCTCCTTGTCTCCCCAAGACTACAGGCCACACCTCCATCAGACATGCCGTTTGGGGAACCAGAGCTGCCCCATCTACAGCAGTCAGTGCTGACTCTGGGGCCACTGACTGGGTAAATGCTTCAAAGCGAGACCCAGGAACTGGTGATCCCTCAACCCCTTGACAGCAGGAATGGTCCTCCCTCAGCTGAGCCCAGGCCTGCTCTCCTCACCGGCCTGGACCCCACACACCCCCTGCAGGTGTATGACTGTGAGCTGGAAGCCGTGCCCGCCTTTGAAGGCCTGCAGGACTTCTGCCAGACCTTCAGACTCTACCAAGAAGAGCCCAAGTTGGACAGCCCTGTGGTAGGGGAGTTCAAGGTGCATGTTCACTCCCATGGAACTACCCGTCTCCCATGCCCCTTCCGTCCCCCAGAAGATTCTAATCAAAGCCCTGGCTCTCTATGTTCATGGTGGGGATGGGGTAGGGAAGGCTTGAAAAACAGTTTGGGGAGCATGGGATAAAAGGCTGACCAATGCAGGGGTTCAGAGTGACCTCTCCCTTTACATGGGATAGGCAGGGCCCTTCTCAATCCAGCTCGGGCCTATGCAGGTCTCCCAAGGCCCAAGAGCCTTGGAGAACAAGCTCCAGCCTGAAGGGATAAACGGGGTGTGGAAAGAGTCTGCGTCAACAGAAACTGGAAACCCACCTAACCACCATAGTTGTCAGCCCAACATAACCCCCCAAACCTGCTGTTCCCACAAAGCGTCTCTGCTGCGCCCCTCTCTCCCATCCTCGGTGCAGCACTCTCTCGGGAGCTTTGGCCAGAGGCACCGCAGGGCCAGGCCTGCACTCAAAATCTTCCCTCCCCAACACACACACAGGGCCTTTTCCGCGTCTACCCCTTTCCTGAGGATCCAAAAGCCCCCAAGCCCCCCCGCCAGTTCTTGGTTTGGCGCAACAAAGAGGACTTCCCTCAGGAGTGCTTGGTGCGTGTGTACGTGGTTCGAGCCATCAACCTGCAGCCCCAAGATTCCAATGGCCTGGTAATCAGCAGCCCCAGCCCCGTGGTGTCCCTCATCTCTGGGACCACCGAACCCGGGTGCCTCCCAAAACTTGCGTCAAGGTCCTGGGGCTCCCTCAGGCTGATACTCAGACGGTCACTTCCCCGCAGGCTCCCCCTGTTGACAGGGACTCATTTCCAGTCCACTCCCCACCCTCCCCAACCAACCTGGACTGACTCTCCATTTCCTGTTGCCTTTCCCTCACTATGACTGAACCTCAGTGTGACCCTTATGTGATCCTGAAACTGGGACAGACAACGATGGGCAACCGGGACAAGTACTGCCCCAACACTCTGAATCCCATCTTCGGCATGTGAGCTGCCCCAACTTTACCCGATCCCACTTCACCACACCCTCACACCCTCCCACGCTGGGTAGGAGTAAGCTCCAGAAGGCAAAGACTTCTTCCATTTCTCTCTAACCTCTGAGTTCCTAACATGGGGTCTTATACACACTCAGGGCTGGACAGATGGAAGGGTGGTCAGTTCTACTCTCTTTCTCAAATGCTTCACCTGGGAAAGGAGTTCAGGGTCCCATAAGCCAGGCCTGTCAAAAGTTAATTCTAGCCAACCCTGGGGGATAGTTCTTGGCAGGCAACAGCCACCCCAGGCTCTGTTTTCCATATTCACCATGACCAAACAAGGGGCCGTGAAGCTGGACAGGGAGGCCTGCGGACAGCACAGTCCGCAGTCTCCAACACCTCACCCCCAGTATGTTTGAACTGAGCTGTACCATCCCCCTGGAGAAGGACCTAGAGATCCAGCTATATGACTTTGACCTGTTCTCACCTGATGAAAAGATTGGAACCACAGTCATTGACCTCGAAAACCGACTCCTGTCTGGCTTTGGTGCCCGTTGTGGGCTCTCCAAATCCTACTGCTAGTGAGTGGACCTGAAGCTGGGCAAGAGAGTAGGGGAGGGGTAGAGGAGGGAGGCCCCAGCTCCCTTAGGAGGAGACTTGCATCTGGGAAACCAGGGCCTGAACCTGGCTCCTCTCATGCCCACCCCCCCACCACTGCTCATCTGCAGCTCAAAGCAGAATGTTCTCTAGGATGCAAACCTTCCCACCTTTTCCTCTCCCTTAATTCCACAGTGCAGGGCCCTTTAGGTGGCGGGATCAGATGACCCCAAGCTTCCTCCTGGAACGCCATGCCAAACAGAAAGGGTTGCCTCCGCCTTTGTTCAGTCCTGAAGAGGACACTGTTTTTTACAATGGGAAAAAATTCAAACTGCAAAGCTTCGGTGAGAAGTACAGCACACTGTCAGAAGGCACAGATCCAGGCCTCTGAAACCAGAGGGCACCTGCCCCATTTTGCCCTTTCTACCTATAGAGGGCAACCAGGTCCACTGTCCAGGGTGGGGGTAGGGGAGAGGAGGGCAGCTAGGAGATGGGAAGGCTCATGATGTTGTGACCATCTCCTTCCACTTCCTTCCATCTAGAGCCCAAGCCCCCTCCTGTTCATTACTTGGGACCTAAGAAAGAACGCCTTGCCCTGTACCTCCTGCACACCCAGGGGCTGGTGCCTGAGCATGTGGAGACCCGCACACTGTACAGCAATAGCCAGCCAGGCATTGACCAGGTAGGAGACTAGAGGGGGCTAGATTAGGAGACAAGGGAGCCCAGCCATCCAGGACGCAGCCCAGGACAAGAAGACCACGCATTCACAGTCGTACATACACGGAACCCCAGCATGTTCTACACATGTTCAAAGTGAGACAGTCTAATGATGTCCCTTAGAATGGAGAAATTCAGAACTGTAAAAGTCATCTACAAGAAACCTGGGCCCCCCACATCCATTAGTGGAAAGGCCAAGGTGCCCTACCAGCCAGCACCAACACTGCCTTAGTCTCTCCTGAGGGAGGGCAGGGGAAGTAGCACCTGGGTCAGATGTTCAGACATTACAGCTCTGGTTGGCCTGTTAATTGCAGGCTGTGTTTTCTCCATGGCAAGGAACCCCAAACAGAAGGAATAAAAATCCCCACGGGCACCCTAATTATCTACTCTCCAGTCACCAGAAGGGCTCACCTCATGCTCCAAATTTCTCAAGCTGATACCACATTCCAGACACTTGAGTTCTCCGCTGAGCACTTTTTAAACCATTCTCATTAAACCTGTTTTCCAATGTGGGGTCAACTTCAAAAGGATAAAATGAGGTCAGACAGTTTGAAGGAACAGATGTATCTACCTTCCAATTTTGGTAGTCTACTCTTTTCTTTTGTTTCTCACCAATTTTCATCCCTCCTTTCTTAGACCACTGTGCTTGATGGGCAGCTTAATATCCTTAGGCTGGGCTTCCACAACATATGGCGACCTGGACATTTGGTCATCTAGTTTGCTCTTACTCGGGGCCACTAGGCTGGTTAAGAAGTAAAGCCCCAAGTTCCCCGTGGAGAGGCTGTCTAGCATGGCCTGCTAAAGGGCATTCAGCCTCCAGACCCCGGTCACAAGTGACATCCGATCGTCATGCCATCTGTTTTGAATCCATCATACACTGTCCACCTCACCCTGCGCCCTTCTTCCAGCCAACACGAGACAAACGGGAAGCTGGTGGGTGGTTAATAGACTTCCTATCCGAAATCCACTCCACCTCACCGCTAACTCCTCACTCCACCCTCCAGTCGGGGGAACCCAGCCTCAAGAGATCTCAGAACGTGGGATGGGGCTCTGAGACCAGCGTGCTGAGAACAGAGGTTAGCAACTCCCAGCTAGCCAATCCATTTCCACTCTAGGGAAAGGTACAAATGTGGGTGGACATCTTCCCCAAGAAGCTTGGGCCTCCTGGCCCCCCAGTAAACATCAGGCCCAGAAAGCCTAAAAGGTGAGTGACCCACCACATCCATCGCTGTACTTCCCCAGGCACTGGCCATGGGTGTGCAATTCTTTTCCTCTCCCGGTAATCCCGGGGGCTTCCTTCCTCTGCATTCCCCCAAACTGGCATGCCTCGTTTGGGCATGGAGGGCACCACGGCCACAGCTGGGGAGCTACTCCTCAGCAAAGCCTCAGAGCCCACCGGCTGCAGGTATGAGCTGCGCTGCATTGTCTGGAAAACTGCCCAAGTGGACCTGAGGAGAAGTTTAACCAGCGGGATGAGTGACATCTATGTCAAAGGGTGAGGAAGAGAGCTGGGCTCCAGCAGCATTCCCTCTGAGGTCCCCAGTTGTCTCATCCCTGTGCCTCTGCCCACAATCCTGGGGCGTCATCTCTCCACCCCTACCTGTGCCTGGTGGTCTGCCAGGGAGCCCCTCCCACAGGGCTCCAACTCAGGGACAGGGACAGTACAGTGAAGCCCAGGTGAAAGGACTTTGGCCCCAGGTGGTTAGCTGGGCTCGAGAAGGACATGCAGAAGACGGATATCCACTACCACTCTCTGACTGGAGAGAGCAACTTCAACTGGCGGTTCATCTTCACTATGGACTACCTGGCAGCTGAGCGTGTGTGTGTCCAGAGTCAGAAGGTAACAGGCCATGTGGTGGGAGGCGGGGTGCGCTCCCCCTTCTGCTCCCTCGAACAGCAATCCACCCCAGAACCCTTGGAATGTGGCCTCAGGGAGAAAGCTTCTTCCTTGACAGTCCATCACCACTAGGTGGTGGGCTACTGAGGTGGCAGAGGGAAATCTCAAAGGAGACAGGTCAGTCATATGGTTTCTGTCATCCCCCAGGACTACATATGGAGCCTGGACCCCACGGTGATGAAGTTCCCAGCCCGGCTTATCATCCAGATCTGGGACAATAACACCTTCTCCACAGATGACTTCCTAGGTGAGATCCGGCCCAGGGCCCGCGACCACAGGGCAGGGAGCTCCTCCTTGCTGACACCATTTCTTTGGCTCAGGCGTCCTGGAGCTGGATCTGTTTGACATGCCCCTCCCGACCCGGCACGCCAACCTGTGCTCCATCAGGATGATGGAGACTAACTCCAAGTGGCCCTACTTCCTCCAGTATAAGCACTTCTCCCTCTTTAAGAAGAAGACCATAACAGGCTGGTGGCCTGCCCAAGTCCTCGATGGTGGCACATGGCACATGTCGGTAGGAGCTGGGGAGGGTGTCTGTTGCATAGGACTGCTATGCCACATAACTTGGCTCTAACAGACTTCTGGGGACCTTAGCTAAATTCCTTTTCCTTTCCTAAATTCCTTTTCTGGGCCCTGGAAGGGGCCTTAAAACTATCCTCCCTCTCTCTCTCTCTCTCTCTCACACACACACACACACACACACACAAAACAAAAACAAAAAAAACCAGTCTCACATCTGCTATAATGAGCTCAGCCTCCCACCGCCTATGGTGTTTCTAGGGTAAAGTGAAGATGACGCTGGAGATTCTGTCAGAGAAGGAAGCCTTAATCAAGCCAGCAGGGCGAGGCCAATCAGACCCCAATCAATACCCTACACTTCATCCTCCCCTGTAAGAGCCTGCGGGACAAAGGCACCAAATCTTTCCTCCTTGTTCCCGGAGCTGAGCTGCTGGGCCCAGCAATTTGTATGGGGTGGTGAGCAGTGGGCCTACAAGTGAAGAGGGGTCATTACTCTCCAACACCCAACCTCAGATATGAGGAGGAAAGAACAGCCTGAGGGAAAGGGGGAGGGAGGGACACACAAGCAAGCAAAAGTTGCTTTTTAAAAAAGAAAGCTCTTTGCTGTGCATTAGTTGACCTGAAGTTTCCCTCTGTGCCTCTATCCTCTGACATCTCCTCTGCTCATGCACAGACGCCCCAATACCTTGTTCATATTACGGTCACCTGTGACAATCCTCTGCCGCGTTTTCTGGAAACGCTACCACTTCAAAATCATCATCGGTGCAATCATATTTATTATAGCACTTATGCTGTTCAGCTTTATCTACTCTGCACCGGTGAGTGACCACCTTGGGGAGAGGGACAAAGGCACTAGTTGCTCTTGGTAGGACTCTGAGGAGACAGCCTCAAGTCGCTCCCTCAGGCTAACTGTTGCCTTTTCTCTCTAGAACTACTTAGCCATGAACTGGGTCAAACCTGAACTTCGGCTGAATGCTCCCATTAAAACACCCAAGAATATCATGAATCCAACGAGCAGCAGCAATGCCCACTCTTCCATCCTCACCACCCAGCATCAGAACCTAAATTCTACAACAGACCATGAGCTGAAACTCTTCCAGGGACCATGAATCGCCTGCAAGACATTTTTCCAGAACTTCCAGCCCCACAAGACTAATTAGTCCATGTCTGCCTGGCTTTTCTCCAGCCCATCATTGGCCCTACCCTCGCGCTTCCTACTAGTTCTCATTTCTATCTTCTAGGACATAGGCAGAGGGCTTCTGGGACATATGCAAAGAGGGGCATGTTCTGTTAGGAAACCACTTCCAACAAGAACAGAGTTATTGTTGTCATTTTCCCACTGAAGTAAAATAAACACATTTTGTCACAAAGAGCTACCCTGTAATTTAAGGGAATTGAAGAAACTATGAAAGCAAGACTCACAAGGACAGGGAACAACATCATCTTTATCTAACACCTCTAGTCCTCAGGGTCTCTTCTTTTCTAAGAGGCTTTGAAGTCAGAGGGAAACCAAAGGAATGGGGGACTGTGGAGAGAAATGGCTCACGTGGGGGTAAGCAGCTTGCCGAGGCCTCTGCTCTGACCCTTACTGTGCATGTACAAAGCCTCTCCCTCCTCTAGGGCACGCCTGGGATTCGAGGGCCCAGAACAGTATTTGGTCCCATTCACAATGGGAAATACTTGTTTCTAAGAACAAAAAGCAAGCACTAAGGCAGGACCTACCACGCTCAGTTTCTCTGCATCACACATTTCTCAAAGGCTGGCCCCGGGTTGGGTGGGGACTGCACTTCATGTCTTCCCCATCCTCTTTCAAAAGCCACAAGGAGCCCATGAGCTGGAATCGCACAGAACTCATCAACTCAATCATCACGCACATATATACCCTCTCCCATGATGAGACCCCTTCTTCCTGCACCACTGCCTGCATCATCTCAAGAGCCCTTCAAGGTCCCCCCACCACAGGGGTATAGCCAATCTCACCCTGCCCTCAAAAAAAGACAGAACAGCCCTCTGCTTTGTCAGTTCTAAGTGGTGCTGAGGCCAAGCTCCAGGTCCCCTTTTGTGGGGAAGGTCTGGGAGGATCCCACTGTACTGGCACTTCAGGAGAGCACTACAGCCTGTGATGCTCACTTAAGCACATGGGAGGGACAGAAGAAAGCCCAACATGACAGAAACCCATACACAGCCAATGTGACCTCCTTTCCTTCTGGCTGAGCTGAGGGCTTCTTTCCCAGCTGAGAAGAAGGCAAGGTGAGGGTTCTCAGGCTTAGGGCTCAGTAAGAAAGCCCAGACCTTACCCCCACCCAAACCACCCCTAAAAGGAAGGACACTGAATTGGAAGCTCATGTCTGGTTTTCATTAGCCATTTTAAGAATTTCCCTTAGGCTACAGAAGTACATGGCTAGGAGAGCTCAGAGCTCCAGGCCCTCCAGGGAGACTGGCCTATTGGCCATTTTAATCACAGGGCAGACAGGTGAGCAGCACATGACCCCTTGTCAGATAAGGCAGTGGAATAAGGATTGACCCACAGAGGAGGACACTCAGGCTCTGTTGCTCAATGACAATGAACTCTTCCAGGCACAGAGGACGAGGGTCCATTGCTCCCAGATTTGCAATAGGAGAATAGCAACTGTTTCTCCACCATTAAGAAACAGAAGCCAAGTTTCCTCTTTGGAGAGTATCCAAGCTGAGGCTATAAAAAGGAAGCTTCTTTACATTTTGAACACTCCGAGTAGGATTTCAAAAGTCATATAAACACCAAACATGGAGTTCATCAGGCTCCAGAGTCCAGAAACATCTCCACATGGCCAGATCACATGGCAAATGTTGCTTCTGGTATCGAAACATGGAGCTGGCCAGTTTCCTAGTTACTCCCCTGACAATCATGAAGTCGTACAAGCTTCTCTCGACTTGCATACCCAACTTCTGGCCAAACCTGACTGAGGGCCTAAAGGAACCAACTGGGAAGGTCACAAACAAACCAACAGAACCAAGATGCGTGCTAAAGAACAACAGCTTGAGCAGTGAGCCAAAGAGCCCTCCACTGTGGCCACCTACTGAGGGTCAGTGAAACATCAGTCTGTTCTGCAGCCACAGGCTCCAAAAGAGAGGCATCCAGATGTCTCTTCTAGCTCAGGCTGCATGTGGAGAGAGCAATGAGTGGAGGGAGAAGGCAACACAGGGAAGAAGTTTCCATCCGGATTTCCAGGGAGAATTCCTCAGGTGGACGGAGACTTGGACGAAAAGAAAAAAACCAACAGATGTATGCCTGGAAGGTATGAGGAGTTATCTGTGTTGTGTTCTCTGCAGATTTAAAAATGAAACACAACGATCCTCTGAGTCCAACAAAAAGGCAGCCTGAGCTATGAAATTCTTTTCTGTGATTTTTGGCATCAGAACCGTATATATTCTCTCTGTCCCTCTTAGCTCCCAAGTGGAAGGACTGCAGGGAAAGGCACATCACAGCAGCGCTGCCCCAGGGTAGGTGGGCTTCCTGAACCAGCTAAATGTCCCCATGGATCACCAAGGCAATGCAGTATCCCTGCATTCAAAGCTCCAGTGAGAGAACAGAGTCCCTGACCAGCTGCTGGAGACTGGAGAAGACCCAGCTGGCTCGACACTCAGGCCAGCGCTGGCTCACGGTGACAGCCGCAGACACGGCAGTAGTGGGATAGCTCAGTAGAAACGCTTCCGGCTCTGTTCCTGCCATTTGTTGTACAGTATGATGCCAATGACAATGGCAAATACGGAAAACACCAGCGAGAAAAAGACGATGAGGAAGAGGGCCAGGCCACTCAGGGGGGGCAATGGGGCAGTCACTGAGGAAACAAGAGGGAAGCATGTCAGAATCAGGAGCCCACCCAGTTGGGGGAATATCAAGTCCCCAGTTTCTGACACTCATTTCTGGGAGCCCGAGGGCAGAAAGACGCTCCCTTTCCAGGGGCCTCAATTTAAAAAATGAGCCGCCCTGCTCATCTGTAACATGGAGACCAGCAGAATGGCAGGAGCCCGTGCTCCAGGAACACAGGAAATGGCCCAGCGAGCTGTGGGTGCAAGTCACCCCAGACCTCCCAGGCACAGGGACCTCCTCTCTAAGCACAGGGCCATTTCCCAGATCCCCTGCGCTCACCCTCAGGCAGCTTCATGTTGTCCACCGAGGGCAGGAACACATCTCGATGCAGCTTCTCCTCTTCTGGAGTTCTCTCTACCGTCAGTTCAAACAACTTCAGGGAGATGACGTCGTGATTATCTAAAGGAAAAAAGCATAGGGAGGACCCAAACCACCTCAAAAAGAGGTATCTTGGGAGTTTCATGCTACAGCTCATTAGCAGTGACCCTGGATTTTTTTTTAGAAACATAAGTAATCTCTCCATCCTGCGTGAGGCTCAAACTCATGACCCCAAAATCTAGAGTCAGATGCTGTGCCGACTGAGCCAGCCAAGTGCCCCGCTAGCAGTGACTGAAAAAAATAACTGAAACCTCTGTTTCCTTTCATGTAAAAATAAGGATGGGAATAGAGAATAATCTATTACTGAGGATTTAAAGTTTTTATCAACAGGCATGCATTACCTATACAGTTTAAAAAAACTTAGACATAATGCAAGCATTAAAGCCCACCTTGTATGTAAAACCTTGGAACACAGTGAGGGAAGACACAGCACCACAGTTTCCCATCCGTGCAGACAATATGCCCAAGCAAGATAGGAAAGGGCCTCATGCCAGCTGATTAATAGGCCTTGAGCAGGGCATAGCTATTGGCATGGCACACACTTTCCATCTGGGCAATGACATTCTCCACAGCTGCTTATAACTATCACCCTGAATATCTCACTAATAATTACTAGAGAAAGGATCAAGGAATTAGGGACTCCCATTTTTTTCCTCTATTTTTTAAGATTTTATTTATTTGAGAGCATGCACACATGCATGTGCATGAGTTTGGGAGGGGCAGAGGGACAAGTAGACTCCCCACTGAGCGGGGAGCCCAACACAGGGCTCCATCCCAGAACCTCTGGGATCATGACTTGAATGGAGGACGGACACTTGACTGACTGACCCACCCAGGTGCGCTTTTTCTCTTTTTAAAGTGTTGTTATAATCTCATTGATTCAAACATGTTTGATGTGTTTCAAGACATTGAACTTGTTTACATCTTATAGATGATCAACACGACCCATCTGCCTCCAGTGGGAGCCCACTCAAGTTGGCTCTTGAACTCTTACATGAACCTAGAAGTTTTTATCTTCCTTGCTTTCCTGGGAAGTTCCCAGCTTCCCCGTTTCCTGCCTCAGACCTGGTATCAGTCATTTCTCCAAGAAGCTCTTGTTTCCTTTAGCAGGAACTGGTATTAAGAGACCATAAAGCTGAATGCTAGGGGTGCTCATGGCTACCAGCATGGTCACTAGAGACTGGATTTTTTTTTTTTTAAAGATTTTATTTATTTATTTGACAGAGAGAGATCACAAGTAGGCAGAGAGGCAGGCAGAGAGAGAGAGAGAGAAAGAGAGAGGAAAGCAGGCTCTCCGCTCAGCAGAGAGCCCGATGTGGGACTCGATCCCAGGACCCTGAGATCATGACCTGAGCCGAAGGCAGCAGCTTAACCCACGGAGCCACCAAGGTGCCCCGAAACTGGATTTCTTAAGAGAAAGACCTAATTTGTATTTAGGGCTATCCTACAGTCAGAGAACAGAGACTTACTAATGTAGACAGTATCACTGAACATCTAGAGCAAAGGACTTTTTCAGATAAAAATTATTCTATTTTTTTTTTTTAAAGATTTTATTTATTTATTTGAGAGAGAGAGACAGTGAGAGAGAGCATGAGCGAGGAGAAGGTCAGAGAGCGAAGCAGACTCCCCATGGAGCTGGGAGCCTGATGTGGGACTCGATCCCGGGACTCCAGGATCACGCCCTGAGCCGAGGCAGTCGTCCAACCAACTGGGCCACCCAGGCGTCCCAAATTATTCTATTTTATAATAGCTTTATTCATAATGAATTATACTAGTCAAAAAGCCCAAAAGTTCAGTGCCTTACCTCTTCTCTAAAGAGGTTATGATTAAAGCTCAAGCCAAGGGACAGAATAAACATGGAAGGGGAAGCTACAAGTTAGAAATAAGTAGGAAGAAAATCCAGAGATAGAAAAGTAAAAGAACTAGGTACTGTTAATGCCACATAAATCAAGTAGGAGTTTCAGAGTAACTGGTCAAACCAGCTAAAGAGAGGACAGAGAGCAAGGGCTGAGAAGAGAGTACCATGCGTGCCGAGGAAAGAGAAGTAGTTTGGATGAGAACAGTGCTAACAGTCTGGCTGAGATGCCCAGGAGGCCTGAGTGCAGCGGGCTAGAGTGGGGGATGGCCTGGACACAGAAGCCCCTGAACATACAACACATTCAAACACCAAGCTGGGGGATGTCAGAAGAGGGACAACAGAGTCAGAGAGTTCAAGGAAAAGCTTAAGAGAAGGGGAGCTCAGCACACCAGGAGCTGGATGGGAAGGAACCAGACTGCAGAAAGGGCACCAGACATGAAGCACAGAACTCCAAACACGTGCTGGAAGAGCTGGCCTGAAGAGGCAGACCCTGCTTTCCATTAGCACCAACCGTCTCCTAGAGCCAACTGCACTAGCCTGGGGCAGGGGTGTTTAAGGGTACCAGAACACCAGAAGAGAAGCACTGTCCAGGTACTTCCCATAGCTCTCTTTGTCTGGCTCTCCCCTCAGAAGCCTCACTAAGGCCCGGCTCTCAAGACAGGACCTCGGTCAGGACAAATAAAGAGTGCTCATGGCAGTACCCGAGAGATCCCCAGTGATGGAGGAGGTGCCAAAGTAGTAGCCCCGGGGCAGACGGACCCCGGGCACCTCAATGCAGTCCCTCCACTCATGCTTGCCATCGATGTCCATCATTATCTAGAATAAAAAGAAAAGATACATCAGGGCTATGAAAGCAGGTGCAAGGCAGCCCATACCACCAACTGGTCGAGAAAGCAAGGACTCACCGTCAAATGTCTCTTGACATAGCGAATCACAAGGAAGGTGTCATAGTGCAGATTGCGGACAATGGCTGTACAGCCCCCCAGCTCTGTAGGCCGCCCATCCCGCTCATGATCGTAGCTGAGTGAGCCATTGTTCACCATGGCTGAGATATAGGGGAAGACCCGCTGGGAAAGCAGGGAAGGAAGAACAGAGGACAGTAAGGAAGCACGCTTAGGAATGGCTGTACAAACAGCAATGGGAATTTTGCACATACAAGCTGAGCCCCTCCGGCAGACCAGGCAACCACTCCACCTCATCGTTAGCGGCCCCTGAGAATGCACACTCAGATGATCAAAGGCTATGGCCCAGGAAGCAACTGAACTCTCCACCTGCCTTCAGGAATCCCCTTGCTACCAACCCAGGTGGGCCTGAAATGGCCCCTCTGGAGTCTGACTCAAATCCTTCCAGAGATCACTGTTTGGCACTCACATACATACATGGCCCAGGACCGGTAGTTTCCTTTTGATGTATATATACCTTCTCCCCAATTTGCCATGTAAACCCCTCGAAGGAAAAAAATCACTATACTTGTATGTCCCCATCTTCCATCCCCCACAACCTCCCACCCCCCACCCTCTCAGGTGAGCATTTTGCACAGAGCAGGTACTCTGAAAATACCTGTTTGATCAGGGAAATCTTTCCATTCCAGATAGCTCCTTTCAAATCCTCAAATCCTGTAAGCATATGATGGATGCTAAATGGATCAGGACTCAGAACCAGCACTGCCAGAACCAGGCTGCTGGCTGGTATTCTCCAGCCACAAGGACTGTTCTTAGTCGAAAGACCTTCCAGCCCACTTAAGCTTCACCTACACATAACTTCTCCTCATAATACCCTGGGCAAGTTCTCCTACTGCGAGCTTCCCCATAAGCTACCAGTCTTCCCACCTACTTCAGAGGCTCCGTCTCTCCAACAGAGTTGGAGGAGCGAATTCGTCCTCAGAATTGATGGGCTAACCATTTAAGAACCAGCCCAGTGCTGAGGCAGTGCGGAGGCAGGGTGATGAAAGGAGAGGAAACAGACACATGCCCCTTCTCTGGTGACTTCCTCATTGTCCTCATCAGTCAGCATGCAAGGTGGAGATGCAGTCAAAATCAGAGACTGGTGACTCTCAAGACAACAGCCACATGGGTGTGAACAGGAGCAAATGCTGAATGGACACAGAGGGAGTAAGGCATGGCCATGGCGTGTCAAGACTGAGTACCTGGACTCCTGGAGAATATCGCCTCTTCTGGGCCTGAGAGGGTCCAGCAGGTTTTTATAAAAATGAGAGAGGACACAGAAGACAGGAGACCAGGTCAGAAAGAAACAGCCATGGAAGAGCTTTGACCCAGCCGTGGTGGATGAGCAAACCGATCTAAATCCCCAAACAGAACTGCTGGATGTGTAGAGGGCATTTAGCAAGTCCTTACACCCCTCAAAATTACAGGCAAAACTATGTGCACAGATTGCTTGTATGTTTTCTGAGGAGAGGGTCTGTTACTATCCAATTCTTAAAGGGGCCCACTAGGAAAACCTCTCTAAGGCTTTCAGAGACTTCATAAAACACACAGCATTACACTGTCCAAGAAGGCCCCACTTTGCTTATGTCTCTGAGAAGGCCAGGCCATGTGTTTTTGTCTGTACAGGCAACAGTATTTCTGTAGCAAGGGGAGACAAAGGAGTGACAAAGAGGGCCAATTTCTTCCAAATTCAAGATGCCGTTTACCGCCCACGATCTTAGCCTAAGATCTTGCCCAAAGGATAAATCCCACCACTTGAGAGACAATGGAGTTAACTCTAATCCAGAGGGATCATTTACCCTCTAATTGAACCTCATGGACATATATTTCCAAACAGCTGTTGTCATTCTAACCTACAATATGTGGACAGGGAAAAAGTTCCGTGGGAGCATTGCAGTATGGCAGATTTAGAAAAATCAAGAGGCTCAGGGATATTTAGCTTTGGTCCAGAAAACTGCTACAGTTCTAAGCTACTAGCGACAGGAGATACCTACACAAGCTCAGCCCAGCCCTGCCCTATGGGAAGGATATGTGAGGGTGTAGAGCCCGAAGCATTCCTCCTCCTATCAGTGAGCACCTATTAGGAACTGGGCACCGTTCCAGATGCCGGGGGCTCATAGAGCTGACATCACAATGGAAGAGACAACAAATAAATAAAATTACTTCAGAGAGAGAGGTGCCCAGCTGGTTCAATTGGAAAAGCAAGCAACTTCTGATCTCAGGGTCATGAGTTCGAGCCCTACTTTAGGTATAGGGGCTACTTAAAGAAATACAACTCACAAAAAAAGCATTTCAGAGAGTACTAATGCTATGATGAGAATATAACAGGCAACATGATGAACTGCTAAGGGAACAAGCTCTCTGAGGAGCTGAGGCCTCATCTTTGGAGAGAGCCACCAAAAGATCTGCGGGCATAAGAAGCATGAGATCGACCTCTTTGAGGACCAGGAGGAGACAGCAGTGTCTGACACACGGCCAGTGAGGGAGAGGTGGGTGTGAGCTGAGACACAAGCCAGATCACACTGGGCCTCAGAAGCCACAGGAGGAAGGAGCACAGGGCAAGTCTCAGAGCAGACCCCCACTGCTCTGCTTCCATGCTACTGGTGGACTGTGCACGGGTCTACAGAAGGGTACGGAATGTGTCAGTAGATGATCCAATTCCCAATACTCCTCTCTACAGCGATCGTGTAGAACAAGGGAATTCATAGCATGCTGTCAACATACAGGAATGGGCTTCTGAAAAGAATGCTCCTAACTTCAGTGAACAATCAGGGAAAAGAAGGGATTAAAAATGCCCTGGGTAGCTCATTTATCAACCCCAGCACGCACGATCAGAAGTTTACATTGCATCTTTCAAGAAAGTGCCTGGGACAACTCTTCTTAAGCCATCAGAGCCTTCCTCTTCCCAAGGCTGGTGAGGCATCTGATTATCCAGTGACAGCCAGAGGTAAGCTGGCCCCCAGCATCCTCTGGGAGAGCCTTCCAGCTGCAATCCCATGTGGGTCCCTCAGTCTCATTCAATAGGTCTGGGAGGGGCAGGGCACAGGATCATCTATTTTTCTTTTTTTTTTTTTTAAATATTTTATTTATTTATTAGACAGAGAGAGATCAGAAGTGGGTAGAGAGGCAGACAGAGAGAGGGAGAAGCAGGCTCCCAGCTGAGCAGAGAGCCTGATGTGGGGCTTGACCCTGAGATTATGACCCAAGCCAAAGGTAGAGGCTTAACCCATTGAGCCACCTAGGCGCTCCCATATATTTTTCAAAAAGCACCACAGACAGTTGTAATATGTGGCCAAATCTAAGAACCACCGCACCAGACACAGCACCCCACAACCCTGAAGACAGAATCTGTCTACTTCAGCAACTTGTGACTTGGCCTTCAACTTTTCACCTCACACTAGCAGTAAGTCTTTAAATGCCCTCTTATTTTCCATGCCCAGGCAGGAGTTAAGTGTTCCTTGGGAAGCCACTAATTTCACACAGCAGCTCATTTTCTTTCCTTGGAAAGCAGCCTATATATAGCCAGAACCAAAGGCTGAAGAATCCCTCAGACTCAAGCAAGGTGGTAGTTTCATTCCTAATTTAAGAGTCACTAAAAATTAGAGTCACTCCTACCTATCGTCCAAATGATTATTGCCTGTAGGATGAAGAAATGTTTCCAAATTTTCTACTACAAAGCCACTTTAAAAAGAAAAAAAAGCCCTCTATGTGGTAATTGTACCCTTAGCCTATCTTGACTGAAGGGAGACCTGTGAACTTACAGACTTATGGATCCTATGCTAAAATCCCACAGATTCCAAGCACACAAGTAACTGTAAACTAGACAGAAAAAGGAGCCCACCGGCCTCTGTAATCAGGGAGACTGGGTTCTAACAGCAGTTATACGCTCAGAGCTGTATAACCTTGGGTGGATTACCGTAGCTCCTCGAGACATTCCATTTCCTCCTTGTAAGCAGAGAGGGTAATACAGAGCTAGATCACAGGGCTGATCATGAAGATGAAATGAGATACACAGCCTTTAGTACGCTGTCTGGGAGTCAATAAATGTTCATTCATTCTAGATACAAATACTACTCCCAGCCGTGCATATATGAGCATCAAGGCAAATACGCATCTTTTAGAGCAGTAATTCCTGGACCACTGGCTGTCACAGACTGGTAAAATCTCCAAAAATATGTTGGAGATTAATGGGTTTGCCATTTTTGACCTATAAACATTAAATTACAATAATGACAGAACAATCATCTATAATAAACATTTTTAAAAGAAAATTTTAATACCAAAAAAATAACAGAATTTCATGATAAACAATTTAGCACTCATGAATTCACTTTACTATTTCTATTCTTTTTTTTTTTTTTTTAAGATTTTATTTATTTATTTGACAGAGACAGACGTCGAGAGAGGGAATACAAGCAGGGGGAGTGGGAAAGGGAAAAGCAGGCTTCCCGCCAAGCCAGGAGACCAATGTGGGGCTCAGTCTCAGGACTCTGGAATCATGACCTGAGCCGAAGGCAGACACTTAACTGAGCCACCCAGGCACCCCCACTATTCACATTGTTAAGACCAATGAAACTGGGGCACTTGGGTGGCTCAGTCAGTTAAGCATCCACCTTCGGCTCATATCATGATCCTAGGGTCCTGGGATCAAGTCCCACCGCTAGCTCTCTGCTCACGAGGGAGCTTGCTTCTCCCTCTCCCTGCCGCTCCCTACTCAAGCTCTTTGTCAAATAAATAAGATCTTAAAAAAAAAAAAAAAAAAGATGAGTGAAACTTGTTACCAACCAATATGAGTTCATGAACCAGCATTTAGGAGCCACTCTTTTTTTTTTTTTTTTAAGATTTTATTTATTTATTTGACAGAGAGAGATCACAAGCAGGCAGAGAGATAGGCAGAGAGAGAGAGGAGGAAGCAGGCTCCCCGCCAAGCAGAGAGCCCGATGTGGGAGTCGATCCCAGGACCCTGAGATCATGACCTGAGCCGAAGGCAGCGGCTTAACCCACTGAGCCACCCAGGCACCCCTAGGAGCCACTCTTCTTAGAGTCATTTTTTCCAACCTAAGGCATAGTGCCATGGAGTAAGGGGCCAAATTTGCTCTCTAGAACCTAGATACGAAGAAAAGGAGAGTGGGAGAGGAGAGGGAAAGAACAGTCACAAAAGCTACTGCCAAGATGTCTGCAAAGTATCCCCTGGGAATGGCATTTAGTGGTATGAATGAGAATAATGGGCATTTTCAGAGCACTTACGCTGTGCCAGGCACTGTAGTCAGTAATGTGCACATACCCATTCATTTACTTCTCACAACCGTTAAGCAGTGATATCAGTATCCCCACTGCACTGGTAAGAAAGCTTGTTTAAGCAGTAAAACCAGGATTGGAAGCCAAGTGGTCTGGCCCCTCAGCCCTGGCTCAATCTCCATGCTTCACTGTTCTCAAATCATTATGGAAAAGTGATTAGTATATACTGTTAGAAACAAACAAAACAAAAGCCCTAGGTCTCTAATATAACCTGAAACACAGAAATATTGGAGAAGGGCTCCAGATTCTAAAAAAGGAAAGAAGAGGTGCCTGGGTGGCTCAGTCTCTTGAACAACTGACTCTTCATTTCGGCTCAGGTTGTGATCTCAGGGTTGTGGGACTGAGTCCATGCTGGGATCTGTGCTCAGTACAGTCTACTTGTCCCTCTCCCTCTGCTCCTCCTCTAGCTTGTGTGCGTGTGCCTCTCTCTAACAAAAAAAAAAAAAAAAAAAAAAAATCTTAAATTTAAAAAAAAAAAAAGGACAGGAAAGAGGGGCACCTGGGTGGCTCAGTTGGTGACGCATCTAACTCTTGATTTTAGCTCAGGTCATGATCACAGGGTCATGAGATCAAGCCATGCACAGAGCTCCCCACTCAGCAGGTAGTCTGCTTCAAATTCTCTCTCCCTCTCCCCTTCTCGTGTGTGCACACACACTTTCTCTCTCAAATAAATAATTAAAATCTTTAATATGTATTTTTTTTGTTTACTCATCAGTTGATAGAACATGGAGTTATATCCATTTTGTGGCTATAAACAGTGCTTATGAACATTTATGTAACTTTTTGTATAGACATGATTTCAATTTCTCTTAGGTATATACACCTAGGAGTGAAATTGATGGATGATATCAACTCTGTATTTAGACATTTGAAGCACGGACCGACTGTTTTCCAAAACAACTGCCCATTTCACATTCCCAACCAGCAGTGTATGAGAGTTCCAATTACTCCACACCCTTACCAACACTTGCTAGGATTTGTCTTTTTTATTTTAGCTATGACTAAATAGCCACAAGTGGGTATTAAGTAGCATCTCATTGTGGTTTTGATTTGTATGGCCCTGTTGGCTACTGATGCTGAACATCTTTTCATGTTTCTCCATCCTTTGTGTATCTTCTTTGGGGAAATACTTATTCAGATCCTTTGGTTATTTTTTTTTTTAAGATAAAAACTATTTTCCAAGTAACCTTTACAACCAACATGGGGCTCAAACCCACAACCCCAAGATCAAGTGTCACATGCTCCACCAACTGACCCAGCCATTTTTAGATGAGTTCTTTTTTACTATTGAACTATATCTAGAATATATAAAAACAAGTCCCTTATAATATATACAATTTTCATTGATTTTCTCCCATTCTGTGGGTTTATTTTTACTTTCTTGATGGTATCCTCCAAAGCACAAGTTGTTGCTTTGTGGGGTGGTTTTGTTTTTTTGTTGCTTTTTTTTTTAACGTAGACTCCATGCCCAGTGTGGAGCAAATGTGGGGCTTGAACTCATAATCCTGAGATCAAGACCTGAGCTGAGATCCAGAATCAGATGCTTAATTGACTGAGCCACCCAGGTGCCTGCCCCTGAAAAAAAAAGAAGTAAAAACAGGGAAAAGAAAGGGTGCCTGGGTGGCTTGGTCAGTTAAGCATCTGCTTTCAATGGGCACCTGGGTGGCTCAGTGGGTTAAGCCTGCCTTTGGCTTAGGTCATGATCTCATGATCCCTGCTCAGCAGGGAGCCTGCTTTTGCCTGCCACTCTGCCTACTCGTGATTTCTCTCTGTGTGTCAAATAAATAAATACTTTTTTAAAAAAGCATCTGCCTTCAGCTTGCATCATAATCCCATGGTCCTGGGATCAAGCCCCACATCAGGCTCCCTGCTCAGCAAGGAGCCTGTTTCTCCCTCTCCCTCTCCCCTTCTACCCTGCTCATGTTGTCAGTCACTCTCTCAAATAAATAAACAAATAAAATCTTAAAAAAAAAAAAAAAGTATAATCTATTTTTTTTCCCAAATCATCTGTTTGTGTGTGGCTTTTGTTTTTGGTGTCGTATCTTAAAAACCTTTGCTTGATCCAAGGTAATGAAGAATTAACCCTATGTTTTCTTCTGAGAGTTGTAGTTTTAGCTTTTGCACTTAGTTTTCCAGTTCATTTCAAGTTAAATTTTTTGTATGTGGGGACAATTTCGTTACTCTGCATGTAGACATCCAGTTGAGTCAGCACCTTTTGTTGAAAATGGTTCTTTCAGGAGCCCAGGTGGCTCAGTGGGTTAAAGCCTCTGCCTTTGGCTCGGGTCATGATCTCAGGGTCCTGGGATGGAGCACCGAGTCAGGCTCTCTGCTCAGCAGGGAGCCTGCTTCCCCCTCTCTGCCTGCCTCTCTGCCTACTTGTGATCTCTCTCTCTCTGTCAAATAAGTAATATCTATTTAAAAAAAAAGGAAAAAAAAGAAAATGATTCTCTCCCCATTGAATTATCTTGACAGCTTTATCAAAAATCAACTGATCAGGGGCGCCTGGGTGGCTCAGTGGGTTAAGCCTCTGCTTTCGGCTCAGGTCATGATCCCAGGGTCCTGGGATCGAGCCCCGCATCGGGCTCTCTGCTCAGCAGGGAGCCTGCTTTCCTTCCTCTCTCTCTGCCTGCCTCTCTGACTACTTGTGATCTCTGTCAAATAAATTAAAAAAAAAAAAAAATCAACTGATCATAAGCATGAGGACTTACTTCTAGGACTTTCAGTTCTATTCCATTGATCTACACGTCTATCCTTATGCCAGTACCACGCTGTCTTTATTACTGCAGCTTTGTATTAAGTTTTGAAATGAAATATGACTCCTACAACTTTGCTCTTCTTTATCGGTATTATTTTGGCTATTTTAGTTCTCTTGCATTTCCATTTCTTGCATTTTCGAATCACCTTGTCAATTTCTACAAAGAAGCCAGCTAGGTTTCTTATAGACACGGAATGTGTCAAATCTGGAGACCAACATGGGAAGCATCATCATCTTAACAATATAGTTGTTCTTCCACAACATAGGTTTGAACTGCATAGGTCCACTTCCATGTCAATTTTTTTTAAATACAAAGACAGTACTATAAATGTATTTTCTCTTATGGTTTTAATAACATTTCCTTTTCTTTAGCCCATTTTATTGTAAAAATACAGTATACAGGGGCGCCTGGGTGGCTCAGTGGGTTGAGCCTCTGCCTTCGGCTCGGGTCATGATCTCAGGGTCCTGGGATCCAGCCCTGCGTTGGGCTCTCTGCTCAGCGGGGAGCCTGCTTCCTCCTCTCTCTCTGCCTGCCTCTCTGCCTACTTGCGATCTCTGTCTGTCAGATAAATAAAATCTTAAAAAAAAAAATACAGTATACAATACATATAACATAAAAAATGTGTTAATCAACTGTTTATATTATCTGTAAGGCGTCTGGTCAACAGTAGGCTATTAGTAGTTAAGTTCCAGGAGAGTCAAAAGTTATGTGTGGCTTGTCAACAGTGTGTTAGGGGTGGGGTTGTCGGTGCCCCTAACCACCTCCCACTGTTCAAGGATCAACTATACTAAGTTTTCTGATTCATGACACAGGATATATTTCCATTTACTTAGGACTTAACTTTCTTTCAACAGTATTTTATAGTTTTCAGAATGTACTTTTATTTTTAATTATTTGTAAGTATTTTATTCTTCATGATAGTATAAGTGGAATTTTTTAAAAAAATTTTTATTTATTTATTTGAGAGAGAGAGCATGTGTGCACACACAAGCCAGGGAGAGAGGGAGAGGGAGGAGAAGCAGACTCCCCGCTGAGCAGGGAGCCCAACTCGGAGCTTGATCCCAGGACCCTAGGATCATGACCTGAGCTGAAGGCACTCAAACGACTGAGCCACCCAGGCGCCGCTGGAACTGTTTTCTTACCTTCATTTTCTGACTGCCCAGTGCCAGCATACAGATGTATAATTGATTTTTGCATACTGATCTGGTATCCTGCAACTTTGCCGAATTCATTTATTAGTTCTAGCAGTATTCTTGCTAATTCTTTAAGATTTTCTGGGGCGCCTGGGTGGCTCAGAGGGTTAAAGCCTCTGCCTTCAGCTCGGGTCATGATCTCAGGGTCCTGGGATCGAGTCCCGCATCGGGCTCTCTGCTCAGTAGGGAGCCTGCTTCCTCCTCTCTCTCTGCCTGCTTCTCTGCCTATCTGTGATCTATCGCTCTGTCAAATAAATAAATAAAATATATTAAAAAAAAAAAAAAAGATTTTCTACATACAACATCATGTCATCTACAGTTCTACATTTCCTTTGCAATCCAGATGTTCATTTTCTTTTCTTACACAACTGCCCTGACTAGAACCTCCAGTACAATGCTAAATAGAAGTAACAAGAATGATTGGGACGCCTGGGTGGCGCAGTTGGTTAAACGACTGCCTCCGGCTCAGGGCGTGATCCTGGAGTCCCGGGATCGAGTCCCACATCGGGCTCCCAGCTCCATGGGGAGTCTGCTTCTCCCTCTGACCTTCTCCTCGCTCATGCTCTCTCTCACTGTCTCTCTCTCTCAAATAAATAAAATAAAAAAAAAAAAAAAAAAAAAGAAGTAACAAGAATGAGGCACCTGGGTGGCTCAGTCGGTTGAACATCTGACTCTTGGTTTCAGCTCAGGTCATTCTTTCAGGGTCCTGGGATCAGGCTCTAAGTCAGGCTCTGCCCTCAGTTCAAAGTGTGCTTGGGATTCTCTCGCCCTCTCCCTCTGCTCCTCCCACTCATGCCCTTGTTCTCTTTCTCTCTCTCTAAAATAAACAAGTCTTTTTTTCTCTTAATAAATAAGTCTTTAAAAAAAAAGTAACAGGAACAGATGTCCCCATCTTATTCCTGATCTTAGAGTGAAAGCATTCAGTATTTCACAGTTAAGTATGATATTACCTGAGGGTTTTCATAGATGCCCTTTATTAGGTTGAAAAAGTTCCCTTCTATTCCTAATTTGTTGAATGTTTTTATTAACATAAAGATACTACATTTTCTCAAGGTTTTGGTTTTTTTTTAAGATTTTATTTATTTATTTGACAAAGATCACAAGTAGGCAGAGCGGCAGGCAGAGAGAAAGGAGGAAGCAGACTCCCTGCAGAGCAGAGAGCCCAATGCGGGGCTCAATCTGAGGACCCTGGGATCATGACCTGAGCCGAAGGCAGAGGCTTTAACCCCCTGAGCCACCCAGATGCCCCTCTCAAGTATTTTTTTTTGCATCTATGGATATGATCACATAGCTTTTGTCCTTTATTCTATTTTTTTTTAAGTAGGCTCCACACCCAACATGGCACTTGAACTCATGACCCTGAGATCAAGAGTTACACCCTCTACTGACTGAGGGAGTCAGATGCTGTCCTTTATTCTATTAATATGGTCTATCATGTTAATTTTCAGATTTTAAAAGTCTTTATTTAAGTAATCTCTATACCAACGTGGGGCTCAAATTCAGGTCACTGGGATTAAGAGTCACATGCTCTTCCAACTGTGCCAGCCAGGCACTCTTTAATTTTCAGATTTTTATAGCAACCTGAGGGGTAATTGGGTGGCTCAGTTGGTTAAGTGTCTGCCTTCCGCTCAGGTCATGGTTCCAGAGTCCTGGGATCAAGCCCCGTGTCAGGCCCCTTGCTTGGTGGGAAGCTGCTTCTCCCTCTCCCTCTGCCTGCCATTCTGCCTGCATGTGCTCTCTCTCTTTCTGTCAAATACATGAATAAAATCTTTAAAAAAAAAAAAAAAGCAAATTAAATTCCTAGGATAAATACACATGGCTGTGTATTTAACCCTTTTTATGTTGCTGGATTTGGTTTGTTAGTATTTTGTTGATGACTTTTACATCTATATTTATAAGAGATATTGGTCTGTAGCTTTCTTTTCTTGTGATGTCTTCAGGTGGTGTTGGCATCAGAATAATACTAGCCTCAAAGAATAAGCTGGTTAGGGGCGCCTGGGTGGCTCAGTGGGTTAAGCCTCTGCCTTCGGTTCAGGTCCTGATCTCAGGGTCCTGGGATCGAGCCCCGCATCGGGCTCTCTGCTCAGCGGGGAGCCTGCTTCCCCCCTCTCTCTCTGCCTGCCTTTCTGCCTACTTGTGATCTCTCTCTCTGTGCAAATAAATAAATAAATAAAATCTTTAAAAAAAAAAAAAATAATAAGCTGGTTAGTGTCCTCTCTTATGTTTTTTTGTTAAGAATTTTTTAGAAGAACTAGTATTAACTCTACTTTCTTTGTTTGACAGAAAACAGTGAAGCCGTCTGTTTTCATCGTGAGTCATTTTTTATTACTAATTCAATCTCTTCCTGTTACAGATCTATCCAGGTTTCCTATTTCTTCCATTATCATTTTTTTTTTTTAAGATTTTATTTATTTGGGACGCCTGGGTGGCTCAGTTGGTTAAGCAGCTGCCTTCGGCTCAGGTCATGATCCCAGCGTCCTGGGATCGAGTCCCGCATCGGGCTCCTTGCTCAGCAGGGAGCCTGCTTCTCCCTCTGTTTCTGTCTGCCTGTGCTCACTCTCTCTCCCTCTCTCTCTCTGAAAAATAAATAAAATCTTTAAAAAAAAAAAAAAAAAGATTTTATTTATTTGCCAGAGATAGAGAGAGAGAGTACACACAAGCAGGCAGAGAGGCAGGCAGAGGCAGCGAGAGAAGCGGGCTCCCCACCGAGCAAGGAGCCCAATGCGGGACTTGATCCCAGGACCCTAGGATCATGACCGGAGCCAAAGGCAGCGGCCTAACCAACTGAGCCACCCAAGTGTCCCTCCACTATCATTTTTAACAACCACTTCTGATCTGGCAATCCTACTATGGCACAGGCAATACCCTGCACTCCCAAAATAGTTCAACTCTTGACTCACTCACCTAAACTACAATTTCTTTATTGCTGACAGGGAAATTGAGGTTACCATGTTAAACATATCTGTTAAACATAACATGTTTACGTTATGTTTAACAGATATGTTTAATAGCCCAAATGCAGGGCTCGATCCCACGACCCTGATATCATGAACATAAACATGTTATGTTTACCAATCTGTCCTGATTTCAGAGAGCCAAGCCTAAACTGAACTCCTGTTCTCAGATGCATTACTGGTTGCTAATATTTTCCCTGTATTTCCTCATGAACCAATGTGGCTGCAAGTAAGCAGAGCAACAAGGTCATGTGCTCTGGTGACAAGGAAACAAGAAACCAGAAAAACATTTTTACCACCACCTTGAGGGATTTGGTGAATTGTTCCACACTCCCTCCCGCCAGCTCCTGTTCTCGTCCCACACATCCTCTATGTGACATTTGCAAGTTTTCAAAAGGTACCGTATTTGTCACCCTCTTCTGATGTACTTAAAAATAATAAAACAAAATAATGAGATTGTAGGCTGGAAGCAAACCCTCTCTGTGTCACTGACAAAATTTTATTTTTAAAGATTTATTTGACACAGAAGGAACAGCAGACAGAGGGAGAGGGAGATGCAGACTCCCCACTGAGTAGGGAGCCCGATGTGGGACTCCATCCCAGGGCCCTGAGATCATGACTTGAGCCAAAGGCAGCCACTTAACTGACCAAGCCCCCTAGGTCCCCACGGACAAATTTTTTTAACCTTTCTTTACTTCAGTTTCTTACCCAAAATGTAAAGATAACAGTAATATCTACCCCAAAGAGTAGTTACAAGTAAATAACATGTATGAGTGTTGGAAACAAGGCCTAGCACCTTTATGTAGGCTATCAAAGTAAACCATGCCAACAAAACACACTCGATTTTACCCTCTAAAATAGTTTCCAAGTTGTTGCACTGAATATAAGCTCTAAGAACTAAAATTACATAGGAGATGATATGAGAATAATAAGTATCTCCATTCTCTTGGGGCGCCTGGGTGGCTCAGTGGGTTGAAGCTTCTGCCTTCGGCTCAGATCGTGATCCCAGGGTCCTGGGATCGAGCCCCGAGTCGGGCTCTCTGCTCAGCAGGGCGCCTGCTTCCTCCTCTCTCTCTCTCTGCCTGCCTCTCTGCCTAATTGTGATCTCTGTCTGACAAATAAATAAATAAAATGTTTAAAAAGAAAAAAAAAAAGTATCTCCATTCTCAAGGAAATCAACCTGGCAGAACAATGAATGGGAGGGAGTAGAGCATCATAATTAAAACCACAGCCTCTGGGGCACCTGGGTGGCTCAGGCATTAAGCGTCTGCCTTTGGTTCAGGTCATGATCCCAGAGTCCAGGATCAAGCCCCACACTGGGCTCCCTGATCAGCCAGAAGCCTGCTTCTCCCTCTCCCACTCCACCTGCTGGTGTTCCCTCTCTCATTGTCTCTCTGTCAAATAAATAAAACCTTTAAAGAGAAAAAAAAAAGCACAGCCTCTGGTATCTGGTATGTTCAAAATCTGACTCCATTTATACTGGCTGTTACCTTGAACAAGACATTTCTCTAAGCTTCTATACTCATTCATAAATGGGGAAAAATAATATAACTCTAAGGAGTTTTGATGAGAATTAAGACAGTAAAGTACCTGGCACATAAGAGCCACCAAATAAACAAAAACCACTTTGATTAGTTTTCTTAAATGTCATTTTAATAAACACATGTGTTTAACAGGTAAACAACTAATATGGAAACAAGGACCTCATATTGGTCCAGGGGTTCCCAATCCTGACTATACATGTGACTCACCCGGAGCACTTTGAAAAAGAAAGGTTGCCTACACTGCACCTAAGACAAACAGAATTATACTCTGAGCCTGGGGCCTGGACATCCATATTTTTATTTTTTTTTATCTTATTTCACTTTTTAAAATATTTTATTTATTTTATGGGGCACCTGGGTGGCTCAGTGGGTTAAAGCCTCTGCCTTTGGCTCGGGTCATGGTCCCGGGGGTCCTGGGATCAAGCCCCATGTCGGGCTCTCTGCTCAGCAGGGAGCCTGCTTCCTCCTCTCTCTCTCTGCCTGCCTTGCTGCCTGATTGTGATCTCTCTCTGTCAAATAAATAAATAAAATCTTTTTAAAAAATAAAATAAAATAAAATATTTTATTTATTTTAGAGAGACAGAGACTCTACACAAGCACAGGTAAGCAGTGGGGGAGAGAAACAGGGAAGGGAATCTCCAGCAGACCCCACACTGAGCCCAATGCAGAGCTCGATCCCATGACCCTGATATCATGATCTGAATCAAAATCAAGAGTCGGATGCTTAATTAACTGAGCCACCCAGGTCCCCTGGACGTCAGTATTTTTATTTATTTATTTTTTTTTACGTCAGTATTTTTAAAAGCACTCCAGGCAATCTCAATGTATAGCTGGGAGTGAGAACCTGAATAGCCAGAAAAAGTGCCAATCTTTACTAACCAAAACTAATTTTACTGATTAACAAGACTCTTCTTACAAAATAAGCCCATCACATCTGCCAAATGAGAACTACTATTATCCGATGGTGAAATGGAAGCTAAGAGAATCTCCACACTTTATTTCTGGAAGAAGCAGAGAGCCACATTTAGAAGTCTAGTCAAGCCCTAAAGCCCATACCCTTACTCAGATGCATCTCTAACTACCACTATTTCCTCAGCATGACCGTAAACCTAGTCATGACAGTCTCCTCATTAAAATCCTTTATAACACTTACCCCCTCAGGATAAAGCCCAGACTCCTTACCAGGAACACCTCACTCCAGAATCTGGCCCCAGTGCGCACAGTGAGGATGAGTCACGTACGTTTGGATGGCTCTGGCACTGGTCCAAACAGCCAAACCACCACCCACCCAAGCAGACACTGCTCAATCTCAGGAGCCAGTCAACTTGCCCAAGAGGCAACAGTAAAGAATGCCACAGGAATGGTGTCGGCTGAAATTGAGCAACATGGCAAGACTGGGGCTCTGTTTTTCTTTCTAGCATCATCTCTCTCTGATCTCTTCTCTCATTTTATCACCTAACACGTGCTTTTCCCTCTGCGTGGCACACTGGTTCCTAATTCTGCGGACATCTGTGTAAATGTCACTTCCTGAAGGAAGTGTTCCCCACCACCACCACACTGTCCCGCTCCCGGTTCGACACACCTCTTGTGTCTTCTACAGCATCCCACATTTCCCCCAGGAACATCCTCACACCTCAGTGCTCCTGAGTGCAAGGTTCCTGCTGGTCTTCTCACTAAGTCTCGCAACTATTAAGCTCCTGCTGTATGGTGGAGTGAGGAGGAACATAGGCAACACGGAGATGCTCCTGTGAACGGCCTCACAACAAAAAGTCATTCTCCTAACTTGGGTCTCTATTTCCACCGCTTACAGTGAACTCCGTGTGCAATGCTGAAACTGTTGAATCTGCTGAATCTGGGTGTTGCACATATGATCAGGTATTCTTCCCATTTCTTTTAACGAGGCTTCGGTTTTTCATAAAAAACTTTCAGGAAAAAAAATAAAGTGAGTTCTGTCTCTATCCTCAATACTGCCTTTCTTGCTATTATTTAGCTACAGGATACCCATCAACAACCCGTCATAATCGCTTTCCCACCATCTAATGTCATGGCCATCAGGCAAAGAATATAAACCTGTTGGCAGTATAAGAAAGTACTAAAGAACCCTAGGGTCAGCCAACAAAAAGCAAGAGGCTTCTGCCAACAGCCAGAAACGGGACTGAAACAAAACGTTTCCTCCAGGACAACAGAATTGCTGTACAGGTCTAAAAACAGGAAGAAGAAAAGGAGACTCGAAAGAGTGAGCGAGCTACAGAAGACAGCACAGCAGTGATCTGTTACGTCAGGGGAGCTGAGTTATGTAAATTCAGCTTGCTCTGGTGCAGGGCCTAGGAGCCAAATCACCAACCGGCCAAGCATGCTCAATTCCAGCAGCTACCTAATGTGCACAAAAGAACACTGTGAACACTAAAGAAAAAGGCCCCAATCACAACAGCCATTCCCAAAGGACTGTGCACCATAAACCGTTCTCTCTAGAACACTCTGACAAGGATATTAACTTTTCAAGTTCAACAGATGAAAAAAATAGAATGAAAACCCTCACTTTCTAGCCCCTGTTCCCTCGTGAATGTTCCTGAGGCAAAGGACTGTGATATCAGTGCAGCTGACCTAAGCTCTAACACTTGCCATTACCTCTTGCTGCTTCTCCTCATTGGGGTACGTGTCTACAAATACTCCCAGCCCCACAAATTTGTCCATGTTTCCAAACACAGGCCCTAGAGAGAGAGAACAGATGATGAACAATGAAATAAAGCCAAGAGTTGATAAAGGAAAAACATATCACTATGATGGACGAAAAAGTAAAATTCAAGTGACTCCCAGGCCTCTCTTTAAGATGAGAAAACATATGTAAAAGCATCCGGCAAAGTGCAAGGCCTGTACCAAGCACCCAGTAAAGTCGGTAGCTATTTGTTACTGAAGGCAGGGGGAAGAGAGAAGGCCACTGCAACACTGTTTAGCACTACAGCTGCTCCCAGGTCCACACCGGTTGCTAAGGCGCCCCTAAAGAATTCTGCTTCACGAACGCTTGGTGACAACTATGCCCCTGAGAGAGAGCTGAATTCCCAAGTTCCGCTTCTTGTTGCAAAAAAGAGATCAGGTCAAATCAGGTTGAGTTTGCCACGTCCTTGGAGCAACGGCTCCCATGCAACTCCTAACTCAAGGAGTTCTGAGACTATTCACTACACATGCTACGAAGAAGTCAGCTCACCCAGTCACCTGTGTTTGGGAAAGCCACCCAAATGGCCATGTGGTCTCCAAGGGAAACCAGAAGGAACTAATTGGCACAATCTCGCCCCAGGATGAGTCAAGTTCTGCTGCTCTATTGGGACTCAGACCCCATTCTAGAGACTGGACAGGCTGGTCTTCATCCGCAGACATCAAGGGAGTGGGAAAACTGCTGGCACTGGTGGGGCGGGGAGGGGAAGACATATGCTTCTCAAAGAGAGGGCACATGAGAAAGCAGACCTGTCGCACCCCACACAAGAGCACCCAGGCTCCCAATACCTGGCTGCATCCGATCCTTCGTGTACCAGATTGCCAAGCCATCCCCATGCAGATTCTTCTTCCCTTGTCCGTGGATTTTGAAGTGCACCTGCAACTCCCAGTCTCTCAGGAAGCATGGCTAGAGTGAAAAAGACACCGGAATCAATGAAGGGCACGAAATGTGAAAGTCCTCAAGCCCTCAGAGTGGTCTAGAGACTTGGAAAACCTAAGTTCAGGCAACATGGGCAAAGGGTTGAAACTGAAATCTATGACTTACTAAGTGTTTCCGTCATAAAATCAAACAGGTTAGACCGTCCAACTGCATATGGTATTTACTATGAAAAGTGAATAAGCCTCCCAATTATCTTCAGTATCTCCCATAGGAACAGGACAGTACTCCAAAGTTGGGAAAGACAAGAGACTGCTAAGGCAGCAGAGCAAAGCATCTCAGCCTTTAGAGTACAGGTGGCTACCTGCAACTTCAGATCACTCCTCTGACAGATTCTAAAAACTGTAGATTTCAAGAAAGGTCAAAGTCTCATTCATTACAAAAGAATTTTTTTTAATTAAAAAAAAAAAAAAAGGCTAAGTCATTATGCAAAGGTTTCCAGGAATAATTAGCAGACACGTAAACAACTCTAATTAGCTAGACTTGGCCCTATGTCAAGCTGAGGGGCAAGCTAGAATTCCCCAAGAGGGGGTAAATTACAGTTACAGTTCCCTAAAACCTCATGCCCATGGCCAAGAAGCATAAATGTACCAAAGGAGAACACCACCATCCCCACCCCAGGGACAGCTTCTGATGGAAAAACATTAAGGAGGTGGGTACTAAACAGACTCCTGTGTTTGTTCTTTGGGGTTTTTTTTCTTTAACTGTGTATCAAAGGCTTGGAAAAATGGAGAAGGAGATAAGTGGATGGTTAAGTGCTCTAAAGAGCTGAACACTTTTTCAAGGAGAGAGCAGGGTAGCTATCTGGCTTATACAGGCTCCTGATTAACAGTCACTACAAACAAAGAAGGGAATGAGGAGCAGATAGGCCAACAGGATTCACCCAGAATCTTCATACAGATTGTTCTGGCTCTTGAGCAAGATATTGCTAGATCATTTTTAGTTTTCATTTTTAATTTCTGGGAAATCTTCCAAAAGTGTTAGTATCAGGAGCACACAGTCAAATGAAAGGGATGAAGTTACTTCTGAATTCATCAAAAAAACCCACAATATCTGATAGCTTACCCTACCTTGAAGAGCCCAGTCCCTGCATTGTTGTTCTGGGTTCTCTTTCTGCTGTTCCACTTAGATTTCAGGACAAGAGTGAAATTCAGTGGCAAGAAGCTGCCCCAGAGCCAGAGGGTAGGTATTATTCCCCCTGGGATGAGACCAGGATTGGAGAGGTTCACACTGAGCCAAGAGGTGCCTGCCACTTATCCTTGGCCTCCTCTACCATACTGTCAAATGCCTTTGCTCAGGGCTATACCTCATAGAGCTTCTGAGACTTGGCTGTACATTAGATTCACTTGGGAGCTTTTAAAAAATCCAAGTAACCACAGGTATCAACTCACCTGGACAGCCAATTTGAGAACCACTGTTCAAACAAATACATCCTATTCAAATAACTCAGAAACAGCTCCAAAGCTTATTCTGATAGATAACAACAACAACAAAAATACAGCATCAGACAATCTAAAGATGGGCAGGATAACTAGATCCTAAACTAGAACTGATGCTAAGTTATGTAGGGGCAGCTAGCAAGTCAGCAGCAAAGCATCTAGCCCTGGACATAATCATTTAGTTACCAGAGATCTCCATCAATGAAGCTTATAACAGACGCATAATGTAACACACATTTCTGTAACCATTTTAACTTTCCAAAGTTTTTCATGTCTATTGTCTTATTTTCACAATAACCCTAGTGGGCACGGAGAAGGTATTACAAAGTGCATTTGGCAGACGGAGAAAGGTAGCAATGAGAGAATTAAGTAACAGCAGAGGGCTCACAGTGGATGTGTAATACGGCGAGATCTGGAACCCAAGTCTGTCAACTGCCAGCCCTTAGTCTCTTCTACCAGAACACGCCGCCCTGTACTCTGTCCAAGAATGAGTTCAACACTACAATCTGGGTTAAGAGGCCAGCTTGTGCAAATAGCTCAGGTAGAAACTTCTCTTATCCCTCTGTTCTGTTAGAATTCTCTGTCACATAAAATGAACAGGGAAAAGAAACTGTTCTCTTTGCTGAGGTTCACTTATCAATGACCATGAAAAGTTGTAAATCAAAAATCATGAAAAAGTAAGTTCTTAGCTTATGAGAACCCAAGAAAAAGTATTAAAGAATGCCAAGGTCATTCCCAAAAGTAAAGTGGTTGTAAAAGATTTAGAAAGAGCCCTAGAAACCAAAAAGAAAGCATCGTCTTACACTTGTACAAAATCACAGTGCAGCCACACCAGGAATACTGCATTCACTTCTTGCCGCCATACCTCAAGGAAGACAATGTAGCTAGAAAAGGTCCAGAGAAGGACAAATAAAATGACCAAGGGGCTCAAAGTGGCTTTCACATGAAAATAAAATTTAAAATTAGACACTTCAAAGTGAAATAACAAGGGCAGATACTAGGATGAAGTTTAGGTTAAATTTAAAAGAGCAGTCTTCTACTTTACGAAGTAATTAAATGTGAATTAAGTTGTTAACCTCCAAGAAGTAACAGTATCAGGTCAATCAGGAATTAAGACATTTCAGAAAACACGGAGCCTAGGTGGCTCAGTTGGTTAAGCATCTGCCTTCAGCTCAGGTCGTGATCCCAGGGTTCTCAGATCAAGTCTCTCACTGGGCTCCCTGCTCAGCAGAGAGCCTGCTTCTCCCTCTCCCACTGTCGATCCCCCACTTATGCTCTCTCGTTCTCTATCAAATAAATAAGTAAAATCTTGGGCGCCTGGGTGGCTCAGTGGGTTGAGCCGCTGCCTTCGGCTCAGGCCATGATCTCGGGGTCCTGGGATCGAGTCCCGCATCGGGCTCTCTGCTCAGCAGGGAGCCTGCTTCCTCCTCTCTCTCTCTGCCTGCCTCTCTGCCTATTTGTGATCTCTCTCTGTCAAATAAATAAATAAAATCTTTAAATAAATAAATAAATAAGTAAATAAGTAAAATCTTAAAAAAAAAAAAAAAAAAAGACTTTTCAGAAAACACAATCAGGGACGCCTGGGTGGCTCAGTTGGTTGAGCAGCTGCCTTCGGCTCGGGTCATGGTCCCAGCGTCCTGGGATGGAGTCCCATGTCAGGCTCCTTGCTCAGCGGGGAGCCTGCTTCTCCCTCTGCCTCTGCCTGCCATTCTGTCTGCCTGTGCTCGCTCTCTCCCCCTTTCTCTCTCTGATAAACAAATAAAATCTTAAAAAAAAAAAAAACAGAAAACACAATCAAAATGGATTATTTGCTATAACTGGAACAACTGAGAGCATGTCTCTACATATCTGATTGCACTGTGAAGGTCATCATATTCTCTGAAATGAAAATCCGTGACATCCACAGAAGACAGAGCACTGGGGATAAACAGTAAAATTAAGTCAATATGCCACTGCTTAACTTTTTCAGGCTTTCTGGACCACCAACACAGGAGGGAGAAAGATTCTTACCACCCGGTTCCACAGGGCACCCTGTTTACTTTGCATATCTGGGGTAAGGCGGATATACTGGGTCATCACCATGGCGTTGCCCATCAGATTCCACAGTGAGGAACTGCCCGTGCCCACACCTACAGGGAGGAAGTAGATCAGTTCACACTCTTCAACACCAACCCACTAGGAAACCATCACGGATCCCTCCTAAAACTGGAGTCGTCATCATCTTCTCCCTTTCATGACACTTGATCTCCTACCTTGTCTTTCATAAATCTCAAATCCTTAACATCTCCAGGGCTTCCTTTCACAAAGGCCTTCTCAGGTGAAAACCCCAGAGCACATCAGAGATAGCGCTTTATTCCTGCCTCAATAACCACAGCTTAGATCCATTCCTCCCATTTTATATGTAAATTTTAGCACCATAAAAGAAAAAAAAAAAAAAACACAACTCCCCAGTTCTACCAAAAAGAGCTATACTCTCAGGCCTCTAGGGCTTAATCACATTCTTTCTGTAAGCAATGCAAGGGTGAAGGTACTTCTCCCAGTACCTCAGGCTTCATGCCTCTTGCCATGTGAGAACTCTGTGTCTGTAATAGGCCATTGTGCTACCAGAGACAGCACAGATGTGGAACTCAAGGCATCTGCTGAGTGAATAAATGATCACCCTTAGCAGCTGTGTATATACACTCCTGCACTTTGAGTGATTTGTCTGCTGTCCCACAGTCCAGTGGGGAAACAGACTTGTGGGAGTTAAGCCACGTGCATTGATTTGGTCCTCTCTGTAGCTAACTACATAAATTTTCTGGTCGATAAAGCTGTGTCTAAGAGCCTAAGAACCCTAAACAGAGCAAAGCTAACTGGCCTCTTTAATCAACAGGGCTCCTGGACTGGAGAGCAGGTGTTTTAACCGGCAACAGAATTTCCTCCTCAGTCCGGCCAAGTTCTATCCCGGCTCTGCCTCCTGCTTCATTTCTAGCACATCCACAGCTCCATCGAGAGACCGGCTCTTTGCTAGTGGCCTTCAGTCACTACCCACCATTTGCAGTTCTACCCCCTCCTACATTCCTGCGGTCCAACTCCGAGCTCCCCTTTGTCCAGGCCTAGCGCTAGCTGCATCCGAGCCCGGCTTCGACCTGCTGGAAACTTCCAAAACGGGGGGCAGGGAGAGCTGACCCCTGCCCTTTGGACCCGAGGCTCCCAAACGCTGCGGGAGTCCCCGTGTGCCCTCCCCCCGCCGGCGGTTTCCTTGGGGCCACGAGCCTTTGGCCACCCCCGGTCACTACCGCTGAGCTCAGATTCCGAAGCCCTCCCCGTGCACGACCACCTCGCCCCGGGCGCCTCACCCTGGTAGGGCTTCGACAGCGAGTGCTCCCGTTTCAAGTACTCGAACGTTTGACCCGCCCCGACTTGCCGTGGTCCCTGCCCAGACCCCATCAAAAGAAGAAGGAGCAACATCCTGGACCCATTCCGAGCCGACAAACGCTGCCGCCACCGCTGCCACCACCCAGAGGGTCCTAGAGTCGCCGCCATCTTTCCCACCGCCGTCCCTTCATTAAAAGCCCGCCCCGTAGGCCAAGCCATTAGCCCAGGGAACCATCTGCCCCGGGTCCCATTGGCTCTCCTCGAGCCCCCGCCCCCGCAGGTGAGCATCTTACCGATTGGCTGGCTTGGGTATCAGTTGCCTTGCCAACCCAGGAAAGGGGTGTGGCCTAATGCCTGGCCTCCCTTATTTGCATTTGTCCTGAGCTCCACTAGGCCTGCTGGGAGACGTAGTGATTTCCATTTTGTCTCTGCGTTCTAGAGTAAATTTAAAGAGATAAAATGTTTCTCCCAGTTTCACGCAAATGTTCTATCTTCTCTCCCATAGTACCCTCCTGTCTGTGGAGAGCTCGCTATCGGATGTAGAACTGAACGAAGAAATAGTCCACAATTGCTGTAGCTGGACAATTTTCAGGAAAATTACCAAATTTCTAAAAGACTTGAACAGAACAAAGAATTTGACCTGATGACATTTATAGAAACTCCACACGCCAACAGCAGAAGACACATTCTCTTCAAGTGCAAAAGAAAGATTTGCCAAGATAGCCCGGGTAAGACAAACCAAAAAACCACCTCCACAAATTCAAAGGAAATGAAAGCACACAAAAGATGATCTCCTATCATGACGGAATTAGACTAGAAATTGGCAACTGAAAAATTTCTGAGAAATCCCCAAATATTTGGAAATTAAACAACTCACTTCTAAATAACCCATAAGAAAGAAGTGCTGAATGATTGCAGCGAGAGTTCTAAAAAATGGCACAGGGTTATCAATTCTTTACCTGGGTAGCACAGTAATATACACAAAAGAGTATGAAACCAGAAGAGTTAAGAGTCATCCCAGCTTCCCACCTTTTCCTCACCAGTTCCATCACCCAATCAATAAATAAGTCCAGATGATGTTATTCCCAATCACCTCTCAACGCCATCACATCCTTTCTATCCCTTGCTTTGTCTTTCTCCCAAACCACAACACGTGTGTTACTCTGATCACCATCATCCACACAGCCACCGAAGTGACCTAAAGGATCTAACCATACCTGAGTGTCAGGGGTAAACGAGAGGACACTGGTAAAGCTCTTAAACAGCCGCCGGCATGTAGTAAGCACTGTATCATCACCATTATTAGTGTTAACTGAGCCCTTAATGGTTACCATCACCTGTGGGGAAGAGATTCAAGCCCCTCAACTTGGCAAACAAATCCCCCTGCCACTTGGCTCTGTCATTCTCTGCCTTTATTGCCTACTGCTTCCTTCATCTATATGCTCCAACTTTTCCTCTTCCCCTCTCCTTTTCCCCAGGCCACCTCCTCCTGGAAGCCTTCTCTGACCTCCTCAGGCAGCAGCCGTTGCCCCACTCTGAGCTCTCAATGTTGCCCAAGCATATTTCTTTCAGAGCACTTGCCAGGTCTGTGTCTGTCTTCCTAACAGACTTAACCAAGCTTAATTCTCTCTTTTCTGAATATAAATATATTTAAATAAGAAAAAAATGAATGTAAGTCTGTTTTATGAGTCATCAACATTTTAAAATGAAAACTGTCGGGCCACCTGACTGGCTCAGTCAATTGAGTGTCTCTGCCTTCGGCTCGGGTCATGATCCTGGAGTCCTGGGATGGAGTCCCTTTGGGTTGGCTGCTCAGTGGGGAATCTGTTTCTTTCTGCCCACCTCACGCTCTCTCTTGCTTCCTCTCTCTCTCTCTCTCTCTCTCTCTCAAGTAAATAAATAAAATCTTTAAAATAAATAAATAGGAGGGCCTGGGTGGCTCAGTCATTAAGCGTCTGCCTTAGGCTCAAGTCATGATCCCAGAACCCTGGGATCAGGTCCAGATCTGGCTCCCTGCTCGGTGTGAAGCATGCTTCTCCCTCTCACACTCCCCCTGGTGGTGCTCCCACTCTTGCTGTCAAATAAATAAATAAAAATCTTAAAAATTAATAAGTAAATAACGAGGAAATGAAAACTGTCAGAACCATCTGGGCACCTGGCTCAGTCGGAGGGAGTATGTGACTCTTGATCTCAGGGTTCTGAGTTCAAGCCCTCCACACTGGATGTAGAGGTTACTTAAAAATACAATGTGGGGCTCGTGGGTGGTTCAGTCCTTAAGCGTCTGCCTTCAGCTTGGGTCATGATCCCAGGATCCTGGGATTAAGCCCCACATCGGGCTCCCTGCTCAGCGGGAAACCTGCTTCTCCCTCTCCCTCTCCCACTCCCCCTGCTTGTGCTCCCTCTCAAGCTGTGTCTCTCTCTGTCAAACAAATAAATAAAATCTAAAAATATATGCAGTTTAAATTAGTTAATTAAATAATCAATTGTCACAACCACCTATCAATTTACACACTCCGCATAAAGTAGATGTTTAGTGATATGACACAAGAAATTGCAATGAATCTGGCGCCTGGGTGGCTCAGTGGATTAGTTTCTGCCTTCGGTTTGGGCCCTGGTGTCAGGGTCCTGGGATCGAGCACCGCGTCCAGTCGGGCTCTCTGCTCGGCAGGATGCCTGCTTCCCCTCTCCGCTGCCAGCCTCTCTGCCTACTTGTGATCGCTGTCTGTCAAATAAATAAATAAAATCTTTGAAAGAAAGAAAGAGAGGAAGGAAGGAAGGAAGGAAGGAAGGAAGGAAGGAAGAAAGAAATTGCAATGAATCTATTCACATCATACCCTAGCTTTAAAATCATTTGTGGATCCCAATGACCAGAAGGTAAAATCCAAACGTCTTAGTTTAGCATTCAAAGCCCTTCAACCTGACTCAAATCAGCTGTACACATGTCTATTACAATGTGTGTCAACCTGAATTATGTAGCTCAATTAACAGATTATGTGTTTGTCTCCCTGGCAAGGTTGGAAGCTCCTGGACCACAGGAAGCAGATCTTACTCACTTCCTATCCCAGGCCTCACCCACTTCCCCATTCCCTAACCCATCACCCAGCACATAGTAGGAGTTCCAATTGTTCTGAATAAAATTATCTCCATTATGTTTCTCTGTCAGCTGGAATTTGTTCATTGTGGTATGATATACATAAAATCAAACTTACCTTTTTAACCATTTTTAAGTAGACAGTTCAGAGGCATTAAATACATTCAGTTTGCTGTGTGACCTGTTTACTGGATTTTGGATAGAGTGTCTTATTGTAAAATTCACTGTGATGAAGAAAAGGGGAATAAAGGAGAAGGTGTGACAAAATACACAGGACAATAAAGCAGATGATTTTGTTCAGATTATTGCAATAGGGAGAATACTCATTAGTGAGGAACGTATCAAAGAGAAAGAAGTAGGGGGGCACCAGGGTGGCTCAGTGGGTTAAGCATCTGCCTTCAGCTCAAGTCATGATCTTAGAGTGCTGGGATTGAGCCTCACATGGGACTTCCTGCTTAGCAGGGAGCCTGCTTCTCTCTCTCTCTCTCTCTCTTTGCCCCTCCCCCACGTTCTCTCTCTCTTTCGCAAATAAATAAATAAAATCTTAAATTTAAAAAAGAGAAGAAGGGGCGCCTGGGTGGCTCAGTGGTTTAAACCTCTGCCTTCAGCTCAGGTCATGATCTCAGGGTCCTGGGATCGAGCCCCACATCGGGCTCTCTGCTCAGCAGGGAGCCTGCTTCCCCCTCTCTCTCTGCCTGCCTTCTGCCTACTTGTGATCTCTCTCTATCTATCAAATAAATAAATAAATAAAAATCTTTTTTTAAAAATAAATTTTTAATTAAAAAAATTAATAAATAAGAGAAGAAAAAAGAAAAGGAAGGGGGCCAGGTGTTAGTTACATAGACAGGTAAACAAGGGAGTCCTCATGAAGAAGGATGGAGATGGTTTTATCTGAGTCACTGAGGAAGGGCAAAAGTGAGTCTTATCTCAGAATATTCTACAGCAGGATAGTCCTTTGAAGTTAGCCATTTCTCTGAACTCAAAATGGGGTGAGAGGGGACACAAAATGGTGAGGGGATTTCTTGACTGTAGCTGCTTTCCAGAAGTACAGGGTTCATATAAAGTTCAACACAGTTAGGTCTTGAGGGTGTTCAAGGTCAGAGAAAAAGGAGCCATGTCCTCCTCCCACACCACCCTACACACACATAGAAGCATCTTCTGATAGTTGGGGCAGGTCTTGGCCCACCATCTTTCAGCTGCTTAATATTCTCTCTCTTTTTTTTTTTTTTTTTTTTATTAGAGAGAGAGAGGGAGAGAGCGAGCACAGGCAGACAGAGTGGCAGGCAGAGGCAGAGGCAGAGGGAGAAGCAGGCTCCCCACCGAGCAAGGAACCCGATGTGGGACTCGATCCCAGGACACTGGGATCATGACCTGAGCCGAAGGCAGCTGCCCAACCAACTGAGCCACCCAGGCGTCCCTAATATTCTCTTTTTCTCCAGAGAATCATCTCCCATGATCTATGGCTATACACCCCCAGGGTGGGAGGATGGATAGACAATGTGAGTTGTGCATTCCAGCAGTTCCGAATGGTTCCTTTGGTTCTTATCTTGAAAGCCAAGCAGGTGCCTCCACCGAGGAGCAACTTGAAGCCTGATGCCTCTACCCCACCCCATGCCAGAGGCTCCAGATCAGCCTCTTGGCCCCATCCTTTCCTTTCTCTCCTGCCCTTCTCTATTAAAACTTGCCATTCCATTTAAAACCACCCCAGGGCGCCTGGGTGGCTCAGTGGGTTAAGCCGCTGCCTTCGGCTCAGGTCATGATCTCAGGGTCCTGGGATCGAGGCCCGCATCGGGCTCTCTGCTCAGCAGGGAGCCTGCTTCCTTCTCTCTCTGCCTGCCTCTCTGCCTGCTTGTGATCTCTCTCTGTCAAATAAATAAATAAAATCTTTAAAAAAATAAATAAATAAATAAAATAAAATAAAACCACCCCAAAGCAGAGCCTAACATCAGCCCTGCTAAAGCCAAGTAGACCATTTGTCCCTCCTCAGAGGTCTGGGTTAGGACTTGGGATTAGTCCATCACCAGCCTTGGAGTGGCAGCTAAGCCAGCCCCACCCCAGCCACTGCCCCATGCCTTCCCAACACACTCCCCACCCCCGACTCCCCTGCACCCCCAGTTCTCCAAGCAGACCCTAGAGCACAGAAGGGGACGGGAGCTCTAACACTAACTAGCCAACTACTTTCCAGTGGCAGCTTACAGATTCTGGCCTCCCAATGAGCCGCAGTTGAATAGTCTGGAGGGCTTGGGGCCCACAGACGCCTGGCTCCCATGCACAAACACCTGATTCATAAGTCTGGGGTAGGGCCCAGAGATTTGGTTATGAAAATCTCTCCCCAGAGAATAGTATATTCAGCCAACTTCCAGAACCACATGCTTTCATATCCAGCATCTTGTTTTGACCTCACACAGACCCAGTGTGGTGGGCAGGGGAGGCATTACCACAGTTGAACATTAGGACATCTGTATTCAGTTCATCGAGTAAATTTCAAACAGGGTATAGCACCTGAATTTTGAGGTAAGATTTTGAGATTTGTTTTAAAATACTCTGGAGGAGGGGTTCTGGCTGGCTCAGCTGGTAGAACCTGTGACTCTTGACTTCTGTGATGTGAGTATGAGCCCCATGTTGGCCTTAGGGATTCCTTAAAAAGAGAGGGGGGAGAATGCTAAGGAGGAAAATCATGTGTGTTAGGGAGAAAGTAGGATAAATGGAAAAAAAAAAAAGGCAGCAAGACCTTTATAAAATGATGAAGCTAGATTATGGGGATATAGGGATTCCCTCTAGGTTTATGTGTTTGAGAGTTGCCATAATAAAAAACTTTTTTAAAATCTCCCTTGGAGATGGTTACGAAATGTGCCGGGTATGCATTTGTGGTGTTTTCTAAATTTCCTCCAGGGAACGAAAACTGTAATTAACTGTAATCTGTAAAGTTCATTGTGACCCATCCAATATAAAGTCATAACTAAAAAGAGAGGAGTCTGCAGTCTAGAACAAGAACAGTCAATGGATGAAAATACTCCCAAGTTGGGGCGCCTGGGTGGTTTAGTTGGTTAAGCATCTGCCTCTGGCTCAGGTCATGATCTCAGGGTCTTGGGATTGAGCCCCACATCTGGTTCCATGCTCAGGGGGAGTCTGCTTCTCCTTCTGTCTCTGCCCCTCCCCCTATGCTCTCTCTCTTAAATAAATAAATAAAATTTAAAAAAAAAGAAAGAAAGAAAGAAAATATGTCCAAGTGTATCAATTCTGTCCAGAGAGACAATATGTCTTTCTCTCTTTCTTTTTTTTGTATGATCTTATTTATTTGACAGAGTGAGACACAGCGAGAGAGCGAACACAAGCAGGGGAATAAGGAGAGGGAGAAGCAGGGTTCCCGCTGAGCAGGGAGCCTGATCTGGGAATCGATCCCAGGACTCTGGGATCATGACCTGAACCAAAGGCCGACACTTAAGGACTGAGCCACCCAGGCACCCAAGACAGTATTTCTAAGTATCCTGTGTTGGTTATTCAAGTCAAGCCTACTCTCCTAACATTCATTACGACTTCCCACTTAACATTCTAGCTCTCTTACAATTATTCAGTGCAGGGCCACCTGGGTGGCTCAGTGGGTTAAGCCTCTGTCTTTGACTCAGGTCATGATCTCAGGGTCCTGGGATCGAGCCCTGCATCGTGCTCTCCGCTCAGCAGAGAGCCTGCTTCCCCCCTCTCTGCCTGCCTCTATGCCTACTTGTGATCTCTGTTAAATAAATAAATAAAATCTTTTGGGGGGGGCGCCTGGGTGGCTCAGTGGGTTAAAGCCTCTGCCTTTGGCTCAGGTCATGATCCCAGGATCCTGGGATCGAGCCCCACGTTGGGCTCTCTGCTCCGTGGGGAGCCTGCTTCCTCCTCTCTCTCTCTCTGCCTGCCTCTCTGCCTACTTGTGATTTCTCTCTCTCTGTCAAATAAATAATAAAAAATCTATAAATAAATAAATAAATAAATAAAATCTTTTAAAAAAATGAAATCTTAAAATTCTCAGTGTATTTTTTTTTAGTAATAGATTTTTTTTTAAGATTTTTTTTTTTAAAGATTTTATTTATTTATTTGTCAGAGACAGAGGGAGAGAGCGAGTGAGCACAGGCAGACAGAGAGGCAGGCAGAGTCAGAGGGAGAAGCAGGCTCCCTGCCGAGCAAGGAGCCTGATGTGGGACTCGATCCCAGGACCCTGGGATCATGACCTGAGCCGAAGGCAGCTGCTTAACCAACTGAGCCACCCAGGCGTCCCAGATTTTTTTTTAAAGATTTTATTTATTTATTTGACAGAGAGAGATCACAGTAGACAAAGAGGCAGGCAGAGAGAGAGAGGGAAGCAGGCTCCCTGCTGAGCAGAGAGCCCTATGCGGGACTCGATCCCAGGACCCTGAGATCATGACCTGAGCCGAAGGCAGCGGCTTAACCCACTGAGCCACCCAGGTGCCCTTCTCAGTGTATTAATATTTAATTTCTGAGTATATTGAGGTATTAGTATACTATCATATTGCTAGTATGAGTGTATTTGTATGTTAATGAAGAAATTAGTATTTGGCTTTATCACTTCAATACTGTGTGACTTATGCTTCCCAATGTGTTTATCCATCAGTGAATTGATAAAAATCAGTACCCTGAGGACCAGCTCTCAGAACTGTGGTGGTTCTGTGAAGAGACCAAGAAATTAGGGCCTGCCTCTAAGCCTCCAGAGGCCTGCTTATCATAGGGAAATTGGGACAGACATAAGGTTCACTAAGAATTGCAGGATGAAGTTGGGAAGGAGGGAGGAGCACTCTGGCGTTTGGAGTTGGAATGAGAACATGGGCTCTTTTGAGATCCACCTCTACCTCATGACCTGGGGCAAATTAAGTAACCTCTCTGAGCCTCAAATTCTCCATCTGTAGGGTAATGAAACCTACCACACTGAATTATTGACAGCATTAAACAAAGAATGTATAAACGATCCTTAGGCACATTGTAGACTCAAGAGTTCTGTAAGTACCCAAATTACCATTGTTTGTAAAACTTTGTTATGGTTTGTCTTCTTGTGTTCTGAAATGTAATCTGGGAAAGTGATTTGGTCCCTTTAGGAGAAAGTACATGTGTTGGAAGTTGGTTCATAAATGGAATAGAAACCACTGACTGATTTGAGAATATTGTTCAGGGGACCTGGGGTGCAGAGTAGAAGTGTAGAATGTGCAAATCCTATCACTGGGGTTTATAATTAGAAATAGGATAAGCCATCCCTATCTTGGAAGGTCAAACAACTTAAAAAAAAGGCTTCGTGGGTATAATATTCCTCATTCACCTCCTGCTGATGGAGGATGAATAGATGGAGGAGCCCCGAGCTCTCCAGATGCTGGATGAGGGAAGAAGTGCATGGGGACAGCTAAGCTATAGTTATGATAGAAGCCAAGGGAGAGGGTGAATGAGGCTGGAAATTCCCATGCTGTGCAGCAGGGTCTAAGAAATGTCAGGCTCTTCTGTTCGAGCAGAGGCCATGGGGATGAGGGAAGTCATCCCGTAGCTTTGGCAGTTAACCTGGCCTGAAGTCCTGAGCCAGCCTGATCATGGCCACTTCCAAAAGTCCGACTGAAGATTATTGGCTCTGGTGGGGAAGCCAAGAAGTCGAGATTAGACTGAATGCTGATGAATAAAAACTGAAGATTAATGCATAAGGAGCCCAATTGTAAAAATATGATTGTTTTTCTTTTTTTTTTTCTTTTTTTAAGATTTTATTTTTTTATTTGACAGACAGAGATCACAAGTAGGCAGAGAGGCAGGTGTGGGGTGGGATGGGGTGGGGGGCAGGGAAGCCTGATGGGGGGCTCGATCCCAGGACCCTGAGATCATGACCTGAGCACAAAGGCAGAGGCTTTAACCCAATGAGCCACCCAAGTGCCCCTGATTGTTTTTCTTTAAATCGTATTCCACTTGGTATTTCTTTAAACAACTAGACTGGGGCGCATGGGTGGCTCAGTCAGTTAAGTGGCTGCCTTGGACTCAGGTCATGATTCTGGAGTCCCGGGAATGAGTCCCATAACAGGGCTCCCTGCTCAGCAGGGAATCTGCTTTTCGCTCTGACCCTCCCCCATCTCATGCGCTCTCTCTCATTCTCTCTCAAATAAATAAATAAAATCTTAAAAGAAAAGAAAAGAAAAAAACTGGAGGGAAGAAAGTGTAGAAGAAGGAGACCAAGCAGGGACGCCTGGGTGGCTCAGTTGGTTAAGCAGCTGCCTTCGGCTCAGGTCATGATCCCAGCGTCCTGGGATCGAGTCCCACATCAGGCTCCTTGCTTGGCAGGGAGCCTGCTTCTCCCTCTGCCTCTGCCTGCCACTCTGTCTGCCTGTGCTCACTCTCTCTCCCTCTCTCTCTCTGATAAATAAATAAAATCTTTAAAAAAAAAAAAAAAAAAAAAAAAAAAAGAAGGAGACCAAGCATATTGGTAACCCAAGTAATAAAGGAAGGTGCCTGGGGCCTGGGTGGTGGTAGTAGAAGTAGGGAGAGGCAGCTGGAATTTACATATATTTTCAAGGTGCAATTAACAGGATTTGCTGATGGATCTGACAGAGGTATAAGAGAAACAGAGGAATAAAGGAGGACTCCCAAGATTTTCTGGCCACAGCAACTGGAAAGATGGAGTTGCCATATACTGATAGAAGTGAAACCGTGGGAGATACATGTTTTGGAGGAAAGATCAATATTTTAGTTTTAGTGATACCAGGTTTATGGGTCTATCAGACATCTAAGCAGAGAACAGACCATATTACCCCTACCGGCATCCCAGTAAGACCAAATTCCCAATATTTAAGAAAAGCAGTTGGGGGTCAGGGTTGGAGGAAGTTTATCAATTGAGTAGCGTTCAGTAGAGAGGATTTTCCCTTCGCTACTATGATAGCCAGACTCCAAATGGCTCGCATTGACCTCTGTCATGGGCTCCTGAATAGTCCCCTCCCACAGTGCAGCAGTTTTGGTCCATATGACCAACAGAATATGGAAGACGTGGTGGTATATCATCTCTAAGACTAGGTCATAAAAGACATTGTGGTTTCCATCTTGGATCACTTATTACAAGCAAAGCAAGCTACCATGTTGTAAGTAGCCCCATGAAAGGTCCATGGGACAAAGAACTGAGTCCTTCTGCAAATATCCACATGAGTGAGCTTGGAAGTGGGTCTTCTAGCCCCAACCAGACCTTCAGATGACTTCAGCCCCAGCCAACATCTTGTCTTCTGTTTGTAAGAAATTCTGAACCAGAACCACCCAGCTAAACTGCTTCCTAATTCCTGACCCACAGAAACCATGACATAATAAAGGTTATTATTTTAAGCCACTAAGTTCTAGGGTAATTTGTTATGCAGCAGTAAGTAACTAACATACTTCTCAAAGTCAAGTGAAGCAGATGCTCTAAGAAAATTTGGAGGGCCCTGAGAGAAGAGAGGCAGGTGTCTTATTCCACAATTGACCTCTGCTCAGGCAGTAAGTAGTCTCACTGTTCTGCCATGGGCAGTCTATACTGCAACCATTGGGAAGACTTTTTCAGGAGGGGCTGCCCGACAGGCAAAGTGTACCCCAACAGCTGGAGGCAAGGAGTTCTAACAAGGGCTGAGCTGAACTTCCTACTATCAGAAACCAGTAACTGGACACAAACCACACTCAGTCAAGTGTCAACAACAACAAAGAGGGGTTCAAACCATAGGATATTCAGTAAAGACCAATTATCCTTCTTCCCCTCTTGCCCTACAAGGCCCCAATACTAGAGAAGTTTGAACTTGAAAAGGAAGAGGGAAGTCTCCTAGAACGAACACATGACTCCCTTCCCTGGACACCAGACACATCCACACACCTCCCCACCCTGAAACTGTCTGCAGTGATTGGAGGATTGAAGGCTGTTCAAGGCCCTTCCCCGCCCCCCCCCAATCCCCAGAGCAGAAACTGGATCCTAAGCCTGGATGATAGGAAAGGAGTGTAAGTGATGTAAACCAGAAATGAGATGGGAGTTCTTAATGGGCCTGAGTGGACTTCTTCTTCTTCTTCTTCTTTCATTTTTGTAAAGATTTTATTTATTCATTTGACACAGAGAGAGAGAGAGATCACAAGTAGGCAGGCAGAGGTGGGGTGGGGGGGCGGGGAAGCAGGTCCTTGCTGAGCAGAGAACCCCATGCGGGGCTTGATCCCAGGACCCTGAGATGACCTGAGCCAAAGGCAGAGGCTCAACCCACTGAGACACCCAGGTGCCCCCTGAGTGGACTTCTAATACGAAAAGTCACACTAAAGCTGTGGGATTCATCTAGGCTCTTAAGATGGAAGGGAAAAGGGAAATCTGATAGAAGTTGGTTATAAGATTGTCATGTTAAGGCCCCGCTGAGTGGAGATTCCTCATTCAACCAACTACAATTCTATTCCTCTAACCCAAGTTCTTAGAGGGGCAGCCCAATGCATGGGTTAAGAAGGTTTGGAGTCAAGACAGGTTTGAACAGTATCAAAATCCATTTTGTGTGATCCTGAACAGGTTTCTTAAGCATCCAATCTCTCTTTCCTGATCTCTAAAGAAGAGTAATGGTACCCCCTCTCACAGGGCTATGGTGAAGCTAAGAAAAACTGCAGTTAACAGGGAGAGGAGCACTTAGCAGCAGACTGCTCAGAGCCTCTGTGATCTCGTTAGGGTCCCTCTCCCCATATAAAAGCCCACACCAGACTCCTGATTGGTCCTTCTTGGTGTCCTGTCCACCCCCAGTCAATTGTTATGGCCTGAGGTACTTTTGTCCGGCCTGGTCCACTGTCCGTCTCCACTAAAACCCATATGAATGGAGGTGGGAGAGAATAGGGAGGTACTATTCCCTGAAAGGGGACAGGAAGCTGGACAGCTCAGAGCAACAGATGCCCCCTACAACTGATCTTGTTGATTTCACCTTTACCTTCCTCTCTTGGTTGCCTAGGAAAATTAATACATCAGAGAACATAAATGAGAATAGAACCTGATTATCTAACCTAGTTTCCTCATGTTGGAGATAAAGGCCCAGTGGCATGAACCAGTTGCTAAAGGCTCTACCGGTATTTGGTGTTTCGGCAATTGTTTTGGACAAACCCGCAGAAATTTGGACACCCGGGAATAAAAATCTCAGAGGCTCTCCCCCTTTCTGATTAGGGCTGGAAGACAATAAGATTCAGTAATCAGGAACTTGCCTCACTGATCTGCCTGGGGAGATTTATTGCCTCATGAGGATTATGCCAGGCACTATGGGCGTGGGGGTCATATACCCAGAGAACATTCTAACTCCCTGCAGCCCTCCTAAGGTTCCTCCAAAGAGAATTCCAGTGGATGCCCGTGAGCTGTGCCTGAGAGTATTTTTTCAAATTGAAGATCAGTCAAGAAATCAGTTCAGTTGGGTGAAAAGCAGACTTTTTTTTTTTTTTTTTTTTTAAGACATAGGCTAGAATGGGGTAAATGTAATTTCATGAGACAGTTTACTCCGTTGCAATTTTATATATAAAGCTACTGGCTCAATGTTTCCTCCCCACTTCCCATTCCTGGCCCCAAACAGTATTATTCCTACCCCCTTTTTAAGGGAAATCCAATTCATTCCACAAACGCATATGGAATGCCAAGCATGCAGGATACAGAGAAGACTATGACACAGTTTTTGTCCTTGAGGGACTCTCAAACCAGTGGGAAATGGCCTCCAGGGCAGAGTGGAGACAAGGAGAAAATGAAGAGGCAGAGGGTGACAGATTACAAAAAAACAATCTCTGGGCAGTGGCATAGGGGAAGAGAGGGAACTTGAGTTTTCTATTCTATATTTTGAATTTGTTGCAATGAACATGTATCATTTTGGCCATTTTAAAAGCCCAGTTAAAAGATAAAGATACAGGGGCGCCTGGGTGGCTCAGTGGGGTAAGCCTCTGCCTTCAGCTCAGGTCATGATCTCAGGGTCCTGGGATCTATCGGGCTCTCTGCTCAGCAGGGAGCCTCCTTCCCCCTCTCTGCCTACTTGTAATCTTTCTCTCTGTCAAATAAATAAAATTAAAAAAAAAAAAAAGATAAAGATACAGTAATGAATAAATGAATGAAATGTGATGTGAAAGTCCTGGCCCGGGGGAAGGAATTTAGGAGCAGTGCCACCAAACTTGGGCTCATTTTGTCCTTTTAGTACGATTAAGAACCTTGATCCCCATCTTTTTTTTTTTTTTAAGATTTTATTTATTTATTTGGCAGAGAGAGATCACAAGTAGACAGGCAGGCAGAGAGAGAGAGAGGGAAGCAGGCTCCCTGCTGAGCAGAGAGCCGGATGCGGGCCTCGATCCCAGGGCCTTGATCCCAGGGCCTTGATCCCAGGGCCTTGATCTCAGGGCCTTGATCTCAGGGCCTTGATCCCAGGACCCTGAGATCATGACCTGAGCCGAAGGCAGCAGCTTAACCCATTGAGCTACCCAGGTGCCCCTTAATCCCCATCTTAAAAATGGAAGATATCGATATCCTAAGAGGTGAAGCACTTTGCCCCAATTCACCAGCTGGTAAGGGACAAAGCCGGGGGAATTTCTGCTACAGTCTGTTTCCATATGCCAACTAAGAAAAAGGGTCAGAAAGGAGGGACAAGGACTCCCAAGAACTTTATTCTTTTTTTTTTTTAAGAACTTTATTCTTAAGCTTTTGTAAATACTCATTGTCTGTTATCTGTTCTTCCTTATTTTTTCTTTAGTGGTTAACAGTTAATCTCTTAACATAAAAAAGGGTCTTTGTGTTTTGGGAGATGAAGGAAAAGCTTGCTGGAGTAGTCAGTCCAGGGAAAGGGGGAGGGTGGCCAAAGGCGTGTGGGGGGGAGGGGCTCTGGTGCGAGAGAGGTAGAGGGAAGCAGAAAGAGAAGCAGGCAGGCAGAGTCCTGGGCCCACCGGGTGTCTCCCAGCACAGTGCCAGTGCTGCCTGGCCCTCCTCAACAGGGACCCTGCTGCAAAGTGGGGATTTCCCAGCAGCCCTTGCCTCGTGGGTCATCAGGTCTCTTAGATCCGAGCCAGCTTCCCTCTCTCCAACTCCAGCCTTTGCAGCCTGAGCCCCCAGAGCCCGCGGGCACGGCGGCAACCCCTGTCTTACCTCCAGCGGTTCTACCTGTACCTTCTTGCTTCCCTCAGCACAGAAGCCCAAAGGGTCCAGGATGTGGTCTTGTTTGGTCTCTCCTTCCCTACCATCCTCTACAGATTTTGTCTCTCTGCAGCCAAGGAAAGGGAAAGAACAAGAAGAGAGTGGCTCAAGCTGGATGAAGACACAGTAGAACTAAAGAAATCTGAGTGTCCTCTAAAAATCTGAGCCCTGTCATGTCCATCACTATCATGGTTACTGATCATGTTGATTGAGCTCTCACCATGGGCCAGGCATCATCTCATTTAGCATTCCAGAACGTCCCAGCATCCCAGGTCACAGGTCTTAGGCAATCCTTGGCCAAGCTGGCGCACAGGGAGCCTCCCTGGCTGTGCCTGAACCCCCGCAGTGGAGCATCCTGCCTCCTATGGTCCTGTTCCAAAGGAGAACAATTTGTCCTCTGGCCATGGAGCCTTCCCAATTGATAGAGCCTATCCAGTTAATACAAATGCTTCCTCCCCTTTCCTACTCTGGCATTCCACTTCCTGTCACAGGCACATCCTTGGGTGGTCTTGGATCCCCTGATCTGATGACACTCTCTAAAGAAGTGTCTCCCCTGTCTCTTGTAGAAAATGACACCAGGTCTTCATGCCCCACCTGTTGGGGGTGACCTGGGTTGGATTTGAGCCAAGGTACCATCTCAGCTAATCCCATGCTTAAAAGTGCTGTCCCTCTGTGGAGGGATGATGGCCCCTCCTCTTCCGAAACAACATAATAGCACAGATATAACCTGCAAATGTTCAGTGTTACTGCAGACTTACAGCTGGGGAATAGGCCACTGCATTGCTCCCAACCAGGCTCGTGAACCCCAGGACCTGGGCAGCCTCTGAAAGACTTGTGGGGCCATGGTGGCCACAGGCTCCGAGCTCCACGAAGAACAGAAGGGCAACCTCTCCAGCAGCGGCTCCCCCTCTTGGACACCCAGAGATTGAAGAGGACTAAGAAAGTAGCCTGGGTCCATGGGGAGTCTGCTTCGCTCTCTGACCTTCTCCTCGCTCATTCTCTCTCACTGTCTCTCTCTCTCAAATAAATAAAATAAAAAATCTTTAAAAAAAAAAAAAAAAGAAAGTAGCCTGGGATGATCACAGTCTGGGGAGGGCGCTGGAAATCCCAGGTTACTAATTCAGGACTTCATGCACCATGGGAATCTCTGCATCACACCATGCCAAGTGCAAAAGAAGGGGCAACAGACTTTTAAGGCTGTCTCCCTGCACAGGACCCGAAAGGAGTGGGCTCAACCTTATGGGGTGTACAGGCTGCCATAAACCCCAGGAAGAAACTGTCAGGTCCCAAAGTCATGAAAGGAGTGTTTTTAGCTTCTCAGGAGTCAGGGATCAGATGCCTCTGAGAATGACCTTCACCAAAGTCCTTCCTTGCAAATAGAGCCAACTCAGGTTAGTAAACAGCTTCCATCCAGAGGCAGAGAAACAGGTCTGACCCCCAAAGGAGACAGACTTCTTATTTGCACATCACTTTCTACTGTTCTCATCACCTGTTTCAAGGAAGCCACACACCTGTTCAGGCTTCCTGGCTCTTCACACACATAGACCTCCATCTCCAAGTTTGGAAAAGGGTTTTTCAACTCTGCAGATGAGGAAAGGTTAAATGTCCTCCTCAGGGATAAAAGCCCAGCAGAGAAAGAACCTAAACACTAGTCTGGACTAGGCTGCTCCTGGTGGGGGATGGGAGGGAACAGCCAGTCAAAGGTTCTGCTTTCTCAAATACCTCCTCAGACATTTTCCAAGTTACAATGCTTTTAACTTTGGTGGAAAGATTCTTGTCCTCTCTGCTGGATTAAAGGTTCGGGGTGGGCAATAAAGGATTTAATTTCTTTACTTCGTTCAGTCTGTTTTCCCTCTTTCTTTTTTTTTAATATTTTATTTATTTATTTGACAGAGATCACAAGTAGGCAGAGAGGCAGGCAGAGAGAGAGGAGGAAGCAGGCTCCCTGCTGAGCATAGAGCCCCATGCGGGGCTCCATCCCAGGACCCTGGGATCATGACCTGAGTTGAAGGCAGAGGCTTTAACCCACTGAGCCACCCCGGTGCCCCTTTCTTTTTTTTTAAATAAGATTTTATTTATTTGACAGAGAGAGACAGCACAAGCAGGGGGGAGGAGCAGAGGGAGAGGGAAAAGCAGGATCCCCCCCTGAGCAGGGAGCCCAATGTGAGGCTGGACCCCAGGACCTTGGGATCATGAACTGAGCTGAATGCAGACGCTTAACCTACTGAGCCAGCCAGGCACTCCCCTTGAATCTGTTCTATTCCCCAAGTGTGGATGTGAATGCAATGGTGGGTGGGTGGAATTAAATGAACTTTAGCAGAGACTAATTCTTCCTACCAGACCCTCACCACCCCTCCCACTTTTATCCAAGTATTTCAAAAGCTTCTTCCTCCCCTTTGTTGGTTTTTGTCCCTGGACTCAGTCCATAGAGAGAGAGCTTCTGAGCACAGACAGTCTGAAAAGAGCAAAATAAGAATAGCCGATTGATCGATAATAGAACGGTAAAGTCTCTAAGTACCACGGGGGAGGGCATTAGTCTTAAAGCTGGCTGGGAAGAGATGACATGGGGTGGGCAGTAACCTCTCTGAGAGCTTGGCTTGCTCCGAGGTGATGCAGGAGGCTGCTCCTGGTGGGGGATGGGAGGGAACAGCCAGTCAAAGGTTCTGCTTTCTGCTTTTGTTCTGTCTTAGCCAGGGCCCATCCTAAGGCTCCCATTCCTTACCAAACTGGCCGGCTAGATACTACTGTGGAAGAGGAAGTGAGGCACCTACCTGCAAGGGGTTGGTTCAGTCTGGCCTAGTAGGCAGAACCTCCCACCCCTGCGAACAGTGCTCAGCTAAACCAGGCCTCTCTACCTTCGCGTCTCCCCCCACGACACTGTACGTAATTGTTCCTCTCTGCTTAGGCTCTTTCTGGCTGTATTGATCGTTGCTTTTATTGGCAAACAACACACCACGATAAAAATAAAGCACAAGTGCTTGTGCAGGGAGAGTAAAATGGATTCTGTGTCTCCAGGGCTATCAGAAAACTTGCTCTGAGACCCAGTGGTCAACCGGGTACCTGATTCTCCCCTCTGGGCACCCCTGCAATTATTGTAAGGACGTTTGTCTTGTCTGTCTGTCTCCTTCCTCCTGACGGCAAGGCGGCTGCGGTCTTCCCCACACCTCCTGAGTGCTTGGGGCTCAATTCATAGTTGCTAACTGACACCAACATGGGGCCTTCCAGGAAGCAGTCATTTCAGGGCTAGGCCTGGCGCCACACCTCTCAGCTCATTTTCACAGGCATCTGCCCTGGCTGGCCAGTCACCACCACAATTTGGGGTTAGGGGTTTGGTCCGGTCAAGGAGCTAACAAACCAGCTACCTAGAACATTCAGGGTTGTCCTGTCCTGTTCAGTGCCTAGGCCACTTGTTCCCATAAGCTTGGAGAGGTGGAGCCTTTTTGGTGTTCTTACCCCCTTCTTATAGACAGAAAATGGGGCCTGACACTCCCATGTGTCACTCCCAGTCACACATTTCTCTTCTTAAAATAGCAATGTGGAGAGACCCAGTTTGTACTTAGGTTCAATTTCTTTATCTGTTATAGGGACAAATAACACTACCTCTTAGGGTTGTTCAAAGGATGCTTGCTGATGGTTTGTTTTCTGCTCTGGACTATAAAAAAGCGGCAGGGACTTTGGCTTATTCACTGCTAAATCGTCAGAGCCTGGAACAAGTGTCTGCCCGGCACATAGTAGGTGCTCAATATTTGTTTCCTAAACAGAAAGGACTTGAGAAGAGCCTAGGCCAGACCCTGGCGCTTCCCTCTGCTAAGACATTCTATATCCTTAGTTCCCCAGATTCCTCCAGCCAGGCAGCCTGTGGTCAAGGGGGCCCGGGGGGTACCTACTTCTGGCCTTGGGACCCCAGATCAGCAAAACTCCCAGGCCAGAAAAATCTCCACGGGACAGTCTTTAAAGCCGGTGAACCTGAAGAAGGCCTCCGCCCTCAGGTTCCCCTTTTCTTTTTTGTATCAGGAAAAGCATTTCTGTCCTCCTCCCTCACCCCCAGGCACAACGCGGTTCTGCTTCCAAGGTGCCTACAGAGAAGGGCCACCCTGCCCCGAGCAGCAATCTTCTGGGGAAGGAGCCCAGCACGCAATGCCCGGCTGGACTGCAGCAGAGGAGCGGCGAAGACGGGCGAGCAAGCCACGCAGAAAAGAATGGGCCGAACCGACGCCCAGCCGGCGGAAAGGCCGGCGGGAAAGGGCGTGCGAGGAGAAGGGCGGGGCGAACGTCCGCCCTCGGCTCCCGCGCTCGGGCGCCGCTCCACCTTAAGCTAGGGACCCCCTTAAGGGCGGGCACTGGAGGCGCGCGCCCGGGGCGGGGTCTCCCATGCAAATGAGGGGCGTGGGTCGGCGGGGCGGAGCGGGCGGGGCGCTGACCTGACGTCAGGCCGGCGGCCCGGGCAGTTGGCTCGGCGGCGGCGAGGCGGCAGGAGCGGCGGCGGGAGCCGGGCCGCGCGGCGGGGCGCGGGGGAGCGGCGGCGGCGGAGCCGGAGCAACATGGCGCCGGTGGGCGGGGGCGGGCGCCCGGGCGGCGGGCCGGCCCGAGGGCGCCTCCTCCTGGCCGCGCTGCTGCTGCTGGTGCTGATGTGGGCGCGGGGGGCCCGGGGCCAGGGCGACCCCCAGTGGGGGGCCATCCTGGGCATGAGACTGGCGAGCTGCAACAAATCGTGTGGGATGAACCCGGAGGGCATCATCTTCGTGTCCGAGGGCAGCACGGTGAACCTGAGGCTGTACGGCCAGAGGCTGGGCTCCCTCTCCAGCAACCTGATCTCCTTCACCGAGGTGGACAACTTCGAGGCGATCCAGAACTCCACCAACTGTCCCGAGCTCACCAAGGACCTGGTCGTCCAGCAGCTGGTCAACGTGAGCCGCGGGAACACGTCCGGGATGCTGGTGGTGCTCACTAAGTTTCTCCGGAGGAGCGAGAACATGAAGTTGTATGCATTATGTACCCGGGCCGGGGTCAATGGGCCCTGGCAGAGGTGGACCGATAAGGATTCGCTGCTCTTCATGGTGGAGGAGGCTGGGAGGTTCCTACCCCTCTGGCTGCACATCCTCCTCATTACGGTGCTGCTGGTGCTGTCGGGCATGTTTTCTGGCCTCAACCTGGGGCTTATGGCCCTGGACCCCATGGAGCTGCGTATCGTGCAGAACTGTGGCACTGAGAAGGAGAGGCGCTATGCCCGCAAGATAGAGCCCATCCGGCGCAAGGGCAACTACTTACTCTGCTCTCTGCTTCTGGGAAACGTGCTGGTCAACACCTCCCTCACCATCCTTCTAGACAACCTCATTGGGTCTGGGCTCATGGCGGTGGCCTCTTCCACCATTGGCATTGTCATCTTTGGGGAGATCGTTCCTCAGGCCTTGTGCTCCCGCCATGGCCTGGCTGTGGGTGCCAATACTATCATCCTCACCAAATTCTTCATGCTACTTACCTTCCCCCTCAGTTTCCCCATCAGCAAGCTCCTGGATTTTGTTTTGGGCCAGGAGATTCGCACCGTTTACAACCGGGAGAAACTGATGGAGATGTTGAAGGTAACAGAACCCTATAACGATCTGGTGAAAGAGGAGCTAAACATGATCCAGGGTGCCCTGGAGCTACGGACCAAAACCGTGGAGGATATCATGACCCAGCTCCAAGACTGCTTCATGATCCGCAGCGATGCCATCCTGGACTTCAATACCATGTCGGAGATCATGGAGAGCGGCTACACCCGCATCCCTGTGTTTGAAGATGAGCAATCCAATATTGTCGATATCCTCTATGTTAAAGATTTGGCTTTCGTGGACCCTGATGACTGCACCCCCCTCAAGACCATCACCCGCTTCTATAACCACCCAGTACATTTCGTCTTCCACGACACCAAGTTGGATGCCATGCTGGAGGAGTTCAAAAAGGGTAAGGCCGGATGGAGCTGTCCCCGTTAGCTGGCTTTGGGACGCCTGTCGTTTACTTGCCTGTTTTGTGTCAGCTGGCCTTACGTTTTTGGTGTGACTGTTTCTTTGCCTATCACTTCCTGTGCCTCTGAGGTGGATGGTATTTGGGGCAGCGGGATCAGTTTGTAAGCATCTGCCGCCTTGCCAGGTACTGTGCTTTGTGTGCCAGGTGAATCAGAGCTGACACGCTTGTGCACTTGGAGGGATAGAGCAAGGCCTCAGGGAACTACTGAAGCAGCATGGAGTAAGGCTAACGCCTTCAAAGAGGCCACAGAGGTTAGAGTGTGGGACCGCACATCTGATTGGGGTGCCTTGGGGAAGGGGCTGGGGCTCTGGGAGAACCGTCACAGGGGAGGGAGCATTGAAGGAGAGCCTGAAGATGTGGGCACACCTGGTACCTGAAGCAGGGGCATCCCCACAAGGAGCAAAGGATGTGCTTTGGGCCTAGCAGGTGGTCCTGTTGAGCTGGATTGGAGCTTGGTTGAGCTGCCCGGTGGTCAGTGGGGAGAGGCTGAGTCATCCGGGGCCTTGGGGAAGAGCCTGAAGTCAGGGCGGTGCATTTGCTTGGAGCTATTGGAAGTTTTGAGCAAGAGTGATGTTTCTGGATCTCCTAACCCACAGAAGCTGAGTTGAGAGGTCTCTGTTTGGCTCCCCACTCAGAACAGTGCCAAGTAATGCTTTCGACTATTCAGCAGAAGCAAGCAGATCAAGTTTTGGTTATTGTTCTGTCTTTTCCCAGGCGCCAAACATCAGCTTCCCTCCTGTGGTTGGCTGGAAATCCTCAGCTGGCCTTGCTGTGCCTTGTGTTTTTTTCTCACATGGGTTCTTGGCCAGTTCTCATGTAGTTAGAGAGGCACTCAGAGTTTTACTCATGAGCCCCAAAGCTCAGGGCACACACCCTTTTCCTTTACTTCAGCAAAACTTTCCTCCCACCTTTGCTACTCAGAAGTCCTCAGTGGCAGTAAACAAGCCAATTATGGGGTAAAACCCTCCTAGGCCAAAAGGAGTGAGGAGGCAGAAAGGGAAGCTCTTTATAAAGGAATGGGGGTTGGGTGAAGGGAGCACATCTTAAATCCAGGCCTTTGCTTCCCTTCTTCATGGGTAGAGCTCCTACCGGCTAAGGCAGCCTGCCAGCCCAGGGCTGGGAGCGACTTCTGCACTCCAGCAGGGAGCACGCTTCAGGTGCTTGTCAATTGATTATTTCACGACGGGAGGGGGGAGCCTGGAACTGGATGGGTCAGTGGTGATGGGCTGGGCTGGGATAGGTAGGAGCAGGCCTTGCCAGGTTTGTACTGAAAAGATGCTCAGGTCAGGGCTGGAGTGGTATACTTGCACCCTCCCTTTTTCAGAGTGACAGTGAATCTGAGCATCAGAACCGAGAAGATCTCGAGTAACAGAAGTCCAAGTGGGAGATAGCCTGGTAAGGTGGTCTCATTGCAGACAGACTGAAGGGCCATGGACATCAGGTGGTGATGGCACCATGCTGGTGGTAGCGTTGCAGGTGCAGGCCCAGGAACGTGTTTCTCCCAGGTAGCAGATGTTGGAGCAGAGCAGTGAGGATCTGTGCCCCACCCCCACCCTGCAGCCTCTTGGCCCTGAGGACTTCTCCCTCGTTGCTGGGTCTGGAGCCTGGTTAGGACTCACCGGGGCCGCTTCCTGCTCACCACCTCTGTGGTCTTTGGGACTGTGGCTGGTGACACACCCAACAAGCACGTTTGCATCGTTCAGCTTGGATCTGGAGCCAACCAGTATGGATTAGCTCGGCTAGGCTTCCCAGCCCCTGATCAGGAGGGCTGAGCCCTTTTCAGGTGGGAGCTTCCTGGATCTTGGCAGGGCCATCTTTGGACTCATCTTGTAAAAAGAAGTACCACGTCAGGAAGCTGGGAAAACAGAGCTAGCATCTTTCAGGCCAGAGCTCTGATGAATGGAATTCTTCAGATGTAAATTTTAGTTCACTAGAGTCTCCTTAACAGAGGCTGGTGGTTTGAGCCTGAACCCTGGCCCTGGAGGGGTGCTGCTAATTCCATGGAAACGCAGGCATAGCCTACCCAGTGTAGCATGAAGCTGCTGAGATGTGAGTGATATGATGGTCACCCCTAATGGACACACGCTGGGGCATTATGGTTCCATCGTAACTCATTGCCACCCTGGGCTGCCCCCAGCATGGTTCTCCCAGATCTTTCCATCTGGCATTTGCCATTTTAGTCTGAGGCCCTCTTGGAAGTGGCAGACACTTTATGTCTGCATCTTAAAAGATTCTCTTTACAGATCTGGTGTTTAGAAGGCTTTTTTCATAGCTAAGAAGAAGAAGTGAGTAAGGTTAACAGGGCTAGCATTGCCAGTAGCGTTGAAACAAGAGCTGGGGGCTTGCCAGGTGTCGCTGAGCATCTCCCTGAGGGTCCTTCCTATGCTTCAGTGGACTGTACAAGTTGGGAAAGGTCCCTGACTTCTGCCAGTCTTTCAGCTCCGGGTGTAATCTTCTTTTAAGGTCATTTTATCTCCTTGCGCCTCCGCTTTGACGAGCCCCCCACCCCCGCGCCCCCCATGGGTAGGGATCATACCTATTAGTGTTTTCACCACTCAGGGCCTGGCAAAGAGGTGGATCTTTAGTGAAGTGTTTGTTAAATGAATGAATGAACGAAAGTTGAACAACTAATGAATGCCTGGCGAGCTCTGCTGGCCTTCTTGCTGTTTCTTGAACACAACCGGGATGCTCCCACCTGAGGGCCTTTGCCCTGGCTGTTCCTTAAGGCTGGAATGTTTTTACCCAGATGTTGTCAGCCTCACCTTCTCCCCGCCCTTGTGCCTGCTTCATTCAGCCTCACCTTCTCAGTGCCCTATTTAAAACTATAACCTCCCATCCTCCCGACCTTCCTCATCTTCTTTACCCTGTGCTAATTTTTTCTTTTTCTCATAGCACAGATCACTTTCTTTCTTTCTTTCTTTTTTTTTTTTAAAGATATTGTTTATTTATTTGACAGACAGAGATCACAAGTAGGCAGAGATGCAGTCGGGGGTGGGGCAGGAAGCAGGCTCCCTGCTAAGCAGAGAGCCCCGATGTGGGGCTAAATCCTAGAACCCCAGGATCATTACCTGAGTAGAAGGCAGAGGCCTAACCACCAAGCCATCCAGGCGCCCCACAATTCACTTTCTGACAACTCCATAATTTACAGATTTGCTATGCTGTTTATTGTCTCTCTCCTCCTGTTGGAATATTAAGTTCCAAAGAGCAGAGCTCCTTGTATTGTTCACTGGCGTATCCATGGCCCCTAGAATGGTTCTTGGCCCATAGGAAGATGAGATCTCAAATAAAAGGTCACTGAATGAACATGGGATCTGTTAGGTTTGGGATAGAATTATCCCCATTCCATAGTGTTAGAATTTTTTTTTTTTAAAGATTTTTTTTTTATTTATCCGACAGAGATCACAAGTAGGCAGAGAGGCAGGCAGAGAGAGAGAGGGAGGGAAGCAGGCTCCCTGCTGAGCAGAGAGCCCGATGCGGGGCTCGATCCCAGGACCCTGAGATCATGACCTGAGCCGAAGGCAGCGGCTTAACCCACTGAGCCACCCAGGCACCCCATTCCATAGTGTTAGAATTTTGAGGAGCTGATACTCAGGGGCGCTCTTTCCAGTTGCACCCAGGAAGACAGGAGGGGCTTCTACAGCGACATGTGTATCAATGGCTCCTGAGAAGCCGAGTCTAGAGTCTTGAGTGTGATGCATGTTTGCCCTTTCTTGTGCCTCATTTTCTGTGAATAAGTGGTTTTTAACCATCAGGCGTATACAGAGCTTCCTCCTGAGTGAGTCATGAAGCTGCTTGCTGCATACACAGTTAGAGACAGGCTCTGGGAGTCCATACCCGCATGGGCCTGAGCTGTTCCTGGGAGACTAAGGCAGGGTTACAGCTTCCCAGCTGCTTTGCCTCCCAGCTCAAGGCATTTATCATGAATTTATGGATACATACTCTCTGTGCAAGACACGGAGCTAGGCCCCACAGGACCTAGGAGTTAGACCATGTGGTTGGCTGGAGCTGTAAAGCCACTCACTGAGAGGCTCATACAATTTGACCTTGGTCCTTGACTTAACACTTCTCCTAGAATTGTTTGCAGTACTGGGTGTTTGTAGTTGGCTTGTCTACAGCTTGAAATTTTAGAACAGAGGCTCCTGGGCTACTCGGGGCCCAATTGCATTTTTCCTTTGCCAAAGATGCCTTCCCAGACCCTGGAGGCAGAGTAAAGAATAAACTCAACCAAGTAGAAGTCAGAAGCTCCAGCCCCACAATGAAGCCCACCTTCAGATTTCTGCTGTCCCTCCCTCATGACATTCCTGCCCCTCTCAGGCCCTCGGATCATCTGTAGTCATCTTATCTTTCCCCACCTACTTTATAACCATCTAGCCCCCTGTGAAGACTTGGGTTTAAACTCCACCCAGCTTGGTCTCCGATCCATGAGGTGACTTTGGACCTATTACTGGCCTCGTAGAAAGTTAGTGTGTTTATGTATCTAAGAGGAAAAAGCTAGAAATATTTTCGTTGAAAACTCCTCCCTTATTTCCATCTGTGCCACATCACACTTCTCCCACGTTCTTCTTTCTTCCTGAAACAACTTTATCAAGTCAAGAAAAAACAGTGCATAATTTTTGCATTCACTTTTGGTTCCTACTGTCTGACACACTTAAAGTATCTTATTTTTCTCTGTTTACTTATTCATTCATTTGTTGCAACAGACATCTTATTTTTTGAGGCTCTTGTGTGTCAGACACCGTGCTCACTGTTGGGAGTCAGAGAGGACTAGAACAGCCCTGTTGATGGAACTGGCAGTCTAGCAGAGAGACAGACCTTGTAAACAAAGCTTATTTTTCCGGTTCAGGTAGGTGCAGTGGGGCCAAGGAAGGCCTAGACCCATGAGATGGCTTCTGAAGTCAGAATAACAATCGCTTCTCGGCCTTTTGGCTAAGATCAAGTGAAGTCAGAATAACAGGACTCGGTGTTCATTTTGGAGATGCTAGAGTTGCGGGCCAGGAAGCAGTTGTGAACATCTGAGCTTTCTAGCTAGGGATTCAGGTTGATGATGTCATTTAACAGAAGCAGGGAGAGGAGGAAGCAGAGACAGTTTGGAGGGTTGGGGTGTGGGTCCTGGTGGTACATTATAGCGATGTGACCCTTGATTGGACTCCTCTGTGCTGATCAGAGTGTTTCCCACTTAAACGTACAATCAAACTGCCTAGATGTTTTCTTAAAACGCAGAGGTAAACTCAGTGGGTCTAGGGTGTCGCCTTCTGGACCACACAGAGCAGCACCAGGGTGTGGTCCATCCAGGCAGGTGTGCAGGCGAAAGCCCCATGAGGGGCTGGGGAGTAAGTCCAGGAGCAGTGTTAAAGGTTTGAAAGCTGGCAGCACCAGCAAAGAGTGTAGAAGCCCCGTTAAAGGGGCTCCTCGGAGAGGTGAAAAAGACCCAAGCAGGCGTGGTTTGGGGATCCTCCTGGGGAAGCCAGATAGGGTGAGGGCCAAGCACAGACTGTGGGGATGGGACAGTTAAGTCCCAAGGTGCTGGGAGAGCACAGCAGCCTTGAGTGGAGAGTGAAGGCATCCTCACACCTGACCTCCCACAGCTCCACCTGGAAACAGGCTCCAGCTGAGCTGGTGATCTGAGCTGGAGAAGCTGGCCCTGGGGCAAGTGTATCTGAGTGAGTGACAGGAGCTGCCTGCTCAGGCAGGGGTGCCAGCCGGGCAGCTGACGCAAGGCTGGACAGGCTCCTCGGAACTTTCTCTTTGTGAGGGGCTCATGGCCGTGGATCATGGCCACCGTGGATAGGATGATGCTCCTCTTCCCCCCTCGCTCAGCCGGTGGTGGACCAGCTTCCATAGAGGAGCCAGGACCGAGAGCAGTTTCCTCAGCCTTCTATTGACAGAGCTCGTCCAAAAGCTCTTCTTGTGACCCCAGAAGTTGCTGCCTTGTGTCTAAGGCCATATAAGACCTTAGATCATACCGAGATCACACTAGTGTCTAGTTTTCAAAAGTCTTGTATTTTAGAAATTAGAAATTAGAAAGCCCAGCTCCAGAGTTCCCAAACACCTCAGGTCAGGATAGGAGGTACTGAACAGATGGTTAACCTTGAAAATACTTGAGTGCACAGAAACACAAATACAGGATTGTTTCCTACAGGAGAAGTGGGTAAGGGGCAGGGCCTTCCAGGAAGCAGACACCTTTCTGGTCAGTAGAAGTCAGGGAAGACACTCCAAAGGAGGTGACATTCCAGCTGGATCTTTAAGGGCGAGTAGACATGAAGTTTTTCCACTTCTGTGCCTCTTTTTATGGGAGAATTTGGACAAGACCACAGGATAAGAAATGAGCTTCACAGTTGTTGGTACCAGCTTTGGGTAAAATTGCTTTCTCATGTTGTGACTGCTTCGCAGCCCTTTCTGTGGGTGTGAGAGTCACAGAATTCGCCAGGGGTGCCTGAGATGGCCCTGGGCTAAGACGATGGGGCACAGCTAGTTGGCATTTGATCCAGCCCTGTCCTCTCCTCCTCTGAGCCCCTCTGTCTGCTGTCAGGCACAGCCCTGCGACAAGGTGCTGGCCCGTCCTGTCCCTCAGGTTACCCCCTTGTCACGCCTGTGTGTCCCAAGACATCCTGTCATAAAAGGCTTTGTGGCTGCATGAAGGACTCCTGGTTCATTCCATAGACTGGAGTTTGGACTCCTGAGTCAATTCTTTTTCCATTTGTTAACATGATTTTGCTTTTACTAGTGGTTATTTTGAAAGAGATACATCTCATCCTCAGGCCTTTAGAAAACAGACAAATCTAAACAAAACAACCCATGAGGGGCGCCTGGGTGGCTCAGTGGGTTAAAGCCTCTGCTTTCGGCTCAGGTCAAGATCCCAGGGTCCTGGGATAGAGCCCTGCATCGGGCTCTCTGCTCAGCAGGGAGCCTGCTTCCTCCTCTCTCTCTGCCTACCTCTCTGCCTACTTGTGATCTCTCTCTGTCAAATAAATAAATAAAATCTTTAAACAAAACAAAACAACCCATGAATCTGTCATCTAGAGAGAACTATTTTTAATATTTTCATTTATTACAGTAACTTTTTTAGAAATTGATTCTTAAAGTCGTGTCACAAATAGCAGGATCAAAACCATTTTCATTTCACAGCTGTGTAGTTTCCTAATAGCCATTCATATGTATTTTCACATTGAAACCATTGTCTTCACTGCCCTGCTTTTTGGAACCCAGTTTAGATTGGTTCTTTCAGAATAAGATGAGAATACCTTTCTATCCCTGGGCTTCTGGGGTGTCCCCAGAAGGAGGGCTGGGTAGCACTGTGTGGCTGATAAAAAGGCGAGCCCTGGGGGTTGGGGTGTGCCGCCGCCAGCCTGGTTTTTTTGTTGTTGGGTGTTTTTTGTTTGTTTGTTTCATTTTGTTTTGTTTTATTTTTGGCCGCTGGCCTGTTTTGCTGGGGGTTAAACTTGGTGTTGCTAGAGCATTCCCCAGAGGTTATAGTCAGAGTCGCTTCCATGCTGCAGGGCTGATTTACTGTGACCTGGGCAGGGTTCTTGAAAGACTGGTTTCCCTGGGCTCTCTGGAACGCCTGGTCTCTGGCCAGCAGGCAGCCAGGAGCCTTGGTTGGAAGGAGGCTCCCCCCAGCTCAGGCAGGCTTACTCCCACACACACTCATGCCTTCCCCCACCAAATACACACAAGGACAGGCTCACACATACACGTATACACACCCGCCCCCACACAGGCATGCTTAAACACACACTTCACCCCCACACACAGGTGGGCAGACTCACACACAGTACCCCTGCAAGCAGGCTCTCGCATACATACCCATATACACGTACGCACACCCACACAGTCCCCTGGACTCCTGCTTTAAAATGAGTCTGGGGTTGCTTGGGTGGTGCGTTTGGCTTAGGGTCGGACTCTTGGTTTTAAAGGCTCAGGTCATGATCTCAGGGTTCGTGGGATTGAGCCCCAGGTTGGGCTCTGCTTAGCGGGGAGTCAGCTTGGGATTCTCTCTCTCACTCTCTCCCCCTGTCCGTCCTGCTTGTGTTCTTTCTCTCTAAAACAGATACATAAAATCTTAAAAATTAGTCCAGCTCTCTTCATGCTTCTCTAAGAATAAGTTTAAAAACTGGAGTAAAGCTTATGCAAGGGGGTTTATTTCATGAAAGGTTCAAAATAGTTGCTGACTCGAAGTCTCTGAAAAATTTCTCTTTGGTTGGTGATTTGGCTAGCCACATTAATGACACTGTCCAGCTCAGGGGCCTGTGGTGAGGACTACATGAGGTAAGCCAATGTAGAGTGCTTAGCTCAGTGCCTGGCACCATTGTCTTCATGCAATAAATGTTAGCCATTAAAAAAAAAATTAATTTAAATTTTTTTTTAATTTTTAATTTTTTATTTTTAATGTTAGCCATTTAAAAAATTATTGTTATTACTATCCAAAGGTACCCCAGTTGGTGCTGATACCACTGTGGCCTGCAGTGGTTCTCATGTACCAGTTCCGGGAGCAGGCTGCCCCGTTGTCCAGGTGTGGTACCTTTCTGGGAATTATGAAGACATTGAGGTCAAAAGAGCCCACTAGGTAATTACCTGTCAATTCAGATACCATCTTATCTGGGTCCCAGTGTGTATGTTAAGGGTAACAGAAGCCAGAGCTGAAGCAAAAAAATGTATGGCAGAGAAACTTAAAACTGAGGAGATTCCCCTCATTTCCTGAATTGTTTGTTTCCTGCAAATCCGAGAAACAAGCCTGCCATCCTGATTGGCCACACATCTGCATTCTCTCCGTGGGGAGCAGAATCAGAGGATCTGGGAAGGCAGGCGGCCGCAGGGCAAGGGGTAGAGCTACATTTGCACTTCTCCTTGATCAGGGCTCCCCCTTTGTCTGCTCCCTGCTGGTGTCCCTGTTAGGGAGAGAAGAGGTTAAGATGGAAGAGCAGCAGAGGGTAGAGGGGGAATCCAAGGGAGCAGAGATTCCCCAGGAGACCCAGTGTCCTGAGAAATGCCCCAGACCCAGAGCTCTGGAAAAGGCTGAGTAAGAGCAGAGAGCAGAACGAAGGAAGAAGTGCCTTCATTAATGGTTAACCTTTATTGAATACTTAATTAATCCGCCAAATGCTATAGATAGGAACCCACGCTCCAAGAGGCTAAGAATCTTTTCTAGAGGTGTGATGACTTAAGTGGCCGCCACAGCTGTTCTCCTCCAGAGGCCAAGCTCTTAACCCTGCTCTATGTCGCTTTTCAGTAAGAATGTGGGTATTAAGAAATGTGATGAGAAGATTGGGAAATTCTAGTAATTCCAGGCTGGAAGATTTATTGTCAGTTCTAGATATATATTTTTTTAAGTTGAGGTACACAGTTGACATAGAACATGAAACTTGTTTTAGGTGCACAGCTTAATGATTCTGTATTTTCATAGATGTGTGCCACAGTAAGTCTAGTTAACTATATCCATCACTCATGACACAGAGATACAAGGTTTCTTTTTCTTGTGATGAGAAGTTATTTATTTATTTATTTATTTATTTATTTTGACAGAGAGGGAAAAAACAAGCTGGGGGCGCAGCAGGGGGAGGGGGAGAAGCAGACTCCCTGTTGAGCAAGGAGCCTAGGTAGATCCCAGGACTCTTGGATAATGACCTGAGCTGAAGGCTGCTGCTTTAACCAACTGAGCGCCACCCAGGCACTCCTAAGATCTATTTTTTCCCCCGCAGTTTTCATATATAGGACATAATATTATTAACTGTAGTCACCATGTTGGGCATTACATATCCAGAACTACTTTATCTTATTTATAACTGGAAATTTGTACCTTCTGACCACCTTCCCCCGTTTTACCTCCTGCCTCTGGCAACCACCTGGATTTGTTTTAGAGGTAACTTTCCTTTGAAGCAAGTAGGTAAATCATAAGTGTACGATTTGATAGTTTTTTGCAGAGGAACACCCCTGTGTAACTGTCACTGAGCTCAGGAAATAGAACATTACCAACATTGTAGAAGGGTGTGTACTGTCTAGGGAACCCTGCCAGTCACTAACCCTGTTCCCCCAATCATCATGGGTCAATTTTTTTCCGTTTCTGAACTTTTACAAGTGAATCATCAGTATGTGTCTTTTGTGTCTGATGCCTTCTGCTTGACATAAAGGTTATGTGTTTCATCCATTGTTGTATGTAGCTGGAGTTCATTCCTTTTTGTTGCTAGATAGTATTCCATGGTAGGAATAAACTGGGAAGTTGATGACATTTCAGTTGTTTCCAATTTGTAGTTGTTTAAATAAGGCCACTGCAAGTGCTCTCCTGCATGACTTTTGGTGTTGTTATTATGTAGGCTTTTCCTTTGGGAATATCCTATAGTATAGGCACAGATGAGGCAGTTTTCCAGAATGCTCTTTGCTCTTACCTGGTTATACTCCTGTCCCTACAACTCTGGTATTGTCAACTCTTTATTTGTTTGTTTCATTTTAGCCAGTCAGGTAGGTGTGTGGTAGTATCTCGTTGTGATTTGATTATACATTTCCCTAATGACTAATTTTTTTTTCCTAATGACTATTTTTTTTTGGAAAGATTTTTATTTATTTGAGGGAGAGAATGAGAGTGAGCCTGAAAGGGGGAATGTCAGAGGGAGCAGCAGACCCCCTGCTGAGCAGGAAGCTCGCTGAGGGACTCCATCCTGGGACTCCAGGATTATGACCTGAGCTCAAGGCAGTCACTCGACCAACTGAGCCACCCAGGCGCCCTCCCTAGTGACTAATGATGTTGAGCACACTTTCATATGCTTAGTGTCCATTATGGGTTAGTGCTTTTTATTTTTTTATTTTATTTTATTTTTTTTTTTTAAAGATTTTATTTATTTATTTGACAGAGACAGATCACAAGTAGGCAGAGAGGCAGGCAGAGAGAGAGGAGGAAGCAGGCTCCCTGCTGAGCAGAGAGCCCGATGCGGGACTCGATCCCAGGACCCTGAGATCATGACCTGAGCCGAAGGCAGCGGCTCAACCCACTGAGCCACCCAGGCGCCCGGTTAGTGCTTTTTAGATCCTGTTTAAGATTCTTTTTTTTTTTTTTTAAATTTACTTATTTGACAGGGAGAGAACTCACAAGTAGGCAGAGAGGCAGGCAGAGAGGCAGAGAGAGAGAGGGGGAAGAAGTCTCCCTGCCGAGCAGAGAGCCTGATGTGGGACTCAATCCCAGGACCCTGAGATCATGACCCGAGCTGAAGGCAGAGGCTTAACCCACTGAGCCGCCCAGGCACCCCGATCCTGTTTAAGATTCTTTGCCTATACACAAGTTAGGAAGCTGTTATCCTGTGTTATTTTCTAGAAGCTATATTGTTTGCCTTTCACATTTAGATCTGTAATCCTTCTGGAATTTATCTTTGTTTCTGAGGTGTTACAGTCTGATTCTTCTTTTATTTTTTTTATTTTATTTATTTATTTTTTTAAATTTTTTTTTTTTTAAGATTTTATTTATTTATTTGACAGAGAGAAATCACAAGTAGATGGAGAGGCAGGCAGAGAGAGAGAAGCAGGCTTCCTGCTGAGCAGAGAGCCCGATGCGGGCCTCGATCCCAGGACCCTGAGATCATGACCTGAGCCGAAGGCAGCGGCTTAACCCACTGAGCCACCCAGGCGCCCTGATTCTTCTTTTAAATCCATACACGTTATCCGTCTGGTCCAGTGCTGCTTATTGCAGACAGTCTTTCTGGGTTGAGCTGTGTATGTGTGGGTCCCTCTGGACTCTCATATTCCATTGGTCTGTTTGTCTGTCCTTGTGCCAGTACTACATTGACATACTTGCTGTAGTTTTCTAGTAGGTTTTGTTCTTTGGTAATAATGATTCTGGTCTTTGTTCTCCAAGATTATCTTGACTATCCTTCATCTTTTTTCCTGAAAATTTAATGGAATTGCATTGAACCTAGAGATCTATTTGAAGACCTTTATTTTTTTAAAAAATTTTACTTATTTATGTGACAGACAGAGATCACAAGTAGGCAGACAGGCAGGCAGAGAGGAGGAAGCAGGCTCCCCGCTGAGCAGAGAGCCTGATGCTGGGCTCTGTCCCAGGACTCTGGGATCATGGCCTGAGTTGAAGACAAAGGCTTTAACCCACTGAGCCACCCAGGTGCCTCAAGACCTGACATTTTTATAGTGATGAGTCTTCCCTTCCATAGACATGGTATCCCCCATTTGTTGATATCCTCTTAATTTCTTTCAACAGTGTTTTGTCAGTTTCTGTACAGAAGTCTTACAAGTCTTGCATGTATTCAAGGTATTTGATGATTTTTGAGAGGTGTCTTTAAAATTTCATTTTCGAGAACATGGGTTGCACATTTTTCTGATCCAGGTGTACTGCAGTGCTGTTCTGATGCTCACCACCTGGAGTTAGCGAGGGGAGCATGGGGTCCTTCCACATGCTCCCCTCATTTCACATACCAGTCACAAGTCCTCCCCCCCCCCCACAGCTGGCTGTAGATTTAGTGTTCCCACGACACCCCTCAGGTTTAATGATTCACTAGAATGACCCCTAGAATTCAGAGAAGTGCTACACTGAGGGCTCCAGTTTTATCTTAAAGGATACACATGGGATGAGGTCTGGAACAGTCAGCAATGCCCTCTATCCCTGGGGTTGGGGTGTGTCTGTCTCTGGGCAAGTCAGTGTGTTTACAGTGAGAAGTTCCAATGAGCCCTGGAGGTGCAGAGGGTCATTTTTTTTTTTTTCCTTCCCCAACCTCCTCAGGTGCAGTCCAGAGCTTTTATCAGAATTTCAGTGTCTGGGCACAAATGATTAAGTTATTGGCTACGTGATTGGACTCTGTGCCCGGCTTGCTGCCTTCCCTGCCTGGATGTAGGACACCTGAAAGGTCTGACCCTCTAATGCTTCACTTTGCTGGTGACCAACCCTGCCCTGAAGCTATCTAGGGGCCCACCTGGAGTTCATTAGGATAACAAAAGCTGCTTCTGTTTACTCAGGAAATTCCAAGGGATTTGGGGAGCCAGGGTCCAGGACCAAATTTTTTTTTTTTTTTTAATATTTTATTTATTTATTTGAGAGAGTGAGAGAGAGCAAAAGAGAGAGGGGGAAGCAGGCTCCCCAGTGAACAGGGAGCCCAATAAGGGACTCCACCCCAGGACCCTAGGTTATGGCTTGAGCCAAAGGCAGACGCTTAACCAACTCAGCCACCCAGGTGCCCCAGATGTATTCTTTATAACACAGCACAAGTATGGATAATTTTTGTATAGTGAGCTTTAATCCATTGTTAAATTTACTCATTTAATCCTTGTTAAATTTACTCATTAATTCTAATAGTTTATTTTAGATTCTTTTGGATTGTTTACACACGTAATTATGTTGCCTGTGAACAATGGCAGTTTTATTTACTTATTGCTACACCTTACACATTTTATGTCTTGTTCTTGCTTAATTTCATTGGCTAGGACCTCTAGGATGGTGTTGAACTGGTGCCTCAGTCTAGGTTTCAGGGTAGGCTTTCCAAATTTGTCAGTAGGTATGATTTTGAATTTTACCAAATGCTTTTTAAGTAACTGTTGAGATGTTTGAATGATTTACCTCCTTTACTTTGAATTATACCGATTGATTTTTAAATGTTCACCCGTAAACATTTATTGCATAACTGGAATAAACCTGACTTAGTCATCAGGTATGATTCTTGCCACGCATCATTGGATTTGATTTACCAATTTCTTTATTTAGGATTTTGGCGTCTGTGTTCATGAGAGAGAGGTCTACAACTGTTTTTTCCAGCCATTAACCAACCAACCACGGAGGAAGACAGTACAAGATATCTCTGTTAGGGTTTTGGGTTTTGTTTTATGGCAGGAAAAATAATTGTTTGGTAATTAAGTCCCTTTTCTCTCTTCTACTAATAGTCCAGTTCGGGTGAGGAAGTTTGAACATACCAAGCAATATTCTTGCCCTTTTCCACCTCCTCCCCTCCTTCTACTTGTAACAGCCTCAGCCCCACACCAAATGTTACTGCAGTTTTTCTCTCTCATGTTTGGATGTGAGGTCTAGGATGATTTTTATAGTTTGTAAACATTTGGGCACAGTATGTGATTAACAATTACCAATGGGTGTTCACCAAGGTAAAAAGAAAAAAAATATGTTCTTTCTTTTCTTCTTCTTTTTTTTTTTTTATGATGCGGATGGGATTACTAGGGTTAGTTAAGTAGAAGGCTAGCCCCCTACCCCCAGGCTTAATGTATCCTGATGTCAGTCAGCTAAGCATTTAGCAGAATTTCCTGTTACATCTTCCTGACAAACAAACATGGGACATGTGGCCTCATTAATAATGGTCCATCTTTTATATTGAGTCTTCTGTTGGTTACCAGCTGGTTGCACAGAGCCAAAGAACAGGTGCCTCACAGGGCAGTAAGGGAGCTTTGAGTCTGTAAGCAGTTGAGCCGGGAGGTATGTTAAGAATGGGGCTCCTCCTGGCTGGGGCTGCTGGAGGGTTGGGGTGGGAGGCTAGATGGACAGGAGCCGGGATAATAGATGCTCAGAGGTGCTCCTGAGCAGAGAGGACTGGTGGAAAGGAGGAAGCAGTTTGTTGTAAGGGTCCAGAGCTGAAAGGAGGCTAAGGCTGGGGAACCCCTTGGCATCTCCTGATGGGTTGCTTGTCCTTGCCCTTCTCATGCTCAGGGAGGCATTGTCAGCCAGACCAGCATCTTCTCTCCACTTCATTTTCTTTTGCTGTGCAAAATACCTCTAGTTTGTTCCTCCCCGCCTTCTGAACTGTGTCCCTGGCTGTATCTTCCAGAAGTTTCCACATCCCTGAGGACAAAGACCTCAGCATTCTATCTGACCTCACTCCTTAGATAACCTAAGAAACGTAAAACCCCAAACCTGTCTTTTGACCCAGTGATTTTCCTTTTAGAAATGTATCTGAAGGACACAGAGATATATCCAAATACATTTATTACAGAGATTTCCATAATGGCACAAAAAGGGGGGCCGTAATTTAAGAGCCCAGTGAGGTTAAGAATTATTTACACATGTGTCCAATGAGGTATTATGAGGACTTTCATTTTTTAAAAATATTTTTATGACCTGGAAAAACAATGTGAAGTATTTACAAATTATTTAATTTTAAAAGTATTTAATAAAAAAATAGTTAATAGTAGTTGTCTTTGGAAGGCAGGATTATAAGTGATCTTAATGTCCTTTGTACTTTTGTTACCAATATCAGAAAAAGATATATACATATATATACAAATTAGATGTAAAACTCATTGAAGAAAAATCAGGGAAATTAGACACTTGATGTTACTGATCTTTTTTTTTTTCTTTTTCCAATTTATTTATTTTCAGAAAAACAATATTCATTATTTTTTCACCACACCCAGTGCTCCATGCAAGCCATGCCCTCTATAATACCCACCACCTGGTACCCCAACCTCCCACCCCTCCGCCACTTCAAACCCCTCAGATTGTTTTTCAGAGTCCATAGTCTCTCATGGTTCACCACCCCTTCCAATTTACCCAAAAGCACATACCCTCCCCAATGTCCATAACCCTACCCCCCTTCTCCCAACCCCCCTCCCCCCAACCCCCCTCCCCCCAGCAATTGATGTTACTGATCTTAAGGAATTACGTATTAGATGTGGTATTGTGTTCTATTGTGGTCTGCGAGGTAAGAGCTCTTATCTTTTAGAGATACTGACCCGAGAGCCTGTAAAATTTATAGATGTTTACAGATAAAATCTGAGATTTGCTTCAAAATAAGCCAGTGAAGTGGGTAGGAGGGAAGAGGAAACAAGATTGGCCGCAGGAGTTGGAGTTGTTAATTGTTTAAGTTCAGTGAAGGGCCCTGAGGGTGTAATTATATTATTTCCTGTACTTTTGTAGATGCTTGATATTTTCCATCATAAAAGGTTAAAAAATTAGAGACCGCTGGCTAAATGAAAAATCAAAGCTATGAAGCCCTGTCCCTGGGTGAGAGACCAGTCTTAGGGTCTCTTGACTTCTGCTTGTCAATAGCTGCACCCCCGGGGTGTTTGGTTTAAAAGGAGAGTATTAGGGGTACCTGGGTGGCTCAGTAGGTTAAGCCTCTGCCTTCAGCCCAGGTGGCAGGGTCCTGGGATCGAATCCAGCATAAGGTTCTCTTTGGCAGAGAGCTGGCTTCCCCCTCTATCTCCGTTTGCCTCTCTGCTTAGTTGTGATCTCTCTGTAAATAAATAAATAAAATCTTTATTAAAACAAAACAAAACAAAAAGAAAGGTGAGTATTACTTAGAGAAGCCCCTTTTCTGAATCCCAGCTTCTTCTCCCCTCCACAGTGTGATGATCCTGGACAGGACTTACCTGAGCATCAGTTTCTTCCTGTGAGTAGTAGATGTGAGAGGGATAGTGCCTGGGCTCCCTGCCCCAGAACATCCCCACTGTTTCATAGCTGAGGGGAGGAGGTGGGCCCTGGGGGGCACACCGGTGTAGCTCCTTTGAGAGAGGAGAAAGAAGGTCTGGCCATTCAAAAATTGTATACATGTATTGTTTGTTTTACTAACACGTATGTTATAAAACAAACAGAAAAACTTAAAAAAAAAAAAGATTTTATTTATTTATTTGACACAGAGAGATCACAGGCAGGCAGAGAGGCAGGCGGTGGGGGCAGGTTCCCCACTGAACAGAGAGCCCAATGCGGGGCTCAGTCACCAGGACCCCGAGATCATGATGCGAGCCAAAGGCAGAGGCTCAACCCACTGAGCCACCTAGGTGCCCCCCACAAAAACTTTTTTTAAAGACATAAGGATGAGGGGGTCTGTAGCTCCTCTCACTTGGCTGGAGAACGATTGAGTGAGGGCAGGAGCCCCTTCCCCTAGGGACTGGCTGCTCAGATCCCACTGTAAGTCTGTGTATAAACAAAAGCTAAAGTCGCTTATTTGTTTTGAAATACAAATAAATGTGAATGGAGCCTGGAATGAATACCCCTTTTGGAGACCGTGTTCTGGAAGGTTCCAGATGGGCTGTTCGTACGTGCATTGTCAGGCGGTGTTGTTGTCTTGCTCAGAATGGCTGGGCAAGTCTCCTGGTAAGTCTCTAGAAATGATTTTCTGTTTTGGCAAGTGGGCTGCAGTGTCTGCCTTTCCATTTCTCTTTTCCCTACGACTGTCCTCCTGTCACTTCCTCTTTTTATTCTTCCTGCTTCACTCAGTTTTTTTCCTTTTTGTCTTGCTTTCCATTTTCCTTTTCCTTTTATTTTATCTTATTTATTTTTTAAGATTTCATTTATTTATTTGACAGATAGAGATCACAAGTAGGCAGAGAGGCAGGCCGGGGGTGGGGTGGCAGTGGGGAAGCAGACTCCCCACTGAGCAGAGAGCCTGATGTGGGGCTCAATCCCAGGACCCTGAGATCATGACCTGAGCCGAAGGCAGAGGCTTAACCCACGGAGCCACCCAGGCGTCCCCTTCCTTTTCCTTTTAAAAATCTGACCAGCGATAGTGGCTGTATTTATTGATGGCTTCCTTAATAAAATATAAAAATAGAGTAATGTATTTACTGTAGAAACTTTCAGAAAGGAGGAAAATGATTAGGAAATGAAGAGCCCCCTATCCCACCACTCAGAATGTGAGTATTTTGGTGTGTTTTCTTCTAGTAAGTAGCAATGAACCAGCTTCTGGTAAGCAGTGGACCAACTATAATGCTTTCTCCTATCCCTCAGTATGAGACATCATTCTTATCCTTTCTGATTATAAATGTAAAAATAAGAAGGTAATACATGCTGATTTTAAAATGCATTAAGTAGGGAGCCTGGGTAGCTCAGTGGGTTAAAGCCTCTGCCTTCAGCTAAGGTCATGATCCCAGGGCCCTGGGATCATGACGACCTGAGCTGAAGGCTCTCTGCTCAGCAGGGAGCCTGCTTACCACTTTCTCTCTGCCTGCCTCTCTGCGTACGTGTGATCTCTGCCTATCAAATAAATAAATAAAATCTTTAAAAATAAAGTGCATTAAGCAAAAGCAGAAGAAACAGGCATTCTTAATTTTCTTACTTTGTAACTTTTTGCTTTATGCAGATGGTGAACACTGTCTCTTTAAATAAATTTCTGTCTGCATCAGCCTAGTCTAATTTTTAGTGGCTGCAATACTGTGTCATAAACCACACTAGATGGACCCTCCTGGCCACAGCTTGCACACCAGCCTGGGTTTTCCCTTTGTATCAAGGTCTATCCTAGTGTGGAAGAAATGGCTGAGGCCAAGGTCTTGCACATTTTTTGTTTTGACACGTGCTGCCAAATCCTGAAGAAAAAAAGTTTCATTGTTCTCTCCAGTACTGCACTGTTTTAGTCTCTGTGGTCTAATAGTATATTTTAATTTATATTAAAATTAAACATCTCCCCAGTGTTCTCTTAAGTTGGTTACTGATTACATGGCTCACTCCCTGCTCCTCCCCAGCCTGGGCTTCCTGCTTAGGGATACTTAGGGAAACTTGGTCTTGTGTGTAGCTCTCCCACCTGCCTGTGGGGGGGTCCCTGGGGTGGAGGGCTGTGTAGGGCTGTATCTCCTGCGGCTGTGCTCCTCTGCTTCCCTGCCTATGCCTGCCTACGCCTACGCCTACGCATGCCCCACCTGTGTCATCTTGCTGGGCTGGGCTGCCCCTCCTACTGGTTGAGGTCAGCACTATTAATAGTCAGCTTAATCTTTCCCCTTTGCTAGGGTGGAGGGAGGAGGGGGGGGGATTCCCAGGAAATTAGGTGCCCTGTTGCCGGCAAGTGCAGACCCATGGCCTGAGATCCCGTCTTCTGGCACCCAGAGGCCAGCACCTCTCCCCAAGGGAGGTGTGTGAGAGTTCTGGGCGTGTGCTGGGAGCTTGGGAGGTCAATGGCTAGAATTTGCTGGGGGACCAGCAGGGGAAGATGCCCAGGACACCACCTCGGGTAATGGCCAATCCCATGTCTGATCTGGGGCCTCTGGATGTTCCACATGAGAAAAGGCAGCTGGAGCTGGCAAGTGGGGCCTCTCAGGGACCTTGTGGACTTTGAAACCCAGCACCTTCTAAGGTGTCTTTCTTACGGTCTTTACAAGATTATAGTTTTTTTTTATGGGGGTAAGAGGACACAGCAGTTTGCCAAGATGCGCACTGTGGAAGGCGGAGGACTGGGCTCCCTGGGGCCCCAGGAGACCAGCTTGTATGGATCCAGCAGAGTCTGGGGGTCTGCTGTGTTCCAGGCATGAGGTAGGCGGGGCTGGGGTATAGCATGGAGAGCAGTGAAGTCACAGTGTGGGCCTGGCCGAGCTGGACAGCGGCCGGCAGCAAAGGCAGCCATACCAGAGCTGGTGAAGGGCTGGGGCCAGGCTGGGCAAGGAGTGCTAACAGCCCCCAGGGTTGAGCCCCTCAGGGCGGAGCCAAGGGTGAACAGGGACTCAGTCAGGTTCTGGGGCCTCTTACTCTGCCCTATTCCAGATGGGAGAGGGCAGTGAAAGAGGCCTCCCTGTGGTTCTCTGACTGAGAGGAGACCTGGCGGAACAAAGGTCGACAAAGGCAGAGTGGGCAAGCTTGCCAGCCAGGTGTGGCCCAGAGCAGACCGAGGGCGACCTCATGGTGCCTCCTTTCCCACAGCCAGTTTGCCCTGTACGAGCAGCGCATGAGTGTAAAAGGCTCCAGAAGCCCTGAGTCCCTGGGGAAAGCAGTAGGAGAGTGTTTTTCAAAGCTACTTCTAATATGGATATGTTTCTTTTCTTTCTTTTTTTTAAAGATTTTATTTATTTATTTGACAGAGGGAGACACAGCGAGAGAGGGAACACAAGCAGGGGGAGTGGGAGAGGGAGAAGCAGGCTTTCCACAGAGCAGGGAACCCAATGTGGGGCTCGATCCTAGTACACTGGGATCATGACCTGAGCCAAAGGCAGACGCCCAACAACTGAGTCACCCATATGCCCCAGTAGATGTGTTTCTTTCTGATTATAAAATTAATACTCTCTCTTCAGAAAAGTATAAAAAAGAAACAAACCATATCCTGAACCCCTCCATACTTTCAGGTTTAATCATATGAAAGTATCATTTTGGCTGGTCAAAAATAGTCAGAAATGAACAATTTCACATGGAAGAGCCACATACAAGCATTTTGCTGTTATTTCCTCAGTCTTTTTTCTTTGAATAAGGACTACTTTGAAAAATGGGGGCTTCTTAGCTTTTGGGGTAGATGTATTATTTACATTTTCATGTTCCATTTCTCACCCAGCCACCCCCAAAATCCAATTATCCAGTTGAATGGACGCTGGTAATAAAATGAGGGAACTCATTAAAATAAACATTCTGTAGTAGATTTAAATTTCATACAATGAGGATCAAAAATAGAGGTCCCCAGCTGGTCCTTTTATTTTAAAAGGTAAATTAAAAATCATTTTTTAAAAAGATTTTATTTACTTATTAGAGAGAGCACAAGTAGGCAGAGAGGCAGGCTCCCCACTGAGCAAAGAGCCTGATGCAGGACTCCATTCCAGGACCCCAGGATCACGACCAAGCCGAAGGCAGAGGCTTAACACATTGAGCCACTCAGGTGACCCCAAAATCATTTTTAAATTACAGAAACTTCTTAATTACTAAAATTCAAAGGAATTCTTCTCTCGTCTTCATCCTTTTCCCCCTTCGCATTGATTACATTTCTCCTAAGGAAACATCTGTGTGAATTGAGTCCTTTATTCCACAGATACCTATTAAACACTTGGTGTGTGCCGCTCACCATTCTGAGTTTTGAGGACACAGACTAAAGCCCCTCCTGTAATGCGCTCAAAATCTAGCAGAAGATGGGCCATAAACAATAAATACAACAAATAAACATATTATGTCATGTATTTTAGGTGAGTTCATGACCAGGGTTAGGGCGCTGGAGGAAGGATTGCATTTTTCACGGAGGCCCTCAGGGTAGACCTCACCGAGAGGGCCCCCTCAGGGGGATCCCTGCAAAAGGAGCAGCCTCAGGTATGAGGAACAACAAGGAGGCCTTGTGGCTGACTTGAGCACTGGAGAGAGGAGTACAGATAGGAGATGGTCAGCACCAAGGGCTCTGGACACCCGGGCCACTCGGGCAGGAGGCTTTTACATGGGGTGAGACAGGAACCACTGGAGGGACTTGGTGAGACATGAGGTGACCTGACGTCACCCGTCTTACTGCTGTGTTGAGAGCTGACCCGGGCCCAAGAGCTTACCCTCCTGGGTAAGAAGGAGGTGCATATGGCCCAGAATGTGACTGTAGCAGTGGAGGCCCCTGGAAGAGGCTGGAGTCTGGTTGTCGGGTGCAGGCAGAGCTGAGGGGATCTGATGGAAAGGTTGGATGGAGAAGGATAGAGAAAGAGAGGAGGGACAGTTTACTCCCCCATGGCCTGATCTACCAGACAGACAGAAATGGGGAAGGCTGGGGGGAAGAAGGGCAGGAACTTGATTTCGGCCATATGGAGTTCAAGGTGTTGGACTTCTGGGAGGAGCTAGCTAGCTGTCAGCTGGCAGTTGGGTACAGAGTTTGGAGGGTGCGGGAGAGGGCTGGGCCGCAAGTGTTTGAGACACCTTGACATTCAGTTTGTGTTTAAAGTCACGAGGCAAGGGACAGGTCCAAGAACTGAGCCCTGGGACCCTCTGACATAGAGGTCAGGGAGGAGCAGCAGCCCCAGAGGGCAGTGGAGCAGCAGGAGAGCTGTGTGCTAGAAGCCAGGGAGAGGGAGCATTTCCAGGAAGCGGGAGAGAGTGACCCCTGGTCAGAATCTGCAGCCCGAGCTTGAGACCCCACCACTGGAGGTCACCGGTGACCTTGGCAAGAAAGGTTCTCTGGCCAGGGAGGAGACTGTGCCACAATCAGTACCAGTGGGCATGCGCATACGCGCTCGTGCGCGGGCACATGCACAGGCACATGCACACACACACACACACGGGACGCTTAGCACACAGAGCTGGGGTGACTGTGGGCAGCACACACACACACACACACACACGGGATGCTTAGCACACAGAGCTGGGGTGACTGTGGGCGGTGCTCCAGGTCTGTATACCTGCAAGTTACCTGTCTCTGGAGGGCGCCCGCCTGCCCCCCTCACACCACACACAAAGGAGCCTCAGAAAGAGGGCCCCAGGGCTGAGAGCAGCCCCAAGATTGGGCTCAAGGAGTCCACGTGTTTCCTTTGTAGGATGGATGTTTCTGTCCTTTAGAGAAGCCACCAGCCTTTCCTGGTGTGGTCCAGTGTGACCCGTGACTGTGTGTCGGGATTTGGTTCGTTGGAGGTACAGTGGGGAGGAGGACATTTTTCTCAGGTTAATGAAGCTATGTCCTTTCTGTGTGGGGACTCTGACTTCCAGGCTCTGAGCTGGGCACTGACTAACTGAGCCACATTCAGACGCACCCTGTTCCCCGGGACTTAGTCTATGCCGGTTTAGGCACAGAGGGTCCTTGCTCACCCTGGACTCTCACTAGTCTCCCTTTGTTTGTTCCCCTTAATTCTGTTTTTTCCCTGATTTTTTCTCAATTAAAAAAATTATAGAGCCCATCAAACAGAACAGAATTAGAAGAGGACAGCGTACAGGGTATAAGGGCCCCTCCCCCAAACTCTGCTTAACCTGGGAGGTGATCACTGTTACTCTTCCATGCACTTCAGGGCCGTTCACCACCCTGCCAGCCCTCAGTCCAGCAGACACCATGCAGTCTGTCCCTCTGCTCGCTCTTCCACCAGCAGCCTGTGTTGGGCTTCATTCCACATTGTGTCTGTCTGTTCCCTGCTGCTTTCTCCCTGGAGCAGTGGCAGGACTCCTGCCCCATTGCTATTGATGTGGGTAGTTTCTGGTTTGAGGTGGTTAAAAACAAGATTCTGTCAAACCTCTGCTTCTGTGCCTTTTCTGCTTTGGAGACGATTATATCCAGCTTCCTACCTGTGGAATATCTGAGTCCAAGGTTAGGAACCTTTCGTTTTGAGTCATGCTGCAAAATTGGCCTCCTGAAGTTACCTGCCCACCAGCTTGAGGACCTGAGGGCATGCTTGTTTCCCTTGCTTCCCCCAGCATCGGGTGTTATTGGTCTTAGAGCATGCCACTCTGGAAGGTGGTAAATGCGACTTTGTTTTAACTCTGGTTCCCTCCTGACTGAGCATCATTTCTCTCTCCAGAAGGCACTCCTGGGTGGGCAGCCTCCAGCAGGCAGAGAGGCCTGGGGGGCCAGACCCCAGGGTCCTGGCTCTGAGGGGCTGTGGCCTGCTGGAGGACCTTGACGGAACACTTGCTTTCATCAGCCCCTGTCTAGAAGACACTAGGAAGTCTTTGAGTCTAAATACGGTTCTGTCTAGGTCTGGTCTGGGTGCATAGTTTGAGCAAGGTGCTGAAAGTTTTTTGACCATAACTCAGAGCTGGAGATGAGTGTACCACAGTGACTGACACATGATGGTGAAAGTTGCACAAAACAGTCCCCCCTATCTGCCATCACCTGTGGTGTACTCCGATACTTTGTTATTTTTTTAAATGCTGGTCCTGAGAACTGGCAGCTCTCTGGAGTTCTGAGGGGGCACATCCTGGGGTTGGGGGATCTGGAGTGGCCTTGGAGACTTGGAAAACGCCCTCTCCAGAGAAGTCCTTTGAGTGGGGCCCTCAGACTGGGTTGTGAAGGGGAAGCTGCCCAGGAGACCCTGGCTTGACCTTCTCAGCTCGCCCAGGACTTTTTCCCTTCGGCTGCTCCAAATCTGGATCCCTGTGTGGGCTACACAGCACATCCGAACTACAGTGCAGGCCAAGCCTTGGCTGTCTCCCTTCTGTCACCCACTGGGACGAGGGGCACAGGAACAGGGTAGAAACCCAAAACAAGGGCCTGGAAAGCCCTGCCGCGCCCCCTCCCAACAAACTTCTATGGAGGGTCCCTCCTCCCCTCTCTCTGCCTTCTGACTTTGTCTTCTTTAGGTTGAAGAGGTGGCCCTTCTCTAATTATAGTACTTGCCTGACCTAATTACAGCCTGGGCTAATTTGTTAATGGTTTTTGGGAACTGAGAGCCTTTGCCTTGGGCAGTATCATGGCCCTGGATACATGCTGGGGCATTTGCCAGGGAGAGCAGGGTGAAGGAATGTGAGTGGCCCTGGAGGCCCCATGGGCAGCGTGGGCCATCTGAGGAACCCCATGTCCAGTTGGCACCCACATGTCTCCAACCGACCGCTCCACAGTCCACAGCTTGACAGTGTGTGTCTTTCCCTCCTCTAGGACTTTCAGGAGACCCAGGCAAGACTTTGCCATTTTCATTCTAATGAAACAAAAGCTCTTTGATGAAATGCCTTAAAATTTAAAAATGTACTTTTGGTTTTCCTTTTCATAAAAGCAACATCTGTTTGTAGCAGAAACTTTAGGAAATAGAGAAAAGGGAAAAAACCACCCATGACCCCACCCCAGTGACTCATGACCCCAAATGTGTTAATATTTTGGTGGAGGCATCTCATGACTGGGCCCTTTGCTTTTTTCTGACTCATTGCATCATCCCCCAAGGGAAGTCCCACCTGGCCATCGTGCAGAAGGTGAACAACGAGGGTGAAGGTGACCCCTTCTATGAGGTGCTGGGCCTGGTCACCCTGGAGGACGTCATTGAGGAGATCATCAAGTCTGAGATCCTGGACGAGTCGGATATGTACAGTGAGTTCCATTCTTCCCATTGGCCTGGAACCCTTTTCCTGCTCACAGCCTAGGTGTCTCTAGGTGGGAAGGCCACACAGTGCAGGGATGTGGGAGGCCCGGCGCCCTGAGGCCCAGGAACTGGGTGCCTCACACTGGCCAGGGTGAGCGTTGGGCACGTTGCTCAGATCGGTGAGAGGAGAACATCTTTGCTCCCCCTGGCCTTCGTGCCTCAGCATCGAGCCAGAGAGCCTGCCTTGAATCAGACAGTGCTGCTTGTGTGTGGAAGAGGGGACTGCAGAGCCGGGAGCTGGCATGCAGGTTCTAGTGTGTTCTGAGTCACTGGGAACCGAATTCTCAGTTCTAGAGTCTTTCTCTTACAGCCGATAACCGAAGCCGGAAACGAGTGTCTGAGAAAAATAAACGCGACTTCTCAGCCTTCAAAGATGCTGACAATGAACTTAAGGTGAAAATTTCACCTCAGCTACTTCTGGCTGCTCATCGCTTCCTGTCCACGGGTAAGAGCAAGAGGAGGGCCCTCAGGTGTTGGTGGGATACAGTCATGGAGGGGAGTTCTTGGCCTCTGGCTATTTGAAAGGTGCAGGGGAAACGTGGCTGCCTCTGAAAGGGGGTGAGGTGGCTTCCCTCCATCCCTGGGGCGCTCCCTGTGGTGATTTGTTTTCTCTGTTGATGGGCTGTCATTGCAAAATTCTAGGAAGCATTCAGGTTCTGAAAATTACTACCACGAGAGTAGGGAGGGCAAAATAAAGAACCATTAGGAGTACCCGAGGTGGGCACTGGGGTTCCCCAGACCCCTGGATGCTGGGGAGAAGGAGGGCGAAGGAAGCCCTTGCACATGTTGTGGGCCCACAGCACTTGTCTGGCTCATGTACTCATAGCCTGAATCCAGCTCTGTTCTCATCGCTCCCCCCTCCCCTCTGCCTGTGCTGAGGCCTGCAGGACTTGACCTCTAGATCAGTGACATTCCTCTCTTCTCACCCCTGATTCAAAGCCCCTTTGGGGACCTGGGTGATTGATTTTGAAAAGCTCCTGCCTGTTCCTCCCTCCCTCCAAATCTGACTCTCTCCCCAACCCTCACTTGCTAAAGGGTGTTAATTCTTTGTTTTTCTTGCCAGGGCATTGATGATGGTGCTAATGATAATAATGATGGTCACATTTATAAGCGCTTTCCATATGTCAAGCATGTGTCTAAGTGCTTTACATGTATTACCATTTAACCTCACCATGACCCTACCAGGTGTTTTGTTTTTTGTTGTTTGGTTTTGTTTTGTTCTAAGGAGTCTCTATACCCAGTGTGGGCTCTAACTTGCGACCCTGAGATCAAGGGTCCTATGCTCTTGCCAGTTGTATGCTCTCAGCCGGGTGCCCTAACCCTATGAATTTTTTTTTTTTTTTTTAGTTTTATTTATTTGAGAAAGGGAGAGAGTGTAAGCAGGGGAGGGGCAGAGGGTGAAGAGTGGGAGGAAAAGACTCTCAAGTGGGCTGTGGAGCCTAATGCAGGCTTGATCTTACCACCCTGAGATCGTGACCTGAGCCAAAACCAAGAGTCAGACACTCAACTGGTGGAGCCACCCAGGTCCCCAACCCTAAGAAGTTTTTAATCCCCATTTTACAGATGAGGAAACTGAGACACAGGTTAGGTAATTTGCCCAAGGTCATGCGCGCCCAGTGTGGGAGCCAATGTTCCAGCCTAGGCAGGCAGACTCGAGTCTGACATGTCTGGATCCAAGGGGTGCTGCTTTCCCACAGAGGTGCGGAACCGAGGGGAAGGAGGGCCTGGGCAGCAAGCAAGCACAGTGACCGTGTTCCCGGTGCTGTCCAGCCAGGCCCCCTGTGAAGTCATTGTCGTCTTTCTTCCAACAGAGGTTCCCCAGTTCAGCCCCTCTCTGATATCAGAGAAGATCCTGCTGCGGCTGCTCAAGTACCCAGATGTCATTCAGGAACTCAAGTTTGATGAGCACAACAAATACTACATCCGCCACTACCTGTACACCCGGAATAAGCCGGCGGACTACTTCATCCTCATCTTGCAGGTGGCCGGCCTGCTCCCTACACGCCCTCCTGGGCCCGCTCTGCCTCCTCACCTGCTGAGTTGGCTGGGGGATGCGGGGCTTTCTCCTGTGCGGCCCTGAGCCTCTGCTCCCCCTTTGCCCGTCCTCCTCCCAAGAGGCCAACCCTTGAACCTCTGGGTCAGGGCGCCTGAGTGCTTCAGGGCTCTGGAACCGACTCTTCCTCGCCCTCACTTCTCCCTCTTGCCTTGTCCTTTTCCCCCCTCAGTTGGGCTTTCCTTCTCAGGCTGTTTGTCACCCTGATCCTGTGTTCTTCCAGGGGAAGGTGGAGGTGGAGGCCGGGAAGGAGAACATGAAGTTTGAGACAGGTGCCTTCTCTTACTACGGGACCATGGCCCTGTCCTCGCCCACCTCTGGTGAGTAGCTGGGCTGCCTCCATGCTGCTCTCCATCATACCTGGATTGGGGGGAGACAGCTGCCAGGGCCTAGTGGAGGCAGTCTGGAAAAGCAGGGCCTGGTCCCTTCGGACAGGATTCCAAGAGTGGGGAAGAAGAGACGGGAAGGGGAATCTGAGCCAAAGCCTGTAGGAAGCTGAGAGCGTGTTCTGAGATGTGAGACCAGCCTACCAGAGCCTCCAGGGGTGGGGGGGGTGGCCCATGGGGAGTAAGGACATGTTGGGGAGCCCCAGAAAGTGGCTGGCATTTGGTTGCGATAGGAAGCAAGAAGCCGTGAATGGCCTTGGAGCAGTGGGACGTACCATAGCAACTGGGCCATTTGGGCAAGTAGTCATAGCAGCGGGAAGAGTGAGAGACGGCAGGTGATGGAGGCTACAGGGTCTTGCTCACAGAGACTGGGGCAGGGGAATAGAGGTGGGGAGTGAGGGCATCCAGGGAGCCTGGATCCAGGGAGTCAGGGCAGGGCCTGTTTGTCAGGTAGGGTGTGGATGGGCTTGGCTTTTCAGGGGGCTTAGCCACTGCGTTTTGGTTAAGGGCTGATTTTTTTTTTTTTTTAAAGATTTTATTTATTTATTTGACAGAGAGAGAGATCACAAGTAGGCAGAGAGACAGGCAGAGAGAGAGAGAGGAGGAAGCAGGCTCCCTGCTGAGCAGAGAGCCCGATGCGGGACTCGATCCCAGGACCCCGACCGAGATCATGACCTGAGCCGAAGGCAGCGGCCCAACCCACTGAGCCACCCAGGCGCCCTTAAGGGCTGATTTTGATGGCATAAAGGGATTTGGGGCAAAGAGGGGACTGGACACACCCTGCAAGAGAGTTGTGGGAAGTCCAGGGAAGGGCCACTCTGGCCACCCTAGTGCTTTCTGGTTCTCTAGTCCTGGGTGGCTCAGGCTCTCTTTGCCAGAGGGGCCTTGTGGCTGGAGTGGGCACTCTGCAGGCAAGACCCAAGTCTTAGAAGATCAGCTCCTTGCTAGTTGCCTGGCCCTTCTGAGCCTTGAGTGGGGCCCCAGGTTGCTGCAGGCCAGAAAGTGGAAATCCACTTTGTGGCTGGGGGACAGGCCACACACTGAGGTGTGTGTGGCTCGTGGAGATCCTCTGTGTTACACCTGTTGCTGTCCTTTGACAAAGGGGACCCTGAGCGCAGGGGGCCAGGGCCCCCTGTATATTGATATAGCTCAGCTTATTGGCTGGTGTGATGCAGCTCTGCCCCTCTCCCAGCACGAGCAGGCTCCAGGAGGAAGCAGTGGGAAAACAAGACTCCAGAGCTGGGTTTTGGAGCAGGGGACCCCTGCCTGGATGTCTCTGGCCTAGGGAGAAGTTTTCGGCCCCTCCCAAGAGCACCTCTTGCCAGCCTGCAGGGGAAAGTCTTGTCTAGGAGGGCACATGGTCGTGGGACATTTCTTCCAGGCACTTTCTCTCTGCAGTGATGCCTCAGAGGTTGGGTCTGGGTCCTTAGCTTCATCTTTTGAGCTAGAGGCACTCAGGTCCCACTTGGATTGGCCAAAAGGGAGAAGAGATGACTTCAGCCAGGGGTGGGGTGGGCCGCTCTGGCTTCACTGTGGGATCCTCTGCCCCTCTTTGAGCAGCGCTCGTTGGTCTGCCCTAAGCTCCCTCCCTGTCAAGAGTCCACTGTGCCCCTCCCAGGGATACCAGCCCCCAACAGATCTGCTTCTCCATCTTGTTCCTGTGTGTCCATGTTCTGCCTCCTCACCCTACCCATCGCTGACCTTCTCCTCTTTTGCTCCAGTGCCTTCAACCCAGGTCGGGTGTCCGCCTGGCAAGCGGAACTCCCTGCTGTCCTGGCTCTCAGGTAACACAGCATGGCTGGAGAAGTTTGTGCTGCCACCTGTTGCCTGAGCCCCACATACCACAGCTCTATTAACCTCTCCCAGCAGCCGCTGGGGCTCCCCACCCGCATTTTGGGCCATCCCACCTGTTCACGCTTGTGGGCTAGCCTGATTTGCACCGGCTCTGCTTGGCAGTGGGCCCAGGTACTGGGTGCTTTGCCCTGGTCCTGGAAGCGCTTCCCCAGAGATCCCTCCGTCCTTGAGAACACATATGCATACACAACGCGCGTGCGCACACACAGACACACAGCTGGAGTGGGAAGGGAGTGTTACTACTTCTGGCCGGGCCAAGTGAGCCCCAGCCTTTGCACACCCCTGTGATCAAGGCCACTCACAGACATCAGGATGCCTTGTCATCCCATCAGCTTTCTCTAAAAAACTTGCCTCCTTTCTTCCCAGGCTTTGCTCTTCATTCTTTTTGCTCGGGTGTCTGCCTGTCAGGGGAGGCAACCTCCAGGTATCAGAAGTGCGGCCTGGGCAGACTGCCTGAGTGTTGTCCCTGCGCTTGCTAGTTAACAGGATTCCAGGAGCTGACTTCCTCTCAGTCTCTTGTTCCCCCTTATGTAATGGGAACAATACACGTGGCCCCTTCTTAGAATTGTCAGGGCAATGAGAGAATAGGTAGGGAATGTTCGGTCAGAGCTAAGTTTTTATTTCTGTTTTTTCTTGGTTACAACTAAAATGTGACATTCCAGTTGGAAAGTATCGAGGAAAAGGCCCAATGCCACATGCTGATTCTGGCCTTTGATACATCACACTCCTGAGCCTTATCCCAGGATTGCTGGCAGCTGTGTTGGTTGACTCGGTCCCACTTATATGGAGGCAGCAGAGGGTGGCCGAAAGTGCTGGTCTCCCCATCAGAACACTGGCCTGCTGAGCCCTGAGGAGGTTAAGAGCATTGCCAAGTGCCTTTGGGCTCTAGTCTCAGTGTGTAACTTAAAGAAGTTCCTGAGGCCTTTGACAGTCCTAAAACCCTATCCCCAGAGTCTATTATTTCCCATTTTATATTTGTACAGCTGGCTTTTTTCTCCCTCTCAACTGTACCAAAGCACAATTTTCTCTTGATTCTCTTAAAAAAAAAAAAAAAAAGTAAAAAGGTGAATTAGAAGTCACTTGTCTCTTTCAGACAGCCAGCTTCTGGTAGTAGTAGGCAGTGGGAAGCTGCTAACAGCACTTGATGGGTGATGTCTGTGGACCATGTTGGTCTTCCTTGGCCAACACCTCAGCCTCCTTCTCTTTTCCACACTTGCTCTTGTTTCATACTGACCAGGGAGGGGTTCGTGTATCCATGGGTTGGGTCCTGCTGTTTTTACCTAATACAAGAGCAGAAATCCAACTTTCTTGTTGGAGCCATAGTGTTCCCCCAGGCACAGGTGCCTTCATTGGTTATCTCCCCTTATGGACAGTCCTTGTGGTGTGTGTTCTATATAACACCATGATGTAAACCTCTTTTTTTTTTTTTTTTAAGATTTTATTTATTTATTTGACAGAGATCACAAGTAGGCAGAGAGGCAGGCAGAGAGAGAGGAAGGGAAGCAGGCTCCCTGCCGAGCAGAGAGCCTGACACGGGACTCGATCCCAGGACCCTGAGATCATGACCTGAGCCGAAGGCAGCAGCTTAACACACTGAGCCACCCAGGCGCCCCTGATGTAAACCTCTTTATGAAAAAACTTTCTCTGTGTTTAAGATTATATCCTTAGGATATGCTTTCAGAAATGGAATTACCAAGTTAAAAAACCCCTATCTTTTTTACACATTTATTACTCTAATTTTATTTTTTAAGGTTTAAATTAATTAATTTATATTTTTATTATCTTTTTATTTTTTATATTTTATTTATTTATTTGAAAGACAGAGATCACAAGTAGGCAGAGAGGCAGGCAGGGAGAGGAAGGGAAGCAGGCTCCCCACTGAGCAGAGAGCCCGATGCGGGGCTCGATCCCAGAACCCTGAGATCATGACCCCCGCCGAAGGCAGAGGCTTGAACCCACTGAGCCACCCAAGAGCCCCTATTTTTTTTTTTTTAAGGTTTTATTTATTTATTTGATAGAGACACAGCAAAAGAGGAATACAAGCAGGTGGAATGGGAGAGGGAGAAGCAGGCTTCCTGCCAAGTAGGGAGCCTGATGCGGGGCTTGATCTCAGGACTCTGAGATCATGAGCTGAGCCAAAGGCAGATACCTAACGACTGAGCCACCCAGGCGCCCCAGTTAATTTTTATTTTCTTGAGAGAGCAAGTGAGCAAGTGCAGGGGAGGAGCATTGGGAGAGGGAGAGAGAGAATCTTGAGCAGGCTCCATACCCAGCATGGAGCCTGACATGGGGCTTGATCGCATGACCCTGAGATCATGATCTGAACCAAAATCAAGAGTCAGAATCTTAACCAACTAAGCCACCAGGGTGCTTTGGATTTATTTTCAAGTAATATCTACACCTAATGGGCTCAAACTCACAACCTGGAGATGAAGGGTCACACGTTCCACAGCCTAAGCCAGCCAGGCACACCTTATAGTTCAGTTTCAGTCATAACAGCAATATAGCTTATTTAGAAAATTGAAGAAAGGGAAAAAATTAAGAAAATTAAGCAGTATTGGGGTACCTGGGTTGCAGAGTTGGTTAAGTGATTGGCACCTGGTTTCAGGTCAGGTCATGATCTCAGAGTCCTGGGATAAAGGTCCTTGTTGGGCTCTATGCTCAGCGTGGAGTCTGCTTGAGATTCTCTCTCTCTCTGCTCCTCCTGCTAGCACTGTTTCTCTCCATCTAAAATAAATAAAATCTTAGGAAAGAAAATGAAGGAGTATCATAATACTATTATTCAGAAACAAAGATTTCGTATTTGGGTGTATGTCTTTTTAGGGTGTCTGTTTTTAAAAGGCCATGTCACTAACTTATGTTGTTTTTAAATTCAGATTCTGGAGTGTTGATAAGTATTAGTTAAAAGCAGTCCATCATCATCTAAATGATGAATGTGACGTATTAGGTAATATTCATAGTATTTGTGTTCCTTTTCTAGAACTTTTTTTTTTTTAATTTTTTCAGAAAAACAGTATTCATTATTTTTTCACCACACCCAGTGCTCCATGCAATCCGTGCCCTCTATAATACCCACCACCTGGTACCCCAACCTCCCACCCCCCCGCCATTTCAAACCCCTCAGATTGTTTTTCAGAGTCCATAGTCTCTTGTGATTCACCTCCCCTTCCAATTTACCCCAACTCCCTTCTCCTCCCTAACACCCCTTGTCTTCCATGATATTTGTTATGCTCCACAAATAAGTGGAACCATATGATAATTGACTCTCTCTGCTTGACTTATTTCACTCAGCATAATCTCTTCCAGTCCCGTCCATGTTGCTACAAAAGTTGGGTATTCATCCTTTCTGATGGAGGCATAATACTCCGTAGTGTATATGGACCACATCTTCCTTACCCATTCGTCCGTTGAAGGGCATCTTGGTTCTTTCCATAGTTTGGCGACCTTGGCCATTGCTGCTATAAACATTGGGGTACAGATGGCCCTTCTTTTCACGACATCTGTATCCTTGGGGTAAATACCCAGGAGTGCAATAGCAGGGTCATAGGGAAGCTCTATTTTTAATTTCCTGAGGAATCTCCACACTGTTTTCCAAAGAGGCTGCACCAACTTGCATTCTCACCAACAGTGTAAGAGGGTTCCCCTTTCTCCACATCCTCTCCAACACATGTTGTTTCCTGTTTTGTTAATTTTGGCCATTCTAACTGGTGTAAGGTGATATCTCAATGTGGTTTTAATTTGAATCTCCTTCAGAGGTACTACTTAAGTTGGGATAAGTGACACACTTGTGATCTTCTAGTGATCATATACTGCCCAGTCATAGGATATCCAGACTATGTTTTCCTAGTTCTAGGAATGAAGCTCAAAGACAGAGTATTACTTAGTTCAGTCTCACTCAGTTAAAGCTATATTGGTCATTCAGTCACCTGGCCTCATGATGTTTGCTCTCTTCACCATTTGTTCATCTCTCCTCACTGTTTGTGGGAGTAGCTAACTTAGTAGATAGTAACTTAGTGCTCAACTAAGTAAATAAGCCTAGTCCACTTCCTGTTTGTTTAAAAGAAGCCAGCATGCCTTCACGATTAACTTCTTTATGCATTTCACTGTTTTCTAAGTGTTCTCAAAAATAAGAGCTAATGATATGCAATCTGTATACCGTTCCTTTCTGAAAATAAGGAGGCTGCTTTTCCTCATTTGTGTTTGCGTCCTCCGGTTCCTTACAGTGCCCTGCAGGGAGGCCCTGTTGTCCCTGGGGGAAGAGGCATCTCCTCCCTCTCCCCCAGGCTTTGCCTTAGGGCAGGGGGATGTGGATCAGACTTGAGGGAACTGTGGGCTGGTGTGGGAGGCCCGGCACTCCTGGGGCTCTAGGCTCCTGTGAGAGGAACCTGCTGCCCCTGTCCCCCTTGTCAGACTGACAGTGGGCCCGGCAGACACAAGTGGGCAGGACTGGTCCATACAGAGTGGGTCACGTGCAGAACACACTTCTGACCTGAGACAAGCGTGTTAAGATGTAACTAGGGCATCACGTTGAGAGGTGTGTGTGGATGCGTCATAGGGTACAAACTATGTTCTTTTTAATGTAAAAGTGTATAGTATATACAAAGTGTATGTCCCTTGATACAAGCTGCTTTGGGAACAAGGACAGTGTCTGGTCCACTGTGAGGGGTAATCATGGTGTCACCCTTGACTGATGAGTTGTCGGGGGAAATGAGGGGATCTGGAGACATAGATTTTGTGTCTTTGGTTTTGGTTTTCTGCTTTGGTAGGCTTTTTAATACTTAACTGCACAACCCCTCTAAACAAACTAACTCACTTGCTTTAAGGAGGCCAGACCTTCTGCAGTTGGAGCTTATCTGGCCTTCAGAACTGCTCCGTTCTGGTGAGGGCCCCGGACCTGCGTGACTGGGGCACAAGAGGGGCCCCTGTGAGGGGCCCTGGAACCCCCTGGCCTTACCATGTGTCTCTCCCCACAGACCACTCCCCGGCCCACCCCAGCACCCTCAGCCGCTCAGCCTCCCTCAGTTACCCGGACCGCACGGATCTCTCAAACGCGGCCACCCTGGCAGCCAGCGCCAACCAGTTCGGCAGCTCTGTCCTGGGCCAGTACATCTCCGACTTCAGTGTCCGGGCGCTCATGGACCTCCAGTACATTAAGGTGAGTGCTTCCTATGTCTCTCCCTCTGGGCAGCGCGGTCTTCCCCGTCCCGGCCATTTGGATCACTAACCCTCGGGCATTAGCAGCTCCTTTCTTTCACCCCCCACACAGGGCACAGAAGGCCCAGACCTGAGACGTGTGTCTTCCTTATTCTTGTTCCTCACAGTCTCCAGCTGGGCACATCCTCTCTTCCAGACCCCCAGCCCCAGCCCTGGCCAGCCTCGTTTCCCTGGTCTCATAAGGCTTGCCTCCATCCCCGCTTTCTGTGAACCTCACTCCTTCTTCCTGCAGATCACCCGGCAACAGTACCAGAATGGGCTGCTGGCCTCACGCATGGAGAACTGCCCTCAGTTTCCCCTGGATGGCTGCACCATTTGCACGGAGAACTTAGCCGGGAAGCCCGAGCTGCCTGTGGTAGATGAGACCACAACTCTTCTCAATGAGCGCAACTCTTTACTGCACAAAGCCTCCCATGAGAGCTCCATCTGACAGGAGGGCCCGGGGCCCCCCGCCATCCCCGCGGGGGTCTCCCCAGTGGGCCCACATGAAGATAGGGAGCCTTGTAGGCCAGAAGGGGTGCAGATAGCCTGTCTAATGGAGCAGCCACATGGCCCCCAGAATGTGGGGAATTCTGGCCTCTGACAGGGACCTCTGAATATCTCCGAAGTAGTGGCTGTCCAGCCCAGGACTGGCAGGGCAGTGGCCCAGCTACCACGAGCAAGGCTGTTTTTTACTGAGAGAATTTCTGAACTAGGCTCATTGTTCCTCTTTTTAAATATTGTTTGGGGAAAGGAATGGGGAAGGGGAAGACAGGGTTAAGGAACTTTATTTAAAACAAAAAAAAATTTTTTTTCCACAAAAACTTTAAAAGGGGTAGGGTTTCTCACCCCGGGAAGCAATAGCCATAATCTGCTCCCAACCATGACCTTCTGGCTTACGTCCCGGTCTCAGGGAGCCTATTCTTCCTCCTCTTCCCCTTCCTCTTCCTCCTCCTCCTCCTCCTCCTCCTCCAAAGATGGTATCCCAGAGGCCTGCTGGAGGAAGGTATTTTCTTGGGAGGAAGACAGTTCCTTCCAGGAAGCAAAGAACCAAATAGCGCTGAGAACAACTGGCTGGATGCGTGCACTGAGGCTTGTCTGATGTCACTGAGGCCGAGGGATTCTGGGTAACTGTGATGAGGGACATGGTACTCCCAGCTACAGAGAGGAGCACACCTACTCCTGTCAACTGCTGGATCCTGGAATTTCCTAGAACTCGGCTGATGGGCTCTCCTGGTGAGTTGGGCTAGGCTGAAGACTCTTACCACTGTCTCTACTGATTTGACTCAGAGTGTTAAGCAGGGTCTTACACCTTTAAGATTGCTTACCCCTGCTCCCCAGGCCCTGCCCTTACTTTTACCAAAGGTTTCCCCCTAGGTGGGAGAACATCTACATTACGGGTGACTTGTCTGAAATACTCCTTTCAGTTCCAGGAGGGAATCTGGTCATGGGCATCTGTGTTGTTAGCAGTTAAGACCATCCTCTTTCCCACCCCACAGTGAAAGTCAGGTGTCAGTCACTGAGCTATGAAGTCCTTCTTCCCAGAATCCCTACTTCTCATCCTGAAACCCCATTGCCTCTTGGATTGAGGAAAACAGGACACATAGGAAGACAACCTAAGCAAATTCTTCATGCCCTTTCCTCTGTGGCTGAGGCTTACCCAACCTTGTTCACACACTTAAAAACCCAGGAAAGGAGGTTTCCACCTAAAAGGCACACAGCTGGCAGCCCTGTTTCCCCCATCTTAGTAATCCTAGCCTGAGTTGTCATCCTGGCCTTTGCTATAGCTCCGCTCCCACTTGAAATTCTGCCCCAGTTCCTTTTCCCTGGGGCGAATGAGGCCCTGCTGCAGAGTTCCAGGCTTGCTGCTGTTGGGGAGCCTGTGGGGCTAAGGTCCATGCTGGCCCTTTTGTCGGGTGGAACGGTTGCTGGGGGCCCAAGATCAGGCGAGGGAGACTGCACACCTTCCATCTAAGTAGTATTTATTGACCCTTTTCTCATAGTGACTTCTGTCACCCCAAGTACTCTGTTCTTCAGGCGCCTGGAAAATGTTAACTCTTGGGACCAGGAAGTGTCTGCACCAAGTATGCTTGCCCCTGGCCAGTTCTATAGTCTCCCCTAGTCACAGAATTTATTCCTCAAAGTCTGGAGAGAAGGTAGTGACATGGGTTCTCAGTCATGAGAAAAAGAAAAACAAAACGGACCTTTATTCCCTGTGGGGGGAAACCCCTCAGTTTTCTACAGGAGCAGCTTGCTTTCTGAGTCCACATGGGAGCTTGCAAAGCTGTGTTTCTGAGAGACCTGAGTGCCAGGTGGAGCAGAGCGCATTGGCCTGAACCAAGTGAGTGTGTGAAGTGAAAGAAGCAGGTGCACACACTTCCACAGCTACCTCTTTGCACACACAGTTACTACCAACACATGGGCCCTCAACCCCTCCCTTTCCCCACTTAAAATCACTTATTGCAGAGGGTCATAATTATTTCCAAATATTACTGGTCCCATGACTTCCTTCTCCCAGTGCAATTTTTCACTTCCTATTCCAACCTCTGGTTCCTGGGTCGAGCCGTACCCTGGAGCTGGCCCACCCCTGCGTGTCTTCCCACGTCAGGGAGACCTTCGCAGATGGCCTCCAAGTGGGTAGGCAAGTCACAGCCACCATAGCGAATAATTCATATTTATTTTGCATAAGATTTTAATTTGTATATTTTTGTGATTTATTTTGGCATTGTTATGAGTTTGACTCTCGGGGAGTTTTGTTGTTATGACTCTTGTGTCTTTTGTCACAAGACAGTGATAATATTTGCTAAACAATATATGGAATTTATTTTTGATTGGTAATAAAAAATGAAATATGAAGTCTTGGTTAGTCTACAGTTTGCCTGTTTGAGTTTGGTATCTATCATCGAGATGGTGGCTGTGGTTGGCTGTCAACCTATGATAGGGCAAGGGGCAAGTATTCTGGGACTGTTTAACAGGAAGCAGAAATGAAATTTACAAAATACATATAATCAAGGCTGTTGTCCCAGGAGTTAGAGAGTGGCAGTTGCTGTAAGATGGATAAGTGTGCTCTGCTGCCGCAATTAGGAATTTGTAAAAATGGATAACCCTAGTCTTCTGCCTGCAGGTACTGGTGGGGGCAGTTAGAGGGGGAAGACAGCCCCTCCTTTCCCCCGGGGGGCTGAAGGAGAAAGGAGCTTGATCCCACAGTTCCTATTGTTTCATAACATCCAGCTGCCTTTTCATCCTTGCTCATGAGCCCGTGGTAGTCTCAAAGTTGGACAGTTCAACCCCTGAAGAGGACACCTGAGAGTCACTGCACAGTGTCGACTCTTGAGGTTTCTGCTGTGTACACTTCACGGTGCCCATAGGTACTGTGCCTACGGTGTGTGATGGAGTGTGCGGGGGCAGGGGCCAAGTAAGCCAGGCTTACCAAAGTGGACAAACTGAGGCTAATGTTTAATGAAAGGGATGCACTTAGGGAGAAAAAAGAACATTGGAGATAAAATAACAGAAGCAAAAGCAGATGGACACGAGAATAAATTTCATCTGACCATATATTTCACACATGGGTAAGCCCCTGCTACATGCCAGGTGCCACCAACCCCCACAGTGAGTATAGTGAGGAAGAGCCCCCGAGGGAGACAGTCACACTAGGACCTTTTGATTTCCTGTCTCTTCCACATGGAACACTCTATTCCCAAGTCTTTGTGAGGCTCACTCCTTCATTTCATCTAAGCTTCTGTTCAAATGTCACCTCCTTGGAGAAGACTTCCTTGATCAGCACATTTAAAACAGCATGGCCCCATTCCCTCTGTCCTCTTATCTTGCTTTGTTTTTCTCCATAGCGCTTATTATTGGATATTAAAATGAGGATTTGTATATTGTCGTTCCCAGGCTAGAACAAAAGCTCTGGCAGGGCGGGGGGCTTTCTCGTTCCTGCATACTCCCAGCATGAGCATGTTATGTGGTACATTGCAGGAAACACTTGTTGAATGAATGAGTGAATGGGTCTTAGAAAAAGGTAAGTACTGGATGCTATTAAGGAAGAGCACATAGTTCCCATAACTATGACCCAACCTAGTCAAGATGGTTGAGGAAGACCTGCTGGAGTAAGTGACACTTGCAGACTTGAAAATAAGCAGGAATTAGCCAGTGAATTCACAGTAGTTAAAACGAGTTTAAAACTCAAGAATTGTATTGAGATGAAATATGGAAAGGTCTTGAACCAAATGGACAGTAAGGAAAATGGCCCAGGGTGGGTCAGTGAGGGACTGAAGGTCAAGTGGTATGTGTCTCCATTGATGCAATGACCACCCATTGATCCAATTACCACCCATGATGGAGGATAAAGAATGGTGCAGAGCCAATGAAGAAAGAAGCTAGAGAAGTACTGTTGAGGCCTCTATTGTTAACAGAAAATTGCTCCTTGAGCAGCTTTGCCCTGTGGATTCTTTCTGTCTTTGGGTATCACAGTTTAAATGACCATTTGTGTTTTCAAGTGCGATCCAGTTGTCCTACCCAAATATTTTCTCCAAAAAAATGAATAACCGGTTGTTCTCCAAGGGCGCTTGAGACCAGATCCGTAGGGAATTTTTCCTGTCTTTGCTCTGGAACTGTTCTTTGCTCATTAATAACTTTCCAGGCACTTAACTTTCAAGTATATCATCCATTCTATTTCAATGTCAGCATTTTATCTGGACTTGGAGACATGTGAACCAAAGGGGCTGAATCCATAGTTTTTTTTTCCTTCAAAGGAGTCGTACTGATTCAGTGTAAAGACTCAGTAGTGTCATTATTGCTTCTGCTGGTGGCTTATTCTGTAATCTGCCAGTGAGGTGTAGCACCCTCTAGATAATAAAAGTTGAAAACATGGAGATGTGACTGAATCACAGCACTGAATTTATGACGTTGAAGAGAGATTCTTAGCATCCTTTGAAGAGTTTTTCCACAGAAGTTTTTGTTTGTTTGTTTTTGGTCATTTGCCATGGATTTGCTCATTTTGGCACATTGCCTTCTACAGATTTTACTTAACTGTGGCCACAGTGCCTTTATTTCTTCTTATTCTTTTCATGACCTAGCAAATGTATTTCCGTAGACTCCATAGGAAAAACTTAAATGACCTGTATATGAGCACCCTTATCAAAAGTCTATTTTTGTAAGGAGATTTGAAAATACATAAAAATGTAAAGAAAATACAAAAACAATCTGGATCCTTGTAGAAAAGCCTTGTTCGGTTTTTCTATTTACTTCCAATCTTACAGAGATCATATACGATGGGTGAAAAACATTTCAGCCTGTCAATGAACCACACTGTCTTCTAAAACTAACTCTCCAGTAAGGATCCTCTTGAATAGTTCCTGTTGTTCCCGAGGAGATTTTTTCCCAAGGATTATCTGCTGGAAGTGGAGTGACCAGGTAACAGTAATTTCTGACACAGCTGCCCTCTGCTAACGTGGCTGAGATAGTGACCAGGCAGGTCGTGTTGGAATCCTGCATCCGTGCTAAGTCATGCTTCGCTTTTTTCCTGTAAAAGGAGCTATGAGGGTCCAATGAGGTAGTGATTTCCCGTGTTTACATCATTACCATCGTTCTCCCTGGCAGGAATGCAAGTTCCATGAAGGCAAAGGGCTGTGTCTCACGTCCCCAGACACAGTCGGGCACAATCTTCAGGAAACTTGACCTTCCCAACGTCCGGTCATCGGTTGTTTCAGCTCTCCTTGCGCCTATGCCAGTGGCTCACGGGGCCCTTTCCTAGGAAACGGTCCATGACACACACTTGAACACTCTGCCTGGAACACTCCGCTCCGCGCCCCGGTTCAGGGACAAGTGCGGCCTCCAGGCTCGCCCGCACGGCCTGTGGAAACTGGACGCCCAACTCGACGCTCCGCGCGTCCGGGCTCTGGCCCCCTCTCGCCTGGGAGTCACAGCTGAGCCCGGCCGGGCCGAGAGCCCCACGCCCCCAGCCGGCCCCGGGATCGCGCCGCGTCTTGTTTACTCCCCGGCGCAGCCTAGTCCGACCCTGGGGCCCGCCCCCGTCCGCCGCCTATTGGCGGAGGAGGCGCCAGGGCTAGCGACGATTGGTTCGGGGGAGGCGGAGGGTAGGCTGCGCGGGAGGCCGAGAGGGGGCAGCAGGCGATGGCGGCGGCGGCGGGTCTTTTAGGCTGGTTGCTCGCCGCGCTGTGCCTGGGCAACGCCGCCGTAAAGGCGGCGTCGGGCCCGCGAGTGTTGGGCGTCTGTCTGGAGGAGGACGGAGCCGCGGACGTGGGGTGGGAGCGCGGAGAAGAGGTGCGGACTGCACGGGAGGCCACCTTCCGCCTACGCCTCTTCGGCTCCGGCTTGGCCAACAGCTCCTGGTCCTGGGTGGCCCCCGAGGGGGCGGGTTGCCCCGAGGGCGGGCCGGCCGCGGCGTCCGAGGAGGCGGTGGCCCCTACGGGCGAGTGGCGCGCACTGCTGCGCCTGCGCGCCGAGGCCGTGCGCCCGCACTCGGCGCTGCTGGCGGTGCGCGGGGAGCCGGACGCGTCGGCGGCCGAGGAGGCGGTGGCCCCTGCGGGCGAGTGGAGCGCGCTGCTGCGCCTGCGCGCCGAGGCCGTGCGCCCGCATTCCGCGCTGCTGGCGGTGCGCGTGGAGCCAGGCGGCGCGGCAGCCGAGGAGGCGGCGCCGCCCTGGGCATTGGGCCTGGGGGCGGCGGGGCTGCTGGCGCTGGCGGCGCTGGCGCGGGGCCTGCAGCTGAGCGCGCTGGCGCTGGCGCCGGCCGAGGTGCAGGTGCTGCGCGAGAGCGGCTCGGAGGCTGAGCGTGCGGCGGCGCGGCGCCTAGAGCCCGCGCGGCGCTGGGCCGGCTGCGCCCTGGGCGCGCTGTTGCTACTGGCCAGTCTGGCGCAGGCGGCGCTGGCGGTGCTGCTGTACCGCGCGGCCGGCCAGCGCGCCGTGCCCGCCGTGCTGGGCAGCGCAGGGCTCGTGTTCCTGGTGGGCGAGGTGGTGCCGGCTGCTGTGAGCGGGCGCTGGACGTTGGCGCTGGCGCCGCGCGCGCTGCTCCTCAGCCGCCTCGCGGTGCTGCTGACACTTCCCGTGGCGCTGCCCGTGGGCCAATTGCTGGAGCTGGCTGCGCGGCCCGGGCGGCTGCGGGAGCGCGTGCTGGAGCTGGCCCGCGGCGGCGGCGACCCCTACAGCGATCTCAGCAAGGGCGTGCTGCGTTGCCGGACCGTGGAGGACGTGCTCACGCCGCTCGAGGACTGCTTCATGCTGGACGCCAGCGCCGTGCTGGACTTCGGCGTCCTAGCCAGTATCATGCAGAGCGGCCACACGCGCATCCCAGTGTATGAGGAGGAGCGCTCCAACATCGTGGACATGCTTTACCTCAAGGACTTGGCCTTCGTGGATCCCGAAGACTGCACGCCGCTCAGCACCATCACCCGCTTCTACAACCATCCGCTCCATTTCGTCTTCAACGACACCAAGCTGGACGCTGTCCTGGAGGAGTTCAAACGAGGTAACGGGACATCGGGGAGGGGACACGAATGCCAGCGTTCTCCGCTGGAAAAAAGGGTGGGGCATACGGAAACTTTGAGGAAAGGGTCTTATCCTTACCGAGGTTCCTCCGAGTACTTAGATGCTGGCCTCACAGCTCTCAGTGACCCTTTTGAAATATTCAAACGCTGTCGTTCAGAGCGCCGTGGAAAGCAAAATTCCGCTTTCCCTGGTAGGCCTAACTTGGGGTGCTAGGTCCACTTGACCCTAACCCACCAGTTTTTTTCCTTCAAGGTCATTTTTGTGGGCTTTGGCTTTGTAACAGGTCTAAATTCGTAAGTAGAAACTAAAAGAACATTAAAGAGGATGGTCTCTAGACACCTGGTCGCTTTCACCTGCACACATAACATTAAATTAGCTGGGCCTTGGGGCACCTGGGTGGCTCAGTGGGTTAAAGCCTCTGCTTTCAGCTCAGGTCATGATCCCAGGGTCCTGGGATCAAGCCCCACATCGGGCTCTCTGCTCTGAGGAGAGCCTGCTTCCTCCTCTCTCTCCCTGCCTGCCTCTCTTGCCTACTTGTAATCTCTGTCCGTCAAATAAATAAATAAAATCTTTAAAAAATAAATAAATAAATAAATAAATTAGCTGGGCCTGGGACGTTTCAAGGATCATTATTAAGGTCTTTTGTGGGCTGCTGCCTTGCTGATAACAGAAGAAGGAATGATACCTGATTTTCTGCAAGTGTAGAAGACATTTTCACTTTGATTTAATCAGAAACAACTTTATGGATGCTGATTTAGTCTCTGCTTTATCTTTTGTGATTTTTTTTTTTTGTTTCTGTTTTTTTTTTTTAAACTTCCCTTTTCTGACTATGAGGAAGGTCTGTCAGGGCCTCTCTCTCTTTTTTTTAAAGTGTTTTTGTTTTTGTTTTTTATTTGAGAGAGAAAACACGAGAGAGGTCAGCTGGAGGGGGGCACTTTGCTCTTCGGTTTAAGATGGGCAAGTTGGAACCAGTTGGGAGAGAAGGCCCACCCTCTAGGCTCCTCTTGTTCTGGGATGATGGGTGCCCTTGGAGCAGCTCTGGGGAACCCCAGGGTTGAATGAGGAGCTCCTCAGTTTTCACCTTTCTCCCCCTCTGACAAGTGAGGGTCATTCTCAGGGGCAGATTGGCTTCGTCTTTCCTCTGACATCCTGGAGCCTTTCTCTGCTTCTCTTTGCAGTGCACTCCTTTGGCAGGTACCAGTTTTTCCTCATAAAAGTCCTTTTTAGCCTAACCCCTTTCTTCATTCTGCTTATGAACAAAGGGGATATTGCAGCCTTTATGGCGCCTGAGGTTTGAGAAATCTATTCCCTTCCCGTCTCTCTGCCAAGTGTGTGAGTTGGTGGTGCCCTCTAAGTTTCTTGAAGCTGGAGTCTTGGCATCTTGGCAGCTATCATTCCAGGGCCTGTGCCTTTCATCCCTTCAGAGTACTGTCTGTTTTAGAACTCTATAGTCTGGGAAAGGCCCCTTCTCTGGTGAGGCGCCTCTTAGTGTGCAGGCCTGAGATGATATGGAATATTTTGGGCAAACATTATCAGGAAGAGTGCGTACTCTGGAGCTGCAGTAAATAAATAAAGCTTTTCTTTTCTTTTCTTTTTTAAAGATTTTATTTATTTATTTGCCAGAGAGAGAGAGAGAGCGAGCATGCCAGCACAGGCAGGCAGAGTGGCAGCAGAGGCAGAGGGAGAAACAGGCTCCCCGCCAAGCAAGGAGCCCGATGTGGGACTCAATCCCAGGACGCTGGGATCATGACCTGAGCCGAAGGCAGCCGCTTAACCAACTGAGCCACACAGGCGTCCCCAAAGCTTTTCTTTTCTTTTTTTTTTTTTTTTTTTTAAGATTTTATTTATTTATTTGACAGAGAAATCACAAGTAGGCAGAGAGGCAGGCAGAGAGAGAGGAGGAAGCAGGCTCCCTGCTGAGCAGAGAGCCTGATGCGGGCCTCGATCCCAGGATCCTGAGATCATGACCTGAGCCGAAGGCAGCGGCTTAACCCACTGAGCCACCCAGGCACCCCCCAAAGCTTTTCTTTAAAGCTTTTAATCCTGCTGTCTTTGTCAGCCCACCATGAGAATATTTAAGGACAGTCAACCAAAGGAGGAATTAGGATGCATGCTTTCAGAATCTCTGCTTTAAACCACCTGAGATCAGGTTAATTGTCAGAAACCAAAGGATCCCTGCGATTCTGAAAAGAGTCAGACCTGCTGTGAGGAATGTTAACCTAGCACTTTTCTCCCTTTCAAAAAAATGAAAGGACATGGGGGGCACCTGGGTGGCTCAGTAGGTGAAGCATCTGCCTTTGGCTCAGGACATGATCTCGAGGTCCTGGGATCGAGTCCTGTATCAGGCTCCCTGCTCAGTGGGGAGTCTGCTTCTCCCTCCCTCCTCCCCCCTGCTTGTGCTTTCTCTCTCTCACTGTCTCTCAAATAAATAAATTAATGAAAGAAAGGCAGAGGAATTTAAACTCCATCTGTATTTTTACAAATATCCTAGAATTTAGGCATTGTGGAAGAGTTCTATAGCATCTGTGTAATTTAGGAGTACATTTGAGCCTGCTAACTAGAATTAAAGCTCTGTAGAGGGGCGCCTGGGTGGCTCAGTGGGTTAAAGCCTCTGCCTTCGGCTCAGGTCATGATCTCAGGGTCTTGGGATCGAGCCCCGCATCGGGCTCTCTGCTCAGTGGGGAGCCTGCTTCCTCCTCTCTCTCTGCCTACCTCTCTGCCTACTTGTGATCTAACAAATAAATAAAATCTTAAAAAAAAAAAAAAAAGCTCTGTAGAGCTTTTTTAGGGCTTTCTGGTTGATGCTGTTAAGATGCACAATCTGCCCCTGAACCTGAGGCTCTGTGCTCCGGGAGAGCTGTAGGCACCTATCCTGGGGCCTGTGGTGTTTCCAGTCAGCCAGCCAGGGGCCTGTGTGTTTTCAGAGCATTGTATCCCATCAGATGAGAAATAAATTTTAATCCCTCCAGCTGCCTGTTCTTTGTGTAGCCCTCCTGCTTTTTCATGGTTGCCGTCTCGACCCCTCAGACATTCTGTCTTGAGATGAAATCACATGGCCACTGTGTCGGGGGATCTTTGAGGGGCTCTGTTTTCGTCTGTTATCCATTCACCCCATGTGGCAGGTCACTGAGAGACTTGTGCCTGTTTTATAGAAGTTTGAAAGCAGGGGAGAAGTTAGTTTCTTCTAAGGGTAACCTGCTTGAGGGGCTGGCATTCTGGAAGAATGCAGCTGAAACGGATTCTCTCTGCCCTTAGACGGTCATCTAGAACCTGGGCTTTGGTTCCCAGATTCTGACCAAAATTGTATGTTGAGCTTCAGCCTTCCTCATCCAGTCTGACAGATTAGTATCACATGGCGGGTCGGCTTGGTCCTCACAGAAGTGATGCCCCATCTGCCTGTGTGAGCCATTCCCAGCACAGATACCCAGGGGTGGGAAGGATCTGGAAATGCTGCTGTTCTTCATTTAGTACTTCTGTCTCAGCAGGAATGAGCAGGTAGTTCTCGGGGACCCCTGGCCTTTTTCTCCTGGAAAGGGGGAAGACAGTGCGGTTATTTCTGCCTTTCATTTTTGTCTGAACATGTTAGAGCATCCTGAAAAACAGTGCTTTCTTTAGAAGGGCCTCTGGGCTGGAGACAGTACCCTAGCCCAATGTAACTCACCCAGAAGGGAGGGTCTCCTAAGATTTGGTCTGTTGTTCTCCAGTGAAGGTGAGTTAAATATGAGGGTTAAGAGAATGGATTTAGGAACGGCCTGGGTGGCTCAGTTGGTTGGACGACTGCCTTCGGCTCAGGTCATGATCCCGGAGTCCTGGGATCGAGTCCCGCATCAGGCTCCCAGCTCCACGGGGAGTCTGCTTCTCCCCCTGACCTTCTCCTCGCTCATGCTCTCTCTCACTGTCTCTCTATGTCAAATAAATAAATAAAATCTTTTAAAAAAAAAAAAAAAAAAAAGGGAATGGATTTAGGGCACCTGGGTGGCTTAGTTAGTTAAGCGTCTGCTTCAGCTCAGGTCATGATCCCAGGGTCTTGGGATCCAGTCTTGTGTTGGGGGAGGTCCCTGCTTAGTGTGGGCTGCTTCTCCTCCTCCCCTTGCTCCCTTGCTCCCTCCTGCTCATGGTCTCTTTCTCTACCAAATAAATAAATAAAATATAAATAACATCTTAGAAAAGAAAAAAACGCATTTCAGGATCCTGTTGCCTGGGTTCAAATCTCGGTTTTGCACTTTGGTGAGTCACTGAAGCTCTCTTAGCCTCAGTTTTCTCAGCAGACTGTAAATGGGGTAATAATACTCTCTTCCCAGTAAGTTTTTTTTAAAGATTTTATTTATTTATTTGAGAGAGACAGTGAGAGAGAGCATGAGCGAGGAGAAGGTCAGAGAGCGAAGCAGACTCCCCATGGAGCTGGGAGCCTGATGTGGGACTCGATCCCGGGACTCCAGGATCACGCCCTGAGCCGAAGGCAGTCGTCCAACCAACTGCGCCACCCAGGCGTCCCTTCCCAGTAAGTTGTTAAGTGAATACAGCACTTAGTGGCCAACACACAGTAGGCACATTTGTGCCACATTTCTTCAGTTCAGAGGTGTGTTGCATTTTGCATTTCAGCATTTCTGCAATCAGGATGTGCCTCACAATTGACAGCATCTTCAATTTGATGAAATACATTAAATGTTTTCTTTTTCTTTTCTAGAGCCTCATTCCTTTTTTTTTTTTTAAGATTTTATTTATTTTTTTAAATATTTAAGATTTATAGAGAGAAATCACAAGTAGGCAGAGAGGCAGGCAGAGAAAGTAGGGGAAGCAGGTTCCCCGCTGAGCAGAGAGCCAGATATGGGGCTTGATCCCAGGACCTCGAGATCATGACCTGAGCCAAAGGCAGAGAGAGGCCCAATCTACTGAGCCACCCAGGCACCCCTAAGATTTTATTTTTAAGTCATCCCTCCACCCAGCATGGGGCTTGAACTCACGACCCTGAGATCAAGAGTTGCATGCTCCACCAACTGAGCCAGCCAGGCGCCCCTCCCTCATTCCTTTCTTGATCATTTGGCCAGTGGTCTATTAATAATAATAGCTTTTGGTTGACTGGACATTTTCATTCTACCTAATTTGGAGCAGAGGTGTTTCTGCATCTGATGCTGGAGCATGGGGCGTGGATGCTGAAAGAATGAGGCCGAGCATGCCAGATAGACTTCAAGAGGCTATGTTTCTGAACTCAAGTTCACTACACCCTAACTAAACCCAAGCAATATAAAGTATAATTGACCCAAAGGAGTGAACTTGACTTTTCGCTTTACCAAAAGATTTTTTTTTTTAAGATTTTATTTATTTATTTGACAGACAGAGATCACAAGTAGGTAGAGAGGCAGGCAGAGAGAGAAGAGGAAGCAGCTCCCCACGGAGCAGAGAGCCTGATGTGGGCCTGGATCCTAGAACCCTGGGATCATGACCTGAGCTGAAGGCAGAGGCTTTAACCCACTGAGCTACCCAGGCGCCCCTACCAAAAGATTCTTGAAGCAGATACCAGGCTTCCTTTTACCCAAAACCTTTTTCATTAATAATGAAGGGCATGGCTGAGATGAGTTTCTCAGAGTTCATATCCTAGACCTGCACAACTCCTTTGAGCAGCCACTGCCCACATGGGGTTAAAAGGTAGCTGGGCTGAACTGAGATGTGCCAGCAGTGCCTAACACACACCAGACTTCAAAGACAGTACAAAAAAGGAATATATGTTTAAATTTAAGTTTTTAAAAATATTTTATTTATTTATTTATTTGACAGAGATCACAAGCAGGCAGAGAGGCAGGCAGAGGGAAGAAGGAAAGCAGGCTCCCTACTGAGCAGACAGCCCGATGCGGGGCTCGATCCCAGGACTCAGGGACCATGACCTGAGCCGAAGGCAGAGGCCTTAACCCACTGAACCACCCAGGCGCTCCTAATATTTTATTTTTATTTATTTATTTGAGAGAGAGAGCGAGAGAGCGCATGAGCGAGGAGAAAGTCAGAGGGAGAAGCAGACTCCCCATGGAACTGGAGCCCGATGTGGGACTCCATCCCAGGACTCCAGGATCATGACCTGAGCTGAAGGCAGTTGCTTCACCAACCGAGCCACCATGCGCCCCAAAATTTAAAAATTTCTTAAATTAATTAATTTTTTAAAGATTTTATTTATAAGTAATCTCTATATCCAATATGGAGCTTGAACTTACAACCCCAAGATCAAGAGTTGCATGCTCTACCAGCTGAGCCAGGCAGCTGCCCCTGTTTTAATATTTTTAATTTTTTTAGATTTTATTTATTTGAGAGAGGAAGAGAGAGAGAGCTGGAGGGGGAGGGGAAGAGGCAAGAGAATCTCAAGCAGACCCCATACTGAGTGTGGAACCTGATGTGGGGCTTGACCTTGCAACTCTAAGATAATGAACAGAGCTGAAATCAATCAAGAATTGGATGCTTAACTGACTGAGCCACCCAGGAGCCCCTGTTCTAATATTTTTATATCGATTGCATGTTAAAGTGATAGTGAGGGCTATACAGAGTTAATTATATGTTGTTAATTTCGGTTGTGTCTTTTTTTTTTTTAATGTGGCTACTCTGAAATTTAAAATTGTGTATGTGGTTTCCATTCTGTTTCTTTTGGGCGGGTATAAAGTTTTATAGATGAAAAGCAAAGTCGGGCGCCTGGGTGGCTCAGTGGGTTAAGCCGCTGCCTTCGGCTCAGGTCATGATCTCAGGGTCCTGGGATTGAGTCCCGCATCGGGCTCTCTGCTCAGCAGGGAGCCTGCTTCCTCCTCTCTCTCTCTGCCTGCCTCTCTGCCTACTTGTGATCTCTCTCTGTCAAATAAATAAATAAAATCTTTAAAAAAAAAAAAAAAAAGAAAAGCAAAGTCAGTTCTTGAAGTTTTCTCAACATTCCCCAGCATTCTGAAGCTTGGGCTTTTGTTCAGATTTCTATTTCTTTCTTTCTTTTTTTTTTTTTTTTTTTAAGATTTTATTTTATTTATTTGAGAGAGATTTATTGAGAGAGATCACAAGCAGGCAGAGAGGCAGGCAGAGAGAGAGGAGGAAGCAGGCTCCCCGCTGAGCAGAGAGCCCGATGCGGGGCTCGATCTGAGGACTCGGGAGTTCATGACCTGAGCCGAAGGCAGCGACTTAACCCGCTGAGCCACCCAGGCGTCCCAGACTTCTATTTCTTTATCAGACAAGGAAACAAACAGTAAGCTCACCTGAAGGAGGGGAAAGTGAACAGCTCCAGGCTGCAGCTCTTCCTCCCACACCATCTGGGCTCTTACTGGTCGCTCACCATTTGTTGTCTTCCCCTGGATGACTTGCATAGACCTAGGCTTCTGGAAATAAAGGACAGCTTTCAGAACTGGGTGGCCCCTCTGCCCCTGCACCCAATTTAGGCCGTCCCAGGGGAGCCCATGCTTCTGGAGTCAGTGCCCTTGTGCACGCATCCCTCCCTCGTCTGGTTGGTCGGACCATCCTTACCTAAATCGCGTTCCTGTGGACCCAGGCTGACATGACGCTGCCCTTGCCTGGGTGGCCTTGTGCAGCTGACCACAGTGCCTGAGATGGAGGGTCCTTGTGTGTAAAGGGAAGCTCATCCTCATGAGTGTGTTGAGAGTCTTAGGTAAGAACTTAGGGAGAATCTCACTAGTGCCTTGTACCTTGTGGGACCATGTGGGAACACAGACATCAGCTTCTGTCATTCTGATGAGGTTGTACCAGGCAGGACTAAGCAAAATGGGAGGCCCCCCGGCCAGCTGTAATCTGAGTGTCCTCTCCCCCAGGGAAGTCCCACCTGGCCATCGTGCAGAAGGTGAACAACGAGGGTGAAGGTGACCCCTTCTACGAGGTGCTAGGCCTGGTCACCCTGGAGGACGTCATTGAGGAGATCATTAAGTCTGAGATCCTGGACGAGTCTGAGGACTACCGTGAGTCTTGACTCCTGGTGTTGTTCCATCTCAACTGGTCTGTCAAGCCTGCTGAGATGTGTGGTGTTCATCAACCTCAGAGGACAGTAGGTCTCCATGTTGTTGAAACAAGGCTGGATCTCCAGTCTGAGCTATTACCTAGCCAGTCATTCGAGGGAGGGGGCCAGCATGGCCTCTTTGTAGGAGGTCCCCCAATCTGTGCCTGGAGGCAGAGCTGCAGTGGCCTGGTGGGTGGGGCCTCTGCCCTTTATGGGCCTTTCCCAGGCTCTCCTCTTCCTTGGCCTTTTGGCTTTCTCATGTTCTTTCCTACATTGCAGCAGCCTCTCCTCAAAGAATTCCATTCTTTACTGCTGAGATGGTCTTAACAAAACTGAACATCCTGGGGCCTGTGATTGTGCCTTAGAGGTATCTGCCTCTTAGGAAGATGGCTAAGGTGTGCAGGGCAGACACAGAGCCCGTGCTTGATGGCCCAGGCCTTACGTGCACTCTTGGGGCAGAACCCCCCCACCTCTGTTTACTGTCAAGTAATTGCTTTGCCCAGAGTCTGTCCCCAAAATGCAGCCTCTTGAGTTTGGCTCCTCAGACTGCCATAGGCATGGGGACGTCAGGTTACCTGCTGCTGTGTAGCCCCTGCTGCTGTGTAGCCCCTATAATCTGCAAAGACATGGTTTCTCGTGACCAACTGTGGCTCTTTCTAAAGCAGCCCTGCTGTCCTATCAGTGTTTACTTTCCCAGCTCTGAGGAGAGGATCAGTCCCTTCCCGTACTTCCTCAGGCTATAGCTGGAGTAAAGGCCCGTGCCCTCTGTCGTGAATGCCAGGTTTGCTCCGTGCTGGGAGTGGCCGCCGGGCCCAGCAAGGCAGCATACCGAGGCTGTATCCCTGGGCTCTGATGCTGCCTTCCCTACTGAGAACCCCCAGGCCTTGGCACCATGCCTTCGTTTGGTCATGCTGATTGGAGGGACGCTGTGCCTCAGTGGGCCTTCTCACCATCCTAGGAGACGCTGCCGTGAGGAAGAAGCCCGCTCCTCTGAGTGCCCCTCTCAGGCGGAAAGAGGACTTCTCCCTGTTCAAGGTGTCTGATGATGAATATAAAGTGAAGATCTCACCTCAGCTCCTCTTGGCCACCCAGCAATTCCTGTCCCAAGGTGAGGGTGAAGGGTTAGCCTTTGCTTTCTTGCTCACGTCCAGTGGGTCAGGAGGCCCCGAGGGCAGACACCGAGGGCCCTCATTCCCAGTAAGGAGGAGAGTATCCTGGAGAACTTCTTTGCTTCTCTCTAGCCCCACCAGCGTCTCCAGGCATCTGAGGGGGCAGCTCCTCATGACAGGGCTGAGAGCAGGAGCTAGGCTAGCAGGAGCTAGCCTTGGCCTGAGGGAGTGTGGCCTGCCCAGTACTCTTGTGTTGGGGAGGTGACTTGGCTGGGGGCAGCAGGAGTCGGGTGTAGTCATGCAGGCCACTCTGGGCCCAATGGACACTGTCCCTTTTTTCCACCGTGGGGCAGAGGTGGATGTGTTCAGCCCCTTGCGGATCTCCGAGAAGGTCCTGCTGCACCTGCTGAAGCATCCCAGCGTCAACCAGGAAGTGAGGTTTGATGAGAGCAACCGCCTAGCTGCTCACCATTACCTGTACCAGCGCAGCCAGCCGGTGGACTACTTCATTCTCATCCTGCAGGTAACTGCCAGCCCATGCGGGAGCCCCCCACTTGCTCAGAAAGTAGGGGAGGGTCTGAGAGGGGGGATCATCTCCATCCACACCCCCTGGATAACTGGGGTTGGTGCTTTCTCCTTGTGCTCTCTTCTGGCAGGCAAGGTAATCTGTCCACATCTGTTTCTCTCCCTGCCCCTCCTTCCTCCCTCTCCCTACACCTCCCAGGGCAGGGTTGAGGTGGAGATCGGGAAAGAGGGCCTGAAGTTCGAGAATGGGGCCTTCACCTACTATGGAGTGTCTGCCCTGACATCACCATCCTCGGGTAAGCTGCAGCCCTTCCTGGCTCCCCAGGGCCCAGGACTCTGGGATGGCTTTTCTCCTGTCTGGGCTGTGTCGAGGGAGGGGGCAGTGTTTGTTTTGGGGCTGTCTCGGTTGCTTGCCCTCCTTTTCTGTGCTTGTAGCCATGTTTCCTCGCAGAGGGATCTGTGGGGTGGATCTTCGAGATGGTGCAGTTGTCCCCACCAGAGACGTCACTGATTGTTCCTTCTGCCAGTTCACCAGTCCCCGGTGTCCTCGCTCCAGTCCCTCCGCCACGACCTGCCGCCCGAGCCAGCCGACGGTGCCTGCTTGTCTGCGTACTGTCCTGACTACACCGTGAGGGCCCTCTCTGACCTGCAGCTCATTAAGGTGACTGTCTGGGCTGCTCATTGGTGCTGGCTGTTAGCCAGCTTTGTGTCCCGAAGGGGCTAAACCAGCCAGCTACAAGTTTGTATGGATTAAGAGTAAATTCTGCTTGAGTCTTTCTGAGACTTGCCAGAGCAAGACCTTGTTACTTGCCCTGAGGGACAGACGTCCTTGGCTCCAGGAAGTCCCTCTGACTTCTGGCAATCTAGTCCCATCGCCGGGACTGTGCACCCAGCTTCCTTTTGAGATCTTGAAGACACTGCTCGATTGCTCATCTCTGCCCTTAGCTGGCTTGAAGCTCTTCTTTTTTTCTTGATCCTGCCGAATGTGATGCTCCCACCTAGTTCTGGTGCTTATGGGCAGGAGGGAGACAATGCGACCTTCCTGGACCTTACTTTCTCCGCCTGGCTTCGTGAGTTGCACCTGCCTGGGAATGCTTTCTGTTCTCCAGGTCACGCGGCTGCAGTACCTCAATGCACTCCTGGCTACTCGAGCCCAGAGCCTGCCCCAGTCCCCGGAGAACACAGACCTCCAGGTCATCCCAGGCAGCCAGACCAGGCTCCTTGGGGACAAGACAGCCACAGCAGCAGGTGAGCCCCGCAAGGCCACATCCCTCGGTGTGGCAGCCCAGAGGGCAGGCATGTCCTTTGCCGCTCCTTGCCGCTCCCACACACACTCACTCTGCCCCCACTCTGCCTTGTGTTTCTCTTTCCTTGTCCCCTTTTCTGCCCATCCTTCCCTTTTTCTCTTTTCATTGTTCTTAGTAGCTCCAGTGACACTGCACCACAGACCAGCTGGCATTGAAAGTATGTTCAGTCAGCATTTTCTCTGGAGGACTGTTAGGATGGGTTGCCTTAGTTAGAGAACAGGTACTGATGGGAATAAGATCAAGTTCAGACACTCTTGGTCAGTTAGGTTTGGGGGTAGGTCACCAGTGGGCCCGACTCTGAAGGTGTCTGGCTGGCGGACACCATCCCAGGAGCTGAGAAGGGCAGCAGCTGAGGTGTTTGGTCAGGTCAAGCTAACATACAAGGCCTGTCCTTCACATCTCGGGTTCCACTGTGAGCCGGATACCACCTTGGAAGAAATAGACTTTGTAATGTGGGGTGAGGCATGGACTAGCAAACCCTGCCTTATAGATTATAAGGAGGGAAAATAAAAAGGAGCCTGTGGAGAGTGGGCTTCGGGTAGGAGTGCTAAAAAGTTCAGGTTGCCTTGTTACTCAGGAAGGTACTTTTATTCTGATTGAGCTTCTAAGTTGGGGTCAGAGATTCACTTGAAGGCTGGGTGGTCCTGGGGGAGTGGGTGGGGCTTCCAGAGAGGCTGTGGAAGGAGCTGCAGGCTGCCGGCTGCCCTGGGCACTCTGAAGTGGGGACACCGAACTCCCTTGAACACTAGCTCTCCCTGGCAACACGCTAGGAGCTTCGCTCGTCCTCACTCGTCTAAGACAACTTCTCCATTTTCAGAGGTGGTAGTTGTTAGACCCATTTTACAGATGAAGAATAAGGAGCAGAGAGAGACCTGGGCACCCTGGCTTGGATCCTGTGCATGCCCTTGGCCTCTGGGCATTGGTGTGTCACAGGGACACAGACATCGGGTTTGGTTACTTAGACCCACCCTTGAGAACACGAACGTGTTTTTGTGATGCCTGCTTTCTGAGAGGAGATAACGCAGGTGCGAGGGACAGGAACCCCGCCGCAGGCCTGCGAGTGGCTCAGCTCCTGAGCGCTCCATCTCTGCGCCAGCGAAAGGGGGCCCCAGCTTGAGGCATGCTGCTCCAGCTCTGGATCTGGGCCTTCTCAGTGAGTGTGTACTGAGAAGGGGTGTTCTGTGTTTTAGGACTGATCACGGGTCTGTATTTACCTGCTGTGATGTTCTGTTGTGAGATGCCACTTACACCGTCACTTTAGACGTGGGTCTCAAAAGTCAGTATATTTTTGTTTTTTCAAAATGTGAGTGTTTAGTTTTGTTTTTTCTTTCTTTCTTTCTTTCTTTCTTTTTTTTTTTTTAAGATTTTATTTATTTATTTGACAGACCGAGATCACAGGTAGGCAGAGAGAGAGAGGAAGAAGCAGGCTCCCTGCCGAGCAGAGAGCCCGATGCGGGGCTCGATCCCAGGACCCTGGAATCATGACCTGAGCTGAAGGCAGAGGCTTTAACCCACTGAGCCACCCAGGCGCCCCGGTTTTGTCTTTTTTCAATGTGAATCTTTTCTGCCTTCATCTGCTTATTCAGACTGTATGTGTTCTATTCAAGGTATACACTTAAAATCTAAGAATGATGTTTTTTTCCATCATTTTGTCCTTTATTATACACGCAGTTTTTTAAGGTCCTTTTTGGGCTTCAGCCGTTCATTGGGCAGTTCTCTGAGGAAACACAGGTGTCCCCTAAAGCTCTCTTTACACCATTTTGCTTTTACAAAAGTCTTAGGTTGGTGCCCATTTTCACTAACTGAAAGAACTCCGAAGAGGAGTTTTGCTTTATGAAATGGTAATTGTTTCTTTGCTTTATGCTGTGCTGGCTTACACAGGATTTCATGGGAGCGCTCTGCTCTCTGGAGGCGGGGGGTAGACGCGTGACCTGCATTGGCCCTGTGGGTCCTTTGCCTCTCTGCAATGGCTTACCCGCTTTGCACGGGGCCGGTGGTGTCCTCGCCAGTGACGTTTCTCCGAGGCCATTATGCTGAGCATAGTGCACTGCCATCTCATTCTTTTGTCAGGATGTTGGTTTTCCCCCATTCGAGACCGGATATTTATCCCCCATGCGGCTGGCCTGCCGTCCTCCCCCTTCCCGCCTCAGCCCTCTGAGGCCCTGCTGCGGCTCATCTGTGCTCGGCGGCCACCGCCGAGAGGGTCTTCATGTCAGTGGCTCATCTGTGGTTGGTGGCCCCTGCTGCCCCCAGGAGGGCTTCATGCCGCTGCGCTTGTGATATCGCCAGGAACGCTGTGGGTCGGAACCACCCCTGACTGACTTGGGCACTGGATTTGTTGGCAGAGAAATGCCTTTATTGAGATGCTTGGGAAATTTTTAACTCCTGCAGCCGGGATGGGTAGACTGGCCGGTTGTTTATGGATTCTATATAGCTGCCTTTGGCTGCAGCTGTGGAGCGGACTTGTTGCCACAGGGATGGAGACCTACAAAACCTAAAAATGTAGGCCCTTTGCAGAAGGTTCCTGGACCCCTGGCCCATCATGTCAGACTCAGCATAGCTCCTGCACAATGACCATTCCCAGAACTGATTTCCAAGGGAGAGTCCACTCCAGATGCTGCGCTACCTGCTCCCTCTGGTTCCGAGCCTCGGGCCACAGGGGACACACCTGTCCGGCCCCCGCCTGCCCCTCTCCAGCAGCCTGCGGGGTTGCCCAAGCCGAGCTGCCCTGCCGGCGCAGCTGCACAGCTGGTCTCCTCTTGTCTCTCTCCCCTCTGCTCTCTCTAGCCTTCCCCGTAGACCTTTCCCTCTTTGGCACATTTGGAAACTGCAGTTGATAATTGACTGTGGACTAGTGAGCATTTTTTGTTTTCAGAAAACACCCAAGGTAAATATCTTCCCTTTCCCTTTCCTTTGCTTTCCTTCCCCATCCCTGTAGCTGCCGGGAGGGGCCCTGGACACTGCTGCCCCCAGACAGGGAGGTGTTTCTCCCGGGGTGGGTGGAGAGAGGGGGCCCTTCCTGTCCTTCATTGCTGCTTTCCTTCTCATTTGCTAAAAGACAGGCGAGGTCACTGAGCAGAAAGAACCTGCTCAGTGGTGGAAACTACAGCTTCCTTTGGGGCAGGGCCTTTTGTGTCCCAGGCAGGCTTCTTTCACCCAGCCTTATGGCCTGCTGTGAGCAGAAACCCCCGGCCTGCTTTCCCACCTCTCTCGCCGATGTAGCCCTCCTCCTCCCAGTGGTTTTCTCTTGGGAGGTGGAGTTAGCCTGCCCACTTTCCTGCCTGCTCACTCCCAGCTCTGCCTTGGCACTGAGGTGTCCTGTGGCTCCTCCGCCTTGCCAGCCCCTTCCTGTCCTGAAGAGAATTTTGATACTTGGTTTGGATGGGACCTGCTCCCTTCACTGGCTTTGATATTAATTCTCCTTTTCCTCTCTCCTCTAGGGCCGCACCACAGCAGACCCGGCCTTCCAGCGGAGGAGAGCCCTGGGCGGAACCCAGGGGTTTAACTGCTTGCCAAGCAGCCCCAGGTCTGGGGAATGGACAAGCACGTGGGGAACTGGAGAGCCGAGGAGTAGCTTTCTGTCAGCCTGTCCCCATCCCCTCCAGGCCACGTTTTAGATGGCCCTTATAGATGTGGGTCCTGGGCTGTCCTCAGAACCAGACTTAAGTGCCGGGAGCCTTCAGCAGTCCTGCCCTCCTTTAGGAAATGGGGGTCAGTTGGGGCACAGCCCTCCAGGCCTGCTTCTGAATGGGAATGAAAAGGACACCATCCTCTCTGGTCCCCAGGACCCAGCTTTCTCCCCGTGACAGTGCAGTGTATTTATACCTCTCTGGGCCAAGCCATGATGTGAGTGCACGATTACTGCCTTTATGTGGCTGTGACCTGTACTCACTTCGCCTTTAATTTGCCAGCCTTCTGCTGCCGGCAGCACTTTCTGAGCAAACCAGGGGCACTAGTTTGGGCTGGGGGTTCACATCCTTGGCCACAGTGAACTATTTGGTTTCCCTTACAATGCCATGTTTCCAAGCACGTGCCCCAGCCTGTCCCATGTGCCAAACCTCGAAGCTCAGTGACCCACCAGTATGTCCCACTGCCTTGCTCCCTCCTGTGGAGGTTGCTTCTCTGAGCTCTGCGCTCAGAGCCCCAAGTGAGCAAGCTGGCCCCCAGTGGCCCTGAGGAGGCCTGCTCCTTCTGCTTCTCTGCCTTTCTTACTTAGTTGCCACTAACAGTATTGTCCTTTTTGTGTTTGAAGAAGAGAGGTCACACGTAGGACGACGGGGTGTGCTGCTCCTAACCCTCTCTCAGTTGCTGGATCCCGGGGACTATAGCCAACCGTTAGGCCTCCTTTGTACCTCCTTCCTAGGCCTCCATGGAGAGCAGCAAGGAGGGGAAGGGTTGTGGAGCAGGTAGAGCCTCATCCCCTTTAAAAACAAAAAAAACCCCATCGTTTTTCTTGTATCTGTAACATTTCAGCTCTTTGCTTTTTTTTTTGCTGTTCTTAGCTACAGGGTTTTAGAGGATTGGGAACAAGAAGGCATTTATGTTTTCTTTCTGGTTTACCCATTTTTACCTCCTGCAGTTCTTCAATTGTGTAGAAACTGGGGCGTCACAGAGACATAGCGTTGCAGATTGGATAGGGAGGGAGGAGGACTTCTAGAGGCTTCTCAGAGGAATTCGGGTCCCTTATCTGGGACCAGTGGGAATGAAGGCCAAAGAACAAGGGCATGCTCACTTAGAAACTTCTCAAGGAATTCTAAGAGCAAACCCAGGTGGGAAACATGTTTTATGATCATCTCTCTCCAGAACAGTGGTTCTTAACTTTAGCTGCATGTTAGAATCACCTGGCAAATTGAAAAATACAGATACCTGATATCTAGGCCTCCCTCTTTGAGGGAGCCTGATTTGGTTAATCTGAGGATCAGGATTTTATTTTTTCAAACAATTTTAATTAAAACAAAAAAAAAACCAACTATACTTTTTTTTTTTTTTTCCTTCCTCTTAAGTCACCTGCACACCCAGTATGGGGCTTGAACTCCCAACCCTGAGATCAAGAGTCGTGTGCTCTACTGACTGAGCTGGCCAGGCACTCCTGAAACAATTTTATTGTACATAAGAGTGAAGAGTTCCATCTACCCTTCACTCAGCTTCCCTAAATGTTAACATCTTACATAACCTGGTACATCTATCAGAACTAAAAAAAATTAACATCGGTACAAACCCGTGAACTGAATTACAGAGTTCATTGGATCTTACCAGTTTCTCCAGTAATGTCCTTTTTCTGTTGCAGGATCCAATCTAGGATACCAAGTTGCATTTAGAGTTATTGCTTACTCTTTTCTGACTTGTTTTGAAACAATTACAGATTTGTAGGAAGTTGCAAGCAGGAGGGACCCTTCACCCAGTTTTCCTCCATGCTTATTCTTGCACAGTTAGAACACAGTATCAACACCACGAAGCTGACACTGGCCAAGTGTGAGGAATCGTTCTCTGTCCTCCTGGGTAGATCTGTGTAGCTGCCACTGCACTCTCAGTAGAGCTGTCCCACCACCACAGCGGTCTCTCTCGGAGCTCCCCGTTAGAGCCCCAGCCACCCACTCGGCCTCCATCCCCAATCCCTGGCAACCACTAATCTAAGATTTTGTCATTTCAACAACATTGTATACAGTGTGTGACCCACCAGTCACCAGTTCGGGATTGGTTTTTTTTCCACTCTGCAGAATATTCCAGAGATGGTTCCAGGTGGTTGTGTGTGTCAGTAGTTTGTTCCTTTTGATTGCTGCTTAGTATTCCTTGGTATGCTCACTGTCCTGTTGAAGGACATCTGGGTGGCTATTCCAAATAAAGCTGCTACGAACATTCCTTACAGGTTTTCGTGTTAACATTGGCTTTCTGAGGAAAATGTCCAGTAATACAGTTACAAGGTTGTGTGGTCATTGCATGATTTTTTTTAAAGAGACCGCCACACTGCCTTTAGCTGTACGATTTTGTATTCCCACCAGTGATGTGTGAGTGAGCCAGTTCCTCTAAATCCTCACCAGCATTTGATGTTGTCATCGTTTATTTTTAGCCATTCTGGTAGGTGTATAGTGAGATCTCATTGTGGTTTCCAGTTGTATTAACATAAGGGCTGATGGAGGTCTTTTCATGTGCTGCTTGTGTGAAATAACTATTGTTTTTCACCCATTTCTGGTTGGATTGTATGGTCTTTCACTGTTGTTTTGAGAGTTCTTTATATAGTCTTTTGAGAGTTCTTTATATAGTCCTTTGTTGGGTTGCAAATATTTTCTCTCAATCTATAGCTTGCAAATATTTTCTCTCAGTCTGTAGCTTTTTTTTTTTCATCCTATAACAGGATCTTTTATATAGCAAAAGTTGTTAATTTTTTTAAAAGATTTTATTTATTTGAGAGTGAGAGAACATGGGAGTGGGTAGGGTTAGAGGGAGAACCAGACTCCCCGCTGAGTAGGGAGCCCGGTATGGGACTCAGTCCCAGGACTCCGGGATCATGACCTGAGCCAAAGGCAGTTGCTTAACCAACTGAGCCACCCAGGTCTCCCAAAAGTTGTTAATTTTGATGAAGTCCAGTTTACCAGTTTTCTTTTACCGATTATGCTTTTGGTATCGTGTCTAAGACTTCTTTACCTACTCTGGGTCCCAAAGATTGTCTCCTAGGGTTTTTTCTCCCAAAATTTGTATAGTTTTATGCTTTATCTTTGTGCTAATTTTTTAAAAAAGATTTTATTTATTTATTTGTCAGAGAGAGTGAGCACAGGCAGACAGAGAGGCAGGCAGAGGCAGAGGGAGAAGCAGGCTCCCTGCTGAGCAAGGAGCCCGATGTGGGACTTGATCCCAGGACGCTGGGATCATGACCTGAGCCGAAGGCAGCCGCTTAACCAACAGAGCCACCCAGGCGTCCCTCTTTGTGCTAATTTTTGAGGGTTTTTTAATTTTTGTATAAGATTTAGGTCAAGGTTTTTTGTCTTATTTTTTTCTAAGCCTATGGACATCTGGTTGCTCCAGCACCATTTGTTGCAAAGGCTTTCCACCATTGAATTTGACACCTTTGTCAAAAATCAGTTGGGCATATTTGTGTCTATTTCTGGGTTGTCTGTTTTGTTCCATTGATCTGTGTCTGTCCATCAGTACCACGTTGTGTTGATTACTGTAGCTTTCTTTTTTTTTTTTTTTTTTGTAAGATTTTACTTATTTGAGGCCACCTGGATGGCTCAGTTGGTTGGGCATTTGCCTTCAGCTTGGGTCTTGATCTCAGGGTCCTGGGGTGGAGCTCTGCATCGGGCTCCCTGCTCAGCAAGGTGCCTGCTTCTCCCTCTCCTTCTGCCCCTCCCCTGCTTGTGCACATATCCTTTCTCGAATAATCTTTTAAAAAAATTTTGAGAGAGTGACTGAGCAGGGGAAGGAGCAGAGAGGGAGAGGGAGAAGCAGACTGCCCACTGAGCAGGGAGCCCAGTGTGGGGCTCAGGCCCCAGACTCCAGGATCAGAACCTGATCCAAAGGCAGACATTTAACCCACCGAGCCACCCAGGTGCCCCAATTGCTGGAGCTCTTACAGTAAGTCTTGAAATTGGGTAGACTGGCTCCTACCACTTTATTTTTCAAAATTGTTTTAGCTATGAGTTTTTATTTTTTTAAATTTTATTTATTTGAGTTAGAGTGAGAGAGCATAGGGCGGGGCAGAGGGAGAGGGAGAAGCAGGCTCCCCACTGAGCAGGGAGCCTGATGTGGAGCTTGATCCCAGGACCCTGAGATCATGACCTGAGCCAAATTCAAGAGTTGGATGCTTAACCAACTGAGCTACCCAGGCACCCCTTAGCTATAAGTTTTTAAACCATCTTACTAACTAAATTTACAAAACAATCTTGCTGGGTTATTTGGTTGGAGCTGCATTAAACCTGTGCATCAATTTGACAAAGAATAGACCTCTTTACTAGATCTCATCTTCCAGGCGCCTGGGTGGCTCAGTGGGTTAAAGCCTCTGCCTTCGGCTCAGGTCATGATCCCAGGGTCCTGGGATCGAGCCCCACATCAGGCTCTCTGCTCAGCAGGGAGCCTGCTTCCTTCTCTCTCTCTCTCTCTGCCTGCCTCTCTGACTACTGGTGATCTCGGTCTGTCAAATAAATAAATAAAATCTTAAAAAATATATATACAGTAGATCTCATCTTCCAATCCACAAATAAGGTAGGTCTTCATTGACTTCATTTATCAGTGTGTTGTAGTTTTCAACATACAAGTCCTTAAGTGTTAGAGTTACTTCTAAGTGTTTTTAAAGGCCACTTTAAGTGTATTGTGCTCTTTTGTGTTCATGTAGTCATTGCTAATACATAGAAATAGGTCTTTGTAGGTTTATCTTCTATCCTGAGATCTTGCCAAATTCCATTATTCTAGGTGTTTTTTTACATTCCTAAGGATTTCCTAAGTAGACAGGTATGTCCTCTGCATGATAATTATACCTGGGTCCCACCCCTAGAGACTGACTGAATTAGCTTGCACATTAGGACTTGAAACACCTTCCCTTGTGATTGTGAGGAGCAGCAAGGCTGAGAACCGCTGCTCTTTGAACTAGCTCATCACTGAGTGGAGAGATGCCTTGAGCACAGAGCCAAGTGCCTGCACTCCCCACTAGGCATTTGCGGGCCTATCTTGCTGTCAGGCCAGTGTCCTTCACAGGTTGAGCTTTGCTGCTGAGGAAGACCAGGCCCTGGGCCTAATGACCTGCTGCCCCCACCCCCCGCCCCAAACAGACACCTAGGCTGTGATGGATAGTCAACAGTTTAATGAACAAAAAATACTGAAGTGTATAAAAAGGTGTTTTTGTCTGTCATGTTAAGGGTTCCCATCTTCTAGATGGGGCGATGTCTTCTCGAGGAACTCGAACCTGTTTCTCTTATGGCTCCAGCACCCGGAGGAACTGTCACCACAGTTCTGTGCAGGGTCGGAGCTGTAGTCGCTTTTTCATATAGTCAGAATAGCCTTGTGCTTGGCCCAAGAAGGCCGCCAGTGTTAGACTGGAAGGAACTGCTGCAAAATGGATGTCCATATGGGTACTTTACATATGGGAAGGAGGCTGACCTTGCATCTAAAGCCGGTCCCTCAGCCTGCGGTTCTCCATTTAGGGCAGAGTTCCTTAAGATTCACTTTCTGCCACTTCGGGACCCAGCCCCGCCAGCGGTATGGGTCTACACCAGTGTGAGTGAAACAGAAAAGGCAGTGAAGGAAGGAACCTAGAGGAGAACTGGGGTGAGTCTGGGTCCTAAACCTGCCATCACTCAGCAGAGGGGGGGAAGCAGGTGTGCCCCTTGCTTTCCTCTGCTTCCCCTCTGGGGCTGAGCCACTAGCGCCTTGGTGTCCTGTCCCAGCAGTGGGGGGAAGCCAAGCAGGTGCGACTGCTGTCCAGGCCAGAGCTCAAGTTCTAGTGCTAGGTGATGCCCGAGGCAAAGTAGGGTTACGGGCCGCCACCCCAAGAGTTGGGTGGGCCACAAGCAATCCCCAGCTCCCAGGCATTTCACCCCTACAAGGAACGCAGTCAGCTGGCCAACTAGAGGGCAGCAGGCAGGCTGGCCAAGGCCTTCAGACCGTAGGCATGAGGTTTCCCTAAAACAAACATGAGCTCTAGCTGCTCAGCTGTAGGGCTTCTGAGGCAACCGGGCTGGTAGCATATGGGGCCTGCAGGGGGGCCTAACCCTGTTGGGCACCTGCTCCTTACGGCCAGACCCAACTCCAGAAGCCCTACAGCCAGAGCAGTCTAGAGCCACTCCACCTGCTGTCAGGGTTGCTGCTGACAGGAATGGAGTCCCCGAGAAACCCCTGCCAGGAGGGCCTTGGTCAGCTGCGGAAGCATGCCATAGCGGTGTGGCCTGGATGGCAGCTGTGGCCTGAAGCCCCACCGGGTGGGAAACTGGCCCTTGTGAAGAGAGGATCGGAGGACACCGAGTGCCTGACCCTGGGCAGCTCAAGGCTCAGGACTCCAGTTTTGCTCCAACCTGGACCGCCACTCTCCTGCACTGTTCCTCAACTGGACCTGCGCTGTGTCCCACTTCTCTGGGGTCCCCTGCCTCAGCCATTCCTTGTGCGCAGCCTGGTGGAGAACGGAGGCCGGCCTTGTCCCCTGGTGGGCACTGCTGGCCTGAGGGCTGAGGGGATGACCCCAGAGGGGTGCAGATCACTGTGAGGGCATGAGGAGGGGAGGGGAGGGTGAGGTGGAATGGTGGCTGAGAAGTGACCCTGCAGGCTGCACTTGGCTAGGACCGAGTGCGAGGGTGGCCCGCATGGGCCTGCAGTGCTTCACGGATGCCCCGCTGCCAGTCTCGCGCCAGCTCCGCTGGGGTCACTGAAGCCTGGGAACAAGGACCCTGGGTCAGTCAGTCCTCTCTTCAGAGCCCCCACCCTCTGCAGACCAAGGGGCCGGGTTCAGGCTCCTACCGCGTTCCGCACACCCAGATGGGCTCCATAGAGCAGCAGCACCTTCATGGCCTTGTAGTGGCCGAGCCGCACCGCCTCGTGCAGACCTGTGTCCCCTTCCTGCCAGAAAAGGGTGGGGTCATCCTCCTGACTCCCCCACCCTCACCACCTGCACAGTACAGTCCACGGGAGCACCCTGGAGCTCAGGCCCCCTGGTGGAGCAGACCCAAACCAAACAGCAAGCGCCTGCCTTGTCCTGGGCATCGATGTGGGCGCCACACGCAATGAGATGCTCCAGGCAGTCACAGTGTCGCGTGCGCACGGCCACGTGCAGGGGGGTGCTCCAAATCTGGGGGGTGAGAATCCGTGTCACCCCTGGGGTGAAGGGACCACGTGCTCTCTTTCCCAGGATGAGGCCAACCCCCAGCCGCATACCCCTCACCTTGTCCCGGGCGTTGACCTGGGCTCCCTGGTTAAGCAGCTGTTTGAGGACATCCAGGTGTCCTCCACGGCAGGCCCAGAACACGGGTGTCCTGTCCAGCTACAAGATGAAAGTATCCATGCACGGGCGTGCTAGGGTGAGGGACAGGGCCCCTGCTCTGAGGATGGGCCCTCCCTGCTTCTCACCAAGTCTCGAGCGTCCACAGCGGCACCTGCCTCCAGCAGCTTGTTCACCAGCTGGCCGTGACCCTTCAGACAGGCCCAGTGCAAGGCTGTGCGGTGCAGCTGTGGGTGGAGATGGGAGATCGGCAAGAGAGCACGGCTGCCCCCTGCAGCCCCTTCCTGGGTCCTATTCCCAGCACTATGTTCCCCGAACACGCATCTGCCCCCTCCCTGCTCGCACCCAGGGCCCCACCATTCCCAACTCAGGAGGCACCACAGGTTAGGGCTGCAGAACAGGAAAGCCCAGCTGTTTCCCAGGCTGAGACTGGAACATGCAAACGGTGGCACCCCTGCAGCTCGGACACTGCAGTCCGAGTTTCCTCCCACTTACTACCTTGTCATGGGCATTGGGGTCCCCTCCATCTGTCAGGTACTTGTCAATCAAGGCCTCCTGGTTCTCTGCAGCTGCCTTCAGGAACATCTCCAGGTCCACAGGCTCCGGCTGGGCCTGGGGCTGCGGCTGGGTATGTTAGAGGACAAGACCAAATCACTTTCTCAAACCGCAGGGCTCTGGGGCACCGCCACATCACCACTCGAGCCAGGCAGCTCCCGAGAGCCAGCCGAGGACTACATTTGGTCTGCGGCTGGTACAAACCATAATTCTTAACCACCCCCCACCCCCCAGCCGATTCGGACTGGTGGGGCATCTATTATCCCCATCATGGGTTGCTGTTCTCCCCCCCCCCACCCCCAGTTTGTTGAAGTCCCAACCCCAGGACCTCAGAATGTGGGCTTATTTGGAAATAGGGTCATCATGGCTGTAATTAAAATGAAGTCACACTGGAGTAAAGGGAACCCTAATCCAGTATGACTGGTGTCCTTAATGAAAGCGGACAAGTGGACACAGCATGCACAGTGACAATGCCATATGAGCTCAAATAGAGATCGGGGCAATGCACCCACAAGCTGAAGAACACCGAAGCCCGCCACCAAGCACCTAAAGCTAGAAGACTGGCGGGGACAGATTCTCCCCCACAGTCCTCAGAAGGAACCGACCCTGCCATCACTTTGATCTCAGAGTTCCAGTCTCCAGAACTGGGAGAATAAATTTCTGTTGTTTAAGCCTGTGTGTGTGTGGTCCCTAGCAAAGTCACAAGGGCTGTGGGGCCTCCAGAGCGGAGCCTCCAGCTGAGCAGGCCCTGACAGCATCCACTCTTCCCCAAGCCCTCCCGTGGGGACACAAAGCAGATTCCTCACCAACTCAAGCCCCAGGTGTTGACCCTTCCGTGTGGCCCTGACTTGTCACTCACCTTAACCATGGACTCAGGTGCCCTGGGGGGGACTCTGCGTTTCAGTCGCTTTTCTCTTCGTCTTTGAACCAAGTTTTCCAAGTCAGTCAGAGTCTCCAGATTGAGTCTGGAGCTGTTAAATCTTTCAAGCTGCGGCACAAGAGCAGGCCAGCGGTCAGCCACGGGGGCGCCAAAGCCTCAGGGGCAGGCTCCTGGTGGGTCCGGCCCTTGTCTCTCCCACCTACAAGAGGACCCAGCCACCTGAGGTCCTCACTGCTTAGAGCCTGTCCGCCCCAGGGTCGGCATCCATCGCCTCCCATCCCCATCACTGCTCACTTTCTTCTTCTTCTCTTCTTCCAGTTTCCACTGCTCCCGGGCCACGGCCTCTTGGGCTCTGGGCCTCCAGGCCCCAGGCCCGCCTCCAGGATCAGGAACTCCATGTCCACATCCCAACACTTTACTTCCAACCCTGTCTCCACATACCTGTAGGAGCAGGATAAGGATAAAGACTCAGAAAAATGAGGAAGCCTTAGAAACACAGCTGTGCAGTACAGGGGTCCTGACAAGAGCTGACCCAGAGATTAGTGTTGTGGATGTCAGAGTGGCCTGAGCCTTTGCAAAGCTTCCTGGCGCTCTGCTGGCATGCCCCCTGATGCCTGTGGCTCTTGGCTCTCACCCACTGTAGTGCTGCCCGGGGCCCAGGAGGATAACTGCCGCCTACCTTGTCCTGTCAGCAGGACACAGGGTCGGGGGCATGACACCATATCTATTTATACTGCTGGGCTTGTGTCCAGGTACGCTCAGTATAGGTGACACCTCAGCCTCCCTCCTGGGCTGTTGTCCTTACATTCCTACCAGATCATGCCATACTGCCACCTGACCCTGAGCTCAGCGGGACAGAGATGCCTCCTGGGTAAAATGCTGAATTCCTGGGTTCAAATCTCAGCTCATGAAGCTCTGTCTCTTCGTCAGGTCAATGGGGTAAAACTAGCATCTTGCTCAAAGGGCTGGGAGGAGGAAACCGGGGCAGAACCTGCCATACAGTGATCTGTTCTTCCTTCCTGCCCCTACCAGGGGTTCAGGAGCTGGGGAGCACTGAGGAACAAGCACGCTAGAGGAGAGGGAAAAGGCTAGAAATGATAGGATGGCAGAGCCTAGGGCTTCCAGCCACGGAAAACAAACTACGTTCTTTTCTATAGTACATGCTGGCAACCTGCCTCTCAGGAGCAGCTGTACCAGGCCGGGTTGGCTGAGGCCCTGGCCCACCATTGTGGGGCTTGCAGGCCAGTGTGACTCCCGGGCCTCACGTCACCAAAACAGACACCCCAAAGTGTCACCCATGTGACCGTTTCTCTCACTCCCGGGGAACTCAAGAGCACCCTTCTTCCTCCCGGACCAAAGTAGCCAGACCCTCTGGACCGTTTCCAGAGCAACAGCTATCACAGCGGCAGAGCTAAACCCACCCTGCGGCCACGCTCCTGTCTTCTGAAGTAGCCTGTGACTTTCTGTTCCGTCCCCCTCCCCACCACCACCCAGTCCAGGGCAAGAGTCAACTCGAGGGTCGTCATGTCCACACCATCACCTGGTATCTTCCTGTTGCTTCCATCTCTCACTGCCTCGCAGAACCAGACGGATACAGCAAAAAACAACTGCATGTTTCCGCTCTTGCACCTATGCTCTGACCCCAGGACGCAGCCACCTGCCTGCCTCTCGCAGGACCTCCTCATTCTGCTGGCCTGGCCTGGGGATGTCTAGACCATGACCTGCCTCCCACCGCCTGCTGCATGTCCTTACCAACTGCTGGATGCTGATGATATCCATGGTCCCCCCTGCTCTTCACGCCCCCGGTGAGAGGTGCTGAGCTGCTCAGCCCTTTTATAGAGAGCAGTGTCCTGGGGGCAGGGCCGACTAGGGGCTCGTGTCTGGGCCAGATAGCTCAGTGGTTCTGTAACACGGACCAAAATACCAGTGTGGGCGTGCAGCCCGCTGAAGGCAGGAGCCGCCCTGGGCTGAGTCAGGTGCACCCTCGGTCACCCACTCTCCTGCACCTGTGTTATCCTCTACACCTGCTCATCAGTTCGACCAACAAATGTAGCCGGGGGGTGCCTGGGCCACTAGAAAAATGTCGAGTGTGAGCGTCCATGTTGCTACAGGTCTCAGCGCCTGAGACTCTGAAAGATCTTGGGAAGGAAAGGCCAAGAGGCTGACCTCTGCGTGAGGAATCTGCATGGCACCTACAGGAGGAAATCAGGCTTCAAGCAGCTTCCCCACTCCCAGACAGCTTCAAGGCTGCCCTCCATACTCCTGCCGCATTCCGTCCCCTGGCGCCCCTTGCTTCTCCCGCACCACCCCGAGAGCCAGCGTATTAAACTACACCCTGGCCAGGCGCCAAGTCCAGCCTGTCATCAGCACCTCCCGCCCCTTGAAAAGCCTTCCATGCCCCATACATGCAGGTCCCCTTCCCGATGCTCTCCTGGGCAGGGAACATGCCATCCCACAGAGAAGCTGGACTGAGATCGGCTCTGGGTCCAAGTACGGAATGTTAATCTAGTCACAAAACAAGCTGTCGCAAGCCACCAAACTTCCTCATTTAAGATGCCCAGCATGCCCTTCACCCAGCTATGCCCTGAATTCTGTCCTGACCTTTGAAAGGAAACCTGATAGTAAGACTCCAGAACTGGGAGCTGCATGACCAGGGATGACCAGAGGGAGAGGGAGGGAGAGAACTACAGGTCAAGGACAGCCCAGGCCCTGAAGGGCTGGGAATGGTTCCACCCACAGCTGGCTTCTCAGTAAATACATCCAAGTTTTGAGACTTAGGGAATCCAGAGCTTTTAAAAGAAATTCAGTCCTTATGTGTTAGGGGTTTTTGGTCAAAGATGCTTTCTTACCATTGGCTATGAAGAGGGAAAGTTGCCTAGACTAGAGTGAGGGTAAATAAGAAAAGCAAGACAGCTCTGGACTCCCCAGTCTGCCAACTACAACTCCTCTTCTTCAACATTCAAGGCCAAGGGCATTTTGTACCAACAGGATTCATCTGAAATTCTCACCAGAAAACTAGTTTCTTCCACAGGAAATTGACTGGTATTAATTCTTAACAAATCACTCCTTGTAAAAAACCCAAATGTAACAAATAAAGCTCAAGAGGCTCCTGACAAACTCCTCTCACCACAGCAGACCCAGGGCCACCACGGGTACCGGCGTAACACACCCTCCTGACTTGTTCCCTGTAATCGTGTGCATGTACATGCAGGTTTCCATAGACCTGTTTTAAGAGGCGTCATACTGTGACTGCAACTCAGGACCCTTTCCGCGTTAGTCTACACAGTACTCCAATGACTCCTGTACCAGAATTTAATCATTTCCCTAGCTGGGAGCACTTAGCTTACCTCCTTTCTTCCTTACATTACAGCACATGCTCTAATGCACAACTCCATAGATGTCTCTGTAAATAACCATCTTTGTACATGTGGACATTTCTCTAGGTAGCTACAGAGAAATCAAATTATTGGCCCTACTCACCTAAATTTTAATAGAAATTGCCAAACTCCTGTCTATGGTGGGTGTACCAATTTCCATGAAGAGACACCAACAAAGTGATGGTAAGAAAGAAATAAAGAAAAAAAAAAATATATATATATATATATACACATATACACACACACACAAAAATATATTCATATACACATAAACAGGATTAATATCCGGAATATATAATCCCTATGAATCAATAAAAAGAAGAAAATCTTTAAACAGTCCACATGTATGGACAGAAAGTTCAGAGAAGGTAGGTGGCCACTAGCAACGCACAACAAAGCAAAAGCACTCATTCTATCAGGTTGTTAAAATCGAAGAAAGTAGAAGTGGGTGCTCTGACATAGTCTGGGGCCCTCTATCTACTTGCTCATCTAACCTCCACAAAGCCTCTGGGGCAGTCCCTGTTACAACCATCCTCACCACAGATGAGGAACTAGGGGCAGATGGGCAAAGTGACCTTTCCCAAGGGCTCAGCTAGGAAGCAGATTTTGTCAGATGTCCCCCAGTTTCTTCTAATACTTACATAGTTCTGTTTTTATATTTAGGTCTTTAATCTACTTGAAGTTTATTTTTGTGCATGGGATGAGGTAAGGATACAGTTTTATTTTTCCAAACAGATAGATGTTTCTACATGAGCTAATTTAGAGTATGATCATCTGTCCAGGTTTAAGCACCTGCAGCCCCACAACTACTCCCTCGCTCCCACAGCGGCCAGAATGGGGCTCTTCGGGCCTCAACGTCCCACCCTGCAGCACGGATGCACGCCACGACAGGGGGTAGGAGTGCTAGTCTGGGTCCTCTTGAATGGCAGCCCAAGACAGAAAGGTGGCGGCTCAGGTGGCCAGCAGGTCCCACAGGTCACTGTCGCAGGGCAGCAGGTCACATGCTAGGCGTGCCTTCCGATCCCGGACAGCCTTCAGGGTTGGGCTGTGTTCCAAGAGCAGGGAGCAAATGTCCATATGACCCTTCTCAGCAGCCTGTGGAGAAAGATGCCAGATTCAAAAGCCATAATCCCACTGGGCCCTGCCCTTTCTTGCTCCACTTCGGGGAATCTCTTGGTCCTAAAACAGGTCTTGTGGAAATGGAAGACACTGGCTATCTAAGTAGATTTCCCCTAATTCCGGGGCACCTGGGTGGCTCAGATGGCTGAGTGTCTGCCTTCGGCTCAGGTCATGATCTCCGGGTCCTGGCTTGACAGGCAGTCTCCTTCTCCCTCCGCCTCTCCCCCTGCTTGTGTTCTCTCTCTCAAAATAATAAAATACTAAATAAATAAAATATTAAAAAAATAAAAAATAAATAGATTTCCCCTAATTCCTACCAAAGTCCAACAACTTGCAGGAAGATTGGTGGAATTATCTAGTGCTTTTCTTGGCAGTTAGCTTGAGTTTTTCTTTCTTGTGTTCTCTGCTCCGCAGCCATTCTTCTCTGTCCAGGTTTGCACATTAAAAATAAATATAGACAGGCGCCTGGCCAGCTCAGTTGATGGAGCATGTGACTCTTGGTCTTGGGATTGTGAGTTTGAGCCCCATGCTGGGTGCAGAGATTACTTAAAAATAAAATCTTTAAATAATCAAAAACAAATATAGAAACTTGGATCTCTTAAGTATCTTTTATAAATGTTCAGTCCTCTATCAGCTGGGCACCGTAGGCACAAGATATACCAGACACAGCCCCTGCCCTCCAGGAGTGTGCAGATGAGCACAGAAAAATGGGTTCAGGTACTTGGCTTTCTCCTCTTCCTTTGAAATATACTATCCCAACTTGGATGTCAATTTTTAACCTACCTTCTCCAGAAAAGATTAAGGTGATTTACACAGATTAGCTTATATAACTTCCATAATAACCATCAGAGGTAGGAACTATCATCATTCCCATTTTACAGATGAAGAAACTGAAGTTCATACATGGTAAGTGACTTGGCCAACGTCACAGAGCTTGTGTGGCAGCCTGGGGATCCTAAACCAGGTCTGTCTGACTGCCACGTCTCGACTCTTAACAACTGTGTTACACCACTCTATTCCCTCTCAACAGTCAGACTGAGGCACCCCGGGGGTTTCTGAGAGGTGTCAAAATTAGTATTAGTAGCAAATACCACCTCAAATTTGAATCCAGATATTTAGCCAGTCCTCCTAATGAGTACAGACATAAGGTTCCCAGTTTTGTCGCCTCAATTCAGTCAGTGGTATGTTGTGAGCAGTTCTGGGGTGCATTCTGGGAAGATGCAAGATGCAGTCCAAAGAATTTTGTACAATAAAAGGTACCAACGTTCCAAAGTAGCTTATTTTTTTAAAAAAGAAAGAATTCGTAACTCCTCTCATATCTGCATCCCCTGAACGAAAGGGCTGGAGGCTGCAAGAAGGCCTCAAGTTGTAAGACCTGCCAGCACCAGGTGTGCAGTGTCCTCCTGGTACACACCCTCCAGGGGACTTATACCATCCCAGCAACAACAGTGTGGACCACTGAGAAAGCAGCAATCTGCCTCTTCAGCTAGCAAGGATCTTAAAAGAAAATAAAATGACATCTAGTTGTTCACTCAGCGAATATTCACTGGGCACCTGTGCTGAGAGCTGGAGCCACCACAGTGAACAAGATCAAGTCCTTCGCTATCTCTCGGAAGAAAGCGCTCATACAGAATCTCAAGAGAGAGAAAAGCTCTAAGAAGTCAAGTGCAGGGTGCTTTTGCGCCGTTGGGGAAGCCACCCATGCCTGAGAACAGGGAGACCCTCTGCAGGTGTGATACAGAAGCTGAGATCCAGAAAGGACAGCAACAAGACAGGTGAAAACTAGGAGGGGAGAGGCATCTGGACAGAGATAGCGTGACATGTAAGGCTCTGGAGTGTCACCGTGATGGGTCAAGAAACTGGCCTGAGGATAAAAGACAAGGGGGTGAAGATAGGGACATGTGGCTGTTCAGTTGGAAGAACATGAAGTCCTGATCTGGGAATGGTGAGTCTGAGCCTCACGCTGGACACAGAGATGGCTTAACTTAAAAAAAAAAAAAAAAAAAGAAAGAAAGAAAGACAGAAAGAAGGAAACTGGAGGAGGGAAACGCTGACATCTTCCCATGAATGCACACAAGTGTAATATAACTGCAAATCCTCGGACTGTGAAATAGTCACATCTGGCTTCCTAAAAATTAATTTGGTCCTTGAAATACCCTCCCACCCAACTTCTTACTGTGATAAGAACACTTCAGATGAAATCTGACCTCTTAACAAATCAATCAACCTACTTATAATTTTTTGGTAATTGTTCTTTTTGTTTAATGATAGCCACCCCCCACCTTCCACACTCAATGTGGGCTTGAACTTATAACCCTGAGATCACAAGCCCCATACTCTACTCACTGATCCAGCCGGGCTGGCGCCCTTCCTAACAAACCACCCGCGCGGTCACCCACAGACGCAGTGTCATCTGCTGCGCTTCATCTACTTTCCTCAGGGACAATGCGCCAGCTCAACAGCACCTCCAGACCGCCCAGCCACCACCGTCCCACTCTGCTCCTGTGTCGGGACTATTTTCTACACAGGCACACCCCATTTTATTGCCCTCTGCTTTACTGCATTGTGCAGACACTGTACACACTGAAGGTCTGTGGCGACCCCACACCGGGCAGGTCTGTAGGTGCCATTTTCCCAACAGCGTTTGCTCACTTCGTTATCTGGACACATTTTCATTAACTCCCTAACTATTTCAAACTTTTTCATCATCATCATTATATCTGTCATCTGTGGTCACTGATGCTACTACTGTAATTATTTTGGGATGCCAGGAGCTGCACCCATATTAGACAGCAAACTTCATTTATAAACTTGTGTCCTGACTGCTGCTCTGGCACCTGTTCCCCAGTCTTTCTCTCTTCCCCGTGGCTCCCTATTCCCAGAAACTCGACATTGAAAGTAAGTCAATTAATAACCCGGCAATGGCCTTTCAGCGCTCAAGTAGAAAGGAAGAGTCAATCAATGTGGCGAAGTTCATTGCTATCTTAATGTAAGAATCAGTGTGCCCCAGCCATTTCTTAAACCTTCAGCAACTACTACCCTGACCTCCCTGATACCCTATGCAGGTATCCCCATCGCGCTAAGGCCCTCTACCAGTTAAAAGATTACAACTTGCTGAAAGTTCTGATGATGGTTAGCATTTTTTAGCAAGAAAGTATTTTCAAAAAGGTACATACGACAATGTTTTTTTTTTTTTTTTTTTACATAATGCTAGTGTACACTAAATAGACTACAGTATAGGATAAATAAAACTTTTATGTGCACTGGGAAACAAAAAACTCCTCCAACTTGCTTTATTACGGTGGTCGGCCTATCTCTGAGGTGTGCCTGTGCCTCACATAAGAGGCATCATGACATATAAAAACCAAAACAAGGGCGCCTGGGTGGCTCAGTGGGTTAAGCTGCTGCCTTCGGCTCAGGTCATGATCTCAGGGTCCTGGGATCGAGTCCCGCATCGGGCTCTCTGCTCAGCAGGGAGCCTGCTTCCTCCTCTCTCTCTCTGCCTGCCTCTCTGCCTACTTGTAATCTCTCTCTGTCAAATAAATAAACAAAAATCTTAAAAAAAACAAAAAACAAAACAAAACCTGTTGGGAAAAAAATAAATAAATATTTTTTTGGGGGGGTCAGAGGGAATGGGGGTGGGGGAGAGCGAGCGAGCGAGCGCACAAGCAGGGGGAGCAGAGGCAGAGGGAGAAGCAGGCTTCCTGCTGAGCAAGGAGTCTGACGTGGGACTCAATTCCAGGACCCTGACATCCTGGACCCTGCGTGAGGCAGACGCTTAACCGACTGAGCCACCCAGTCTTCCTATATTTCTTAAATATCTCTACTAGTGTTTCTACCAAAGTGTTAGCCCTATTCCCATCATACTTAAAAAAAAAAATAGTATGTATTATTCAATAGTCAGAAGTACAAAATAAATAAAAATAACAACTCTATCTTTGTGGGGGTAACATTTCAAGGTTGCTGTCACTGAGCAAGCAACCTTTCTGTGCTAACGTGTTTCTGGAATCCAAGTTGATTGCCAGGGATCTGCCAACCTTTAGGTGTCTGTCCTGCCTGAGGTGACCAAGGAGAATGTGTGGAGTAGGAACACCGGCTCCTAATAGCTCTCCTCCTGGAAAAAAGCTCACTGGTGTGTCTTGTCTTCTAGTGGCTGAGAACTGGCCATGTGAGATGCTAGAGGGAATAGAATGTAGTGTGTGATTATAGAGCACTGTCTGAGAGCCAGGTCTCTAAAAGGACAGAGTGGGCACAAATTTTTTTTTTTTTTTTAAAGATTTTATTTATTTATTTGACAGAGAGAAATCACAAGTAGATGGAGAGGCAGGCAGAGAGAGAGAGAGAGAGGGAAGCAGACTCCCTGCTGAGCAGAGAGCCCGATGCGGGACTCGATCCCAGGACCCTGAGATCATGACCTGAGCCGAAGGCAGCGGCCCAACCCACTGAGCCACCCAGGTGCCCCAGTGGGCACAAATTTTCAGTGGACTGCAAAAAGTGTCTGCCACAGGTTCTCCTGGTACATCATGCAGTCAACTACTTAAATTTTTTCTTAAAATTCACAAAAGAATGCATTTACAGATATATGCCAAAAATATGCATAAACCACTTCTCTAAAATATATAAGCCATAACCTGCCTTGAGCAGGGTGTCCTGGAAGACTGAGGTACCATGGGTTAGGGTGGAAGGGAAATGTTTTCATGCTGCACTGTTTTGTATCCTCAAACTCCTCACTACGTGTAGGAATTTCCAGTCAGAAGAAAGTTAAAGTGATCACCCTGGCTACCATTCGGAAAGTGGGCTGCAGGGGTAGGCGTGAGTAGGTGTGAGCTTCAGAAAACTAACTTCATGGAAGAGCATTCATGACAGATTATGAAAGCAAAGAAAAAAATGATGCTGTACATGTAATTCGAATTTACATGCACAGGGGAAATGCTGGCCTGTTACACATTAACCCTCAGGTGATGATTGGTAAGCAATGACATCACAAGTGCTTTTCTGCTTTCCCCATGTTCTCTACAGTGAACATGTTATCATGTTTATAATGACAACAACCAAGTTCGTGAAGTTGGGGAGGGCAGCATACCTTATGCAGACTTGTCATGCCATCGTCATCCACCAACCTAGGGTTGGACCCGTGAGACAGCAGGAGCCGTGCGATTTCAGTGTGCCCACAGTAGCTGGCCCGGTGCAGAGCTGTGGCGCCCCCATGGGTTTGGGCATTACACTTAGCCCCGCTTTCCAGCAGGAACTGACATACGGCATAGTGCCCGTTGCGGCTGGCATAGTGCTGCAGGGAAGAGAGACCAAGGTCAGATGGCAGAGCCCAGGCAGACAAGGGCGGTGGGCAAGTGAGAGCATGGGCTCTGGAGCAAGAGGATGTCAATGACCTCAGGGGCTACCTCCGTTAGCCATGGGACCTAGCCAAGCTTCTTCATTTCTAGCATCAGTTTCTTCAACAGGAAAATGGGGATAATAATCATTCCTACCTCAAAGGATTGTTAGGTAAATGAAATTAAATAAAGGATATAAAGCACTTAATACTTAAGGAAGAAACAAACAAACCAAGAACAAGGTTCGCACAGTGCTTAAAACTGAAAACCTGCTGGGAGAGAAGAAAGGGCAAACTAAAGGCAACATGACCCCTTCCGCATGGAGAGCAGGTATCCCGAGTGCAGGTTTCCCTCCCCAACTCACCAGAGCAGTGTAGCCAGCTGAGTCGGGCTGGCTAGGGTCTGTTGCCTTCTGGATGAAATATTTGACTCGGCCTAGGTCTCCATTCAGGGCTGCCGACCAGATTCCTGTGGAAAGACAACTGAAGTGCTGAATAATGCCAAGTGACTAGAGACTTTTAGTGCTTCCTTTACCTCATCACCTCTATTTTCTCATCTATACAATGGGGATTTATTCATTCAACAAATATTAACTGAGGGGCATCTGGGTGGCTCAATTAGTTGAGCTCCTGACTCTTGGTTTGGGTTGAAGTCACGATCTTAGGGTCCTGGGATCGAGCCTAGAGTCAGGCTCGGCACTCAGCTTGAGATTCTCTCTCTCCCTCCGCCCCTCCCATCCATCCATCCATCCATCCATCCATCAATCAATAAATAATATCTTAAAAAAATTTAACTGAGATCTCTGTGCTAAGGACTGTCCGAGCAGCTGGTGCTACAGTTGTGAACAAGACAGACAGGAGCTTTGTCGAATCAGGACAGTATGGTTCGGCAGACATAAATCCCTTCTTCCCATTTTAAACACATAAATATTAAATAAAGTAATGTTTAAAATGTCTGAATATAGAAGCAAACTCAAAAGCAAGAAAAGGACACTGCCAGTTGCCAGAAGAAGGTGAAAACCATAGCCAAAGTGGTGAGCAGGGCATCCACCTGCAGAATCCTGGAAGTCTGTGTAAATGGACACACACCTTAGAGGCTTTGGCTTGAACAACTAGGCAGGGTCTGGAGCAAAAGCTGCAGGTCAGGTGCATGGCCAGGAAGAGAGACAACAAAGTTCTATACACAAAGCTGGGAGGCAGAAGTACCACCTCACGCATGAATGGGGCCTGGAAAATTTTCTACTTTCCTGTTCTGAATAGCAGCAGAAAGCAAGCTGCCAGGCCCAGGCACTTTACTTACTCAGCAAGTATTTACTGCATACTTATCATGCATCTGGCACTGTTCTGGGAATTAGAGGTCAGCCAAGAATTAAAGGTCCCCAATTCCCAGGGCTGCCCCCAAAATTCTGGTCTCATGGAGGTTACTTTGGTTACTTTCTTCTTTTTTTTTTAATTAATTTATTTATTTGAGAGAGAGAGCGAGAGAGAGCATGAGAGATGGGAAGGTCAGAGGGAGAAGCAGACTCCCTTGGAGGAGGGAGCCTGATGCGGGACTCGATCCCCAGACTCCGGAATCATGACCTGAGCCAAAGGCAGTGGCTTAATCAATTGAGCCACCCAGGCACCCTGGACGTTACTTTCTTTCTCTCTCTTTTTTTGTTCTAAAGATTTTATTTATTTGACAAACAGAGATCACAAGTAGGCAGAGAGGCAGGCAGAGATAGGAGGAAGCAGGCTGAGCAGAGAGCCCAATGCGGGGCTCGATCCCAGGACCCTGGGATCATGACCTGAGCTGAAGGCAGAGGCTTTAACCCACTGAGCCACCCCGGTGCCCTGGAGTTTACTTTCTAATTAATGAAACAGATAAAGAAAAAAAAAAAAAAGAAATAAGTCAGGTGGTGCTAAGTGCTATGAAGAAAAATAAAACAGAGAAGGGATACAAGCAGTGGTCAGGGATGGCATCTCTTATGACATCTGAAGAGAAACTTAAAGGAAATGAGAAAGGCACCATTTCAATAGGTGTGAGAATACAGCAAAGGCAGAAGAAAACTAAAAAATCAGATACCATGACCCACTCAACTTGGAGATGTGGGATATATATTTATATTTGTTTGTTTTTGCATTTTTCCCGTCATGTAAATTTTATTAACTGCATATTTTTTCCAGGTTTATGGAGAAAGAGTTGACATAAATCACTGTACAAGGAGACTTATATCTATTCACAGCCTTAGGGAACAAGACCCACAAGCTAAGGCTCTGTCATAAAAATAGGTCAAGTGGATGCTACACAAACTGCACAGAAGCAATTTTTAAAAAATGTCCTATGGGGGCACCTGGGTGGCTCAGTGGGTTAAAGCCTCTGCCTTAGGCTCAGGTCGTGATCCTGGGCTCCTGCATCGGGCTCTCTGCTCAGCAGGGAGCCTGCTTCCCTTCTTCCCTTCCTCCCTTTCTGCCTGCCTCTCTGCCTACTTGTGAGCGCGCGCGCTCTCTCTCTCTATCGCTAATAAATAAATAAATAAATATCTTTTTAAAAAAAAAAAACAAAAATGTCTATGAGGATACCTCCACAGGCCAACACAGGTGTGGCTCTGTTGCAGATAATCTCTAACAAGAGAAGACACCCCCCCGCAACCCCACCAGCTCAAAAATTAAAAGCTGCAAAACAAGAAGTAATCCACCGCCACGAGATAGTCAGCAAATACAACAAATGGAAAAATGCATACTTCAAAATGAGCCATAAGAGCACAATCTAAAGACTTCAAAACAATCTTTAATGTGTTCAAAAAGAAAAAGGAATACAATCCACAAATCAACAGAACATGAGGGAGGAAAAAAAAGGACAGGGAGGTCTAAAACAAAAGCAGGGGCGCCTGGCTGGCTCAGCCAGTAGACCATGTGACCCTTGATCTCGGGGTCATGAGTTTGAGCCCCAGGCTGGGTGTAGAGATTACTTTTAAAGTCAGTAAATTAAAAGAATAGAATCACTGAAATAAAACAGTAACAGATGGTTGGGCAGTACTGCAGACCCACCGGAGAGGGAATGAGTGACTTGGAAATCACCAAGAATGCAGAATGGTAAAGAGAAAAATATTAAAGAGAGGTAAGGAAACATGAAAGACAGAATGTACCAACATATGTCTGAATTAAACAAACTATCTACTATGGTAAAATGACCAAACACCAAGCATCGAGAGAACATCTGAGTTACCAAAAAGAAAAGCTCATTAGTCACTGAAGAATTATTATTTTTTAAAAATTTAAAGACTTTATTTATTTATTTGACAGACAGAGATCCAAGTAGGCAGAGAGGTAGGCGGAGAGGAGGAAGCAGGCTCCCCAATGAGCAGAGAGCCCGATGTGGGGCTCAATCCCATGATACCGGGATCATGACCTGAGGTGAAGGCAGAGGCTTTAACCCACTGAGCCACCCAGGCGCCCCAGTCACTTAAGAATTATAATCAGATTATCAGGATTTTTTTAAGTTTAATTTTTTAGTAATCTCCACAATGACTCTGAGATCAAGAATCACTCACTCTTCCAACTGAGCGCTCCCAGTGAAATTCTTAACAGCAGTAGAAGATAAAGAAGATAAATAACATTTCCAAAGGTCTGAGTGGGGGGGAATACATTGTCAGTCTAGAATTTTATACCTAAGTAAGCTACAGTTGAAAGAGAAAGAGAGAGAGAGAGATGGAGAATCATACTCACTGAAAAAAACTTTCAAAGGATATATTTTAGGGAAAGGGAAAATGAACCCAGAGACAGATATGAAGAAGGGGGGGGGGAAGCCCACGTGATAAGGATCTTTCCCTTGTGGGGAAATAAATAATGAGTAAGCAAAAAAAGTAGCATCAGGTTATAAAAACTGCTTTGATGAAAGCAAGGGGATACAGAAACCTGGAGAGGAAGGGGCCCTACTTTGAACAGGGCCAGGTTTCCTTCTCAACAGCTGCAAAACTGACAGCCCAGGCCAGTTAATTCTTTGTTACAAGGAACTGTACCGTGCATTGTAGGCTGCAGATCAGCATCCCTGGCCTCTATCTACTATATGACCGTAGCACCCTCCCAGTTTTAACACCTGAAATTGTTTCTAGTCATTGCCAAAGACCCTTAAGGGTCAGAACTGCACCCTCCCCACCCAACTGAGAACTACTAGAATGGGGTGTTGTTGCCCATCCCCTAAGTTGAGAACTACCATAATTCGGTGTCCAGGGTCCCTCTCTCCAAGGAGGTGACATTTAAACCAAGACCAGAAGGAAAAGCATTAGCTAGCCTAATGCTGCAGGAAGTTCATTCCAAGGAGCAAGTACCACGGCTTTAAGTGAGAGAAATCCTGCATATCTCAGAAACCAAAATAAGCCCAGTGTGGCCAAAGCATAGTGAGTGGGAAAAGAAAAGACTGAGAAATAAAGTGGAGGCAGAGAAGTAGAATAGGCAGCAAGAACATCACACAGTTGTGTGAGCCGTGAAGGGAATCTGAACTTATTCTGAAAACAATGAAATAATATGATTTAATATCTTCAAAAGGTTACTCTGGCTTCTGTGTGAAGCAGAAAACTTTGGAGGAGGGCAGCAGTGGGAGGAGGAAGGCCCAGGAGCGAACTGCTTCAGGAGCCCAGAGCGTGGCGACGCGGAGGGAGGTGGACTGGCGCACGAGCCCCTTAAGAGCAAGTTAGATCAGAACGCATATAAAACCGTAGCATCCACCCAGAGCTATGAAAATGTTATTACTGCATAAGCTGCCTCTGCACTGACACACGGTACACAGCCTCCGAGGAAGAGCGGACTTGTTTTTCAGCTCTACTCTTTTCCTTATAGGCGATATAATCTCCTTAGAGTGTGGGGTAAAGGAGTTACCTCTCCGGGCCCCAAAGCTAAGAGATATCACCACCGGCGTGGAGGACCAGCTCGGCCATATCTAAAGCATTCATGGCCTGCCACATCAGGGCTCACATCGGTCAGCACGTTAGTTCCCTTGGCAGCGCAGCACCCCCTCTGAAGCTCCATGCCCTCGGGGTGGCTGCAGTACCCCGGCTGCAGATTCTGCTTTCTGACACTCCCCCATACACACCCCCACACCCACGCCCAACCGCCCGCACGGGCCCGAGCCTCCCCGGGGCGCACCAGCTGAGGGGCCGGGCCCCGCCCCACCACTTGGAAAAGTTACTGAAACCAGGCTCTCGGCTTCCCAACCTAGACCCGAGACCAAGTTTCTAGTGGCCGGGCTCGTGCCGGGTCCCTGGAGGGGTCTCAGTGATGCGGGGGCTGTGAGCCCACCGTCCGCCCACACGCCCATTACGCCCACTGCGGCCCTCAGGTCCCCGCTTCTCTCCCATCTCCTTGTCCAGAGACCTGGAGAGAGCCGGGAGTCTCACCCCTGTCGAAGTCCATCTCGTCCAGCGTCTGCTGCACGCCGGACGCTGCACCCGGCCAGGAGCAGCACGGGCCTTCCGCACAAGGTTGCGGCGCCGCCATGTTGACCCCGCAGCTAGCTCCGCCCCGGCTGTTGTGCGCACGCGCGGCCGCGGCGTGGCCGGGGGGGGGGTGGGGGGGCGGGGCCGACGCGGCAGCCCTAGAGCCAGGGCCTGGGATCAGTCCGCACGGCGGCTGCGCCAGTCCTCGGAGGCCAACCCCGGGGGCTTTGGTTCGGGAACCAATCGAGGCGGCGGGGCGGGGCTTGTGGTTCTGCACCGTGCTCCGAGACCGCCGCGCGAGGGCGCCCCAGGCTAAGCGGAGTGCCGAGGGTGCTGCGCTAGATCACCAGATCCGGACTGCAGGCGGACCGCCCGCGGGCCGCCAGCCTTGTAGGGTGTGGGGACGCAGTGGGCGGATGGGCCGCCCGCCAGAGCCCAGCCCTCCACGGCTCCCTACGTCCCACTGGTTTTCCTAGGACGGGGAGTCGCCGGGCGCGCCCCAAGGTCCGCCCCATTTCTCGGCACCACCCAGGCCCAGTGACCTCGCTTCCCCTTCTCTGCTCTCGCGCCACCTCACTATTTCCTGAAAACCCGTGGGAAGCAGGTGGCCACCACCTTTGCCACTAGGAGCACATACGCCCCCAAGGGCAAGAACAGAGCCTTGGGTTGTGCCAAATCACCCAGCCCCAGTGGGAGCGGAATTTACTGTATCGATCTTCATATATCAAAACATCCTGGGGGCTGAGGTTAATGACCAAGCTGAAAGCTTAGCATACCCAGAAGTCGGCCATCACAGCCCTTTCCTAAAGCTAAGGACACAGGGCAGCAGCCCCTTTCAGCCACTGCAGGCCCTCCAGAGCAGTCAAATGAAGGAAGTCCATTTCACGACTGCCTCCATCTGTGGCACGAATTACAGAATCCAGGGTAAGTCTTCCGTTCCTTACAATTATCTGGGCCCTCCCTGTACCCATTCCTTGCATAGGTTAGTGGCTTGGTGCACACTTGGGGGGGGCAGCGGGGAAAGTTCCATGTTCCATATAGCGGAGCATTCAAGACTAAATTCCTGGAGGGTAGGAAGAAGGCTGAAAGTCTTCTGGAAGTAACTACCTTTCCTCCCCTAGGCTAATTGGGAGCCCCATCCTCACATAAGCTAGTCCATACAACCTTAAGCTCTTTCTAGAAGTCCCCCTCCTTTAGCCCCTCACTCCCACTTCCCTCTCCCATAGTTCTGGGAAGCCAGGCCCCTCCTTTCCCGCCTTGTCCCAATGCCCTAACTTCTCCCTCTGACCAGAAGCCAAAGCTGGCTCCCAGGAGGCTCTGGCCCTGGTCGGGTTCCCAGCCCCAAAGCTACCACTGTGGGAAAACACTGGAGCCTGGACTATCTTCCCTCTGGCACAAGTAGGCAGGGACATTAGCGACAGCTGCACTACAACTATGGGGAGGTGAGGCTAGTCCTGCCCAGAAGATTTTGGCCCAAATGCCTTATCCTTATCACATAACACTTACTGTTTTCTTGATTTTATTTGTCAATATAAAAATACTCAAATATTTACAACAAATAAATACGCGGGGGACACAATAAGTTACACTGTTAGGAGCCCTCCTCCTAGGGCTGGGAGAGGATATGCAATATCCACAGCATGCCCACCCTCTCTCCTCTTCCCTCCTTCTCCCTCCCCTCCCCCCACACAACCTTTCCCAGCCCAGTAAGGGAGGACAAGTATAAAATACCACTGAACCCCAGGGCCAAGTGGGAGGCCCCTCCCACCCTTGCCCCAAAACACACAGGAGAATCCATCTCCCTCCCCCCCACCCTGAAAACATTCACAGCCCTAGGAGCAGGACCAGGCCCCACCCCAGAGCCCTGGACTTCCCAAAAGGGGCACAGCACCCTGCCCAGCCCACCCCCATTATGTACACTCCCTGACCCCCACGGGGGACAGAGGGGGGTAGGAGAGGCAAAGTGATACGACCCCTTCCCCTTCATAGCTCCAATGACTCACCAGGAGGACCCAGGCCAAGGGAAGACTGGACAGAAAAAGGAAGACTACCTCACACGCGCACACACACACACACACACACACACAGAGAAACAAGACGACTAGGTCACACACACATGCACACACCCACATACACATACACCTAGATACAAACACACCCACAATCTCCAACTTCTGCCTTGAAACGTTTTGGCGGCTGGGGTCCCATGTGTCCGTGATTCACAGCCCCTCACAGAGAGGAGGAAGATGCCTTCTGGGAGGCGGTGCCCTGGTGAGCCACACCAAGTGGCAGTGCCCGTGCTGAGCGGAGCAGGTTCTCATGGCCGGGCGGGTGCGGGGCAGGGTCCGCCCCAGTCGAGCCAGTGCCCGCGCCATGTCCCTGAGGTAGCTGGTGCCTGTGCAAAAACGGAGGAGCCGCGCGTCCCACGCTGCCCCTGCGAGGCGGTGGGGCCCCTCATACGGAGGACTCCTCGGGATTGGAGTCCGGCAGTGGCTGACGCTGCTGTAGCTTGCGCCTCAGTTCGTCGGCCAGCTCGGGCAGTGGGTGCCCCAGCCCACTGCGGTCCTCCCCTCCTAGCTGTAAGCGCACGTAGCCATTGGCATTTGAGTTCCGCCCACCCCCCAGGTGAAGCCGGGTTGGAGAAGGCAGGGGCTGGCCGGGGATGCCAGGAGGTGGAGAGGGGGGCCCGCCCCCAGGCTGGCACCCGCGCATGTCCAGGCACAATCTTGAGTGAGCCGTCTGAGTAGTAGTAGCCGACGGGATCCCAGAGCTTCTCGTCAGTCTCTGGGCCAGGCCTGAAGGGAGGACTGGTGGGCTCCTTGGCAGCTCCAGGGGGTACACCAGGGTCCTCTCCGCCCGCCTTGGCACCCTTCTCCAGCTCCTCCCGCAGCCCGCCGGCGCAGCGACAGAACAAGCAGCAGCAGGACCAGACACACGGCCCCCAGGGCCACCACAGCCAGCCACACCAGCCCCAGGTTTTCCAAGGGAGCCCGAGCCTCCAGGGTCACCGATGGGCCGGCCACCACGGCCACCAGGTAGCCTTCGGCAGCCAGCCGCGCCCCCTGCTCCTCCGAAAAGCAGTGGTAGGCGCCAGCGTGGCGGGGCTGGGCAGCCATCACGACCAGGGCTTGTAGGCGGGCGTCATAGAGGAAGGAGCCAGGCTGTTCCGCGGGGAGGTCCCCGGCCACCGAAGGTCCAGCGGGCGTGCGCCAAGTTGGAAGAGAGGCGGCAGGGCAGCACCAGGTCTGTGCCCGCCACCACGGTGATGTTTTTGGGTGTGAGCCTGACTGCAATAGTAGAGAGTGAGCAGAGTTAGCACAGGAAACCCAGGGCCCCATCCTACTGGGGAGAGGGAGAAAAAAGGCAACTCACCTTTTTTATTGCCACGGTTACAAATGCTTGAGGTGTCCAAGACCGTCACGTGCTGGATCAGCAAGGACCTGGTTGGGGAAACAGGGTCCATGGGCACTGCGGCTCCAACCACCCTGCTCCCACCCCCGGTCCCAGCAAGGGCTGAGCCCCACTCACCCCGAGGGGCCACCCACGGCCCACGCAGCGGCTGGTGTTGACGCTCCAGGCACAGTAGGGGTCCCGAGCGAGGACACAGTCGGCACAGGAGCGGTATTTTGCGCAGTCGGCCAGGGGCAGCTGGACCAGCTGAGAGCGGGAGCCCGCAAAGAGCAGTTTCTGCAAGAGAAGCGGGGTGCGGGAGGTTCAGCCAGGGCGGGACATGGCCTGGGGGGCAGCTCTGACAGTTGCATGGGAGCACGAGGGCAAAGGGGCCTGAGGACAAAGGGCACAGGACTCTGAGGAGGGAAATCGAAGGACTGAAGAATGCACCCAGGGCTTACTACAAGCCAGACACAATCCTAAGCACCTTAGAGACATGACCTTCTTAGGCCCAAACAGTGAAGTGCGAGGCTGAGGAATATAATCACACACACACACACACACACACACACACGCGCGCGCGTGCTTCAGTGCAGTATAAATAGTGCAGGAAGCCTGTTTTCCGCTAGGCCCATCAGTCCTCGTAATAGAACAGGCACAGCATTAAGGTGTTTTCCTCTGAATGCTCACTGCCAATCCGTGTTTCTTCAACCACGGACTTTTTTTCTGCCATTATTCCACGTTCTGGGGAACAATCTGAGCCACGGCAGTTGGTCAAGGGCGAGTACATGAAAGTTCACAGGAGTCACAAACTAGCCAGAAAGAAGGGTAGGTGCAAGCAGCACTTTAGACAAACAGCAAAGGGAGTGGAGGGCCAGGACTGGGCTGGGCTAGACTTGGGGGAGATGGGGGGCGCAAAGACAGCCAGCAGCATGAGGGCAGCATGAGCCCGAGGGGCCCCGACCACCGCAGCACCATAGAGAAGAGGCTGTAGGTCACAGAGGCACAGCACAGCCTCGAGGGGTCTGACGGAAGCGTGGCAAGCCGCTGCCAAGGCCCAATTCTGGGAACACTGCCCCCACGGGGACCTGGCTATATATAATGCCTGCCAGCCGCCGAGCACAGATTCTGTTAGCACGCTCGTTTCCTGGAACTCGCCCTAAGCTAAGCGAGGTGTGTTCTAGTGCCTCCCCAGCCTTGTCCTGGCCAAGCCAAAGACGGGGGAAGGTGTAGGGACAGTGGTGGACGGGGCCTGATTACTACCTTGCTCCGGGATAGGACCAAGCTTTCCACAGGCTCCTGGTCAAACACCTGCAGCTCCTCGATCAGGTGGACCCAGGGGCCCAGGCTCACGGCCTTGAGCAGCCAGCCATCTCCTGTGGGTGGTTGGGAGGACAGGCAAGAATGAGAGGGCATGGGGCCCCTGGAGCATCTCTAGATCTCCCTGCCCCGACACACACAGGCCTTTACCCAGTTTCCAGCAGCCACACCCACCTCCCCAGGTGCCTACCTGTGCCAATGAACAGCACCGTATAGGTGGCTGCGTCAAGCCCTGTGACACCGGTCAGCCACCAGATGGGTGAAGTTGGTGTCCCTTCTTCACGAGCAGGGGCCGGCCCCACCGGGGCCGTACCTGCTCCTCCATCAGTGGGTGCTTCTTGATGAAGTTGAGGGTGTTGTCCGGCAGCTCCAGAGAACTGGTGTAACCGTGGCGTCGGTGCCAGTTGTTGATGCACTGGGGAGTGGGGGGTGGGGTGTGGGCAGGGGGGAGGAGGGGAGAGCTGTCAGCATGGTGGAGAGCTACTGCGGCTGAGGGCAGGAACCCATCCCCATCCTGGAGGACTCACCGAGCCAGGCCGTGGGCTGGGGACGGGGTCAGTATAGCGGCCCCATTTCTGGGCTTGCTCACGGTACTCCTTGTAAGGACCCTCGAATACCCTCTGGATCTCTTCCAGCTGGTACTCGCAGACCGCTGACAAGTCCACATCGCCCCTGTCATACCAAGGAGGGAACCAAAGGGTGAGGTGTGGTGTCCACTTTACCCCAGCTCATGTCATGGACCAGGAAGATAGCCCCTTCCCCCCACACAAAGCAATCATGGCCATGTGTGATGTCATGTTGGCTCTAACCTACCGCAGGGGCAAGAGCACTGCACACCTCCCCAGGGAGGGGGGACTCAGAGAGGGGCAGATGCCCAACATCCTCCTTGCCTTCTGGTCAGCGAACCACTTAAGCCTTTACCCAGTGGCCTGCAACCCCAACCATCCCCTCCTGGGCAACCCCCCTCCCCCCAAACCCCCCAGGGTTCCCAGCCAACTCACCATCGCGCCCGAAAAACCCCAAAGAAGGTGGTATTGTGCCAAGAGGCATCCCGCAGGGTGTGCAGAGCCTGCAGCTGATTGAAGTAGAGCTGCCAGTCCGGGCCGAGCACACCAGCCTTGCCTTCAGGGAATGTGGTCCACTTCCTCTGCAAGGTCCGCCGCGCGCCCCCATGTCCCCCTGGCAGATAGCAAGGGGGCACTGCTGGGCAGGCCCGCTGAGCCACCAGGCCTCCCGGGGCTCCCCACTCACCACAGGATTCTGTACCTTGCAGACACGGGCCACCCGAGCCACCACCTGCTCTGCATAGCAGTCATACTCCACTGCCCGCTCGCTGAAGAAGAAGTAGACCTTGTCATCGTCTCCTGTGAAGCTGCCCACGCTCTCTGGATGTAGGCAGAGCCTACAAAATGAGGTTCTACGGGAAGGGGAGGAGGGTTAGCAGGGCAGGTGCTGCAGGGCCTCTCACCCACGGCTCCCCCTGGGCCCCACGCAAGCTCCTTGGGGCTCACCGTTGAGCCAGAAGGCCAGGTACTCTGTCTTCATGGAGTGGTGAGGCCCCATGTTGCGCAGGATAACTGGCTCTGTACCCAGGAAGTTGTTGAGTGTGGCCGAGTACAGCTCGCCGTCTATGGAAGACAGCGGATCAGGCAGGCCAGAAGTGACATGAAACTTCGTTCAGGCCACGCAGATCCACAATGAGATGGCAGGCGGAGGGGTGGGGGTAGGATACTCCCCCAGCCTGCCGTGGGGATAGCCACTCACCCCACAAGGAGGCCGGTGTGGCCCTTAGCTGGGTCATAGGGACACTTCCCCTTCCCATCCTCAAATTCTCCACGTTCCAAAGTGAAGGTGAGCATGTCCTAGGGGCGGAAGAGACAATGCAGAAGCGCCCAGGGGAGTGGGCAGAGTAGGGCGAGGATGGGGGTTGAGGGGAGAAAGCAGCACTCACGATGTAGGTGCACTTGGGCTGGAAGGCGTAGGTCCCGCAGACGTACAGGTGGGATGTGTTGTAGGGCTGCAGGAAGCGGATGAAGTTGAAACATTCCGTCTGGGGAGAGAAAGGGGTTCACTTAAAGTTATGAGAACATGGGACATGTTGACACAAGGACCTCTCCCTTATGTCTGGAACAAAGGGAGAGGGGTGGAGGTGGGGGACAACTGCAGGCCTGGCCAACAGAATTATGGGAGGGTGGTTCTGGCCTCCTGGCCGTATCCTGAGCACCCACCTGGTTACTCTTCCCTTTCTGGATGCACTCGGCTTCTTCTCAGCAGGTGCCTCCCCATGAGATCTGGGAAGGGAGTGGGGGGAGACATCAACATCCCAAGTAGCCACTGAGCACGTGCCCTGAGTATCTGCCACAGGCATGGCTCTTGGCAGCTACATGAGGACACCACAAGGGAGCGTACACAGTCCCCATTGCCCGGGAGTGTAACAGAGAACAGAAGCCCCAGACTGCTGCAAAGCTGCAGAGGAGGAAAAGCAGCGTGTCGGCTCTGCTAGAAGGGTGGGAATGGAAACTGGACAAAGATTTCCACAGGGAAGAACAGGGCTGAGGGGCCAGCTTCCTCAGGCTACACCCCTTTGGGTCCTGCCACTCTCCCCACACCTGTGTGCCTCCCGCTCCCCCACCTCTCACCGCTCCTTGCAGCTCCAGAGCCTCCACGCTGAAGGCAAACAGGGCCTCCCGGGCCCCAACGTACAGAAGCCCTGTCTGCTCAGTCAGGGTCAACGTCAGGAAGTCCTGGATGCCCGTTTGGGAGAACCGCCGGACTACTGCAGCCAACTCTGCAGGGCCAAGAAGCGGGGGTGGGCGGGGAGACAAGAGAGGGAGTGAGCAGGGTGGTGAATGGGCAGAGGCCTTCCCGGGGCTCCAGGCATCCTTTTCCCCACAGAATCAGCCTTCCTCTGTATGGTGGTCTCCTGGGCCAAATCACCCCTGCTGCCCCACATTACAGCTAGCACCCCACAAGCGGATGCCAGCTAAGCACCCTGACCGGCAATAAAGAGCCTTCTCTAATAGCCTTTTGGCTCTGACAGCTCCCTCCAAGCCTCCCTGGCCTTTCCCAGCCTGGGAGGCAGCAAATCTGGGCTGGTGAGGAGGAAGGAAGGATATCTCAGCCACAGCTTCCGGCCAGAGGAAGCCATCAGACTGATGGCCCTCATTCTCAGGGTCAACAGCACCTCTGGCTGCAGAACTGGGCTCTTCCCCCTCCCCGCTTCCTCTGCTACTGCTTCCTCTCTTTGCTGCCTGCTACCCCGCTGCGCACACCAGGCTCCGGCCAGGCCCCAGCCTGGGAATTGGCACAGCCGAGGGTACTGAAGTTGAAGTTATAGGCACTGCTTGCCTGAGGACACTCTTCAGTCCAGCGGGACCCAAATCCAGGCTGCCAGAGATCCAAACACGGCTGGCCACTGGGACAGGTGGGAATGAGGGAGGCTGAACTGGGCTGGGAGGCCAGGCCAGGGTGGTTGGGGGAACCAGAGGCCTGAGACCAGAGAAGGCACTGAAGCTCTGTTACTATTCACCATGCAAGGCACTATGACAGTACGACACTACGACAGAGAATTCCTACATCAGCCCCCAAATAGCTGCCCACCTGTCCTCAGGGTCCCCCTAAATCAGCCTGAGCCTTTGGAACCAGACACAGGCTAGCAAGGGAGGGCTTCATTAGCACCAGAGTGGAGCCTGTGGGAGGTGAGCTCATCCCAGGTCCCCAGAGTGCACTGATGATACAAACAACCTGACATCACCTCTTAATACAGGTGTGTGCGTGTGCAAAAGACTATCAAAGGACTGTCAGGTCTGCTGTCCCCCCACCACGAGCATGTGCGTAAACACATCCAGAGCCACCAGAGGGCACAAGTGTCAAGGTAGCAGAGGGGGGTGGGGTTTCTCACACCGTGAGACTTGGGCTCAGGCCAGCAGCAGCAGCATCCCGCAGAACCTTCCCTCATTTCTCAGGAAATGGAGAGGGTGACACCTGTCCTGCCACCCGCTTCTGTTCCTGCCATGGCAGGTGCTCCTGCTTCACGACCGTTTCCCGACAAGGCCAAGGGCCCCTTCTCTTCACCTGGGCAGTGTGCTGTGCCTTCCTGAGACATGCTCCTGGGGAGCGCAGGGACAGACGTGTCCCTTTCCTTAAGGCCCTTTCCAGATGTGCAACCACGCTTCTCTCTCAGGCAGAGAGGATGCTAGGGCAAAGAGAATTTCGCTCCATGCGGGTTTCTTCCACCGTGCTGCGGAGACTAGCTCAGGCCATCAGCAGCAGCATCCCACAATCCCGACTCTCATTTCCCAACGAATGCTGTGCTGTCTGGAGGAGATGCCTGTGCAAAGAGGCTTTGGCTGTATGCGGGTTTCTCCCACCATGAGACTTGGGCTCAGGCCAGCAGCAGCAGCATCCCGCAGAACCTTCCCTCATTTCTCAGCAAATAGAGAGGGGGACACCTGTCTTGCCACTCGCCTGCTCTTCCTGCCATGGCAGGCTCTCCTGCTTCACGACCGGTTCCCGACAACAAGGCAAAGGGCCCCTTCTCTTCACTTGGGCAGTGTGCTGTGCCTTCCTCAGACATGCTCCTGGGGAGCGCAGTGACAGACGTGTCCCTTTCCTTAAGGCTATTTCCAGAGGCGCCACCAAGCTTCTCTCTTAGGCAGTGGGGATGTCAGGGCAAAGAGGATTTCGCCCCATGCGGGTTCATTACACCGTGCTGTGGAGACCTGCTCAGGCAAGCAGCAGCATCATCCCACAGACCGGATTCTGATTTCACAAAGAATGCTGTGCTTTCCAGAGGGGATGCCCGGGCAAAGAGGCTTTTGCTCTATGCGGGTTTCTCCCACCGTGCTGCCTATACTAGGCTAAGGCAAGAAGCAACATCAGCCCACTGAACCGACTCTGACTTCCCAGCGACTGCTATGCTTTCCCGGAGGTTTTCAGCTGGGCGCGATCTGCACTTCACTGTTGCTTCCTCAGCAAGGTTTTGGGCATTCGCTCTGTCGCGTCAGGGAAGAAGAGCTGCGAGAGAGCTGATGCCTCTTGGGCCATGCTTTCCCGGGCTCCATTGGTCGCGCCCTGGGTTCACACTGCCCGGCCAAACTGAGCAGACACAGCCACAACCCTGCAGCAACGTGTGTGGCCTAGGATGGCACTCTATGCCCACTACATTCCCCTGTCGTAAGCAAGGCTTTGCCTTTGGCTCTGGCGTTCAGGTGGACCCGGGGACGAGACCAGTGCCTTCCCCACAGGAGAGGAGAGGCGACAGGATCTGTGCACTCTGCCCGTGTCCTGGGATTGGGAGCTGTGGGGGACTGTCCCCACTCCTTCCCCGACACACCCCCTGCCACCGCCAACGCTGCCGCATCTTGGAGGAAGATGGCATCTGACTGCCCGTTTCTCCAGGGAGCTGTTTCTGGGAGTTCCGTGTACGACGCCTGGTGGCAAGCCCAAGTCTGTCCTAGGGACAGGTGGCCAAGGAGATGCTGTCCCCTTGGCACCAGAGGCCCAGGACATGCCTGCCTTCTGCCCAGACTCCTTCCTCAGAGTGGAGGACGCGCGCCTGCCTAGCCGTCCCCTCGTGTCTTCTTGGCAGCCAGGCTTCCGTCTGTCTGCACAGGGAGCGGGTGACGCTTGTCTTGCCACCATCCCGCTGTTCCTCACAGGACAGGCTCTCCTGCTTCGCGACTGTTTCCCCACAACAAAGCCAAAGGCTCCTTCTCTTCTTCCGGGGCGCCGTGCTGTGGCTTCCCCAGATTGTTCCTGGGGAGCACGGTGACAGCCGTGTCCCTTTCCTTAAGGCCCTTTGCAGATGTGCAACCACGCTGCTCTCTGAGGCAGAGAGGATGCTAGGGCAAAGAGATTTCGCTCCATGCGGGTTTCTTCCAGCGGGCTGCGGAGACTAGCTCAGGCCAGCAGCAGCAGCATCCCACCATCCCACTCTGATTTCCCAACGAATGCTGTGCTGTCCCGGAGGAGTTGCCTGGGCAAAGAGGCTTTCGCTCTATGCGGGTTTCTCACACCGTGAGACTTGGGCTCAGGCCAGCAGCAGCAGCATCCCGCAGAACCTTCCCTCATTTCTCAGGAAATGGAGAGGGTGACACCTGTCTTGCCACCCGCTTCTGTTCCTGCCATGGCAGGTGCTCCTGCTTCACGACCGTTTCCCGACAAGGCCAAGGGCCCCTTCTCTTCACCTGGGCAGTGTGCTGTGCCTTCCTGAGACATGCTCCTGGGGAGCGCAGGGACAGACGTGTCCCTTTCCTTAAGGCCCTTTCCAGATGTGCAACCACGCTTCTCTCTCAGGCAGAGAGGATGCTAGGGCAAAGAGAATTTCGCTCCATGCGGGTTTCTTCCACCGTGCTGCGGAGACTAGCTCAGGCCATCAGCAGCAGCATCCCACAATCCCGACTCTCATTTCCCAACGAATGCTGTGCTGTCTGGAGGAGTTGCCTGTGCAAAGAGGCTTTGGCTGTATGCGGGTTTCTCCCACCATGAGACTTGGGCTCAGGCCAGCAGCAGCAGCATCCCGCAGAACCTTCCCTCATTTCTCAGCAAATAGAGAGGGGGACACCTGTCTTGCCACTCGCCTGCTCTTCCTGCCATGGCAGGCTCTCCTGCTTCACGACCGGTTCCCGACAACAAGGCAAAGGGCCCCTTCTCTTCACTTGGGCAGTGTGCTGTGCCTTCCTCAGACATGCTCCTGGGGAGCGCAGTGACAGACGTGTCCCTTTCCTTAAGGCTATTTCCAGAGGCGCCACCAAGCTTCTCTCTTAGGCAGTGGGGATGTCAGGGCAAAGAGGATTTCGCCCCATGCGGGTTCATTACACCGTGCTGTGGAGACCTGCTCAGGCAAGCAGCAGCATCATCCCACAGACCGGATTCTGATTTCACAAAGAATGCTGTGCTTTCCAGAGGGGATGCCCGGGCAAAGAGGCTTTTGCTCTATGCGGGTTTCTCCCACCGTGCTGCCTATACTAGGCTAAGGCAAGAAGCAACATCAGCCCACTGAACCGACTCTGACTTCCCAGCGACTGCTATGCTTTCCCGGAGGTTTTCAGCTGGGCGCGATCTGCACTTCACTGTTGCTTCCTCAGCAAGGTTTTGGGCATTCGCTCTGTCGCGTCAGGGAAGAAGAGCTGCGAGAGAGCTGATGCCTCTTGGGCCATGCTTTCCCGGGCTCCATTGGTCGCGCCCTGGGTTCACACTGCCCGGCCAAACTGAGCAGACACAGCCACAACCCTGCAGCAACGTGTGTGGCCTAGGATGGCACTCTATGCCCACTACATTCCCCTGTCGTAAGCAAGGCTTTGCCTTTGGCTCTGGCGTTCAGGTGGACCCGGGGACGAGACCAGTGCCTTCCCCACAGGAGAGGAGAGGCGACAGGATCTGTGCACTCTGCCCGTGTCCTGGGATTGGGAGCTGTGGGGGACTGTCCCCACTCCTTCCCCGACACACCCCCTGCCACCGCCAACGCTGCCGCATCTTGGAGGAAGATGGCATCTGACTGCCCGTTTCTCCAGGGAGCTGTTTCTGGGAGTTCCGTGTACGACGCCTGGTGGCAAGCCCAAGTCTGTCCTAGGGACAGGTGGCCAAGGAGATGCTGTCCCCTTGGCACCAGAGGCCCAGGACATGCCTGCCTTCTGCCCAGACTCCTTCCTCAGAGTGGAGGACGCGCGCCTGCCTAGCCGTCCCCTCGTGTCTTCTTGGCAGCCAGGCTTCCGTCTGTCTGCACAGGGAGCGGGTGACGCTTGTCTTGCCACCATCCCGCTGTTCCTCACAGGACAGGCTCTCCTGCTTCGCGACTGTTTCCCCACAACAAAGCCAAAGGCTCCTTCTCTTCTTCCGGGGCGCCGTGCTGTGGCTTCCCCAGATTGTTCCTGGGGAGCACGGTGACAGCCGTGTCCCTTTCCTTAAGGCCCTTTGCAGATGTGCAACCACGCTGCTCTCTGAGGCAGAGAGGATGCTAGGGCAAAGAGATTTCGCTCCATGCGGGTTTCTTCCAGCGGGCTGCGGAGACTAGCTCAGGCCAGCAGCAGCAGCATCCCACCATCCCACTCTGATTTCCCAACGAATGCTGTGCTGTCCCGGAGGAGTTGCCTGGGCAAAGAGGCTTTCGCTCTATGCGGGTTTCTCACACCGTGAGACTTGGGCTCAGGCCAGCAGCAGCAGCATCCCGCAGAACCTTCCCTCATTTCTCAGGAAATGGAGAGGGTGACACCTGTCTTGCCACCCGCTTCTGTTCCTGCCATGGCAGGTGCTCCTGCTTCACGACCGTTTCCCGACAAGGCCAAGGGCCCCTTCTCTTCACCTGGGCAGTGTGCTGTGCCTTCCTGAGACATGCTCCTGGGGAGCGCAGGGACAGACGTGTCCCTTTCCTTAAGGCCCTTTCCAGATGTGCAACCACGCTTCTCTCTCAGGCAGAGAGGATGCTAGGGCAAAGAGAATTTCGCTCCATGCGGGTTTCTTCCACCGTGCTGCGGAGACTAGCTCAGGCCATCAGCAGCAGCATCCCACAATCCCGACTCTCATTTCCCAACGAATGCTGTGCTGTCTGGAGGAGTTGCCTGTGCAAAGAGGCTTTGGCTGTATGCGGGTTTCTCCCACCATGAGACTTGGGCTCAGGCCAGCAGCAGCAGCATCCCGCAGAACCTTCCCTCATTTCTCAGCAAATAGAGAGGGGGACACCTGTCTTGCCACTCGCCTGCTCTTCCTGCCATGGCAGGCTCTCCTGCTTCACGACCGGTTCCCGACAACAAGGCAAAGGGCCCCTTCTCTTCACTTGGGCAGTGTGCTGTGCCTTCCTCAGACATGCTCCTGGGGAGCGCAGTGACAGACGTGTCCCTTTCCTTAAGGCTATTTCCAGAGGCGCCACCAAGCTTCTCTCTTAGGCAGTGGGGATGTCAGGGCAAAGAGGATTTCGCCCCATGCGGGTTCATTACACCGTGCTGTGGAGACCTGCTCAGGCAAGCAGCAGCATCATCCCACAGACCGGATTCTGATTTCACAAAGAATGCTGTGCTTTCCAGAGGGGATGCCCGGGCAAAGAGGCTTTTGCTCTATGCGGGTTTCTCCCACCGTGCTGCCTATACTAGGCTAAGGCAAGAAGCAACATCAGCCCACTGAACCGACTCTGACTTCCCAGCGACTGCTATGCTTTCCCGGAGGTTTTCAGCTGGGCGCGATCTGCACTTCACTGTTGCTTCCTCAGCAAGGTTTTGGGCATTCGCTCTGTCGCGTCAGGGAAGAAGAGCTGCGAGAGAGCTGATGCCTCTTGGGCCATGCTTTCCCGGGCTCCATTGGTCGCGCCCTGGGTTCACACTGCCCGGCCAAACTGAGCAGACACAGCCACAACCCTGCAGCAACGTGTGTGGCCTAGGATGGCACTCTATGCCCACTAACATCCCCTGGCGTAAGCAAGGCTTTGCCTTTGGCTCTGGCGTTCAGGTGGACCCGGGGACGAGACCAGTGCCTTCCCCACAGGAGAGGAGAGGCGACAGGATCTGTGCACTCTGCCCGTGTCCTGGGATTGGGAGCTGTGGGGGACTGTCCCCACCCCTTCCCCGACACACCCCCTGCCACCGCCAACGCTGCCGCATCTTGGAGGAAGATGGCATCTGACTGCCCGTTTCTCCAGGGAGCTGTTTCTGGGAGTTCCGTGTACGACGCCTGGTGGCAAGCCCAAGTCTGTCCTAGGGACAGGTGGCCAAGGAGATGCTGTCCCCTTGGCACCAGAGGCCCAGGACATGCCTGCCTTCTGCCCAGACTCCTTCCTCAGAGTGGAGGACGCGCGCCTGCCTAGCCGTCCCCTCGTGTCTTCTTGGCAGCCAGGCTTCCGTCTCTCTGCACAGGGAGCGGGTGACGCTTGTCTTGCCACCATCCCGCTGTTCCTCACAGGACAGGCTCTCCTGCTTCGCGACTGTTTCCCCACAACAAAGCCAAAGGCTCCTTCTCTTCTTCCGGGGCGGCGTGCTGTGGCTTCCCCAGATTGTTCCTGAGGAGCACGGTGACAGCCGTGTCCCTTTCCTTAAGGCCCTTTGCAGATGTGCAACCACGCTGCTCTCTGAGGCAGAGAGGATGCTAGGGCAAAGAGATTTCGCTCCATGCGGGTTTCTTCCAGCGGGCTGCGGAGACTAGCTCAGGCCAGCAGCAGCAGCATCCCACCATCCCACTCTGATTTCCCAACGAATGCTGTGCTGTCCCGGAGGAGTTGCCTGGGCAAAGAGGCTTTCGCTCTATGCGGGTTTCTCACACCGTGAGACTTGGGCTCAGGCCAGCAGCAGCAGCATCCCGCAGAACCTTCCCTCATTTCTCAGGAAATGGAGAGGGTGACACCTGTCCTGCCACCCGCTTCTGTTCCTGCCATGGCAGGTGCTCCTGCTTCACGACCGTTTCCCGACAAGGCCAAGGGCCCCTTCTCTTCACCTGGGCAGTGTGCTGTGCCTTCCTGAGACATGCTCCTGGGGAGCGCAGGGACAGACGTGTCCCTTTCCTTAAGGCCCTTTCCAGATGTGCAACCACGCTTCTCTCTCAGGCAGAGAGGATGCTAGGGCAAAGAGAATTTCGCTCCATGCGGGTTTCTTCCACCGTGCTGCGGAGACTAGCTCAGGCCATCAGCAGCAGCATCCCACAATCCCGACTCTCATTTCCCAACGAATGCTGTGCTGTCTGGAGGAGTTGCCTGTGCAAAGAGGCTTTGGCTGTATGCGGGTTTCTCCCACCATGAGACTTGGGCTCAGGCCAGCAGCAGCAGCATCCCGCAGAACCTTCCCTCATTTCTCAGCAAATAGAGAGGGGGACACCTGTCTTGCCACTCGCCTGCTCTTCCTGCCATGGCAGGCTCTCCTGCTTCACGACCGGTTCCCGACAACAAGGCAAAGGGCCCCTTCTCTTCACTTGGGCAGTGTGCTGTGCCTTCCTCAGACATGCTCCTGGGGAGCGCAGTGACAGACGTGTCCCTTTCCTTAAGGCTATTTCCAGAGGCGCCACCAAGCTTCTCTCTTAGGCAGTGGGGATGTCAGGGCAAAGAGGATTTCGCCCCATGCGGGTTCATTACACCGTGCTGTGGAGACCTGCTCAGGCAAGCAGCAGCATCATCCCACAGACCGGATTCTGATTTCACAAAGAATGCTGTGCTTTCCAGAGGGGATGCCCGGGCAAAGAGGCTTTTGCTCTATGCGGGTTTCTCCCACCGTGCTGCCTATACTAGGCTAAGGCAAGAAGCAACATCAGCCCACTGAACCGACTCTGACTTCCCAGCGACTGCTATGCTTTCCCGGAGGTTTTCAGCTGGGCGCGATCTGCACTTCACTGTTGCTTCCTCAGCAAGGTTTTGGGCATTCGCTCTGTCGCGTCAGGGAAGAAGAGCTGCGAGAGAGCTGATGCCTCTTGGGCCATGCTTTCCCGGGCTCCATTGGTCGCGCCCTGGGTTCACACTGCCCGGCCAAACTGAGCAGACACAGCCACAACCCTGCAGCAACGTGTGTGGCCTAGGATGGCACTCTATGCCCACTACATTCCCCTGTCGTAAGCAAGGCTTTGCCTTTGGCTCTGGCGTTCAGGTGGACCCGGGGACGAGACCAGTGCCTTCCCCACAGGAGAGGAGAGGCGACAGGATCTGTGCACTCTGCCCGTGTCCTGGGATTGGGAGCTGTGGGGGACTGTCCCCACTCCTTCCCCGACACACCCCCTGCCACCGCCAACGCTGCCGCATCTTGGAGGAAGATGGCATCTGACTGCCCGTTTCTCCAGGGAGCTGTTTCTGGGAGTTCCGTGTACGACGCCTGGTGGCAAGCCCAAGTCTGTCCTAGGGACAGGTGGCCAAGGAGATGCTGTCCCCTTGGCACCAGAGGCCCAGGACATGCCTGCCTTCTGCCCAGACTCCTTCCTCAGAGTGGAGGACGCGCGCCTGCCTAGCCGTCCCCTCGTGTCTTCTTGGCAGCCAGGCTTCCGTCTGTCTGCACAGGGAGCGGGTGACGCTTGTCTTGCCACCATCCCGCTGTTCCTCACAGGACAGGCTCTCCTGCTTCGCGACTGTTTCCCCACAACAAAGCCAAAGGCTCCTTCTCTTCTTCCGGGGCGCCGTGCTGTGGCTTCCCCAGATTGTTCCTGGGGAGCACGGTGACAGCCGTGTCCCTTTCCTTAAGGCCCTTTGCAGATGTGCAACCACGCTGCTCTCTGAGGCAGAGAGGATGCTAGGGCAAAGAGATTTCGCTCCATGCGGGTTTCTTCCAGCGGGCTGCGGAGACTAGCTCAGGCCAGCAGCAGCAGCATCCCACCATCCCACTCTGATTTCCCAACGAATGCTGTGCTGTCCCGGAGGAGTTGCCTGGGCAAAGAGGCTTTCGCTCTATGCGGGTTTCTCACACCGTGAGACTTGGGCTCAGGCCAGCAGCAGCAGCATCCCGCAGAACCTTCCCTCATTTCTCAGGAAATGGAGAGGGTGACACCTGTCTTGCCACCCGCTTCTGTTCCTGCCATGGCAGGTGCTCCTGCTTCACGACCGTTTCCCGACAAGGCCAAGGGCCCCTTCTCTTCACCTGGGCAGTGTGCTGTGCCTTCCTGAGACATGCTCCTGGGGAGCGCAGGGACAGACGTGTCCCTTTCCTTAAGGCCCTTTCCAGATGTGCAACCACGCTTCTCTCTCAGGCAGAGAGGATGCTAGGGCAAAGAGAATTTCGCTCCATGCGGGTTTCTTCCACCGTGCTGCGGAGACTAGCTCAGGCCATCAGCAGCAGCATCCCACAATCCCGACTCTCATTTCCCAACGAATGCTGTGCTGTCTGGAGGAGTTGCCTGTGCAAAGAGGCTTTGGCTGTATGCGGGTTTCTCCCACCATGAGACTTGGGCTCAGGCCAGCAGCAGCAGCATCCCGCAGAACCTTCCCTCATTTCTCAGCAAATAGAGAGGGGGACACCTGTCTCGCCACTCGCCTGCTCTTCCTGCCATGGCAGGCTCTCCTGCTTCACGACCGGTTCCCGACAACAAGGCAAAGGGCCCCTTCTCTTCACTTGGGCAGTGTGCTGTGCCTTCCTCAGACATGCTCCTGGGGAGCGCAGTGACAGACGTGTCCCTTTCCTTAAGGCTATTTCCAGAGGCGCCACCAAGCTTCTCTCTTAGGCAGTGGGGATGTCAGGGCAAAGAGGATTTCGCCCCATGCGGGTTCATTACACCGTGCTGTGGAGACCTGCTCAGGCAAGCAGCAGCATCATCCCACAGACCGGATTCTGATTTCACAAAGAATGCTGTGCTTTCCAGAGGGGATGCCCGGGCAAAGAGGCTTTTGCTCTATGCGGGTTTCTCCCACCGTGCTGCCTATACTAGGCTAAGGCAAGAAGCAACATCAGCCCACTGAACCGACTCTGACTTCCCAGCGACTGCTATGCTTTCCCGGAGCTTTTCAGCTGGGCGCGATCTGCACTTCACTGTTGCTTCCTCAGCAAGGTTTTGGGCATTCGCTCTGTCGCGTCAGGGAAGAAGAGCTGCGAGAGAGCTGATGCCTCTTGGGCCATGCTTTCCCGGGCTCCATTGGTCGCGCCCTGGGTTCACACTGCCCGGCCAAACTGAGCAGACACAGCCACAACCCTGCAGCAACGTGTGTGGCCTAGGATGGCACTCTATGCCCACTACATTCCCCTGTCGTAAGCAAGGCTTTGCCTTTGGCTCTGGCGTTCAGGTGGACCCGGGGACGAGACCAGTGCCTTCCCCACAGGAGAGGAGAGGCGACAGGATCTGTGCACTCTGCCCGTGTCCTGGGATTGGGAGCTGTGGGGGACTGTCCCCACTCCTTCCCCGACACACCCCCTGCCACCGCCAACGCTGCCGCATCTTGGAGGAAGATGGCATCTGACTGCCCGTTTCTCCAGGGAGCTGTTTCTGGGAGTTCCGTGTACGACGCCTGGTGGCAAGCCCAAGTCTGTCCTAGGGACAGGTGGCCAAGGAGATGCTGTCCCCTTGGCACCAGAGGCCCAGGACATGCCTGCCTTCTGCCCAGACTCCTTCCTCAGAGTGGAGGACGCGCGCCTGCCTAGCCGTCCCCTCGTGTCTTCTTGGCAGCCAGGCTTCCGTCTGTCTGCACAGGGAGCGGGTGACGCTTGTCTTGCCACCATCCCGCTGTTCCTCACAGGACAGGCTCTCCTGCTTCGCGACTGTTTCCCCACAACAAAGCCAAAGGCTCCTTCTCTTCTTCCGGGGCGGCGTGCTGTGGCTTCCCTAGATTGTTCCTGAGGAGCACGGTGACAGCCGTGTCCCTTTCCTTAAGGCCCTTTGCAGATGTGCAACCACGCTGCTCTCTCAGGCAGAGAGGATGCTAGGGCAAAGAGATTTCGCTCCATGCGGGTTTCTTCCAGCGGGCTGCGGAGACTAGCTCAGGCCAGCAGCAGCAGCATCCCACCATCCCACTCTGATTTCCCAACGAATGCTGTGCTGTCCCGGAGGAGTTGCCTGGGCAAAGAGGCTTTCGCTCTATGCGGGTTTCTCACACCGTGAGACTTGGGCTCAGGCCAGCAGCAGCAGCATCCCGCAGAACCTTCCCTCATTTCTCAGGAAATGGAGAGGGTGACACCTGTCCTGCCACCCGCTTCTGTTCCTGCCATGGCAGGTGCTCCTGCTTCACGACCGTTTCCCGACAAGGCCAAGGGCCCCTTCTCTTCACCTGGGCAGTGTGCTGTCCTTCCTGAGACATGCTCCTGGGGAGCGCAGGGACAGACGTGTCCCTTTCCTTAAGGCCCTTTCCAGATGTGCAACCACGCTTCTCTCTCAGGCAGAGAGGATGCTAGGGCAAAGAGAATTTCGCTCCATGCGGGTTTCTTCCACCGTGCTGCGGAGACTAGCTCAGGCCATCAGCAGCAGCATCCCACTATCCCGACTCTCATTTCCCAACGAATGCTGTGCTGTCTGGAGGAGTTGCCTGTGCAAAGAGGCTTTGGCTGTATGCGGGTTTCTCCCACCATGAGACTTGGGCTCAGGCCAGCAGCAGCAGCATCCCGCAGAACCTTCCCTCATTTCTCAGCAAATAGAGAGGGGGACACCTGTCTTGCCACTCGCCTGCTCTTCCTGCCATGGCAGGCTCTCCTGCTTCACGACCGGTTCCCGACAACAAGGCAAAGGGCCCCTTCTCTTCACTTGGGCAGTGTGCTGTGCCTTCCTCAGACATGCTCCTGGGGAGCGCAGTGACAGACGTGTCCCTTTCCTTAAGGCTATTTCCAGAGGCGCCACCAAGCTTCTCTCTTAGGCAGTGGGGATGTCAGGGCAAAGAGGATTTCGCCCCATGCGGGTTCATTACACCGTGCTGTGGAGACCTGCTCAGGCAAGCAGCAGCATCATCCCACAGACCGGATTCTGATTTCACAAAGAATGCTGTGCTTTCCAGAGGGGATGCCCGGGCAAAGAGGCTTTTGCTCTATGCGGGTTTCTCCCACCGTGCTGCCTATACTAGGCTAAGGCAAGAAGCAACATCAGCCCACTGAACCGACTCTGACTTCCCAGCGACTGCTATGCTTTCCCGGAGGTTTTGAGCTGGGCGCGATCTGCACTTCACTGTTGCTTCCTCAGCAAGGTTTTGGGCATTCGCTCTGTCGCGTCAGGGAAGAAGAGCTGCGAGAGAGCTGATGCCTCTTGGGCCATGCTTTCCCGGGCTCCATTGGTCGCGCCCTGGGTTCACACTGCCCGGCCAAACTGAGCAGACACAGCCACAACCCTGCAGCAACGTGTGTGGCCTAGGATGGCACTCTATGCCCACTAACATCCCCTGGCGTAAGCAAGGCTTTGCCTTTGGCTCTGGCGTTCAGGTGGACCCGGGGACGAGACCAGTGCCTTCCCCACAGGAGAGGAGAGGCGACAGGATCTGTGCACTCTGCCCGTGTCCTGGGATTGGGAGCTGTGGGGGACTGTCCCCACTCCTTCCCCGACACACCCCCTGCCACCGCCAACGCTGCCGCATCTTGGAGGAAGATGGCATCTGACTGCCCGTTTCTCCAGGGAGCTGTTTCTGGGAGTTCCGTGTACGACGCCTGGTGGCAAGCCCAAGTCTGTCCTAGGGACAGGTGGCCAAGGAGATGCTGTCCCCTTGGCACCAGAGGCCCAGGACATGCCTGCCTTCTGCCCAGACTCCTTCCTCAGAGTGGAGGATGCGCGCCTGCCTAGCCGTCCCCTCGTGTCTTCTTGGCAGCCAGGCTTCCGTCTGTCTGCACAGGGAGCGGGTGACGCTTGTCTTGCCACCATCCCGCTGTTCCTCACAGGACAGGCTCTCCTGCTTCGCGACTGTTTCCCCACAACAAAGCCAAAGGCTCCTTCTCTTCTTCCGGGGCGGCGTGCTGTGGCTTCCCCAGATTGTTCCTGGGGAGCACGGTGACAGCCGTGTCCCTTTCCTTAAGGCCCTTTGCAGATGTGCAACCACGCTGCTCTCTGAGGCAGAGAGGATGCTAGGGCAAAGAGATTTCGCTCCATGCGGGTTTCTTCCAGCGGGCTGCGGAGACTAGCTCAGGCCAGCAGCAGCAGCATCCCACCATCCCACTCTGATTTCCCAACGAATGCTGTGCTGTCCCGGAGGAGTTGCCTGGGCAAAGAGGCTTTCGCTGTATGCGGGTTTCTCACACCGTGAGACTTGGGCTCAGGCCAGCAGCAGCAGCATCCCGCAGAACCTTCCCTCATTTCTCAGGAAATGGAGAGGGTGACACCTGTCTTGCCACCCGCTTCTGTTCCTGCCATGGCAGGTGCTCCTGCTTCACGACCGTTTCCCGACAAGGCCAAGGGCCCCTTCTCTTCACCTGGGCAGTGTGCTGTGCCTTCCTGAGACATGCTCCTGGGGAGCGCAGGGACAGACGTGTCCCTCTCCTTAAGGCCCTTTCCAGATGTGCAACCACGCTTCTCTCTCAGGCAGAGAGGATGCTAGGGCAAAGAGAATTTCGCTCCATGCGGGTTTCTTCCACCGTGCTGCGGAGACTAGCTCAGGCCATCAGCAGCAGCATCCCACAATCCCGACTCTCATTTCCCAACGAATGCTGTGCTGTCTGGAGGAGTTGCCTGTGCAAAGAGGCTTTGGCTGTATGCGGGTTTCTCCCACCATGAGACTTGGGCTCAGGCCAGCAGCAGCAGCATCCCGCAGAACCTTCCCTCATTTCTCAGCAAATAGAGAGGGGGACACCTGTCTTGCCACTCGCCTGCTCTTCCTGCCATGGCAGGCTCTCCTGCTTCACGACCGGTTCCCGACAACAAGGCAAAGGGCCCCTTCTCTTCAATTGGGCAGTGTGCTGTGCCTTCCTCAGACATGCTCCTGGGGAGCGCAGTGACAGACGTGTCCCTTTCCTTAAGGCTATTTCCAGAGGCGCCACCAAGCTTCTCTCTTAGGCAGTGGGGATGTCAGGGCAAAGAGGATTTCGCCCCATGCGGGTTCATTACACCGTGCTGTGGAGACCTGCTCAGGCAAGCAGCAGCATCATCCCACAGACCGGATTCTGATTTCACAAAGAATGCTGTGCTTTCCAGAGGGGATGCCCGGGCAAAGAGGCTTTTGCTCTATGCGGGTTTCTCCCACCGTGCTGCCTATACTAGGCTAAGGCAAGAAGCAACATCAGCCCACTGAACCGACTCTGACTTCCCAGCGACTGCTATGCTTTCCCGGAGGTTTTCAGCTGGGCGCGATCTGCACTTCACTGTTGCTTCCTCAGCAAGGTTTTGGGCATTCGCTCTGTCGCGTCAGGGAAGAAGAGCTGCGAGAGAGCTGATGCCTCTTGGGCCATGCTTTCCCGGGCTCCATTGGTCGCGCCCTGGGTTCACACTGCCCGGCCAAACTGAGCAGACACAGCCACAACCCTGCAGCAACGTGTGTGGCCTAGGATGGCACTCTATGCCCACTACATTCCCCTGTCGTAAGCAAGGCTTTGCCTTTGGCTTTGGCGTTCAGGTGGACCCGGGGACGAGACCAGTGCCTTCCCCACAGGAGAGGAGAGGCGACAGGATCTGTGCACTCTGCCCGTGTCCTGGGATTGGGAGCTGTGGGGGACTGTCCCCACTCCTTCCCCGACACACCCCCTGCCACCGCCAACGCTGCCGCATCTTGGAGGAAGATGGCATCTGACTGCCCGTTTCTCCAGGGAGCTGTTTCTGGGAGTTCCGTGTACGACGCCTGGTGGCAAGCCCAAGTCTGTCCTAGGGACAGGTGGCCAAGGAGATGCTGTCCCCTTGGCACCAGAGGCCCAGGACATGCCTGCCTTCTGCCCAGACTCCTTCCTCAGAGTGGAGGACGCGCGCCTGCCTAGCCGTCCCCTCGTGTCTTCTTGGCAGCCAGGCTTCCGTCTGTCTGCACAGGGAGCGGGTGACGCTTGTCTTGCCACCATTCCGCTGTTCCTCACAGGACAGGCTCTCCTGCTTCGCGACTGTTTCCCCACAACAAAGCCAAAGGCTCCTTCTCTTCTTCCGGGGCGCCGTGCTGTGGCTTCCCCAGATTGTTCCTGGGGAGCACGGTGACAGCCGTGTCCCTTTCCTTAAGGCCCTTTGCAGATGTGCAACCACGCTGCTCTCTGAGGCAGAGAGGATGCTAGGGCAAAGAGATTTCGCTCCATGCGGGTTTCTTCCAGCGGGCTGCGGAGACTAGCTCAGGCCAGCAGCAGCAGCATCCCACCATCCCACTCTGATTTCCCAACGAATGCTGTGCTGTCCCGGAGGAGTTGCCTGGGCAAAGAGGCTTTCGCTCTATGCGGGTTTCTCACACCGTGAGACTTGGGCTCAGGCCAGCAGCAGCAGCATCCCGCAGAACCTTCCCTCATTTCTCAGGAAATGGAGAGGGTGACACCTGTCCTGCCACCCGCTTCTGTTCCTGCCATGGCAGGTGCTCCTGCTTCACGACCGTTTCCCGACAAGGCCAAGGGCCCCTTCTCTTCACCTGGGCAGTGTGCTGTCCTTCCTGAGACATGCTCCTGGGGAGCGCAGGGACAGACGTGTCCCTTTCCTTAAGGCCCTTTCCAGATGTGCAACCACGCTTCTCTCTCAGGCAGAGAGGATGCTAGGGCAAAGAGAATTTCGCTCCATGCGGGTTTCTTCCACCGTGCTGCGGAGACTAGCTCAGGCCATCAGCAGCAGCATCCCACTATCCCGACTCTCATTTCCCAACGAATGCTGTGCTGTCTGGAGGAGTTGCCTGTGCAAAGAGGCTTTGGCTGTATGCGGGTTTCTCCCACCATGAGACTTGGGCTCAGGCCAGCAGCAGCAGCATCCCGCAGAACCTTCCCTCATTTCTCAGCAAATAGAGAGGGGGACACCTGTCTTGCCACTCGCCTGCTCTTCCTGCCATGGCAGGCTCTCCTGCTTCACGACCGGTTCCCGACAACAAGGCAAAGGGCCCCTTCTCTTCACTTGGGCAGTGTGCTGTGCCTTCCTCAGACATGCTCCTGGGGAGCGCAGTGACAGACGTGTCCCTTTCCTTAAGGCTATTTCCAGAGGCGCCACCAAGCTTCTCTCTTAGGCAGTGGGGATGTCAGGGCAAAGAGGATTTCGCCCCATGCGGGTTCATTACACCGTGCTGTGGAGACCTGCTCAGGCAAGCAGCAGCATCATCCCACAGACCGGATTCTGATTTCACAAAGAATGCTGTGCTTTCCAGAGGGGATGCCCGGGCAAAGAGGCTTTTGCTCTATGCGGGTTTCTCCCACCGTGCTGCCTATACTAGGCTAAGGCAAGAAGCAACATCAGCCCACTGAACCGACTCTGACTTCCCAGCGACTGCTATGCTTTCCCGGAGGTTTTGAGCTGGGCGCGATCTGCACTTCACTGTTGCTTCCTCAGCAAGGTTTTGGGCATTCGCTCTGTCGCGTCAGGGAAGAAGAGCTGCGAGAGAGCTGATGCCTCTTGGGCCATGCTTTCCCGGGCTCCATTGGTCGCGCCCTGGGTTCACACTGCCCGGCCAAACTGAGCAGACACAGCCACAACCCTGCAGCAACGTGTGTGGCCTAGGATGGCACTCTATGCCCACTAACATCCCCTGGCGTAAGCAAGGCTTTGCCTTTGGCTCTGGCGTTCAGGTGGACCCGGGGACGAGACCAGTGCCTTCCCCACAGGAGAGGAGAGGCGACAGGATCTGTGCACTCTGCCCGTGTCCTGGGATTGGGAGCTGTGGGGGACTGTCCCCACTCCTTCCCCGACACACCCCCTGCCACCGCCAACGCTGCCGCATCTTGGAGGAAGATGGCATCTGACTGCCCGTTTCTCCAGGGAGCTGTTTCTGGGAGTTCCGTGTACGACGCCTGGTGGCAAGCCCAAGTCTGTCCTAGGGACAGGTGGCCAAGGAGATGCTGTCCCCTTGGCACCAGAGGCCCAGGACATGCCTGCCTTCTGCCCAGACTCCTTCCTCAGAGTGGAGGATGCGCGCCTGCCTAGCCGTCCCCTCGTGTCTTCTTGGCAGCCAGGCTTCCGTCTGTCTGCACAGGGAGCGGGTGACGCTTGTCTTGCCACCATCCCGCTGTTCCTCACAGGACAGGCTCTCCTGCTTCGCGACTGTTTCCCCACAACAAAGCCAAAGGCTCCTTCTCTTCTTCCGGGGCGCCGTGCTGTGGCTTCCCCAGATTGTTCCTGGGGAGCACGGTGACAGCCGTGTCCCTTTCCTTAAGGCCCTTTGCAGATGTGCAACCACGCTGCTCTCTGAGGCAGAGAGGATGCTAGGGCAAAGAGATTTCGCTCCATGCGGGTTTCTTCCAGCGGGCTGCGGAGACTAGCTCAGGCCAGCAGCAGCAGCATCCCACCATCCCACTCTGATTTCCCAACGAATGCTGTGCTGTCCCGGAGGAGTTGCCTGGGCAAAGAGGCTTTCGCTGTATGCGGGTTTCTCACACCGTGAGACTTGGGCTCAGGCCAGCAGCAGCAGCATCCCGCAGAACCTTCCCTCATTTCTCAGGAAATGGAGAGGGTGACACCTGTCTTGCCACCCGCTTCTGTTCCTGCCATGGCAGGTGCTCCTGCTTCACGACCGTTTCCCGACAAGGCCAAGGGCCCCTTCTCTTCACCTGGGCAGTGTGCTGTGCCTTCCTGAGACATGCTCCTGGGGAGCGCAGGGACAGACGTGTCCCTCTCCTTAAGGCCCTTTCCAGATGTGCAACCACGCTTCTCTCTCAGGCAGAGAGGATGCTAGGGCAAAGAGAATTTCGCTCCATGCGGGTTTCTTCCACCGTGCTGCGGAGACTAGCTCAGGCCATCAGCAGCAGCATCCCACAATCCCGACTCTCATTTCCCAACGAATGCTGTGCTGTCTGGAGGAGTTGCCTGTGCAAAGAGGCTTTGGCTGTATGCGGGTTTCTCCCACCATGAGACTTGGGCTCAGGCCAGCAGCAGCAGCATCCCGCAGAACCTTCCCTCATTTCTCAGCAAATAGAGAGGGGGACACCTGTCTTGCCACTCGCCTGCTCTTCCTGCCATGGCAGGCTCTCCTGCTTCACGACCGGTTCCCGACAACAAGGCAAAGGGCCCCTTCTCTTCAATTGGGCAGTGTGCTGTGCCTTCCTCAGACATGCTCCTGGGGAGCGCAGTGACAGACGTGTCCCTTTCCTTAAGGCTATTTCCAGAGGCGCCACCAAGCTTCTCTCTTAGGCAGTGGGGATGTCAGGGCAAAGAGGATTTCGCCCCATGCGGGTTCATTACACCGTGCTGTGGAGACCTGCTCAGGCAAGCAGCAGCATCATCCCACAGACCGGATTCTGATTTCACAAAGAATGCTGTGCTTTCCAGAGGGGATGCCCGGGCAAAGAGGCTTTTGCTCTATGCGGGTTTCTCCCACCGTGCTGCCTATACTAGGCTAAGGCAAGAAGCAACATCAGCCCACTGAACCGACTCTGACTTCCCAGCGACTGCTATGCTTTCCCGGAGGTTTTCAGCTGGGCGCGATCTGCACTTCACTGTTGCTTCCTCAGCAAGGTTTTGGGCATTCGCTCTGTCGCGTCAGGGAAGAAGAGCTGCGAGAGAGCTGATGCCTCTTGGGCCATGCTTTCCCGGGCTCCATTGGTCGCGCCCTGGGTTCACACTGCCCGGCCAAACTGAGCAGACACAGCCACAACCCTGCAGCAACGTGTGTGGCCTAGGATGGCACTCTATGCCCACTACATTCCCCTGTCGTAAGCAAGGCTTTGCCTTTGGCTTTGGCGTTCAGGTGGACCCGGGGACGAGACCAGTGCCTTCCCCACAGGAGAGGAGAGGCGACAGGATCTGTGCACTCTGCCCGTGTCCTGGGATTGGGAGCTGTGGGGGACTGTCCCCACTCCTTCCCCGACACACCCCCTGCCACCGCCAACGCTGCCGCATCTTGGAGGAAGATGGCATCTGACTGCCCGTTTCTCCAGGGAGCTGTTTCTGGGAGTTCCGTGTACGACGCCTGGTGGCAAGCCCAAGTCTGTCCTAGGGACAGGTGGCCAAGGAGATGCTGTCCCCTTGGCACCAGAGGCCCAGGACATGCCTGCCTTCTGCCCAGACTCCTTCCTCAGAGTGGAGGACGCGCGCCTGCCTAGCCGTCCCCTCGTGTCTTCTTGGCAGCCAGGCTTCCGTCTGTCTGCACAGGGAGCGGGTGACGCTTGTCTTGCCACCATTCCGCTGTTCCTCACAGGACAGGCTCTCCTGCTTCGCGACTGTTTCCCCACAACAAAGCCAAAGGCTCCTTCTCTTCTTCCGGGGCGCCGTGCTGTGGCTTCCCCAGATTGTTCCTGGGGAGCACGGTGACAGCCGTGTCCCTTTCCTTAAGGCCCTTTGCAGATGTGCAACCACGCTGCTCTCTGAGGCAGAGAGGATGCTAGGGCAAAGAGATTTCGCTCCATGCGGGTTTCTTCCAGCGGGCTGCGGAGACTAGCTCAGGCCAGCAGCAGCAGCATCCCACCATCCCACTCTGATTTCCCAACGAATGCTGTGCTGTCCCGCAGGAGTTGCCTGGGCAAAGAGGCTTTCGCTCTATGCGGGTTTCTCACACCGTGAGACTTGGGCTCAGGCCAGCAGCAGCAGCATCCCGCAGAACCTTCCCTCATTTCTCAGGAAATGGAGAGGGTGACACCTGTCTTGCCACCGCTTCTGTTCCTGCCATGGCAGGTGCTCCTGCTTCACGACCGTTTCCCGACAAGGCCAAGGGCCCCTTCTCTTCACCTGGGCAGTGTGCTGTGCCTTCCTGAGACATGCTCCTGGGGAGCGCAGGGACAGACGTGTCCCTTTCCTTAAGGCCCTTTCCAGATGTGCAACCACGCTTCTCTCTCAGGCAGAGAGGATGCTAGGGCAAAGAGAATTTCGCTCCATGCGGGTTTCTTCCACCGTGCTGCGGAGACTAGCTCAGGCCATCAGCAGCAGCATCCCACAATCCCGACTCTCATTTCCCAACGAATGCTGTGCTGTCTGGAGGAGTTGCCTGTGCAAAGAGGCTTTGGCTGTATGCGGGTTTCTCCCACCATGAGACTTGGGCTCAGGCCAGCAGCAGCAGCATCCCGCAGAACCTTCCCTCATTTCTCAGCAAATAGAGAGGGGGACACCTGTCTTGCCACTCGCCTGCTCTTCCTGCCATGGCAGGCTCTCCTGCTTCACGACCGGTTCCCGACAACAAGGCAAAGGGCCCCTTCTCTTCACTTGGGCAGTGTGCTGTGCCTTCCTCAGACATGCTCCTGGGGAGCGCAGTGACAGACGTGTCCCTTTCCTTAAGGCTATTTCCAGAGGCACCACCAAGCTTCTCTCTTAGGCAGTGGGGATGTCAGGGCAAAGAGGATTTCGCCCCATGCGGGTTCATTACACCGTGCTGTGGAGACCTGCTCAGGCAAGCAGCAGCATCATCCCACAGACCGGATTCTGATTTCACAAAGAATGCTGTGCTTTCCAGAGGGGATGCCCGGGCAAAGAGGCTTTTGCTCTATGCGGGTTTCTCCCACCGTGCTGCCTATACTAGGCTAAGGCAAGAAGCAACATCAGCCCACTGAACCGACTCTGACTTCCCAGCGACTGCTATGCTTTCCCGGAGGTTTTCAGCTGGGCGCGATCTGCACTTCACTGTTGCTTCCTCAGCAAGGTTTTGGGCATTCGCTCTGTCGCGTCAGGGAAGAAGAGCTGCGAGAGAGCTGATGCCTCTTGGGCCATGCTTTCCCGGGCTCCATTGGTCGCGCCCTGGGTTCACACTGCCCGGCCAAACTGAGCAGACACAGCCACAACCCTGCAGCAACGTGTGTGGCCTAGGATGGCACTCTATGCCCACTACATTCCCCTGGCGTAAGCAAGGCTTTGCCTTTGGCTCTGGCGTTCAGGTGGACCCGGGGACGAGACCAGTGCCTTCCCCACAGGAGAGGAGAGGCGACAGGATCTGTGCACTCTGCCCGTGTCCTGGGATTGGGAGCTGTGGGGGACTGTCCCCACTCCTTCCCCGACACACCCCGTGCCACCGCCAACGCTGCCGCATCTTGGAGGAAGACGGCATCTGACTGCCCGTTTCTCCAGGGAGCTGTTTCTGGGAGTTCCGTGTACGACGCCTGGTGGCAAGCCCAAGTCTGTCCTAGGGACAGGTGGCCAAGGAGATGCTGTCCCCTTGGCACCAGAGGCCCAGGACATGCCTGCCTTCTGCCCAGACTCCTTCCTCAGAGTGGAGGACGCGCGCCTGCCTAGCCGTCCCCTCGTGTCTTCTTGGCAGCCAGGCTTCCGTCTGTCTGCACAGGGAGCGGGTGACGCTTGTCTTGCCACCATCCCGCTGTTCCTCACAGGACAGGCTCTCCTGCTTCGCGACTGTTTCCCCACAACAAAGCCAAAGGCTCCTTCTCTTCTTCCGGCGCGCCGTGCTGTGGCTTCCCCAGATTGTTCCTGGGGAGCACGGTGACAGCCGTGTCCCTTTCCTTAAGGCCCTTTGCAGATGTGCAACCACGCTGCTCTCTCAGGCAGAGAGGATGCTAGGGCAAAGAGATTTCGCTCCATGCGGGTTTCTTCCAGCGGGCTGCGGAGACTAGCTCAGGCCAGCAGCAGCAGCATCCCACCATCCCACTCTGATTTCCCAACGAATGCTGTGCTGTCCCGCAGGAGTTGCCTGGGCAAAGAGGCTTTCGCTCTATGCGGGTTTCTCACACCGTGAGACTTGGGCTCAGGCCAGCAGCAGCAGCATCCCGCAGAACCTTCCCTCATTTCTCAGGAAATGGAGAGGGTGACACCTGTCTTGCCACCCGCTTCTGTTCCTGCCATGGCAGGTGCTCCTGCTTCACGACCGTTTCCCGACAAGGCCAAGGGCCCCTTCTCTTCACCTGGGCAGTGTGCTGTGCCTTCCTGAGACATGCTCCTGGGGAGCGCAGGGACAGACGTGTCCCTTTCCTTAAGGCCCTTTCCAGATGTGCAACCACGCTTCTCTCTCAGGCAGAGAGGATGCTAGGGCAAAGAGAATTTCGCTCCATGCGGGTTTCTTCCACCGTGCTGCGGAGACTAGCTCAGGCCATCAGCAGCAGCATCCCACAATCCCGACTCTCATTTCCCAACGAATGCTGTGCTGTCTGGAGGAGTTGCCTGTGCAAAGAGGCTTTGGCTGTATGCGGGTTTCTCCCACCATGAGACTTGGGCTCAGGCCAGCAGCAGCAGCATCCCGCAGAACCTTCCCTCATTTCTCAGCAAATAGAGAGGGGGACACCTGTCTTGCCACTCGCCTGCTCTTCCTGCCATGGCAGGCTCTCCTGCTTCACGACCGGTTCCCGACAACAAGGCAAAGGGCCCCTTCTCTTCACTTGGGCAGTGTGCTGTGCCTTCCTCAGACATGCTCCTGGGGAGCGCAGTGACAGACGTGTCCCTTTCCTTAAGGCTATTTCCAGAGGCACCACCAAGCTTCTCTCTTAGGCAGTGGGGATGTCAGGGCAAAGAGGATTTCGCCCCATGCGGGTTCATTACACCGTGCTGTGGAGACCTGCTCAGGCAAGCAGCAGCATCATCCCACAGACCGGATTCTGATTTCACAAAGAATGCTGTGCTTTCCAGAGGGGATGCCCGGGCAAAGAGGCTTTTGCTCTATGCGGGTTTCTCCCACCGTGCTGCCTATACTAGGCTAAGGCAAGAAGCAACATCAGCCCACTGAACCGACTCTGACTTCCCAGCGACTGCTATGCTTTCCCGGAGCTTTTCAGCTGGGCGCGATCTGCACTTCACTGTTGCTTCCTCAGCAAGGTTTTGGGCATTCGCTCTGTCGCGTCAGGGAAGAAGAGCTGCGAGAGAGCTGATGCCTCTTGGGCCATGCTTTCCCGGGCTCCATTGGTCGCGCCCTGGGTTCACACTGCCCGGCCAAACTGAGCAGACACAGCCACAACCCTGCAGCAACGTGTGTGGCCTAGGATGGCACTCTATGCCCACTACATTCCCCTGGCGTAAGCAAGGCTTTGCCTTTGGATCTGGCGTTCAGGTGGACCCGGGGACGAGACCAGTGCCTTCCCCACAGGAGAGGAGAGGCGACAGGATCTGTGCACTCTGCCCGTGTCCTGGGATTGGGAGCTGTGGGGGACTGTCCCCACTCCTTCCCCGACACACCCCCTGCCACCGCCAACGCTGCCGCATCTTGGAGGAAGACGGCATCTGACTGCCCGTTTCTCCAGGGAGCTGTTTCTGGGAGTTCCGTGTACGACGCCTGGTGGCAAGCCCAAGTCTGTCCTAGGGACAGGTGGCCAAGGAGATGCTGTCCCCTTGGCACCAGAGGCCCAGGACATGCCTGCCTTCTGCCCAGACTCCTTCCTCAGAGTGGAGGACGCGCGCCTGCCTAGCCGTCCCCTCGTGTCTTCTTGGCAGCCAGGCTTCCGTCTCTCTGCACAGGGAGCGGGTGACGCTTGTCTTGCCACCATCCCGCTGTTCCTCACAGGACAGGCTCTCCTGCTTCGCGACTGTTTCCCCACAACAAAGCCAAAGGCTCCTTCTCTTCTTCCGGGGCGGCGTGCTGTGGCTTCCCTAGATTGTTCCTGAGGAGCACGGTGACAGCCGTGTCCCTTTCCTTAAGGCCCTTTGCAGATGTGCAACCACGCTGCTCTCTGAGGCAGAGAGGATGCTAGGGCAAAGAGATTTCGCTCCATGCGGGTTTCTTCCAGCGGGCTGCGGAGACTAGCTCAGGCCAGCAGCAGCAGCATCCCACCATCCCACTCTGATTTCCCAACGAATGCTGTGCTGTCCCGGAGGAGTTGCCTGGGCAAAGAGGCTTTCGCTCTATGCGGGTTTCTCACACCGTGAGACTTGGGCTCAGGCCAGCAGCAGCAGCATCCCGCAGAACCTTCCCTCATTTCTCAGGAAATGGAGAGGGTGACACCTGTCCTGCCACCCGCTTCTGTTCCTGCCATAGCAGGTGCTCCTGCTTCACGACCGTTTTCCAACAAGGCCAAGGGCCCCTTCTCTTCACCTGGGCAGTGTGCTGTCCTTCCTGAGACATGCTCCTGGGGAGCGCAGGGACAGACGTGTCCCTTTCCTTAAGGCCCTTTCCAGATGTGCAACCACGCTTCTCTCTCAGGCAGAGAGGATGCTAGGGCAAAGAGAATTTCGCTCCATGCGGGTTTCTTCCACCGTGCTGCGGAGACTAGCTCAGGCCATCAGCAGCAGCATCCCACAATCCCGACTCTCATTTCCCAACGAATGCTGTGCTGTCTGGAGGAGTTGCCTGTGCAAAGAGGCTTTGGCTGTATGCGGGTTTCTCCCACCATGAGACTTGGGCTCAGGCCAGCAGCAGCAGCATCCCGCAGAACCTTCCCTCATTTCTCAGCAAATAGAGAGGGGGACACCTGTCTTGCCACTCGCCTGCTCTTCCTGCCATGGCAGGCTCTCCTGCTTCACGACCGGTTCCCGACAACAAGGCAAAGGGCCCCTTCTCTTCACTTGGGCAGTGTGCTGTGCCTTCCTCAGACATGCTCCTGGGGAGCGCAGTGACAGACGTGTCCCTTTCCTTAAGGCTATTTCCAGAGGCGCCACCAAGCTTCTCTCTTAGGCAGTGGGGATGTCAGGGCAAAGAGGATTTCGCCCCATGCGGGTTCATTACACCGTGCTGTGGAGACCTGCTCAGGCAAGCAGCAGCATCATCCCACAGACCGGATTCTGATTTCACAAAGAATGCTGTGCTTTCCAGAGGGGATGCCCGGGCAAAGAGGCTTTTGCTCTATGCGGGTTTCTCCCACCGTGCTGCCTATACTAGGCTAAGGCAAGAAGCAACATCAGCCCACTGAACCGACTCTGACTTCCCAGCGACTGCTATGCTTTCCCGGAGGTTTTCAGCTGGGCGCGATCTGCACTTCACTGTTGCTTCCTCAGCAAGGTTTTGGGCATTCGCTCTGTCGCGTCAGGGAAGAAGAGCTGCGAGAGAGCTGATGCCTCTTGGGCCATGCTTTCCCGGGCTCCATTGGTCGCGCCCTGGGTTCACACTGCCCGGCCAAACTGAGCAGACACAGCCACAACCCTGCAGCAACGTGTGTGGCCTAGGATGGCACTCTATGCCCACTACATTCCCCTGGCGTAAGCAAGGCTTTGCCTTTGGCTCTGGCGTTCAGGTGGACCCGGGGACGAGACCAGTGCCTTCCCCACAGGAGAGGAGAGGCGACAGGATCTGTGCACTCTGCCCGTGTCCTGGGATTGGGAGCTGTGGGGGACTGTCCCCACTCCTTCCCCGACACACCCCCTGCGACCGCCAACGCTGCCGCATCTTGGAGGAAGACGGCATCTGACTGCCCGTTTCTCCAGGGAGCTGTTTCTGGGAGTTCCGTGTACGACGCCTGGTGGCAAGCCCAAGTCTGTCCTAGGGACAGGTGGCCAAGGAGATGCTGTCCCCTTGGCACCAGAGGCCCAGGACATGCCTGCCTTCTGCCCAGACTCCTTCCTCAGAGTGGAGGACGCGCGCCTGCCTAGCCGTCCCCTCGTGTCTTCTTGACAGCCAGGCTTCCGTCTGTCTGCACAGGGAGCGGGTGACGCTTGTCTTGCCACCATTCCGCTGTTCCTCACAGGACAGGCTCTCCTGCTTCGCGACTGTTTCCCCACAACAAAGCCAAAGGCTCCTTCTCTTCTTCCGGGGCGCCGTGCTGTGGCTTCCCCAGATTGTTCCTGGGGAGCACGGTGACAGCCGTGTCCCTTTCCTTAAGGCCCTTTGCAGATGTGCAACCACGCTGCTCTCTGAGGCAGAGAGGATGCTAGGGCAAAGAGATTTCGCTCCATGCGGGTTTCTTCCAGCGGGCTGCGGAGACTAGCTCAGGCCAGCAGCAGCAGCATCCCACCATCCCACTCTGATTTCCCAACGAATGCTGTGCTGTCCCGGAGGAGTTGCCTGGGCAAAGAGGCTTTCGCTCTATGCGGGTTTCTCACACCGTGAGACTTGGGCTCAGGCCAGCAGCAGCAGCATCCCGCAGAACCTTCCCTCATTTCTCAGGAAATGGAGAGGGTGACACCTGTCTTGCCACCCGCTTCTGTTCCTGCCATGGCAGGTGCTCCTGCTTCACGACCGTTTCCCGACAAGGTAAAGGGCCCCTTCTCTTCACCTGGGCAGTGTGCTGTGCCTTCCTGAGACATGCTCCTGGGGAGCGCAGGGACAGACGTGTCCCTTTCCTTAAGGCCCTTTCCAGATGTGCAACCACGCTTCTCTCTCAGGCAGAGAGGATGCTAGGGCAAAGAGAATTTCGCTCCATGCGGGTTTCTTCCACCGTGCTGCGGAGACTAGCTCAGGCCATCAGCAGCAGCATCCCACAATCCCGACTCTCATTTCCCAACGAATGCTGTGCTGTCTGGAGGAGTTGCCTGTGCAAAGAGGCTTTGGCTGTATGCGGGTTTCTCCCACCATGAGACTTGGGCTCAGGCCAGCAGCAGCAGCATCCCGCAGAACCTTCCCTCATTTCTCAGCAAATAGAGAGGGGGACACCTGTCTTGCCACTCGCCTGCTCTTCCTGCCATGGCAGGCTCTCCTGCTTCACGACCGGTTCCCGACAACAAGGCAAAGGGCCCCTTCTCTTCACTTGGGCAGTGTGCTGTGCCTTCCTCAGACATGCTCCTGGGGAGCGCAGTGACAGACGTGTCCCTTTCCTTAAGGCTATTTCCAGAGGCACCACCAAGCTTCTCTCTTAGGCAGTGGGGATGTCAGGGCAAAGAGGATTTCGCCCCATGCGGGTTCATTACACCGTGCTGTGGAGACCTGCTCAGGCAAGCAGCAGCATCATCCCACAGAATGGATTCTGATTTCACAAAGAATGCTGTGCTTTCCAGAGGGGATGCCCGGGCAAAGAGGCTTTTGCTCTATGCGGGTTTCTCCCACCGTGCTGCCTATACTAGGCTAAGGCAAGAAGCAACATCAGCCCACTGAACCGACTCTGACTTCCCAGCGACTGCTATGCTTTCCCGGAGGTTTTCAGCTGGGCGCGATCTGCACTTCACTGTTGCTTCCTCAGCAAGGTTTTGGGCATTCGCTCTGTCGCGTCAGGGAAGAAGAGCTGCGAGAGAGCTGATGCCTCTTGGGCCATGCTTTCCCGGGCTCCATTGGTCGCGCCCTGTGTTCACACTGCCCGGCCAAACTGAGCAGACACAGCCACAACCCTGCAGCAACGTGTGTGGCCTAGGATGGCACTCTATGCCCACTACATTCCCCTGGCGTAAGCAAGGCTTTGCCTTTGGCTCTGGCGTTCAGGTGGACCCGGGGACGAGACCAGTGCCTTCCCCACAGGAGAGGAGAGGCGACAGGATCTGTGCACTCTGCCCGTGTCCTGGGATTGGGAGCTGTGGGGGACTGTCCCCACTCCTTCCCCGACACACCCCCTGCCACCGCCAACGCTGCCGCATCTTGGAGGAAGATGGCATCTGACTGCCCGTTTCTCCAGGGAGCTGTTTCTGGGAGTTCCGTGTACGACGCCTGGTGGCAAGCCCAAGTCTGTCCTAGGGACAGGTGGCCAAGGAGATGCTGTCCCCTTGGCACCAGAGGCCCAGACCATGCCTGCCTTCTGCCCAGACTCCTTCCTCAGAGTGGAGGACGCGCGCCTGCCTAGCCGTCCCCTCGTGTCTTCTTGGCAGCCAGGCTTCCGTCTGTCTGCACAGGGAGCGGGTGACGCTTGTCTTGCCACCATCCCGCTGTTCCTCACAGGACAGGCTCTCCTGCTTCGCGACTGTTTCCCCACAACAAAGCCAAAGGCTCCTTCTCTTCTTCCGGGGCGCCGTGCTGTGGCTTCCCCAGATTGTTCCTGGGGAGCACGGTGACAGCCGTGTCCCTTTCCTTAAGGCCCTTTGCAGATGTGCAACCACGCTGCTCTCTCAGGCAGAGAGGATGCTAGGGCAAAGAGATTTCGCTCCATGCGGGTTTCTTCCAGCGGGCTGCGGAGACTAGCTCAGGCCAGCAGCAGCAGCATCCCACCATCCCACTCTGATTTCCCAACGAATGCTGTGCTGTCCCGCAGGAGTTGCCTGGGCAAAGAGGCTTTCGCTCTATGCGGGTTTCTCACACCGTGAGACTTGGGCTCAGGCCAGCAGCAGCAGCATCCCGCAGAACCTTCCCTCATTTCTCAGGAAATGGAGAGGGTGACACCTGTCTTGCCACCCGCTTCTGTTCCTGCCATGGCAGGTGCTCCTGCTTCACGACCGTTTCCCGACAAGGCCAAGGGCCCCTTCTCTTCACCTGGGCAGTGTGCTGTGCCTTCCTGAGACATGCTCCTGGGGAGCGCAGGGACAGACGTGTCCCTTTCCTTAAGGCCCTTTCCAGATGTGCAACCACGCTTCTCTCTCAGGCAGAGAGGATGCTAGGGCAAAGAGAATTTCGCTCCATGCGGGTTTCTTCCACCGTGCTGCGGAGACTAGCTCAGGCCATCAGCAGCAGCATCCCACAATCCCGACTCTCATTTCCCAACGAATGCTGTGCTGTCTGGAGGAGTTGCCTGTGCAAAGAGGCTTTGGCTGTATGCGGGTTTCTCCCACCATGAGACTTGGGCTCAGGCCAGCAGCAGCAGCATCCCGCAGAACCTTCCCTCATTTCTCAGCAAATAGAGAGGGGGACACCTGTCTTGCCACTCGCCTGCTCTTCCTGCCATGGCAGGCTCTCCTGCTTCACGACCGGTTCCCGACAACAAGGCAAAGGGCCCCTTCTCTTCACTTGGGCAGTGTGCTGTGCCTTCCTCAGACATGCTCCTGGGGAGCGCAGTGACAGACGTGTCCCTTTCCTTAAGGCTATTTCCAGAGGCGCCACCAAGCTTCTCTCTTAGGCAGTGGGGATGTCAGGGCAAAGAGGATTTCGCCCCATGCGGGTTCATTACACCGTGCTGTGGAGACCTGCTCAGGCAAGCAGCAGCATCATCCCACAGACCGGATTCTGATTTCACAAAGAATGCTGTGCTTTCCAGAGGGGATGCCCGGGCAAAGAGGCTTTTGCTCTATGCGGGTTTCTCCCACCGTGCTGCCTATACAGGCTAAGGCAAGAAGCATCATCAGCCCACTGAACCGACTCTGACTTCCCAGCGACTGCTATGCTTTCCCGGAGGTTTTCAGCTGTGCGCGATCTGCACTTCACTGTTGCTTCCTCAGCAAGGTTTTGGGCATTTGCTCTGTCGCGTCAGGGAAGAAGAGCTGCGAGAGAGCTGATGCCTCTTGGGCCATGCTTTCCCGGGCTCCATTGGTCGCGCCCTGGGTTCACACTGCCCGGCCAAACTGAGCAGACACAGCCACAACCCTGCAGCAACGTGTGTGGCCTAGGATGGCACTCTATGCCCACTAACATCCCCTGGCGTAAGCAAGGCTTTGCCTTTGGCTCTGGCGTTCAGGTGGACCCGGGGACGAGACCAGTGCCTTCCCCACAGGAGAGGAGAGGCGACAGGATCTGTGCACTCTGCCCGTGTCCTGGGATTGGGAGCTGTGGGGGACTGTCCCCACTCCTTCCCCGACACACCCCCTGCCACCGCCAACGCTGCCACATCTTGGAGGAAGACGGCATCTGACTGCCCGTTTCTCCAGGGAGCTGTTTCTGGGAGTTCCGTGTACGACGCCTGGTGGCAAGCCCAAGTCTGTCCTAGGGACAGGTGGCCAAGGAGATGCTGTCCCCTTGGCACCAGAGGCCCAGGACATGCCTGCCTTCTGCCCAGACTCCTTCCTCAGAGTGGAGGACGCGCGCCTGCCTAGCCGTCCCCTCGTGTCTTCTTGGCAGCCAGGCTTCCGTCTGTCTGCACACGGAGCGGGTGACGCTTGTCTTGCCACCATCCCGCTGTTCCTCACAGGACAGGTTCACCTGCTTCGCGACTGTTTCCCCACAACAAAGCCAAAGGCTCCTTCTGTTCTTCCGGGGCGGTGGCTGTGGCTTCCCTAGATTGTTCCTGGGGAGCACGGTGACAGCCGTGTCCCTTTCCTTAAGGCCCTTTGCAGATGTGCAACCACGCTGCTCTCTCAGGCAGAGAGGATGCTAGGGCAAAGAGATTTCGCTCCATGCGGGTTTCTTCCAGCGGGCTGCGGAGACTAGCTCAGGCCAGCAGCAGCAGCATCCCACCATCCCACTCTGATTTCCCAACGAATGCTGTGCTGTCCCGGAGGAGTTGCCTGGGCAAAGAGGCTTTCGCTCCTTGCGGGTTTCTCACACCGTGAGACTTGGGCTCAGGCCAGCAGCAGCAGCATCCCGCAGAACCTTCCCTCATTTCTCAGGAAATGGAGAGGGTGACACCTGTCTTGCCACCCGCTTCTGTTCCTGCCATGGCAGGTGCTCCTGCTTCACGACCGTTTCCCGACAAGGCCAAGGGCCCCTTCTCTTCACCTGGGCAGTGTGCTGTGCCTTCCTGAGACATGCTCCTGGGGAGCGCAGGGACAGACGTGTCCCTTTCCTTAAGGCCCTTTCCAGATGTGCAACCACGCTTCTCTCTCAGGCAGAGAGGATGCTAGGGCAAAGAGAATTTCGCTCCATGCGGGTTTCTTCCACCGTGCTGCGGAGACTAGCTCAGGCCATCAGCAGCAGCATCCCACAATCCCGACTCTCATTTCCCAACGAATGCTGTGCTGTCTGGAGGAGTTGCCTGTGCAAAGAGGCTTTGGCTGTATGCGGGTTTCTCCCACCATGAGACTTGGGCTCAGGCCAGCAGCAGCAGCATCCCGCAGAACCTTCCCTCATTTCTCAGCAAATAGAGAGGGGGACACCTGTCTTGCCACTCGCCTGCTCTTCCTGCCATGGCAGGCTCTCCTGCTTCACGACCGGTTCCCGACAACAAGGCAAAGGGCCCCTTCTCTTCACTTGGGCAGTGTGCTGTGCCTTCCTCAGACATGCTCCTGGGGAGCGCAGTGACAGACGTGTCCCTTTCCTTAAGGCTATTTCCAGAGGCGCCACCAAGCTTCTCTCTTAGGCAGTGGGGATGTCAGGGCAAAGAGGATTTCGCCCCATGCGGGTTCATTACACCGTGCTGTGGAGACCTGCTCAGGCAAGCAGCAGCATCATCCCACAGACCGGATTCTGATTTCACAAAGAATGCTGTGCTTTCCAGAGGGGATGCCCGGGCAAAGAGGCTTTTGCTCTATGCGGGTTTCTCCCACCGTGCTGCCTATACTAGGCTAAGGCAAGAAGCAACATCAGCCCACTGAACCGACTCTGACTTCCCAGCGACTGCTATGCTTTCCCGGAGCTTTTCAGCTGGGCGCGATCTGCACTTCACTGTTGCTTCCTCAGCAAGGTTTTGGGCATTCGCTCTGTCGCGTCAGGGAAGAAGAGCTGCGAGAGAGCTGATGCCTCTTGGGCCATGCTTTCCCGGGCTCCATTGGTCGCGCCCTGGGTTCACACTGCCCGGCCAAACTGAGCAGACACAGCCACAACCCTGCAGCAACGTGTGTGGCCTAGGATGGCACTCTATGCCCACTACATTCCCCTGGCGTAAGCAAGGCTTTGCCTTTGGATCTGGCGTTCAGGTGGACCCGGGGACGAGACCAGTGCCTTCCCCACAGGAGAGGAGAGGCGACAGGATCTGTGCACTCTGCCCGTGTCCTGGGATTGGGAGCTGTGGGGGACTGTCCCCACTCCTTCCCCGACACACCCCCTGCCACCGCCAACGCTGCCGCATCTTGGAGGAAGACGGCATCTGACTGCCCGTTTCTCCAGGGAGCTGTTTCTGGGAGTTCCGTGTACGACGCCTGGTGGCAAGCCCAAGTCTGTCCTAGGGACAGGTGGCCAAGGAGATGCTGTCCCCTTGGCACCAGAGGCCCAGGACATGCCTGCCTTCTGCCCAGACTCCTTCCTCAGAGTGGAGGACGCGCGCCTGCCTAGCCGTCCCCTCGTGTCTTCTTGGCAGCCAGGCTTCCGTCTCTCTGCACAGGGAGCGGGTGACGCTTGTCTTGCCACCATCCCGCTGTTCCTCACAGGACAGGCTCTCCTGCTTCGCGACTGTTTCCCCACAACAAAGCCAAAGGCTCCTTCTCTTCTTCCGGGGCGCCGTGCTGTGGCTTCCCTAGATTGTTCCTGAGGAGCACGGTGACAGCCGTGTCCCTTTCCTTAAGGCCCTTTGCAGATGTGCAACCACGCTGCTCTCTGAGGCAGAGAGGATGCTAGGGCAAAGAGATTTCGCTCCATGCGGGTTTCTTCCAGCGGGCTGCGGAGACTAGCTCAGGCCAGCAGCAGCAGCATCCCACCATCCCACTCTGATTTCCCAACGAATGCTGTGCTGTCCCGGAGGAGTTGCCTGGGCAAAGAGGCTTTCGCTCTATGCGGGTTTCTCACACCGTGAGACTTGGGCTCAGGCCAGCAGCAGCAGCATCCCGCAGAACCTTCCCTCATTTCTCAGGAAATGGAGAGGGTGACACCTGTCCTGCCACCCGCTTCTGTTCCTGCCATAGCAGGTGCTCCTGCTTCACGACCGTTTTCCAACAAGGCCAAGGGCCCCTTCTCTTCACCTGGGCAGTGTGCTGTCCTTCCTGAGACATGCTCCTGGGGAGCGCAGGGACAGACGTGTCCCTTTCCTTAAGGCCCTTTCCAGATGTGCAACCACGCTTCTCTCTCAGGCAGAGAGGATGCTAGGGCAAAGAGAATTTCGCTCCATGCGGGTTTCTTCCACCGTGCTGCGGAGACTAGCTCAGGCCATCAGCAGCAGCATCCCACAATCCCGACTCTCATTTCCCAACGAATGCTGTGCTGTCTGGAGGAGTTGCCTGTGCAAAGAGGCTTTGGCTGTATGCGGGTTTCTCCCACCATGAGACTTGGGCTCAGGCCAGCAGCAGCAGCATCCCGCAGAACCTTCCCTCATTTCTCAGCAAATAGAGAGGGGGACACCTGTCTTGCCACTCGCCTGCTCTTCCTGCCATGGCAGGCTCTCCTGCTTCACGACCGGTTCCCGACAACAAGGCAAAGGGCCCCTTCTCTTCACTTGGGCAGTGTGCTGTGCCTTCCTCAGACATGCTCCTGGGGAGCGCAGTGACAGACGTGTCCCTTTCCTTAAGGCTATTTCCAGAGGCGCCACCAAGCTTCTCTCTTAGGCAGTGGGGATGTCAGGGCAAAGAGGATTTCGCCCCATGCGGGTTCATTACACCGTGCTGTGGAGACCTGCTCAGGCAAGCAGCAGCATCATCCCACAGACCGGATTCTGATTTCACAAAGAATGCTGTGCTTTCCAGAGGGGATGCCCGGGCAAAGAGGCTTTTGCTCTATGCGGGTTTCTCCCACCGTGCTGCCTATACTAGGCTAAGGCAAGAAGCAACATCAGCCCACTGAACCGACTCTGACTTCCCAGCGACTGCTATGCTTTCCCGGAGGTTTTCAGCTGGGCGCGATCTGCACTTCACTGTTGCTTCCTCAGCAAGGTTTTGGGCATTCGCTCTGTCGCGTCAGGGAAGAAGAGCTGCGAGAGAGCTGATGCCTCTTGGGCCATGCTTTCCCGGGCTCCATTGGTCGCGCCCTGGGTTCACACTGCCCGGCCAAACTGAGCAGACACAGCCACAACCCTGCAGCAACGTGTGTGGCCTAGGATGGCACTCTATGCCCACTACATTCCCCTGGCGTAAGCAAGGCTTTGCCTTTGGCTCTGGCGTTCAGGTGGACCCGGGGACGAGACCAGTGCCTTCCCCACAGGAGAGGAGAGGCGACAGGATCTGTGCACTCTGCCCGTGTCCTGGGATTGGGAGCTGTGGGGGACTGTCCCCACTCCTTCCCCGACACACCCCCTGCCACCGCCAACGCTGCCGCATCTTGGAGGAAGATGGCATCTGACTGCCCGTTTCTCCAGGGAGCTGTTTCTGGGAGTTCCGTGTACGACGCCTGGTGGCAAGCCCAAGTCTGTCCTAGGGACAGGTGGCCAAGGAGATGCTGTCCCCTTGGCACCAGAGGCCCAGGACATGCCTGCCTTCTGCCCAGACTCCTTCCTCAGAGTGGAGGACGCGCGCCTGCCTAGCCGTCCCCTCGTGTCTTCTTGGCAGCCAGGCTTCCGTCTGTCTGCACAGGGAGCGGGTGACGCTTGTCTTGCCACCATCCCGCTGTTCCTCACAGGACAGGCTCTCCTGCTTCGCGACTGTTTCCCCACAACAAAGCCAAAGGCTCCTTCTCTTCTTCCGGGGCGGCGTGCTGTGGCTTCCCTAGATTGTTCCTGAGGAGCACGGTGACAGACGTGTCCCTTTCCTTAAGGCCCTTTGCAGATGTGCAACCACGCTGCTCTCTGAGGCAGAGAGGATGCTAGGGCAAAGAGATTTCGCTCCATGCGGGTTTCTTCCAGCGGGCTGCGGAGACTAGCTCAGGCCAGCAGCAGCAGCATCCCACCATCCCACTCTGATTTCCCAACGAATGCTGTGCTGTCCCGGAGGAGTTGCCTGGGCAAAGAGGCTTTCGCTCTATGCGGGTTTCTCACACCGTGAGACTTGGGCTCAGGCCAGCAGCAGCAGCATCCCGCAGAACCTTCCCTCATTTCTCAGGAAATGGAGAGGGTGACACCTGTCCTGCCACCCGCTTCTGTTCCTGCCATGGCAGGTGCTCCTGCTTCACGACCGTTTCCCGACAAGGCCAAGGGCCCCTTCTCTTCACCTGGGCAGTGTGCTGTCCTTCCTGAGACATGCTCCTGGGGAGCGCAGGGACAGACGTGTCCCTTTCCTTAAGGCCCTTTCCAGATGTGCAACCACGCTTCTCTCTCAGGCAGAGAGGATGCTAGGGCAAAGAGAATTTCGCTCCATGCGGGTTTCTTCCACCGTGCTGCGGAGACTAGCTCAGGCCATCAGCAGCAGCATCCCACTATCCCGACTCTCATTTCCCAACGAATGCTGTGCTGTCTGGAGGAGTTGCCTGTGCAAAGAGGCTTTGGCTGTATGCGGGTTTCTCCCACCATGAGACTTGGGCTCAGGCCAGCAGCAGCAGCATCCCGCAGAACCTTCCCTCATTTCTCAGCAAATAGAGAGGGGGACACCTGTCTTGCCACTCGCCTGCTCTTCCTGCCATGGCAGGCTCTCCTGCTTCACGACCGGTTCCCGACAACAAGGCAAAGGGCCCCTTCTCTTCACTTGGGCAGTGTGCTGTGCCTTCCTCAGACATGCTCCTGGGGAGCGCAGTGACAGACGTGTCCCTTTCCTTAAGGCTATTTCCAGAGGCACCACCAAGCTTCTCTCTTAGGCAGTGGGGATGTCAGGGCAAAGAGGATTTCGCCCCATGCGGGTTCATTACACCGTGCTGTGGAGACCTGCTCAGGCAAGCAGCAGCATCATCCCACAGACCGGATTCTGATTTCACAAAGAATGCTGTGCTTTCCAGAGGGGATGCCCGGGCAAAGAGGCTTTTGCTCTATGCGGGTTTCTCCCACCGTGCTGCCTATACTAGGCTAAGGCAAGAAGCAACATCAGCCCACTGAACCGACTCTGACTTCCCAGCGACTGCTATGCTTTCCCGGAGCTTTTCAGCTGGGCGCGATCTGCACTTCACTGTTGCTTCCTCAGCAAGGTTTTGGGCATTCGCTCTGTCGCGTCAGGGAAGAAGAGCTGCGAGAGAGCTGATGCCTCTTGGGCCATGCTTTCCCGGGCTCCATTGGTCGCGCCCTGTGTTCACACTGCCCGGCCAAACTGAGCAGACACAGCCACAACCCTGCAGCAACGTGTGTGGCCTAGGATGGCACTCTATGCCCACTACATTCCCCTGGCGTAAGCAAGGCTTTGCCTTTGGCTCTGGCGTTCAGGTGGACCCGGGGACGAGACCAGTGCCTTCCCCACAGGAGAGGAGAGGCGACAGGATCTGTGCACTCTGCCCGTGTCCTGGGATTGGGAGCTGTGGGGGACTGTCCCCACTCCTTCCCCGACACACCCCCTGCCACCGCCAACGCTGCCGCATCTTGGAGGAAGATGGCATCTGACTGCCCGTTTCTCCAGGGAGCTGTTTCTGGGAGTTCCGTGTACGACGCCTGGTGGCAAGCCCAAGTCTGTCCTAGGGACAGGTGGCCAAGGAGATGCTGTCCCCTTGGCACCAGAGGCCCAGACCATGCCTGCCTTCTGCCCAGACTCCTTCCTCAGAGTGGAGGACGCGCGCCTGCCTAGCCGTCCCCTCGTGTCTTCTTGGCAGCCAGGCTTCCGTCTGTCTGCACAGGGAGCGGGTGACGCTTGTCTTGCCACCATCCCGCTGTTCCTCACAGGACAGGCTCTCCTGCTTCGCGACTGTTTCCCCACAACAAAGCCAAAGGCTCCTTCTCTTCTTCCGGGGCGCCGTGCTGTGGCTTCCCCAGATTGTTCCTGGGGAGCACGGTGACAGCCGTGTCCCTTTCCTTAAGGCCCTTTGCAGATGTGCAACCACGCTGCTCTCTCAGGCAGAGAGGATGCTAGGGCAAAGAGATTTCGCTCCATGCGGGTTTCTTCCAGCGGGCTGCGGAGACTAGCTCAGGCCAGCAGCAGCAGCATCCCACCATCCCACTCTGATTTCCCAACGAATGCTGTGCTGTCCCGCAGGAGTTGCCTGGGCAAAGAGGCTTTCGCTCTATGCGGGTTTCTCACACCGTGAGACTTGGGCTCAGGCCAGCAGCAGCAGCATCCCGCAGAACCTTCCCTCATTTCTCAGGAAATGGAGAGGGTGACACCTGTCTTGCCACCCGCTTCTGTTCCTGCCATGGCAGGTGCTCCTGCTTCACGACCGTTTCCCGACAAGGCCAAGGGCCCCTTCTCTTCACCTGGGCAGTGTGCTGTGCCTTCCTGAGACATGCTCCTGGGGAGCGCAGGGACAGACGTGTCCCTTTCCTTAAGGCCCTTTCCAGATGTGCAACCACGCTTCTCTCTCAGGCAGAGAGGATGCTAGGGCAAAGAGAATTTCGCTCCATGCGGGTTTCTTCCACCGTGCTGCGGAGACTAGCTCAGGCCATCAGCAGCAGCATCCCACAATCCCGACTCTCATTTCCCAACGAATGCTGTGCTGTCTGGAGGAGTTGCCTGTGCAAAGAGGCTTTGGCTGTATGCGGGTTTCTCCCACCATGAGACTTGGGCTCAGGCCAGCAGCAGCAGCATCCCGCAGAACCTTCCCTCATTTCTCAGCAAATAGAGAGGGGGACACCTGTCTTGCCACTCGCCTGCTCTTCCTGCCATGGCAGGCTCTCCTGCTTCACGACCGGTTCCCGACAACAAGGCAAAGGGCCCCTTCTCTTCACTTGGGCAGTGTGCTGTGCCTTCCTCAGACATGCTCCTGGGGAGCGCAGTGACAGACGTGTCCCTTTCCTTAAGGCTATTTCCAGAGGCGCCACCAAGCTTCTCTCTTAGGCAGTGGGGATGTCAGGGCAAAGAGGATTTCGCCCCATGCGGGTTCATTACACCGTGCTGTGGAGACCTGCTCAGGCAAGCAGCAGCATCATCCCACAGACCGGATTCTGATTTCACAAAGAATGCTGTGCTTTCCAGAGGGGATGCCCGGGCAAAGAGGCTTTTGCTCTATGCGGGTTTCTCCCACCGTGCTGCCTATACAGGCTAAGGCAAGAAGCATCATCAGCCCACTGAACCGACTCTGACTTCCCAGCGACTGCTATGCTTTCCCGGAGGTTTTCAGCTGTGCGCGATCTGCACTTCACTGTTGCTTCCTCAGCAAGGTTTTGGGCATTTGCTCTGTCGCGTCAGGGAAGAAGAGCTGCGAGAGAGCTGATGCCTCTTGGGCCATGCTTTCCCGGGCTCCATTGGTCGCGCCCTGGGTTCACACTGCCCGGCCAAACTGAGCAGACACAGCCACAACCCTGCAGCAACGTGTGTGGCCTAGGATGGCACTCTATGCCCACTAACATCCCCTGGCGTAAGCAAGGCTTTGCCTTTGGCTCTGGCGTTCAGGTGGACCCGGGGACGAGACCAGTGCCTTCCCCACAGGAGAGGAGAGGCGACAGGATCTGTGCACTCTGCCCGTGTCCTGGGATTGGGAGCTGTGGGGGACTGTCCCCACTCCTTCCCCGACACACCCCCTGCCACCGCCAACGCTGCCACATCTTGGAGGAAGACGGCATCTGACTGCCCGTTTCTCCAGGGAGCTGTTTCTGGGAGTTCCGTGTACGACGCCTGGTGGCAAGCCCAAGTCTGTCCTAGGGACAGGTGGCCAAGGAGATGCTGTCCCCTTGGCACCAGAGGCCCAGGACATGCCTGCCTTCTGCCCAGACTCCTTCCTCAGAGTGGAGGACGCGCGCCTGCCTAGCCGTCCCCTCGTGTCTTCTTGGCAGCCAGGCTTCCGTCTGTCTGCACACGGAGCGGGTGACGCTTGTCTTGCCACCATCCCGCTGTTCCTCACAGGACAGGTTCACCTGCTTCGCGACTGTTTCCCCACAACAAAGCCAAAGGCTCCTTCTGTTCTTCCGGGGCGGTGGCTGTGGCTTCCCTAGATTGTTCCTGGGGAGCACGGTGACAGCCGTGTCCCTTTCCTTAAGGCCCTTTGCAGATGTGCAACCACGCTGCTCTCTCAGGCAGAGAGGATGCTAGGGCAAAGAGATTTCGCTCCATGCGGGTTTCTTCCAGCGGGCTGCGGAGACTAGCTCAGGCCAGCAGCAGCAGCATCCCACCATCCCACTCTGATTTCCCAACGAATGCTGTGCTGTCCCGGAGGAGTTGCCTGGGCAAAGAGGCTTTCGCTCCTTGCGGGTTTCTCACACCGTGAGACTTGGGCTCAGGCCAGCAGCAGCAGCATCCCGCAGAACCTTCCCTCATTTCTCAGGAAATGGAGAGGGTGACACCTGTCTTGCCACCCGCTTCTGTTCCTGCCATGGCAGGTGCTCCTGCTTCACGACCGTTTCCCGACAAGGCCAAGGGCCCCTTCTCTTCACCTGGGCAGTGTGCTGTGCCTTCCTGAGACATGCTCCTGGGGAGCGCAGGGACAGACGTGTCCCTTTCCTTAAGGCCCTTTCCAGATGTGCAACCACGCTTCTCTCTCAGGCAGAGAGGATGCTAGGGCAAAGAGAATTTCGCTCCATGCGGGTTTCTTCCACCGTGCTGCGGAGACTAGCTCAGGCCATCAGCAGCAGCATCCCACAATCCCGACTCTCATTTCCCAACGAATGCTGTGCTGTCTGGAGGAGTTGCCTGTGCAAAGAGGCTTTGGCTGTATGCGGGTTTCTCCCACCATGAGACTTGGGCTCAGGCCAGCAGCAGCAGCATCCCGCAGAACCTTCCCTCATTTCTCAGCAAATAGAGAGGGGGACACCTGTCTTGCCACTCGCCTGCTCTTCCTGCCATGGCAGGCTCTCCTGCTTCACGACCGGTTCCCGACAACAAGGCAAAGGGCCCCTTCTCTTCACTTGGGCAGTGTGCTGTGCCTTCCTCAGACATGCTCCTGGGGAGCGCAGTGACAGACGTGTCCCTTTCCTTAAGGCTATTTCCAGAGGCGCCACCAAGCTTCTCTCTTAGGCAGTGGGGATGTCAGGGCAAAGAGGATTTCGCCCCATGCGGGTTCATTACACCGTGCTGTGGAGACCTGCTCAGGCAAGCAGCAGCATCATCCCACAGACCGGATTCTGATTTCACAAAGAATGCTGTGCTTTCCAGAGGGGATGCCCGGGCAAAGAGGCTTTTGCTCTATGCGGGTTTCTCCCACCGTGCTGCCTATACTAGGCTAAGGCAAGAAGCAACATCAGCCCACTGAACCGACTCTGACTTCCCAGCGACTGCTATGCTTTCCCGGAGGTTTTCAGCTGGGCGCGATCTGCACTTCACTGTTGCTTCCTCAGCAAGGTTTTGGGCATTCGCTCTGTCGCGTCAGGGAAGAAGAGCTGCGAGAGAGCTGATGCCTCTTGGGCCATGCTTTCCCGGGCTCCATTGGTCGCGCCCTGGGTTCACACTGCCCGGCCAAACTGAGCAGACACAGCCACAACCCTGCAGCAACGTGTGTGGCCTAGGATGGCACTCTATGCCCACTACATTCCCCTGGCGTAAGCAAGGCTTTGCCTTTGGCTCTGGCGTTCAGGTGGACACGGGGACGAGACCAGTGCCTTCCCCACAGGAGAGGAGAGGCGACAGGATCTGTGCACTCTGCCCGTGTCCTGGGATTGGGAGCTGTGGGGGACTGTCCCCACTCCTTCCCCGACACACCCCCTGCCACCGCCAACGCTGCCGCATCTTGGAGGAAGATGGCATCTGACTGCCCGTTTCTCCAGGGAGCTGTTTCTGGGAGTTCCGTGTACGACGCCTGGTGGCAAGCCCAAGTCTGTCCTAGGGACAGGTGGCCAAGGAGATGCTGTCCCCTTGGCACCAGAGGCCCAGACCATGCCTGCCTTCTGCCCAGACTCCTTCCTCAGAGTGGAGCACGCGCGCCTGCCTAGCCGTCCCCTCGTGTCTTCTTGGCAGCCAGGCTTCCGTCTGTCTGCACAGGGAGCGGGTGACGCTTGTCTTGCCACCATCCCGCTGTTCCTCACAGGACAGGCTCTCCTGCTTCGCGACTGTTTCCCCACAACAAAGCCAAAGGCTCCTTCTCTTCTTCCGGGGCGCCGTGCTGTGGCTTCCCCAGATTGTTCCTGGGGAGCACGGTGACAGCCGTGTCCCTTTCCTTAAGGCCCTTTGCAGATGTGCAACCACGCTGCTCTCTGAGGCAGAGAGGATGCTAGGGCAAAGAGATTTCGCTCCATGCGGGTTTCTTCCAGCGGGCTGCGGAGACTAGCTCAGGCCAGCAGCAGCAGCATCCCACCATCCCACTCTGATTTCCCAACGAATGCTGTGCTGTCCCGCAGGAGTTGCCTGGGCAAAGAGGCTTTCGCTCTATGCGGGTTTCTCACACCGTGAGACTTGGGCTCAGGCCAGCAGCAGCAGCATCCCGCAGAACCTTCCCTCATTTCTCAGGAAATGGAGAGGGTGACACCTGTCTTGCCACCCGCTTCTGTTCCTGCCATGGCAGGTGCTCCTGCTTCACGACCGTTTCCCGACAAGGCCAAGGGCCCCTTCTCTTCACCTGGGCAGTGTGCTGTGCCTTCCTGAGACATGCTCCTGGGGAGCGCAGGGACAGACGTGTCCCTTTCCTTAAGGCCCTTTCCAGATGTGCAACCACGCTTCTCTCTCAGGCAGAGAGGATGCTAGGGCAAAGAGAATTTCGCTCCATGCGGGTTTCTTCCACCGTGCTGCGGAGACTAGCTCAGGCCATCAGCAGCAGCATCCCACAATCCCGACTCTCATTTCCCAACGAATGCTGTGCTGTCTGGAGGAGTTGCCTGTGCAAAGAGGCTTTGGCTGTATGCGGGTTTCTCCCACCATGAGACTTGGGCTCAGGCCAGCAGCAGCAGCATCCCGCAGAACCTTCCCTCATTTCTCAGCAAATAGAGAGGGGGACACCTGTCTTGCCACTCGCCTGCTCTTCCTGCCATGGCAGGCTCTCCTGCTTCACGACCGGTTCCCGACAACAAGGCAAAGGGCCCCTTCTCTTCACTTGGGCAGTGTGCTGTGCCTTCCTCAGACATGCTCCTGGGGAGCGCAGTGACAGACGTGTCCCTTTCCTTAAGGCTATTTCCAGAGGCGCCACCAAGCTTCTCTCTTAGGCAGTGGGGATGTCAGGGCAAAGAGGATTTCGCCCCATGCGGGTTCATTACACCGTGCTGTGGAGACCTGCTCAGGCAAGCAGCAGCATCATCCCACAGACCGGATTCTGATTTCACAAAGAATGCTGTGCTTTCCAGAGGGGATGCCCGGGCAAAGAGGCTTTTGCTCTATGCGGGTTTCTCCCACCGTGCTGCCTATACTAGGCTAAGGCAAGAAGCAACATCAGCCCACTGAACCGACTCTGACTTCCCAGCGACTGCTATGCTTTCCCGGAGGTTTTCAGCTGGGCGCGATCTGCACTTCACTGTTGCTTCCTCAGCAAGGTTTTGGGCATTCGCTCTGTCGCGTCAGGGAAGAAGAGCTGCGAGAGAGCTGATGCCTCTTGGGCCATGCTTTCCCGGGCTCCATTGGTCGCGCCCTGGGTTCACACTGCCCGGCCAAACTGAGCAGACACAGCCACAACCCTGCAGCAACGTGTGTGGCCTAGGATGGCACTCTATGCCCACTACATTCCCCTGGCGTAAGCAAGGCTTTGCCTTTGGCTCTGGCGTTCAGGTGGACACGGGGACGAGACCAGTGCCTTCCCCACAGGAGAGGAGAGGCGACAGGATCTGTGCACTCTGCCCGTGTCCTGGGATTGGGAGCTGTGGGGGACTGTCCCCACTCCTTCCCCGACACACCCCCTGCCACCGCCAACGCTGCCGCATCTTGGAGGAAGATGGCATCTGACTGCCCGTTTCTCCAGGGAGCTGTTTCTGGGAGTTCCGTGTACGACGCCTGGTGGCAAGCCCAAGTCTGTCCTAGGGACAGGTGGCCAAGGAGATGCTGTCCCCTTGGCACCAGAGGCCCAGACCATGCCTGCCTTCTGCCCAGACTCCTTCCTCAGAGTGGAGCACGCGCGCCTGCCTAGCCGTCCCCTCGTGTCTTCTTGGCAGCCAGGCTTCCGTCTGTCTGCACAGGGAGCGGGTGACGCTTGTCTTGCCACCATCCCGCTGTTCCTCACAGGACAGGCTCTCCTGCTTCGCGACTGTTTCCCCACAACAAAGCCAAAGGCTCCTTCTCTTCTTCCGGGGCGCCGTGCTGTGGCTTCCCCAGATTGTTCCTGGGGAGCACGGTGACAGCCGTGTCCCTTTCCTTAAGGCCCTTTGCAGATGTGCAACCACGCTGCTCTCTCAGGCAGAGAGGATGCTAGGGCAAAGAGATTTCGCTCCATGCGGGTTTCTTCCAGCGGGCTGCGGAGACTAGCTCAGGCCAGCAGCAGCAGCATCCCACCATCCCACTCTGATTTCCCAACGAATGCTGTGCTGTCCCGCAGGAGTTGCCTGGGCAAAGAGGCTTTCGCTCTATGCGGGTTTCTCACACCGTGAGACTTGGGCTCAGGCCAGCAGCAGCAGCATCCCGCAGAACCTTCCCTCATTTCTCAGGAAATGGAGAGGGTGACACCTGTCTTGCCACCCGCTTCTGTTCCTGCCATGGCAGGTGCTCCTGCTTCACGACCGTTTCCCGACAAGGCCAAGGGCCCCTTCTCTTCACCTGGGCAGTGTGCTGTGCCTTCCTGAGACATGCTCCTGGGGAGCGCAGGGACAGACGTGTCCCTTTCCTTAAGGCCCTTTCCAGATGTGCAACCACGCTTCTCTCTCAGGCAGAGAGGATGCTAGGGCAAAGAGAATTTCGCTCCATGCGGGTTTCTTCCACCGTGCTGCGGAGACTAGCTCAGGCCATCAGCAGCAGCATCCCACAATCCCGACTCTCATTTCCCAACGAATGCTGTGCTGTCTGGAGGAGTTGCCTGTGCAAAGAGGCTTTGGCTGTATGCGGGTTTCTCCCACCATGAGACTTGGGCTCAGGCCAGCAGCAGCAGCATCCCGCAGAACCTTCCCTCATTTCTCAGCAAATAGAGAGGGGGACACCTGTCTTGCCACTCGCCTGCTCTTCCTGCCATGGCAGGCTCTCCTGCTTCACGACCGGTTCCCGACAACAAGGCAAAGGGCCCCTTCTCTTCACTTGGGCAGTGTGCTGTGCCTTCCTCAGACATGCTCCTGGGGAGCGCAGTGACAGACGTGTCCCTTTCCTTAAGGCTATTTCCAGAGGCGCCACCAAGCTTCTCTCTTAGGCAGTGGGGATGTCAGGGCAAAGAGGATTTCGCCCCATGCGGGTTCATTACACCGTGCTGTGGAGACCTGCTCAGGCAAGCAGCAGCATCATCCCACAGACCGGATTCTGATTTCACAAAGAATGCTGTGCTTTCCAGAGGGGATGCCCGGGCAAAGAGGCTTTTGCTCTATGCGGGTTTCTCCCACCGTGCTGCCTATACTAGGCTAAGGCAAGAAGCAACATCAGCCCACTGAACCGACTCTGACTTCCCAGCGACTGCTATGCTTTCCCGGAGGTTTTCAGCTGGGCGCGATCTGCACTTCACTGTTGCTTCCTCAGCAAGGTTTTGGGCATTCGCTCTGTCGCGTCAGGGAAGAAGAGCTGCGAGAGAGCTGATGCCTCTTGGGCCATGCTTTCCCGGGCTCCATTGGTCGCGCCCTGGGTTCACACTGCCCGGCCAAACTGAGCAGACACAGCCACAACCCTGCAGCAACGTGTGTGGCCTAGGATGGCACTCTATGCCCACTAACATCCCCTGGCGTAAGCAAGGCTTTGCCTTTGGCTCTGGCGTTCAGGTGGACCCGGGGACGAGACCAGTGCCTTCCCCACAGGAGAGGAGAGGCGACAGGATCTGTGCACTCTGCCCGTGTCCTGGGATTGGGAGCTGTGGGGGACTGTCCCCACCCCTTCCCCGACACACCCCCTGCCACCGCCAACGCTGCCGCATCTTGGAGGAAGATGGCATCTGACTGCCCGTTTCTCCAGGGAGCTGTTTCTGGGAGTTCCGTGTACGACGCCTGGTGGCAAGCCCAAGTCTGTCCTAGGGACAGGTGGCCAAGGAGATGCTGTCCCCTTGGCACCAGAGGCCCAGGACATGCCTGCCTTCTGCCCAGACTCCTTCCTCAGAGTGGAGGACGCGCGCCTGCCTAGCCGTCCCCTCGTGTCTTCTTGGCAGCCAGGCTTCCGTCTCTCTGCACAGGGAGCGGGTGACGCTTGTCTTGCCACCATCCCGCTGTTCCTCACAGGACAGGCTCTCCTGCTTCGCGACTGTTTCCCCACAACAAAGCCAAAGGCTCCTTCTCTTCTTCCGGGGCGGCGTGCTGTGGCTTCCCTAGATTGTTCCTGAGGAGCACGGTGACAGCCGTGTCCCTTTCCTTAAGGCCCTTTGCAGATGTGCAACCACGCTGCTCTCTCAGGCAGAGAGGATGCTAGGGCAAAGAGATTTCGCTCCATGCGGGTTTCTTCCAGCGGGCTGCGGAGACTAGCTCAGGCCAGCAGCAGCAGCATCCCACCATCCCACTCTGATTTCCCAACGAATGCTGTGCTGTCCCGGAGGAGTTGCCTGGGCAAAGAGGCTTTCGCTCTATGCGGGTTTCTCACACCGTGAGACTTGGGCTCAGGCCAGCAGCAGCAGCATCCCGCAGAACCTTCCCTCATTTCTCAGGAAATGGAGAGGGTGACACCTGTCCTGCCACCCGCTTCTGTTCCTGCCATGGCAGGTGCTCCTGCTTCACGACCGTTTCCCGACAAGGCCAAGGGCCCCTTCTCTTCACCTGGGCAGTGTGCTGTGCCTTCCTGAGACATGCTCCTGGGGAGCGCAGGGACAGACGTGTCCCTTTCCTTAAGGCCCTTTCCAGATGTGCAACCACGCTTCTCTCTCAGGCAGAGAGGATGCTAGGGCAAAGAGAATTTCGCTCCATGCGGGTTTCTTCCACCGTGCTGCGGAGACTAGCTCAGGCCATCAGCAGCAGCATCCCACAATCCCGACTCTCATTTCCCAACGAATGCTGTGCTGTCTGGAGGAGATGCCTGTGCAAAGAGGCTTTGGCTGTATGCGGGTTTCTCCCACCATGAGACTTGGGCTCAGGCCAGCAGCAGCAGCATCCCGCAGAACCTTCCCTCATTTCTCAGCAAATAGAGAGGGGGACACCTGTCTTGCCACTCGCCTGCTCTTCCTGCCATGGCAGGCTCTCCTGCTTCACGACCGGTTCCCGACAACAAGGCAAAGGGCCCCTTCTCTTCACTTGGGCAGTGTGCTGTGCCTTCCTCAGACATGCTCCTGGGGAGCGCAGTGACAGACGTGTCCCTTTCCTTAAGGCTATTTCCAGAGGCGCCACCAAGCTTCTCTCTTAGGCAGTGGGGATGTCAGGGCAAAGAGGATTTCGCCCCATGCGGGTTCATTACACCGTGCTGTGGAGACCTGCTCAGGCAAGCAGCAGCATCATCCCACAGACCGGATTCTGATTTCACAAAGAATGCTGTGCTTTCCAGAGGGGATGCCCGGGCAAAGAGGCTTTTGCTCTATGCGGGTTTCTCCCACCGTGCTGCCTATACTAGGCTAAGGCAAGAAGCAACATCAGCCCACTGAACCGACTCTGACTTCCCAGCGACTGCTATGCTTTCCCGGAGGTTTTCAGCTGGGCGCGATCTGCACTTCACTGTTGCTTCCTCAGCAAGGTTTTGGGCATTCGCTCTGTCGCGTCAGGGAAGAAGAGCTGCGAGAGAGCTGATGCCTCTTGGGCCATGCTTTCCCGGGCTCCATTGGTCGCGCCCTGGGTTCACACTGCCCGGCCAAACTGAGCAGACACAGCCACAACCCTGCAGCAACGTGTGTGGCCTAGGATGGCACTCTATGCCCACTACATTCCCCTGTCGTAAGCAAGGCTTTGCCTTTGGCTCTGGCGTTCAGGTGGACCCGGGGACGAGACCAGTGCCTTCCCCACAGGAGAGGAGAGGCGACAGGATCTGTGCACTCTGCCCGTGTCCTGGGATTGGGAGCTGTGGGGGACTGTCCCCACTCCTTCCCCGACACACCCCCTGCCACCGCCAACGCTGCCGCATCTTGGAGGAAGATGGCATCTGACTGCCCGTTTCTCCAGGGAGCTGTTTCTGGGAGTTCCGTGTACGACGCCTGGTGGCAAGCCCAAGTCTGTCCTAGGGACAGGTGGCCAAGGAGATGCTGTCCCCTTGGCACCAGAGGCCCAGGACATGCCTGCCTTCTGCCCAGACTCCTTCCTCAGAGTGGAGGACGCGCGCCTGCCTAGCCGTCCCCTCGTGTCTTCTTGGCAGCCAGGCTTCCGTCTGTCTGCACAGGGAGCGGGTGACGCTTGTCTTGCCACCATCCCGCTGTTCCTCACAGGACAGGCTCTCCTGCTTCGCGACTGTTTCCCCACAACAAAGCCAAAGGCTCCTTCTCTTCTTCCGGGGCGCCGTGCTGTGGCTTCCCCAGATTGTTCCTGGGGAGCACGGTGACAGCCGTGTCCCTTTCCTTAAGGCCCTTTGCAGATGTGCAACCACGCTGCTCTCTGAGGCAGAGAGGATGCTAGGGCAAAGAGATTTCGCTCCATGCGGGTTTCTTCCAGCGGGCTGCGGAGACTAGCTCAGGCCAGCAGCAGCAGCATCCCACCATCCCACTCTGATTTCCCAACGAATGCTGTGCTGTCCCGGAGGAGTTGCCTGGGCAAAGAGGCTTTCGCTCTATGCGGGTTTCTCACACCGTGAGACTTGGGCTCAGGCCAGCAGCAGCAGCATCCCGCAGAACCTTCCCTCATTTCTCAGGAAATGGAGAGGGTGACACCTGTCTTGCCACCCGCTTCTGTTCCTGCCATGGCAGGTGCTCCTGCTTCACGACCGTTTCCCGACAAGGCCAAGGGCCCCTTCTCTTCACCTGGGCAGTGTGCTGTGCCTTCCTGAGACATGCTCCTGGGGAGCGCAGGGACAGACGTGTCCCTTTCCTTAAGGCCCTTTCCAGATGTGCAACCACGCTTCTCTCTCAGGCAGAGAGGATGCTAGGGCAAAGAGAATTTCGCTCCATGCGGGTTTCTTCCACCGTGCTGCGGAGACTAGCTCAGGCCATCAGCAGCAGCATCCCACAATCCCGACTCTCATTTCCCAACGAATGCTGTGCTGTCTGGAGGAGTTGCCTGTGCAAAGAGGCTTTGGCTGTATGCGGGTTTCTCCCACCATGAGACTTGGGCTCAGGCCAGCAGCAGCAGCATCCCGCAGAACCTTCCCTCATTTCTCAGCAAATAGAGAGGGGGACACCTGTCTTGCCACTCGCCTGCTCTTCCTGCCATGGCAGGCTCTCCTGCTTCACGACCGGTTCCCGACAACAAGGCAAAGGGCCCCTTCTCTTCACTTGGGCAGTGTGCTGTGCCTTCCTCAGACATGCTCCTGGGGAGCGCAGTGACAGACGTGTCCCTTTCCTTAAGGCTATTTCCAGAGGCGCCACCAAGCTTCTCTCTTAGGCAGTGGGGATGTCAGGGCAAAGAGGATTTCGCCCCATGCGGGTTCATTACACCGTGCTGTGGAGACCTGCTCAGGCAAGCAGCAGCATCATCCCACAGACCGGATTCTGATTTCACAAAGAATGCTGTGCTTTCCAGAGGGGATGCCCGGGCAAAGAGGCTTTTGCTCTATGCGGGTTTCTCCCACCGTGCTGCCTATACTAGGCTAAGGCAAGAAGCAACATCAGCCCACTGAACCGACTCTGACTTCCCAGCGACTGCTATGCTTTCCCGGAGGTTTTCAGCTGGGCGCGATCTGCACTTCACTGTTGCTTCCTCAGCAAGGTTTTGGGCATTCGCTCTGTCGCGTCAGGGAAGAAGAGCTGCGAGAGAGCTGATGCCTCTTGGGCCATGCTTTCCCGGGCTCCATTGGTCGCGCCCTGGGTTCACACTGCCCGGCCAAACTGAGCAGACACAGCCACAACCCTGCAGCAACGTGTGTGGCCTAGGATGGCACTCTATGCCCACTACATTCCCCTGTCGTAAGCAAGGCTTTGCCTTTGGCTCTGGCGTTCAGGTGGACCCGGGGACGAGACCAGTGCCTTCCCCACAGGAGAGGAGAGGCGACAGGATCTGTGCACTCTGCCCGTGTCCTGGGATTGGGAGCTGTGGGGGACTGTCCCCACTCCTTCCCCGACACACCCCCTGCCACCGCCAACGCTGCCGCATCTTGGAGGAAGATGGCATCTGACTGCCCGTTTCTCCAGGGAGCTGTTTCTGGGAGTTCCGTGTACGACGCCTGGTGGCAAGCCCAAGTCTGTCCTAGGGACAGGTGGCCAAGGAGATGCTGTCCCCTTGGCACCAGAGGCCCAGGACATGCCTGCCTTCTGCCCAGACTCCTTCCTCAGAGTGGAGGACGCGCGCCTGCCTAGCCGTCCCCTCGTGTCTTCTTGGCAGCCAGGCTTCCGTCTGTCTGCACAGGGAGCGGGTGACGCTTGTCTTGCCACCATCCCGCTGTTCCTCACAGGACAGGCTCTCCTGCTTCGCGACTGTTTCCCCACAACAAAGCCAAAGGCTCCTTCTCTTCTTCCGGGGCGCCGTGCTGTGGCTTCCCCAGATTGTTCCTGGGGAGCACGGTGACAGCCGTGTCCCTTTCCTTAAGGCCCTTTGCAGATGTGCAACCACGCTGCTCTCTGAGGCAGAGAGGATGCTAGGGCAAAGAGATTTCGCTCCATGCGGGTTTCTTCCAGCGGGCTGCGGAGACTAGCTCAGGCCAGCAGCAGCAGCATCCCACCATCCCACTCTGATTTCCCAACGAATGCTGTGCTGTCCCGGAGGAGTTGCCTGGGCAAAGAGGCTTTCGCTCTATGCGGGTTTCTCACACCGTGAGACTTGGGCTCAGGCCAGCAGCAGCAGCATCCCGCAGAACCTTCCCTCATTTCTCAGGAAATGGAGAGGGTGACACCTGTCTTGCCACCCGCTTCTGTTCCTGCCATGGCAGGTGCTCCTGCTTCACGACCGTTTCCCGACAAGGCCAAGGGCCCCTTCTCTTCACCTGGGCAGTGTGCTGTGCCTTCCTGAGACATGCTCCTGGGGAGCGCAGGGACAGACGTGTCCCTTTCCTTAAGGCCCTTTCCAGATGTGCAACCACGCTTCTCTCTCAGGCAGAGAGGATGCTAGGGCAAAGAGAATTTCGCTCCATGCGGGTTTCTTCCACCGTGCTGCGGAGACTAGCTCAGGCCATCAGCAGCAGCATCCCACAATCCCGACTCTCATTTCCCAACGAATGCTGTGCTGTCTGGAGGAGTTGCCTGTGCAAAGAGGCTTTGGCTGTATGCGGGTTTCTCCCACCATGAGACTTGGGCTCAGGCCAGCAGCAGCAGCATCCCGCAGAACCTTCCCTCATTTCTCAGCAAATAGAGAGGGGGACACCTGTCTTGCCACTCGCCTGCTCTTCCTGCCATGGCAGGCTCTCCTGCTTCACGACCGGTTCCCGACAACAAGGCAAAGGGCCCCTTCTCTTCACTTGGGCAGTGTGCTGTGCCTTCCTCAGACATGCTCCTGGGGAGCGCAGTGACAGACGTGTCCCTTTCCTTAAGGCTATTTCCAGAGGCGCCACCAAGCTTCTCTCTTAGGCAGTGGGGATGTCAGGGCAAAGAGGATTTCGCCCCATGCGGGTTCATTACACCGTGCTGTGGAGACCTGCTCAGGCAAGCAGCAGCATCATCCCACAGACCGGATTCTGATTTCACAAAGAATGCTGTGCTTTCCAGAGGGGATGCCCGGGCAAAGAGGCTTTTGCTCTATGCGGGTTTCTCCCACCGTGCTGCCTATACTAGGCTAAGGCAAGAAGCAACATCAGCCCACTGAACCGACTCTGACTTCCCAGCGACTGCTATGCTTTCCCGGAGGTTTTCAGCTGGGCGCGATCTGCACTTCACTGTTGCTTCCTCAGCAAGGTTTTGGGCATTCGCTCTGTCGCGTCAGGGAAGAAGAGCTGCGAGAGAGCTGATGCCTCTTGGGCCATGCTTTCCCGGGCTCCATTGGTCGCGCCCTGGGTTCACACTGCCCGGCCAAACTGAGCAGACACAGCCACAACCCTGCAGCAACGTGTGTGGCCTAGGATGGCACTCTATGCCCACTAACATCCCCTGGCGTAAGCAAGGCTTTGCCTTTGGCTCTGGCGTTCAGGTGGACCCGGGGACGAGACCAGTGCCTTCCCCACAGGAGAGGAGAGGCGACAGGATCTGTGCACTCTGCCCGTGTCCTGGGATTGGGAGCTGTGGGGGACTGTCCCCACCCCTTCCCCGACACACCCCCTGCCACCGCCAACGCTGCCGCATCTTGGAGGAAGATGGCATCTGACTGCCCGTTTCTCCAGGGAGCTGTTTCTGGGAGTTCCGTGTACGACGCCTGGTGGCAAGCCCAAGTCTGTCCTAGGGACAGGTGGCCAAGGAGATGCTGTCCCCTTGGCACCAGAGGCCCAGGACATGCCTGCCTTCTGCCCAGACTCCTTCCTCAGAGTGGAGGACGCGCGCCTGCCTAGCCGTCCCCTCGTGTCTTCTTGGCAGCCAGGCTTCCGTCTCTCTGCACAGGGAGCGGGTGACGCTTGTCTTGCCACCATCCCGCTGTTCCTCACAGGACAGGCTCTCCTGCTTCGCGACTGTTTCCCCACAACAAAGCCAAAGGCTCCTTCTCTTCTTCCGGGGCGGCGTGCTGTGGCTTCCCCAGATTGTTCCTGAGGAGCACGGTGACAGCCGTGTCCCTTTCCTTAAGGCCCTTTGCAGATGTGCAACCACGCTGCTCTCTGAGGCAGAGAGGATGCTAGGGCAAAGAGATTTCGCTCCATGCGGGTTTCTTCCAGCGGGCTGCGGAGACTAGCTCAGGCCAGCAGCAGCAGCATCCCACCATCCCACTCTGATTTCCCAACGAATGCTGTGCTGTCCCGGAGGAGTTGCCTGGGCAAAGAGGCTTTCGCTCTATGCGGGTTTCTCACACCGTGAGACTTGGGCTCAGGCCAGCAGCAGCAGCATCCCGCAGAACCTTCCCTCATTTCTCAGGAAATGGAGAGGGTGACACCTGTCCTGCCACCCGCTTCTGTTCCTGCCATGGCAGGTGCTCCTGCTTCACGACCGTTTCCCGACAAGGCCAAGGGCCCCTTCTCTTCACCTGGGCAGTGTGCTGTGCCTTCCTGAGACATGCTCCTGGGGAGCGCAGGGACAGACGTGTCCCTTTCCTTAAGGCCCTTTCCAGATGTGCAACCACGCTTCTCTCTCAGGCAGAGAGGATGCTAGGGCAAAGAGAATTTCGCTCCATGCGGGTTTCTTCCACCGTGCTGCGGAGACTAGCTCAGGCCATCAGCAGCAGCATCCCACAATCCCGACTCTCATTTCCCAACGAATGCTGTGCTGTCTGGAGGAGTTGCCTGTGCAAAGAGGCTTTGGCTGTATGCGGGTTTCTCCCACCATGAGACTTGGGCTCAGGCCAGCAGCAGCAGCATCCCGCAGAACCTTCCCTCATTTCTCAGCAAATAGAGAGGGGGACACCTGTCTTGCCACTCGCCTGCTCTTCCTGCCATGGCAGGCTCTCCTGCTTCACGACCGGTTCCCGACAACAAGGCAAAGGGCCCCTTCTCTTCACTTGGGCAGTGTGCTGTGCCTTCCTCAGACATGCTCCTGGGGAGCGCAGTGACAGACGTGTCCCTTTCCTTAAGGCTATTTCCAGAGGCGCCACCAAGCTTCTCTCTTAGGCAGTGGGGATGTCAGGGCAAAGAGGATTTCGCCCCATGCGGGTTCATTACACCGTGCTGTGGAGACCTGCTCAGGCAAGCAGCAGCATCATCCCACAGACCGGATTCTGATTTCACAAAGAATGCTGTGCTTTCCAGAGGGGATGCCCGGGCAAAGAGGCTTTTGCTCTATGCGGGTTTCTCCCACCGTGCTGCCTATACTAGGCTAAGGCAAGAAGCAACATCAGCCCACTGAACCGACTCTGACTTCCCAGCGACTGCTATGCTTTCCCGGAGGTTTTCAGCTGGGCGCGATCTGCACTTCACTGTTGCTTCCTCAGCAAGGTTTTGGGCATTCGCTCTGTCGCGTCAGGGAAGAAGAGCTGCGAGAGAGCTGATGCCTCTTGGGCCATGCTTTCCCGGGCTCCATTGGTCGCGCCCTGGGTTCACACTGCCCGGCCAAACTGAGCAGACACAGCCACAACCCTGCAGCAACGTGTGTGGCCTAGGATGGCACTCTATGCCCACTACATTCCCCTGTCGTAAGCAAGGCTTTGCCTTTGGCTCTGGCGTTCAGGTGGACCCGGGGACGAGACCAGTGCCTTCCCCACAGGAGAGGAGAGGCGACAGGATCTGTGCACTCTGCCCGTGTCCTGGGATTGGGAGCTGTGGGGGACTGTCCCCACTCCTTCCCCGACACACCCCCTGCCACCGCCAACGCTGCCGCATCTTGGAGGAAGATGGCATCTGACTGCCCGTTTCTCCAGGGAGCTGTTTCTGGGAGTTCCGTGTACGACGCCTGGTGGCAAGCCCAAGTCTGTCCTAGGGACAGGTGGCCAAGGAGATGCTGTCCCCTTGGCACCAGAGGCCCAGGACATGCCTGCCTTCTGCCCAGACTCCTTCCTCAGAGTGGAGGACGCGCGCCTGCCTAGCCGTCCCCTCGTGTCTTCTTGGCAGCCAGGCTTCCGTCTGTCTGCACAGGGAGCGGGTGACGCTTGTCTTGCCACCATCCCGCTGTTCCTCACAGGACAGGCTCTCCTGCTTCGCGACTGTTTCCCCACAACAAAGCCAAAGGCTCCTTCTCTTCTTCCGGGGCGCCGTGCTGTGGCTTCCCCAGATTGTTCCTGGGGAGCACGGTGACAGCCGTGTCCCTTTCCTTAAGGCCCTTTGCAGATGTGCAACCACGCTGCTCTCTGAGGCAGAGAGGATGCTAGGGCAAAGAGATTTCGCTCCATGCGGGTTTCTTCCAGCGGGCTGCGGAGACTAGCTCAGGCCAGCAGCAGCAGCATCCCACCATCCCACTCTGATTTCCCAACGAATGCTGTGCTGTCCCGGAGGAGTTGCCTGGGCAAAGAGGCTTTCGCTCTATGCGGGTTTCTCACACCGTGAGACTTGGGCTCAGGCCAGCAGCAGCAGCATCCCGCAGAACCTTCCCTCATTTCTCAGGAAATGGAGAGGGTGACACCTGTCTTGCCACCCGCTTCTGTTCCTGCCATGGCAGGTGCTCCTGCTTCACGACCGTTTCCCGACAAGGCCAAGGGCCCCTTCTCTTCACCTGGGCAGTGTGCTGTGCCTTCCTGAGACATGCTCCTGGGGAGCGCAGGGACAGACGTGTCCCTTTCCTTAAGGCCCTTTCCAGATGTGCAACCACGCTTCTCTCTCAGGCAGAGAGGATGCTAGGGCAAAGAGAATTTCGCTCCATGCGGGTTTCTTCCACCGTGCTGCGGAGACTAGCTCAGGCCATCAGCAGCAGCATCCCACAATCCCGACTCTCATTTCCCAACGAATGCTGTGCTGTCTGGAGGAGTTGCCTGTGCAAAGAGGCTTTGGCTGTATGCGGGTTTCTCCCACCATGAGACTTGGGCTCAGGCCAGCAGCAGCAGCATCCCGCAGAACCTTCCCTCATTTCTCAGCAAATAGAGAGGGGGACACCTGTCTCGCCACTCGCCTGCTCTTCCTGCCATGGCAGGCTCTCCTGCTTCACGACCGGTTCCCGACAACAAGGCAAAGGGCCCCTTCTCTTCACTTGGGCAGTGTGCTGTGCCTTCCTCAGACATGCTCCTGGGGAGCGCAGTGACAGACGTGTCCCTTTCCTTAAGGCTATTTCCAGAGGCGCCACCAAGCTTCTCTCTTAGGCAGTGGGGATGTCAGGGCAAAGAGGATTTCGCCCCATGCGGGTTCATTACACCGTGCTGTGGAGACCTGCTCAGGCAAGCAGCAGCATCATCCCACAGACCGGATTCTGATTTCACAAAGAATGCTGTGCTTTCCAGAGGGGATGCCCGGGCAAAGAGGCTTTTGCTCTATGCGGGTTTCTCCCACCGTGCTGCCTATACTAGGCTAAGGCAAGAAGCAACATCAGCCCACTGAACCGACTCTGACTTCCCAGCGACTGCTATGCTTTCCCGGAGCTTTTCAGCTGGGCGCGATCTGCACTTCACTGTTGCTTCCTCAGCAAGGTTTTGGGCATTCGCTCTGTCGCGTCAGGGAAGAAGAGCTGCGAGAGAGCTGATGCCTCTTGGGCCATGCTTTCCCGGGCTCCATTGGTCGCGCCCTGGGTTCACACTGCCCGGCCAAACTGAGCAGACACAGCCACAACCCTGCAGCAACGTGTGTGGCCTAGGATGGCACTCTATGCCCACTACATTCCCCTGTCGTAAGCAAGGCTTTGCCTTTGGCTCTGGCGTTCAGGTGGACCCGGGGACGAGACCAGTGCCTTCCCCACAGGAGAGGAGAGGCGACAGGATCTGTGCACTCTGCCCGTGTCCTGGGATTGGGAGCTGTGGGGGACTGTCCCCACTCCTTCCCCGACACACCCCCTGCCACCGCCAACGCTGCCGCATCTTGGAGGAAGATGGCATCTGACTGCCCGTTTCTCCAGGGAGCTGTTTCTGGGAGTTCCGTGTACGACGCCTGGTGGCAAGCCCAAGTCTGTCCTAGGGACAGGTGGCCAAGGAGATGCTGTCCCCTTGGCACCAGAGGCCCAGGACATGCCTGCCTTCTGCCCAGACTCCTTCCTCAGAGTGGAGGACGCGCGCCTGCCTAGCCGTCCCCTCGTGTCTTCTTGGCAGCCAGGCTTCCGTCTGTCTGCACAGGGAGCGGGTGACGCTTGTCTTGCCACCATCCCGCTGTTCCTCACAGGACAGGCTCTCCTGCTTCGCGACTGTTTCCCCACAACAAAGCCAAAGGCTCCTTCTCTTCTTCCGGGGCGGCGTGCTGTGGCTTCCCTAGATTGTTCCTGAGGAGCACGGTGACAGCCGTGTCCCTTTCCTTAAGGCCCTTTGCAGATGTGCAACCACGCTGCTCTCTCAGGCAGAGAGGATGCTAGGGCAAAGAGATTTCGCTCCATGCGGGTTTCTTCCAGCGGGCTGCGGAGACTAGCTCAGGCCAGCAGCAGCAGCATCCCACCATCCCACTCTGATTTCCCAACGAATGCTGTGCTGTCCCGGAGGAGTTGCCTGGGCAAAGAGGCTTTCGCTCTATGCGGGTTTCTCACACCGTGAGACTTGGGCTCAGGCCAGCAGCAGCAGCATCCCGCAGAACCTTCCCTCATTTCTCAGGAAATGGAGAGGGTGACACCTGTCCTGCCACCCGCTTCTGTTCCTGCCATGGCAGGTGCTCCTGCTTCACGACCGTTTCCCGACAAGGCCAAGGGCCCCTTCTCTTCACCTGGGCAGTGTGCTGTCCTTCCTGAGACATGCTCCTGGGGAGCGCAGGGACAGACGTGTCCCTTTCCTTAAGGCCCTTTCCAGATGTGCAACCACGCTTCTCTCTCAGGCAGAGAGGATGCTAGGGCAAAGAGAATTTCGCTCCATGCGGGTTTCTTCCACCGTGCTGCGGAGACTAGCTCAGGCCATCAGCAGCAGCATCCCACTATCCCGACTCTCATTTCCCAACGAATGCTGTGCTGTCTGGAGGAGTTGCCTGTGCAAAGAGGCTTTGGCTGTATGCGGGTTTCTCCCACCATGAGACTTGGGCTCAGGCCAGCAGCAGCAGCATCCCGCAGAACCTTCCCTCATTTCTCAGCAAATAGAGAGGGGGACACCTGTCTTGCCACTCGCCTGCTCTTCCTGCCATGGCAGGCTCTCCTGCTTCACGACCGGTTCCCGACAACAAGGCAAAGGGCCCCTTCTCTTCACTTGGGCAGTGTGCTGTGCCTTCCTCAGACATGCTCCTGGGGAGCGCAGTGACAGACGTGTCCCTTTCCTTAAGGCTATTTCCAGAGGCGCCACCAAGCTTCTCTCTTAGGCAGTGGGGATGTCAGGGCAAAGAGGATTTCGCCCCATGCGGGTTCATTACACCGTGCTGTGGAGACCTGCTCAGGCAAGCAGCAGCATCATCCCACAGACCGGATTCTGATTTCACAAAGAATGCTGTGCTTTCCAGAGGGGATGCCCGGGCAAAGAGGCTTTTGCTCTATGCGGGTTTCTCCCACCGTGCTGCCTATACTAGGCTAAGGCAAGAAGCAACATCAGCCCACTGAACCGACTCTGACTTCCCAGCGACTGCTATGCTTTCCCGAGGTTTTGAGCTGGGCGCGATCTGCACTTCACTGTTGCTTCCTCAGCAAGGTTTTGGGCATTCGCTCTGTCGCGTCAGGGAAGAAGAGCTGCGAGAGAGCTGATGCCTCTTGGGCCATGCTTTCCCGGGCTCCATTGGTCGCGCCCTGGGTTCACACTGCCCGGCCAAACTGAGCAGACACAGCCACAACCCTGCAGCAACGTGTGTGGCCTAGGATGGCACTCTATGCCCACTAACATCCCCTGGCGTAAGCAAGGCTTGCCTTTGGCTCTGGCGTTCAGGTGGACCCGGGGACGAGACCAGTGCCTTCCCCACAGGAGAGGAGAGGCGACAGGATCTGTGCACTCTGCCCGTGTCCTGGGATTGGGAGCTGTGGGGGACTGTCCCCCACTCCTTCCCCGACACACCCCCTGCCCCCGCCAACGCTGCCGCATCTTGGAGGAAGATGGCATCTGACTGCCCGTTTCTCCAGGGAGCTGTTTCTGGGAGTTCCGTGTACGACGCCTGGTGGCAAGCCCAAGTCTGTCCTAGGGACAGGTGGCCAAGGAGATGCTGTCCCCTTGGCACCAGAGGCCCAGGACATGCCTGCCTTCTGCCCAGACTCCTTCCTCGAGAGTGGAGGATGCGCGCCTGCCTAGCCGTCCCCATCGTGTCTTCTTGGCAGCCAGGCTTCCGTCTGTCTGCACAGGGAGCGGGTGACGCTTGTCTTGCCACCATCCCCGCTGTTCCTCACAGGACAGGCTCTCCTGCTTCGCGACTGTTTCCCCCACAACAAAGCCAAAGGCTCCTTCTCTTCTTCCGGGGCGCCGTGCTGTGGCTTCCCCAGATTGTTCCTGGGGAGCACGGGTGACAGCCGTGTCCCTTTCCTTAAGGCCCTTTGCAGATGTGCAACCACGCTGCTCTCTGAGGCAGAGAGGATGCTAGGGCAAAGAGATTTCGCTCCATGCGGGTTTCTTCCAGCGGGCTGCGGAGACTAGCTCAGGCCAGCAGCAGCAGCATCCCACCATCCCACTCTGATTTCCCAACGAATGCTGTGCTGTCCCGGAGGAGTTGCCTGGGCAAAGAGGCTTTCGCTGTATGCGGGTTTCTCACACCGTGAGACCTTGGGCTCAGGCCAGCAGCAGCAGCATCCCGCAGAACCTTCCTCATTTCTCAGGAAATGGAGAGGGTGACACCTGTCTTGCCACCCGCTTCTGTTCCTGCCATGGCAGGTGCTCCTGCTTCACGACCGTTTCCCGACAAGGCCAAGGGCCCCTTCTCTTCACCTGGGCAGTGTGCTGTGCCTTCCTGAGACATGCTCCTGGGGAGCGCAGGGACAGACGTGTCCCTCTCCTTAAGGCCCTTTCCAGATGTGCAACCACGCTTCTCTCTCAGGCAGAGAGGATGCTAGGGCAAAGAGAATTTCGCTCCATGCGGGTTTCTTCCACCGTGCTGCGGAGACTAGCTCAGGCCATCAGCAGCAGCATCCCACAATCCCGACTCTCATTTCCCAACGAATGCTGTGCTGTCTGGAGGAGTTGCCTGTGCAAAGAGGCTTTGGCTGTATGCGGGTTTCTCCCACCATGAGACTTGGGCTCAGGCCAGCAGCAGCAGCATCCCGCAGAACCTTCCCTCATTTCTCAGCAAATAGAGAGGGGGACACCTGTCTTGCCACTCGCCTGCTCTTCCTGCCATGGCAGGCTCTCCTGCTTCACGACCGGTTCCCGACAACAAGGCAAAGGGCCCCTTCTCTTCAATTGGGCAGTGTGCTGTGCCTTCCTCAGACATGCTCCTGGGGAGCGCAGTGACAGACGTGTCCCTTTCCTTAAGGCTATTTCCAGAGGCGCCACCAAGCTTCTCTCTTAGGCAGTGGGGATGTCAGGGCAAAGAGGATTTCGCCCCATGCGGGTTCATTACACCGTGCTGTGGAGACCTGCTCAGGCAAGCAGCAGCATCATCCCACAGACCGGATTCTGATTTCACAAAGAATGCTGTGCTTTCCAGAGGGGATGCCCGGGCAAAGAGGCTTTTGCTCTATGCGGGTTTCTCCCACCGTGCTGCCTATACTAGGCTAAGGCAAGAAGCAACATCAGCCCACTGAACCGACTCTGACTTCCCAGCGACTGCTATGCTTTCCCGGAGGTTTTCAGCTGGGCGCGATCTGCACTTCACTGTTGCTTCCTCAGCAAGGTTTTGGGCATTCGCTCTGTCGCGTCAGGGAAGAAGAGCTGCGAGAGAGCTGATGCCTCTTGGGCCATGCTTTCCCGGGCTCCATTGGTCGCGCCCTGGGTTCACACTGCCCGGCCAAACTGAGCAGACACAGCCACAACCCTGCAGCAACGTGTGTGGCCTAGGATGGCACTCTATGCCCACTACATTCCCCTGTCGTAAGCAAGGCTTTGCCTTTGGCTTTGGCGTTCAGGTGGACCCGGGGACGAGACCAGTGCCTTCCCCACAGGAGAGGAGAGGCGACAGGATCTGTGCACTCTGCCCGTGTCCTGGGATTGGGAGCTGTGGGGGACTGTCCCCACTCCTTCCCCGACACACCCCCTGCCACCGCCAACGCTGCCGCATCTTGGAGGAAGATGGCATCTGACTGCCCGTTTCTCCAGGGAGCTGTTTCTGGGAGTTCCGTGTACGACGCCTGGTGGCAAGCCCAAGTCTGTCCTAGGGACAGGTGGCCAAGGAGATGCTGTCCCCTTGGCACCAGAGGCCCAGGACATGCCTGCCTTCTGCCCAGACTCCTTCCTCAGAGTGGAGGACGCGCGCCTGCCTAGCCGTCCCCTCGTGTCTTCTTGGCAGCCAGGCTTCCGTCTGTCTGCACAGGGAGCGGGTGACGCTTGTCTTGCCACCATTCCGCTGTTCCTCACAGGACAGGCTCTCCTGCTTCGCGACTGTTTCCCCACAACAAAGCCAAAGGCTCCTTCTCTTCTTCCGGGGCGCCGTGCTGTGGCTTCCCCAGATTGTTCCTGGGGAGCACGGTGACAGCCGTGTCCCTTTCCTTAAGGCCCTTTGCAGATGTGCAACCACGCTGCTCTCTGAGGCAGAGAGGATGCTAGGGCAAAGAGATTTCGCTCCATGCGGGTTTCTTCCAGCGGGCTGCGGAGACTAGCTCAGGCCAGCAGCAGCAGCATCCCACCATCCCACTCTGATTTCCCAACGAATGCTGTGCTGTCCCGGAGGAGTTGCCTGGGCAAAGAGGCTTTCGCTCTATGCGGGTTTCTCACACCGTGAGACTTGGGCTCAGGCCAGCAGCAGCAGCATCCCGCAGAACCTTCCCTCATTTCTCAGGAAATGGAGAGGGTGACACCTGTCCTGCCACCCGCTTCTGTTCCTGCCATGGCAGGTGCTCCTGCTTCACGACCGTTTCCCGACAAGGCCAAGGGCCCCTTCTCTTCACCTGGGCAGTGTGCTGTCCTTCCTGAGACATGCTCCTGGGGAGCGCAGGGACAGACGTGTCCCTTTCCTTAAGGCCCTTTCCAGATGTGCAACCACGCTTCTCTCTCAGGCAGAGAGGATGCTAGGGCAAAGAGAATTTCGCTCCATGCGGGTTTCTTCCACCGTGCTGCGGAGACTAGCTCAGGCCATCAGCAGCAGCATCCCACTATCCCGACTCTCATTTCCCAACGAATGCTGTGCTGTCTGGAGGAGTTGCCTGTGCAAAGAGGCTTTGGCTGTATGCGGGTTTCTCCCACCATGAGACTTGGGCTCAGGCCAGCAGCAGCAGCATCCCGCAGAACCTTCCCTCATTTCTCAGCAAATAGAGAGGGGGACACCTGTCTTGCCACTCGCCTGCTCTTCCTGCCATGGCAGGCTCTCCTGCTTCACGACCGGTTCCCGACAACAAGGCAAAGGGCCCCTTCTCTTCACTTGGGCAGTGTGCTGTGCCTTCCTCAGACATGCTCCTGGGGAGCGCAGTGACAGACGTGTCCCTTTCCTTAAGGCTATTTCCAGAGGCGCCACCAAGCTTCTCTCTTAGGCAGTGGGGATGTCAGGGCAAAGAGGATTTCGCCCCATGCGGGTTCATTACACCGTGCTGTGGAGACCTGCTCAGGCAAGCAGCAGCATCATCCCACAGACCGGATTCTGATTTCACAAAGAATGCTGTGCTTTCCAGAGGGGATGCCCGGGCAAAGAGGCTTTTGCTCTATGCGGGTTTCTCCCACCGTGCTGCCTATACTAGGCTAAGGCAAGAAGCAACATCAGCCCACTGAACCGACTCTGACTTCCCAGCGACTGCTATGCTTTCCCGGAGGTTTTGAGCTGGGCGCGATCTGCACTTCACTGTTGCTTCCTCAGCAAGGTTTTGGGCATTCGCTCTGTCGCGTCAGGGAAGAAGAGCTGCGAGAGAGCTGATGCCTCTTGGGCCATGCTTTCCCGGGCTCCATTGGTCGCGCCCTGGGTTCACACTGCCCGGCCAAACTGAGCAGACACAGCCACAACCCTGCAGCAACGTGTGTGGCCTAGGATGGCACTCTATGCCCACTAACATCCCCTGGCGTAAGCAAGGCTTTGCCTTTGGCTCTGGCGTTCAGGTGGACCCGGGGACGAGACCAGTGCCTTCCCCACAGGAGAGGAGAGGCGACAGGATCTGTGCACTCTGCCCGTGTCCTGGGATTGGGAGCTGTGGGGGACTGTCCCCACTCCTTCCCCGACACACCCCCTGCCACCGCCAACGCTGCCGCATCTTGGAGGAAGATGGCATCTGACTGCCCGTTTCTCCAGGGAGCTGTTTCTGGGAGTTCCGTGTACGACGCCTGGTGGCAAGCCCAAGTCTGTCCTAGGGACAGGTGGCCAAGGAGATGCTGTCCCCTTGGCACCAGAGGCCCAGGACATGCCTGCCTTCTGCCCAGACTCCTTCCTCAGAGTGGAGGATGCGCGCCTGCCTAGCCGTCCCCTCGTGTCTTCTTGGCAGCCAGGCTTCCGTCTGTCTGCACAGGGAGCGGGTGACGCTTGTCTTGCCACCATCCCGCTGTTCCTCACAGGACAGGCTCTCCTGCTTCGCGACTGTTTCCCCACAACAAAGCCAAAGGCTCCTTCTCTTCTTCCGGGGCGCCGTGCTGTGGCTTCCCCAGATTGTTCCTGGGGAGCACGGTGACAGCCGTGTCCCTTTCCTTAAGGCCCTTTGCAGATGTGCAACCACGCTGCTCTCTGAGGCAGAGAGGATGCTAGGGCAAAGAGATTTCGCTCCATGCGGGTTTCTTCCAGCGGGCTGCGGAGACTAGCTCAGGCCAGCAGCAGCAGCATCCCACCATCCCACTCTGATTTCCCAACGAATGCTGTGCTGTCCCGGAGGAGTTGCCTGGGCAAAGAGGCTTTCGCTGTATGCGGGTTTCTCACACCGTGAGACTTGGGCTCAGGCCAGCAGCAGCAGCATCCCGCAGAACCTTCCCTCATTTCTCAGGAAATGGAGAGGGTGACACCTGTCTTGCCACCCGCTTCTGTTCCTGCCATGGCAGGTGCTCCTGCTTCACGACCGTTTCCCGACAAGGCCAAGGGCCCCTTCTCTTCACCTGGGCAGTGTGCTGTGCCTTCCTGAGACATGCTCCTGGGGAGCGCAGGGACAGACGTGTCCCTCTCCTTAAGGCCCTTTCCAGATGTGCAACCACGCTTCTCTCTCAGGCAGAGAGGATGCTAGGGCAAAGAGAATTTCGCTCCATGCGGGTTTCTTCCACCGTGCTGCGGAGACTAGCTCAGGCCATCAGCAGCAGCATCCCACAATCCCGACTCTCATTTCCCAACGAATGCTGTGCTGTCTGGAGGAGTTGCCTGTGCAAAGAGGCTTTGGCTGTATGCGGGTTTCTCCCACCATGAGACTTGGGCTCAGGCCAGCAGCAGCAGCATCCCGCAGAACCTTCCCTCATTTCTCAGCAAATAGAGAGGGGGACACCTGTCTTGCCACTCGCCTGCTCTTCCTGCCATGGCAGGCTCTCCTGCTTCACGACCGGTTCCCGACAACAAGGCAAAGGGCCCCTTCTCTTCAATTGGGCAGTGTGCTGTGCCTTCCTCAGACATGCTCCTGGGGAGCGCAGTGACAGACGTGTCCCTTTCCTTAAGGCTATTTCCAGAGGCGCCACCAAGCTTCTCTCTTAGGCAGTGGGGATGTCAGGGCAAAGAGGATTTCGCCCCATGCGGGTTCATTACACCGTGCTGTGGAGACCTGCTCAGGCAAGCAGCAGCATCATCCCACAGACCGGATTCTGATTTCACAAAGAATGCTGTGCTTTCCAGAGGGGATGCCCGGGCAAAGAGGCTTTTGCTCTATGCGGGTTTCTCCCACCGTGCTGCCTATACTAGGCTAAGGCAAGAAGCAACATCAGCCCACTGAACCGACTCTGACTTCCCAGCGACTGCTATGCTTTCCCGGAGGTTTTCAGCTGGGCGCGATCTGCACTTCACTGTTGCTTCCTCAGCAAGGTTTTGGGCATTCGCTCTGTCGCGTCAGGGAAGAAGAGCTGCGAGAGAGCTGATGCCTCTTGGGCCATGCTTTCCCGGGCTCCATTGGTCGCGCCCTGGGTTCACACTGCCCGGCCAAACTGAGCAGACACAGCCACAACCCTGCAGCAACGTGTGTGGCCTAGGATGGCACTCTATGCCCACTACATTCCCCTGTCGTAAGCAAGGCTTTGCCTTTGGCTTTGGCGTTCAGGTGGACGCGGGGACGAGACCAGTGCCTTCCCCACAGGAGAGGAGAGGCGACAGGATCTGTGCACTCTGCCCGTGTCCTGGGATTGGGAGCTGTGGGGGACTGTCCCCACTCCTTCCCCGACACACCCCCTGCCACCGCCAACGCTGCCGCATCTTGGAGGAAGATGGCATCTGACTGCCCGTTTCTCCAGGGAGCTGTTTCTGGGAGTTCCGTGTACGACGCCTGGTGGCAAGCCCAAGTCTGTCCTAGGGACAGGTGGCCAAGGAGATGCTGTCCCCTTGGCACCAGAGGCCCAGGACATGCCTGCCTTCTGCCCAGACTCCTTCCTCAGAGTGGAGGACGCGCGCCTGCCTAGCCGTCCCCTCGTGTCTTCTTGGCAGCCAGGCTTCCGTCTGTCTGCACAGGGAGCGGGTGACGCTTGTCTTGCCACCATTCCGCTGTTCCTCACAGGACAGGCTCTCCTGCTTCGCGACTGTTTCCCCACAACAAAGCCAAAGGCTCCTTCTCTTCTTCCGGGGCGCCGTGCTGTGGCTTCCCCAGATTGTTCCTGGGGAGCACGGTGACAGCCGTGTCCCTTTCCTTAAGGCCCTTTGCAGATGTGCAACCACGCTGCTCTCTGAGGCAGAGAGGATGCTAGGGCAAAGAGATTTCGCTCCATGCGGGTTTCTTCCAGCGGGCTGCGGAGACTAGCTCAGGCCAGCAGCAGCAGCATCCCACCATCCCACTCTGATTTCCCAACGAATGCTGTGCTGTCCCGCAGGAGTTGCCTGGGCAAAGAGGCTTTCGCTCTATGCGGGTTTCTCACACCGTGAGACTTGGGCTCAGGCCAGCAGCAGCAGCATCCCGCAGAACCTTCCCTCATTTCTCAGGAAATGGAGAGGGTGACACCTGTCTTGCCACCGCTTCTGTTCCTGCCATGGCAGGTGCTCCTGCTTCACGACCGTTTCCCGACAAGGCCAAGGGCCCCTTCTCTTCACCTGGGCAGTGTGCTGTGCCTTCCTGAGACATGCTCCTGGGGAGCGCAGGGACAGACGTGTCCCTTTCCTTAAGGCCCTTTCCAGATGTGCAACCACGCTTCTCTCTCAGGCAGAGAGGATGCTAGGGCAAAGAGAATTTCGCTCCATGCGGGTTTCTTCCACCGTGCTGCGGAGACTAGCTCAGGCCATCAGCAGCAGCATCCCACAATCCCGACTCTCATTTCCCAACGAATGCTGTGCTGTCTGGAGGAGTTGCCTGTGCAAAGAGGCTTTGGCTGTATGCGGGTTTCTCCCACCATGAGACTTGGGCTCAGGCCAGCAGCAGCAGCATCCCGCAGAACCTTCCCTCATTTCTCAGCAAATAGAGAGGGGGACACCTGTCTTGCCACTCGCCTGCTCTTCCTGCCATGGCAGGCTCTCCTGCTTCACGACCGGTTCCCGACAACAAGGCAAAGGGCCCCTTCTCTTCACTTGGGCAGTGTGCTGTGCCTTCCTCAGACATGCTCCTGGGGAGCGCAGTGACAGACGTGTCCCTTTCCTTAAGGCTATTTCCAGAGGCACCACCAAGCTTCTCTCTTAGGCAGTGGGGATGTCAGGGCAAAGAGGATTTCGCCCCATGCGGGTTCATTACACCGTGCTGTGGAGACCTGCTCAGGCAAGCAGCAGCATCATCCCACAGACCGGATTCTGATTTCACAAAGAATGCTGTGCTTTCCAGAGGGGATGCCCGGGCAAAGAGGCTTTTGCTCTATGCGGGTTTCTCCCACCGTGCTGCCTATACTAGGCTAAGGCAAGAAGCAACATCAGCCCACTGAACCGACTCTGACTTCCCAGCGACTGCTATGCTTTCCCGGAGGTTTTCAGCTGGGCGCGATCTGCACTTCACTGTTGCTTCCTCAGCAAGGTTTTGGGCATTCGCTCTGTCGCGTCAGGGAAGAAGAGCTGCGAGAGAGCTGATGCCTCTTGGGCCATGCTTTCCCGGGCTCCATTGGTCGCGCCCTGGGTTCACACTGCCCGGCCAAACTGAGCAGACACAGCCACAACCCTGCAGCAACGTGTGTGGCCTAGGATGGCACTCTATGCCCACTACATTCCCCTGGCGTAAGCAAGGCTTTGCCTTTGGCTCTGGCGTTCAGGTGGACCCGGGGACGAGACCAGTGCCTTCCCCACAGGAGAGGAGAGGCGACAGGATCTGTGCACTCTGCCCGTGTCCTGGGATTGGGAGCTGTGGGGGACTGTCCCCACTCCTTCCCCGACACACCCCGTGCCACCGCCAACGCTGCCGCATCTTGGAGGAAGACGGCATCTGACTGCCCGTTTCTCCAGGGAGCTGTTTCTGGGAGTTCCGTGTACGACGCCTGGTGGCAAGCCCAAGTCTGTCCTAGGGACAGGTGGCCAAGGAGATGCTGTCCCCTTGGCACCAGAGGCCCAGGACATGCCTGCCTTCTGCCCAGACTCCTTCCTCAGAGTGGAGGACGCGCGCCTGCCTAGCCGTCCCCTCGTGTCTTCTTGGCAGCCAGGCTTCCGTCTGTCTGCACAGGGAGCGGGTGACGCTTGTCTTGCCACCATCCCGCTGTTCCTCACAGGACAGGCTCTCCTGCTTCGCGACTGTTTCCCCACAACAAAGCCAAAGGCTCCTTCTCTTCTTCCGGCGCGCCGTGCTGTGGCTTCCCCAGATTGTTCCTGGGGAGCACGGTGACAGCCGTGTCCCTTTCCTTAAGGCCCTTTGCAGATGTGCAACCACGCTGCTCTCTCAGGCAGAGAGGATGCTAGGGCAAAGAGATTTCGCTCCATGCGGGTTTCTTCCAGCGGGCTGCGGAGACTAGCTCAGGCCAGCAGCAGCAGCATCCCACCATCCCACTCTGATTTCCCAACGAATGCTGTGCTGTCCCGCAGGAGTTGCCTGGGCAAAGAGGCTTTCGCTCTATGCGGGTTTCTCACACCGTGAGACTTGGGCTCAGGCCAGCAGCAGCAGCATCCCGCAGAACCTTCCCTCATTTCTCAGGAAATGGAGAGGGTGACACCTGTCTTGCCACCCGCTTCTGTTCCTGCCATGGCAGGTGCTCCTGCTTCACGACCGTTTCCCGACAAGGCCAAGGGCCCCTTCTCTTCACCTGGGCAGTGTGCTGTGCCTTCCTGAGACATGCTCCTGGGGAGCGCAGGGACAGACGTGTCCCTTTCCTTAAGGCCCTTTCCAGATGTGCAACCACGCTTCTCTCTCAGGCAGAGAGGATGCTAGGGCAAAGAGAATTTCGCTCCATGCGGGTTTCTTCCACCGTGCTGCGGAGACTAGCTCAGGCCATCAGCAGCAGCATCCCACAATCCCGACTCTCATTTCCCAACGAATGCTGTGCTGTCTGGAGGAGTTGCCTGTGCAAAGAGGCTTTGGCTGTATGCGGGTTTCTCCCACCATGAGACTTGGGCTCAGGCCAGCAGCAGCAGCATCCCGCAGAACCTTCCCTCATTTCTCAGCAAATAGAGAGGGGGACACCTGTCTTGCCACTCGCCTGCTCTTCCTGCCATGGCAGGCTCTCCTGCTTCACGACCGGTTCCCGACAACAAGGCAAAGGGCCCCTTCTCTTCACTTGGGCAGTGTGCTGTGCCTTCCTCAGACATGCTCCTGGGGAGCGCAGTGACAGACGTGTCCCTTTCCTTAAGGCTATTTCCAGAGGCACCACCAAGCTTCTCTCTTAGGCAGTGGGGATGTCAGGGCAAAGAGGATTTCGCCCCATGCGGGTTCATTACACCGTGCTGTGGAGACCTGCTCAGGCAAGCAGCAGCATCATCCCACAGACCGGATTCTGATTTCACAAAGAATGCTGTGCTTTCCAGAGGGGATGCCCGGGCAAAGAGGCTTTTGCTCTATGCGGGTTTCTCCCACCGTGCTGCCTATACTAGGCTAAGGCAAGAAGCAACATCAGCCCACTGAACCGACTCTGACTTCCCAGCGACTGCTATGCTTTCCCGGAGCTTTTCAGCTGGGCGCGATCTGCACTTCACTGTTGCTTCCTCAGCAAGGTTTTGGGCATTCGCTCTGTCGCGTCAGGGAAGAAGAGCTGCGAGAGAGCTGATGCCTCTTGGGCCATGCTTTCCCGGGCTCCATTGGTCGCGCCCTGGGTTCACACTGCCCGGCCAAACTGAGCAGACACAGCCACAACCCTGCAGCAACGTGTGTGGCCTAGGATGGCACTCTATGCCCACTACATTCCCCTGGCGTAAGCAAGGCTTTGCCTTTGGATCTGGCGTTCAGGTGGACCCGGGGACGAGACCAGTGCCTTCCCCACAGGAGAGGAGAGGCGACAGGATCTGTGCACTCTGCCCGTGTCCTGGGATTGGGAGCTGTGGGGGACTGTCCCCACTCCTTCCCCGACACACCCCCTGCCACCGCCAACGCTGCCGCATCTTGGAGGAAGACGGCATCTGACTGCCCGTTTCTCCAGGGAGCTGTTTCTGGGAGTTCCGTGTACGACGCCTGGTGGCAAGCCCAAGTCTGTCCTAGGGACAGGTGGCCAAGGAGATGCTGTCCCCTTGGCACCAGAGGCCCAGGACATGCCTGCCTTCTGCCCAGACTCCTTCCTCAGAGTGGAGGACGCGCGCCTGCCTAGCCGTCCCCTCGTGTCTTCTTGGCAGCCAGGCTTCCGTCTCTCTGCACAGGGAGCGGGTGACGCTTGTCTTGCCACCATCCCGCTGTTCCTCACAGGACAGGCTCTCCTGCTTCGCGACTGTTTCCCCACAACAAAGCCAAAGGCTCCTTCTCTTCTTCCGGGGCGGCGTGCTGTGGCTTCCCTAGATTGTTCCTGAGGAGCACGGTGACAGCCGTGTCCCTTTCCTTAAGGCCCTTTGCAGATGTGCAACCACGCTGCTCTCTGAGGCAGAGAGGATGCTAGGGCAAAGAGATTTCGCTCCATGCGGGTTTCTTCCAGCGGGCTGCGGAGACTAGCTCAGGCCAGCAGCAGCAGCATCCCACCATCCCACTCTGATTTCCCAACGAATGCTGTGCTGTCCCGGAGGAGTTGCCTGGGCAAAGAGGCTTTCGCTCTATGCGGGTTTCTCACACCGTGAGACTTGGGCTCAGGCCAGCAGCAGCAGCATCCCGCAGAACCTTCCCTCATTTCTCAGGAAATGGAGAGGGTGACACCTGTCCTGCCACCCGCTTCTGTTCCTGCCATAGCAGGTGCTCCTGCTTCACGACCGTTTTCCAACAAGGCCAAGGGCCCCTTCTCTTCACCTGGGCAGTGTGCTGTCCTTCCTGAGACATGCTCCTGGGGAGCGCAGGGACAGACGTGTCCCTTTCCTTAAGGCCCTTTCCAGATGTGCAACCACGCTTCTCTCTCAGGCAGAGAGGATGCTAGGGCAAAGAGAATTTCGCTCCATGCGGGTTTCTTCCACCGTGCTGCGGAGACTAGCTCAGGCCATCAGCAGCAGCATCCCACAATCCCGACTCTCATTTCCCAACGAATGCTGTGCTGTCTGGAGGAGTTGCCTGTGCAAAGAGGCTTTGGCTGTATGCGGGTTTCTCCCACCATGAGACTTGGGCTCAGGCCAGCAGCAGCAGCATCCCGCAGAACCTTCCCTCATTTCTCAGCAAATAGAGAGGGGGACACCTGTCTTGCCACTCGCCTGCTCTTCCTGCCATGGCAGGCTCTCCTGCTTCACGACCGGTTCCCGACAACAAGGCAAAGGGCCCCTTCTCTTCACTTGGGCAGTGTGCTGTGCCTTCCTCAGACATGCTCCTGGGGAGCGCAGTGACAGACGTGTCCCTTTCCTTAAGGCTATTTCCAGAGGCGCCACCAAGCTTCTCTCTTAGGCAGTGGGGATGTCAGGGCAAAGAGGATTTCGCCCCATGCGGGTTCATTACACCGTGCTGTGGAGACCTGCTCAGGCAAGCAGCAGCATCATCCCACAGACCGGATTCTGATTTCACAAAGAATGCTGTGCTTTCCAGAGGGGATGCCCGGGCAAAGAGGCTTTTGCTCTATGCGGGTTTCTCCCACCGTGCTGCCTATACTAGGCTAAGGCAAGAAGCAACATCAGCCCACTGAACCGACTCTGACTTCCCAGCGACTGCTATGCTTTCCCGGAGGTTTTCAGCTGGGCGCGATCTGCACTTCACTGTTGCTTCCTCAGCAAGGTTTTGGGCATTCGCTCTGTCGCGTCAGGGAAGAAGAGCTGCGAGAGAGCTGATGCCTCTTGGGCCATGCTTTCCCGGGCTCCATTGGTCGCGCCCTGGGTTCACACTGCCCGGCCAAACTGAGCAGACACAGCCACAACCCTGCAGCAACGTGTGTGGCCTAGGATGGCACTCTATGCCCACTACATTCCCCTGGCGTAAGCAAGGCTTTGCCTTTGGCTCTGGCGTTCAGGTGGACCCGGGGACGAGACCAGTGCCTTCCCCACAGGAGAGGAGAGGCGACAGGATCTGTGCACTCTGCCCGTGTCCTGGGATTGGGAGCTGTGGGGGACTGTCCCCACTCCTTCCCCGACACACCCCCTGCGACCGCCAACGCTGCCGCATCTTGGAGGAAGACGGCATCTGACTGCCCGTTTCTCCAGGGAGCTGTTTCTGGGAGTTCCGTGTACGACGCCTGGTGGCAAGCCCAAGTCTGTCCTAGGGACAGGTGGCCAAGGAGATGCTGTCCCCTTGGCACCAGAGGCCCAGGACATGCCTGCCTTCTGCCCAGACTCCTTCCTCAGAGTGGAGGACGCGCGCCTGCCTAGCCGTCCCCTCGTGTCTTCTTGACAGCCAGGCTTCCGTCTGTCTGCACAGGGAGCGGGTGACGCTTGTCTTGCCACCATTCCGCTGTTCCTCACAGGACAGGCTCTCCTGCTTCGCGACTGTTTCCCCACAACAAAGCCAAAGGCTCCTTCTCTTCTTCCGGGGCGCCGTGCTGTGGCTTCCCCAGATTGTTCCTGGGGAGCACGGTGACAGCCGTGTCCCTTTCCTTAAGGCCCTTTGCAGATGTGCAACCACGCTGCTCTCTGAGGCAGAGAGGATGCTAGGGCAAAGAGATTTCGCTCCATGCGGGTTTCTTCCAGCGGGCTGCGGAGACTAGCTCAGGCCAGCAGCAGCAGCATCCCACCATCCCACTCTGATTTCCCAACGAATGCTGTGCTGTCCCGGAGGAGTTGCCTGGGCAAAGAGGCTTTCGCTCTATGCGGGTTTCTCACACCGTGAGACTTGGGCTCAGGCCAGCAGCAGCAGCATCCCGCAGAACCTTCCCTCATTTCTCAGGAAATGGAGAGGGTGACACCTGTCTTGCCACCCGCTTCTGTTCCTGCCATGGCAGGTGCTCCTGCTTCACGACCGTTTCCCGACAAGGTAAAGGGCCCCTTCTCTTCACCTGGGCAGTGTGCTGTGCCTTCCTGAGACATGCTCCTGGGGAGCGCAGGGACAGACGTGTCCCTTTCCTTAAGGCCCTTTCCAGATGTGCAACCACGCTTCTCTCTCAGGCAGAGAGGATGCTAGGGCAAAGAGAATTTCGCTCCATGCGGGTTTCTTCCACCGTGCTGCGGAGACTAGCTCAGGCCATCAGCAGCAGCATCCCACAATCCCGACTCTCATTTCCCAACGAATGCTGTGCTGTCTGGAGGAGTTGCCTGTGCAAAGAGGCTTTGGCTGTATGCGGGTTTCTCCCACCATGAGACTTGGGCTCAGGCCAGCAGCAGCAGCATCCCGCAGAACCTTCCCTCATTTCTCAGCAAATAGAGAGGGGGACACCTGTCTTGCCACTCGCCTGCTCTTCCTGCCATGGCAGGCTCTCCTGCTTCACGACCGGTTCCCGACAACAAGGCAAAGGGCCCCTTCTCTTCACTTGGGCAGTGTGCTGTGCCTTCCTCAGACATGCTCCTGGGGAGCGCAGTGACAGACGTGTCCCTTTCCTTAAGGCTATTTCCAGAGGCACCACCAAGCTTCTCTCTTAGGCAGTGGGGATGTCAGGGCAAAGAGGATTTCGCCCCATGCGGGTTCATTACACCGTGCTGTGGAGACCTGCTCAGGCAAGCAGCAGCATCATCCCACAGAATGGATTCTGATTTCACAAAGAATGCTGTGCTTTCCAGAGGGGATGCCCGGGCAAAGAGGCTTTTGCTCTATGCGGGTTTCTCCCACCGTGCTGCCTATACTAGGCTAAGGCAAGAAGCAACATCAGCCCACTGAACCGACTCTGACTTCCCAGCGACTGCTATGCTTTCCCGGAGGTTTTCAGCTGGGCGCGATCTGCACTTCACTGTTGCTTCCTCAGCAAGGTTTTGGGCATTCGCTCTGTCGCGTCAGGGAAGAAGAGCTGCGAGAGAGCTGATGCCTCTTGGGCCATGCTTTCCCGGGCTCCATTGGTCGCGCCCTGTGTTCACACTGCCCGGCCAAACTGAGCAGACACAGCCACAACCCTGCAGCAACGTGTGTGGCCTAGGATGGCACTCTATGCCCACTACATTCCCCTGGCGTAAGCAAGGCTTTGCCTTTGGCTCTGGCGTTCAGGTGGACCCGGGGACGAGACCAGTGCCTTCCCCACAGGAGAGGAGAGGCGACAGGATCTGTGCACTCTGCCCGTGTCCTGGGATTGGGAGCTGTGGGGGACTGTCCCCACTCCTTCCCCGACACACCCCCTGCCACCGCCAACGCTGCCGCATCTTGGAGGAAGATGGCATCTGACTGCCCGTTTCTCCAGGGAGCTGTTTCTGGGAGTTCCGTGTACGACGCCTGGTGGCAAGCCCAAGTCTGTCCTAGGGACAGGTGGCCAAGGAGATGCTGTCCCCTTGGCACCAGAGGCCCAGACCATGCCTGCCTTCTGCCCAGACTCCTTCCTCAGAGTGGAGGACGCGCGCCTGCCTAGCCGTCCCCTCGTGTCTTCTTGGCAGCCAGGCTTCCGTCTGTCTGCACAGGGAGCGGGTGACGCTTGTCTTGCCACCATCCCGCTGTTCCTCACAGGACAGGCTCTCCTGCTTCGCGACTGTTTCCCCACAACAAAGCCAAAGGCTCCTTCTCTTCTTCCGGGGCGCCGTGCTGTGGCTTCCCCAGATTGTTCCTGGGGAGCACGGTGACAGCCGTGTCCCTTTCCTTAAGGCCCTTTGCAGATGTGCAACCACGCTGCTCTCTCAGGCAGAGAGGATGCTAGGGCAAAGAGATTTCGCTCCATGCGGGTTTCTTCCAGCGGGCTGCGGAGACTAGCTCAGGCCAGCAGCAGCAGCATCCCACCATCCCACTCTGATTTCCCAACGAATGCTGTGCTGTCCCGCAGGAGTTGCCTGGGCAAAGAGGCTTTCGCTCTATGCGGGTTTCTCACACCGTGAGACTTGGGCTCAGGCCAGCAGCAGCAGCATCCCGCAGAACCTTCCCTCATTTCTCAGGAAATGGAGAGGGTGACACCTGTCTTGCCACCCGCTTCTGTTCCTGCCATGGCAGGTGCTCCTGCTTCACGACCGTTTCCCGACAAGGCCAAGGGCCCCTTCTCTTCACCTGGGCAGTGTGCTGTGCCTTCCTGAGACATGCTCCTGGGGAGCGCAGGGACAGACGTGTCCCTTTCCTTAAGGCCCTTTCCAGATGTGCAACCACGCTTCTCTCTCAGGCAGAGAGGATGCTAGGGCAAAGAGAATTTCGCTCCATGCGGGTTTCTTCCACCGTGCTGCGGAGACTAGCTCAGGCCATCAGCAGCAGCATCCCACAATCCCGACTCTCATTTCCCAACGAATGCTGTGCTGTCTGGAGGAGTTGCCTGTGCAAAGAGGCTTTGGCTGTATGCGGGTTTCTCCCACCATGAGACTTGGGCTCAGGCCAGCAGCAGCAGCATCCCGCAGAACCTTCCCTCATTTCTCAGCAAATAGAGAGGGGGACACCTGTCTTGCCACTCGCCTGCTCTTCCTGCCATGGCAGGCTCTCCTGCTTCACGACCGGTTCCCGACAACAAGGCAAAGGGCCCCTTCTCTTCACTTGGGCAGTGTGCTGTGCCTTCCTCAGACATGCTCCTGGGGAGCGCAGTGACAGACGTGTCCCTTTCCTTAAGGCTATTTCCAGAGGCGCCACCAAGCTTCTCTCTTAGGCAGTGGGGATGTCAGGGCAAAGAGGATTTCGCCCCATGCGGGTTCATTACACCGTGCTGTGGAGACCTGCTCAGGCAAGCAGCAGCATCATCCCACAGACCGGATTCTGATTTCACAAAGAATGCTGTGCTTTCCAGAGGGGATGCCCGGGCAAAGAGGCTTTTGCTCTATGCGGGTTTCTCCCACCGTGCTGCCTATACAGGCTAAGGCAAGAAGCATCATCAGCCCACTGAACCGACTCTGACTTCCCAGCGACTGCTATGCTTTCCCGGAGGTTTTCAGCTGTGCGCGATCTGCACTTCACTGTTGCTTCCTCAGCAAGGTTTTGGGCATTTGCTCTGTCGCGTCAGGGAAGAAGAGCTGCGAGAGAGCTGATGCCTCTTGGGCCATGCTTTCCCGGGCTCCATTGGTCGCGCCCTGGGTTCACACTGCCCGGCCAAACTGAGCAGACACAGCCACAACCCTGCAGCAACGTGTGTGGCCTAGGATGGCACTCTATGCCCACTAACATCCCCTGGCGTAAGCAAGGCTTTGCCTTTGGCTCTGGCGTTCAGGTGGACCCGGGGACGAGACCAGTGCCTTCCCCACAGGAGAGGAGAGGCGACAGGATCTGTGCACTCTGCCCGTGTCCTGGGATTGGGAGCTGTGGGGGACTGTCCCCACTCCTTCCCCGACACACCCCCTGCCACCGCCAACGCTGCCACATCTTGGAGGAAGACGGCATCTGACTGCCCGTTTCTCCAGGGAGCTGTTTCTGGGAGTTCCGTGTACGACGCCTGGTGGCAAGCCCAAGTCTGTCCTAGGGACAGGTGGCCAAGGAGATGCTGTCCCCTTGGCACCAGAGGCCCAGGACATGCCTGCCTTCTGCCCAGACTCCTTCCTCAGAGTGGAGGACGCGCGCCTGCCTAGCCGTCCCCTCGTGTCTTCTTGGCAGCCAGGCTTCCGTCTGTCTGCACACGGAGCGGGTGACGCTTGTCTTGCCACCATCCCGCTGTTCCTCACAGGACAGGTTCACCTGCTTCGCGACTGTTTCCCCACAACAAAGCCAAAGGCTCCTTCTGTTCTTCCGGGGCGGCGGCTGTGGCTTCCCTAGATTGTTCCTGGGGAGCACGGTGACAGCCGTGTCCCTTTCCTTAAGGCCCTTTGCAGATGTGCAACCACGCTGCTCTCTCAGGCAGAGAGGATGCTAGGGCAAAGAGATTTCGCTCCATGCGGGTTTCTTCCAGCGGGCTGCGGAGACTAGCTCAGGCCAGCAGCAGCAGCATCCCACCATCCCACTCTGATTTCCCAACGAATGCTGTGCTGTCCCGGAGGAGTTGCCTGGGCAAAGAGGCTTTCGCTCCTTGCGGGTTTCTCACACCGTGAGACTTGGGCTCAGGCCAGCAGCAGCAGCATCCCGCAGAACCTTCCCTCATTTCTCAGGAAATGGAGAGGGTGACACCTGTCTTGCCACCCGCTTCTGTTCCTGCCATGGCAGGTGCTCCTGCTTCACGACCGTTTCCCGACAAGGCCAAGGGCCCCTTCTCTTCACCTGGGCAGTGTGCTGTGCCTTCCTGAGACATGCTCCTGGGGAGCGCAGGGACAGACGTGTCCCTTTCCTTAAGGCCCTTTCCAGATGTGCAACCACGCTTCTCTCTCAGGCAGAGAGGATGCTAGGGCAAAGAGAATTTCGCTCCATGCGGGTTTCTTCCACCGTGCTGCGGAGACTAGCTCAGGCCATCAGCAGCAGCATCCCACAATCCCGACTCTCATTTCCCAACGAATGCTGTGCTGTCTGGAGGAGTTGCCTGTGCAAAGAGGCTTTGGCTGTATGCGGGTTTCTCCCACCATGAGACTTGGGCTCAGGCCAGCAGCAGCAGCATCCCGCAGAACCTTCCCTCATTTCTCAGCAAATAGAGAGGGGGACACCTGTCTTGCCACTCGCCTGCTCTTCCTGCCATGGCAGGCTCTCCTGCTTCACGACCGGTTCCCGACAACAAGGCAAAGGGCCCCTTCTCTTCACTTGGGCAGTGTGCTGTGCCTTCCTCAGACATGCTCCTGGGGAGCGCAGTGACAGACGTGTCCCTTTCCTTAAGGCTATTTCCAGAGGCGCCACCAAGCTTCTCTCTTAGGCAGTGGGGATGTCAGGGCAAAGAGGATTTCGCCCCATGCGGGTTCATTACACCGTGCTGTGGAGACCTGCTCAGGCAAGCAGCAGCATCATCCCACAGACCGGATTCTGATTTCACAAAGAATGCTGTGCTTTCCAGAGGGGATGCCCGGGCAAAGAGGCTTTTGCTCTATGCGGGTTTCTCCCACCGTGCTGCCTATACTAGGCTAAGGCAAGAAGCAACATCAGCCCACTGAACCGACTCTGACTTCCCAGCGACTGCTATGCTTTCCCGGAGCTTTTCAGCTGGGCGCGATCTGCACTTCACTGTTGCTTCCTCAGCAAGGTTTTGGGCATTCGCTCTGTCGCGTCAGGGAAGAAGAGCTGCGAGAGAGCTGATGCCTCTTGGGCCATGCTTTCCCGGGCTCCATTGGTCGCGCCCTGGGTTCACACTGCCCGGCCAAACTGAGCAGACACAGCCACAACCCTGCAGCAACGTGTGTGGCCTAGGATGGCACTCTATGCCCACTACATTCCCCTGGCGTAAGCAAGGCTTTGCCTTTGGATCTGGCGTTCAGGTGGACCCGGGGACGAGACCAGTGCCTTCCCCACAGGAGAGGAGAGGCGACAGGATCTGTGCACTCTGCCCGTGTCCTGGGATTGGGAGCTGTGGGGGACTGTCCCCACTCCTTCCCCGACACACCCCCTGCCACCGCCAACGCTGCCGCATCTTGGAGGAAGACGGCATCTGACTGCCCGTTTCTCCAGGGAGCTGTTTCTGGGAGTTCCGTGTACGACGCCTGGTGGCAAGCCCAAGTCTGTCCTAGGGACAGGTGGCCAAGGAGATGCTGTCCCCTTGGCACCAGAGGCCCAGGACATGCCTGCCTTCTGCCCAGACTCCTTCCTCAGAGTGGAGGACGCGCGCCTGCCTAGCCGTCCCCTCGTGTCTTCTTGGCAGCCAGGCTTCCGTCTCTCTGCACAGGGAGCGGGTGACGCTTGTCTTGCCACCATCCCGCTGTTCCTCACAGGACAGGCTCTCCTGCTTCGCGACTGTTTCCCCACAACAAAGCCAAAGGCTCCTTCTCTTCTTCCGGGGCGGCGTGCTGTGGCTTCCCTAGATTGTTCCTGAGGAGCACGGTGACAGCCGTGTCCCTTTCCTTAAGGCCCTTTGCAGATGTGCAACCACGCTGCTCTCTGAGGCAGAGAGGATGCTAGGGCAAAGAGATTTCGCTCCATGCGGGTTTCTTCCAGCGGGCTGCGGAGACTAGCTCAGGCCAGCAGCAGCAGCATCCCACCATCCCACTCTGATTTCCCAACGAATGCTGTGCTGTCCCGGAGGAGTTGCCTGGGCAAAGAGGCTTTCGCTCTATGCGGGTTTCTCACACCGTGAGACTTGGGCTCAGGCCAGCAGCAGCAGCATCCCGCAGAACCTTCCCTCATTTCTCAGGAAATGGAGAGGGTGACACCTGTCCTGCCACCCGCTTCTGTTCCTGCCATAGCAGGTGCTCCTGCTTCACGACCGTTTTCCAACAAGGCCAAGGGCCCCTTCTCTTCACCTGGGCAGTGTGCTGTCCTTCCTGAGACATGCTCCTGGGGAGCGCAGGGACAGACGTGTCCCTTTCCTTAAGGCCCTTTCCAGATGTGCAACCACGCTTCTCTCTCAGGCAGAGAGGATGCTAGGGCAAAGAGAATTTCGCTCCATGCGGGTTTCTTCCACCGTGCTGCGGAGACTAGCTCAGGCCATCAGCAGCAGCATCCCACAATCCCGACTCTCATTTCCCAACGAATGCTGTGCTGTCTGGAGGAGTTGCCTGTGCAAAGAGGCTTTGGCTGTATGCGGGTTTCTCCCACCATGAGACTTGGGCTCAGGCCAGCAGCAGCAGCATCCCGCAGAACCTTCCCTCATTTCTCAGCAAATAGAGAGGGGGACACCTGTCTTGCCACTCGCCTGCTCTTCCTGCCATGGCAGGCTCTCCTGCTTCACGACCGGTTCCCGACAACAAGGCAAAGGGCCCCTTCTCTTCACTTGGGCAGTGTGCTGTGCCTTCCTCAGACATGCTCCTGGGGAGCGCAGTGACAGACGTGTCCCTTTCCTTAAGGCTATTTCCAGAGGCGCCACCAAGCTTCTCTCTTAGGCAGTGGGGATGTCAGGGCAAAGAGGATTTCGCCCCATGCGGGTTCATTACACCGTGCTGTGGAGACCTGCTCAGGCAAGCAGCAGCATCATCCCACAGACCGGATTCTGATTTCACAAAGAATGCTGTGCTTTCCAGAGGGGATGCCCGGGCAAAGAGGCTTTTGCTCTATGCGGGTTTCTCCCACCGTGCTGCCTATACTAGGCTAAGGCAAGAAGCAACATCAGCCCACTGAACCGACTCTGACTTCCCAGCGACTGCTATGCTTTCCCGGAGGTTTTCAGCTGGGCGCGATCTGCACTTCACTGTTGCTTCCTCAGCAAGGTTTTGGGCATTCGCTCTGTCGCGTCAGGGAAGAAGAGCTGCGAGAGAGCTGATGCCTCTTGGGCCATGCTTTCCCGGGCTCCATTGGTCGCGCCCTGGGTTCACACTGCCCGGCCAAACTGAGCAGACACAGCCACAACCCTGCAGCAACGTGTGTGGCCTAGGATGGCACTCTATGCCCACTACATTCCCCTGGCGTAAGCAAGGCTTTGCCTTTGGCTCTGGCGTTCAGGTGGACCCGGGGACGAGACCAGTGCCTTCCCCACAGGAGAGGAGAGGCGACAGGATCTGTGCACTCTGCCCGTGTCCTGGGATTGGGAGCTGTGGGGGACTGTCCCCACTCCTTCCCCGACACACCCCCTGCCACCGCCAACGCTGCCGCATCTTGGAGGAAGATGGCATCTGACTGCCCGTTTCTCCAGGGAGCTGTTTCTGGGAGTTCCGTGTACGACGCCTGGTGGCAAGCCCAAGTCTGTCCTAGGGACAGGTGGCCAAGGAGATGCTGTCCCCTTGGCACCAGAGGCCCAGGACATGCCTGCCTTCTGCCCAGACTCCTTCCTCAGAGTGGAGGACGCGCGCCTGCCTAGCCGTCCCCTCGTGTCTTCTTGGCAGCCAGGCTTCCGTCTGTCTGCACAGGGAGCGGGTGACGCTTGTCTTGCCACCATCCCGCTGTTCCTCACAGGACAGGCTCTCCTGCTTCGCGACTGTTTCCCCACAACAAAGCCAAAGGCTCCTTCTCTTCTTCCGGGGCGGCGTGCTGTGGCTTCCCTAGATTGTTCCTGAGGAGCACGGTGACAGACGTGTCCCTTTCCTTAAGGCCCTTTGCAGATGTGCAACCACGCTGCTCTCTGAGGCAGAGAGGATGCTAGGGCAAAGAGATTTCGCTCCATGCGGGTTTCTTCCAGCGGGCTGCGGAGACTAGCTCAGGCCAGCAGCAGCAGCATCCCACCATCCCACTCTGATTTCCCAACGAATGCTGTGCTGTCCCGGAGGAGTTGCCTGGGCAAAGAGGCTTTCGCTCTATGCGGGTTTCTCACACCGTGAGACTTGGGCTCAGGCCAGCAGCAGCAGCATCCCGCAGAACCTTCCCTCATTTCTCAGGAAATGGAGAGGGTGACACCTGTCCTGCCACCCGCTTCTGTTCCTGCCATGGCAGGTGCTCCTGCTTCACGACCGTTTCCCGACAAGGCCAAGGGCCCCTTCTCTTCACCTGGGCAGTGTGCTGTCCTTCCTGAGACATGCTCCTGGGGAGCGCAGGGACAGACGTGTCCCTTTCCTTAAGGCCCTTTCCAGATGTGCAACCACGCTTCTCTCTCAGGCAGAGAGGATGCTAGGGCAAAGAGAATTTCGCTCCATGCGGGTTTCTTCCACCGTGCTGCGGAGACTAGCTCAGGCCATCAGCAGCAGCATCCCACTATCCCGACTCTCATTTCCCAACGAATGCTGTGCTGTCTGGAGGAGTTGCCTGTGCAAAGAGGCTTTGGCTGTATGCGGGTTTCTCCCACCATGAGACTTGGGCTCAGGCCAGCAGCAGCAGCATCCCGCAGAACCTTCCCTCATTTCTCAGCAAATAGAGAGGGGGACACCTGTCTTGCCACTCGCCTGCTCTTCCTGCCATGGCAGGCTCTCCTGCTTCACGACCGGTTCCCGACAACAAGGCAAAGGGCCCCTTCTCTTCACTTGGGCAGTGTGCTGTGCCTTCCTCAGACATGCTCCTGGGGAGCGCAGTGACAGACGTGTCCCTTTCCTTAAGGCTATTTCCAGAGGCACCACCAAGCTTCTCTCTTAGGCAGTGGGGATGTCAGGGCAAAGAGGATTTCGCCCCATGCGGGTTCATTACACCGTGCTGTGGAGACCTGCTCAGGCAAGCAGCAGCATCATCCCACAGACCGGATTCTGATTTCACAAAGAATGCTGTGCTTTCCAGAGGGGATGCCCGGGCAAAGAGGCTTTTGCTCTATGCGGGTTTCTCCCACCGTGCTGCCTATACTAGGCTAAGGCAAGAAGCAACATCAGCCCACTGAACCGACTCTGACTTCCCAGCGACTGCTATGCTTTCCCGGAGGTTTTCAGCTGGGCGCGATCTGCACTTCACTGTTGCTTCCTCAGCAAGGTTTTGGGCATTCGCTCTGTCGCGTCAGGGAAGAAGAGCTGCGAGAGAGCTGATGCCTCTTGGGCCATGCTTTCCCGGGCTCCATTGGTCGCGCCCTGTGTTCACACTGCCCGGCCAAACTGAGCAGACACAGCCACAACCCTGCAGCAACGTGTGTGGCCTAGGATGGCACTCTATGCCCACTACATTCCCCTGGCGTAAGCAAGGCTTTGCCTTTGGCTCTGGCGTTCAGGTGGACCCGGGGACGAGACCAGTGCCTTCCCCACAGGAGAGGAGAGGCGACAGGATCTGTGCACTCTGCCCGTGTCCTGGGATTGGGAGCTGTGGGGGACTGTCCCCACTCCTTCCCCGACACACCCCCTGCCACCGCCAACGCTGCCGCATCTTGGAGGAAGATGGCATCTGACTGCCCGTTTCTCCAGGGAGCTGTTTCTGGGAGTTCCGTGTACGACGCCTGGTGGCAAGCCCAAGTCTGTCCTAGGGACAGGTGGCCAAGGAGATGCTGTCCCCTTGGCACCAGAGGCCCAGACCATGCCTGCCTTCTGCCCAGACTCCTTCCTCAGAGTGGAGGACGCGCGCCTGCCTAGCCGTCCCCTCGTGTCTTCTTGGCAGCCAGGCTTCCGTCTGTCTGCACAGGGAGCGGGTGACGCTTGTCTTGCCACCATCCCGCTGTTCCTCACAGGACAGGCTCTCCTGCTTCGCGACTGTTTCCCCACAACAAAGCCAAAGGCTCCTTCTCTTCTTCCGGGGCGCCGTGCTGTGGCTTCCCCAGATTGTTCCTGGGGAGCACGGTGACAGCCGTGTCCCTTTCCTTAAGGCCCTTTGCAGATGTGCAACCACGCTGCTCTCTCAGGCAGAGAGGATGCTAGGGCAAAGAGATTTCGCTCCATGCGGGTTTCTTCCAGCGGGCTGCGGAGACTAGCTCAGGCCAGCAGCAGCAGCATCCCACCATCCCACTCTGATTTCCCAACGAATGCTGTGCTGTCCCGCAGGAGTTGCCTGGGCAAAGAGGCTTTCGCTCTATGCGGGTTTCTCACACCGTGAGACTTGGGCTCAGGCCAGCAGCAGCAGCATCCCGCAGAACCTTCCCTCATTTCTCAGGAAATGGAGAGGGTGACACCTGTCTTGCCACCCGCTTCTGTTCCTGCCATGGCAGGTGCTCCTGCTTCACGACCGTTTCCCGACAAGGCCAAGGGCCCCTTCTCTTCACCTGGGCAGTGTGCTGTGCCTTCCTGAGACATGCTCCTGGGGAGCGCAGGGACAGACGTGTCCCTTTCCTTAAGGCCCTTTCCAGATGTGCAACCACGCTTCTCTCTCAGGCAGAGAGGATGCTAGGGCAAAGAGAATTTCGCTCCATGCGGGTTTCTTCCACCGTGCTGCGGAGACTAGCTCAGGCCATCAGCAGCAGCATCCCACAATCCCGACTCTCATTTCCCAACGAATGCTGTGCTGTCTGGAGGAGTTGCCTGTGCAAAGAGGCTTTGGCTGTATGCGGGTTTCTCCCACCATGAGACTTGGGCTCAGGCCAGCAGCAGCAGCATCCCGCAGAACCTTCCCTCATTTCTCAGCAAATAGAGAGGGGGACACCTGTCTTGCCACTCGCCTGCTCTTCCTGCCATGGCAGGCTCTCCTGCTTCACGACCGGTTCCCGACAACAAGGCAAAGGGCCCCTTCTCTTCACTTGGGCAGTGTGCTGTGCCTTCCTCAGACATGCTCCTGGGGAGCGCAGTGACAGACGTGTCCCTTTCCTTAAGGCTATTTCCAGAGGCGCCACCAAGCTTCTCTCTTAGGCAGTGGGGATGTCAGGGCAAAGAGGATTTCGCCCCATGCGGGTTCATTACACCGTGCTGTGGAGACCTGCTCAGGCAAGCAGCAGCATCATCCCACAGACCGGATTCTGATTTCACAAAGAATGCTGTGCTTTCCAGAGGGGATGCCCGGGCAAAGAGGCTTTTGCTCTATGCGGGTTTCTCCCACCGTGCTGCCTATACAGGCTAAGGCAAGAAGCATCATCAGCCCACTGAACCGACTCTGACTTCCCAGCGACTGCTATGCTTTCCCGGAGGTTTTCAGCTGTGCGCGATCTGCACTTCACTGTTGCTTCCTCAGCAAGGTTTTGGGCATTTGCTCTGTCGCGTCAGGGAAGAAGAGCTGCGAGAGAGCTGATGCCTCTTGGGCCATGCTTTCCCGGGCTCCATTGGTCGCGCCCTGGGTTCACACTGCCCGGCCAAACTGAGCAGACACAGCCACAACCCTGCAGCAACGTGTGTGGCCTAGGATGGCACTCTATGCCCACTAACATCCCCTGGCGTAAGCAAGGCTTTGCCTTTGGCTCTGGCGTTCAGGTGGACCCGGGGACGAGACCAGTGCCTTCCCCACAGGAGAGGAGAGGCGACAGGATCTGTGCACTCTGCCCGTGTCCTGGGATTGGGAGCTGTGGGGGACTGTCCCCACTCCTTCCCCGACACACCCCCTGCCACCGCCAACGCTGCCACATCTTGGAGGAAGACGGCATCTGACTGCCCGTTTCTCCAGGGAGCTGTTTCTGGGAGTTCCGTGTACGACGCCTGGTGGCAAGCCCAAGTCTGTCCTAGGGACAGGTGGCCAAGGAGATGCTGTCCCCTTGGCACCAGAGGCCCAGGACATGCCTGCCTTCTGCCCAGACTCCTTCCTCAGAGTGGAGGACGCGCGCCTGCCTAGCCGTCCCCTCGTGTCTTCTTGGCAGCCAGGCTTCCGTCTGTCTGCACACGGAGCGGGTGACGCTTGTCTTGCCACCATCCCGCTGTTCCTCACAGGACAGGTTCACCTGCTTCGCGACTGTTTCCCCACAACAAAGCCAAAGGCTCCTTCTGTTCTTCCGGGGCGGTGGCTGTGGCTTCCCTAGATTGTTCCTGGGGAGCACGGTGACAGCCGTGTCCCTTTCCTTAAGGCCCTTTGCAGATGTGCAACCACGCTGCTCTCTCAGGCAGAGAGGATGCTAGGGCAAAGAGATTTCGCTCCATGCGGGTTTCTTCCAGCGGGCTGCGGAGACTAGCTCAGGCCAGCAGCAGCAGCATCCCACCATCCCACTCTGATTTCCCAACGAATGCTGTGCTGTCCCGGAGGAGTTGCCTGGGCAAAGAGGCTTTCGCTCCTTGCGGGTTTCTCACACCGTGAGACTTGGGCTCAGGCCAGCAGCAGCAGCATCCCGCAGAACCTTCCCTCATTTCTCAGGAAATGGAGAGGGTGACACCTGTCTTGCCACCCGCTTCTGTTCCTGCCATGGCAGGTGCTCCTGCTTCACGACCGTTTCCCGACAAGGCCAAGGGCCCCTTCTCTTCACCTGGGCAGTGTGCTGTGCCTTCCTGAGACATGCTCCTGGGGAGCGCAGGGACAGACGTGTCCCTTTCCTTAAGGCCCTTTCCAGATGTGCAACCACGCTTCTCTCTCAGGCAGAGAGGATGCTAGGGCAAAGAGAATTTCGCTCCATGCGGGTTTCTTCCACCGTGCTGCGGAGACTAGCTCAGGCCATCAGCAGCAGCATCCCACAATCCCGACTCTCATTTCCCAACGAATGCTGTGCTGTCTGGAGGAGTTGCCTGTGCAAAGAGGCTTTGGCTGTATGCGGGTTTCTCCCACCATGAGACTTGGGCTCAGGCCAGCAGCAGCAGCATCCCGCAGAACCTTCCCTCATTTCTCAGCAAATAGAGAGGGGGACACCTGTCTTGCCACTCGCCTGCTCTTCCTGCCATGGCAGGCTCTCCTGCTTCACGACCGGTTCCCGACAACAAGGCAAAGGGCCCCTTCTCTTCACTTGGGCAGTGTGCTGTGCCTTCCTCAGACATGCTCCTGGGGAGCGCAGTGACAGACGTGTCCCTTTCCTTAAGGCTATTTCCAGAGGCGCCACCAAGCTTCTCTCTTAGGCAGTGGGGATGTCAGGGCAAAGAGGATTTCGCCCCATGCGGGTTCATTACACCGTGCTGTGGAGACCTGCTCAGGCAAGCAGCAGCATCATCCCACAGACCGGATTCTGATTTCACAAAGAATGCTGTGCTTTCCAGAGGGGATGCCCGGGCAAAGAGGCTTTTGCTCTATGCGGGTTTCTCCCACCGTGCTGCCTATACTAGGCTAAGGCAAGAAGCAACATCAGCCCACTGAACCGACTCTGACTTCCCAGCGACTGCTATGCTTTCCCGGAGGTTTTCAGCTGGGCGCGATCTGCACTTCACTGTTGCTTCCTCAGCAAGGTTTTGGGCATTCGCTCTGTCGCGTCAGGGAAGAAGAGCTGCGAGAGAGCTGATGCCTCTTGGGCCATGCTTTCCCGGGCTCCATTGGTCGCGCCCTGGGTTCACACTGCCCGGCCAAACTGAGCAGACACAGCCACAACCCTGCAGCAACGTGTGTGGCCTAGGATGGCACTCTATGCCCACTAACATCCCCTGGCGTAAGCAAGGCTTTGCCTTTGGCTCTGGCGTTCAAGTGGACCCGGGGACGAGACCAGTGCCTTCCCCACAGGAGAGGAGAGGCGACAGGATCTGTGCACTCTGCCCGTGTCCTGGGATTGGGAGCTGTGGGGGACTGTCCCCACCCCTTCCCCGACACACCCCCTGCCACCGCCAACGCTGCCGCATCTTGGAGGAAGATGGCATCTGACTGCCCGTTTCTCCAGGGAGCTGTTTCTGGGAGTTCCGTGTACGACGCCTGGTGGCAAGCCCAAGTCTGTCCTAGGGACAGGTGGCCAAGGAGATGCTGTCCCCTTGGCACCAGAGGCCCAGGACATGCCTGCCTTCTGCCCAGACTCCTTCCTCAGAGTGGAGGACGCGCGCCTGCCTAGCCGTCCCCTCGTGTCTTCTTGGCAGCCAGGCTTCCGTCTCTCTGCACAGGGAGCGGGTGACGCTTGTCTTGCCACCATCCCGCTGTTCCTCACAGGACAGGCTCTCCTGCTTCGCGACTGTTTCCCCACAACAAAGCCAAAGGCTCCTTCTCTTCTTCCGGGGCGGCGTGCTGTGGCTTCCCTAGATTTTTCCTGAGGAGCACGGTGACAGCCGTGTCCCTTTCCTTAAGGCCCTTTGCAGATGTGCAACCACGCTGCTCTCTGAGGCAGAGAGGATGCTAGGGCAAAGAGATTTCGCTCCATGCGGGTTTCTTCCAGCGGGCTGCGGAGACTAGCTCAGGCCAGCAGCAGCAGCATCCCACCATCCCACTCTGATTTCCCAACGAATGCTGTGCTGTCCCGGAGGAGTTGCCTGGGCAAAGAGGCTTTCGCTCTATGCGGGTTTCTCACACCGTGAGACTTGGGCTCAGGCCAGCAGCAGCAGCATCCCGCAGAACCTTCCCTCATTTCTCAGGAAATGGAGAGGGTGACACCTGTCCTGCCACCCGCTTCTGTTCCTGCCATGGCAGGTGCTCCTGCTTCACGACCGTTTCCCGACAAGGCCAAGGGCCCCTTCTCTTCACCTGGGCAGTGTGCTGTCCTTCCTGAGACATGCTCCTGGGGAGCGCAGGGACAGACGTGTCCCTTTCCTTAAGGCCCTTTCCAGATGTGCAACCACGCTTCTCTCTCAGGCAGAGAGGATGCTAGGGCAAAGAGAATTTCGCTCCATGCGGGTTTCTTCCACCGTGCTGCGGAGACTAGCTCAGGCCATCAGCAGCAGCATCCCACAATCCCGACTCTCATTTCCCAACGAATGCTGTGCTGTCTGGAGGAGTTGCCTGTGCAAAGAGGCTTTGGCTGTATGCGGGTTTCTCCCACCATGAGACTTGGGCTCAGGCCAGCAGCAGCAGCATCCCGCAGAACCTTCCCTCATTTCTCAGCAAATAGAGAGGGGGACACCTGTCTTGCCACTCGCCTGCTCTTCCTGCCATGGCAGGCTCTCCTGCTTCACGACCGGTTCCCGACAACAAGGCAAAGGGCCCCTTCTCTTCACTTGGGCAGTGTGCTGTGCCTTCCTCAGACATGCTCCTGGGGAGCGCAGTGACAGACGTGTCCCTTTCCTTAAGGCTATTTCCAGAGGCGCCACCAAGCTTCTCTCTTAGGCAGTGGGGATGTCAGGGCAAAGAGGATTTCGCCCCATGCGGGTTCATTACACCGTGCTGTGGAGACCTGCTCAGGCAAGCAGCAGCATCATCCCACAGACCGGATTCTGATTTCACAAAGAATGCTGTGCTTTCCAGAGGGGATGCCCGGGCAAAGAGGCTTTTGCTCTATGCGGGTTTCTCCCACCGTGCTGCCTATACTAGGCTAAGGCAAGAAGCAACATCAGCCCACTGAACCGACTCTGACTTCCCAGCGACTGCTATGCTTTCCCGGAGGTTTTCAGCTGGGCGCGATCTGCACTTCACTGTTGCTTCCTCAGCAAGGTTTTGGGCATTCGCTCTGTCGCGTCAGGGAAGAAGAGCTGCGAGAGAGCTGATGCCTCTTGGGCCATGCTTTCCCGGGCTCCATTGGTCGCGCCCTGGGTTCACACTGCCCGGCCAAACTGAGCAGACACAGCCACAACCCTGCAGCAACGTGTGTGGACTAGGATGGCACTCTATGCCCACTACATTCCCCTGTCGTAAGCAAGGCTTTGCCTTTGGCTCTGGCGTTCAGGTGGACCCGGGGACGAGACCAGTGCCTTCCCCACAGGAGAGGAGAGGCGACAGGATCTGTGCACTCTGCCCGTGTCCTGGGATTGGGAGCTGTGGGGGACTGTCCCCACTCCTTCCCCGACACACCCCCTGCCACCGCCAACGCTGCCGCATCTTGGAGGAAGACGGCATCTGACTGCCCGTTTCTCCAGGGAGCTGTTTCTGGGAGTTCCGTGTACGACGCCTGGTGGCAAGCCCAAGTCTGTCCTAGGGACAGGTGGCCAAGGAGATGCTGTCCCCTTGGCACCAGAGGCCCAGGACATGCCTGCCTTCTGCCCAGACTCCTTCCTCAGAGTGGAGGACGCGCGCCTGCCTAGCCGTCCCCTCGTGTCTTCTTGGCAGCCAGGCTTCCGTCTGTCTGCACAGGGAGCGGGTGACGCTTGTCTTGCCACCATCCCGCTGTTCCTCACAGGACAGGCTCTCCTGCTTCGCGACTGTTTCCCCACAACAAAGCCAAAGGCTCCTTCTCTTCTTCCGGGGCGGCGTGCTGTGGCTTCCCTAGATTGTTCCTGAGGAGCACGGTGACAGACGTGTCCCTTTCCTTAAGGCCCTTTGCAGATGTGCAACCACGCTGCTCTCTGAGGCAGAGAGGATGCTAGGGCAAAGAGATTTCGCTCCATGCGGGTTTCTTCCAGCGGGCTGCGGAGACTAGCTCAGGCCAGCAGCAGCAGCATCCCACCATCCCACTCTGATTTCCCAACGAATGCTGTGCTGTCCCGGAGGAGTTGCCTGGGCAAAGAGGCTTTCGCTCTATGCGGGTTTCTCACACCGTGAGACTTGGGCTCAGGCCAGCAGCAGCAGCATCCCGCAGAACCTTCCCTCATTTCTCAGGAAATGGAGAGGGTGACACCTGTCCTGCCACCCGCTTCTGTTCCTGCCATGGCAGGTGCTCCTGCTTCACGACCGTTTCCCGACAAGGCCAAGGGCCCCTTCTCTTCACCTGGGCAGTGTGCTGTCCTTCCTGAGACATGCTCCTGGGGAGCGCAGGGACAGACGTGTCCCTTTCCTTAAGGCCCTTTCCAGATGTGCAACCACGCTTCTCTCTCAGGCAGAGAGGATGCTAGGGCAAAGAGAATTTCGCTCCATGCGGGTTTCTTCCACCGTGCTGCGGAGACTAGCTCAGGCCATCAGCAGCAGCATCCCACTATCCCGACTCTCATTTCCCAACGAATGCTGTGCTGTCTGGAGGAGTTGCCTGTGCAAAGAGGCTTTGGCTGTATGCGGGTTTCTCCCACCATGAGACTTGGGCTCAGGCCAGCAGCAGCAGCATCCCGCAGAACCTTCCCTCATTTCTCAGCAAATAGAGAGGGGGACACCTGTCTTGCCACTCGCCTGCTCTTCCTGCCATGGCAGGCTCTCCTGCTTCACGACCGGTTCCCGACAACAAGGCAAAGGGCCCCTTCTCTTCACTTGGGCAGTGTGCTGTGCCTTCCTCAGACATGCTCCTGGGGAGCGCAGTGACAGACGTGTCCCTTTCCTTAAGGCTATTTCCAGAGGCACCACCAAGCTTCTCTCTTAGGCAGTGGGGATGTCAGGGCAAAGAGGATTTCGCCCCATGCGGGTTCATTACACCGTGCTGTGGAGACCTGCTCAGGCAAGCAGCAGCATCATCCCACAGACCGGATTCTGATTTCACAAAGAATGCTGTGCTTTCCAGAGGGGATGCCCGGGCAAAGAGGCTTTTGCTCTATGCGGGTTTCTCCCACCGTGCTGCCTATACTAGGCTAAGGCAAGAAGCAACATCAGCCCACTGAACCGACTCTGACTTCCCAGCGACTGCTATGCTTTCCCGGAGGTTTTCAGCTGGGCGCGATCTGCACTTCACTGTTGCTTCCTCAGCAAGGTTTTGGGCATTCGCTCTGTCGCGTCAGGGAAGAAGAGCTGCGAGAGAGCTGATGCCTCTTGGGCCATGCTTTCCCGGGCTCCATTGGTCGCGCCCTGGGTTCACACTGCCCGGCCAAACTGAGCAGACACAGCCACAACCCTGCAGCAACGTGTGTGGCCTAGGATGGCACTCTATGCCCACTACATTCCCCTGGCGTAAGCAAGGCTTTGCCTTTGGCTCTGGCGTTCAGGTGGACCCGGGGACGAGACCAGTGCCTTCCCCACAGGAGAGGAGAGGCGACAGGATCTGTGCACTCTGCCCGTGTCCTGGGATTGGGAGCTGTGGGGGACTGTCCCCACTCTTTCCCCGACACACCCCCTGCCACCGCCAACGCTGCCGCATCTTGGAGGAAGATGGCATCTGACTGCCCGTTTCTCCAGGGAGCTGTTTCTGGGAGTTCCGTGTACGACGCCTGGTGGCAAGCCCAAGTCTGTCCTAGGGACAGGTGGCCAAGGAGATGCTGTCCCCTTGGCACCAGAGGCCCAGGACATGCCTGCCCTCTCCAGACTCCTTCCTCAGAGTGGAGGACGCGCGCCTGCCTAGCCGTCCCCTCGTGTCTTCTTGGCAGCCAGGCTTCCGTCTGTCTGCACAGGGAGCGGGTGACGCTTGTCTTGCCACCATCCCGCTGTTCCTCACAGGACAGGCTCTCCTGCTTCGCGACTGTTTCCCCACAACAAAGCCAAAGGCTCCTTCTCTTCTTCCGGGGCGCCGTGCTGTGGCTTCCCCAGATTGTTCCTGGGGAGCACGGTGACAGCCGTGTCCCTTTCCTTAAGGCCCTTTGCAGATGTGCAACCACGCTGCTCTCTCAGGCAGAGAGGATGCTAGGGCAAAGAGATTTCGCTCCATGCGGGTTTCTTCCAGCGGGCTGCGGAGACTAGCTCAGGCCAGCAGCAGCAGCATCCCACCATCCCACTCTGATTTCCCAACGAATGCTGTGCTGTCCCGCAGGAGTTGCCTGGGCAAAGAGGCTTTCGCTCTATGCGGGTTTCTCACACCGTGAGACTTGGGCTCAGGCCAGCAGCAGCAGCATCCCGCAGAACCTTCCCTCATTTCTCAGGAAATGGAGAGGGTGACACCTGTCTTGCCACCCGCTTCTGTTCCTGCCATGGCAGGTGCTCCTGCTTCACGACCGTTTCCCGACAAGGCCAAGGGCCCCTTCTCTTCACCTGGGCAGTGTGCTGTGCCTTCCTGAGACATGCTCCTGGGGAGCGCAGGGACAGACGTGTCCCTTTCCTTAAGGCCCTTTCCAGATGTGCAACCACGCTTCTCTCTCAGGCAGAGAGGATGCTAGGGCAAAGAGAATTTCGCTCCATGCGGGTTTCTTCCACCGTGCTGCGGAGACTAGCTCAGGCCATCAGCAGCAGCATCCCACAATCCCGACTCTCATTTCCCAACGAATGCTGTGCTGTCTGGAGGAGTTGCCTGTGCAAAGAGGCTTTGGCTGTATGCGGGTTTCTCCCACCATGAGACTTGGGCTCAGGCCAGCAGCAGCAGCATCCCGCAGAACCTTCCCTCATTTCTCAGCAAATAGAGAGGGGGACACCTGTCTTGCCACTCGCCTGCTCTTCCTGCCATGGCAGGCTCTCCTGCTTCACGACCGGTTCCCGACAACAAGGCAAAGGGCCCCTTCTCTTCACTTGGGCAGTGTGCTGTGCCTTCCTCAGACATGCTCCTGGGGAGCGCAGTGACAGACGTGTCCCTTTCCTTAAGGCTATTTCCAGAGGCACCACCAAGCTTCTCTCTTAGGCAGTGGGGATGTCAGGGCAAAGAGGATTTCGCCCCATGCGGGTTCATTACACCGTGCTGTGGAGACCTGCTCAGGCAAGCAGCAGCATCATCCCACAGACCGGATTCTGATTTCACAAAGAATGCTGTGCTTTCCAGAGGGGATGCCCGGGCAAAGAGGCTTTTGCTCTATGCGGGTTTCTCCCACCGTGCTGCCTATACTAGGCTAAGGCAAGAAGCAACATCAGCCCACTGAACCGACTCTGACTTCCCAGCGACTGCTATGCTTTCCCGGAGGTTTTCAGCTGGGCGCGATCTGCACTTCACTGTTGCTTCCTCAGCAAGGTTTTGGGCATTCGCTCTGTCGCGTCAGGGAAGAAGAGCTGCGAGAGAGCTGATGCCTCTTGGGCCATGCTTTCCCGGGCTCCATTGGTCGCGCCCTGGGTTCACACTGCCCGGCCAAACTGAGCAGACACAGCCACAACCCTGCAGCAACGTGTGTGGCCTAGGATGGCACTCTATGCCCACTACATTCCCCTGGCGTAAGCAAGGCTTTGCCTTTGGCTCTGGCGTTCAGGTGGACCCGGGGACGAGACCAGTGCCTTCCCCACAGGAGAGGAGAGGCGACAGGATCTGTGCACTCTGCCCGTGTCCTGGGATTGGGAGCTGTGGGGGACTGTCCCCACTCCTTCCCCGACACACCCCGTGCCACCGCCAACGCTGCCGCATCTTGGAGGAAGACGGCATCTGACTGCCCGTTTCTCCAGGGAGCTGTTTCTGGGAGTTCCGTGTACGACGCCTGGTGGCAAGCCCAAGTCTGTCCTAGGGACAGGTGGCCAAGGAGATGCTGTCCCCTTGGCACCAGAGGCCCAGGACATGCCTGCCTTCTGCCCAGACTCCTTCCTCAGAGTGGAGGACGCGCGCCTGCCTAGCCGTCCCCTCGTGTCTTCTTGGCAGCCAGGCTTCCGTCTGTCTGCACAGGGAGCGGGTGACGCTTGTCTTGCCACCATCCCGCTGTTCCTCACAGGACAGGCTCTCCTGCTTCGCGACTGTTTCCCCACAACAAAGCCAAAGGCTCCTTCTCTTCTTCCGGGGCGCCGTGCTGTGGCTTCCCCAGATTGTTCCTGGGGAGCACGGTGACAGCCGTGTCCCTTTCCTTAAGGCCCTTTGCAGATGTGCAACCACGCTGCTCTCTCAGGCAGAGAGGATGCTAGGGCAAAGAGATTTCGCTCCATGCGGGTTTCTTCCAGCGGGCTGCGGAGACTAGCTCAGGCCAGCAGCAGCAGCATCCCACCATCCCACTCTGATTTCCCAACGAATGCTGTGCTGTCCCGCAGGAGTTGCCTGGGCAAAGAGGCTTTCGCTCTATGCGGGTTTCTCACACCGTGAGACTTGGGCTCAGGCCAGCAGCAGCAGCATCCCGCAGAACCTTCCCTCATTTCTCAGGAAATGGAGAGGGTGACACCTGTCTTGCCACCCGCTTCTGTTCCTGCCATGGCAGGTGCTCCTGCTTCACGACCGTTTCCCGACAAGGCCAAGGGCCCCTTCTCTTCACCTGGGCAGTGTGCTGTGCCTTCCTGAGACATGCTCCTGGGGAGTGCAGGGACAGACGTGTCCCTTTCCTTAAGGCCCTTTCCAGATGTGCAACCACGCTTCTCTCTCAGGCAGAGAGGATGCTAGGGCAAAGAGAATTTCGCTCCATGCGGGTTTCTTCCACCGTGCTGCGGAGACTAGCTCAGGCCATCAGCAGCAGCATCCCACAATCCCGACTCTCATTTCCCAACGAATGCTGTGCTGTCTGGAGGAGTTGCCTGTGCAAAGAGGCTTTGGCTGTATGCGGGTTTCTCCCACCATGAGACTTGGGCTCAGGCCAGCAGCAGCAGCATCCCGCAGAACCTTCCCTCATTTCTCAGCAAATAGAGAGGGGGACACCTGTCTTGCCACTCGCCTGCTCTTCCTGCCATGGCAGGCTCTCCTGCTTCACGACCGGTTCCGGACAACAAGGCAAAGGGCCCCTTCTCTTCACTTGGGCAGTGTGCTGTGCCTTCCTCAGACATGCTCCTGGGGAGCGCAGTGACAGACGTGTCCCTTTCCTTAAGGCTATTTCCAGAGGCACCACCAAGCTTCTCTCTTAGGCAGTGGGGATGTCAGGGCAAAGAGGATTTCGCCCCATGCGGGTTCATTACACCGTGCTGTGGAGACCTGCTCAGGCAAGCAGCAGCATCATCCCACAGACCGGATTCTGATTTCACAAAGAATGCTGTGCTTTCCAGAGGGGATGCCCGGGCAAAGAGGCTTTTGCTCTATGCGGGTTTCTCCCACCGTGCTGCCTATACTAGGCTAAGGCAAGAAGAAACATCAGCCCACTGAACCGACTCTGACTTCCCAGCGACTGCTATGCTTTCCCGGAGGTTTTCAGCTGGGCGCGATCTGCACTTCACTGTTCCTCAGCAAGGTTTTGGGCATTCGCTCTGTCGCGTCAGGGAAGAAGAGCTGCGAGAGAGCTGATGCCTCTTGGGCCATGCTTTCCCGGGCTCCATTGGTCGCGCCCTGGGTTCACACTGCCCGGCCAAACTGAGCAGACACAGCCACAACCCTGCAGCAACGTGTGTGGCCTAGGATGGCACTCTATGCCCACTACATTCCCCTGGCGTAAGCAAGGCTTTGCCTTTGGCTCTGGCGTTCAGGTGGACCCGGGGACGAGACCAGTGCCTTCCCCACAGGAGAGGAGAGGCGACAGGATCTGTGCACTCTGCCCGTGTCCTGGGATTGGGAGCTGTGGGGGACTGTCCCCACTCCTTCCCCGACACACCCCCTGCCACCGCCAACGCTGCCGCATCTTGGAGGAAGACGGCATCTGACTGCCCGTTTCTCCAGGGAGCTGTTTCTGGGAGTTCCGTGTACGACGCCTGGTGGCAAGCCCAAGTCTGTCCTAGGGACAGGTGGCCAAGGAGATGCTGTCCCCTTGGCACCAGAGGCCCAGGACATGCCTGCCTTCTGCCCAGACTCCTTCCTCAGAGTGGAGGACGCGCGCCTGCCTAGCCGTCCCCTCGTGTCTTCTTGGCAGCCAGGCTTCCGTCTCTCTGCACAGGGAGCGGGTGACGCTTGTCTTGCCACCATCCCGCTGTTCCTCACAGGACAGGCTCTCCTGCTTCGCGACTGTTTCCCCACAACAAAGCCAAAGGCTCCTTCTCTTCTTCCGGGGCGGCGTGCTGTGGCTTCCCTAGATTGTTCCTGAGGAGCACGGTGACAGCCGTGTCCCTTTCCTTAAGGCCCTTTGCAGATGTGCAACCACGCTGCTCTCTGAGGCAGAGAGGATGCTAGGGCAAAGAGATTTCGCTCCATGCGGGTTTCTTCCAGCGGGCTGCGGAGACTAGCTCAGGCCAGCAGCAGCAGCATCCCACCATCCCACTCTGATTTCCCAACGAATGCTGTGCTGTCCCGGAGGAGTTGCCTGGGCAAAGAGGCTTTCGCTCTATGCGGGTTTCTCACACCGTGAGACTTGGGCTCAGGCCAGCAGCAGCAGCATCCCGCAGAACCTTCCCTCATTTCTCAGGAAATGGAGAGGGTGACACCTGTCCTGCCACCCGCTTCTGTTCCTGCCATAGCAGGTGCTCCTGCTTCACGACCGTTTTCCAACAAGGCCAAGGGCCCCTTCTCTTCACCTGGGCAGTGTGCTGTCCTTCCTGAGACATGCTCCTGGGGAGCGCAGGGACAGACGTGTCCCTTTCCTTAAGGCCCTTTCCAGATGTGCAACCACGCTTCTCTCTCAGGCAGAGAGGATGCTAGGGCAAAGAGAATTTCGCTCCATGCGGGTTTCTTCCACCGTGCTGCGGAGACTAGCTCAGGCCATCAGCAGCAGCATCCCACAATCCCGACTCTCATTTCCCAACGAATGCTGTGCTGTCTGGAGGAGTTGCCTGTGCAAAGAGGCTTTGGCTGTATGCGGGTTTCTCCCACCATGAGACTTGGGCTCAGGCCAGCAGCAGCAGCATCCCGCAGAACCTTCCCTCATTTCTCAGCAAATAGAGAGGGGGACACCTGTCTTGCCACTCGCCTGCTCTTCCTGCCATGGCAGGCTCTCCTGCTTCACGACCGGTTCCCGACAACAAGGCAAAGGGCCCCTTCTCTTCACTTGGGCAGTGTGCTGTGCCTTCCTCAGACATGCTCCTGGGGAGCGCAGTGACAGACGTGTCCCTTTCCTTAAGGCTATTTCCAGAGGCGCCACCAAGCTTCTCTCTTAGGCAGTGGGGATGTCAGGGCAAAGAGGATTTCGCCCCATGCGGGTTCATTACACCGTGCTGTGGAGACCTGCTCAGGCAAGCAGCAGCATCATCCCACAGACCGGATTCTGATTTCACAAAGAATGCTGTGCTTTCCAGAGGGGATGCCCGGGCAAAGAGGCTTTTGCTCTATGCGGGTTTCTCCCACCGTGCTGCCTATACTAGGCTAAGGCAAGAAGCAACATCAGCCCACTGAACCGACTCTGACTTCCCAGCGACTGCTATGCTTTCCCGGAGGTTTTCAGCTGGGCGCGATCTGCACTTCACTGTTGCTTCCTCAGCAAGGTTTTGGGCATTCGCTCTGTCGCGTCAGGGAAGAAGAGCTGCGAGAGAGCTGATGCCTCTTGGGCCATGCTTTCCCGGGCTCCATTGGTCGCGCCCTGGGTTCACACTGCCCGGCCAAACTGAGCAGACACAGCCACAACCCTGCAGCAACGTGTGTGGCCTAGGATGGCACTCTATGCCCACTACATTCCCCTGGCGTAAGCAAGGCTTTGCCTTTGGCTCTGGCGTTCAGGTGGACCCGGGGACGAGACCAGTGCCTTCCCCACAGGAGAGGAGAGGCGACAGGATCTGTGCACTCTGCCCGTGTCCTGGGATTGGGAGCTGTGGGGGACTGTCCCCACTCCTTCCCCGACACACCCCCTGCCACCGCCAACGCTGCCGCATCTTGGAGGAAGACGGCATCTGACTGCCCGTTTCTCCAGGGAGCTGTTTCTGGGAGTTCCGTGTACGACGCCTGGTGGCAAGCCCAAGTCTGTCCTAGGGACAGGTGGCCAAGGAGATGCTGTCCCCTTGGCACCAGAGGCCCAGGACATGCCTGCCTTCTGCCCAGACTCCTTCCTCAGAGTGGAGGACGCGCGCCTGCCTAGCCGTCCCCTCGTGTCTTCTTGACAGCCATGCTTCCGTCTGTCTGCACAGGGAGCGGGTGACGCTTGTCTTGCCACCATTCCGCTGTTCCTCACAGGACAGGCTCTCCTGCTTCGCGACTGTTTCCCCACAACAAAGCCAAAGGCTCCTTCTCTTCTTCCGGGGCGCCGTGCTGTGGCTTCCCCAGATTGTTCCTGGGGAGCACGGTGACAGCCGTGTCCCTTTCCTTAAGGCCCTTTGCAGATGTGCAACCACGCTGCTCTCTGAGGCAGAGAGGATGCTAGGGCAAAGAGATTTCGCTCCATGCGGGTTTCTTCCAGCGGGCTGCGGAGACTAGCTCAGGCCAGCAGCAGCAGCATCCCACCATCCCACTCTGATTTCCCAACGAATGCTGTGCTGTCCCGGAGGAGTTGCCTGGGCAAAGAGGCTTTCGCTCTATGCGGGTTTCTCACACCGTGAGACTTGGGCTCAGGCCAGCAGCAGCAGCATCCCGCAGAACCTTCCCTCATTTCTCAGGAAATGGAGAGGGTGACACCTGTCTTGCCACCCGCTTCTGTTCCTGCCATGGCAGGTGCTCCTGCTTCACGACCGTTTCCCGACAAGGCCAAGGGCCCCTTCTCTTCACCTGGGCAGTGTGCTGTGCCTTCCTGAGACATGCTCCTGGGGAGCGCAGGGACAGACGTGTCCCTTTCCTTAAGGCCCTTTCCAGATGTGCAACCACGCTTCTCTCTCAGGCAGAGAGGATGCTAGGGCAAAGAGAATTTCGCTCCATGCGGGTTTCTTCCACCGTGCTGCGGAGACTAGCTCAGGCCATCAGCAGCAGCATCCCACAATCCCGACTCTCATTTCCCAACGAATGCTGTGCTGTCTGGAGGAGTTGCCTGTGCAAAGAGGCTTTGGCTGTATGCGGGTTTCTCCCACCATGAGACTTGGGCTCAGGCCAGCAGCAGCAGCATCCCGCAGAACCTTCCCTCATTTCTCAGCAAATAGAGAGGGGGACACCTGTCTTGCCACTCGCCTGCTCTTCCTGCCATGGCAGGCTCTCCTGCTTCACGACCGGTTCCCGACAACAAGGCAAAGGGCCCCTTCTCTTCACTTGGGCAGTGTGCTGTGCCTTCCTCAGACATGCTCCTGGGGAGCGCAGTGACAGACGTGTCCCTTTCCTTAAGGCTATTTCCAGAGGCACCACCAAGCTTCTCTCTTAGGCAGTGGGGATGTCAGGGCAAAGAGGATTTCGCCCCATGCGGGTTCATTACACCGTGCTGTGGAGACCTGCTCAGGCAAGCAGCAGCATCATCCCACAGACCGGATTCTGATTTCACAAAGAATGCTGTGCTTTCCAGAGGGGATGCCCGGGCAAAGAGGCTTTTGCTCTATGCGGGTTTCTCCCACCGTGCTGCCTATACTAGGCTAAGGCAAGAAGCAACATCAGCCCACTGAACCGACTCTGACTTCCCAGCGACTGCTATGCTTTCCCGGAGGTTTTCAGCTGGGCGCGATCTGCACTTCACTGTTGCTTCCTCAGCAAGGTTTTGGGCATTCGCTCTGTCGCGTCAGGGAAGAAGAGCTGCGAGAGAGCTGATGCCTCTTGGGCCATGCATTCCCGGGCTCCATTGGTCGCGCCCTGGGTTCACACTGCCCGGCCAAACTGAGCAGACACAGCCACAACCCTGCAGCAACGTGTGTGGCCTAGGATGGCACTCTATGCCCACTACATTCCCCTGGCGTAAGCAAGGCTTTGCCTTTGGCTCTGGCGTTCAGGTGGACCCGGGGACGAGACCAGTGCCTTCCCCACAGGAGAGGAGAGGCGACAGGATCTGTGCACTCTGCCCGTGTCCTGGGATTGGGAGCTGTGGGGGACTGTCCCCACTCTTTCCCCGACACACGCCCTGCCACCGCCAACGCTGCCGCATCTTGGAGGAAGATGGCATCTGACTGCCCGTTTCTCCAGGGAGCTGTTTCTGGGAGTTCCGTGTACGACGCCTGGTGGCAAGCCCAAGTCTGTCCTAGGGACAGGTGGCCAAGGAGATGCTGTCCCCTTGGCACCAGAGGCCCAGGACATGCCTGCCCTCTCCAGACTCCTTCCTCAGAGTGGAGGACGCGCGCCTGCCTAGCCGTCCCCTCGTGTCTTCTTGGCAGCCAGGCTTCCGTCTGTCTGCACAGGGAGCGGGTGACGCTTGTCTTGCCACCATCCCGCTGTTCCTCACAGGACAGGCTCTCCTGCTTCGCGACTGTTTCCCCACAACAAAGCCAAAGGCTCCTTCTCTTCTTCCGGGGCGCCGTGCTGTGGCTTCCCCAGATTGTTCCTGGGGAGCACGGTGACAGCCGTGTCCCTTTCCTTAAGGCCCTTTGCAGATGTGCAACCACGCTGCTCTCTCAGGCAGAGAGGATGCTAGGGCAAAGAGATTTCGCTCCATGCGGGTTTCTTCCAGCGGGCTGCGGAGACTAGCTCAGGCCAGCAGCAGCAGCATCCCACCATCCCACTCTGATTTCCCAACGAATGCTGTGCTGTCCCGCAGGAGTTGCCTGGGCAAAGAGGCTTTCGCTCTATGCGGGTTTCTCACACCGTGAGACTTGGGCTCAGGCCAGCAGCAGCAGCATCCCGCAGAACCTTCCCTCATTTCTCAGGAAATGGAGAGGGTGACACCTGTCTTGCCACCCGCTTCTGTTCCTGCCATGGCAGGTGCTCCTGCTTCACGACCGTTTCCCGACAAGGCCAAGGGCCCCTTCTCTTCACCTGGGCAGTGTGCTGTGCCTTCCTGAGACATGCTCCTGGGGAGCGCAGGGACAGATGTGTCCCTTTCCTTAAGGCCCTTTCCAGATGTGCAACCACGCTTCTCTCTCAGGCAGAGAGGATGCTAGGGCAAAGAGAATTTCGCTCCATGCGGGTTTCTTCCACCGTGCTGCGGAGACTAGCTCAGGCCATCAGCAGCAGCATCCCACAATCCCGACTCTCATTTCCCAACGAATGCTGTGCTGTCTGGAGGAGTTGCCTGTGCAAAGAGGCTTTGGCTGTATGCGGGTTTCTCCCACCATGAGACTTGGGCTCAGGCCAGCAGCAGCAGCATCCCGCAGAACCTTCCCTCATTTCTCAGCAAATAGAGAGGGGGACACCTGTCTTGCCACTCGCCTGCTCTTCCTGCCATGGCAGGCTCTCCTGCTTCACGACCGGTTCCCGACAACAAGGCAAAGGGCCCCTTCTCTTCACTTGGGCAGTGTGCTGTGCCTTCCTCAGACATGCTCCTGGGGAGCGCAGTGACAGACGTGTCCCTTTCCTTAAGGCTATTTCCAGAGGCACCACCAAGCTTCTCTCTTAGGCAGTGGGGATGTCAGGGCAAAGAGGATTTCGCCCCATGCGGGTTCATTACACCGTGCTGTGGAGACCTGCTCAGGCAAGCAGCAGCATCATCCCACAGACCGGATTCTGATTTCACAAAGAATGCTGTGCTTTCCAGAGGGGATGCCCGGGCAAAGAGGCTTTTGCTCTATGCGGGTTTCTCCCACCGTGCTGCCTATACTAGGCTAAGGCAAGAAGCAACATCAGCCCACTGAACCGACTCTGACTTCCCAGCGACTGCTATGCTTTCCCGGAGGTTTTCAGCTGGGCGCGATCTGCACTTCACTGTTGCTTCCTCAGCAAGGTTTTGGGCATTCGCTCTGTCGCGTCAGGGAAGAAGAGCTGCGAGAGAGCTGATGCCTCTTGGGCCATGCTTTCCCGGGCTCCATTGGTCGCGCCCTGGGTTCACACTGCCCGGCCAAACTGAGCAGACACAGCCACAACCCTGCAGCAACGTGTGTGGCCTAGGATGGCACTCTATGCCCACTACATTCCCCTGGCGTAAGCAAGGCTTTGCCTTTGGCTCTGGCGTTCAGGTGGACCCGGGGACGAGACCAGTGCCTTCCCCACAGGAGAGGAGAGGCGACAGGATCTGTGCACTCTGCCCGTGTCCTGGGATTGGGAGCTGTGGGGGACTGTCCGCACTCCTTCCCCGACACACCCCGTGCCACCGCCAACGCTGCCGCATCTTGGAGGAAGACGGCATCTGACTGCCCGTTTCTCCAGGGAGCTGTTTCTGGGAGTTCCGTGTACGACGCCTGGTGGCAAGCCCAAGTCTGTCCTAGGGACAGGTGGCCAAGGAGATGCTGTCCCCTTGGCACCAGAGGCCCAGGACATGCCTGCCCTCTCCAGACTCCTTCCTCAGAGTGGAGGACGCGCGCCTGCCTAGCCGTCCCCTCGTGTCTTCTTGGCAGCCAGGCTTCCGTCTGTCTGCACAGGGAGCGGGTGACGCTTGTCTTGCCACCATCCCGCTGTTCCTCACAGGACAGGCTCTCCTGCTTCGCGACTGTTTCCCCACAACAAAGCCAAAGGCTCCTTCTCTTCTTCCGGGGCGCCGTGCTGTGGCTTCCCCAGATTGTTCCTGGGGAGCACGGTGACAGCCGTGTCCCTTTCCTTAAGGCCCTTTGCAGATGTGCAACCACGCTGCTCTCTCAGGCAGAGAGGATGCTAGGGCAAAGAGATTTCGCTCCATGCGGGTTTCTTCCAGCGGGCTGCGGAGACTAGCTCAGGCCAGCAGCAGCAGCATCCCACCATCCCACTCTGATTTCCCAACGAATGCTGTGCTGTCCCGCAGGAGTTGCCTGGGCAAAGAGGCTTTCGCTCTATGCGGGTTTCTCACACCGTGAGACTTGGGCTCAGGCCAGCAGCAGCAGCATCCCGCAGAACCTTCCCTCATTTCTCAGGAAATGGAGAGGGTGACACCTGTCTTGCCACCCGCTTCTGTTCCTGCCATGGCAGGTGCTCCTGCTTCACGACCGTTTCCCGACAAGGCCAAGGGCCCCTTCTCTTCACCTGGGCAGTGTGCTGTGCCTTCCTGAGACATGCTCCTGGGGAGCGCAGGGACAGACGTGTCCCTTTCCTTAAGGCCCTTTCCAGATGTGCAACCACGCTTCTCTCTCAGGCAGAGAGGATGCTAGGGCAAAGAGAATTTCGCTCCATGCGGGTTTCTTCCACCGTGCTGCGGAGACTAGCTCAGGCCATCAGCAGCAGCATCCCACAATCCCGACTCTCATTTCCCAACGAATGCTGTGCTGTCTGGAGGAGTTGCCTGTGCAAAGAGGCTTTGGCTGTATGCGGGTTTCTCCCACCATGAGACTTGGGCTCAGGCCAGCAGCAGCAGCATCCCGCAGAACCTTCCCTCATTTCTCAGCAAATAGAGAGGGGGACACCTGTCTTGCCACTCGCCTGCTCTTCCTGCCATGGCAGGCTCTCCTGCTTCACGACCGGTTCCCGACAACAAGGCAAAGGGCCCCTTCTCTTCACTTGGGCAGTGTGCTGTGCCTTCCTCAGACATGCTCCTGGGGAGCGCAGTGACAGACGTGTCCCTTTCCTTAAGGCTATTTCCAGAGGCACCACCAAGCTTCTCTCTTAGGCAGTGGGGATGTCAGGGCAAAGAGGATTTCGCCCCATGCGGGTTCATTACACCGTGCTGTGGAGACCTGCTCAGGCAAGCAGCAGCATCATCCCACAGACCGGATTCTGATTTCACAAAGAATGCTGTGCTTTCCAGAGGGGATGCCCGGGCAAAGAGGCTTTTGCTCTATGCGGGTTTCTCCCACCGTGCTGCCTATACTAGGCTAAGGCAAGAAGAAACATCAGCCCACTGAACCGACTCTGACTTCCCAGCGACTGCTATGCTTTCCCGGAGGTTTTCAGCTGGGCGCGATCTGCACTTCACTGTTCCTCAGCAAGGTTTGGGCATTCGCTCTGTCGCGTCAGGGAAGAAGAGCTGCGAGAGAGCTGATGCCTCTTGGGCCATGCTTTCCCGGGCTCCATTGGTCGCGCCCTGGGTTCACACTGCCCGGCCAAACTGAGCAGACACAGCCACAACCCTGCAGCAACGTGTGTGGCCTAGGATGGCACTCTATGCCCACTACATTCCCCTGGCGTAAGCAAGGCTTTGCCTTTGGCTCTGGCGTTCAGGTGGACCCGGGGACGAGACCAGTGCCTTCCCCACAGGAGAGGAGAGGCGACAGGATCTGTGCACTCTGCCCGTGTCCTGGGATTGGGAGCTGTGGGGACTGTCCCCACTCCTTCCCCGACACACCCCCTGCCACCGCCAACGCTGCCGCATCTTGGAGGAAGACGGCATCTGACTGCCCGTTTCTCCAGGGAGCTGTTTCTGGGAGTTCCGTGTACGACGCCTGGTGGCAAGCCCAAGTCTGTCCTAGGGACAGGTGGCCAAGGAGATGCTGTCCCCTTGGCACCAGAGGCCCAGGACATGCCTGCCTTCTGCCCAGACTCCTTCCTCAGAGTGGAGGACGCGCGCCTGCCTAGCCGTCCCCTCGTGTCTTCTTGGCAGCCAGGCTTCCGTCTCTCTGCACAGGGAGCGGGTGACGCTTGTCTTGCCACCATCCCGCTGTTCCTCACAGGACAGGCTCTCCTGCTTCGCGACTGTTTCCCCACAACAAAGCCAAAGGCTCCTTCTCTTCTTCCGGGGCGGCGTGCTGTGGCTTCCCTAGATTGTTCCTGAGGAGCACGGTGACAGCCGTGTCCCTTTCCTTAAGGCCCTTTGCAGATGTGCAACCACGCTGCTCTCTCAGGCAGAGAGGATGCTAGGGCAAAGAGATTTCGCTCCATGCGGGTTTCTTCCAGCGGGCTGCGGAGACTAGCTCAGGCCAGCAGCAGCAGCATCCCACCATCCCACTCTGATTTCCCAACGAATGCTGTGCTGTCCCGGAGGAGTTGCCTGGGCAAAGAGGCTTTCGCTCTATGCGGGTTTCTCACACCGTGAGACTTGGGCTCAGGCCAGCAGCAGCAGCATCCCGCAGAACCTTCCCTCATTTCTCAGGAAATGGAGAGGGTGACACCTGTCCTGCCACCCGCTTCTGTTCCTGCCATAGCAGGTGCTCCTGCTTCACGACCGTTTTCCAACAAGGCCAAGGGCCCCTTCTCTTCACCTGGGCAGTGTGCTGTCCTTCCTGAGACATGCTCCTGGGGAGCGCAGGGACAGACGTGTCCCTTTCCTTAAGGCCCTTTCCAGATGTGCAACCACGCTTCTCTCTCAGGCAGAGAGGATGCTAGGGCAAAGAGAATTTCGCTCCATGCGGGTTTCTTCCACCGTGCTGCGGAGACTAGCTCAGGCCATCAGCAGCAGCATCCCACAATCCCGACTCTCATTTCCCAACGAATGCTGTGCTGTCTGGAGGAGTTGCCTGTGCAAAGAGGCTTTGGCTGTATGCGGGTTTCTCCCACCATGAGACTTGGGCTCAGGCCAGCAGCAGCAGCATCCCGCAGAACCTTCCCTCATTTCTCAGCAAATAGAGAGGGGGACACCTGTCTTGCCACTCGCCTGCTCTTCCTGCCATGGCAGGCTCTCCTGCTTCACGACCGGTTCCCGACAACAAGGCAAAGGGCCCCTTCTCTTCACTTGGGCAGTGTGCTGTGCCTTCCTCAGACATGCTCCTGGGGAGCGCAGTGACAGACGTGTCCCTTTCCTTAAGGCTATTTCCAGAGGCGCCACCAAGCTTCTCTCTTAGGCAGTGGGGATGTCAGGGCAAAGAGGATTTCGCCCCATGCGGGTTCATTACACCGTGCTGTGGAGACCTGCTCAGGCAAGCAGCAGCATCATCCCACAGACCGGATTCTGATTTCACAAAGAATGCTGTGCTTTCCAGAGGGGATGCCCGGGCAAAGAGGCTTTTGCTCTATGCGGGTTTCTCCCACCGTGCTGCCTATACTAGGCTAAGGCAAGAAGCAACATCAGCCCACTGAACCGACTCTGACTTCCCAGCGACTGCTATGCTTTCCCGGAGGTTTTCAGCTGGGCGCGATCTGCACTTCACTGTTGCTTCCTCAGCAAGGTTTTGGGCATTCGCTCTGTCGCGTCAGGGAAGAAGAGCTGCGAGAGAGCTGATGCCTCTTGGGCCATGCTTTCCCGGGCTCCATTGGTCGCGCCCTGGGTTCACACTGCCCGGCCAAACTGAGCAGACACAGCCACAACCCTGCAGCAACGTGTGTGGCCTAGGATGGCACTCTATGCCCACTACATTCCCCTGGCGTAAGCAAGGCTTTGCCTTTGGCTCTGGCGTTCAGGTGGACCCGGGGACGAGACCAGTGCCTTCCCCACAGGAGAGGAGAGGCGACAGGATCTGTGCACTCTGCCCGTGTCCTGGGATTGGGAGCTGTGGGGGACTGTCCGCACTCCTTCCCCGACACACCCCGTGCCACCGCCAACGCTGCCGCATCTTGGAGGAAGACGGCATCTGACTGCCCGTTTCTCCAGGGAGCTGTTTCTGGGAGTTCCGTGTACGACGCCTGGTGGCAAGCCCAAGTCTGTCCTAGGGACAGGTGGCCAAGGAGATGCTGTCCCCTTGGCACCAGAGGCCCAGGACATGCCTGCCCTCTCCAGACTCCTTCCTCAGAGTGGAGGACGCGCGCCTGCCTAGCCGTCCCCTCGTGTCTTCTTGGCAGCCAGGCTTCCGTCTGTCTGCACAGGGAGCGGGTGACGCTTGTCTTGCCACCATCCCGCTGTTCCTCACAGGACAGGCTCTCCTGCTTCGCGACTGTTTCCCCACAACAAAGCCAAAGGCTCCTTCTCTTCTTCCGGGGCGCCGTGCTGTGGCTTCCCCAGATTGTTCCTGGGGAGCACGGTGACAGCCGTGTCCCTTTCCTTAAGGCCCTTTGCAGATGTGCAACCACGCTGCTCTCTCAGGCAGAGAGGATGCTAGGGCAAAGAGATTTCGCTCCATGCGGGTTTCTTCCAGCGGGCTGCGGAGACTAGCTCAGGCCAGCAGCAGCAGCATCCCACCATCCCACTCTGATTTCCCAACGAATGCTGTGCTGTCCCGCAGGAGTTGCCTGGGCAAAGAGGCTTTCGCTCTATGCGGGTTTCTCACACCGTGAGACTTGGGCTCAGGCCAGCAGCAGCAGCATCCCGCAGAACCTTCCCTCATTTCTCAGGAAATGGAGAGGGTGACACCTGTCTTGCCACCCGCTTCTGTTCCTGCCATGGCAGGTGCTCCTGCTTCACGACCGTTTCCCGACAAGGCCAAGGGCCCCTTCTCTTCACCTGGGCAGTGTGCTGTGCCTTCCTGAGACATGCTCCTGGGGAGCGCAGGGACAGACGTGTCCCTTTCCTTAAGGCCCTTTCCAGATGTGCAACCACGCTTCTCTCTCAGGCAGAGAGGATGCTAGGGCAAAGAGAATTTCGCTCCATGCGGGTTTCTTCCACCGTGCTGCGGAGACTAGCTCAGGCCATCAGCAGCAGCATCCCACAATCCCGACTCTCATTTCCCAACGAATGCTGTGCTGTCTGGAGGAGTTGCCTGTGCAAAGAGGCTTTGGCTGTATGCGGGTTTCTCCCACCATGAGACTTGGGCTCAGGCCAGCAGCAGCAGCATCCCGCAGAACCTTCCCTCATTTCTCAGCAAATAGAGAGGGGGACACCTGTCTTGCCACTCGCCTGCTCTTCCTGCCATGGCAGGCTCTCCTGCTTCACGACCGGTTCCCGACAACAAGGCAAAGGGCCCCTTCTCTTCACTTGGGCAGTGTGCTGTGCCTTCCTCAGACATGCTCCTGGGGAGCGCAGTGACAGACGTGTCCCTTTCCTTAAGGCTATTTCCAGAGGCACCACCAAGCTTCTCTCTTAGGCAGTGGGGATGTCAGGGCAAAGAGGATTTCGCCCCATGCGGGTTCATTACACCGTGCTGTGGAGACCTGCTCAGGCAAGCAGCAGCATCATCCCACAGACCGGATTCTGATTTCACAAAGAATGCTGTGCTTTCCAGAGGGGATGCCCGGGCAAAGAGGCTTTTGCTCTATGCGGGTTTCTCCCACCGTGCTGCCTATACTAGGCTAAGGCAAGAAGAAACATCAGCCCACTGAACCGACTCTGACTTCCCAGCGACTGCTATGCTTTCCCGGAGGTTTTCAGCTGGGCGCGATCTGCACTTCACTGTTCCTCAGCAAGGTTTGGGCATTCGCTCTGTCGCGTCAGGGAAGAAGAGCTGCGAGAGAGCTGATGCCTCTTGGGCCATGCTTTCCCGGGCTCCATTGGTCGCGCCCTGGGTTCACACTGCCCGGCCAAACTGAGCAGACACAGCCACAACCCTGCAGCAACGTGTGTGGCCTAGGATGGCACTCTATGCCCACTACATTCCCCTGGCGTAAGCAAGGCTTTGCCTTTGGCTCTGGCGTTCAGGTGGACCCGGGGACGAGACCAGTGCCTTCCCCACAGGAGAGGAGAGGCGACAGGATCTGTGCACTCTGCCCGTGTCCTGGGATTGGGAGCTGTGGGGACTGTCCCCACTCCTTCCCCGACACACCCCCTGCCACCGCCAACGCTGCCGCATCTTGGAGGAAGACGGCATCTGACTGCCCGTTTCTCCAGGGAGCTGTTTCTGGGAGTTCCGTGTACGACGCCTGGTGGCAAGCCCAAGTCTGTCCTAGGGACAGGTGGCCAAGGAGATGCTGTCCCCTTGGCACCAGAGGCCCAGGACATGCCTGCCTTCTGCCCAGACTCCTTCCTCAGAGTGGAGGACGCGCGCCTGCCTAGCCGTCCCCTCGTGTCTTCTTGGCAGCCAGGCTTCCGTCTCTCTGCACAGGGAGCGGGTGACGCTTGTCTTGCCACCATCCCGCTGTTCCTCACAGGACAGGCTCTCCTGCTTCGCGACTGTTTCCCCACAACAAAGCCAAAGGCTCCTTCTCTTCTTCCGGGGCGGCGTGCTGTGGCTTCCCTAGATTGTTCCTGAGGAGCACGGTGACAGCCGTGTCCCTTTCCTTAAGGCCCTTTGCAGATGTGCAACCACGCTGCTCTCTCAGGCAGAGAGGATGCTAGGGCAAAGAGATTTCGCTCCATGCGGGTTTCTTCCAGCGGGCTGCGGAGACTAGCTCAGGCCAGCAGCAGCAGCATCCCACCATCCCACTCTGATTTCCCAACGAATGCTGTGCTGTCCCGGAGGAGTTGCCTGGGCAAAGAGGCTTTCGCTCTATGCGGGTTTCTCACACCGTGAGACTTGGGCTCAGGCCAGCAGCAGCAGCATCCCGCAGAACCTTCCCTCATTTCTCAGGAAATGGAGAGGGTGACACCTGTCCTGCCACCCGCTTCTGTTCCTGCCATAGCAGGTGCTCCTGCTTCACGACCGTTTTCCAACAAGGCCAAGGGCCCCTTCTCTTCACCTGGGCAGTGTGCTGTCCTTCCTGAGACATGCTCCTGGGGAGCGCAGGGACAGACGTGTCCCTTTCCTTAAGGCCCTTTCCAGATGTGCAACCACGCTTCTCTCTCAGGCAGAGAGGATGCTAGGGCAAAGAGAATTTCGCTCCATGCGGGTTTCTTCCACCGTGCTGCGGAGACTAGCTCAGGCCATCAGCAGCAGCATCCCACAATCCCGACTCTCATTTCCCAACGAATGCTGTGCTGTCTGGAGGAGTTGCCTGTGCAAAGAGGCTTTGGCTGTATGCGGGTTTCTCCCACCATGAGACTTGGGCTCAGGCCAGCAGCAGCAGCATCCCGCAGAACCTTCCCTCATTTCTCAGCAAATAGAGAGGGGGACACCTGTCTTGCCACTCGCCTGCTCTTCCTGCCATGGCAGGCTCTCCTGCTTCACGACCGGTTCCCGACAACAAGGCAAAGGGCCCCTTCTCTTCACTTGGGCAGTGTGCTGTGCCTTCCTCAGACATGCTCCTGGGGAGCGCAGTGACAGACGTGTCCCTTTCCTTAAGGCTATTTCCAGAGGCGCCACCAAGCTTCTCTCTTAGGCAGTGGGGATGTCAGGGCAAAGAGGATTTCGCCCCATGCGGGTTCATTACACCGTGCTGTGGAGACCTGCTCAGGCAAGCAGCAGCATCATCCCACAGACCGGATTCTGATTTCACAAAGAATGCTGTGCTTTCCAGAGGGGATGCCCGGGCAAAGAGGCTTTTGCTCTATGCGGGTTTCTCCCACCGTGCTGCCTATACTAGGCTAAGGCAAGAAGCAACATCAGCCCACTGAACCGACTCTGACTTCCCAGCGACTGCTATGCTTTCCCGGAGGTTTTCAGCTGGGCGCGATCTGCACTTCACTGTTGCTTCCTCAGCAAGGTTTTGGGCATTCGCTCTGTCGCGTCAGGGAAGAAGAGCTGCGAGAGAGCTGATGCCTCTTGGGCCATGCTTTCCCGGGCTCCATTGGTCGCGCCCTGGGTTCACACTGCCCGGCCAAACTGAGCAGACACAGCCACAACCCTGCAGCAACGTGTGTGGCCTAGGATGGCACTCTATGCCCACTACATTCCCCTGGCGTAAGCAAGGCTTTGCCTTTGGCTCTGGCGTTCAGGTGGACCCGGGGACGAGACCAGTGCCTTCCCCACAGGAGAGGAGAGGCGACAGGATCTGTGCACTCTGCCCGTGTCCTGGGATTGGGAGCTGTGGGGGACTGTCCCCACTCCTTCCCCGACACACCCCCTGCCACCGCCAACGCTGCCGCATCTTGGAGGAAGACGGCATCTGACTGCCCGTTTCTCCAGGGAGCTGTTTCTGGGAGTTCCGTGTACGACGCCTGGTGGCAAGCCCAAGTCTGTCCTAGGGACAGGTGGCCAAGGAGATGCTGTCCCCTTGGCACCAGAGGCCCAGGACATGCCTGCCTTCTGCCCAGACTCCTTCCTCAGAGTGGAGGACGCGCGCCTGCCTAGCCGTCCCCTCGTGTCTTCTTGACAGCCATGCTTCCGTCTGTCTGCACAGGGAGCGGGTGACGCTTGTCTTGCCACCATTCCGCTGTTCCTCACAGGACAGGCTCTCCTGCTTCGCGACTGTTTCCCCACAACAAAGCCAAAGGCTCCTTCTCTTCTTCCGGGGCGCCGTGCTGTGGCTTCCCCAGATTGTTCCTGGGGAGCACGGTGATAGCCGTGTCCCTTTCCTTAAGGCCCTTTGCAGATGTGCAACCACGCTGCTCTCTGAGGCAGAGAGGATGCTAGGGCAAAGAGATTTCGCTCCATGCGGGTTTCTTCCAGCGGGCTGCGGAGACTAGCTCAGGCCAGCAGCAGCAGCATCCCACCATCCCACTCTGATTTCCCAACGAATGCTGTGCTGTCCCGGAGGAGTTGCCTGGGCAAAGAGGCTTTCGCTCTATGCGGGTTTCTCACACCGTGAGACTTGGGCTCAGGCCAGCAGCAGCAGCATCCCGCAGAACCTTCCCTCATTTCTCAGGAAATGGAGAGGGTGACACCTGTCTTGCCACCCGCTTCTGTTCCTGCCATGGCAGGTGCTCCTGCTTCACGACCGTTTCCCGACAAGGTAAAGGGCCCCTTCTCTTCACCTGGGCAGTGTGCTGTGCCTTCCTGAGACATGCTCCTGGGGAGCGCAGGGACAGACGTGTTCCTTTCCTTAAGGCCCTTTCCAGATGTGCAACCACGCTTCTCTCTCAGGCAGAGAGGATGCTAGGGCAAAGAGAATTTCGCTCCATGCGGGTTTCTTCCACCGTGCTGCGGAGACTAGCTCAGGCCATCAGCAGCAGCATCCCACTATCCCGACTCTCATTTCCCAACGAATGCTGTGCTGTCTGGAGGAGTTGCCTGTGCAAAGAGGCTTTGGCTGTATGCGGGTTTCTCCCACCATGAGACTTGGGCTCAGGCCAGCAGCAGCAGCATCCCGCAGAACCTTCCCTCATTTCTCAGCAAATAGAGAGGGGGACACCTGTCTTGCCACTCGCCTGCTCTTCCTGCCATGGCAGGCTCTCCTGCTTCACGACCGGTTCCCGACAACAAGGCAAAGGGCCCCTTCTCTTCACTTGGGCAGTGTGCTGTGCCTTCCTCAGACATGCTCCTGGGGAGCGCAGTGACAGACGTGTCCCTTTCCTTAAGGCTATTTCCAGAGGCACCACCAAGCTTCTCTCTTAGGCAGTGGGGATGTCAGGGCAAAGAGGATTTCGCCCCATGCGGGTTCATTACACCGTGCTGTGGAGACCTGCTCAGGCAAGCAGCAGCATCATCCCACAGACCGGATTCTGATTTCACAAAGAATGCTGTGCTTTCCAGAGGGGATGCCCGGGCAAAGAGGCTTTTGCTCTATGCGGGTTTCTCCCACCGTGCTGCCTATACTAGGCTAAGGCAAGAAGCAACATCAGCCCACTGAACCGACTCTGACTTCCCAGCGACTGCTATGCTTTCCCGGAGGTTTTCAGCTGGGCGCGATCTGCACTTCACTGTTGCTTCCTCAGCAAGGTTTTGGGCATTCGCTCTGTCGCGTCAGGGAAGAAGAGCTGCGAGAGAGCTGATGCCTCTTGGGCCATGCTTTCCCGGGCTCCATTGGTCGCGCCCTGGGTTCACACTGCCCGGCCAAACTGAGCAGACACAGCCACAACCCTGCAGCAACGTGTGTGGCCTAGGATGGCACTCTATGCCCACTACATTCCCCTGGCGTAAGCAAGGCTTTGCCTTTGGCTCTGGCGTTCAGGTGGACCCGGGGACGAGACCAGTGCCTTCCCCACAGGAGAGGAGAGGCGACAGGATCTGTGCACTCTGCCCGTGTCCTGGGATTGGGAGCTGTGGGGGACTGTCCCCACTCTTTCCCCGACACACCCCCTGCCACCGCCAACGCTGCCGCATCTTGGAGGAAGATGGCATCTGACTGCCCGTTTCTCCAGGGAGCTGTTTCTGGGAGTTCCGTGTACGACGCCTGGTGGCAAGCCCAAGTCTGTCCTAGGGACAGGTGGCCAAGGAGATGCTGTCCCCTTGGCACCAGAGGCCCAGGACATGCCTGCCCTCTCCAGACTCCTTCCTCAGAGTGGAGGACGCGCGCCTGCCTAGCCGTCCCCTCGTGTCTTCTTGGCAGCCAGGCTTCCGTCTGTCTGCACAGGGAGCGGGTGACGCTTGTCTTGCCACCATCCCGCTGTTCCTCACAGGACAGGCTCTCCTGCTTCGCGACTGTTTCCCCACAACAAAGCCAAAGGCTCCTTCTCTTCTTCCGGGGCGCCGTGCTGTGGCTTCCCCAGATTGTTCCTGGGGAGCACGGTGACAGCCGTGTCCCTTTCCTTAAGGCCCTTTGCAGATGTGCAACCACGCTGCTCTCTCAGGCAGAGAGGATGCTAGGGCAAAGAGATTTCGCTCCATGCGGGTTTCTTCCAGCGGGCTGCGGAGACTAGCTCAGGCCAGCAGCAGCAGCATCCCACCATCCCACTCTGATTTCCCAACGAATGCTGTGCTGTCCCGCAGGAGTTGCCTGGGCAAAGAGGCTTTCGCTCTATGCGGGTTTCTCACACCGTGAGACTTGGGCTCAGGCCAGCAGCAGCAGCATCCCGCAGAACCTTCCCTCATTTCTCAGGAAATGGAGAGGGTGACACCTGTCTTGCCACCCGCTTCTGTTCCTGCCATGGCAGGTGCTCCTGCTTCACGACCGTTTCCCGACAAGGCCAAGGGCCCCTTCTCTTCACCTGGGCAGTGTGCTGTGCCTTCCTGAGACATGCTCCTGGGGAGCGCAGGGACAGACGTGTCCCTTTCCTTAAGGCCCTTTCCAGATGTGCAACCACGCTTCTCTCTCAGGCAGAGAGGATGCTAGGGCAAAGAGAATTTCGCTCCATGCGGGTTTCTTCCACCGTGCTGCGGAGACTAGCTCAGGCCATCAGCAGCAGCATCCCACAATCCCGACTCTCATTTCCCAACGAATGCTGTGCTGCCTGGAGGAGTTGCCTGTGCAAAGAGGCTTTGGCTGTATGCGGGTTTCTCCCACCATGAGACTTGGGCTCAGGCCAGCAGCAGCAGCATCCCGCAGAACCTTCCCTCATTTCTCAGCAAATAGAGAGGGGGACACCTGTCTTGCCACTCGCCTGCTCTTCCTGCCATGGCAGGCTCTCCTGCTTCACGACCGGTTCCCGACAACAAGGCAAAGGGCCCCTTCTCTTCACTTGGGCAGTGTGCTGTGCCTTCCTCAGACATGCTCCTGGGGAGCGCAGTGACAGACGTGTCCCTTTCCTTAAGGCTATTTCCAGAGGCACCACCAAGCTTCTCTCTTAGGCAGTGGGGATGTCAGGGCAAAGAGGATTTCGCCCCATGCGGGTTCATTACACCGTGCTGTGGAGACCTGCTCAGGCAAGCAGCAGCATCATCCCACAGACCGGATTCTGATTTCACAAAGAATGCTGTGCTTTCCAGAGGGGATGCCCGGGCAAAGAGGCTTTTGCTCTATGCGGGTTTCTCCCACCGTGCTGCCTATACTAGGCTAAGGCAAGAAGCAACATCAGCCCACTGAACCGACTCTGACTTCCCAGCGACTGCTATGCTTTCCCGGAGGTTTTCAGCTGGGCGCGATCTGCACTTCACTGTTGCTTCCTCAGCAAGGTTTTGGGCATTCGCTCTGTCGCGTCAGGGAAGAAGAGCTGCGAGAGAGCTGATGCCTCTTGGGCCATGCTTTCCCGGGCTCCATTGGTCGCGCCCTGGGTTCACACTGCCCGGCCAAACTGAGCAGACACAGCCACAACCCTGCAGCAACGTGTGTGGCCTAGGATGGCACTCTATGCCCACTACATTCCCCTGGCGTAAGCAAGGCTTTGCCTTTGGCTCTGGCGTTCAGGTGGACCCGGGGACGAGACCAGTGCCTTCCCCACAGGAGAGGAGAGGCGACAGGATCTGTGCACTCTGCCCGTGTCCTGGGATTGGGAGCTGTGGGGGACTGTCCCCACTCCTTCCCCGACACACCCCGTGCCACCGCCAACGCTGCCGCATCTTGGAGGAAGACGGCATCTGACTGCCCGTTTCTCCAGGGAGCTGTTTCTGGGAGTTCCGTGTACGACGCCTGGTGGCAAGCCCAAGTCTGTCCTAGGGACAGGTGGCCAAGGAGATGCTGTCCCCTTGGCACCAGAGGCCCAGGACATGCCTGCCTTCTGCCCAGACTCCTTCCTCAGAGTGGAGGACGCGCGCCTGCCTAGCCGTCCCCTCGTGTCTTCTTGGCAGCCAGGCTTCCGTCTGTCTGCACAGGGAGCGGGTGACGCTTGTCTTGCCACCATCCCGCTGTTCCTCACAGGACAGGCTCTCCTGCTTCGCGACTGTTTCCCCACAACAAAGCCAAAGGCTCCTTCTCTTCTTCCGGGGCGCCGTGCTGTGGCTTCCCCAGATTGTTCCTGGGGAGCACGGTGACAGCCGTGTCCCTTTCCTTAAGGCCCTTTGCAGATGTGCAACCACGCTGCTCTCTCAGGCAGAGAGGATGCTAGGGCAAAGAGATTTCGCTCCATGCGGGTTTCTTCCAGCGGGCTGCGGAGACTAGCTCAGGCCAGCAGCAGCAGCATCCCACCATCCCACTCTGATTTCCCAACGAATGCTGTGCTGTCCCGCAGGAGTTGCCTGGGCAAAGAGGCTTTCGCTCTATGCGGGTTTCTCACACCGTGAGACTTGGGCTCAGGCCAGCAGCAGCAGCATCCCGCAGAACCTTCCCTCATTTCTCAGGAAATGGAGAGGGTGACACCTGTCTTGCCACCCGCTTCTGTTCCTGCCATGGCAGGTGCTCCTGCTTCACGACCGTTTCCCGACAAGGCCAAGGGCCCCTTCTCTTCACCTGGGCAGTGTGCTGTGCCTTCCTGAGACATGCTCCTGGGGAGCGCAGGGACAGACGTGTCCCTTTCCTTAAGGCCCTTTCCAGATGTGCAACCACGCTTCTCTCTCAGGCAGAGAGGATGCTAGGGCAAAGAGAATTTCGCTCCATGCGGGTTTCTTCCACCGTGCTGCGGAGACTAGCTCAGGCCATCAGCAGCAGCATCCCACAATCCCGACTCTCATTTCCCAACGAATGCTGTGCTGTCTGGAGGAGTTGCCTGTGCAAAGAGGCTTTGGCTGTATGCGGGTTTCTCCCACCATGAGACTTGGGCTCAGGCCAGCAGCAGCAGCATCCCGCAGAACCTTCCCTCATTTCTCAGCAAATAGAGAGGGGGACACCTGTCTTGCCACTCGCCTGCTCTTCCTGCCATGGCAGGCTCTCCTGCTTCACGACCGGTTCCCGACAACAAGGCAAAGGGCCCCTTCTCTTCACTTGGGCAGTGTGCTGTGCCTTCCTCAGACATGCTCCTGGGGAGCGCAGTGACAGACGTGTCCCTTTCCTTAAGGCTATTTCCAGAGGCACCACCAAGCTTCTCTCTTAGGCAGTGGGGATGTCAGGGCAAAGAGGATTTCGCCCCATGCGGGTTCATTACACCGTGCTGTGGAGACCTGCTCAGGCAAGCAGCAGCATCATCCCACAGACCGGATTCTGATTTCACAAAGAATGCTGTGCTTTCCAGAGGGGATGCCCGGGCAAAGAGGCTTTTGCTCTATGCGGGTTTCTCCCACCGTGCTGCCTATACTAGGCTAAGGCAAGAAGAAACATCAGCCCACTGAACCGACTCTGACTTCCCAGCGACTGCTATGCTTTCCCGGAGGTTTTCAGCTGGGCGCGATCTGCACTTCACTGTTCCTCAGCAAGGTTTTGGGCATTCGCTCTGTCGCGTCAGGGAAGAAGAGCTGCGAGAGAGCTGATGCCTCTTGGGCCATGCTTTCCCGGGCTCCATTGGTCGCGCCCTGGGTTCACACTGCCCGGCCAAACTGAGCAGACACAGCCACAACCCTGCAGCAACGTGTGTGGCCTAGGATGGCACTCTATGCCCACTACATTCCCCTGGCGTAAGCAAGGCTTTGCCTTTGGCTCTGGCGTTCAGGTGGACCCGGGGACGAGACCAGTGCCTTCCCCACAGGAGAGGAGAGGCGACAGGATCTGTGCACTCTGCCCGTGTCCTGGGATTGGGAGCTGTGGGGGACTGTCCCCACTCCTTCCCCGACACACCCCCTGCCACCGCCAACGCTGCCGCATCTTGGAGGAAGACGGCATCTGACTGCCCGTTTCTCCAGGGAGCTGTTTCTGGGAGTTCCGTGTACGACGCCTGGTGGCAAGCCCAAGTCTGTCCTAGGGACAGGTGGCCAAGGAGATGCTGTCCCCTTGGCACCAGAGGCCCAGGACATGCCTGCCTTCTGCCCAGACTCCTTCCTCAGAGTGGAGGACGCGCGCCTGCCTAGCCGTCCCCTCGTGTCTTCTTGGCAGCCAGGCTTCCGTCTCTCTGCACAGGGAGCGGGTGACGCTTGTCTTGCCACCATCCCGCTGTTCCTCACAGGACAGGCTCTCCTGCTTCGCGACTGTTTCCCCACAACAAAGCCAAAGGCTCCTTCTCTTCTTCCGGGGCGGCGTGCTGTGGCTTCCCTAGATTGTTCCTGAGGAGCACGGTGACAGCCGTGTCCCTTTCCTTAAGGCCCTTTGCAGATGTGCAACCACGCTGCTCTCTGAGGCAGAGAGGATGCTAGGGCAAAGAGATTTCGCTCCATGCGGGTTTCTTCCAGCGGGCTGCGGAGACTAGCTCAGGCCAGCAGCAGCAGCATCCCACCATCCCACTCTGATTTCCCAACGAATGCTGTGCTGTCCCGGAGGAGTTGCCTGGGCAAAGAGGCTTTCGCTCTATGCGGGTTTCTCACACCGTGAGACTTGGGCTCAGGCCAGCAGCAGCAGCATCCCGCAGAACCTTCCCTCATTTCTCAGGAAATGGAGAGGGTGACACCTGTCCTGCCACCCGCTTCTGTTCCTGCCATAGCAGGTGCTCCTGCTTCACGACCGTTTTCCAACAAGGCCAAGGGCCCCTTCTCTTCACCTGGGCAGTGTGCTGTCCTTCCTGAGACATGCTCCTGGGGAGCGCAGGGACAGACGTGTCCCTTTCCTTAAGGCCCTTTCCAGATGTGCAACCACGCTTCTCTCTCAGGCAGAGAGGATGCTAGGGCAAAGAGAATTTCGCTCCATGCGGGTTTCTTCCACCGTGCTGCGGAGACTAGCTCAGGCCATCAGCAGCAGCATCCCACAATCCCGACTCTCATTTCCCAACGAATGCTGTGCTGTCTGGAGGAGTTGCCTGTGCAAAGAGGCTTTGGCTGTATGCGGGTTTCTCCCACCATGAGACTTGGGCTCAGGCCAGCAGCAGCAGCATCCCGCAGAACCTTCCCTCATTTCTCAGCAAATAGAGAGGGGGACACCTGTCTTGCCACTCGCCTGCTCTTCCTGCCATGGCAGGCTCTCCTGCTTCACGACCGGTTCCCGACAACAAGGCAAAGGGCCCCTTCTCTTCACTTGGGCAGTGTGCTGTGCCTTCCTCAGACATGCTCCTGGGGAGCGCAGTGACAGACGTGTCCCTTTCCTTAAGGCTATTTCCAGAGGCACCACCAAGCTTCTCTCTTAGGCAGTGGGGATGTCAGGGCAAAGAGGATTTCGCCCCATGCGGGTTCATTACACCGTGCTGTGGAGACCTGCTCAGGCAAGCAGCAGCATCATCCCACAGACCGGATTCTGATTTCACAAAGAATGCTGTGCTTTCCAGAGGGGATGCCCGGGCAAAGAGGCTTTTGCTCTATGCGGGTTTCTCCCACCGTGCTGCCTATACTAGGCTAAGGCAAGAAGAAACATCAGCCCACTGAACCGACTCTGACTTCCCAGCGACTGCTATGCTTTCCCGGAGGTTTTCAGCTGGGCGCGATCTGCACTTCACTGTTCCTCAGCAAGGTTTTGGGCATTCGCTCTGTCGCGTCAGGGAAGAAGAGCTGCGAGAGAGCTGATGCCTCTTGGGCCATGCTTTCCCGGGCTCCATTGGTCGCGCCCTGGGTTCACACTGCCCGGCCAAACTGAGCAGACACAGCCACAACCCTGCAGCAACGTGTGTGGCCTAGGATGGCACTCTATGCCCACTACATTCCCCTGGCGTAAGCAAGGCTTTGCCTTTGGCTCTGGCGTTCAGGTGGACCCGGGGACGAGACCAGTGCCTTCCCCACAGGAGAGGAGAGGCGACAGGATCTGTGCACTCTGCCCGTGTCCTGGGATTGGGAGCTGTGGGGGACTGTCCCCACTCCTTCCCCGACACACCCCCTGCCACCGCCAACGCTGCCGCATCTTGGAGGAAGACGGCATCTGACTGCCCGTTTCTCCAGGGAGCTGTTTCTGGGAGTTCCGTGTACGACGCCTGGTGGCAAGCCCAAGTCTGTCCTAGGGACAGGTGGCCAAGGAGATGCTGTCCCCTTGGCACCAGAGGCCCAGGACATGCCTGCCTTCTGCCCAGACTCCTTCCTCAGAGTGGAGGACGCGCGCCTGCCTAGCCGTCCCCTCGTGTCTTCTTGGCAGCCAGGCTTCCGTCTCTCTGCACAGGGAGCGGGTGACGCTTGTCTTGCCACCATCCCGCTGTTCCTCACAGGACAGGCTCTCCTGCTTCGCGACTGTTTCCCCACAACAAAGCCAAAGGCTCCTTCTCTTCTTCCGGGGCGGCGTGCTGTGGCTTCCCTAGATTGTTCCTGAGGAGCACGGTGACAGCCGTGTCCCTTTCCTTAAGGCCCTTTGCAGATGTGCAACCACGCTGCTCTCTGAGGCAGAGAGGATGCTAGGGCAAAGAGATTTCGCTCCATGCGGGTTTCTTCCAGCGGGCTGCGGAGACTAGCTCAGGCCAGCAGCAGCAGCATCCCACCATCCCACTCTGATTTCCCAACGAATGCTGTGCTGTCCCGGAGGAGTTGCCTGGGCAAAGAGGCTTTCGCTCTATGCGGGTTTCTCACACCGTGAGACTTGGGCTCAGGCCAGCAGCAGCAGCATCCCGCAGAACCTTCCCTCATTTCTCAGGAAATGGAGAGGGTGACACCTGTCCTGCCACCCGCTTCTGTTCCTGCCATAGCAGGTGCTCCTGCTTCACGACCGTTTTCCAACAAGGCCAAGGGCCCCTTCTCTTCACCTGGGCAGTGTGCTGTCCTTCCTGAGACATGCTCCTGGGGAGCGCAGGGACAGACGTGTCCCTTTCCTTAAGGCCCTTTCCAGATGTGCAACCACGCTTCTCTCTCAGGCAGAGAGGATGCTAGGGCAAAGAGAATTTCGCTCCATGCGGGTTTCTTCCACCGTGCTGCGGAGACTAGCTCAGGCCATCAGCAGCAGCATCCCACAATCCCGACTCTCATTTCCCAACGAATGCTGTGCTGTCTGGAGGAGTTGCCTGTGCAAAGAGGCTTTGGCTGTATGCGGGTTTCTCCCACCATGAGACTTGGGCTCAGGCCAGCAGCAGCAGCATCCCGCAGAACCTTCCCTCATTTCTCAGCAAATAGAGAGGGGGACACCTGTCTTGCCACTCGCCTGCTCTTCCTGCCATGGCAGGCTCTCCTGCTTCACGACCGGTTCCCGACAACAAGGCAAAGGGCCCCTTCTCTTCACTTGGGCAGTGTGCTGTGCCTTCCTCAGACATGCTCCTGGGGAGCGCAGTGACAGACGTGTCCCTTTCCTTAAGGCTATTTCCAGAGGCGCCACCAAGCTTCTCTCTTAGGCAGTGGGGATGTCAGGGCAAAGAGGATTTCGCCCCATGCGGGTTCATTACACCGTGCTGTGGAGACCTGCTCAGGCAAGCAGCAGCATCATCCCACAGACCGGATTCTGATTTCACAAAGAATGCTGTGCTTTCCAGAGGGGATGCCCGGGCAAAGAGGCTTTTGCTCTATGCGGGTTTCTCCCACCGTGCTGCCTATACTAGGCTAAGGCAAGAAGCAACATCAGCCCACTGAACCGACTCTGACTTCCCAGCGACTGCTATGCTTTCCCGGAGGTTTTCAGCTGGGCGCGATCTGCACTTCACTGTTGCTTCCTCAGCAAGGTTTTGGGCATTCGCTCTGTCGCGTCAGGGAAGAAGAGCTGCGAGAGAGCTGATGCCTCTTGGGCCATGCTTTCCCGGGCTCCATTGGTCGCGCCCTGGGTTCACACTGCCCGGCCAAACTGAGCAGACACAGCCACAACCCTGCAGCAACGTGTGTGGCCTAGGATGGCACTCTATGCCCACTACATTCCCCTGGCGTAAGCAAGGCTTTGCCTTTGGCTCTGGCGTTCAGGTGGACCCGGGGACGAGACCAGTGCCTTCCCCACAGGAGAGGAGAGGCGACAGGATCTGTGCACTCTGCCCGTGTCCTGGGATTGGGAGCTGTGGGGGACTGTCCCCACTCCTTCCCCGACACACCCCCTGCCACCGCCAACGCTGCCGCATCTTGGAGGAAGACGGCATCTGACTGCCCGTTTCTCCAGGGAGCTGTTTCTGGGAGTTCCGTGTACGACGCCTGGTGGCAAGCCCAAGTCTGTCCTAGGGACAGGTGGCCAAGGAGATGCTGTCCCCTTGGCACCAGAGGCCCAGGACATGCCTGCCTTCTGCCCAGACTCCTTCCTCAGAGTGGAGGACGCGCGCCTGCCTAGCCGTCCCCTCGTGTCTTCTTGACAGCCAGGCTTCCGTCTGTCTGCACAGGGAGCGGGTGACGCTTGTCTTGCCACCATTCCGCTGTTCCTCACAGGACAGGCTCTCCTGCTTCGCGACTGTTTCCCCACAACAAAGCCAAAGGCTCCTTCTCTTCTTCCGGGGCGCCGTGCTGTGGCTTCCCCAGATTGTTCCTGGGGAGCACGGTGACAGCCGTGTCCCTTTCCTTAAGGCCCTTTGCAGATGTGCAACCACGCTGCTCTCTGAGGCAGAGAGGATGCTAGGGCAAAGAGATTTCGCTCCATGCGGGTTTCTTCCAGCGGGCTGCGGAGACTAGCTCAGGCCAGCAGCAGCAGCATCCCACCATCCCACTCTGATTTCCCAACGAATGCTGTGCTGTCCCGGAGGAGTTGCCTGGGCAAAGAGGCTTTCGCTCTATGCGGGTTTCTCACACCGTGAGACTTGGGCTCAGGCCAGCAGCAGCAGCATCCCGCAGAACCTTCCCTCATTTCTCAGGAAATGGAGAGGGTGACACCTGTCTTGCCACCCGCTTCTGTTCCTGCCATGGCAGGTGCTCCTGCTTCACGACCGTTTCCCGACAAGGTAAAGGGCCCCTTCTCTTCACCTGGGCAGTGTGCTGTGCCTTCCTGAGACATGCTCCTGGGGAGCGCAGGGACAGACGTGTCCCTTTCCTTAAGGCCCTTTCCAGATGTGCAACCACGCTTCTCTCTCAGGCAGAGAGGATGCTAGGGCAAAGAGAATTTCGCTCCATGCGGGTTTCTTCCACCGTGCTGCGGAGACTAGCTCAGGCCATCAGCAGCAGCATCCCACAATCCCGACTCTCATTTCCCAACGAATGCTGTGCTGTCTGGAGGAGTTGCCTGTGCAAAGAGGCTTTGGCTGTATGCGGGTTTCTCCCACCATGAGACTTGGGCTCAGGCCAGCAGCAGCAGCATCCCGCAGAACCTTCCCTCATTTCTCAGCAAATAGAGAGGGGGACACCTGTCTTGCCACTCGCCTGCTCTTCCTGCCATGGCAGGCTCTCCTGCTTCACGACCGGTTCCCGACAACAAGGCAAAGGGCCCCTTCTCTTCACTTGGGCAGTGTGCTGTGCCTTCCTCAGACATGCTCCTGGGGAGCGCAGTGACAGACGTGTCCCTTTCCTTAAGGCTATTTCCAGAGGCACCACCAAGCTTCTCTCTTAGGCAGTGGGGATGTCAGGGCAAAGAGGATTTCGCCCCATGCGGGTTCATTACACCGTGCTGTGGAGACCTGCTCAGGCAAGCAGCAGCATCATCCCACAGACCGGATTCTGATTTCACAAAGAATGCTGTGCTTTCCAGAGGGGATGCCCGGGCAAAGAGGCTTTTGCTCTATGCGGGTTTCTCCCACCGTGCTGCCTATACTAGGCTAAGGCAAGAAGCAACATCAGCCCACTGAACCGACTCTGACTTCCCAGCGACTGCTATGCTTTCCCGGAGGTTTTCAGCTGGGCGCGATCTGCACTTCACTGTTGCTTCCTCAGCAAGGTTTTGGGCATTCGCTCTGTCGCGTCAGGGAAGAAGAGCTGCGAGAGAGCTGATGCCTCTTGGGCCATGCTTTCCCGGGCTCCATTGGTCGCGCCCTGTGTTCACACTGCCCGGCCAAACTGAGCAGACACAGCCACAACCCTGCAGCAACGTGTGTGGCCTAGGATGGCACTCTATGCCCACTACATTCCCCTGGCGTAAGCAAGGCTTTGCCTTTGGCTCTGGCGTTCAGGTGGACCCGGGGACGAGACCAGTGCCTTCCCCACAGGAGAGGAGAGGCGACAGGATCTGTGCACTCTGCCCGTGTCCTGGGATTGGGAGCTGTGGGGGACTGTCCCCACTCCTTCCCCGACACACCCCCTGCCACCGCCAACGCTGCCGCATCTTGGAGGAAGATGGCATCTGACTGCCCGTTTCTCCAGGGAGCTGTTTCTGGGAGTTCCGTGTACGACGCCTGGTGGCAAGCCCAAGTCTGTCCTAGGGACAGGTGGCCAAGGAGATGCTGTCCCCTTGGCACCAGAGGCCCAGACCATGCCTGCCTTTTGCCCAGACTCCTTCCTCAGAGTGGAGGACGCGCGCCTGCCTAGCCGTCCCCTCGTGTCTTCTTGGCAGCCAGGCTTCCGTCTGTCTGCACAGGGAGCGGGTGACGCTTGTCTTGCCACCATCCCGCTGTTCCTCACAGGACAGGCTCTCCTGCTTCGCGACTGTTTCCCCACAACAAAGCCAAAGGCTCCTTCTCTTCTTCCGGGGCGCCGTGCTGTGGCTTCCCCAGATTGTTCCTGGGGAGCACGGTGACAGCCGTGTCCCTTTCCTTAAGGCCCTTTGCAGATGTGCAACCACGCTGCTCTCTCAGGCAGAGAGGATGCTAGGGCAAAGAGATTTCGCTCCATGCGGGTTTCTTCCAGCGGGCTGCGGAGACTAGCTCAGGCCAGCAGCAGCAGCATCCCACCATCCCACTCTGATTTCCCAACGAATGCTGTGCTGTCCCGCAGGAGTTGCCTGGGCAAAGAGGCTTTCGCTCTATGCGGGTTTCTCACACCGTGAGACTTGGGCTCAGGCCAGCAGCAGCAGCATCCCGCAGAACCTTCCCTCATTTCTCAGGAAATGGAGAGGGTGACACCTGTCTTGCCACCCGCTTCTGTTCCTGCCATGGCAGGTGCTCCTGCTTCACGACCGTTTCCCGACAAGGCCAAGGGCCCCTTCTCTTCACCTGGGCAGTGTGCTGTGCCTTCCTGAGACATGCTCCTGGGGAGCGCAGGGACAGACGTGTCCCTTTCCTTAAGGCCCTTTCCAGATGTGCAACCGCGCTTCTCTCTCAGGCAGAGAGGATGCTAGGGCAAAGAGAATTTCGCTCCATGCGGGTTTCTTCCACCGTGCTGCGGAGACTAGCTCAGGCCATCAGCAGCAGCATCCCACAATCCCGACTCTCATTTCCCAACGAATGCTGTGCTGTCTGGAGGAGTTGCCTGTGCAAAGAGGCTTTGGCTGTATGCGGGTTTCTCCCACCATGAGACTTGGGCTCAGGCCAGCAGCAGCAGCATCCCGCAGAACCTTCCCTCATTTCTCAGCAAATAGAGAGGGGGACACCTGTCTTGCCACTCGCCTGCTCTTCCTGCCATGGCAGGCTCTCCTGCTTCACGACCGGTTCCCGACAACAAGGCAAAGGGCCCCTTCTCTTCACTTGGGCAGTGTGCTGTGCCTTCCTCAGACATGCTCCTGGGGAGCGCAGTGACAGACGTGTCCCTTTCCTTAAGGCTATTTCCAGAGGCACCACCAAGCTTCTCTCTTAGGCAGTGGGGATGTCAGGGCAAAGAGGATTTCGCCCCATGCGGGTTCATTACACCGTGCTGTGGAGACCTGCTCAGGCAAGCAGCAGCATCATCCCACAGACCGGATTCTGATTTCACAAAGAATGCTGTGCTTTCCAGAGGGGATGCCCGGGCAAAGAGGCTTTTGCTCTATGCGGGTTTCTCCCACCGTGCTGCCTATACTAGGCTAAGGCAAGAAGAAACATCAGCCCACTGAACCGACTCTGACTTCCCAGCGACTGCTATGCTTTCCCGGAGGTTTTCAGCTGGGCGCGATCTGCACTTCACTGTTCCTCAGCAAGGTTTTGGGCATTCGCTCTGTCGCGTCAGGGAAGAAGAGCTGCGAGAGAGCTGATGCCTCTTGGGCCATGCTTTCCCGGGCTCCATTGGTCGCGCCCTGGGTTCACACTGCCCGGCCAAACTGAGCAGACACAGCCACAACCCTGCAGCAACGTGTGTGGCCTAGGATGGCACTCTATGCCCACTACATTCCCCTGGCGTAAGCAAGGCTTTGCCTTTGGCTCTGGCGTTCAGGTGGACCCGGGGACGAGACCAGTGCCTTCCCCACAGGAGAGGAGAGGCGACAGGATCTGTGCACTCTGCCCGTGTCCTGGGATTGGGAGCTGTGGGGGACTGTCCCCACTCCTTCCCCGACACACCCCCTGCCACCGCCAACGCTGCCGCATCTTGGAGGAAGACGGCATCTGACTGCCCGTTTCTCCAGGGAGCTGTTTCTGGGAGTTCCGTGTACGACGCCTGGTGGCAAGCCCAAGTCTGTCCTAGGGACAGGTGGCCAAGGAGATGCTGTCCCCTTGGCACCAGAGGCCCAGGACATGCCTGCCTTCTGCCCAGACTCCTTCCTCAGAGTGGAGGACGCGCGCCTGCCTAGCCGTCCCCTCGTGTCTTCTTGGCAGCCAGGCTTCCGTCTGTCTGCACAGGGAGCGGGTGACGCTTGTCTTGCCACCATCCCGCTGTTCCTCACAGGACAGGCTCTCCTGCTTCGCGACTGTTTCCCCACAACAAAGCCAAAGGCTCCTTCTCTTCTTCCGGGGCGGCGTGCTGTGGCTTCCCTAGATTGTTCCTGAGGAGCACGGTGACAGCCGTGTCCCTTTCCTTAAGGCCCTTTGCAGATGTGCAACCACGCTGCTCTCTGAGGCAGAGAGGATGCTAGGGCAAAGAGATTTCGCTCCATGCGGGTTTCTTCCAGCGGGCTGCGGAGACTAGCTCAGGCCAGCAGCAGCAGCATCCCACCATCCCACTCTGATTTCCCAACGAATGCTGTGCTGTCCCGGAGGAGTTGCCTGGGCAAAGAGGCTTTCGCTCTATGCGGGTTTCTCACACCGTGAGACTTGGGCTCAGGCCAGCAGCAGCAGCATCCCGCAGAACCTTCCCTCATTTCTCAGGAAATGGAGAGGGTGACACCTGTCCTGCCACCCGCTTCTGTTCCTGCCATAGCAGGTGCTCCTGCTTCACGACCGTTTTCCAACAAGGCCAAGGGCCCCTTCTCTTCACCTGGGCAGTGTGCTGTCCTTCCTGAGACATGCTCCTGGGGAGCGCAGGGACAGACGTGTCCCTTTCCTTAAGGCCCTTTCCAGATGTGCAACCACGCTTCTCTCTCAGGCAGAGAGGATGCTAGGGCAAAGAGAATTTCGCTCCATGCGGGTTTCTTCCACCGTGCTGCGGAGACTAGCTCAGGCCATCAGCAGCAGCATCCCACAATCCCGACTCTCATTTCCCAACGAATGCTGTGCTGTCTGGAGGAGTTGCCTGTGCAAAGAGGCTTTGGCTGTATGCGGGTTTCTCCCACCATGAGACTTGGGCTCAGGCCAGCAGCAGCAGCATCCCGCAGAACCTTCCCTCATTTCTCAGCAAATAGAGAGGGGGACACCTGTCTTGCCACTCGCCTGCTCTTCCTGCCATGGCAGGCTCTCCTGCTTCACGACCGGTTCCCGACAACAAGGCAAAGGGCCCCTTCTCTTCACTTGGGCAGTGTGCTGTGCCTTCCTCAGACATGCTCCTGGGGAGCGCAGTGACAGACGTGTCCCTTTCCTTAAGGCTATTTCCAGAGGCGCCACCAAGCTTCTCTCTTAGGCAGTGGGGATGTCAGGGCAAAGAGGATTTCGCCCCATGCGGGTTCATTACACCGTGCTGTGGAGACCTGCTCAGGCAAGCAGCAGCATCATCCCACAGACCGGATTCTGATTTCACAAAGAATGCTGTGCTTTCCAGAGGGGATGCCCGGGCAAAGAGGCTTTTGCTCTATGCGGGTTTCTCCCACCGTGCTGCCTATACTAGGCTAAGGCAAGAAGCAACATCAGCCCACTGAACCGACTCTGACTTCCCAGCGACTGCTATGCTTTCCCGGAGGTTTTCAGCTGGGCGCGATCTGCACTTCACTGTTGCTTCCTCAGCAAGGTTTTGGGCATTCGCTCTGTCGCGTCAGGGAAGAAGAGCTGCGAGAGAGCTGATGCCTCTTGGGCCATGCTTTCCCGGGCTCCATTGGTCGCGCCCTGGGTTCACACTGCCCGGCCAAACTGAGCAGACACAGCCACAACCCTGCAGCAACGTGTGTGGCCTAGGATGGCACTCTATGCCCACTACATTCCCCTGGCGTAAGCAAGGCTTTGCCTTTGGCTCTGGCGTTCAGGTGGACCCGGGGACGAGACCAGTGCCTTCCCCACAGGAGAGGAGAGGCGACAGGATCTGTGCACTCTGCCCGTGTCCTGGGATTGGGAGCTGTGGGGGACTGTCCCCACTCCTTCCCCGACACACCCCCTGCCACCGCCAACGCTGCCGCATCTTGGAGGAAGACGGCATCTGACTGCCCGTTTCTCCAGGGAGCTGTTTCTGGGAGTTCCGTGTACGACGCCTGGTGGCAAGCCCAAGTCTGTCCTAGGGACAGGTGGCCAAGGAGATGCTGTCCCCTTGGCACCAGAGGCCCAGGACATGCCTGCCTTCTGCCCAGACTCCTTCCTCAGAGTGGAGGACGCGCGCCTGCCTAGCCGTCCCCTCGTGTCTTCTTGACAGCCAGGCTTCCGTCTGTCTGCACAGGGAGCGGGTGACGCTTGTCTTGCCACCATTCCGCTGTTCCTCACAGGACAGGCTCTCCTGCTTCGGGACTGTTTCCCCACAACAAAGCCAAAGGCTCCTTCTCTTCTTCCGGGGCGCCGTGCTGTGGCTTCCCCAGATTGTTCCTGGGGAGCACGGTGACAGCCGTGTCCCTTTCCTTAAGGCCCTTTGCAGATGTGCAACCACGCTGCTCTCTGAGGCAGAGAGGATGCTAGGGCAAAGAGATTTCGCTCCATGCGGGTTTCTTCCAGCGGGCTGCGGAGACTAGCTCAGGCCAGCAGCAGCAGCATCCCACCATCCCACTCTGATTTCCCAACGAATGCTGTGCTGTCCCGGAGGAGTTGCCTGGGCAAAGAGGCTTTCGCTCTATGCGGGTTTCTCACACCGTGAGACTTGGGCTCAGGCCAGCAGCAGCAGCATCCCGCAGAACCTTCCCTCATTTCTCAGGAAATGGAGAGGGTGACACCTGTCTTGCCACCCGCTTCTGTTCCTGCCATGGCAGGTGCTCCTGCTTCACGACCGTTTCCCGACAAGGCCAAGGGCCCCTTCTCTTCACCTGGGCAGTGTGCTGTGCCTTCCTGAGACATGCTCCTGGGGAGCGCAGGGACAGACGTGTCCCTTTCCTTAAGGCCCTTTCCAGATGTGCAACCACGCTTCTCTCTCAGGCAGAGAGGATGCTAGGGCAAAGAGAATTTCGCTCCATGCGGGTTTCTTCCACCGTGCTGCGGAGACTAGCTCAGGCCATCAGCAGCAGCATCCCACAATCCCGACTCTCATTTCCCAACGAATGCTGTGCTGTCTGGAGGAGTTGCCTGTGCAAAGAGGCTTTGGCTGTATGCGGGTTTCTCCCACCATGAGACTTGGGCTCAGGCCAGCAGCAGCAGCATCCCGCAGAACCTTCCCTCATTTCTCAGCAAATAGAGAGGGGGACACCTGTCTTGCCACTCGCCTGCTCTTCCTGCCATGGCAGGCTCTCCTGCTTCACGACCGGTTCCCGACAACAAGGCAAAGGGCCCCTTCTCTTCACTTGGGCAGTGTGCTGTGCCTTCCTCAGACATGCTCCTGGGGAGCGCAGTGACAGACGTGTCCCTTTCCTTAAGGCTATTTCCAGAGGCACCACCAAGCTTCTCTCTTAGGCAGTGGGGATGTCAGGGCAAAGAGGATTTCGCCCCATGCGGGTTCATTACACCGTGCTGTGGAGACCTGCTCAGGCAAGCAGCAGCATCATCCCACAGACCGGATTCTGATTTCACAAAGAATGCTGTGCTTTCCAGAGGGGATGCCCGGGCAAAGAGGCTTTTGCTCTATGCGGGTTTCTCCCACCGTGCTGCCTATACTAGGCTAAGGCAAGAAGCAACATCAGCCCACTGAACCGACTCTGACTTCCCAGCGACTGCTATGCTTTCCCGGAGGTTTTCAGCTGGGCGCGATCTGCACTTCACTGTTGCTTCCTCAGCAAGGTTTTGGGCATTCGCTCTGTCGCGTCAGGGAAGAAGAGCTGCGAGAGAGCTGATGCCTCTTGGGCCATGCTTTCCCGGGCTCCATTGGTCGCGCCCTGGGTTCACACTGCCCGGCCAAACTGAGCAGACACAGCCACAACCCTGCAGCAACGTGTGTGGCCTAGGATGGCACTCTATGCCCACTACATTCCCCTGGCGTAAGCAAGGCTTTGCCTTTGGCTCTGGCGTTCAGGTGGACCCGGGGACGAGACCAGTGCCTTCCCCACAGGAGAGGAGAGGCGACAGGATCTGTGCACTCTGCCCGTGTCCTGGGATTGGGAGCTGTGGGGGACTGTCCCCACTCCTTCCCCGACACACCCCCTGCCACCGCCAACGCTGCCGCATCTTGGAGGAAGACGGCATCTGACTGCCCGTTTCTCCAGGGAGCTGTTTCTGGGAGTTCCGTGTACGACGCCTGGTGGCAAGCCCAAGTCTGTCCTAGGGACAGGTGGCCAAGGAGATGCTGTCCCCTTGGCACCAGAGGCCCAGGACATGCCTGCCTTCTGCCCAGACTCCTTCCTCAGAGTGGAGGACGCGCGCCTGCCTAGCCGTCCCCTCGTGTCTTCTTGACAGCCAGGCTTCCGTCTGTCTGCACAGGGAGCGGGTGACGCTTGTCTTGCCACCATTCCGCTGTTCCTCACAGGACAGGCTCTCCTGCTTCGCGACTGTTTCCCCACAACAAAGCCAAAGGCTCCTTCTCTTCTTCCGGGGCGCCGTGCTGTGGCTTCCCCAGATTGTTCCTGGGGAGCACGGTGACAGCCGTGTCCCTTTCCTTAAGGCCCTTTGCAGATGTGCAACCACGCTGCTCTCTGAGGCAGAGAGGATGCTAGGGCAAAGAGATTTCGCTCCATGCGGGTTTCTTCCAGCGGGCTGCGGAGACTAGCTCAGGCCAGCAGCAGCAGCATCCCACCATCCCACTCTGATTTCCCAACGAATGCTGTGCTGTCCCGGAGGAGTTGCCTGGGCAAAGAGGCTTTCGCTCTATGCGGGTTTCTCACACCGTGAGACTTGGGCTCAGGCCAGCAGCAGCAGCATCCCGCAGAACCTTCCCTCATTTCTCAGGAAATGGAGAGGGTGACACCTGTCTTGCCACCCGCTTCTGTTCCTGCCATGGCAGGTGCTCCTGTTTCACGACCGTTTCCCGACAAGGTAAAGGGCCCCTTCTCTTCACCTGGGCAGTGTGCTGTGCCTTCCTGAGACATGCTCCTGGGGAGCGCAGGGACAGACGTGTCCCTTTCCTTAAGGCCCTTTCCAGATGTGCAACCACGCTTCTCTCTCAGGCAGAGAGGATGCTAGGGCAAAGAGAATTTCGCTCCATGCGGGTTTCTTCCACCATGCTGCGGAGACTAGCTCAGGCCATCAGCAGCAGCATCCCACAATCCCGACTCTCATTTCCCAACGAATGCTGTGCTGCCTGGAGGAGTTGCCTGTGCAAAGAGGCTTTGGCTGTATGCGGGTTTCTCCCACCATGAGACTTGGGCTCAGGCCAGCAGCAGCAGCATCCCGCAGAACCTTCCCTCATTTCTCAGCAAATAGAGAGGGGGACACCTGTCTTGCCACTCGCCTGCTCTTCCTGCCATGGCAGGCTCTCCTGCTTCACGACCGGTTCCCGACAACAAGGCAAAGGGCCCCTTCTCTTCACTTGGGCAGTGTGCTGTGCCTTCCTCAGACATGCTCCTGGGGAGCGCAGTGACAGACGTGTCCCTTTCCTTAAGGCTATTTCCAGAGGCACCACCAAGCTTCTCTCTTAGGCAGTGGGGATGTCAGGGCAAAGAGGATTTCGCCCCATGCGGGTTCATTACACCGTGCTGTGGAGACCTGCTCAGGCAAGCAGCAGCATCATCCCACAGACCGGATTCTGATTTCACAAAGAATGCTGTGCTTTCCAGAGGGGATGCCCGGGCAAAGAGGCTTTTGCTCTATGCGGGTTTCTCCCACCGTGCTGCCTATACTAGGCTAAGGCAAGAAGCAACATCAGCCCACTGAACCGACTCTGACTTCCCAGCGACTGCTATGCTTTCCCGGAGGTTTTCAGCTGGGCGCGATCTGCACTTCACTGTTGCTTCCTCAGCAAGGTTTTGGGCATTCGCTCTGTCGCGTCAGGGAAGAAGAGCTGCGAGAGAGCTGATGCCTCTTGGGCCATGCTTTCCCGGGCTCCATTGGTCGCGCCCTGGGTTCACACTGCCCGGCCAAACTGAGCAGACACAGCCACAACCCTGCAGCAACGTGTGTGGCCTAGGATGGCACTCTATGCCCACTACATTCCCCTGGCGTAAGCAAGGCTTTGCCTTTGGCTCTGGCGTTCAGGTGGACCCGGGGACGAGACCAGTGCCTTCCCCACAGGAGAGGAGAGGCGACAGGATCTGTGCACTCTGCCCGTGTCCTGGGATTGGGAGCTGTGGGGGACTGTCCCCACTCCTTCCCCGACACACCCCGTGCCACCGCCAACGCTGCCGCATCTTGGAGGAAGACGGCATCTGACTGCCCGTTTCTCCAGGGAGCTGTTTCTGGGAGTTCCGTGTACGACGCCTGGTGGCAAGCCCAAGTCTGTCCTAGGGACAGGTGGCCAAGGAGATGCTGTCCCCTTGGCACCAGAGGCCCAGGACATGCCTGCCTTCTGCCCAGACTCCTTCCTCAGAGTGGAGGACGCGCGCCTGCCTAGCCGTCCCCTCGTGTCTTCTTGGCAGCCAGGCTTCCGTCTGTCTGCACAGGGAGCGGGTGACGCTTGTCTTGCCACCATCCCGCTGTTCCTCACAGGACAGGCTCTCCTGCTTCGCGACTGTTTCCCCACAACAAAGCCAAAGGCTCCTTCTCTTCTTCCGGGGCGCCGTGCTGTGGCTTCCCCAGATTGTTCCTGGGGAGCACGGTGACAGCCGTGTCCCTTTCCTTAAGGCCCTTTGCAGATGTGCAACCACGCTGCTCTCTGAGGCAGAGAGGATGCTAGGGCAAAGAGATTTCGCTCCATGCGGGTTTCTTCCAGCGGGCTGCGGAGACTAGCTCAGGCCAGCAGCAGCAGCATCCCACCATCCCACTCTGATTTCCCAACGAATGCTGTGCTGTCCCGGAGGAGTTGCCTGGGCAAAGAGGCTTTCGCTCTATGCGGGTTTCTCACACCGTGAGACTTGGGCTCAGGCCAGCAGCAGCAGCATCCCGCAGAACCTTCCCTCATTTCTCAGGAAATGGAGAGGGTGACACCTGTCTTGCCACCCGCTTCTGTTCCTGCCATGGCAGGTGCTCCTGCTTCACGACCGTTTCCCGACAAGGCCAAGGGCCCCTTCTCTTCACCTGGGCAGTGTGCTGTGCCTTCCTGAGACATGCTCCTGGGGAGCGCAGGGACAGACGTGTCCCTTTCCTTAAGGCCCTTTCCAGATGTGCAACCACGCTTCTCTCTCAGGCAGAGAGGATGCTAGGGCAAAGAGAATTTCGCTCCATGCGGGTTTCTTCCACCGTGCTGCGGAGACTAGCTCAGGCCATCAGCAGCAGCATCCCACAATCCCGACTCTCATTTCCCAACGAATGCTGTGCTGCCTGGAGGAGTTGCCTGTGCAAAGAGGCTTTGGCTGTATGCGGGTTTCTCCCACCATGAGACTTGGGCTCAGGCCAGCAGCAGCAGCATCCCGCAGAACCTTCCCTCATTTCTCAGCAAATAGAGAGGGGGACACCTGTCTTGCCACTCGCCTGCTCTTCCTGCCATGGCAGGCTCTCCTGCTTCACGACCGGTTCCCGACAACAAGGCAAAGGGCCCCTTCTCTTCACTTGGGCAGTGTGCTGTGCCTTCCTCAGACATGCTCCTGGGGAGCGCAGTGACAGACGTGTCCCTTTCCTTAAGGCTATTTCCAGAGGCACCACCAAGCTTCTCTCTTAGGCAGTGGGGATGTCAGGGCAAAGAGGATTTCGCCCCATGCGGGTTCATTACACCGTGCTGTGGAGACCTGCTCAGGCAAGCAGCAGCATCATCCCACAGACCGGATTCTGATTTCACAAAGAATGCTGTGCTTTCCAGAGGGGATGCCCGGGCAAAGAGGCTTTTGCTCTATGCGGGTTTCTCCCACCGTGCTGCCTATACTAGGCTAAGGCAAGAAGCAACATCAGCCCACTGAACCGACTCTGACTTCCCAGCGACTGCTATGCTTTCCCGGAGGTTTTCAGCTGGGCGCGATCTGCACTTCACTGTTGCTTCCTCAGCAAGGTTTTGGGCATTCGCTCTGTCGCGTCAGGGAAGAAGAGCTGCGAGAGAGCTGATGCCTCTTGGGCCATGCTTTCCCGGGCTCCATTGGTCGCGCCCTGGGTTCACACTGCCCGGCCAAACTGAGCAGACACAGCCACAACCCTGCAGCAACGTGTGTGGCCTAGGATGGCACTCTATGCCCACTACATTCCCCTGGCGTAAGCAAGGCTTTGCCTTTGGCTCTGGCGTTCAGGTGGACCCGGGGACGAGACCAGTGCCTTCCCCACAGGAGAGGAGAGGCGACAGGATCTGTGCACTCTGCCCGTGTCCTGGGATTGGGAGCTGTGGGGGACTGTCCCCACTCCTTCCCCGACACACCCCCTGCCACCGCCAACGCTGCCGCATCTTGGAGGAAGATGGCATCTGACTGCCCGTTTCTCCAGGGAGCTGTTTCTGGGAGTTCCGTGTACGACGCCTGGTGGCAAGCCCAAGTCTGTCCTAGGGACAGGTGGCCAAGGAGATGCTGTCCCCTTGGCACCAGAGGCCCAGGACATGCCTGCCTTCTGCCCAGACTCCTTCCTCAGAGTGGAGGACGCGCGCCTGCCTAGCCGTCCCCTCGTGTCTTCTTGACAGCCTGGCTTCCGTCTGTCTGCACAGGGAGCGGGTGACGCTTGTCTTGCCACCATTCCGCTGTTCCTCACAGGACAGGCTCTCCTGCTTCGCGACTGTTTCCCCACAACAAAGCCAAAGGCTCCTTCTCTTCTTCCGGGGCGCCGTGCTGTGGCTTCCCCAGATTGTTCCTGGGGAGCACGGTGACAGCCGTGTCCCTTTCCTTAAGGCCCTTTGCAGATGTGCAACCACGCTGCTCTCTGAGGCAGAGAGGATGCTAGGGCAAAGAGATTTCGCTCCATGCGGGTTTCTTCCAGCGGGCTGCGGAGACTAGCTCAGGCCAGCAGCAGCAGCATCCCACCATCCCACTCTGATTTCCCAACGAATGCTGTGCTGTCCCGGAGGAGTTGCCTGGGCAAAGAGGCTTTCGCTCTATGCGGGTTTCTCACACCGTGAGACTTGGGCTCAGGCCAGCAGCAGCAGCATCCCGCAGAACCTTCCCTCATTTCTCAGGAAATGGAGAGGGTGACACCTGTCTTGCCACCCGCTTCTGTTCCTGCCATGGCAGGTGCTCCTGCTTCACGACCGTTTCCCGACAAGGTAAAGGGCCCCTTCTCTTCACCTGGGCAGTGTGCTGTGCCTTCCTGAGACATGCTCCTGGGGAGCGCAGGGACAGACGTGTCCCTTTCCTTAAGGCCCTTTCCAGATGTGCAACCACGCTTCTCTCTCAGGCAGAGAGGATGCTAGGGCAAAGAGAATTTCGCTCCATGCGGGTTTCTTCCACCGTGCTGCGGAGACTAGCTCAGGCCATCAGCAGCAGCATCCCACAATCCCGACTCTCATTTCCCAACGAATGCTGTGCTGCCTGGAGGAGTTGCCTGTGCAAAGAGGCTTTGGCTGTATGCGGGTTTCTCCCACCATGAGACTTGGGCTCAGGCCAGCAGCAGCAGCATCCCGCAGAACCTTCCCTCATTTCTCAGCAAATAGAGAGGGGGACACCTGTCTTGCCACTCGCCTGCTCTTCCTGCCATGGCAGGCTCTCCTGCTTCACGACCGGTTCCCGACAACAAGGCAAAGGGCCCCTTCTCTTCACTTGGGCAGTGTGCTGTGCCTTCCTCAGACATGCTCCTGGGGAGCGCAGTGACAGACGTGTCCCTTTCCTTAAGGCTATTTCCAGAGGCACCACCAAGCTTCTCTCTTAGGCAGTGGGGATGTCAGGGCAAAGAGGATTTCGCCCCATGCGGGTTCATTACACCGTGCTGTGGAGACCTGCTCAGGCAAGCAGCAGCATCATCCCACAGACCGGATTCTGATTTCACAAAGAATGCTGTGCTTTCCAGAGGGGATGCCCGGGCAAAGAGGCTTTTGCTCTATGCGGGTTTCTCCCACCGTGCTGCCTATACTAGGCTAAGGCAAGAAGCAACATCAGCCCACTGAACCGACTCTGACTTCCCAGCGACTGCTATGCTTTCCCGGAGGTTTTCAGCTGGGCGCGATCTGCACTTCACTGTTGCTTCCTCAGCAAGGTTTTGGGCATTCGCTCTGTCGCGTCAGGGAAGAAGAGCTGCGAGAGAGCTGATGCCTCTTGGGCCATGCTTTCCCGGGCTCCATTGGTCGCGCCCTGGGTTCACACTGCCCGGCCAAACTGAGCAGACACAGCCACAACCCTGCAGCAACGTGTGTGGCCTAGGATGGCACTCTATGCCCACTACATTCCCCTGGCGTAAGCAAGGCTTTGCCTTTGGCTCTGGCGTTCAGGTGGACCCGGGGACGAGACCAGTGCCTTCCCCACAGGAGAGGAGAGGCGACAGGATCTGTGCACTCTGCCCGTGTCCTGGGATTGGGAGCTGTGGGGGACTGTCCCCACTCCTTCCCCGACACACCCCGTGCCACCGCCAACGCTGCCGCATCTTGGAGGAAGACGGCATCTGACTGCCCGTTTCTCCAGGGAGCTGTTTCTGGGAGTTCCGTGTACGACGCCTGGTGGCAAGCCCAAGTCTGTCCTAGGGACAGGTGGCCAAGGAGATGCTGTCCCCTTGGCACCAGAGGCCCAGGACATGCCTGCCTTCTGCCCAGACTCCTTCCTCAGAGTGGAGGACGCGCGCCTGCCTAGCCGTCCCCTCGTGTCTTCTTGGCAGCCAGGCTTCCGTCTGTCTGCACAGGGAGCGGGTGACGCTTGTCTTGCCACCATCCCGCTGTTCCTCACAGGACAGGCTCTCCTGCTTCGCGACTGTTTCCCCCACAACAAAGCCAAAGGCTCCTTCTCTTCTTCCGGGGCGGCGTGCTGTGGCTTCCCCAGATTGTTCCTGGGGAGCACGGTGACAGCCGTGTCCCTTTCCTTAAGGCCCTTTGCAGATGTGCAACCACGCTGCTCTCTGAGGCAGAGAGGATGCTAGGGCAAAGAGATTTCGCTCCATGCGGGTTTCTTCCAGCGGGCTGCGGAGACTAGCTCAGGCCAGCAGCAGCAGCATCCCACCATCCCACTCTGATTTCCCAACGAATGCTGTGCTGTCCCGGAGGAGTTGCCTGGTCAAAGAGGCTTTCGCTCTATGCGGGTTTCTCACACCGTGAGACTTGGGCTCAGGCCAGCAGCAGCAGCATCCCGCAGAACCTTCCCTCATTTCTCAGGAAATGGAGAGGGTGACACCTGTCCTGCCACCCGCTTCTGTTCCTGCCATGGCAGGTGCTCCTGCTTCACGACCGTTTTCCAACAAGGCCAAGGGCCCCTTCTCTTCACCTGGGCAGTGTGCTGTCCTTCCTGAGACATGCTCCTGGGGAGCGCAGGGACAGACGTGTCCCTTTCCTTAAGGCCCTTTCCAGATGTGCAACCACGCTTCTCTCTCAGGCAGAGAGGATGCTAGGGCAAAGAGAATTTCGCTCCATGCGGGTTTCTTCCACCGTGCTGCGGAGACTAGCTCAGGCCATCAGCAGCAGCATCCCACAATCCCGACTCTCATTTCCCAACGAATGCTGTGCTGTCTGGAGGAGTTGCCTGTGCAAAGAGGCTTTGGCTGTATGCGGGTTTCTCCCACCATGAGACTTGGGCTCAGGCCAGCAGCAGCAGCATCCCGCAGAACCTTCCCTCATTTCTCAGCAAATAGAGAGGGGGACACCTGTCTTGCCACTCGCCTGCTCTTCCTGCCATGGCAGGCTCTCCTGCTTCACGACCGGTTCCCGACAACAAGGCAAAGGGCCCCTTCTCTTCACTTGGGCAGTGTGCTGTGCCTTCCTCAGACATGCTCCTGGGGAGCGCAGTGACAGACGTGTCCCTTTCCTTAAGGCTATTTCCAGAGGCACCACCAAGCTTCTCTCTTAGGCAGTGGGGATGTCAGGGCAAAGAGGATTTCGCCCCATGCGGGTTCATTACACCGTGCTGTGGAGACCTGCTCAGGCAAGCAGCAGCATCATCCCACAGACCGGATTCTGATTTCACAAAGAATGCTGTGCTTTCCAGAGGGGATGCCCGGGCAAAGAGGCTTTTGCTCTATGCGGGTTTCTCCCACCGTGCTGCCTATACTAGGCTAAGGCAAGAAGCAACATCAGCCCACTGAACCGACTCTGACTTCCCAGCGACTGCTATGCTTTCCCGGAGGTTTTCAGCTGGGCGCGATCTGCACTTCACTGTTGCTTCCTCAGCAAGGTTTTGGGCATTCGCTCTGTCGCGTCAGGGAAGAAGAGCTGCGAGAGAGCTGATGCCTCTTGGGCCATGCTTTCCCGGGCTCCATTGGTCGCGCCCTGGGTTCACACTGCCCGGCCAAACTGAGCAGACACAGCCACAACCCTGCAGCAACGTGTGTGGCCTAGGATGGCACTCTATGCCCACTACATTCCCCTGGCGTAAGCAAGGCTTTGCCTTTGGCTCTGGCGTTCAGGTGGACCCGGGGACGAGACCAGTGCCTTCCCCACAGGAGAGGAGAGGCGACAGGATCTGTGCACTCTGCCCGTGTCCTGGGATTGGGAGCTGTGGGGGACTGTCCCCACTCCTTCCCCGACACACCCCGTGCCACCGCCAACGCTGCCGCATCTTGGAGGAAGACGGCATCTGACTGCCCGTTTCTCCAGGGAGCTGTTTCTGGGAGTTCCGTGTACGACGCCTGGTGGCAAGCCCAAGTCTGTCCTAGGGACAGGTGGCCAAGGAGATGCTGTCCCCTTGGCACCAGAGGCCCAGGACATGCCTGCCTTCTGCCCAGACTCCTTCCTCAGAGTGGAGGACGCGCGCCTGCCTAGCCGTCCCCTCGTGTCTTCTTGGCAGCCAGGCTTCCGTCTGTCTGCACAGGGAGCGGGTGACGCTTGTCTTGCCACCATCCCGCTGTTCCTCACAGGACAGGCTCTCCTGCTTCGCGACTGTTTCCCCACAACAAAGCCAAAGGCTCCTTCTCTTCTTCCGGGGCGCCGTGCTGTGGCTTCCCCAGATTGTTCCTGGGGAGCACGGTGACAGCCGTGTCCCTTTCCTTAAGGCCCTTTGCAGATGTGCAACCACGCTGCTCTCTGAGGCAGAGAGGATGCTAGGGCAAAGAGATTTCGCTCCATGCGGGTTTCTTCCAGCGGGCTGCGGAGACTAGCTCAGGCCAGCAGCAGCAGCATCCCACCATCCCACTCTGATTTCCCAACGAATGCTGTGCTGTCCCGGAGGAGTTGCCTGGGCAAAGAGGCTTTCGCTCTATGCGGGTTTCTCACACCGTGAGACTTGGGCTCAGGCCAGCAGCAGCAGCATCCCGCAGAACCTTCCCTCATTTCTCAGGAAATGGAGAGGGTGACACCTGTCTTGCCACCCGCTTCTGTTCCTGCCATGGCAGGTGCTCCTGCTTCACGACCGTTTCCCGACAAGGCCAAGGGCCCCTTCTCTTCACCTGGGCAGTGTGCTGTGCCTTCCTGAGACATGCTCCTGGGGAGCGCAGGGACAGACGTGTCCCTTTCCTTAAGGCCCTTTCCAGATGTGCAACCACGCTTCTCTCTCAGGCAGAGAGGATGCTAGGGCAAAGAGAATTTCGCTCCATGCGGGTTTCTTCCACCGTGCTGCGGAGACTAGCTCAGGCCATCAGCAGCAGCATCCCACAATCCCGACTCTCATTTCCCAACGAATGCTGTGCTGTCTGGAGGAGTTGCCTGTGCAAAGAGGCTTTGGCTGTATGCGGGTTTCTCCCACCATGAGACTTGGGCTCAGGCCAGCAGCAGCAGCATCCCGCAGAACCTTCCCTCATTTCTCAGCAAATAGAGAGGGGGACACCTGTCTTGCCACTCGCCTGCTCTTCCTGCCATGGCAGGCTCTCCTGCTTCACGACCGGTTCCCGACAACAAGGCAAAGGGCCCCTTCTCTTCACTTGGGCAGTGTGCTGTGCCTTCCTCAGACATGCTCCTGGGGAGCGCAGTGACAGACGTGTCCCTTTCCTTAAGGCTATTTCCAGAGGCACCACCAAGCTTCTCTCTTAGGCAGTGGGGATGTCAGGGCAAAGAGGATTTCGCCCCATGCGGGTTCATTACACCGTGCTGTGGAGACCTGCTCAGGCAAGCAGCAGCATCATCCCACAGACCGGATTCTGATTTCACAAAGAATGCTGTGCTTTCCAGAGGGGATGCCCGGGCAAAGAGGCTTTTGCTCTATGCGGGTTTCTCCCACCGTGCTGCCTATACTAGGCTAAGGCAAGAAGCAACATCAGCCCACTGAACCGACTCTGACTTCCCAGCGACTGCTATGCTTTCCCGGAGGTTTTCAGCTGGGCGCGATCTGCACTTCACTGTTGCTTCCTCAGCAAGGTTTTGGGCATTCGCTCTGTCGCGTCAGGGAAGAAGAGCTGCGAGAGAGCTGATGCCTCTTGGGCCATGCTTTCCCGGGCTCCATTGGTCGCGCCCTGGGTTCACACTGCCCGGCCAAACTGAGCAGACACAGCCACAACCCTGCAGCAACGTGTGTGGCCTAGGATGGCACTCTATGCCCACTACATTCCCCTGGCGTAAGCAAGGCTTTGCCTTTGGCTCTGGCGTTCAGGTGGACCCGGGGACGAGACCAGTGCCTTCCCCACAGGAGAGGAGAGGCGACAGGATCTGTGCACTCTGCCCGTGTCCTGGGATTGGGAGCTGTGGGGGACTGTCCCCACTCCTTCCCCGACACACCCCGTGCCACCGCCAACGCTGCCGCATCTTGGAGGAAGACGGCATCTGACTGCCCGTTTCTCCAGGGAGCTGTTTCTGGGAGTTCCGTGTACGACGCCTGGTGGCAAGCCCAAGTCTGTCCTAGGGACAGGTGGCCAAGGAGATGCTGTCCCCTTGGCACCAGAGGCCCAGGACATGCCTGCCTTCTGCCCAGACTCCTTCCTCAGAGTGGAGGACGCGCGCCTGCCTAGCCGTCCCCTCGTGTCTTCTTGGCAGCCAGGCTTCCGTCTGTCTGCACAGGGAGCGGGTGACGCTTGTCTTGCCACCATCCCGCTGTTCCTCACAGGACAGGCTCTCCTGCTTCGCGACTGTTTCCCCACAACAAAGCCAAAGGCTCCTTCTCTTCTTCCGGGGCGCCGTGCTGTGGCTTCCCCAGATTGTTCCTGGGGAGCACGGTGACAGCCGTGTCCCTTTCCTTAAGGCCCTTTGCAGATGTGCAACCACGCTGCTCTCTCAGGCAGAGAGGATGCTAGGGCAAAGAGATTTCGCTCCATGCGGGTTTCTTCCAGCGGGCTGCGGAGACTAGCTCAGGCCAGCAGCAGCAGCATCCCACCATCCCACTCTGATTTCCCAACGAATGCTGTGCTGTCCCGGAGGAGTTGCCTGGGCAAAGAGGCTTTCGCTCTATGCGGGTTTCTCACACCGTGAGACTTGGGCTCAGGCCAGCAGCAGCAGCATCCCGCAGAACCTTCCCTCATTTCTCAGGAAATGGAGAGGGTGACACCTGTCTTGCCACCCGCTTCTGTTCCTGCCATGGCAGGTGCTCCTGCTTCACGACCGTTTCCCGACAAGGCCAAGGGCCCCTTCTCTTCACCTGGGCAGTGTGCTGTGCCTTCCTGAGACATGCTCCTGGGGAGCGCAGGGACAGACGTGTCCCTTTCCTTAAGGCCCTTTCCAGATGTGCAACCACGCTTCTCTCTCAGGCAGAGAGGATGCTAGGGCAAAGAGAATTTCGCTCCATGCGGGTTTCTTCCACCGTGCTGCGGAGACTAGCTCAGGCCATCAGCAGCAGCATCCCACAATCCCGACTCTCATTTCCCAACGAATGCTGTGCTGCCTGGAGGAGTTGCCTGTGCAAAGAGGCTTTGGCTGTATGCGGGTTTCTCCCACCATGAGACTTGGGCTCAGGCCAGCAGCAGCAGCATCCCGCAGAACCTTCCCTCATTTCTCAGCAAATAGAGAGGGGGACACCTGTCTTGCCACTCGCCTGCTCTTCCTGCCATGGCAGGCTCTCCTGCTTCACGACCGGTTCCCGACAACAAGGCAAAGGGCCCCTTCTCTTCACTTGGGCAGTGTGCTGTGCCTTCCTCAGACATGCTCCTGGGGAGCGCAGTGACAGACGTGTCCCTTTCCTTAAGGCTATTTCCAGAGGCACCACCAAGCTTCTCTCTTAGGCAGTGGGGATGTCAGGGCAAAGAGGATTTCGCCCCATGCGGGTTCATTACACCGTGCTGTGGAGACCTGCTCAGGCAAGCAGCAGCATCATCCCACAGACCGGATTCTGATTTCACAAAGAATGCTGTGCTTTCCAGAGGGGATGCCCGGGCAAAGAGGCTTTTGCTCTATGCGGGTTTCTCCCACCGTGCTGCCTATACTAGGCTAAGGCAAGAAGCAACATCAGCCCACTGAACCGACTCTGACTTCCCAGCGACTGCTATGCTTTCCCGGAGGTTTTCAGCTGGGCGCGATCTGCACTTCACTGTTGCTTCCTCAGCAAGGTTTTGGGCATTCGCTCTGTCGCGTCAGGGAAGAAGAGCTGCGAGAGAGCTGATGCCTCTTGGGCCATGCTTTCCCGGGCTCCATTGGTCGCGCCCTGGGTTCACACTGCCCGGCCAAACTGAGCAGACACAGCCACAACCCTGCAGCAACGTGTGTGGCCTAGGATGGCACTCTATGCCCACTACATTCCCCTGGCGTAAGCAAGGCTTTGCCTTTGGCTCTGGCGTTCAGGTGGACCCGGGGACGAGACCAGTGCCTTCCCCACAGGAGAGGAGAGGCGACAGGATCTGTGCACTCTGCCCGTGTCCTGGGATTGGGAGCTGTGGGGGACTGTTCCCACTCCTTCCCCGACACACCCCCTGCCACCGCCAACGCTGCCGCATCTTGGAGGAAGACGGCATCTGACTGCCCGTTTCTCCAGGGAGCTGTTTCTGGGAGTTCCGTGTACGACGCCTGGTGGCAAGCCCAAGTCTGTCCTAGGGACAGGTGGCCAAGGAGATGCTGTCCCCTTGGCACCAGAGGCCCAGGACATGCCTGCCTTCTGCCCAGACTCCTTCCTCAGAGTGGAGGACGCGCGCCTGCCTAGCCGTCCCCTCGTGTCTTCTTGGCAGCCAGGCTTCCGTCTGTCTGCACAGGGAGCGGGTGACGCTTGTCTTGCCACCATCCCGCTGTTCCTCACAGGACAGGCTCTCCTGCTTCGCGACTGTTTCCCCACAACAAAGCCAAAGGCTCCTTCTCTTCTTCCGGGGCGCCGTGCTGTGGCTTCCCCAGATTGTTCCTGGGGAGCACGGTGACAGCCGTGTCCCTTTCCTTAAGGCCCTTTGCAGATGTGCAACCACGCTGCTCTCTCAGGCAGAGAGGATGCTAGGGCAAAGAGATTTCGCTCCATGCGGGTTTCTTCCAGCGGGCTGCGGAGACTAGCTCAGGCCAGCAGCAGCAGCATCCCACCATCCCACTCTGATTTCCCAACGAATGCTGTGCTGTCCCGCAGGAGTTGCCTGGGCAAAGAGGCTTTCGCTCTATGCGGGTTTCTCACACCGTGAGACTTGGGCTCAGGCCAGCAGCAGCAGCATCCCGCAGAACCTTCCCTCATTTCTCAGGAAATGGAGAGGGTGACACCTGTCTTGCCACCCGCTTCTGTTCCTGCCATGGCAGGTGCTCCTGCTTCACGACCGTTTCCCGACAAGGCCAAGGGCCCCTTCTCTTCACCTGGGCAGTGTGCTGTGCCTTCCTGAGACATGCTCCTGGGGAGCGCAGGGACAGACGTGTCCCTTTCCTTAAGGCCCTTTCCAGATGTGCAACCACGCTTCTCTCTCAGGCAGAGAGGATGCTAGGGCAAAGAGAATTTCGCTCCATGCGGGTTTCTTCCACCGTGCTGCGGAGACTAGCTCAGGCCATCAGCAGCAGCATCCCACAATCCCGACTCTCATTTCCCAACGAATGCTGTGCTGTCTGGAGGAGTTGCCTGTGCAAAGAGGCTTTGGCTGTATGCGGGTTTCTCCCACCATGAGACTTGGGCTCAGGCCAGCAGCAGCAGCATCCCGCAGAACCTTCCCTCATTTCTCAGCAAATAGAGAGGGGGACACCTGTCTTGCCACTCGCCTGCTCTTCCTGCCATGGCAGGCTCTCCTGCTTCACGACCGGTTCCCGACAACAAGGCAAAGGGCCCCTTCTCTTCACTTGGGCAGTGTGCTGTGCCTTCCTCAGACATGCTCCTGGGGAGCGCAGTGACAGACGTGTCCCTTTCCTTAAGGCTATTTCCAGAGGCACCACCAAGCTTCTCTCTTAGGCAGTGGGGATGTCAGGGCAAAGAGGATTTCGCCCCATGCGGGTTCATTACACCGTGCTGTGGAGACCTGCTCAGGCAAGCAGCAGCATCATCCCACAGACCGGATTCTGATTTCACAAAGAATGCTGTGCTTTCCAGAGGGGATGCCCGGGCAAAGAGGCTTTTGCTCTATGCGGGTTTCTCCCACCGTGCTGCCTATACTAGGCTAAGGCAAGAAGCAACATCAGCCCACTGAACCGACTCTGACTTCCCAGCGACTGCTATGCTTTCCCGGAGGTTTTCAGCTGGGCGCGATCTGCACTTCACTGTTGCTTCCTCAGCAAGGTTTTGGGCATTCGCTCTGTCGCGTCAGGGAAGAAGAGCTGCGAGAGAGCTGATGCCTCTTGGGCCATGCTTTCCCGGGCTCCATTGGTCGCGCCCTGGGTTCACACTGCCCGGCCAAACTGAGCAGACACAGCCACAACCCTGCAGCAACGTGTGTGGCCTAGGATGGCACTCTATGCCCACTACATTCCCCTGTCGTAAGCAAGGCTTTGCCTTTGGCTCTGGCGTTCAGGTGGACCCGGGGACGAGACCAGTGCCTTCCCCACAGGAGAGGAGAGGCGACAGGATCTGTGCACTCTGCCCGTGTCCTGGGATTGGGAGCTGTGGGGGACTGTCCCCACTCCTTCCCCGACACACCCCCTGCCACCGCCAACGCTGCCGCATCTTGGAGGAAGACGGCATCTGACTGCCCGTTTCTCCAGGGAGCTGTTTCTGGGAGTTCCGTGTACGACGCCTGGTGGCAAGCCCAAGTCTGTCCTAGGGACAGGTGGCCAAGGAGATGCTGTCCCCTTGGCACCAGAGGCCCAGGACATGCCTGCCTTCTGCCCAGACTCCTTCCTCAGAGTGGAGGACGCGCGCCTGCCTAGCCGTCCCCTCGTGTCTTCTTGGCAGCCAGGCTTCCGTCTGTCTGCACAGGGAGCGGGTGACGCTTGTCTTGCCACCATCCCGCTGTTCCTCACAGGACAGGCTCTCCTGCTTCGCGACTGTTTCCCCACAACAAAGCCAAAGGCTCCTTCTCTTCTTCCGGGGCGCCGTGCTGTGGCTTCCCCAGATTGTTCCTGGGGAGCACGGTGACAGCCGTGTCCCTTTCCTTAAGGCCCTTTGCAGATGTGCAACCACGCTGCTCTCTGAGGCAGAGAGGATGCTAGGGCAAAGAGATTTCGCTCCATGCGGGTTTCTTCCAGCGGGCTGCGGAGACTAGCTCAGGCCAGCAGCAGCAGCATCCCACCATCCCACTCTGATTTCCCAACGAATGCTGTGCTGTCCCGGAGGAGTTGCCTGGGCAAAGAGGCTTTTGCTCTATGCGGGTTTCTCACACCGTGAGACTTGGGCTCAGGCCAGCAGCAGCAGCATCCCGCAGAACCTTCCCTCATTTCTCAGGAAATGGAGAGGGTGACACCTGTCTTGCCACCCGCTTCTGTTCCTGCCATGGCAGGTGCTCCTGCTTCACGACCGTTTCCCGACAAGGCCAAGGGCCCCTTCTCTTCACCTGGGCAGTGTGCTGTGCCTTCCTGAGACATGCTCCTGGGGAGCGCAGGGACAGACGTGTCCCTTTCCTTAAGGCCCTTTCCAGATGTGCAACCACGCTTCTCTCTCAGGCAGAGAGGATGCTAGGGCAAAGAGAATTTCGCTCCATGCGGGTTTCTTCCACCGTGCTGCGGAGACTAGCTCAGGCCATCAGCAGCAGCATCCCACAATCCCGACTCTCATTTCCCAACGAATGCTGTGCTGTCTGGAGGAGTTGCCTGTGCAAAGAGGCTTTGGCTGTATGCGGGTTTCTCCCACCATGAGACTTGGGCTCAGGCCAGCAGCAGCAGCATCCCGCAGAACCTTCCCTCATTTCTCAGCAAATAGAGAGGGGGACACCTGTCTTGCCACTCGCCTGCTCTTCCTGCCATGGCAGGCTCTCCTGCTTCACGACCGGTTCCCGACAACAAGGCAAAGGGCCCCTTCTCTTCACTTGGGCAGTGTGCTGTGCCTTCCTCAGACATGCTCCTGGGGAGCGCAGTGACAGACGTGTCCCTTTCCTTAAGGCTATTTCCAGAGGCACCACCAAGCTTCTCTCTTAGGCAGTGGGGATGTCAGGGCAAAGAGGATTTCGCCCCATGCGGGTTCATTACACCGTGCTGTGGAGACCTGCTCAGGCAAGCAGCAGCATCATCCCACAGACCGGATTCTGATTTCACAAAGAATGCTGTGCTTTCCAGAGGGGATGCCCGGGCAAAGAGGCTTTTGCTCTATGCGGGTTTCTCCCACCGTGCTGCCTATACTAGGCTAAGGCAAGAAGCAACATCAGCCCACTGAACCGACTCTGACTTCCCAGCGACTGCTATGCTTTCCCGGAGGTTTTCAGCTGGGCGCGATCTGCACTTCACTGTTGCTTCCTCAGCAAGGTTTTGGGCATTCGCTCTGTCGCGTCAGGGAAGAAGAGCTGCGAGAGAGCTGATGCCTCTTGGGCCATGCTTTCCCGGGCTCCATTGGTCGCGCCCTGGGTTCACACTGCCCGGCCAAACTGAGCAGACACAGCCACAACCCTGCAGCAACGTGTGTGGCCTAGGATGGCACTCTATGCCCACTACATTCCCCTGGCGTAAGCAAGGCTTTGCCTTTGGATCTGGCGTTCAGGTGGACCCGGGGACGAGACCAGTGCCTTCCCCACAGGAGAGGAGAGGCGACAGGATCTGTGCACTCTGCCCGTGTCCTGGGATTGGGAGCTGTGGGGGACTGTCCCCACTCCTTCCCCGACACACCCCGTGCCACCGCCAACGCTGCCGCATCTTGGAGGAAGACGGCATCTGACTGCCCGTTTCTCCAGGGAGCTGTTTCTGGGAGTTCCGTGTACGACGCCTGGTGGCAAGCCCAAGTCTGTCCTAGGGACAGGTGGCCAAGGAGATGCTGTCCCCTTGGCACCAGAGGCCCAGGACATGCCTGCCTTCTGCCCAGACTCCTTCCTCAGAGTGGAGGACGCGCGCCTGCCTAGCCGTCCCCTCGTGTCTTCTTGGCAGCCAGGCTTCCGTCTGTCTGCACAGGGAGCGGGTGACGCTTGTCTTGCCACCATCCCGCTGTTCCTCACAGGACAGGCTCTCCTGCTTCGCAACTGTTTCCCCACAACAAAGCCAAAGGCTCCTTCTCTTCTTCCGGGGCGCCGTGCTGTGGCTTCCCCAGATTGTTCCTGGGGAGCACGGTGACAGCCGTGTCCCTTTCCTTAAGGCCCTTTGCAGATGTGCAACCACGCTGCTCTCTCAGGCAGAGAGGATGCTAGGGCAAAGAGATTTCGCTCCATGCGGGTTTCTTCCAGCGGGCTGCGGAGACTAGCTCAGGCCAGCAGCAGCAGCATCCCACCATCCCACTCTGATTTCCCAACGAATGCTGTGCTGTCCCGGAGGAGTTGCCTGGGCAAAGAGGCTTTCGCTCTATGCGGGTTTCTCACACCGTGAGACTTGGGCTCAGGCCAGCAGCAGCAGCATCCCGCAGAACCTTCCCTCATTTCTCAGGAAATGGAGAGGGTGACACCTGTCTTGCCACCCGCTTCTGTTCCTGCCATGGCAGGTGCTCCTGCTTCACGACCGTTTCCCGACAAGGCCAAGGGCCCCTTCTCTTCACCTGGGCAGTGTGCTGTGCCTTCCTGAGACATGCTCCTGGGGAGCGCAGGGACAGACGTGTCCCTTTCCTTAAGGCCCTTTCCAGATGTGCAACCACGCTTCTCTCTCAGGCAGAGAGGATGCTAGGGCAAAGAGAATTTCGCTCCATGCGGGTTTCTTCCACCGTGCTGCGGAGACTAGCTCAGGCCATCAGCAGCAGCATCCCACAATCCCGACTCTCATTTCCCAACGAATGCTGTGCTGTCTGGAGGAGTTGCCTGTGCAAAGAGGCTTTGGCTGTATGCGGGTTTCTCCCACCATGAGACTTGGGCTCAGGCCAGCAGCAGCAGCATCCCGCAGAACCTTCCCTCATTTCTCAGCAAATAGAGAGGGGGACACCTGTCTTGCCACTCGCCTGCTCTTCCTGCCATGGCAGGCTCTCCTGCTTCACGACCGGTTCCCGACAACAAGGCAAAGGGCCCCTTCTCTTCACTTGGGCAGTGTGCTGTGCCTTCCTCAGACATGCTCCTGGGGAGCGCAGTGACAGACGTGTCCCTTTCCTTAAGGCTATTTCCAGAGGCACCACCAAGCTTCTCTCTTAGGCAGTGGGGATGTCAGGGCAAAGAGGATTTCGCCCCATGCGGGTTCATTACACCGTGCTGTGGAGACCTGCTCAGGCAAGCAGCAGCATCATCCCACAGACCGGATTCTGATTTCACAAAGAATGCTGTGCTTTCCAGAGGGGATGCCCGGGCAAAGAGGCTTTTGCTCTATGCGGGTTTCTCCCACCGTGCTGCCTATACTAGGCTAAGGCAAGAAGAAACATCAGCCCACTGAACCGACTCTGACTTCCCAGCGACTGCTATGCTTTCCCGGAGCTTTTCAGCTGGGCGCGATCTGCACTTCACTGTTCCTCAGCAAGGTTTTGGGCATTCGCTCTGTCGCGTCAGGGAAGAAGAGCTGCTAGAGAGCTGTTGCCTCTTGGGCCATGCTTTCCCGGGCTCCATTGGTCGCGCCCTGGGTTCACACTGCCCGGCCAAACTGAGCAGACACAGCCACAACCCTGCAGCAACGTGTGTGGCCTAGGATGGCACTCTATGCCCACTACATTCCCCTGGCGTAAGCAAGGCTTTGCCTTTGGCTCTGGCGTTCAGGTGGACCCGGGGACGAGACCAGTGCCTTCCCCACAGGAGAGGAGAGGCGACAGGATCTGTGCACTCTGCCCGTGTCCTGGGATTGGGAGCTGTGGGGGACTGTCCCCACTCCTTCCCCGACACACCCCCTGCCACCGCCAACGCTGCCGCATCTTGGAGGAAGACGGCATCTGACTGCCCGTTTCTCCAGGGAGCTGTTTCTGGGAGTTCCGTGTACGACGCCTGGTGGCAAGCCCAAGTCTGTCCTAGGGACAGGTGGCCAAGGAGATGCTGTCCCCTTGGCACCAGAGGCCCAGGACATGCCTGCCTTCTGCCCAGACTCCTTCCTCAGAGTGGAGGACGCGCGCCTGCCTAGCCGTCCCCTCGTGTCTTCTTGGCAGCCAGGCTTCCGTCTCTCTGCACAGGGAGCGGGTGACGCTTGTCTTGCCACCATCCCGCTGTTCCTCACAGGACAGGCTCTCCTGCTTCGCGACTGTTTCCCCACAACAAAGCCAAAGGCTCCTTCTCTTCTTCCGGGGCGGCGTGCTGTGGCTTCCCTAGATTGTTCCTGAGGAGCACGGTGACAGCCGTGTCCCTTTCCTTAAGGCCCTTTGCAGATGTGCAACCACGCTGCTCTCTCAGGCAGAGAGGATGCTAGGGCAAAGAGATTTCGCTCCATGCGGGTTTCTTCCAGCGGGCTGCGGAGACTAGCTCAGGCCAGCAGCAGCAGCATCCCAAAATCCCGACTCTCATTTCCCAACGAATGCTGTGCTGTCTGGAGGAGTTGCCTGTGCAAAGAGGCTTTGGCTGTATGCGGGTTTCTCCCACCATGAGACTTGGGCTCAGGCCAGCAGCAGCAGCATCCCGCAGAACCTTCCCTCATTTCTCAGGAAATGGAGAGGGTGACACCTGTCCTGCCACCCGCTTCTGTTCCTGCCATGGCAGGTGCTCCTGCTTCACGACCGTTTCCCGACAAGGCCAAGGGCCCCTTCTCTTCACCTGGGCAGTGTGCTGTCCTTCCTGAGACATGCTCCTGGGGAGCGCAGCGACAGACGTGTCCCTTTCCTTAAGGCCCTTTCCAGATGTGCAACCACGCTTCTCTCTCAGGCAGAGAGGATGCTAGGGCAAAGAGAATTTCGCTCCATGCGGGTTTCTTCCACCGTGCTGCGGAGACTAGCTCAGGCCATCAGCAGCAGCATCCCACAATCCCGACTCTCATTTCCCAACGAATGCTGTGCTGTCTGGAGGAGTTGCCTGTGCAAAGAGGCTTTGGCTGTATGCGGGTTTCTCCCACCATGAGACTTGGGCTCAGGCCAGCAGCAGCAGCATCCCGCAGAACCTTCCCTCATTTCTCAGCAAATAGAGAGGGGGACACCTGTCTTGCCACTCGCCTGCTCTTCCTGCCATGGCAGGCTCTCCTGCTTCACGACCGGTTCCCGACAACAAGGCAAAGGGCCCCTTCTCTTCACTTGGGCAGTGTGCTGTGCCTTCCTCAGACATGCTCCTGGGGAGCGCAGTGACAGACGTGTCCCTTTCCTTAAGGCTATTTCCAGAGGCACCACCAAGCTTCTCTCTTAGGCAGTGGGGATGTCAGGGCAAAGAGGATTTCGCCCCATGCGGGTTCATTACACCGTGCTGTGGAGACCTGCTCAGGCAAGCAGCAGCATCATCCCACAGACCGGATTCTGATTTCACAAAGAATGCTGTGCTTTCCAGAGGGGATGCCCGGGCAAAGAGGCTTTTGCTCTATGCGGGTTTCTCCCACCGTGCTGCCTATACTAGGCTAAGGCAAGAAGCAACATCAGCCCACTGAACCGACTCTGACTTCCCAGCGACTGCTATGCTTTCCCGGAGGTTTTCAGCTGGGCGCGATCTGCACTTCACTGTTGCTTCCTCAGCAAGGTTTTGGGCATTCGCTCTGTCGCGTCAGGGAAGAAGAGCTGCGAGAGAGCTGATGCCTCTTGGGCCATGCTTTCCCGGGCTCCATTGGTCGCGCCCTGGGTTCACACTGCCCGGCCAAACTGAGCAGACACAGCCACAACCCTGCAGCAACGTGTGTGGCCTAGGATGGCACTCTATGCCCACTACATTCCCCTGGCGTAAGCAAGGCTTTGCCTTTGGCTCTGGCGTTCAGGTGGACCCGGGGACGAGACCAGTGCCTTCCCCACAGGAGAGGAGAGGCGACAGGATCTGTGCACTCTGCCCGTGTCCTGGGATTGGGAGCTGTGGGGGACTGTCCCCACTCCTTCCCCGACACACCCCGTGCCACCGCCAACGCTGCCGCATCTTGGAGGAAGACGGCATCTGACTGCCCGTTTCTCCAGGGAGCTGTTTCTGGGAGTTCCGTGTACGACGCCTGGTGGCAAGCCCAAGTCTGTCCTAGGGACAGGTGGCCAAGGAGATGCTGTCCCCTTGGCACCAGAGGCCCAGGACATGCCTGCCTTCTGCCCAGACTCCTTCCTCAGAGTGGAGGACGCGCGCCTGCCTAGCCGTCCCCTCGTGTCTTCTTGGCAGCCAGGCTTCCGTCTGTCTGCACAGGGAGCGGGTGACGCTTGTCTTGCCACCATCCCGCTGTTCCTCACAGGACAGGCTCTCCTGCTTCGCGACTGTTTCCCCACAACAAAGCCAAAGGCTCCTTCTCTTCTTCCGGGGCGCCGTGCTGTGGCTTCCCCAGATTGTTCCTGGGGAGCACGGTGACAGCCGTGTCCCTTTCCTAAGGCCCTTTGCAGATGTGCAACCACGCTGCTCTCTGAGGCAGAGAGGATGCTAGGGCAAAGAGATTTCGCTCCATGCGGGTTTCTTCCAGCGGGCTGCGGAGACTAGCTCAGGCCAGCAGCACCAGCATCCCACCATCCCACTCTGATTTCCCAACGAATGCTGTGCTGTCCCGGAGGAGTTGCCTGGGCAAAGAGGCTTTCGCTCTATGCGGGTTTCTCACACCGTGAGACTTGGGCTCAGGCCAGCAGCAGCAGCATCCCGCAGAACCTTCCCTCATTTCTCAGGAAATGGAGAGGGTGACACCTGTCTTGCCACCCGCTTCTGTTCCTGCCATGGCAGGTGCTCCTGCTTCACGACCGTTTCCCGACAAGGTAAAGGGCCCCTTCTCTTCACCTGGGCAGTGTGCTGTGCCTTCCTGAGACATGCTCCTGGGGAGCGCAGGGACAGACGTGTCCCTTTCCTTAAGGCCCTTTCCAGATGTGCAACCACGCTTCTCTCTCAGGCAGAGAGGATGCTAGGGCAAAGAGAATTTCGCTCCATGCGGGTTTCTTCCACCGTGCTGCGGAGACTAGCTCAGGCCATCAGCAGCAGCATCCCACAATCCCGACTCTCATTTCCCAACGAATGCTGTGCTGCCTGGAGGAGTTGCCTGTGCAAAGAGGCTTTGGCTGTATGCGGGTTTCTCCCACCATGAGACTTGGGCTCAGGCCAGCAGCAGCAGCATCCCGCAGAACCTTCCCTCATTTCTCAGCAAATAGAGAGGGGGACACCTGTCTTGCCACTCGCCTGCTCTTCCTGCCATGGCAGGCTCTCCTGCTTCACGACCGGTTCCCGACAACAAGGCAAAGGGCCCCTTCTCTTCACTTGGGCAGTGTGCTGTGCCTTCCTCAGACATGCTCCTGGGGAGCGCAGTGACAGACGTGTCCCTTTCCTTAAGGCTATTTCCAGAGGCACCACCAAGCTTCTCTCTTAGGCAGTGGGGATGTCAGGGCAAAGAGGATTTCGCCCCATGCGGGTTCATTACACCGTGCTGTGGAGACCTGCTCAGGCAAGCAGCAGCATCATCCCACAGACCGGATTCTGATTTCACAAAGAATGCTGTGCTTTCCAGAGGGGATGCCCGGGCAAAGAGGCTTTTGCTCTATGCGGGTTTCTCCCACCGTGCTGCCTATACTAGGCTAAGGCAAGAAGAAACATCAGCCCACTGAACCGACTCTGACTTCCCAGCGACTGCTATGCTTTCCCGGAGCTTTTCAGCTGGGCGCGATCTGCACTTCACTGTTCCTCAGCAAGGTTTTGGGCATTCGCTCTGTCGCGTCAGGGAAGAAGAGCTGCGAGAGAGCTGATGCCTCTTGGGCCATGCTTTCCCGGGCTCCATTGGTCGCGCCCTGGGTTCACACTGCCCGGCCAAACTGAGCAGACACAGCCACAACCCTGCAGCAACGTGTGTGGCCTAGGATGGCACTCTATGCCCACTACATTCCCCTGGCGTAAGCAAGGCTTTGCCTTTGGATCTGGCGTTCAGGTGGACCCGGGGACGTACCAGTGCCTTCCCCACAGGAGAGGAGAGGCGACAGGATCTGTGCACTCTGCCCGTGTCCTGGGATTGGGAGCTGTGGGGGACTGTCCCCACTCCTTCCCCGACACACCCCCTGCCACCGCCAACGCTGCCGCATCTTGGAGGAAGACGGCATCTGACTGCCCGTTTCTCCAGGGAGCTGTTTCTGGGAGTTCCGTGTACGACGCCTGGTGGCAAGCCCAAGTCTGTCCTAGGGACAGGTGGCCAAGGAGATGCTGTCCCCTTGGCACCAGAGGCCCAGGACATGCCTGCCTTCTGCCCAGACTCCTTCCTCAGAGTGGAGGACGCGCGCCTGCCTAGCCGTCCCCTCGTGTCTTCTTGGCAGCCAGGCTTCCGTCTGTCTGCACAGGGAGCGGGTGACGCTTGTCTTGCCACCATCCCGCTGTTCCTCACAGGACAGGCTCTCCTGCTTCGCGACTGTTTCCCCACAACAAAGCCAAAGGCTCCTTCTCTTCTTCCGGGGCGGCGTGCTGTGGCTTCCCTAGATTGTTCCTGAGGAGCACGGTGACAGCCGTGTCCCTTTCCTTAAGGCCCTTTGCAGATGTGCAACCACGCTGCTCTCTCAGGCAGAGAGGATGCTAGGGCAAAGAGATTTCGCTCCATGCGGGTTTCTTCCAGCGGGCTGCGGAGACTAGCTCAGGCCAGCAGCAGCAGCATCCCACCATTCCACTCTGATTTCCCAACGAATGCTGTGCTGTCCCGGAGGAGTTGCCTGGGCGAAGAGGCTTTCGCTCTATGCGGGTTTCTCACACCGTGAGACTTGGGCTCAGGCCAGCAGCAGCAGCATCCCGCAGAACCTTCCCTCATTTCTCAGGAAATGGAGAGGGTGACACCTGTCCTGCCACCCGCTTCTGTTCCTGCCATGGCAGGTGCTCCTGCTTCACGACCGTTTTCCCGACAAGGCCAAGGGCCCCTTCTCTTCACCTGGGCAGTGTGCTGTGCCTTCCTGAGACATGCTCCTGGGGAGCGCAGGGACAGACGTGTCCCTTTCCTTAAGGCCCTTTCCAGATGTGCAACCGCGCTTCTCTCTCAGGCAGAGAGGATGCTAGGGCAAAGAGAATTTCGCTCCATGCGGGTTTCTTCCACCGTGCTGCGGAGACTAGCTCAGGCCATCAGCAGCAGCATCCCACAATCCCGACTCTCATTTCCCAACGAATGCTGTGCTGTCTGGAGGAGTTGCCTGTGCAAAGAGGCTTTGGCTGTATGCGGGTTTCTCCCACCATGAGACTTGGGCTCAGGCCAGCAGCAGCAGCATCCCGCAGAACCTTCCCTCATTTCTCAGCAAATAGAGAGGGGGACACCTGTCTTGCCACTCGCCTGCTCTTCCTGCCATGGCAGGCTCTCCTGCTTCACGACCGGTTCCCGACAACAAGGCAAAGGGCCCCTTCTCTTCACTTGGGCAGTGTGCTGTGCCTTCCTCAGACATGCTCCTGGGGAGCGCAGTGACAGACGTGTCCCTTTCCTTAAGGCTATTTCCAGAGGCACCACCAAGCTTCTCTCTTAGGCAGTGGGGATGTCAGGGCAAAGAGGATTTCGCCCCATGCGGGTTCATTACACCGTGCTGTGGAGACCTGCTCAGGCAAGCAGCAGCATCATCCCACAGACCGGATTCTGATTTCACAAAGAATGCTGTGCTTTCCAGAGGGGATGCCCGGGCAAAGAGGCTTTTGCTCTATGCGGGTTTCTCCCACCGTGCTGCCTATACTAGGCTAAGGCAAGAAGCAACATCAGCCCACTGAACCGACTCTGACTTCCCAGCGACTGCTATGCTTTCCCGGAGGTTTTCAGCTGGTCGCGATCTGCACTTCACTGTTGCTTCCTCAGCAAGGTTTTGGGCATTCGCTCTGTCGCGTCAGGGAAGAAGAGCTGCGAGAGAGCTGATGCCTCTTGGGCCATGCTTTCCCGGGCTCCATTGGTCGCGCCCTGGGTTCACACTGCCCGGCCAAACTGAGCAGACACAGCCACAACCCTGCAGCAACGTGTGTGGCCTAGGATGGCACTCTATGCCCACTAACATCCCCTGGCGTAAGCAAGGCTTTGCCTTTGGCTCTGGCGTTCAGGTGGACCCGGGGACGAGACCAGTGCCTTCCCCACAGGAGAGGAGAGGCGACAGGATCTGTGCACTCTGCCCGTGTCCTGGGATTGGGAGCTGTGGGGGACTGTCCCCACCCCTTCCCCGACACACCCCCTGCCACCGCCAACGCTGCCGCATCTTGGAGGAAGATGGCATCTGACTGCCCGTTTCTCCAGGGAGCTGTTTCTGGGAGTTCCGTGTACGACGCCTGGTGGCAAGCCCAAGTCTGTCCTAGGGACAGGTGGCCAAGGAGATGCTGTCCCCTTGGCACCAGAGGCCCAGGACATGCCTGCCTTCTGCCCAGACTCCTTCCTCAGAGTGGAGGACGCGCGCCTGCCTAGCCGTCCCCTCGTGTCTTCTTGGCAGCCAGGCTTCCGTCTGTCTGCACAGGGAGCGGGTGACGCTTGTCTTGCCACCATCCCGCTGTTCCTCACAGGACAGGCTCTCCTGCTTCGCGACTGTTTCCCCACAACAAAGCCAAAGGCTCCTTCTCTTCTTCCGGGGTGGCGTGCTGTGGCTTCCCTAGATTGTTCCTGAGGAGCACGGTGACAGCCGTGTCCCTTTCCTTAAGGCCCTTTGCAGATGTGCAACCACGCTGCTCTCTGAGGCAGAGAGGATGCTAGGGCAAAGAGATTTCGCTCCATGCGGGTTTCTTCCAGCGGGCTGCGGAGACTAGCTCAGGCCAGCAGCAGCAGCATCCCACCATCCCACTCTGATTTCCCAACGAATGCTGTGCTGTCCCGGAGGAGTTGCCTGGGCAAAGAGGCTTTCGCTCTATGCGGGTTTCTCACACCGTGAGACTTGGGCTCAGGCCAGCAGCAGCAGCATCCCGCAGAACCTTCCCTCATTTCTCAGGAAATGGAGAGGGTGACACCTGTCTTGCCACCCGCTTCTGTTCCTGCCATGGCAGGTGCTCCTGCTTCACGACCGTTTCCCGACAAGGCCAAGGGCCCCTTCTCTTCACCTGGGCAGTGTGCTGTGCCTTCCTGAGACATGCTCCTGGGGAGCGCAGGGACAGACGTGTCCCTTTCCTTAAGGCCCTTTCCAGATGTGCAACCACGCTTCTCTCTCAGGCAGAGAGGATGCTAGGGCAAAGAGAATTTCGCTCCATGCGGGTTTCTTCCACCGTGCTGCGGAGACTAGCTCAGGCCATCAGCAGCAGCATCCCACAATCCCGACTCTCATTTCCCAACGAATGCTGTGCTGTCTGGAGGAGTTGCCTGTGCAAAGAGGCTTTGGCTGTATGCGGGTTTCTCCCACCATGAGACTTGGGCTCAGGCCAGCAGCAGCAGCATCCCGCAGAACCTTCCCTCATTTCTCAGCAAATAGAGAGGGGGACACCTGTCTTGCCACTCGCCTGCTCTTCCTGCCATGGCAGGCTCTCCTGCTTCACGACCGGTTCCGGACAACAAGGCAAAGGGCCCCTTCTCTTCACTTGGGCAGTGTGCTGTGCCTTCCTCAGACATGCTCCTGGGGAGCGCAGTGACAGACGTGTCCCTTTCCTTAAGGCTATTTCCAGAGGCACCACCAAGCTTCTCTCTTAGGCAGTGGGGATGTCAGGGCAAAGAGGATTTCGCCCCATGCGGGTTCATTACACCGTGCTGTGGAGACCTGCTCAGGCAAGCAGCAGCATCATCCCACAGACCGGATTCTGATTTCACAAAGAATGCTGTGCTTTCCAGAGGGGATGCCCGGGCAAAGAGGCTTTTGCTCTATGCGGGTTTCTCCCACCGTGCTGCCTATACTAGGCTAAGGCAAGAAGCAACATCAGCCCACTGAACCGACTCTGACTTCCCAGCGACTGCTATGCTTTCCCGGAGGTTTTCAGCTGGTCGCGATCTGCACTTCACTGTTGCTTAATCAGCAAGGTTTTGGGCATTCGCTCTGTCGCGTCAGGGAAGAAGAGCTGCGAGAGAGCTGATGCCTCTTGGGCCATGCTTTCCCGGGCTCCATTGGTCGCGCCCTGGGTTCACACTGCCCGGCCAAACTGAGCAGACACAGCCACAACCCTGCAGCAACGTGTGTGGCCTAGGATGGCACTCTATGCCCACTAACATCCCCTGGCGTAAGCAAGGCTTTGCCTTTGGCTCTGGCGTTCAGGTGGACCCGGGGACGAGACCAGTGCCTTCCCCACAGGAGAGGAGAGGCGACAGGATCTGTGCACTCTGCCCGTGTCCTGGGATTGGGAGCTGTGGGGGACTGTCCCCACCCCTTCCCCGACACACCCCCTGCCACCGCCAACGCTGCCGCATCTTGGAGGAAGATGGCATCTGACTGCCCGTTTCTCCAGGGAGCTGTTTCTGGGAGTTCCGTGTACGACGCCTGGTGGCAAGCCCAAGTCTGTCCTAGGGACAGGTGGCCAAGGAGATGCTGTCCCCTTGGCACCAGAGGCCCAGGACATGCCTGCCTTCTGCCCAGACTCCTTCCTCAGAGTGGAGGACGCGCGCCTGCCTAGCCGTCCCCTCGTGTCTTCTTGGCAGCCAGGCTTCCGTCTGTCTGCACAGGGAGCGGGTGACGCTTGTCTTGCCACCATCCCGCTGTTCCTCACAGGACAGGCTCTCCTGCTTCGCGACTGTTTCCCCACAACAAAGCCAAAGGCTCCTTCTCTTCTTCCGGGGCGGCGTGCTGTGGCTTCCCTAGATTGTTCCTGAGGAGCACGGTGACAGCCGTGTCCCTTTCCTTAAGGCCCTTTGCAGATGTGCAACCACGCTGCTCTCTGAGGCAGAGAGGATGCTAGGGCAAAGAGATTTCGCTCCATGCGGGTTTCTTCCAGCGGGCTGCGGAGACTAGCTCAGGCCAGCAGCAGCAGCATCCCACCATCCCACTCTGATTTCCCAACGAATGCTGTGCTGTCCCGGAGGAGTTGCCTGGGCAAAGAGGCTTTCGCTCTATGCGGGTTTCTCACACCGTGAGACTTGGGCTCAGGCCAGCAGCAGCAGCATCCCGCAGAACCTTCCCTCATTTCTCAGGAAATGGAGAGGGTGACACCTGTCTTGCCACCCGCTTCTGTTCCTGCCATGGCAGGTGCTCCTGCTTCACGACCGTTTCCCGACAAGGCCAAGGGCCCCTTCTCTTCACCTGGGCAGTGTGCTGTGCCTTCCTGAGACATGCTCCTGGGGAGCGCAGGGACAGACGTGTCCCTTTCCTTAAGGCCCTTTCCAGATGTGCAACCACGCTTCTCTCTCAGGCAGAGAGGATGCTAGGGCAAAGAGAATTTCGCTCCATGCGGGTTTCTTCCACCGTGCTGCGGAGACTAGCTCAGGCCATCAGCAGCAGCATCCCACAATCCCGACTCTCATTTCCCAACGAATGCTGTGCTGTCTGGAGGAGTTGCCTGTGCAAAGAGGCTTTGGCTGTATGCGGGTTTCTCCCACCATGAGACTTGGGCTCAGGCCAGCAGCAGCAGCATCCCGCAGAACCTTCCCTCATTTCTCAGCAAATAGAGAGGGGGACACCTGTCTTGCCACTCGCCTGCTCTTCCTGCCATGGCAGGCTCTCCTGCTTCACGACCGGTTCCCGACAACAAGGCAAAGGGCCCCTTCTCTTCACTTGGGCAGTGTGCTGTGCCTTCCTCAGACATGCTCCTGGGGAGCGCAGTGACAGACGTGTCCCTTTCCTTAAGGCTATTTCCAGAGGCACCACCAAGCTTCTCTCTTAGGCAGTGGGGATGTCAGGGCAAAGAGGATTTCGCCCCATGCGGGTTCATTACACCGTGCTGTGGAGACCTGCTCAGGCAAGCAGCAGCATCATCCCACAGACCGGATTCTGATTTCACAAAGAATGCTGTGCTTTCCAGAGGGGATGCCCGGGCAAAGAGGCTTTTGCTCTATGCGGGTTTCTCCCACCGTGCTGCCTATACTAGGCTAAGGCAAGAAGAAACATCAGCCCACTGAACCGACTCTGACTTCCCAGCGACTGCTATGCTTTCCCGGAGCTTTTCAGCTGGGCGCGATCTGCACTTCACTGTTCCTCAGCAAGGTTTTGGGCATTCGCTCTGTCGCGTCAGGGAAGAAGAGCTGCGAGAGAGCTGATGCCTCTTGGGCCATGCTTTCCCGGGCTCCATTGGTCGCGCCCTGGGTTCACACTGCCCGGCCAAACTGAGCAGACACAGCCACAACCCTGCAGCAACGTGTGTGGCCTAGGATGGCACTCTATGCCCACTACATTCCCCTGGCGTAAGCAAGGCTTTGCCTTTGGATCTGGCGTTCAGGTGGACCCGGGGACGAGACCAGTGCCTTCCCCACAGGAGAGGAGAGGCGACAGGATCTGTGCACTCTGCCCGTGTCCTGGGATTGGGAGCTGTGGGGGACTGTCCCCACTCCTTCCCCGACACACCCCCTGCCACCGCCAACGCTGCCGCATCTTGGAGGAAGACGGCATCTGACTGCCCGTTTCTCCAGGGAGCTGTTTCTGGGAGTTCCGTGTACGACGCCTGGTGGCAAGCCCAAGTCTGTCCTAGGGACAGGTGGCCAAGGAGATGCTGTCCCCTTGGCACCAGAGGCCCAGGACATGCCTGCCTTCTGCCCAGACTCCTTCCTCAGAGTGGAGGACGCGCGCCTGCCTAGCCGTCCCCTCGTGTCTTCTTGGCAGCCAGGCTTCCGTCTGTCTGCACAGGGAGCGGGTGACGCTTGTCTTGCCACCATCCCGCTGTTCCTCACAGGACAGGCTCTCCTGCTTCGCGACTGTTTCCCCACAACAAAGCCAAAGGCTCCTTCTCTTCTTCCGGGGCGGCGTGCTGTGGCTTCCCTAGATTGTTCCTGAGGAGCACGGTGACAGCCGTGTCCCTTTCCTTAAGGCCCTTTGCAGATGTGCAACCACGCTGCTCTCTCAGGCAGAGAGGATGCTAGGGCAAAGAGATTTCGCTCCATGCGGGTTTCTTCCAGCGGGCTGCGGAGACTAGCTCAGGCCAGCAGCAGCAGCATCCCACCATTCCACTCTGATTTCCCAACGAATGCTGTGCTGTCCCGGAGGAGTTGCCTGGGCGAAGAGGCTTTCGCTCTATGCGGGTTTCTCACACCGTGAGACTTGGGCTCAGGCCAGCAGCAGCAGCATCCCGCAGAACCTTCCCTCATTTCTCAGGAAATGGAGAGGGTGACACCTGTCCTGCCACCCGCTTCTGTTCCTGCCATGGCAGGTGCTCCTGCTTCACGACCGTTTTCCCGACAAGGCCAAGGGCCCCTTCTCTTCACCTGGGCAGTGTGCTGTGCCTTCCTGAGACATGCTCCTGGGGAGCGCAGGGACAGACGTGTCCCTTTCCTTAAGGCCCTTTCCAGATGTGCAACCGCGCTTCTCTCTCAGGCAGAGAGGATGCTAGGGCAAAGAGAATTTCGCTCCATGCGGGTTTCTTCCACCGTGCTGCGGAGACTAGCTCAGGCCATCAGCAGCAGCATCCCACAATCCCGACTCTCATTTCCCAACGAATGCTGTGCTGTCTGGAGGAGTTGCCTGTGCAAAGAGGCTTTGGCTGTATGCGGGTTTCTCCCACCATGAGACTTGGGCTCAGGCCAGCAGCAGCAGCATCCCGCAGAACCTTCCCTCATTTCTCAGCAAATAGAGAGGGGGACACCTGTCTTGCCACTCGCCTGCTCTTCCTGCCATGGCAGGCTCTCCTGCTTCACGACCGGTTCCCGACAACAAGGCAAAGGGCCCCTTCTCTTCACTTGGGCAGTGTGCTGTGCCTTCCTCAGACATGCTCCTGGGGAGCGCAGTGACAGACGTGTCCCTTTCCTTAAGGCTATTTCCAGAGGCACCACCAAGCTTCTCTCTTAGGCAGTGGGGATGTCAGGGCAAAGAGGATTTCGCCCCATGCGGGTTCATTACACCGTGCTGTGGAGACCTGCTCAGGCAAGCAGCAGCATCATCCCACAGACCGGATTCTGATTTCACAAAGAATGCTGTGCTTTCCAGAGGGGATGCCCGGGCAAAGAGGCTTTTGCTCTATGCGGGTTTCTCCCACCGTGCTGCCTATACTAGGCTAAGGCAAGAAGCAACATCAGCCCACTGAACCGACTCTGACTTCCCAGCGACTGCTATGCTTTCCCGGAGGTTTTCAGCTGGTCGCGATCTGCACTTCACTGTTGCTTCCTCAGCAAGGTTTTGGGCATTCGCTCTGTCACGTCAGGGAAGAAGAGCTGCGAGAGAGCTGATGCCTCTTGGGCCATGCTTTCCCGGGCTCCATTGGTCGCGCCCTGGGTTCACACTGCCCGGCCAAACTGAGCAGACACAGCCACAACCCTGCAGCAACGTGTGTGGCCTAGGATGGCACTCTATGCCCACTAACATCCCCTGGCGTAAGCAAGGCTTTGCCTTTGGCTCTGGCGTTCAGGTGGACCCGGGGACGAGACCAGTGCCTTCCCCACAGGAGAGGAGAGGCGACAGGATCTGTGCACTCTGCCCGTGTCCTGGGATTGGGAGCTGTGGGGGACTGTCCCCACCCCTTCCCCGACACACCCCCTGCCACCGCCAACGCTGCCGCATCTTGGAGGAAGATGGCATCTGACTGCCCGTTTCTCCAGGGAGCTGTTTCTGGGAGTTCCGTGTACGACGCCTGGTGGCAAGCCCAAGTCTGTCCTAGGGACAGGTGGCCAAGGAGATGCTGTCCCCTTGGCACCAGAGGCCCAGGACATGCCTGCCTTCTGCCCAGACTCCTTCCTCAGAGTGGAGGACGCGCGCCTGCCTAGCCGTCCCCTCGTGTCTTCTTGGCAGCCAGGCTTCCGTCTGTCTGCACAGGGAGCGGGTGACGCTTGTCTTGCCACCATCCCGCTGTTCCTCACAGGACAGGCTCTCCTGCTTCGCGACTGTTTCCCCACAACAAAGCCAAAGGCTCCTTCTCTTCTTCCGGGGTGGCGTGCTGTGGCTTCCCTAGATTGTTCCTGAGGAGCACGGTGACAGCCGTGTCCCTTTCCTTAAGGCCCTTTGCAGATGTGCAACCACGCTGCTCTCTGAGGCAGAGAGGATGCTAGGGCAAAGAGATTTCGCTCCATGCGGGTTTCTTCCAGCGGGCTGCGGAGACTAGCTCAGGCCAGCAGCAGCAGCATCCCACCATCCCACTCTGATTTCCCAACGAATGCTGTGCTGTCCCGGAGGAGTTGCCTGGGCAAAGAGGCTTTCGCTCTATGCGGGTTTCTCACACCGTGAGACTTGGGCTCAGGCCAGCAGCAGCAGCATCCCGCAGAACCTTCCCTCATTTCTCAGGAAATGGAGAGGGTGACACCTGTCTTGCCACCCGCTTCTGTTCCTGCCATGGCAGGTGCTCCTGCTTCACGACCGTTTCCCGACAAGGCCAAGGGCCCCTTCTCTTCACCTGGGCAGTGTGCTGTGCCTTCCTGAGACATGCTCCTGGGGAGCGCAGGGACAGACGTGTCCCTTTCCTTAAGGCCCTTTCCAGATGTGCAACCACGCTTCTCTCTCAGGCAGAGAGGATGCTAGGGCAAAGAGAATTTCGCTCCATGCGGGTTTCTTCCACCGTGCTGCGGAGACTAGCTCAGGCCATCAGCAGCAGCATCCCACAATCCCGACTCTCATTTCCCAACGAATGCTGTGCTGTCTGGAGGAGTTGCCTGTGCAAAGAGGCTTTGGCTGTATGCGGGTTTCTCCCACCATGAGACTTGGGCTCAGGCCAGCAGCAGCAGCATCCCGCAGAACCTTCCCTCATTTCTCAGCAAATAGAGAGGGGGACACCTGTCTTGCCACTCGCCTGCTCTTCCTGCCATGGCAGGCTCTCCTGCTTCACGACCGGTTCCGGACAACAAGGCAAAGGGCCCCTTCTCTTCACTTGGGCAGTGTGCTGTGCCTTCCTCAGACATGCTCCTGGGGAGCGCAGTGACAGACGTGTCCCTTTCCTTAAGGCTATTTCCAGAGGCACCACCAAGCTTCTCTCTTAGGCAGTGGGGATGTCAGGGCAAAGAGGATTTCGCCCCATGCGGGTTCATTACACCGTGCTGTGGAGACCTGCTCAGGCAAGCAGCAGCATCATCCCACAGACCGGATTCTGATTTCACAAAGAATGCTGTGCTTTCCAGAGGGGATGCCCGGGCAAAGAGGCTTTTGCTCTATGCGGGTTTCTCCCACCGTGCTGCCTATACTAGGCTAAGGCAAGAAGAAACATCAGCCCACTGAACCGACTCTGACTTCCCAGCGACTGCTATGCTTTCCCGGAGGTTTTCAGCTGGTCGCGATCTGCACTTCACTGTTGCTTCCTCAGCAAGGTTTTGGGCATTCGCTCTGTCGCGTCAGGGAAGAAGAGCTGCGAGAGAGCTGATGCCTCTTGGGCCATGCTTTCCCGGGCTCCATTGGTCGCGCCCTGGGTTCACACTGCCCGGCCAAACTGAGCAGACACAGCCACAACCCTGCAGCAACGTGTGTGGCCTAGGATGGCACTCTATGCCCACTAACATCCCCTGGCGTAAGCAAGGCTTTGCCTTTGGCTCTGGCGTTCAGGTGGACCCGGGGACGAGACCAGTGCCTTCCCCACAGGAGAGGAGAGGCGACAGGATCTGTGCACTCTGCCCGTGTCCTGGGATTGGGAGCTGTGGGGGACTGTCCCCACCCCTTCCCCGACACACCCCCTGCCACCGCCAACGCTGCCGCATCTTGGAGGAAGATGGCATCTGACTGCCCGTTTCTCCAGGGAGCTGTTTCTGGGAGTTCCGTGTACGACGCCTGGTGGCAAGCCCAAGTCTGTCCTAGGGACAGGTGGCCAAGGAGATGCTGTCCCCTTGGCACCAGAGGCCCAGGACATGCCTGCCTTCTGCCCAGACTCCTTCCTCAGAGTGGAGGACGCGCGCCTGCCTAGCCGTCCCCTCGTGTCTTCTTGGCAGCCAGGCTTCCGTCTGTCTGCACAGGGAGCGGGTGACGCTTGTCTTGCCACCATCCCGCTGTTCCTCACAGGACAGGCTCTCCTGCTTCGCGACTGTTTCCCCACAACAAAGCCAAAGGCTCCTTCTCTTCTTCCGGGGCGGCGTGCTGTGGCTTCCCTAGATTGTTCCTGAGGAGCACGGTGACAGCCGTGTCCCTTTCCTTAAGGCCCTTTGCAGATGTGCAACCACGCTGCTCTCTGAGGCAGAGAGGATGCTAGGGCAAAGAGATTTCGCTCCATGCGGGTTTCTTCCAGCGGGCTGCGGAGACTAGCTCAGGCCAGCAGCAGCAGCATCCCACCATCCCACTCTGATTTCCCAACGAATGCTGTGCTGTCCCGGAGGAGTTGCCTGGGCAAAGAGGCTTTCGCTCTATGCGGGTTTCTCACACCGTGAGACTTGGGCTCAGGCCAGCAGCAGCAGCATCCCGCAGAACCTTCCCTCATTTCTCAGGAAATGGAGAGGGTGACACCTGTCTTGCCACCCGCTTCTGTTCCTGCCATGGCAGGTGCTCCTGCTTCACGACCGTTTCCCGACAAGGCCAAGGGCCCCTTCTCTTCACCTGGGCAGTGTGCTGTGCCTTCCTGAGACATGCTCCTGGGGAGCGCAGGGACAGACGTGTCCCTTTCCTTAAGGCCCTTTCCAGATGTGCAACCACGCTTCTCTCTCAGGCAGAGAGGATGCTAGGGCAAAGAGAATTTCGCTCCATGCGGGTTTCTTCCACCGTGCTGCGGAGACTAGCTCAGGCCATCAGCAGCAGCATCCCACAATCCCGACTCTCATTTCCCAACGAATGCTGTGCTGTCTGGAGGAGTTGCCTGTGCAAAGAGGCTTTGGCTGTATGCGGGTTTCTCCCACCATGAGACTTGGGCTCAGGCCAGCAGCAGCAGCATCCCGCAGAACCTTCCCTCATTTCTCAGCAAATAGAGAGGGGGACACCTGTCTTGCCACTCGCCTGCTCTTCCTGCCATGGCAGGCTCTCCTGCTTCACGACCGGTTCCCGACAACAAGGCAAAGGGCCCCTTCTCTTCACTTGGGCAGTGTGCTGTGCCTTCCTCAGACATGCTCCTGGGGAGCGCAGTGACAGACGTGTCCCTTTCCTTAAGGCTATTTCCAGAGGCACCACCAAGCTTCTCTCTTAGGCAGTGGGGATGTCAGGGCAAAGAGGATTTCGCCCCATGCGGGTTCATTACACCGTGCTGTGGAGACCTGCTCAGGCAAGCAGCAGCATCATCCCACAGACCGGATTCTGATTTCACAAAGAATGCTGTGCTTTCCAGAGGGGATGCCCGGGCAAAGAGGCTTTTGCTCTATGCGGGTTTCTCCCACCGTGCTGCCTATACTAGGCTAAGGCAAGAAGAAACATCAGCCCACTGAACCGACTCTGACTTCCCAGCGACTGCTATGCTTTCCCGGAGCTTTTCAGCTGGGCGCGATCTGCACTTCACTGTTCCTCAGCAAGGTTTTGGGCATTCGCTCTGTCGCGTCAGGGAAGAAGAGCTGCTACAGAGCTGATGCCTCTTGGGCCATGCTTTCCCGGGCTCCATTGGTCGCGCCCTGGGTTCACACTGCCCGGCCAAACTGAGCAGACACAGCCACAACCCTGCAGCAACGTGTGTGGCCTAGGATGGCACTCTATGCCCACTACATTCCCCTGGTGTAAGCAAGGCTTTGCCTTTGGATCTGGCGTTCAGGTGGACCCGGGGACGAGACCAGTGCCTTCCCCACAGGAGAGGAGAGGCGACAGGATCTGTGCACTCTGCCCGTGTCCTGGGATTGGGAGCTGTGGGGGACTGTCCCCACTCCTTCCCCGACACACCCCCTGCCACCGCCAACGCTGCCGCATCTTGGAGGAAGACGGCATCTGACTGCCCGTTTCTCCAGGGAGCTGTTTCTGGGAGTTCCGTGTACGACGCCTGGTGGCAAGCCCAAGTCTGTCCTAGGGACAGGTGGCCAAGGAGATGCTGTCCCCTTGGCACCAGAGGCCCAGGACATGCCTGCCTTCTGCCCAGACTCCTTCCTCAGAGTGGAGGACGCGCGCCTGCCTAGCCGTCCCCTCGTGTCTTCTTGGCAGCCAGGCTTCCGTCTGTCTGCACAGGGAGCGGGTGACGCTTGTCTTGCCACCATCCCGCTGTTCCTCACAGGACAGGCTCTCCTGCTTCGCGACTGTTTCCCCACAACAAAGCCAAAGGCTCCTTCTCTTCTTCCGGGGCGGCGTGCTGTGGCTTCCCTAGATTGTTCCTGAGGAGCACGGTGACAGCCGTGTCCCTTTCCTTAAGGCCCTTTGCAGATGTGCAACCACGCTGCTCTCTGAGGCAGAGAGGATGCTAGGGCAAAGAGATTTCGCTCCATGCGGGTTTCTTCCAGCGGGCTGCGGAGACTAGCTCAGGCCAGCAGCAGCAGCATCCCACCATCCCACTCTGATTTCCCAACGAATGCTGTGCTGTCCCGGAGGAGTTGCCTGGGCAAAGAGGCTTTCGCTCTATGCGGGTTTCTCACACCGTGAGACTTGGGCTCAGGCCAGCAGCAGCAGCATCCCGCAGAACCTTCCCTCATTTCTCAGGAAATGGAGAGGGTGACACCTGTCTTGCCACCCGCTTCTGTTCCTGCCATGGCAGGTGCTCCTGCTTCACGACCGTTTTCCAACAAGGCCAAGGGCCCCTTCTCTTCACCTGGGCAGTGTGCTGTCCTTCCTGAGACATGCTCCTGGGGAGCGCAGGGACAGACGTGTCCCTTTCCTTAAGGCCCTTTCCAGATGTGCAACCACGCTTCTCTCTCAGGCAGAGAGGATGCTAGGGCAAAGAGAATTTCGCTCCATGCGGGTTTCTTCCACCGTGCTGCGGAGACTAGCTCAGGCCATCAGCAGCAGCATCCCACAATCCCGACTCTCATTTCCCAACGAATGCTGTGCTGTCTGGAGGAGTTGCCTGTGCAAAGAGGCTTTGGCTGTATGCGGGTTTCTCCCACCATGAGACTTGGGCTCAGGCCAGCAGCAGCAGCATCCCGCAGAACCTTCCCTCATTTCTCAGCAAATAGAGAGGGGGACACCTGTCTTGCCACTCGCCTGCTCTTCCTGCCATGGCAGGCTCTCCTGCTTCACGACCGGTTCCCGACAACAAGGCAAAGGGCCCCTTCTCTTCACTTGGGCAGTGTGCTGTGCCTTCCTCAGACATGCTCCTGGGGAGCGCAGTGACAGACGTGTCCCTTTCCTTAAGGCTATTTCCAGAGGCGCCACCAAGCTTCTCTCTTAGGCAGTGGGGATGTCAGGGCAAAGAGGATTTCGCCCCATGCGGGTTCATTACACCGTGCTGTGGAGACCTGCTCAGGCAAGCAGCAGCATCATCCCACAGACCGGATTCTGATTTCACAAAGAATGCTGTGCTTTCCAGAGGGGATGCCCGGGCAAAGAGGCTTTTGCTCTATGCGGGTTTCTCCCACCGTGCTGCCTATACTAGGCTAAGGCAAGAAGCAACATCAGCCCACTGAACCGACTCTGACTTCCCAGCGACTGCTATGCTTTCCCGGAGGTTTTCAGCTGGGCGCGATCTGCACTTCACTGTTGCTTCCTCAGCAAGGTTTTGGGCATTCGCTCTGTCGCGTCAGGGAAGAAGAGCTGCGAGAGAGCTGATGCCTCTTGGGCCATGCTTTCCCGGGCTCCATTGGTCGCGCCCTGGGTTCACACTGCCCGGCCAAACTGAGCAGACACAGCCACAACCCTGCAGCAACGTGTGTGGCCTAGGATGGCACTCTATGCCCACTACATTCCCCTGGCGTAAGCAAGGCTTTGCCTTTGGCTCTGGCGTTCAGGTGGACCCGGGGACGAGACTAGTGCCTTCCCCACAGGAGAGGAGAGGCGACAGGATCTGTGCACTCTGCCCGTGTCCTGGGATTGGGAGCTGTGGGGGACTGTCCCCACTCCTTCCCCGACACACCCCCTGCCACCGCCAACGCTGCCGCATCTTGGAGGAAGACGGCATCTGACTGCCCGTTTCTCCAGGGAGCTGTTTCTGGGAGTTCCGTGTACGACGCCTGGTGGCAAGCCCAAGTCTGTCCTAGGGACAGGTGGCCAAGGAGATGCTGTCCCCTTGGCACCAGAGGCCCAGGACATGCCTGCCTTCTGCCCAGACTCCTTCCTCAGAGTGGAGGACGCGCGCCTGCCTAGCCGTCCCCTCGTGTCTTCTTGACAGCCAGGCTTCCGTCTGTCTGCACAGGGAGCGGGTGACGCTTGTCTTGCCACCATTCCGCTGTTCCTCACAGGACAGGCTCTCCTGCTTCGCGACTGTTTCCCCACAACAAAGCCAAAGGCTCCTTCTCTTCTTCCGGGGCGCCGTGCTGTGGCTTCCCCAGATTGTTCCTGGGGAGCACGGTGACAGCCGTGTCCCTTTCCTTAAGGCCCTTTGCAGATGTGCAACCACGCTGCTCTCTGAGGCAGAGAGGATGCTAGGGCAAAGAGATTTCGCTCCATGCGGGTTTCTTCCAGCGGGCTGTGGAGACTAGCTCAGGCCAGCAGCAGCAGCATCCCACCATCCCACTCTGATTTCCCAACGAATGCTGTGCTGTCCCGGAGGAGTTGCCTGGGCAAAGAGGCTTTCGCTCTATGCGGGTTTCTCACACCGTGAGACTTGGGCTCAGGCCAGCAGCAGCAGCATCCCGCAGAACCTTCCCTCAATTCTCAGGAAATGGAGAGGGTGACACCTGTCTTGCCACCCGCTTCTGTTCCTGCCATGGCAGGTGCTCCTGCTTCACGACCGTTTCCCGACAAGGCCAAGGGCCCCTTCTCTTCACCTGGGCAGTGTGCTGTGCCTTCCTGAGACATGCTCCTGGGGAGCGCAGGGACAGACGTGTCCCTTTCCTTAAGGCCCTTTCCAGATGTGCAACCACGCTTCTCTCTCAGGCAGAGAGGATGCTAGGGCAAAGAGAATTTCGCTCCATGCGGGTTTCTTCCACCGTGCTGCGGAGACTAGCTCAGGCCATCAGCAGCAGCATCCCACAATCCCGACTCTCATTTCCCAACGAATGCTGTGCTGTCTGGAGGAGTTGCCTGTGCAAAGAGGCTTTGGCTGTATGCGGGTTTCTCCCACCATGAGACTTGGGCTCAGGCCAGCAGCAGCAGCATCCCGCAGAACCTTCCCTCATTTCTCAGCAAATAGAGAGGGGGACACCTGTCTTGCCACTCGCCTGCTCTTCCTGCCATGGCAGGCTCTCCTGCTTCACGACCGGTTCCCGACAACAAGGCAAAGGGCCCCTTCTCTTCACTTGGGCAGTGTGCTGTGCCTTCCTCAGACATGCTCCTGGGGAGCGCAGTAACAGACGTGTCCCTTTCCTTAAGGCTATTTCCAGAGGCACCACCAAGCTTCTCTCTTAGGCAGTGGGGATGTCAGGGCAAAGAGGATTTCGCCCCATGCGGGTTCATTACACCGTGCTGTGGAGACCTGCTCAGGCAAGCAGCAGCATCATCCCACAGACCGGATTCTGATTTCACAAAGAATGCTGTGCTTTCCAGAGGGGATGCCCGGGCAAAGAGGCTTTTGCTCTATGCGGGTTTCTCCCACCGTGCTGCCTATACTAGGCTAAGGCAAGAAGCAACATCAGCCCACTGAACCGACTCTGACTTCCCAGCGACTGCTATGCTTTCCCGGAGGTTTTCAGCTGGGCGCGATCTGCACTTCACTGTTGCTTCCTCAGCAAGGTTTTGGGCATTCGCTCTGTCGCGTCAGGGAAGAAGAGCTGCGAGAGAGCTGATGCCTCTTGGGCCATGCTTTCCCGGGCTCCATTGGTCGCGCCCTGGGTTCACACTGCCCGGCCAAACTGAGCAGACACAGCCACAACCCTGCAGCAACGTGTGTGGCCTAGGATGGCACTCTATGCCCACTACATTCCCCTGGCGTAAGCAAGGCTTTGCCTTTGGCTCTGGCGTTCAGGTGGACCCGGGGACGAGACCAGTGCCTTCCCCACAGGAGAGGAGAGGCGACAGGATCTGTGCACTCTGCCCGTGTCCTGGGATTGGGAGCTGTGGGGGACTGTCCCCACTCCTTCCCCGACACACCCCGTGCCACCGCCAACGCTGCCGCATCTTGGAGGAAGACGGCATCTGACTGCCCGTTTCTCCAGGGAGCTGTTTCTGGGAGTTCCGTGTACGACGCCTGGTGGCAAGCCCAAGTCTGTCCTAGGGACAGGTGGCCAAGGAGATGCTGTCCCCTTGGCACCAGAGGCCCAGGACATGCCTGCCTTCTGCCCAGACTCCTTCCTCAGAGTGGAGGACGCGCGCCTGCCTAGCCGTCCCCTCGTGTCTTCTTGGCAGCCAGGCTTCCGTCTGTCTGCACAGGGAGCGGGTGACGCTTGTCTTGCCACCATCCCGCTGTTCCTCACAGGACAGGCTCTCCTGCTTCGCGACTGTTTCCCCACAACAAAGCCAAAGGCTCCTTCTCTTCTTCCGGGGCGCCGTGCTGTGGCTTCCCCAGATTGTTCCTGGGGAGCACGGTGACAGCCGTGTCCCTTTCCTTAAGGCCCTTTGCAGATGTGCAACCACGCTGCTCTCTGAGGCAGAGAGGATGCTAGGGCAAAGAGATTTCGCTCCATGCGGGTTTCTTCCAGCGGGCTGCGGAGACTAGCTCAGGCCAGCAGCAGCAGCATCCCACCATCCCACTCTGATTTCCCAACGAATGCTGTGCTGTCCCGGAGGAGTTGCCTGGGCAAAGAGGCTTTCGCTCTATGCGGGTTTCTCACACCGTGAGACTTGGGCTCAGGCCAGCAGCAGCAGCATCCCGCAGAACCTTCCCTCATTTCTCAGGAAATGGAGAGGGTGACACCTGTCTTGCCACCCGCTTCTGTTCCTGCCATGGCAGGTGCTCCTGCTTCACGACCGTTTCCCGACAAGGCCAAGGGCCCCTTCTCTTCACCTGGGCAGTGTGCTGTGCCTTCCTGAGACATGCTCCTGGGGAGCGCAGGGACAGACGTGTCCCTTTCCTTAAGGCCCTTTCCAGATGTGCAACCACGCTTCTCTCTCAGGCAGAGAGGATGCTAGGGCAAAGAGAATTTCGCTCCATGCGGGTTTCTTCCACCGTGCTGCGGAGACTAGCTCAGGCCATCAGCAGCAGCATCCCACAATCCCGACTCTCATTTCCCAACGAATGCTGTGCTGTCTGGAGGAGTTGCCTGTGCAAAGAGGCTTTGGCTGTATGCGGGTTTCTCCCACCATGAGACTTGGGCTCAGGCCAGCAGCAGCAGCATCCCGCAGAACCTTCCCTCATTTCTCAGCAAATAGAGAGGGGGACACCTGTCTTGCCACTCGCCTGCTCTTCCTGCCATGGCAGGCTCTCCTGCTTCACGACCGGTTCCCGACAACAAGGCAAAGGGCCCCTTCTCTTCACTTGGGCAGTGTGCTGTGCCTTCCTCAGACATGCTCCTGGGGAGCGCAGTGACAGACGTGTCCCTTTCCTTAAGGCTATTTCCAGAGGCACCACCAAGCTTCTCTCTTAGGCAGTGGGGATGTCAGGGCAAAGAGGATTTCGCCCCATGCGGGTTCATTACACCGTGCTGTGGAGACCTGCTCAGGCAAGCAGCAGCATCATCCCACAGACCGGATTCTGATTTCACAAAGAATGCTGTGCTTTCCAGAGGGGATGCCCGGGCAAAGAGGCTTTTGCTCTATGCGGGTTTCTCCCACCGTGCTGCCTATACTAGGCTAAGGCAAGAAGCAACATCAGCCCACTGAACCGACTCTGACTTCCCAGCGACTGCTATGCTTTCCCGGAGGTTTTCAGCTGGGCGCGATCTGCACTTCACTGTTGCTTCCTCAGCAAGGTTTTGGGCATTCGCTCTGTCGCGTCAGGGAAGAAGAGCTGCGAGAGAGCTGATGCCTCTTGGGCCATGCTTTCCCGGGCTCCATTGGTCGCGCCCTGGGTTCACACTGCCCGGCCAAACTGAGCAGACACAGCCACAACCCTGCAGCAACGTGTGTGGCCTAGGATGGCACTCTATGCCCACTACATTCCCCTGGCGTAAGCAAGGCTTTGCCTTTGGCTCTGGCGTTCAGGTGGACCCGGGGACGAGACCAGTGCCTTCCCCACAGGAGAGGAGAGGCGACAGGATCTGTGCACTCTGCCCGTGTCCTGGGATTGGGAGCTGTGGGGGACTGTCCCCACTCCTTCCCCGACACACCCCCTGCCACCGCCAACGCTGCCGCATCTTGGAGGAAGACGGCATCTGACTGCCCGTTTCTCCAGGGAGCTGTTTCTGGGAGTTCCGTGTACGACGCCTGGTGGCAAGCCCAAGTCTGTCCTAGGGACAGGTGGCCAAGGAGATGCTGTCCCCTTGGCACCAGAGGCCCAGGACATGCCTGCCTTCTGCCCAGACTCCTTCCTCAGAGTGGAGGACGCGCGCCTGCCTAGCCGTCCCCTCGTGTCTTCTTGGCAGCCAGGCTTCCGTCTGCACAGGGAGCGGGTGACGCTTGTCTTGCCACCATCCCGCTGTTCCTCACAGGACAGGCTCTCCTGCTTCGCAACTGTTTCCCCACAACAAAGCCAAAGGCTCCTTCTCTTCTTTCGGGGTGCCGTGCTGTGGCTTCCCCAGATTGTTCCTGGGGAGCACGGTGACAGCCGTGTCCCTTTCCTTAAGGCCCTTTGCAGATGTGCAACCACGCTGCTCTCTCAGGCAGAGAGGATGCTAGGGCAAAGAGATTTCGCTCCATGCGGGTTTCTTCCAGCGGGCTGCGGAGACTAGCTCAGGCCAGCAGCAGCAGCATCCCACCATCCCACTCTGATTTCCCAACGAATGCTGTGCTGTCCCGGAGGAGTTGCCTGGGCAAAGAGGCTTTCGCTCTATGCGGGTTTCTCACACCGTGAGACTTGGGCTCAGGCCAGCAGCAGCAGCATCCCGCAGAACCTTCCCTCATTTCTCAGGAAATGGAGAGGGTGACACCTGTCTTGCCACCCGCTTCTGTTCCTGCCATGGCAGGTGCTCCTGCTTCACGACCGTTTCCCGACAAGGCCAAGGGCCCCTTCTCTTCACCTGGGCAGTGTGCTGTGCCTTCCTGAGACATGCTCCTGGGGAGCGCAGGGACAGACGTGTCCCTTTCCTTAAGGCCCTTTCCAGATGTGCAACCACGCTTCTCTCTCAGGCAGAGAGGATGCTAGGGCAAAGAGAATTTCGCTCCATGCGGGTTTCTTCCACCGTGCTGCGGAGACTAGCTCAGGCCATCAGCAGCAGCATCCCACAATCCCGACTCTCATTTCCCAACGAATGCTGTGCTGTCTGGAGGAGTTGCCTGTGCAAAGAGGCTTTGGCTGTATGCGGGTTTCTCCCACCATGAGACTTGGGCTCAGGCCAGCAGCAGCAGCATCCCGCAGAACCTTCCCTCATTTCTCAGCAAATAGAGAGGGGGACACCTGTCTTGCCACTCGCCTGCTCTTCCTGCCATGGCAGGCTCTCCTGCTTCATGACCGGTTCCCGACAACAAGGCAAAGGGCCCCTTCTCTTCACTTGGGCAGTGTGCTGTGCCTTCCTCAGACATGCTCCTGGGGAGCGCAGTGACAGACGTGTCCCTTTCCTTAAGGCTATTTCCAGAGGCACCACCAAGCTTCTCTCTTAGGCAGTGGGGATGTCAGGGCAAAGAGGATTTCGCCCCATGCGGGTTCATTACACCGTGCTGTGGAGACCTGCTCAGGCAAGCAGCAGCATCATCCCACAGACCGGATTCTGATTTCACAAAGAATGCTGTGCTTTCCAGAGGGGATGCCCGGGCAAAGAGGCTTTTGCTCTATGCGGGTTTCTCCCACCGTGCTGCCTATACTAGGCTAAGGCAAGAAGCAACATCAGCCCACTGAACCGACTCTGACTTCCCAGCGACTGCTATGCTTTCCCGGAGGTTTTCAGCTGGGCGCGATCTGCACTTCACTGTTCCTCAGCAAGGTTTTGGGCATTCGCTCTGTCGCGTCAGGGAAGAAGAGCTGCGAGAGAGCTGATGCCTCTTGGGCCATGCTTTCCCGGGCTCCATTGGTCGCGCCCTGGGTTCACACTGCCCGGCCAAACTGAGCAGACACAGCCACAACCCTGCAGCAACGTGTGTGGCCTAGGATGGCACTCTATGCCCACTACATTCCCCTGGCGTAAGCAAGGCTTTGCCTTTGGCTCTGGCGTTCAGGTGGACCCGGGGACGAGACCAGTGCCTTCCCCACAGGAGAGGAGAGGCGACAGGATCTGTGCACTCTGCCCGTGTCCTGGGATTGGGAGCTGTGGGGGACTGTCCCCACTCCTTCCCCGACACACCCCGTGCCACCGCCAACGCTGCCGCATCTTGGAGGAAGACGGCATCTGACTGCCCGTTTCTCCAGGGAGCTGTTTCTGGGAGTTCCGTGTACGACGCCTGGTGGCAAGCCCAAGTCTGTCCTAGGGACAGGTGGCCAAGGAGATGCTGTCCCCTTGGCACCAGAGGCCCAGGACATGCCTGCCTTCTGCCCAGACTCCTTCCTCAGAGTGGAGGACGCGCGCCTGCCTAGCCGTCCCCTCGTGTCTTCTTGGCAGCCAGGCTTCCGTCTGTCTGCACAGGGAGCGGGTGACGCTTGTCTTGCCACCATCCCGCTGTTCCTCACAGGACAGGCTCTCCTGCTTCGCGACTGTTTCCCCACAACAAAGCCAAAGGCTCCTTCTCTTCTTCCGGGGCGGCGTGCTGTGGCTTCCCTAGATTGTTCCTGAGGAGCACGGTGACAGCCGTGTCCCTTTCCTTAAGGCCCTTTGCAGATGTGCAACCACGCTGCTCTCTGAGGCAGAGAGGATGCTAGGGCAAAGAGATTTCGCTCCATGCGGGTTTCTTCCAGCGGGCTGCGGAGACTAGCTCAGGCCAGCAGCAGCAGCATCCCACCATCCCACTCTGATTTCCCAACGAATGCTGTGCTGTCCCGGAGGAGTTGCCTGGGCAAAGAGGCTTTCGCTCTATGCGGGTTTCTCACACCGTGAGACTTGGGCTCAGGCCAGCAGCAGCAGCATCCCGCAGAACCTTCCCTCATTTCTCAGGAAATGGAGAGGGTGACACCTGTCCTGCCACCCGCTTCTGTTCCTGCCATGGCAGGTGCTCCTGCTTCACGACCGTTTTCCAACAAGGCCAAGGGCCCCTTCTCTTCACCTGGGCAGTGTGCTGTCCTTCCCGAGACATGCTCCTGGGGAGCGCAGGGACAGACGTGTCCCTTTCCTTAAGGCCCTTTCCAGATGTGCAACCGCGCTTCTCTCTCAGGCAGAGAGGATGCTAGGGCAAAGAGAATTTCGCTCCATGCGGGTTTCTTCCACCGTGCTGCGGAGACTAGCTCAGGCCATCAGCAGCAGCATCCCACAATCCCGACTCTCATTTCCCAACGAATGCTGTGCTGTCTGGAGGAGTTGCCTGTGCAAAGAGGCTTTGGCTGTATGCGGGTTTCTCCCACCATGAGACTTGGGCTCAGGCCAGCAGCAGCAGCATCCCGCAGAACCTTCCCTCATTTCTCAGCAAATAGAGAGGGGGACACCTGTCTTGCCACTCGCCTGCTCTTCCTGCCATGGCAGGCTCTCCTGCTTCACGACCGGTTCCCGACAACAAGGCAAAGGGCCCCTTCTCTTCACTTGGGCAGTGTGCTGTGCCTTCCTCAGACATGCTCCTGGGGAGCGCAGTGACAGACGTGTCCCTTTCCTTAAGGCTATTTCCAGAGGCACCACCAAGCTTCTCTCTTAGGCAGTGGGGATGTCAGGGCAAAGAGGATTTCGCCCCATGCGGGTTCATTACACCGTGCTGTGGAGACCTGCTCAGGCAAGCAGCAGCATCATCCCACAGACCGGATTCTGATTTCACAAAGAATGCTGTGCTTTCCAGAGGGGATGCCCGGGCAAAGAGGCTTTTGCTCTATGCGGGTTTCTCCCACCGTGCTGCCTATACTAGGCTAAGGCAAGAAGCAACATCAGCCCACTGAACCGACTCTGACTTCCCAGCGACTGCTATGCTTTCCCGGAGGTTTTCAGCTGGGCGCGATCTGCACTTCACTGTTGCTTCCTCAGCAAGGTTTTGGGCATTCGCTCTGTCGCGTCAGGGAAGAAGAGCTGCGAGAGAGCTGATGCCTCTTGGGCCATGCTTTCCCGGGCTCCATTGGTCGCGCCCTGGGTTCACACTGCCCGGCCAAACTGAGCAGACACAGCCACAACCCTGCAGCAACGTGTGTGGCCTAGGATGGCACTCTATGCCCACTACATTCCCCTGGCGTAAGCAAGGCTTTGCCTTTGGATCTGGAGTTCAGGTGGACCCGGGGACGAGACCAGTGCCTTCCCCACAGGAGAGGAGAGGCGACAGGATCTGTGCACTCTGCCCGTGTCCTGGGATTGGGAGCTGTGGGGGACTGTCCCCACTCCTTCCCCGACACACCCCCTGGCACCGCCAACGCTGCCGCATCTTGGAGGAAGACGGCATCTGACTGCCCGTTTCTCCAGGGAGCTGTTTCTGGGAGTTCCGTGTACGACGCCTGGTGGCAAGCCCAAGTCTGTCCTAGGGACAGGTGGCCAAGGAGATGCTGTCCCCTTGGCACCAGAGGCCCAGGACATGCCTGCCTTCTGCCCAGACTCCTTCCTCAGAGTGGAGGACGCGCGCCTGCCTAGCCGTCCCCTCGTGTCTTCTTGACAGCCAGGCTTCCGTCTGTCTGCACAGGGAGCGGGTGACGCTTGTCTTGCCACCATCCCGCTGTTCCTCACAGGACAGGCTCTCCTGCTTCGCGACTGTTTCCCCACAACAAAGCCAAAGGCTCCTTCTCTTCTTCCGGGGCGCCGTGCTGTGGCTTCACCAGATTGTTCCTGGGGAGCACGGTGACAGCCGTGTCCCTTTCCTTAAGGCCCTTTGCAGATGTGCAACCACGCTGCTCTCTGAGGCAGAGAGGATGCTAGGGCAAAGAGATTTCGCTCCATGCGGGTTTCTTCCAGCGGGCTGCGGAGACTAGCTCAGGCCAGCAGCAGCAGCATCCCACCATCCCACTCTGATTTCCCAACGAATGCTGTGCTGTCCCGGAGGAGTTGCCTGGGCAAAGAGGCTTTCGCTCTATGCGGGTTTCTCACACCGTGAGACTTGGGCTCAGGCCAGCAGCAGCAGCATCCCGCAGAACCTTCCCTCATTTCTCAGGAAATGGAGAGGGTGACACCTGTCTTGCCACCCGCTTCTGTTCCTGCCATGGCAGGTGCTCCTGCTTCACGACCGTTTCCCGACAAGGCCAAGGGCCCCTTCTCTTCACCTGGGCAGTGTGCTGTGCCTTCCTGAGACATGCTCCTGGGGAGCGCAGGGACAGACGTGTCCCTTTCCTTAAGGCCCTTTCCAGATGTGCAACCACGCTTCTCTCTCAGGCAGAGAGGATGCTAGGGCAAAGAGAATTTCGCTCCATGCGGGTTTCTTCCACCGTGCTGCGGAGACTAGCTCAGGCCATCAGCAGCAGCATCCCACAATCCCGACTCTCATTTCCCAACGAATGCTGTGCTGTCTGGAGGAGTTGCCTGTGCAAAGAGGCTTTGGCTGTATGCGGGTTTCTCCCACCATGAGACTTGGGCTCAGGCCAGCAGCAGCAGCATCCCGCAGAACCTTCCCTCATTTCTCAGCAAATAGAGAGGGGGACACCTGTCTTGCCACTCGCCTGCTCTTCCTGCCATGGCAGGCTCTCCTGCTTCACGACCGGTTCCCGACAACAAGGCAAAGGGCCCCTTCTCTTCACTTGGGCAGTGTGCTGTGCCTTCCTCAGACATGCTCCTGGGGAGCGCAGTGACAGACGTGTCCCTTTCCTTAAGGCTATTTCCAGAGGCACCACCAAGCTTCTCTCTTAGGCAGTGGGGATGTCAGGGCAAAGAGGATTTCGCCCCATGCGGGTTCATTACACCGTGCTGTGGAGACCTGCTCAGGCAAGCAGCAGCATCATCCCACAGACCGGATTCTGATTTCACAAAGAATGCTGTGCTTTCCAGAGGGGATGCCCGGGCAAAGAGGCTTTTGCTCTATGCGGGTTTCTCCCACCGTGCTGCCTATACTAGGCTAAGGCAAGAAGCAACATCAGCCCACTGAACCGACTCTGACTTCCCAGCGACTGCTATGCTTTCCCGGAGGTTTTCAGCTGGGCGCGATCTGCACTTCACTGTTGCTTCCTCAGCAAGGTTTTGGGCATTCGCTCTGTCGCGTCAGGGAAGAAGAGCTGCGAGAGAGCTGATGCCTCTTGGGCCATGCTTTCCCGGGCTCCATTGGTCGCGCCCTGGGTTCACACTGCCCGGCCAAACTGAGCAGACACAGCCACAACCCTGCAGCAACGTGTGTGGCCTAGGATGGCACTCTATGCCCACTACATTCCCCTGGCGTAAGCAAGGCTTTGCCTTTGGATCTGGAGTTCAGGTGGACCCGGGGACGAGACCAGTGCCTTCCCCACAGGAGAGGAGAGGCGACAGGATCTGTGCACTCTGCCCGTGTCCTGGGATTGGGAGCTGTGGGGGACTGTCCCCACTCCTTCCCCGACACACCCCCTGGCACCGCCAACGCTGCCGCATCTTGGAGGAAGACGGCATCTGACTGCCCGTTTCTCCAGGGAGCTGTTTCTGGGAGTTCCGTGTACGACGCCTGGTGGCAAGCCCAAGTCTGTCCTAGGGACAGGTGGCCAAGGAGATGCTGTCCCCTTGGCACCAGAGGCCCAGGACATGCCTGCCTTCTGCCCAGACTCCTTCCTCAGAGTGGAGGACGCGCGCCTGCCTAGCCGTCCCCTCGTGTCTTCTTGACAGCCAGGCTTCCGTCTGTCTGCACAGGGAGCGGGTGACGCTTGTCTTGCCACCATCCCGCTGTTCCTCACAGGACAGGCTCTCCTGCTTCGCGACTGTTTCCCCACAACAAAGCCAAAGGCTCCTTCTCTTCTTCCGGGGCGCCGTGCTGTGGCTTCACCAGATTGTTCCTGGGGAGCACGGTGACAGCCGTGTCCCTTTCCTTAAGGCCCTTTGCAGATGTGCAACCACGCTGCTCTCTGAGGCAGAGAGGATGCTAGGGCAAAGAGATTTCGCTCCATGCGGGTTTCTTCCAGCGGGCTGCGGAGACTAGCTCAGGCCAGCAGCAGCAGCATCCCACCATCCCACTCTGATTTCCCAACGAATGCTGTGCTGTCCCGGAGGAGTTGCCTGGGCAAAGAGGCTTTCGCTCTATGCGGGTTTCTCACACCGTGAGACTTGGGCTCAGGCCAGCAGCAGCAGCATCCCGCAGAACCTTCCCTCATTTCTCAGGAAATGGAGAGGGTGACACCTGTCTTGCCACCCGCTTCTGTTCCTGCCATGGCAGGTGCTCCTGCTTCACGACCGTTTCCCGACAAGGCCAAGGGCCCCTTCTCTTCACCTGGGCAGTGTGCTGTGCCTTCCTGAGACATGCTCCTGGGGAGCGCAGGGACAGACGTGTCCCTTTCCTTAAGGCCCTTTCCAGATGTGCAACCACGCTTCTCTCTCAGGCAGAGAGGATGCTAGGGCAAAGAGAATTTCGCTCCATGCGGGTTTCTTCCACCGTGCTGCGGAGACTAGCTCAGGCCATCAGCAGCAGCATCCCACAATCCCGACTCTCATTTCCCAACGAATGCTGTGCTGTCTGGAGGAGTTGCCTGTGCAAAGAGGCTTTGGCTGTATGCGGGTTTCTCCCACCATGAGACTTGGGCTCAGGCCAGCAGCAGCAGCATCCCGCAGAACCTTCCCTCATTTCTCAGCAAATAGAGAGGGGGACACCTGTCTTGCCACTCGCCTGCTCTTCCTGCCATGGCAGGCTCTCCTGCTTCACGACCGGTTCCCGACAACAAGGCAAAGGGCCCCTTCTCTTCACTTGGGCAGTGTGCTGTGCCTTCCTCAGACATGCTCCTGGGGAGCGCAGTGACAGACGTGTCCCTTTCCTTAAGGCTATTTCCAGAGGCACCACCAAGCTTCTCTCTTAGGCAGTGGGGATGTCAGGGCAAAGAGGATTTCGCCCCATGCGGGTTCATTACACCGTGCTGTGGAGACCTGCTCAGGCAAGCAGCAGCATCATCCCACAGACCGGATTCTGATTTCACAAAGAATGCTGTGCTTTCCAGAGGGGATGCCCGGGCAAAGAGGCTTTTGCTCTATGCGGGTTTCTCCCACCGTGCTGCCTATACTAGGCTAAGGCAAGAAGCAACATCAGCCCACTGAACCGACTCTGACTTCCCAGCGACTGCTATGCTTTCCCGGAGGTTTTCAGCTGGGCGCGATCTGCACTTCACTGTTGCTTCCTCAGCAAGGTTTTGGGCATTCGCTCTGTCGCGTCAGGGAAGAAGAGCTGCGAGAGAGCTGATGCCTCTTGGGCCATGCTTTCCCGGGCTCCATTGGTCGCGCCCTGGGTTCACACTGCCCGGCCAAACTGAGCAGACACAGCCACAACCCTGCAGCAACGTGTGTGGCCTAGGATGGCACTCTATGCCCACTACATTCCCCTGGCGTAAGCAAGGCTTTGCCTTTGGCTCTGGCGTTCAGGTGGACCCGGGGACGAGACCAGTGCCTTCCCCACAGGAGAGGAGAGGCGACAGGATCTGTGCACTCTGCCCGTGTCCTGGGATTGGGAGCTGTGGGGGACTGTCCCCACTCCTTCCCCGACACACCCCGTGCCACCGCCAACGCTGCCGCATCTTGGAGGAAGACGGCATCTGACTGCCCGTTTCTCCAGGGAGCTGTTTCTGGGAGTTCCGTGTACGACGCCTGGTGGCAAGCCCAAGTCTGTCCTAGGGACAGGTGGCCAAGGAGATGCTGTCCCCTTGGCACCAGAGGCCCAGGACATGCCTGCCTTCTGCCCAGACTCCTTCCTCAGAGTGGAGGACGCGCGCCTGCCTAGCCGTCCCCTCGTGTCTTCTTGACAGCCAGGCTTCCGTCTGTCTGCACAGGGAGCGGGTGACGCTTGTCTTGCCACCATCCCGCTGTTCCTCACAGGACAGGCTCTCCTGCTTCGCGACTGTTTCCCCACAACAAAGCCAAAGGCTCCTTCTCTTCTTCCGGGGCGCCGTGCTGTGGCTTCACCAGATTGTTCCTGGGGAGCACGGTGACAGCCGTGTCCCTTTCCTTAAGGCCCTTTGCAGATGTGCAACCACGCTGCTCTCTGAGGCAGAGAGGATGCTAGGGCAAAGAGATTTCGCTCCATGCGGGTTTCTTCCAGCGGGCTGCGGAGACTAGCTCAGGCCAGCAGCAGCAGCATCCCACCATCCCACTCTGATTTCCCAACGAATGCTGTGCTGTCCCGGAGGAGTTGCCTGGGCAAAGAGGCTTTCGCTCTATGCGGGTTTCTCACACCGTGAGACTTGGGCTCAGGCCAGCAGCAGCAGCATCCCGCAGAACCTTCCCTCATTTCTCAGGAAATGGAGAGGGTGACACCTGTCTTGCCACCCGCTTCTGTTCCTGCCATGGCAGGTGCTCCTGCTTCACGACCGTTTCCCGACAAGGCCAAGGGCCCCTTCTCTTCACCTGGGCAGTGTGCTGTGCCTTCCCGAGACATGCTCCTGGGGAGCGCAGGGACAGACGTGTCCCTTTCCTTAAGGCCCTTTCCAGATGTGCAACCACGCTTCTCTCTCAGGCAGAGAGGATGCTAGGGCAAAGAGAATTTCGCTCCATGCGGGTTTCTTCCACCGTGCTGCGGAGACTAGCTCAGGCCATCAGCAGCAGCATCCCACAATCCCGACTCTCATTTCCCAACGAATGCTGTGCTGTCTGGAGGAGTTGCCTGTGCAAAGAGGCTTTGGCTGTATGCGGGTTTCTCCCACCATGAGACTTGGGCTCAGGCCAGCAGCAGCAGCATCCCGCAGAACCTTCCCTCATTTCTCAGCAAATAGAGAGGGGGACACCTGTCTTGCCACTCGCCTGCTCTTCCTGCCATGGCAGGCTCTCCTGCTTCACGACCGGTTCCCGACAACAAGGCAAAGGGCCCCTTCTCTTCACTTGGGCAGTGTGCTGTGCCTTCCTCAGACATGCTCCTGGGGAGCGCAGTGACAGACGTGTCCCTTTCCTTAAGGCTATTTCCAGAGGCACCACCAAGCTTCTCTCTTAGGCAGTGGGGATGTCAGGGCAAAGAGGATTTCGCCCCATGCGGGTTCATTACACCGTGCTGTGGAGACCTGCTCAGGCAAGCAGCAGCATCATCCCACAGACCGGATTCTGATTTCACAAAGAATGCTGTGCTTTCCAGAGGGGATGCCCGGGCAAAGAGGCTTTTGCTCTATGCGGGTTTCTCCCACCGTGCTGCCTATACTAGGCTAAGGCAAGAAGCAACATCAGCCCACTGAACCGACTCTGACTTCCCAGCGACTGCTATGCTTTCCCGGAGGTTTTCAGCTGGGCGCGATCTGCACTTCACTGTTGCTTCCTCAGCAAGGTTTTGGGCATTCGCTCTGTCGCGTCAGGGAAGAAGAGCTGCGAGAGAGCTGATGCCTCTTGGGCCATGCTTTCCCGGGCTCCATTGGTCGCGCCCTGGGTTCACACTGCCCGGCCAAACTGAGCAGACACAGCCACAACCCTGCAGCAACGTGTGTGGCCTAGGATGGCACTCTATGCCCACTACATTCCCCTGGCGTAAGCAAGGCTTTGCCTTTGGATCTGGAGTTCAGGTGGACCCGGGGACGAGACCAGTGCCTTCCCCACAGGAGAGGAGAGGCGACAGGATCTGTGCACTCTGCCCGTGTCCTGGGATTGGGAGCTGTGGGGGACTGTCCCCACTCCTTCCCCGACACACCCCGTGCCACCGCCAACGCTGCCGCATCTTGGAGGAAGACGGCATCTGACTGCCCGTTTCTCCAGGGAGCTGTTTCTGGGAGTTCCGTGTACGACGCCTGGTGGCAAGCCCAAGTCTGTCCTAGGGACAGGTGGCCAAGGAGATGCTGTCCCCTTGGCACCAGAGGCCCAGGACATGCCTGCCTTCTGCCCAGACTCCTTCCTCAGAGTGGAGGACGCGCGCCTGCCTAGCCGTCCCCTCGTGTCTTCTTGGCAGCCAGGCTTCCGTCTGTCTGCACAGGGAGCGGGTGACGCTTGTCTTGCCACCATCCCGCTGTTCCTCACAGGACAGGCTCTCCTGCTTCGCGACTGTTTCCCCACAACAAAGCCAAAGGCTCCTTCTCTTCTTCCGGGGCGGCGTGCTGTGGCTTCCCTAGATTGTTCCTGAGGAGCACGGTGACAGCCGTGTCCCTTTCCTTAAGGCCCTTTGCAGATGTGCAACCACGCTGCTCTCTCAGGCAGAGAGGATGCTAGGGCAAAGAGATTTCGCTCCATGCGGGTTTCTTCCAGCGGGCTGCGGAGACTAGCTCAGGCCAGCAGCAGCAGCATCCCACCATTCCACTCTGATTTCCCAACGAATGCTGTGCTGTCCCGGAGGAGTTGCCTGGGCGAAGAGGCTTTCGCTCTATGCGGGTTTCTCACACCGTGAGACTTGGGCTCAGGCCAGCAGCAGCAGCATCCCGCAGAACCTTCCCTCATTTCTCAGGAAATGGAGAGGGTGACACCTGTCCTGCCACCCGCTTCTGTTCCTGCCATGGCAGGTGCTCCTGCTTCACGACCGTTTTCCCGACAAGGCCAAGGGCCCCTTCTCTTCACCTGGGCAGTGTGCTGTGCCTTCCTGAGACATGCTCCTGGGGAGCGCAGGGACAGACGTGTCCCTTTCCTTAAGGCCCTTTCCAGATGTGCAACCGCGCTTCTCTCTCAGGCAGAGAGGATGCTAGGGCAAAGAGAATTTCGCTCCATGCGGGTTTCTTCCACCGTGCTGCGGAGACTAGCTCAGGCCATCAGCAGCAGCATCCCACAATCCCGACTCTCATTTCCCAACGAATGCTGTGCTGTCTGGAGGAGTTGCCTGTGCAAAGAGGCTTTGGCTGTATGCGGGTTTCTCCCACCATGAGACTTGGGCTCAGGCCAGCAGCAGCAGCATCCCGCAGAACCTTCCCTCATTTCTCAGCAAATAGAGAGGGGGACACCTGTCTTGCCACTCGCCTGCTCTTCCTGCCATGGCAGGCTCTCCTGCTTCACGACCGGTTCTCGACAACAAGGCAAAGGGCCCCTTCTCTTCACTTGGGCAGTGTGCTGTGCCTTCCTCAGACATGCTCCTGGGGAGCGCAGTGACAGACGTGTCCCTTTCCTTAAGGCTATTTCCAGAGGCACCACCAAGCTTCTCTCTTAGGCAGTGGGGATGTCAGGGCAAAGAGGATTTCGCCCCATGCGGGTTCATTACACCGTGCTGTGGAGACCTGCTCAGGCAAGCAGCAGCATCATCCCACAGACCGGATTCTGATTTCACAAAGAATGCTGTGCTTTCCAGAGGGGATGCCCGGGCAAAGAGGCTTTTGCTCTATGCGGGTTTCTCCCACCGTGCTGCCTATACTAGGCTAAGGCAAGAAGCAACATCAGCCCACTGAACCGACTCTGACTTCCCAGCGACTGCTATGCTTTCCCGGAGGTTTTCAGCTGGTCGCGATCTGCACTTCACTGTTGCTTCCTCAGCAAGGTTTTGGGCATTCGCTCTGTCGCGTCAGGGAAGAAGAGCTGCGAGAGAGCTGATGCCTCTTGGGCCATGCTTTCCCGGGCTCCATTGGTCGCGCCCTGGGTTCACACTGCCCGGCCAAACTGAGCAGACACAGCCACAACCCTGCAGCAACGTGTGTGGCCTAGGATGGCACTCTATGCCCACTAACATCCCCTGGCGTAAGCAAGGCTTTGCCTTTGGCTCTGGCGTTCAGGTGGACCCGGGGACGAGACCAGTGCCTTCCCCACAGGAGAGGAGAGGCGACAGGATCTGTGCACTCTGCCCGTGTCCTGGGATTGGGAGCTGTGGGGGACTGTCCCCACCCCTTCCCCGACACACCCCCTGCCACCGCCAACGCTGCCGCATCTTGGAGGAAGATGGCATCTGACTGCCCGTTTCTCCAGGGAGCTGTTTCTGGGAGTTCCGTGTACGACGCCTGGTGGCAAGCCCAAGTCTGTCCTAGGGACAGGTGGCCAAGGAGATGCTGTCCCCTTGGCACCAGAGGCCCAGGACATGCCTGCCTTCTGCCCAGACTCCTTCCTCAGAGTGGAGGACGCGCGCCTGCCTAGCCGTCCCCTCGTGTCTTCTTGGCAGCCAGGCTTCCGTCTGTCTGCACAGGGAGCGGGTGACGCTTGTCTTGCCACCATCCCGCTGTTCCTCACAGGACAGGCTCTCCTGCTTCGCGACTGTTTCCCCACAACAAAGCCAAAGGCTCCTTCTCTTCTTCCGGGGTGGCGTGCTGTGGCTTCCCTAGATTGTTCCTGAGGAGCACGGTGACAGCCGTGTCCCTTTCCTTAAGGCCCTTTGCAGATGTGCAACCACGCTGCTCTCTGAGGCAGAGAGGATGCTAGGGCAAAGAGATTTCGCTCCATGCGGGTTTCTTCCAGCGGGCTGCGGAGACTAGCTCAGGCCAGCAGCAGCAGCATCCCACCATCCCACTCTGATTTCCCAACGAATGCTGTGCTGTCCCGGAGGAGTTGCCTGGGCAAAGAGGCTTTCGCTCTATGCGGGTTTCTCACACCGTGAGACTTGGGCTCAGGCCAGCAGCAGCAGCATCCCGCAGAACCTTCCCTCATTTCTCAGGAAATGGAGAGGGTGACACCTGTCTTGCCACCCGCTTCTGTTCCTGCCATGGCAGGTGCTCCTGCTTCACGACCGTTTCCCGACAAGGCCAAGGGCCCCTTCTCTTCACCTGGGCAGTGTGCTGTGCCTTCCTGAGACATGCTCCTGGGGAGCGCAGGGACAGACGTGTCCCTTTCCTTAAGGCCCTTTCCAGATGTGCAACCACGCTTCTCTCTCAGGCAGAGAGGATGCTAGGGCAAAGAGAATTTCGCTCCATGCGGGTTTCTTCCACCGTGCTGCGGAGACTAGCTCAGGCCATCAGCAGCAGCATCCCACAATCCCGACTCTCATTTCCCAACGAATGCTGTGCTGTCTGGAGGAGTTGCCTGTGCAAAGAGGCTTTGGCTGTATGCGGGTTTCTCCCACCATGAGACTTGGGCTCAGGCCAGCAGCAGCAGCATCCCGCAGAACCTTCCCTCATTTCTCAGCAAATAGAGAGGGGGACACCTGTCTTGCCACTCGCCTGCTCTTCCTGCCATGGCAGGCTCTCCTGCTTCACGACCGGTTCCGGACAACAAGGCAAAGGGCCCCTTCTCTTCACTTGGGCAGTGTGCTGTGCCTTCCTCAGACATGCTCCTGGGGAGCGCAGTGACAGACGTGTCCCTTTCCTTAAGGCTATTTCCAGAGGCACCACCAAGCTTCTCTCTTAGGCAGTGGGGATGTCAGGGCAAAGAGGATTTCGCCCCATGCGGGTTCATTACACCGTGCTGTGGAGACCTGCTCAGGCAAGCAGCAGCATCATCCCACAGACCGGATTCTGATTTCACAAAGAATGCTGTGCTTTCCAGAGGGGATGCCCGGGCAAAGAGGCTTTTGCTCTATGCGGGTTTCTCCCACCGTGCTGCCTATACTAGGCTAAGGCAAGAAGAAACATCAGCCCACTGAACCGACTCTGACTTCCCAGCGACTGCTATGCTTTCCCGGAGGTTTTCAGCTGGTCGCGATCTGCACTTCACTGTTGCTTCCTCAGCAAGGTTTTGGGCATTCGCTCTGTCGCGTCAGGGAAGAAGAGCTGCGAGAGAGCTGATGCCTCTTGGGCCATGCTTTCCCGGGCTCCATTGGTCGCGCCCTGGGTTCACACTGCCCGGCCAAACTGAGCAGACACAGCCACAACCCTGCAGCAACGTGTGTGGCCTAGGATGGCACTCTATGCCCACTAACATCCCCTGGCGTAAGCAAGGCTTTGCCTTTGGCTCTGGCGTTCAGGTGGACCCGGGGACGAGACCAGTGCCTTCCCCACAGGAGAGGAGAGGCGACAGGATCTGTGCACTCTGCCCGTGTCCTGGGATTGGGAGCTGTGGGGGACTGTCCCCACCCCTTCCCCGACACACCCCCTGCCACCGCCAACGCTGCCGCATCTTGGAGGAAGATGGCATCTGACTGCCCGTTTCTCCAGGGAGCTGTTTCTGGGAGTTCCGTGTACGACGCCTGGTGGCAAGCCCAAGTCTGTCCTAGGGACAGGTGGCCAAGGAGATGCTGTCCCCTTGGCACCAGAGGCCCAGGACATGCCTGCCTTCTGCCCAGACTCCTTCCTCAGAGTGGAGGACGCGCGCCTGCCTAGCCGTCCCCTCGTGTCTTCTTGGCAGCCAGGCTTCCGTCTGTCTGCACAGGGAGCGGGTGACGCTTGTCTTGCCACCATCCCGCTGTTCCTCACAGGACAGGCTCTCCTGCTTCGCGACTGTTTCCCCACAACAAAGCCAAAGGCTCCTTCTCTTCTTCCGGGGCGGCGTGCTGTGGCTTCCCTAGATTGTTCCTGAGGAGCACGGTGACAGCCGTGTCCCTTTCCTTAAGGCCCTTTGCAGATGTGCAACCACGCTGCTCTCTGAGGCAGAGAGGATGCTAGGGCAAAGAGATTTCGCTCCATGCGGGTTTCTTCCAGCGGGCTGCGGAGACTAGCTCAGGCCAGCAGCAGCAGCATCCCACCATCCCACTCTGATTTCCCAACGAATGCTGTGCTGTCCCGGAGGAGTTGCCTGGGCAAAGAGGCTTTCGCTCTATGCGGGTTTCTCACACCGTGAGACTTGGGCTCAGGCCAGCAGCAGCAGCATCCCGCAGAACCTTCCCTCATTTCTCAGGAAATGGAGAGGGTGACACCTGTCTTGCCACCCGCTTCTGTTCCTGCCATGGCAGGTGCTCCTGCTTCACGACCGTTTCCCGACAAGGCCAAGGGCCCCTTCTCTTCACCTGGGCAGTGTGCTGTGCCTTCCTGAGACATGCTCCTGGGGAGCGCAGGGACAGACGTGTCCCTTTCCTTAAGGCCCTTTCCAGATGTGCAACCACGCTTCTCTCTCAGGCAGAGAGGATGCTAGGGCAAAGAGAATTTCGCTCCATGCGGGTTTCTTCCACCGTGCTGCGGAGACTAGCTCAGGCCATCAGCAGCAGCATCCCACAATCCCGACTCTCATTTCCCAACGAATGCTGTGCTGTCTGGAGGAGTTGCCTGTGCAAAGAGGCTTTGGCTGTATGCGGGTTTCTCCCACCATGAGACTTGGGCTCAGGCCAGCAGCAGCAGCATCCCGCAGAACCTTCCCTCATTTCTCAGCAAATAGAGAGGGGGACACCTGTCTTGCCACTCGCCTGCTCTTCCTGCCATGGCAGGCTCTCCTGCTTCACGACCGGTTCCCGACAACAAGGCAAAGGGCCCCTTCTCTTCACTTGGGCAGTGTGCTGTGCCTTCCTCAGACATGCTCCTGGGGAGCGCAGTGACAGACGTGTCCCTTTCCTTAAGGCTATTTCCAGAGGCACCACCAAGCTTCTCTCTTAGGCAGTGGGGATGTCAGGGCAAAGAGGATTTCGCCCCATGCGGGTTCATTACACCGTGCTGTGGAGACCTGCTCAGGCAAGCAGCAGCATCATCCCACAGACCGGATTCTGATTTCACAAAGAATGCTGTGCTTTCCAGAGGGGATGCCCGGGCAAAGAGGCTTTTGCTCTATGCGGGTTTCTCCCACCGTGCTGCCTATACTAGGCTAAGGCAAGAAGAAACATCAGCCCACTGAACCGACTCTGACTTCCCAGCGACTGCTATGCTTTCCCGGAGCTTTTCAGCTGGGCGCGATCTGCACTTCACTGTTCCTCAGCAAGGTTTTGGGCATTCGCTCTGTCGCGTCAGGGAAGAAGAGCTGCGAGAGAGCTGATGCCTCTTGGGCCATGCTTTCCCGGGCTCCATTGGTCGCGCCCTGGGTTCACACTGCCCGGCCAAACTGAGCAGACACAGCCACAACCCTGCAGCAACGTGTGTGGCCTAGGATGGCACTCTATGCCCACTACATTCCCCTGGCGTAAGCAAGGCTTTGCCTTTGGATCTGGCGTTCAGGTGGACCCGGGGACGAGACCAGTGCCTTCCCCACAGGAGAGGAGAGGCGACAGGATCTGTGCACTCTGCCCGTGTCCTGGGATTGGGAGCTGTGGGGGACTGTCCCCACTCCTTCCCCGACACACCCCCTGCCACCGCCAACGCTGCCGCATCTTGGAGGAAGACGGCATCTGACTGCCCGTTTCTCCAGGGAGCTGTTTCTGGGAGTTCCGTGTACGACGCCTGGTGGCAAGCCCAAGTCTGTCCTAGGGACAGGTGGCCAAGGAGATGCTGTCCCCTTGGCACCAGAGGCCCAGGACATGCCTGCCTTCTGCCCAGACTCCTTCCTCAGAGTGGAGGACGCGCGCCTGCCTAGCCGTCCCCTCGTGTCTTCTTGGCAGCCAGGCTTCCGTCTGTCTGCACAGGGAGCGGGTGACGCTTGTCTTGCCACCATCCCGCTGTTCCTCACAGGACAGGCTCTCCTGCTTCGCGACTGTTTCCCCACAACAAAGCCAAAGGCTCCTTCTCTTCTTCCGGGGCGGCGTGCTGTGGCTTCCCTAGATTGTTCCTGAGGAGCACGGTGACAGCCGTGTCCCTTTCCTTAAGGCCCTTTGCAGATGTGCAACCACGCTGCTCTCTCAGGCAGAGAGGATGCTAGGGCAAAGAGATTTCGCTCCATGCGGGTTTCTTCCAGCGGGCTGCGGAGACTAGCTCAGGCCAGCAGCAGCAGCATCCCACCATTCCACTCTGATTTCCCAACGAATGCTGTGCTGTCCCGGAGGAGTTGCCTGGGCGAAGAGGCTTTCGCTCTATGCGGGTTTCTCACACCGTGAGACTTGGGCTCAGGCCAGCAGCAGCAGCATCCCGCAGAACCTTCCCTCATTTCTCAGGAAATGGAGAGGGTGACACCTGTCCTGCCACCCGCTTCTGTTCCTGCCATGGCAGGTGCTCCTGCTTCACGACCGTTTTCCCGACAAGGCCAAGGGCCCCTTCTCTTCACCTGGGCAGTGTGCTGTGCCTTCCTGAGACATGCTCCTGGGGAGCGCAGGGACAGACGTGTCCCTTTCCTTAAGGCCCTTTCCAGATGTGCAACCGCGCTTCTCTCTCAGGCAGAGAGGATGCTAGGGCAAAGAGAATTTCGCTCCATGCGGGTTTCTTCCACCGTGCTGCGGAGACTAGCTCAGGCCATCAGCAGCAGCATCCCACAATCCCGACTCTCATTTCCCAACGAATGCTGTGCTGTCTGGAGGAGTTGCCTGTGCAAAGAGGCTTTGGCTGTATGCGGGTTTCTCCCACCATGAGACTTGGGCTCAGGCCAGCAGCAGCAGCATCCCGCAGAACCTTCCCTCATTTCTCAGCAAATAGAGAGGGGGACACCTGTCTTGCCACTCGCCTGCTCTTCCTGCCATGGCAGGCTCTCCTGCTTCACGACCGGTTCCCGACAACAAGGCAAAGGGCCCCTTCTCTTCACTTGGGCAGTGTGCTGTGCCTTCCTCAGACATGCTCCTGGGGAGCGCAGTGACAGACGTGTCCCTTTCCTTAAGGCTATTTCCAGAGGCACCACCAAGCTTCTCTCTTAGGCAGTGGGGATGTCAGGGCAAAGAGGATTTCGCCCCATGCGGGTTCATTACACCGTGCTGTGGAGACCTGCTCAGGCAAGCAGCAGCATCATCCCACAGACCGGATTCTGATTTCACAAAGAATGCTGTGCTTTCCAGAGGGGATGCCCGGGCAAAGAGGCTTTTGCTCTATGCGGGTTTCTCCCACCGTGCTGCCTATACTAGGCTAAGGCAAGAAGCAACATCAGCCCACTGAACCGACTCTGACTTCCCAGCGACTGCTATGCTTTCCCGGAGGTTTTCAGCTGGTCGCGATCTGCACTTCACTGTTGCTTCCTCAGCAAGGTTTTGGGCATTCGCTCTGTCGCGTCAGGGAAGAAGAGCTGCGAGAGAGCTGATGCCTCTTGGGCCATGCTTTCCCGGGCTCCATTGGTCGCGCCCTGGGTTCACACTGCCCGGCCAAACTGAGCAGACACAGCCACAACCCTGCAGCAACGTGTGTGGCCTAGGATGGCACTCTATGCCCACTAACATCCCCTGGCGTAAGCAAGGCTTTGCCTTTGGCTCTGGCGTTCAGGTGGACCCGGGGACGAGACCAGTGCCTTCCCCACAGGAGAGGAGAGGCGACAGGATCTGTGCACTCTGCCCGTGTCCTGGGATTGGGAGCTGTGGGGGACTGTCCCCACCCCTTCCCCGACACACCCCCTGCCACCGCCAACGCTGCCGCATCTTGGAGGAAGATGGCATCTGACTGCCCGTTTCTCCAGGGAGCTGTTTCTGGGAGTTCCGTGTACGACGCCTGGTGGCAAGCCCAAGTCTGTCCTAGGGACAGGTGGCCAAGGAGATGCTGTCCCCTTGGCACCAGAGGCCCAGGACATGCCTGCCTTCTGCCCAGACTCCTTCCTCAGAGTGGAGGACGCGCGCCTGCCTAGCCGTCCCCTCGTGTCTTCTTGGCAGCCAGGCTTCCGTCTGTCTGCACAGGGAGCGGGTGACGCTTGTCTTGCCACCATCCCGCTGTTCCTCACAGGACAGGCTCTCCTGCTTCGCGACTGTTTCCCCACAACAAAGCCAAAGGCTCCTTCTCTTCTTCCGGGGTGGCGTGCTGTGGCTTCCCTAGATTGTTCCTGAGGAGCACGGTGACAGCCGTGTCCCTTTCCTTAAGGCCCTTTGCAGATGTGCAACCACGCTGCTCTCTGAGGCAGAGAGGATGCTAGGGCAAAGAGATTTCGCTCCATGCGGGTTTCTTCCAGCGGGCTGCGGAGACTAGCTCAGGCCAGCAGCAGCAGCATCCCACCATCCCACTCTGATTTCCCAACGAATGCTGTGCTGTCCCGGAGGAGTTGCCTGGGCAAAGAGGCTTTCGCTCTATGCGGGTTTCTCACACCGTGAGACTTGGGCTCAGGCCAGCAGCAGCAGCATCCCGCAGAACCTTCCCTCATTTCTCAGGAAATGGAGAGGGTGACACCTGTCTTGCCACCCGCTTCTGTTCCTGCCATGGCAGGTGCTCCTGCTTCACGACCGTTTCCCGACAAGGCCAAGGGCCCCTTCTCTTCACCTGGGCAGTGTGCTGTGCCTTCCTGAGACATGCTCCTGGGGAGCGCAGGGACAGACGTGTCCCTTTCCTTAAGGCCCTTTCCAGATGTGCAACCACGCTTCTCTCTCAGGCAGAGAGGATGCTAGGGCAAAGAGAATTTCGCTCCATGCGGGTTTCTTCCACCGTGCTGCGGAGACTAGCTCAGGCCATCAGCAGCAGCATCCCACAATCCCGACTCTCATTTCCCAACGAATGCTGTGCTGTCTGGAGGAGTTGCCTGTGCAAAGAGGCTTTGGCTGTATGCGGGTTTCTCCCACCATGAGACTTGGGCTCAGGCCAGCAGCAGCAGCATCCCGCAGAACCTTCCCTCATTTCTCAGCAAATAGAGAGGGGGACACCTGTCTTGCCACTCGCCTGCTCTTCCTGCCATGGCAGGCTCTCCTGCTTCACGACCGGTTCCGGACAACAAGGCAAAGGGCCCCTTCTCTTCACTTGGGCAGTGTGCTGTGCCTTCCTCAGACATGCTCCTGGGGAGCGCAGTGACAGACGTGTCCCTTTCCTTAAGGCTATTTCCAGAGGCACCACCAAGCTTCTCTCTTAGGCAGTGGGGATGTCAGGGCAAAGAGGATTTCGCCCCATGCGGGTTCATTACACCGTGCTGTGGAGACCTGCTCAGGCAAGCAGCAGCATCATCCCACAGACCGGATTCTGATTTCACAAAGAATGCTGTGCTTTCCAGAGGGGATGCCCGGGCAAAGAGGCTTTTGCTCTATGCGGGTTTCTCCCACCGTGCTGCCTATACTAGGCTAAGGCAAGAAGAAACATCAGCCCACTGAACCGACTCTGACTTCCCAGCGACTGCTATGCTTTCCCGGAGGTTTTCAGCTGGTCGCGATCTGCACTTCACTGTTGCTTCCTCAGCAAGGTTTTGGGCATTCGCTCTGTCGCGTCAGGGAAGAAGAGCTGCGAGAGAGCTGATGCCTCTTGGGCCATGCTTTCCCGGGCTCCATTGGTCGCGCCCTGGGTTCACACTGCCCGGCCAAACTGAGCAGACACAGCCACAACCCTGCAGCAACGTGTGTGGCCTAGGATGGCACTCTATGCCCACTAACATCCCCTGGCGTAAGCAAGGCTTTGCCTTTGGCTCTGGCGTTCAGGTGGACCCGGGGACGAGACCAGTGCCTTCCCCACAGGAGAGGAGAGGCGACAGGATCTGTGCACTCTGCCCGTGTCCTGGGATTGGGAGCTGTGGGGGACTGTCCCCACCCCTTCCCCGACACACCCCCTGCCACCGCCAACGCTGCCGCATCTTGGAGGAAGATGGCATCTGACTGCCCGTTTCTCCAGGGAGCTGTTTCTGGGAGTTCCGTGTACGACGCCTGGTGGCAAGCCCAAGTCTGTCCTAGGGACAGGTGGCCAAGGAGATGCTGTCCCCTTGGCACCAGAGGCCCAGGACATGCCTGCCTTCTGCCCAGACTCCTTCCTCAGAGTGGAGGACGCGCGCCTGCCTAGCCGTCCCCTCGTGTCTTCTTGGCAGCCAGGCTTCCGTCTGTCTGCACAGGGAGCGGGTGACGCTTGTCTTGCCACCATCCCGCTGTTCCTCACAGGACAGGCTCTCCTGCTTCGCGACTGTTTCCCCACAACAAAGCCAAAGGCTCCTTCTCTTCTTCCGGGGCGGCGTGCTGTGGCTTCCCTAGATTGTTCCTGAGGAGCACGGTGACAGCCGTGTCCCTTTCCTTAAGGCCCTTTGCAGATGTGCAACCACGCTGCTCTCTGAGGCAGAGAGGATGCTAGGGCAAAGAGATTTCGCTCCATGCGGGTTTCTTCCAGCGGGCTGCGGAGACTAGCTCAGGCCAGCAGCAGCAGCATCCCACCATCCCACTCTGATTTCCCAACGAATGCTGTGCTGTCCCGGAGGAGTTGCCTGGGCAAAGAGGCTTTCGCTCTATGCGGGTTTCTCACACCGTGAGACTTGGGCTCAGGCCAGCAGCAGCAGCATCCCGCAGAACCTTCCCTCATTTCTCAGGAAATGGAGAGGGTGACACCTGTCTTGCCACCCGCTTCTGTTCCTGCCATGGCAGGTGCTCCTGCTTCACGACCGTTTCCCGACAAGGCCAAGGGCCCCTTCTCTTCACCTGGGCAGTGTGCTGTGCCTTCCTGAGACATGCTCCTGGGGAGCGCAGGGACAGACGTGTCCCTTTCCTTAAGGCCCTTTCCAGATGTGCAACCACGCTTCTCTCTCAGGCAGAGAGGATGCTAGGGCAAAGAGAATTTCGCTCCATGCGGGTTTCTTCCACCGTGCTGCGGAGACTAGCTCAGGCCATCAGCAGCAGCATCCCACAATCCCGACTCTCATTTCCCAACGAATGCTGTGCTGTCTGGAGGAGTTGCCTGTGCAAAGAGGCTTTGGCTGTATGCGGGTTTCTCCCACCATGAGACTTGGGCTCAGGCCAGCAGCAGCAGCATCCCGCAGAACCTTCCCTCATTTCTCAGCAAATAGAGAGGGGGACACCTGTCTTGCCACTCGCCTGCTCTTCCTGCCATGGCAGGCTCTCCTGCTTCACGACCGGTTCCCGACAACAAGGCAAAGGGCCCCTTCTCTTCACTTGGGCAGTGTGCTGTGCCTTCCTCAGACATGCTCCTGGGGAGCGCAGTGACAGACGTGTCCCTTTCCTTAAGGCTATTTCCAGAGGCACCACCAAGCTTCTCTCTTAGGCAGTGGGGATGTCAGGGCAAAGAGGATTTCGCCCCATGCGGGTTCATTACACCGTGCTGTGGAGACCTGCTCAGGCAAGCAGCAGCATCATCCCACAGACCGGATTCTGATTTCACAAAGAATGCTGTGCTTTCCAGAGGGGATGCCCGGGCAAAGAGGCTTTTGCTCTATGCGGGTTTCTCCCACCGTGCTGCCTATACTAGGCTAAGGCAAGAAGAAACATCAGCCCACTGAACCGACTCTGACTTCCCAGCGACTGCTATGCTTTCCCGGAGCTTTTCAGCTGGGCGCGATCTGCACTTCACTGTTCCTCAGCAAGGTTTTGGGCATTCGCTCTGTCGCGTCAGGGAAGAAGAGCTGCTACAGAGCTGATGCCTCTTGGGCCATGCTTTCCCGGGCTCCATTGGTCGCGCCCTGGGTTCACACTGCCCGGCCAAACTGAGCAGACACAGCCACAACCCTGCAGCAACGTGTGTGGCCTAGGATGGCACTCTATGCCCACTACATTCCCCTGGTGTAAGCAAGGCTTTGCCTTTGGATCTGGCGTTCAGGTGGACCCGGGGACGAGACCAGTGCCTTCCCCACAGGAGAGGAGAGGCGACAGGATCTGTGCACTCTGCCCGTGTCCTGGGATTGGGAGCTGTGGGGGACTGTCCCCACTCCTTCCCCGACACACCCCCTGCCACCGCCAACGCTGCCGCATCTTGGAGGAAGACGGCATCTGACTGCCCGTTTCTCCAGGGAGCTGTTTCTGGGAGTTCCGTGTACGACGCCTGGTGGCAAGCCCAAGTCTGTCCTAGGGACAGGTGGCCAAGGAGATGCTGTCCCCTTGGCACCAGAGGCCCAGGACATGCCTGCCTTCTGCCCAGACTCCTTCCTCAGAGTGGAGGACGCGCGCCTGCCTAGCCGTCCCCTCGTGTCTTCTTGGCAGCCAGGCTTCCGTCTGTCTGCACAGGGAGCGGGTGACGCTTGTCTTGCCACCATCCCGCTGTTCCTCACAGGACAGGCTCTCCTGCTTCGCGACTGTTTCCCCACAACAAAGCCAAAGGCTCCTTCTCTTCTTCCGGGGCGGCGTGCTGTGGCTTCCCTAGATTGTTCCTGAGGAGCACGGTGACAGCCGTGTCCCTTTCCTTAAGGCCCTTTGCAGATGTGCAACCACGCTGCTCTCTGAGGCAGAGAGGATGCTAGGGCAAAGAGATTTCGCTCCATGCGGGTTTCTTCCAGCGGGCTGCGGAGACTAGCTCAGGCCAGCAGCAGCAGCATCCCACCATCCCACTCTGATTTCCCAACGAATGCTGTGCTGTCCCGGAGGAGTTGCCTGGGCAAAGAGGCTTTCGCTCTATGCGGGTTTCTCACACCGTGAGACTTGGGCTCAGGCCAGCAGCAGCAGCATCCCGCAGAACCTTCCCTCATTTCTCAGGAAATGGAGAGGGTGACACCTGTCTTGCCACCCGCTTCTGTTCCTGCCATGGCAGGTGCTCCTGCTTCACGACCGTTTTCCAACAAGGCCAAGGGCCCCTTCTCTTCACCTGGGCAGTGTGCTGTCCTTCCTGAGACATGCTCCTGGGGAGCGCAGGGACAGACGTGTCCCTTTCCTTAAGGCCCTTTCCAGATGTGCAACCACGCTTCTCTCTCAGGCAGAGAGGATGCTAGGGCAAAGAGAATTTCGCTCCATGCGGGTTTCTTCCACCGTGCTGCGGAGACTAGCTCAGGCCATCAGCAGCAGCATCCCACAATCCCGACTCTCATTTCCCAACGAATGCTGTGCTGTCTGGAGGAGTTGCCTGTGCAAAGAGGCTTTGGCTGTATGCGGGTTTCTCCCACCATGAGACTTGGGCTCAGGCCAGCAGCAGCAGCATCCCGCAGAACCTTCCCTCATTTCTCAGCAAATAGAGAGGGGGACACCTGTCTTGCCACTCGCCTGCTCTTCCTGCCATGGCAGGCTCTCCTGCTTCACGACCGGTTCCCGACAACAAGGCAAAGGGCCCCTTCTCTTCACTTGGGCAGTGTGCTGTGCCTTCCTCAGACATGCTCCTGGGGAGCGCAGTGACAGACGTGTCCCTTTCCTTAAGGCTATTTCCAGAGGCGCCACCAAGCTTCTCTCTTAGGCAGTGGGGATGTCAGGGCAAAGAGGATTTCGCCCCATGCGGGTTCATTACACCGTGCTGTGGAGACCTGCTCAGGCAAGCAGCAGCATCATCCCACAGACCGGATTCTGATTTCACAAAGAATGCTGTGCTTTCCAGAGGGGATGCCCGGGCAAAGAGGCTTTTGCTCTATGCGGGTTTCTCCCACCGTGCTGCCTATACTAGGCTAAGGCAAGAAGCAACATCAGCCCACTGAACCGACTCTGACTTCCCAGCGACTGCTATGCTTTCCCGGAGGTTTTCAGCTGGGCGCGATCTGCACTTCACTGTTGCTTCCTCAGCAAGGTTTTGGGCATTCGCTCTGTCGCGTCAGGGAAGAAGAGCTGCGAGAGAGCTGATGCCTCTTGGGCCATGCTTTCCCGGGCTCCATTGGTCGCGCCCTGGGTTCACACTGCCCGGCCAAACTGAGCAGACACAGCCACAACCCTGCAGCAACGTGTGTGGCCTAGGATGGCACTCTATGCCCACTACATTCCCCTGGCGTAAGCAAGGCTTTGCCTTTGGCTCTGGCGTTCAGGTGGACCCGGGGACGAGACCAGTGCCTTCCCCACAGGAGAGGAGAGGCGACAGGATCTGTGCACTCTGCCCGTGTCCTGGGATTGGGAGCTGTGGGGGACTGTCCCCACTCCTTCCCCGACACACCCCCTGCCACCGCCAACGCTGCCGCATCTTGGAGGAAGACGGCATCTGACTGCCCGTTTCTCCAGGGAGCTGTTTCTGGGAGTTCCGTGTACGACGCCTGGTGGCAAGCCCAAGTCTGTCCTAGGGACAGGTGGCCAAGGAGATGCTGTCCCCTTGGCACCAGAGGCCCAGGACATGCCTGCCTTCTGCCCAGACTCCTTCCTCAGAGTGGAGGACGCGCGCCTGCCTAGCCGTCCCCTCGTGTCTTCTTGACAGCCAGGCTTCCGTCTGTCTGCACAGGGAGCGGGTGACGCTTGTCTTGCCACCATTCCGCTGTTCCTCACAGGACAGGCTCTCCTGCTTCGCGACTGTTTCCCCACAACAAAGCCAAAGGCTCCTTCTCTTCTTCCGGGGCGCCGTGCTGTGGCTTCCCCAGATTGTTCCTGGGGAGCACGGTGACAGCCGTGTCCCTTTCCTTAAGGCCCTTTGCAGATGTGCAACCACGCTGCTCTCTGAGGCAGAGAGGATGCTAGGGCAAAGAGATTTCGCTCCATGCGGGTTTCTTCCAGCGGGCTGTGGAGACTAGCTCAGGCCAGCAGCAGCAGCATCCCACCATCCCACTCTGATTTCCCAACGAATGCTGTGCTGTCCCGGAGGAGTTGCCTGGGCAAAGAGGCTTTCGCTCTATGCGGGTTTCTCACACCGTGAGACTTGGGCTCAGGCCAGCAGCAGCAGCATCCCGCAGAACCTTCCCTCAATTCTCAGGAAATGGAGAGGGTGACACCTGTCTTGCCACCCGCTTCTGTTCCTGCCATGGCAGGTGCTCCTGCTTCACGACCGTTTCCCGACAAGGCCAAGGGCCCCTTCTCTTCACCTGGGCAGTGTGCTGTGCCTTCCTGAGACATGCTCCTGGGGAGCGCAGGGACAGACGTGTCCCTTTCCTTAAGGCCCTTTCCAGATGTGCAACCACGCTTCTCTCTCAGGCAGAGAGGATGCTAGGGCAAAGAGAATTTCGCTCCATGCGGGTTTCTTCCACCGTGCTGCGGAGACTAGCTCAGGCCATCAGCAGCAGCATCCCACAATCCCGACTCTCATTTCCCAACGAATGCTGTGCTGTCTGGAGGAGTTGCCTGTGCAAAGAGGCTTTGGCTGTATGCGGGTTTCTCCCACCATGAGACTTGGGCTCAGGCCAGCAGCAGCAGCATCCCGCAGAACCTTCCCTCATTTCTCAGCAAATAGAGAGGGGGACACCTGTCTTGCCACTCGCCTGCTCTTCCTGCCATGGCAGGCTCTCCTGCTTCACGACCGGTTCCCGACAACAAGGCAAAGGGCCCCTTCTCTTCACTTGGGCAGTGTGCTGTGCCTTCCTCAGACATGCTCCTGGGGAGCGCAGTAACAGACGTGTCCCTTTCCTTAAGGCTATTTCCAGAGGCACCACCAAGCTTCTCTCTTAGGCAGTGGGGATGTCAGGGCAAAGAGGATTTCGCCCCATGCGGGTTCATTACACCGTGCTGTGGAGACCTGCTCAGGCAAGCAGCAGCATCATCCCACAGACCGGATTCTGATTTCACAAAGAATGCTGTGCTTTCCAGAGGGGATGCCCGGGCAAAGAGGCTTTTGCTCTATGCGGGTTTCTCCCACCGTGCTGCCTATACTAGGCTAAGGCAAGAAGCAACATCAGCCCACTGAACCGACTCTGACTTCCCAGCGACTGCTATGCTTTCCCGGAGGTTTTCAGCTGGGCGCGATCTGCACTTCACTGTTGCTTCCTCAGCAAGGTTTTGGGCATTCGCTCTGTCGCGTCAGGGAAGAAGAGCTGCGAGAGAGCTGATGCCTCTTGGGCCATGCTTTCCCGGGCTCCATTGGTCGCGCCCTGGGTTCACACTGCCCGGCCAAACTGAGCAGACACAGCCACAACCCTGCAGCAACGTGTGTGGCCTAGGATGGCACTCTATGCCCACTACATTCCCCTGGCGTAAGCAAGGCTTTGCCTTTGGCTCTGGCGTTCAGGTGGACCCGGGGACGAGACCAGTGCCTTCCCCACAGGAGAGGAGAGGCGACAGGATCTGTGCACTCTGCCCGTGTCCTGGGATTGGGAGCTGTGGGGGACTGTCCCCACTCCTTCCCCGACACACCCCGTGCCACCGCCAACGCTGCCGCATCTTGGAGGAAGACGGCATCTGACTGCCCGTTTCTCCAGGGAGCTGTTTCTGGGAGTTCCGTGTACGACGCCTGGTGGCAAGCCCAAGTCTGTCCTAGGGACAGGTGGCCAAGGAGATGCTGTCCCCTTGGCACCAGAGGCCCAGGACATGCCTGCCTTCTGCCCAGACTCCTTCCTCAGAGTGGAGGACGCGCGCCTGCCTAGCCGTCCCCTCGTGTCTTCTTGGCAGCCAGGCTTCCGTCTGTCTGCACAGGGAGCGGGTGACGCTTGTCTTGCCACCATCCCGCTGTTCCTCACAGGACAGGCTCTCCTGCTTCGCGACTGTTTCCCCACAACAAAGCCAAAGGCTCCTTCTCTTCTTCCGGGGCGCCGTGCTGTGGCTTCCCCAGATTGTTCCTGGGGAGCACGGTGACAGCCGTGTCCCTTTCCTTAAGGCCCTTTGCAGATGTGCAACCACGCTGCTCTCTGAGGCAGAGAGGATGCTAGGGCAAAGAGATTTCGCTCCATGCGGGTTTCTTCCAGCGGGCTGCGGAGACTAGCTCAGGCCAGCAGCAGCAGCATCCCACCATCCCACTCTGATTTCCCAACGAATGCTGTGCTGTCCCGGAGGAGTTGCCTGGGCAAAGAGGCTTTCGCTCTATGCGGGTTTCTCACACCGTGAGACTTGGGCTCAGGCCAGCAGCAGCAGCATCCCGCAGAACCTTCCCTCATTTCTCAGGAAATGGAGAGGGTGACACCTGTCTTGCCACCCGCTTCTGTTCCTGCCATGGCAGGTGCTCCTGCTTCACGACCGTTTCCCGACAAGGCCAAGGGCCCCTTCTCTTCACCTGGGCAGTGTGCTGTGCCTTCCTGAGACATGCTCCTGGGGAGCGCAGGGACAGACGTGTCCCTTTCCTTAAGGCCCTTTCCAGATGTGCAACCACGCTTCTCTCTCAGGCAGAGAGGATGCTAGGGCAAAGAGAATTTCGCTCCATGCGGGTTTCTTCCACCGTGCTGCGGAGACTAGCTCAGGCCATCAGCAGCAGCATCCCACAATCCCGACTCTCATTTCCCAACGAATGCTGTGCTGTCTGGAGGAGTTGCCTGTGCAAAGAGGCTTTGGCTGTATGCGGGTTTCTCCCACCATGAGACTTGGGCTCAGGCCAGCAGCAGCAGCATCCCGCAGAACCTTCCCTCATTTCTCAGCAAATAGAGAGGGGGACACCTGTCTTGCCACTCGCCTGCTCTTCCTGCCATGGCAGGCTCTCCTGCTTCACGACCGGTTCCCGACAACAAGGCAAAGGGCCCCTTCTCTTCACTTGGGCAGTGTGCTGTGCCTTCCTCAGACATGCTCCTGGGGAGCGCAGTGACAGACGTGTCCCTTTCCTTAAGGCTATTTCCAGAGGCACCACCAAGCTTCTCTCTTAGGCAGTGGGGATGTCAGGGCAAAGAGGATTTCGCCCCATGCGGGTTCATTACACCGTGCTGTGGAGACCTGCTCAGGCAAGCAGCAGCATCATCCCACAGACCGGATTCTGATTTCACAAAGAATGCTGTGCTTTCCAGAGGGGATGCCCGGGCAAAGAGGCTTTTGCTCTATGCGGGTTTCTCCCACCGTGCTGCCTATACTAGGCTAAGGCAAGAAGCAACATCAGCCCACTGAACCGACTCTGACTTCCCAGCGACTGCTATGCTTTCCCGGAGGTTTTCAGCTGGGCGCGATCTGCACTTCACTGTTGCTTCCTCAGCAAGGTTTTGGGCATTCGCTCTGTCGCGTCAGGGAAGAAGAGCTGCGAGAGAGCTGATGCCTCTTGGGCCATGCTTTCCCGGGCTCCATTGGTCGCGCCCTGGGTTCACACTGCCCGGCCAAACTGAGCAGACACAGCCACAACCCTGCAGCAACGTGTGTGGCCTAGGATGGCACTCTATGCCCACTACATTCCCCTGGCGTAAGCAAGGCTTTGCCTTTGGCTCTGGCGTTCAGGTGGACCCGGGGACGAGACCAGTGCCTTCCCCACAGGAGAGGAGAGGCGACAGGATCTGTGCACTCTGCCCGTGTCCTGGGATTGGGAGCTGTGGGGGACTGTCCCCACTCCTTCCCCGACACACCCCCTGCCACCGCCAACGCTGCCGCATCTTGGAGGAAGACGGCATCTGACTGCCCGTTTCTCCAGGGAGCTGTTTCTGGGAGTTCCGTGTACGACGCCTGGTGGCAAGCCCAAGTCTGTCCTAGGGACAGGTGGCCAAGGAGATGCTGTCCCCTTGGCACCAGAGGCCCAGGACATGCCTGCCTTCTGCCCAGACTCCTTCCTCAGAGTGGAGGACGCGCGCCTGCCTAGCCGTCCCCTCGTGTCTTCTTGGCAGCCAGGCTTCCGTCTGCACAGGGAGCGGGTGACGCTTGTCTTGCCACCATCCCGCTGTTCCTCACAGGACAGGCTCTCCTGCTTCGCAACTGTTTCCCCACAACAAAGCCAAAGGCTCCTTCTCTTCTTTCGGGGTGCCGTGCTGTGGCTTCCCCAGATTGTTCCTGGGGAGCACGGTGACAGCCGTGTCCCTTTCCTTAAGGCCCTTTGCAGATGTGCAACCACGCTGCTCTCTCAGGCAGAGAGGATGCTAGGGCAAAGAGATTTCGCTCCATGCGGGTTTCTTCCAGCGGGCTGCGGAGACTAGCTCAGGCCAGCAGCAGCAGCATCCCACCATCCCACTCTGATTTCCCAACGAATGCTGTGCTGTCCCGGAGGAGTTGCCTGGGCAAAGAGGCTTTCGCTCTATGCGGGTTTCTCACACCGTGAGACTTGGGCTCAGGCCAGCAGCAGCAGCATCCCGCAGAACCTTCCCTCATTTCTCAGGAAATGGAGAGGGTGACACCTGTCTTGCCACCCGCTTCTGTTCCTGCCATGGCAGGTGCTCCTGCTTCACGACCGTTTCCCGACAAGGCCAAGGGCCCCTTCTCTTCACCTGGGCAGTGTGCTGTGCCTTCCTGAGACATGCTCCTGGGGAGCGCAGGGACAGACGTGTCCCTTTCCTTAAGGCCCTTTCCAGATGTGCAACCACGCTTCTCTCTCAGGCAGAGAGGATGCTAGGGCAAAGAGAATTTCGCTCCATGCGGGTTTCTTCCACCGTGCTGCGGAGACTAGCTCAGGCCATCAGCAGCAGCATCCCACAATCCCGACTCTCATTTCCCAACGAATGCTGTGCTGTCTGGAGGAGTTGCCTGTGCAAAGAGGCTTTGGCTGTATGCGGGTTTCTCCCACCATGAGACTTGGGCTCAGGCCAGCAGCAGCAGCATCCCGCAGAACCTTCCCTCATTTCTCAGCAAATAGAGAGGGGGACACCTGTCTTGCCACTCGCCTGCTCTTCCTGCCATGGCAGGCTCTCCTGCTTCATGACCGGTTCCCGACAACAAGGCAAAGGGCCCCTTCTCTTCACTTGGGCAGTGTGCTGTGCCTTCCTCAGACATGCTCCTGGGGAGCGCAGTGACAGACGTGTCCCTTTCCTTAAGGCTATTTCCAGAGGCACCACCAAGCTTCTCTCTTAGGCAGTGGGGATGTCAGGGCAAAGAGGATTTCGCCCCATGCGGGTTCATTACACCGTGCTGTGGAGACCTGCTCAGGCAAGCAGCAGCATCATCCCACAGACCGGATTCTGATTTCACAAAGAATGCTGTGCTTTCCAGAGGGGATGCCCGGGCAAAGAGGCTTTTGCTCTATGCGGGTTTCTCCCACCGTGCTGCCTATACTAGGCTAAGGCAAGAAGCAACATCAGCCCACTGAACCGACTCTGACTTCCCAGCGACTGCTATGCTTTCCCGGAGGTTTTCAGCTGGGCGCGATCTGCACTTCACTGTTCCTCAGCAAGGTTTTGGGCATTCGCTCTGTCGCGTCAGGGAAGAAGAGCTGCGAGAGAGCTGATGCCTCTTGGGCCATGCTTTCCCGGGCTCCATTGGTCGCGCCCTGGGTTCACACTGCCCGGCCAAACTGAGCAGACACAGCCACAACCCTGCAGCAACGTGTGTGGCCTAGGATGGCACTCTATGCCCACTACATTCCCCTGGCGTAAGCAAGGCTTTGCCTTTGGCTCTGGCGTTCAGGTGGACCCGGGGACGAGACCAGTGCCTTCCCCACAGGAGAGGAGAGGCGACAGGATCTGTGCACTCTGCCCGTGTCCTGGGATTGGGAGCTGTGGGGGACTGTCCCCACTCCTTCCCCGACACACCCCGTGCCACCGCCAACGCTGCCGCATCTTGGAGGAAGACGGCATCTGACTGCCCGTTTCTCCAGGGAGCTGTTTCTGGGAGTTCCGTGTACGACGCCTGGTGGCAAGCCCAAGTCTGTCCTAGGGACAGGTGGCCAAGGAGATGCTGTCCCCTTGGCACCAGAGGCCCAGGACATGCCTGCCTTCTGCCCAGACTCCTTCCTCAGAGTGGAGGACGCGCGCCTGCCTAGCCGTCCCCTCGTGTCTTCTTGGCAGCCAGGCTTCCGTCTGTCTGCACAGGGAGCGGGTGACGCTTGTCTTGCCACCATCCCGCTGTTCCTCACAGGACAGGCTCTCCTGCTTCGCGACTGTTTCCCCACAACAAAGCCAAAGGCTCCTTCTCTTCTTCCGGGGCGGCGTGCTGTGGCTTCCCTAGATTGATCCTGAGGAGCACGGTGACAGCCGTGTCCCTTTCCTTAAGGCCCTTTGCAGATGTGCAACCACGCTGCTCTCTGAGGCAGAGAGGATGCTAGGGCAAAGAGATTTCGCTCCATGCGGGTTTCTTCCAGCGGGCTGCGGAGACTAGCTCAGGCCAGCAGCAGCAGCATCCCACCATCCCACTCTGATTTCCCAACGAATGCTGTGCTGTCCCGGAGGAGTTGCCTGGGCAAAGAGGCTTTCGCTCTATGCGGGTTTCTCACACCGTGAGACTTGGGCTCAGGCCAGCAGCAGCAGCATCCCGCAGAACCTTCCCTCATTTCTCAGGAAATGGAGAGGGTGACACCTGTCCTGCCACCCGCTTCTGTTCCTGCCATGGCAGGTGCTCCTGCTTCACGACCGTTTTCCAACAAGGCCAAGGGCCCCTTCTCTTCACCTGGGCAGTGTGCTGTCCTTCCCGAGACATGCTCCTGGGGAGCGCAGGGACAGACGTGTCCCTTTCCTTAAGGCCCTTTCCAGATGTGCAACCGCGCTTCTCTCTCAGGCAGAGAGGATGCTAGGGCAAAGAGAATTTCGCTCCATGCGGGTTTCTTCCACCGTGCTGCGGAGACTAGCTCAGGCCATCAGCAGCAGCATCCCACAATCCCGACTCTCATTTCCCAACGAATGCTGTGCTGTCTGGAGGAGTTGCCTGTGCAAAGAGGCTTTGGCTGTATGCGGGTTTCTCCCACCATGAGACTTGGGCTCAGGCCAGCAGCAGCAGCATCCCGCAGAACCTTCCCTCATTTCTCAGCAAATAGAGAGGGGGACACCTGTCTTGCCACTCGCCTGCTCTTCCTGCCATGGCAGGCTCTCCTGCTTCACGACCGGTTCCCGACAACAAGGCAAAGGGCCCCTTCTCTTCACTTGGGCAGTGTGCTGTGCCTTCCTCAGACATGCTCCTGGGGAGCGCAGTGACAGACGTGTCCCTTTCCTTAAGGCTATTTCCAGAGGCACCACCAAGCTTCTCTCTTAGGCAGTGGGGATGTCAGGGCAAAGAGGATTTCGCCCCATGCGGGTTCATTACACCGTGCTGTGGAGACCTGCTCAGGCAAGCAGCAGCATCATCCCACAGACCGGATTCTGATTTCACAAAGAATGCTGTGCTTTCCAGAGGGGATGCCCGGGCAAAGAGGCTTTTGCTCTATGCGGGTTTCTCCCACCGTGCTGCCTATACTAGGCTAAGGCAAGAAGCAACATCAGCCCACTGAACCGACTCTGACTTCCCAGCGACTGCTATGCTTTCCCGGAGGTTTTCAGCTGGGCGCGATCTGCACTTCACTGTTGCTTCCTCAGCAAGGTTTTGGGCATTCGCTCTGTCGCGTCAGGGAAGAAGAGCTGCGAGAGAGCTGATGCCTCTTGGGCCATGCTTTCCCGGGCTCCATTGGTCGCGCCCTGGGTTCACACTGCCCGGCCAAACTGAGCAGACACAGCCACAACCCTGCAGCAACGTGTGTGGCCTAGGATGGCACTCTATGCCCACTACATTCCCCTGGCGTAAGCAAGGCTTTGCCTTTGGATCTGGAGTTCAGGTGGACCCGGGGACGAGACCAGTGCCTTCCCCACAGGAGAGGAGAGGCGACAGGATCTGTGCACTCTGCCCGTGTCCTGGGATTGGGAGCTGTGGGGGACTGTCCCCACTCCTTCCCCGACACACCCCCTGGCACCGCCAACGCTGCCGCATCTTGGAGGAAGACGGCATCTGACTGCCCGTTTCTCCAGGGAGCTGTTTCTGGGAGTTCCGTGTACGACGCCTGGTGGCAAGCCCAAGTCTGTCCTAGGGACAGGTGGCCAAGGAGATGCTGTCCCCTTGGCACCAGAGGCCCAGGACATGCCTGCCTTCTGCCCAGACTCCTTCCTCAGAGTGGAGGACGCGCGCCTGCCTAGCCGTCCCCTCGTGTCTTCTTGACAGCCAGGCTTCCGTCTGTCTGCACAGGGAGCGGGTGACGCTTGTCTTGCCACCATCCCGCTGTTCCTCACAGGACAGGCTCTCCTGCTTCGCGACTGTTTCCCCACAACAAAGCCAAAGGCTCCTTCTCTTCTTCCGGGGCGCCGTGCTGTGGCTTCACCAGATTGTTCCTGGGGAGCACGGTGACAGCCGTGTCCCTTTCCTTAAGGCCCTTTGCAGATGTGCAACCACGCTGCTCTCTGAGGCAGAGAGGATGCTAGGGCAAAGAGATTTCGCTCCATGCGGGTTTCTTCCAGCGGGCTGCGGAGACTAGCTCAGGCCAGCAGCAGCAGCATCCCACCATCCCACTCTGATTTCCCAACGAATGCTGTGCTGTCCCGGAGGAGTTGCCTGGGCAAAGAGGCTTTCGCTCTATGCGGGTTTCTCACACCGTGAGACTTGGGCTCAGGCCAGCAGCAGCAGCATCCCGCAGAACCTTCCCTCATTTCTCAGGAAATGGAGAGGGTGACACCTGTCTTGCCACCCGCTTCTGTTCCTGCCATGGCAGGTGCTCCTGCTTCACGACCGTTTCCCGACAAGGCCAAGGGCCCCTTCTCTTCACCTGGGCAGTGTGCTGTGCCTTCCTGAGACATGCTCCTGGGGAGCGCAGGGACAGACGTGTCCCTTTCCTTAAGGCCCTTTCCAGATGTGCAACCACGCTTCTCTCTCAGGCAGAGAGGATGCTAGGGCAAAGAGAATTTCGCTCCATGCGGGTTTCTTCCACCGTGCTGCGGAGACTAGCTCAGGCCATCAGCAGCAGCATCCCACAATCCCGACTCTCATTTCCCAACGAATGCTGTGCTGTCTGGAGGAGTTGCCTGTGCAAAGAGGCTTTGGCTGTATGCGGGTTTCTCCCACCATGAGACTTGGGCTCAGGCCAGCAGCAGCAGCATCCCGCAGAACCTTCCCTCATTTCTCAGCAAATAGAGAGGGGGACACCTGTCTTGCCACTCGCCTGCTCTTCCTGCCATGGCAGGCTCTCCTGCTTCACGACCGGTTCCCGACAACAAGGCAAAGGGCCCCTTCTCTTCACTTGGGCAGTGTGCTGTGCCTTCCTCAGACATGCTCCTGGGGAGCGCAGTGACAGACGTGTCCCTTTCCTTAAGGCTATTTCCAGAGGCACCACCAAGCTTCTCTCTTAGGCAGTGGGGATGTCAGGGCAAAGAGGATTTCGCCCCATGCGGGTTCATTACACCGTGCTGTGGAGACCTGCTCAGGCAAGCAGCAGCATCATCCCACAGACCGGATTCTGATTTCACAAAGAATGCTGTGCTTTCCAGAGGGGATGCCCGGGCAAAGAGGCTTTTGCTCTATGCGGGTTTCTCCCACCGTGCTGCCTATACTAGGCTAAGGCAAGAAGCAACATCAGCCCACTGAACCGACTCTGACTTCCCAGCGACTGCTATGCTTTCCCGGAGGTTTTCAGCTGGGCGCGATCTGCACTTCACTGTTGCTTCCTCAGCAAGGTTTTGGGCATTCGCTCTGTCGCGTCAGGGAAGAAGAGCTGCGAGAGAGCTGATGCCTCTTGGGCCATGCTTTCCCGGGCTCCATTGGTCGCGCCCTGGGTTCACACTGCCCGGCCAAACTGAGCAGACACAGCCACAACCCTGCAGCAACGTGTGTGGCCTAGGATGGCACTCTATGCCCACTACATTCCCCTGGCGTAAGCAAGGCTTTGCCTTTGGATCTGGAGTTCAGGTGGACCCGGGGACGAGACCAGTGCCTTCCCCACAGGAGAGGAGAGGCGACAGGATCTGTGCACTCTGCCCGTGTCCTGGGATTGGGAGCTGTGGGGGACTGTCCCCACTCCTTCCCCGACACACCCCGTGCCACCGCCAACGCTGCCGCATCTTGGAGGAAGATGGCATCTGACTGCCCGTTTCTCCAGGGAGCTGTTTCTGGGAGTTCCGTGTACGACGCCTGGTGGCAAGCCCAAGTCTGTCCTAGGGACAGGTGGCCAAGGAGATGCTGTCCCCTTGGCACCAGAGGCCCAGGACATGCCTGCCTTCTGCCCAGACTCCTTCCTCAGAGTGGAGGACGCGCGCCTGCCTAGCCGTCCCCTCGTGTCTTCTTGACAGCCAGGCTTCCGTCTGTCTGCACAGGGAGCGGGTGACGCTTGTCTTGCCACCATCCCGCTGTTCCTCACAGGACAGGCTCTCCTGCTTCGCGACTGTTTCCCCACAACAAAGCCAAAGGCTCCTTCTCTTCTTCCGGGGCGCCGTGCTGTGGCTTCACCAGATTGTTCCTGGGGAGCACGGTGACAGCCGTGTCCCTTTCCTTAAGGCCCTTTGCAGATGTGCAACCACGCTGCTCTCTGAGGCAGAGAGGATGCTAGGGCAAAGAGATTTCGCTCCATGCGGGTTTCTTCCAGCGGGCTGCGGAGACTAGCTCAGGCCAGCAGCAGCAGCATCCCACCATCCCACTCTGATTTCCCAACGAATGCTGTGCTGTCCCGGAGGAGTTGCCTGGGCAAAGAGGCTTTCGCTCTATGCGGGTTTCTCACACCGTGAGACTTGGGCTCAGGCCAGCAGCAGCAGCATCCCGCAGAACCTTCCCTCATTTCTCAGGAAATGGAGAGGGTGACACCTGTCTTGCCACCCGCTTCTGTTCCTGCCATGGCAGGTGCTCCTGCTTCACGACCGTTTCCCGACAAGGCCAAGGGCCCCTTCTCTTCACCTGGGCAGTGTGCTGTGCCTTCCTGAGACATGCTCCTGGGGAGCGCAGGGACAGACGTGTCCCTTTCCTTAAGGCCCTTTCCAGATGTGCAACCACGCTTCTCTCTCAGGCAGAGAGGATGCTAGGGCAAAGAGAATTTCGCTCCATGCGGGTTTCTTCCACCGTGCTGCGGAGACTAGCTCAGGCCATCAGCAGCAGCATCCCACAATCCCGACTCTCATTTCCCAACGAATGCTGTGCTGTCTGGAGGAGTTGCCTGTGCAAAGAGGCTTTGGCTGTATGCGGGTTTCTCCCACCATGAGACTTGGGCTCAGGCCAGCAGCAGCAGCATCCCGCAGAACCTTCCCTCATTTCTCAGCAAATAGAGAGGGGGACACCTGTCTTGCCACTCGCCTGCTCTTCCTGCCATGGCAGGCTCTCCTGCTTCACGACCGGTTCCCGACAACAAGGCAAAGGGCCCCTTCTCTTCACTTGGGCAGTGTGCTGTGCCTTCCTCAGACATGCTCCTGGGGAGCGCAGTGACAGACGTGTCCCTTTCCTTAAGGCTATTTCCAGAGGCACCACCAAGCTTCTCTCTTAGGCAGTGGGGATGTCAGGGCAAAGAGGATTTCGCCCCATGCGGGTTCATTACACCGTGCTGTGGAGACCTGCTCAGGCAAGCAGCAGCATCATCCCACAGACCGGATTCTGATTTCACAAAGAATGCTGTGCTTTCCAGAGGGGATGCCCGGGCAAAGAGGCTTTTGCTCTATGCGGGTTTCTCCCACCGTGCTGCCTATACTAGGCTAAGGCAAGAAGCAACATCAGCCCACTGAACCGACTCTGACTTCCCAGCGACTGCTATGCTTTCCCGGAGGTTTTCAGCTGGGCGCGATCTGCACTTCACTGTTGCTTCCTCAGCAAGGTTTTGGGCATTCGCTCTGTCGCGTCAGGGAAGAAGAGCTGCGAGAGAGCTGATGCCTCTTGGGCCATGCTTTCCCGGGCTCCATTGGTCGCGCCCTGGGTTCACACTGCCCGGCCAAACTGAGCAGACACAGCCACAACCCTGCAGCAACGTGTGTGGCCTAGGATGGCACTCTATGCCCACTACATTCCCCTGGCGTAAGCAAGGCTTTGCCTTTGGCTCTGGCGTTCAGGTGGACCCGGGGACGAGACCAGTGCCTTCCCCACAGGAGAGGAGAGGCGACAGGATCTGTGCACTCTGCCCGTGTCCTGGGATTGGGAGCTGTGGGGGACTGTCCCCACTCCTTCCCCGACACACCCCGTGCCACCGCCAACGCTGCCGCATCTTGGAGGAAGACGGCATCTGACTGCCCGTTTCTCCAGGGAGCTGTTTCTGGGAGTTCCGTGTACGACGCCTGGTGGCAAGCCCAAGTCTGTCCTAGGGACAGGTGGCCAAGGAGATGCTGTCCCCTTGGCACCAGAGGCCCAGGACATGCCTGCCTTCTGCCCAGACTCCTTCCTCAGAGTGGAGGACGCGCGCCTGCCTAGCCGTCCCCTCGTGTCTTCTTGACAGCCAGGCTTCCGTCTGTCTGCACAGGGAGCGGGTGACGCTTGTCTTGCCACCATCCCGCTGTTCCTCACAGGACAGGCTCTCCTGCTTCGCGACTGTTTCCCCACAACAAAGCCAAAGGCTCCTTCTCTTCTTCCGGGGCGCCGTGCTGTGGCTTCACCAGATTGTTCCTGGGGAGCACGGTGACAGCCGTGTCCCTTTCCTTAAGGCCCTTTGCAGATGTGCAACCACGCTGCTCTCTGAGGCAGAGAGGATGCTAGGGCAAAGAGATTTCGCTCCATGCGGGTTTCTTCCAGCGGGCTGCGGAGACTAGCTCAGGCCAGCAGCAGCAGCATCCCACCATCCCACTCTGATTTCCCAACGAATGCTGTGCTGTCCCGGAGGAGTTGCCTGGGCAAAGAGGCTTTCGCTCTATGCGGGTTTCTCACACCGTGAGACTTGGGCTCAGGCCAGCAGCAGCAGCATCCCGCAGAACCTTCCCTCATTTCTCAGGAAATGGAGAGGGTGACACCTGTCTTGCCACCCGCTTCTGTTCCTGCCATGGCAGGTGCTCCTGCTTCACGACCGTTTCCCGACAAGGCCAAGGGCCCCTTCTCTTCACCTGGGCAGTGTGCTGTGCCTTCCCGAGACATGCTCCTGGGGAGCGCAGGGACAGACGTGTCCCTTTCCTTAAGGCCCTTTCCAGATGTGCAACCACGCTTCTCTCTCAGGCAGAGAGGATGCTAGGGCAAAGAGAATTTCGCTCCATGCGGGTTTCTTCCACCGTGCTGCGGAGACTAGCTCAGGCCATCAGCAGCAGCATCCCACAATCCCGACTCTCATTTCCCAACGAATGCTGTGCTGTCTGGAGGAGTTGCCTGTGCAAAGAGGCTTTGGCTGTATGCGGGTTTCTCCCACCATGAGACTTGGGCTCAGGCCAGCAGCAGCAGCATCCCGCAGAACCTTCCCTCATTTCTCAGCAAATAGAGAGGGGGACACCTGTCTTGCCACTCGCCTGCTCTTCCTGCCATGGCAGGCTCTCCTGCTTCACGACCGGTTCCCGACAACAAGGCAAAGGGCCCCTTCTCTTCACTTGGGCAGTGTGCTGTGCCTTCCTCAGACATGCTCCTGGGGAGCGCAGTGACAGACGTGTCCCTTTCCTTAAGGCTATTTCCAGAGGCACCACCAAGCTTCTCTCTTAGGCAGTGGGGATGTCAGGGCAAAGAGGATTTCGCCCCATGCGGGTTCATTACACCGTGCTGTGGAGACCTGCTCAGGCAAGCAGCAGCATCATCCCACAGACCGGATTCTGATTTCACAAAGAATGCTGTGCTTTCCAGAGGGGATGCCCGGGCAAAGAGGCTTTTGCTCTATGCGGGTTTCTCCCACCGTGCTGCCTATACTAGGCTAAGGCAAGAAGCAACATCAGCCCACTGAACCGACTCTGACTTCCCAGCGACTGCTATGCTTTCCCGGAGGTTTTCAGCTGGGCGCGATCTGCACTTCACTGTTGCTTCCTCAGCAAGGTTTTGGGCATTCGCTCTGTCGCGTCAGGGAAGAAGAGCTGCGAGAGAGCTGATGCCTCTTGGGCCATGCTTTCCCGGGCTCCATTGGTCGCGCCCTGGGTTCACACTGCCCGGCCAAACTGAGCAGACACAGCCACAACCCTGCAGCAACGTGTGTGGCCTAGGATGGCACTCTATGCCCACTACATTCCCCTGGCGTAAGCAAGGCTTTGCCTTTGGATCTGGAGTTCAGGTGGACCCGGGGACGAGACCAGTGCCTTCCCCACAGGAGAGGAGAGGCGACAGGATCTGTGCACTCTGCCCGTGTCCTGGGATTGGGAGCTGTGGGGGACTGTCCCCACTCCTTCCCCGACACACCCCGTGCCACCGCCAACGCTGCCGCATCTTGGAGGAAGACGGCATCTGACTGCCCGTTTCTCCAGGGAGCTGTTTCTGGGAGTTCCGTGTACGACGCCTGGTGGCAAGCCCAAGTCTGTCCTAGGGACAGGTGGCCAAGGAGATGCTGTCCCCTTGGCACCAGAGGCCCAGGACATGCCTGCCTTCTGCCCAGACTCCTTCCTCAGAGTGGAGGACGCGCGCCTGCCTAGCCGTCCCCTCGTGTCTTCTTGACAGCCAGGCTTCCGTCTGTCTGCACAGGGAGCGGGTGACGCTTGTCTTGCCACCATCCCGCTGTTCCTCACAGGACAGGCTCTCCTGCTTCGCGACTGTTTCCCCACAACAAAGCCAAAGGCTCCTTCTCTTCTTCCGGGGCGCCGTGCTGTGGCTTCACCAGATTGTTCCTGGGGAGCACGGTGACAGCCGTGTCCCTTTCCTTAAGGCCCTTTGCAGATGTGCAACCACGCTGCTCTCTGAGGCAGAGAGGATGCTAGGGCAAAGAGATTTCGCTCCATGCGGGTTTCTTCCAGCGGGCTGCGGAGACTAGCTCAGGCCAGCAGCAGCAGCATCCCACCATCCCACTCTGATTTCCCAACGAATGCTGTGCTGTCCCGGAGGAGTTGCCTGGGCAAAGAGGCTTTCGCTCTATGCGGGTTTCTCACACCGTGAGACTTGGGCTCAGGCCAGCAGCAGCAGCATCCCGCAGAACCTTCCCTCATTTCTCAGGAAATGGAGAGGGTGACACCTGTCTTGCCACCCGCTTCTGTTCCTGCCATGGCAGGTGCTCCTGCTTCACGACCGTTTCCCGACAAGGCCAAGGGCCCCTTCTCTTCACCTGGGCAGTGTGCTGTGCCTTCCTGAGACATGCTCCTGGGGAGCGCAGGGACAGACGTGTCCCTTTCCTTAAGGCCCTTTCCAGATGTGCAACCACGCTTCTCTCTCAGGCAGAGAGGATGCTAGGGCAAAGAGAATTTCGCTCCATGCGGGTTTCTTCCACCGTGCTGCGGAGACTAGCTCAGGCCATCAGCAGCAGCATCCCACAATCCCGACTCTCATTTCCCAACGAATGCTGTGCTGTCTGGAGGAGTTGCCTGTGCAAAGAGGCTTTGGCTGTATGCGGGTTTCTCCCACCATGAGACTTGGGCTCAGGCCAGCAGCAGCAGCATCCCGCAGAACCTTCCCTCATTTCTCAGCAAATAGAGAGGGGGACACCTGTCTTGCCACTCGCCTGCTCTTCCTGCCATGGCAGGCTCTCCTGCTTCACGACCGGTTCCCGACAACAAGGCAAAGGGCCCCTTCTCTTCACTTGGGCAGTGTGCTGTGCCTTCCTCAGACATGCTCCTGGGGAGCGCAGTGACAGACGTGTCCCTTTCCTTAAGGCTATTTCCAGAGGCACCACCAAGCTTCTCTCTTAGGCAGTGGGGATGTCAGGGCAAAGAGGATTTCGCCCCATGCGGGTTCATTACACCGTGCTGTGGAGACCTGCTCAGGCAAGCAGCAGCATCATCCCACAGACCGGATTCTGATTTCACAAAGAATGCTGTGCTTTCCAGAGGGGATGCCCGGGCAAAGAGGCTTTTGCTCTATGCGGGTTTCTCCCACCGTGCTGCCTATACTAGGCTAAGGCAAGAAGCAACATCAGCCCACTGAACCGACTCTGACTTCCCAGCGACTGCTATGCTTTCCCGGAGGTTTTCAGCTGGGCGCGATCTGCACTTCACTGTTGCTTCCTCAGCAAGGTTTTGGGCATTCGCTCTGTCGCGTCAGGGAAGAAGAGCTGCGAGAGAGCTGATGCCTCTTGGGCCATGCTTTCCCGGGCTCCATTGGTCGCGCCCTGGGTTCACACTGCCCGGCCAAACTGAGCAGACACAGCCACAACCCTGCAGCAACGTGTGTGGCCTAGGATGGCACTCTATGCCCACTACATTCCCCTGGCGTAAGCAAGGCTTTGCCTTTGGCTCTGGCGTTCAGGTGGACCCGGGGACGAGACCAGTGCCTTCCCCACAGGAGAGGAGAGGCGACAGGATCTGTGCACTCTGCCCGTGTCCTGGGATTGGGAGCTGTGGGGGACTGTCCCCACTCCTTCCCCGACACACCCCGTGCCACCGCCAACGCTGCCGCATCTTGGAGGAAGACGGCATCTGACTGCCCGTTTCTCCAGGGAGCTGTTTCTGGGAGTTCCGTGTACGACGCCTGGTGGCAAGCCCAAGTCTGTCCTAGGGACAGGTGGCCAAGGAGATGCTGTCCCCTTGGCACCAGAGGCCCAGGACATGCCTGCCTTCTGCCCAGACTCCTTCCTCAGAGTGGAGGACGCGCGCCTGCCTAGCCGTCCCCTCGTGTCTTCTTGACAGCCAGGCTTCCGTCTGTCTGCACAGGGAGCGGGTGACGCTTGTCTTGCCACCATCCCGCTGTTCCTCACAGGACAGGCTCTCCTGCTTCGCGACTGTTTCCCCACAACAAAGCCAAAGGCTCCTTCTCTTCTTCCGGGGCGCCGTGCTGTGGCTTCACCAGATTGTTCCTGGGGAGCACGGTGACAGCCGTGTCCCTTTCCTTAAGGCCCTTTGCAGATGTGCAACCACGCTGCTCTCTGAGGCAGAGAGGATGCTAGGGCAAAGAGATTTCGCTCCATGCGGGTTTCTTCCAGCGGGCTGCGGAGACTAGCTCAGGCCAGCAGCAGCAGCATCCCACCATCCCACTCTGATTTCCCAACGAATGCTGTGCTGTCCCGGAGGAGTTGCCTGGGCAAAGAGGCTTTCGCTCTATGCGGGTTTCTCACACCGTGAGACTTGGGCTCAGGCCAGCAGCAGCAGCATCCCGCAGAACCTTCCCTCATTTCTCAGGAAATGGAGAGGGTGACACCTGTCTTGCCACCCGCTTCTGTTCCTGCCATGGCAGGTGCTCCTGCTTCACGACCGTTTCCCGACAAGGCCAAGGGCCCCTTCTCTTCACCTGGGCAGTGTGCTGTGCCTTCCCGAGACATGCTCCTGGGGAGCGCAGGGACAGACGTGTCCCTTTCCTTAAGGCCCTTTCCAGATGTGCAACCACGCTTCTCTCTCAGGCAGAGAGGATGCTAGGGCAAAGAGAATTTCGCTCCATGCGGGTTTCTTCCACCGTGCTGCGGAGACTAGCTCAGGCCATCAGCAGCAGCATCCCACAATCCCGACTCTCATTTCCCAACGAATGCTGTGCTGTCTGGAGGAGTTGCCTGTGCAAAGAGGCTTTGGCTGTATGCGGGTTTCTCCCACCATGAGACTTGGGCTCAGGCCAGCAGCAGCAGCATCCCGCAGAACCTTCCCTCATTTCTCAGCAAATAGAGAGGGGGACACCTGTCTTGCCACTCGCCTGCTCTTCCTGCCATGGCAGGCTCTCCTGCTTCACGACCGGTTCCCGACAACAAGGCAAAGGGCCCCTTCTCTTCACTTGGGCAGTGTGCTGTGCCTTCCTCAGACATGCTCCTGGGGAGCGCAGTGACAGACGTGTCCCTTTCCTTAAGGCTATTTCCAGAGGCACCACCAAGCTTCTCTCTTAGGCAGTGGGGATGTCAGGGCAAAGAGGATTTCGCCCCATGCGGGTTCATTACACCGTGCTGTGGAGACCTGCTCAGGCAAGCAGCAGCATCATCCCACAGACCGGATTCTGATTTCACAAAGAATGCTGTGCTTTCCAGAGGGGATGCCCGGGCAAAGAGGCTTTTGCTCTATGCGGGTTTCTCCCACCGTGCTGCCTATACTAGGCTAAGGCAAGAAGCAACATCAGCCCACTGAACCGACTCTGACTTCCCAGCGACTGCTATGCTTTCCCGGAGGTTTTCAGCTGGGCGCGATCTGCACTTCACTGTTGCTTCCTCAGCAAGGTTTTGGGCATTCGCTCTGTCGCGTCAGGGAAGAAGAGCTGCGAGAGAGCTGATGCCTCTTGGGCCATGCTTTCCCGGGCTCCATTGGTCGCGCCCTGGGTTCACACTGCCCGGCCAAACTGAGCAGACACAGCCACAACCCTGCAGCAACGTGTGTGGCCTAGGATGGCACTCTATGCCCACTACATTCCCCTGGCGTAAGCAAGGCTTTGCCTTTGGCTCTGGCGTTCAGGTGGACCCGGGGACGAGACCAGTGCCTTCCCCACAGGAGAGGAGAGGCGACAGGATCTGTGCACTCTGCCCGTGTCCTGGGATTGGGAGCTGTGGGGGACTGTCCCCACTCCTTCCCCGACACACCCCGTGCCACCGCCAACGCTGCCGCATCTTGGAGGAAGACGGCATCTGACTGCCCGTTTCTCCAGGGAGCTGTTTCTGGGAGTTCCGTGTACGACGCCTGGTGGCAAGCCCAAGTCTGTCCTAGGGACAGGTGGCCAAGGAGATGCTGTCCCCTTGGCACCAGAGGCCCAGGACATGCCTGCCTTCTGCCCAGACTCCTTCCTCAGAGTGGAGGACGCGCGCCTGCCTAGCCGTCCCCTCGTGTCTTCTTGACAGCCAGGCTTCCGTCTGTCTGCACAGGGAGCGGGTGACGCTTGTCTTGCCACCATCCCGCTGTTCCTCACAGGACAGGCTCTCCTGCTTCGCGACTGTTTCCCCACAACAAAGCCAAAGGCTCCTTCTCTTCTTCCGGGGCGCCGTGCTGTGGCTTCACCAGATTGTTCCTGGGGAGCACGGTGACAGCCGTGTCCCTTTCCTTAAGGCCCTTTGCAGATGTGCAACCACGCTGCTCTCTGAGGCAGAGAGGATGCTAGGGCAAAGAGATTTCGCTCCATGCGGGTTTCTTCCAGCGGGCTGCGGAGACTAGCTCAGGCCAGCAGCAGCAGCATCCCACCATCCCACTCTGATTTCCCAACGAATGCTGTGCTGTCCCGGAGGAGTTGCCTGGGCAAAGAGGCTTTCGCTCTATGCGGGTTTCTCACACCGTGAGACTTGGGCTCAGGCCAGCAGCAGCAGCATCCCGCAGAACCTTCCCTCATTTCTCAGGAAATGGAGAGGGTGACACCTGTCTTGCCACCCGCTTCTGTTCCTGCCATGGCAGGTGCTCCTGCTTCACGACCGTTTCCCGACAAGGCCAAGGGCCCCTTCTCTTCACCTGGGCAGTGTGCTGTGCCTTCCTGAGACATGCTCCTGGGGAGCGCAGGGACAGACGTGTCCCTTTCCTTAAGGCCCTTTCCAGATGTGCAACCACGCTTCTCTCTCAGGCAGAGAGGATGCTAGGGCAAAGAGAATTTCGCTCCATGCGGGTTTCTTCCACCGTGCTGCGGAGACTAGCTCAGGCCATCAGCAGCAGCATCCCACAATCCCGACTCTCATTTCCCAACGAATGCTGTGCTGTCTGGAGGAGTTGCCTGTGCAAAGAGGCTTTGGCTGTATGCGGGTTTCTCCCACCATGAGACTTGGGCTCAGGCCAGCAGCAGCAGCATCCCGCAGAACCTTCCCTCATTTCTCAGCAAATAGAGAGGGGGACACCTGTCTTGCCACTCGCCTGCTCTTCCTGCCATGGCAGGCTCTCCTGCTTCACGACCGGTTCCCGACAACAAGGCAAAGGGCCCCTTCTCTTCACTTGGGCAGTGTGCTGTGCCTTCCTCAGACATGCTCCTGGGGAGCGCAGTGACAGACGTGTCCCTTTCCTTAAGGCTATTTCCAGAGGCACCACCAAGCTTCTCTCTTAGGCAGTGGGGATGTCAGGGCAAAGAGGATTTCGCCCCATGCGGGTTCATTACACCGTGCTGTGGAGACCTGCTCAGGCAAGCAGCAGCATCATCCCACAGACCGGATTCTGATTTCACAAAGAATGCTGTGCTTTCCAGAGGGGATGCCCGGGCAAAGAGGCTTTTGCTCTATGCGGGTTTCTCCCACCGTGCTGCCTATACTAGGCTAAGGCAAGAAGCAACATCAGCCCACTGAACCGACTCTGACTTCCCAGCGACTGCTATGCTTTCCCGGAGGTTTTCAGCTGGGCGCGATCTGCACTTCACTGTTGCTTCCTCAGCAAGGTTTTGGGCATTCGCTCTGTCGCGTCAGGGAAGAAGAGCTGCGAGAGAGCTGATGCCTCTTGGGCCATGCTTTCCCGGGCTCCATTGGTCGCGCCCTGGGTTCACACTGCCCGGCCAAACTGAGCAGACACAGCCACAACCCTGCAGCAACGTGTGTGGCCTAGGATGGCACTCTATGCCCACTACATTCCCCTGGCGTAAGCAAGGCTTTGCCTTTGGCTCTGGCGTTCAGGTGGACCCGGGGACGAGACCAGTGCCTTCCCCACAGGAGAGGAGAGGCGACAGGATCTGTGCACTCTGCCCGTGTCCTGGGATTGGGAGCTGTGGGGGACTGTCCCCACTCCTTCCCCGACACACCCCGTGCCACCGCCAACGCTGCCGCATCTTGGAGGAAGACGGCATCTGACTGCCCGTTTCTCCAGGGAGCTGTTTCTGGGAGTTCCGTGTACGACGCCTGGTGGCAAGCCCAAGTCTGTCCTAGGGACAGGTGGCCAAGGAGATGCTGTCCCCTTGGCACCAGAGGCCCAGGACATGCCTGCCTTCTGCCCAGACTCCTTCCTCAGAGTGGAGGACGCGCGCCTGCCTAGCCGTCCCCTCGTGTCTTCTTGACAGCCAGGCTTCCGTCTGTCTGCACAGGGAGCGGGTGACGCTTGTCTTGCCACCATCCCGCTGTTCCTCACAGGACAGGCTCTCCTGCTTCGCGACTGTTTCCCCACAACAAAGCCAAAGGCTCCTTCTCTTCTTCCGGGGCGCCGTGCTGTGGCTTCACCAGATTGTTCCTGGGGAGCACGGTGACAGCCGTGTCCCTTTCCTTAAGGCCCTTTGCAGATGTGCAACCACGCTGCTCTCTGAGGCAGAGAGGATGCTAGGGCAAAGAGATTTCGCTCCATGCGGGTTTCTTCCAGCGGGCTGCGGAGACTAGCTCAGGCCAGCAGCAGCAGCATCCCACCATCCCACTCTGATTTCCCAACGAATGCTGTGCTGTCCCGGAGGAGTTGCCTGGGCAAAGAGGCTTTCGCTCTATGCGGGTTTCTCACACCGTGAGACTTGGGCTCAGGCCAGCAGCAGCAGCATCCCGCAGAACCTTCCCTCATTTCTCAGGAAATGGAGAGGGTGACACCTGTCTTGCCACCCGCTTCTGTTCCTGCCATGGCAGGTGCTCCTGCTTCACGACCGTTTCCCGACAAGGCCAAGGGCCCCTTCTCTTCACCTGGGCAGTGTGCTGTGCCTTCCCGAGACATGCTCCTGGGGAGCGCAGGGACAGACGTGTCCCTTTCCTTAAGGCCCTTTCCAGATGTGCAACCACGCTTCTCTCTCAGGCAGAGAGGATGCTAGGGCAAAGAGAATTTCGCTCCATGCGGGTTTCTTCCACCGTGCTGCGGAGACTAGCTCAGGCCATCAGCAGCAGCATCCCACAATCCCGACTCTCATTTCCCAACGAATGCTGTGCTGTCTGGAGGAGTTGCCTGTGCAAAGAGGCTTTGGCTGTATGCGGGTTTCTCCCACCATGAGACTTGGGCTCAGGCCAGCAGCAGCAGCATCCCGCAGAACCTTCCCTCATTTCTCAGCAAATAGAGAGGGGGACACCTGTCTTGCCACTCGCCTGCTCTTCCTGCCATGGCAGGCTCTCCTGCTTCACGACCGGTTCCCGACAACAAGGCAAAGGGCCCCTTCTCTTCACTTGGGCAGTGTGCTGTGCCTTCCTCAGACATGCTCCTGGGGAGCGCAGTGACAGACGTGTCCCTTTCCTTAAGGCTATTTCCAGAGGCACCACCAAGCTTCTCTCTTAGGCAGTGGGGATGTCAGGGCAAAGAGGATTTCGCCCCATGCGGGTTCATTACACCGTGCTGTGGAGACCTGCTCAGGCAAGCAGCAGCATCATCCCACAGACCGGATTCTGATTTCACAAAGAATGCTGTGCTTTCCAGAGGGGATGCCCGGGCAAAGAGGCTTTTGCTCTATGCGGGTTTCTCCCACCGTGCTGCCTATACTAGGCTAAGGCAAGAAGCAACATCAGCCCACTGAACCGACTCTGACTTCCCAGCGACTGCTATGCTTTCCCGGAGGTTTTCAGCTGGGCGCGATCTGCACTTCACTGTTGCTTCCTCAGCAAGGTTTTGGGCATTCGCTCTGTCGCGTCAGGGAAGAAGAGCTGCGAGAGAGCTGATGCCTCTTGGGCCATGCTTTCCCGGGCTCCATTGGTCGCGCCCTGGGTTCACACTGCCCGGCCAAACTGAGCAGACACAGCCACAACCCTGCAGCAACGTGTGTGGCCTAGGATGGCACTCTATGCCCACTACATTCCCCTGGCGTAAGCAAGGCTTTGCCTTTGGATCTGGAGTTCAGGTGGACCCGGGGACGAGACCAGTGCCTTCCCCACAGGAGAGGAGAGGCGACAGGATCTGTGCACTCTGCCCGTGTCCTGGGATTGGGAGCTGTGGGGGACTGTCCCCACTCCTTCCCCGACACACCCCGTGCCACCGCCAACGCTGCCGCATCTTGGAGGAAGACGGCATCTGACTGCCCGTTTCTCCAGGGAGCTGTTTCTGGGAGTTCCGTGTACGACGCCTGGTGGCAAGCCCAAGTCTGTCCTAGGGACAGGTGGCCAAGGAGATGCTGTCCCCTTGGCACCAGAGGCCCAGGACATGCCTGCCTTCTGCCCAGACTCCTTCCTCAGAGTGGAGGACGCGCGCCTGCCTAGCCGTCCCCTCGTGTCTTCTTGACAGCCAGGCTTCCGTCTGTCTGCACAGGGAGCGGGTGACGCTTGTCTTGCCACCATCCCGCTGTTCCTCACAGGACAGGCTCTCCTGCTTCGCGACTGTTTCCCCACAACAAAGCCAAAGGCTCCTTCTCTTCTTCCGGGGCGCCGTGCTGTGGCTTCACCAGATTGTTCCTGGGGAGCACGGTGACAGCCGTGTCCCTTTCCTTAAGGCCCTTTGCAGATGTGCAACCACGCTGCTCTCTGAGGCAGAGAGGATGCTAGGGCAAAGAGATTTCGCTCCATGCGGGTTTCTTCCAGCGGGCTGCGGAGACTAGCTCAGGCCAGCAGCAGCAGCATCCCACCATCCCACTCTGATTTCCCAACGAATGCTGTGCTGTCCCGGAGGAGTTGCCTGGGCAAAGAGGCTTTCGCTCTATGCGGGTTTCTCACACCGTGAGACTTGGGCTCAGGCCAGCAGCAGCAGCATCCCGCAGAACCTTCCCTCATTTCTCAGGAAATGGAGAGGGTGACACCTGTCTTGCCACCCGCTTCTGTTCCTGCCATGGCAGGTGCTCCTGCTTCACGACCGTTTCCCGACAAGGCCAAGGGCCCCTTCTCTTCACCTGGGCAGTGTGCTGTGCCTTCCTGAGACATGCTCCTGGGGAGCGCAGGGACAGACGTGTCCCTTTCCTTAAGGCCCTTTCCAGATGTGCAACCACGCTTCTCTCTCAGGCAGAGAGGATGCTAGGGCAAAGAGAATTTCGCTCCATGCGGGTTTCTTCCACCGTGCTGCGGAGACTAGCTCAGGCCATCAGCAGCAGCATCCCACAATCCCGACTCTCATTTCCCAACGAATGCTGTGCTGTCTGGAGGAGTTGCCTGTGCAAAGAGGCTTTGGCTGTATGCGGGTTTCTCCCACCATGAGACTTGGGCTCAGGCCAGCAGCAGCAGCATCCCGCAGAACCTTCCCTCATTTCTCAGCAAATAGAGAGGGGGACACCTGTCTTGCCACTCGCCTGCTCTTCCTGCCATGGCAGGCTCTCCTGCTTCACGACCGGTTCCCGACAACAAGGCAAAGGGCCCCTTCTCTTCACTTGGGCAGTGTGCTGTGCCTTCCTCAGACATGCTCCTGGGGAGCGCAGTGACAGACGTGTCCCTTTCCTTAAGGCTATTTCCAGAGGCACCACCAAGCTTCTCTCTTAGGCAGTGGGGATGTCAGGGCAAAGAGGATTTCGCCCCATGCGGGTTCATTACACCGTGCTGTGGAGACCTGCTCAGGCAAGCAGCAGCATCATCCCACAGACCGGATTCTGATTTCACAAAGAATGCTGTGCTTTCCAGAGGGGATGCCCGGGCAAAGAGGCTTTTGCTCTATGCGGGTTTCTCCCACCGTGCTGCCTATACTAGGCTAAGGCAAGAAGCAACATCAGCCCACTGAACCGACTCTGACTTCCCAGCGACTGCTATGCTTTCCCGGAGGTTTTCAGCTGGGCGCGATCTGCACTTCACTGTTGCTTCCTCAGCAAGGTTTTGGGCATTCGCTCTGTCGCGTCAGGGAAGAAGAGCTGCGAGAGAGCTGATGCCTCTTGGGCCATGCTTTCCCGGGCTCCATTGGTCGCGCCCTGGGTTCACACTGCCCGGCCAAACTGAGCAGACACAGCCACAACCCTGCAGCAACGTGTGTGGCCTAGGATGGCACTCTATGCCCACTACATTCCCCTGGCGTAAGCAAGGCTTTGCCTTTGGCTCTGGCGTTCAGGTGGACCCGGGGACGAGACCAGTGCCTTCCCCACAGGAGAGGAGAGGCGACAGGATCTGTGCACTCTGCCCGTGTCCTGGGATTGGGAGCTGTGGGGGACTGTCCCCACTCCTTCCCCGACACACCCCGTGCCACCGCCAACGCTGCCGCATCTTGGAGGAAGACGGCATCTGACTGCCCGTTTCTCCAGGGAGCTGTTTCTGGGAGTTCCGTGTACGACGCCTGGTGGCAAGCCCAAGTCTGTCCTAGGGACAGGTGGCCAAGGAGATGCTGTCCCCTTGGCACCAGAGGCCCAGGACATGCCTGCCTTCTGCCCAGACTCCTTCCTCAGAGTGGAGGACGCGCGCCTGCCTAGCCGTCCCCTCGTGTCTTCTTGGCAGCCAGGCTTCCGTCTGTCTGCACAGGGAGCGGGTAACGCTTGTCTTGCCACCATCCCGCTGTTCCTCACAGGACAGGCTCTCCTGCTTCGCGACTGTTTCCCCACAACAAAGCCAAAGGCTCCTTCTCTTCTTCCGGGGCGGCGTGCTGTGGCTTCCCCAGATTGTTCCTGAGGAGCACGGTGACAGCCGTGTCCCTTTCCTTAAGGCCCTTTGCAGATGTGCAACCACGCTGCTCTCTGAGGCAGAGAGGATGCTAGGGCAAAGAGATTTCGCTCCATGCGGGTTTCTTCCAGCGGGCTGCGGAGACTAGCTCAGGCCAGCAGCAGCAGCATCCCACCATCCCACTCTGATTTCCCAACGAATGCTGTGCTGTCCCGGAGGAGTTGCCTGGGCAAAGAGGCTTTCGCTCTATGCGGGTTTCTCACACCGTGAGACTTGGGCTCAGGCCAGCAGCAGCAGCATCCCGCAGAACCTTCCCTCATTTCTCAGGAAATGGAGAGGGTGACACCTGTCTTGCCACCCGCTTCTGTTCCTGCCATGGCAGGTGCTCCTGCTTCACGACCGTTTCCCGACAAGGCCAAGGGCCCCTTCTCTTCACCTGGGCAGTGTGCTGTGCCTTCCTGAGACATGCTCCTGGGGAGCGCAGGGACAGACGTGTCCCTTTCCTTAAGGCCCTTTCCAGATGTGCAACCACGCTTCTCTCTCAGGCAGAGAGGATGCTAGGGCAAAGAGAATTTCGCTCCATGCGGGTTTCTTCCACCGTGCTGCGGAGACTAGCTCAGGCCATCAGCAGCAGCATCCCACAATCCCGACTCTCATTTCCCAACGAATGCTGTGCTGTCTGGAGGAGTTGCCTGTGCAAAGAGGCTTTGGCTGTATGCGGGTTTCTCCCACCATGAGACTTGGGCTCAGGCCAGCAGCAGCAGCATCCCGCAGAACCTTCCCTCATTTCTCAGCAAATAGAGAGGGGGACACCTGTCTTGCCACTCGCCTGCTCTTCCTGCCATGGCAGGCTCTCCTGCTTCACGACCGGTTCCCGACAACAAGGCAAAGGGCCCCTTCTCTTCACTTGGGCAGTGTGCTGTGCCTTCCTCAGACATGCTCCTGGGGAGCGCAGTGACAGACGTGTCCCTTTCCTTAAGGCTATTTCCAGAGGCACCACCAAGCTTCTCTCTTAGGCAGTGGGGATGTCAGGGCAAAGAGGATTTCGCCCCATGCGGGTTCATTACACCGTGCTGTGGAGACCTGCTCAGGCAAGCAGCAGCATCATCCCACAGACCGGATTCTGATTTCACAAAGAATGCTGTGCTTTCCAGAGGGGATGCCCGGGCAAAGAGGCTTTTGCTCTATGCGGGTTTCTCCCACCGTGCTGCCTATACTAGGCTAAGGCAAGAAGCAACATCAGCCCACTGAACCGACTCTGACTTCCCAGCGACTGCTATGCTTTCCCGGAGGTTTTCAGCTGGGCGCGATCTGCACTTCACTGTTGCTTCCTCAGCAAGGTTTTGGGCATTCGCTCTGTCGCGTCAGGGAAGAAGAGCTGCGAGAGAGCTGATGCCTCTTGGGCCATGCTTTCCCGGGCTCCATTGGTCGCGCCCTGGGTTCACACTGCCCGGCCAAACTGAGCAGACACAGCCACAACCCTGCAGCAACGTGTGTGGCCTAGGATGGCACTCTATGCCCACTACATTCCCCTGGCGTAAGCAAGGCTTTGCCTTTGGCTCTGGCGTTCAGGTGGACCCGGGGACGAGACCAGTGCCTTCCCCACAGGAGAGGAGAGGCGACAGGATCTGTGCACTCTGCCCGTGTCCTGGGATTGGGAGCTGTGGGGGACTGTCCCCACTCCTTCCCCGACACACCCCGTGCCACCGCCAACGCTGCCGCATCTTGGAGGAAGACGGCATCTGACTGCCCGTTTCTCCAGGGAGCTGTTTCTGGGAGTTCCGTGTACGACGCCTGGTGGCAAGCCCAAGTCTGTCCTAGGGACAGGTGGCCAAGGAGATGCTGTCCCCTTGGCACCAGAGGCCCAGGACATGCCTGCCTTCTGCCCAGACTCCTTCCTCAGAGTGGAGGACGCGCGCCTGCCTAGCCGTCCCCTCGTGTCTTCTTGACAGCCAGGCTTCCGTCTGTCTGCACAGGGAGCGGGTGACGCTTGTCTTGCCACCATCCCGCTGTTCCTCACAGGACAGGCTCTCCTGCTTCGCGACTGTTTCCCCACAACAAAGCCAAAGGCTCCTTCTCTTCTTCCGGGGCGCCGTGCTGTGGCTTCACCAGATTGTTCCTGGGGAGCACGGTGACAGCCGTGTCCCTTTCCTTAAGGCCCTTTGCAGATGTGCAACCACGCTGCTCTCTGAGGCAGAGAGGATGCTAGGGCAAAGAGATTTCGCTCCATGCGGGTTTCTTCCAGCGGGCTGCGGAGACTAGCTCAGGCCAGCAGCAGCAGCATCCCACCATCCCACTCTGATTTCCCAACGAATGCTGTGCTGTCCCGGAGGAGTTGCCTGGGCAAAGAGGCTTTCGCTCTATGCGGGTTTCTCACACCGTGAGACTTGGGCTCAGGCCAGCAGCAGCAGCATCCCGCAGAACCTTCCCTCATTTCTCAGGAAATGGAGAGGGTGACACCTGTCTTGCCACCCGCTTCTGTTCCTGCCATGGCAGGTGCTCCTGCTTCACGACCGTTTCCCGACAAGGCCAAGGGCCCCTTCTCTTCACCTGGGCAGTGTGCTGTGCCTTCCTGAGACATGCTCCTGGGGAGCGCAGGGACAGACGTGTCCCTTTCCTTAAGGCCCTTTCCAGATGTGCAACCACGCTTCTCTCTCAGGCAGAGAGGATGCTAGGGCAAAGAGAATTTCGCTCCATGCGGGTTTCTTCCACCGTGCTGCGGAGACTAGCTCAGGCCATCAGCAGCAGCATCCCACAATCCCGACTCTCATTTCCCAACGAATGCTGTGCTGTCTGGAGGAGTTGCCTGTGCAAAGAGGCTTTGGCTGTATGCGGGTTTCTCCCACCATGAGACTTGGGCTCAGGCCAGCAGCAGCAGCATCCCGCAGAACCTTCCCTCATTTCTCAGCAAATAGAGAGGGGGACACCTGTCTTGCCACTCGCCTGCTCTTCCTGCCATGGCAGGCTCTCCTGCTTCACGACCGGTTCCCGACAACAAGGCAAAGGGCCCCTTCTCTTCACTTGGGCAGTGTGCTGTGCCTTCCTCAGACATGCTCCTGGGGAGCGCAGTGACAGACGTGTCCCTTTCCTTAAGGCTATTTCCAGAGGCACCACCAAGCTTCTCTCTTAGGCAGTGGGGATGTCAGGGCAAAGAGGATTTCGCCCCATGCGGGTTCATTACACCGTGCTGTGGAGACCTGCTCAGGCAAGCAGCAGCATCATCCCACAGACCGGATTCTGATTTCACAAAGAATGCTGTGCTTTCCAGAGGGGATGCCCGGGCAAAGAGGCTTTTGCTCTATGCGGGTTTCTCCCACCGTGCTGCCTATACTAGGCTAAGGCAAGAAGCAACATCAGCCCACTGAACCGACTCTGACTTCCCAGCGACTGCTATGCTTTCCCGGAGGTTTTCAGCTGGGCGCGATCTGCACTTCACTGTTGCTTCCTCAGCAAGGTTTTGGGCATTCGCTCTGTCGCGTCAGGGAAGAAGAGCTGCGAGAGAGCTGATGCCTCTTGGGCCATGCTTTCCCGGGCTCCATTGGTCGCGCCCTGGGTTCACACTGCCCGGCCAAACTGAGCAGACACAGCCACAACCCTGCAGCAACGTGTGTGGCCTAGGATGGCACTCTATGCCCACTACATTCCCCTGGCGTAAGCAAGGCTTTGCCTTTGGATCTGGAGTTCAGGTGGACCCGGGGACGAGACCAGTGCCTTCCCCACAGGAGAGGAGAGGCGACAGGATCTGTGCACTCTGCCCGTGTCCTGGGATTGGGAGCTGTGGGGGACTGTCCCCACTCCTTCCCCGACACACCCCGTGCCACCGCCAACGCTGCCGCATCTTGGAGGAAGACGGCATCTGACTGCCCGTTTCTCCAGGGAGCTGTTTCTGGGAGTTCCGTGTACGACGCCTGGTGGCAAGCCCAAGTCTGTCCTAGGGACAGGTGGCCAAGGAGATGCTGTCCCCTTGGCACCAGAGGCCCAGGACATGCCTGCCTTCTGCCCAGACTCCTTCCTCAGAGTGGAGGACGCGCGCCTGCCTAGCCGTCCCCTCGTGTCTTCTTGACAGCCAGGCTTCCGTCTGTCTGCACAGGGAGCGGGTGACGCTTGTCTTGCCACCATCCCGCTGTTCCTCACAGGACAGGCTCTCCTGCTTCGCGACTGTTTCCCCACAACAAAGCCAAAGGCTCCTTCTCTTCTTCCGGGGCGCCGTGCTGTGGCTTCACCAGATTGTTCCTGGGGAGCACGGTGACAGCCGTGTCCCTTTCCTTAAGGCCCTTTGCAGATGTGCAACCACGCTGCTCTCTGAGGCAGAGAGGATGCTAGGGCAAAGAGATTTCGCTCCATGCGGGTTTCTTCCAGCGGGCTGCGGAGACTAGCTCAGGCCAGCAGCAGCAGCATCCCACCATCCCACTCTGATTTCCCAACGAATGCTGTGCTGTCCCGGAGGAGTTGCCTGGGCAAAGAGGCTTTCGCTCTATGCGGGTTTCTCACACCGTGAGACTTGGGCTCAGGCCAGCAGCAGCAGCATCCCGCAGAACCTTCCCTCATTTCTCAGGAAATGGAGAGGGTGACACCTGTCTTGCCACCCGCTTCTGTTCCTGCCATGGCAGGTGCTCCTGCTTCACGACCGTTTCCCGACAAGGCCAAGGGCCCCTTCTCTTCACCTGGGCAGTGTGCTGTGCCTTCCTGAGACATGCTCCTGGGGAGCGCAGGGACAGACGTGTCCCTTTCCTTAAGGCCCTTTCCAGATGTGCAACCACGCTTCTCTCTCAGGCAGAGAGGATGCTAGGGCAAAGAGAATTTCGCTCCATGCGGGTTTCTTCCACCGTGCTGCGGAGACTAGCTCAGGCCATCAGCAGCAGCATCCCACAATCCCGACTCTCATTTCCCAACGAATGCTGTGCTGTCTGGAGGAGTTGCCTGTGCAAAGAGGCTTTGGCTGTATGCGGGTTTCTCCCACCATGAGACTTGGGCTCAGGCCAGCAGCAGCAGCATCCCGCAGAACCTTCCCTCATTTCTCAGCAAATAGAGAGGGGGACACCTGTCTTGCCACTCGCCTGCTCTTCCTGCCATGGCAGGCTCTCCTGCTTCACGACCGGTTCCCGACAACAAGGCAAAGGGCCCCTTCTCTTCACTTGGGCAGTGTGCTGTGCCTTCCTCAGACATGCTCCTGGGGAGCGCAGTGACAGACGTGTCCCTTTCCTTAAGGCTATTTCCAGAGGCACCACCAAGCTTCTCTCTTAGGCAGTGGGGATGTCAGGGCAAAGAGGATTTCGCCCCATGCGGGTTCATTACACCGTGCTGTGGAGACCTGCTCAGGCAAGCAGCAGCATCATCCCACAGACCGGATTCTGATTTCACAAAGAATGCTGTGCTTTCCAGAGGGGATGCCCGGGCAAAGAGGCTTTTGCTCTATGCGGGTTTCTCCCACCGTGCTGCCTATACTAGGCTAAGGCAAGAAGCAACATCAGCCCACTGAACCGACTCTGACTTCCCAGCGACTGCTATGCTTTCCCGGAGCTTTTCAGCTGGGCGCGATCTGCACTTCACTGTTGCTTCCTCAGCAAGGTTTTGGGCATTCGCTCTGTCGCGTCAGGGAAGAAGAGCTGCGAGAGAGCTGATGCCTCTTGGGCCATGCTTTCCCGGGCTCCATTGGTCGCGCCCTGGGTTCACACTGCCCGGCCAAACTGAGCAGACACAGCCACAACCCTGCAGCAACGTGTGTGGCCTAGGATGGCACTCTATGCCCACTACATTCCCCTGGCGTAAGCAAGGCTTTGCCTTTGGATCTGGCTTTCAGGTGGACCCGGGGACGAGACCAGTGCCTTCCCCACAGGAGAGGAGAGGCGACAGGATCTGTGCACTCTGCCCGTGTCCTGGGATTGGGAGCTGTGGGGGACTGTCCCCACTCCTTCCCCGACACACCCCCTGCCACCGCCAACGCTGCCGCATCTTGGAGGAAGACGGCATCTGACTGCCCGTTTCTCCAGGGAGCTGTTTCTGGGAGTTCCGTGTACGACGCCTGGTGGCAAGCCCAAGTCTGTCCTAGGGACAGGTGGCCAAGGAGATGCTGTCCCCTTGGCACCAGAGGCCCAGGACATGCCTGCCTTCTGCCCAGACTCCTTCCTCAGAGTGGAGGACGCGCGCCTGCCTAGCCGTCCCCTCGTGTCTTCTTGGCAGCCAGGCTTCCGTCTGTCTGCACAGGGAGCGGGTGACGCTTGTCTTGCCACCATCCCGCTGTTCCTCACAGGACAGGCTCTCCTGCTTCGCGACTGTTTCCCCACAACAAAGCCAAAGGCTCCTTCTCTTCTTCCGGGGCGGCGTGCTGTGGCTTCCCTAGATTGTTCCTGAGGAGCACGGTGACAGCCGTGTCCCTTTCCTTAAGGCCCTTTGCAGATGTGCAACCACGCTGCTCTCTGAGGCAGAGAGGATGCTAGGGCAAAGAGATTTCGCTCCATGCGGGTTTCTTCCAGCGGGCTGCGGAGACTAGCTCAGGCCAGCAGCAGCAGCATCCCACCATCCCACTCTGATTTCCCAACGAATGCTGTGCCGTCCCGGAGGAGTTGCCTGGGCAAAGAGGCTTTCGCTCTATGCGGGTTTCTCACACCGTGAGACTTGGGCTCAGGCCAGCAGCAGCAGCATCCCGCAGAACCTTCCCTCATTTCTCAGGAAATGGAGAGGGTGACACCTGTCCTGCCACCCGCTTCTGTTCCTGCCATGGCAGGTGCTCCTGCTTCACGACCGTTTTCCAACAAGGCCAAGGGCCCCTTCTCTTCACCTGGGCAGTGTGCTGTCCTTCCTGAGACATGCTCCTGGGGAGCGCAGGGACAGACGTGTCCCTTTCCTTAAGGCCCTTTCCAGATGTGCAACCACGCTTCTCTCTCAGGCAGAGAGGATGCTAGGGCAAAGAGAATTTCGCTCCATGCGGGTTTCTTCCACCGTGCTGCGGAGACTAGCTCAGGCCATCAGCAGCAGCATCCCACAATCCCGACTCTCATTTCCCAACGAATGCTGTGCTGTCTGGAGGAGTTGCCTGTGCAAAGAGGCTTTGGCTGTATGCGGGTTTCTCCCACCATGAGACTTGGGCTCAGGCCAGCAGCAGCAGCATCCCGCAGAACCTTCCCTCATTTCTCAGCAAATAGAGAGGGGGACACCTGTCTTGCCACTCGCCTGCTCTTCCTGCCATGGCAGGCTCTCCTGCTTCACGACCGGTTCCCGACAACAAGGCAAAGGGCCCCTTCTCTTCACTTGGGCAGTGTGCTGTGCCTTCCTCAGACATGCTCCTGGGGAGCGCAGTGACAGACGTGTCCCTTTCCTTAAGGCTATTTCCAGAGGCACCACCAAGCTTCTCTCTTAGGCAGTGGGGATGTCAGGGCAAAGAGGATTTCGCCCCATGCGGGTTCATTACACCGTGCTGTGGAGACCTGCTCAGGCAAGCAGCAGCATCATCCCACAGACCGGATTCTGATTTCACAAAGAATGCTGTGCTTTCCAGAGGGGATGCCCGGGCAAAGAGGCTTTTGCTCTATGCGGGTTTCTCCCACCGTGCTGCCTATACTAGGCTAAGGCAAGAAGAAACATCAGCCCACTGAACCGACTCTGACTTCCCAGCGACTGCTATGCTTTCCCGGAGGTTTTCAGCTGGGCGCGATCTGCACTTCACTGTTGCTTCCTCAGCAAGGTTTTGGGCATTCGCTCTGTCGCGTCAGGGAAGAAGAGCTGCGAGAGAGCTGATGCCTCTTGGGCCATGCTTTCCCGGGCTCCATTGGTCGCGCCCTGGGTTCACACTGCCCGGCCAAACTGAGCAGACACAGCCACAACCCTGCAGCAACGTGTGTGGCCTAGGATGGCACTCTATGCCCACTACATTCCCCTGGCGTAAGCAAGGCTTTGCCTTTGGCTCTGGCGTTCAGGTGGACCCGGGGACGAGACCAGTGCCTTCCCCACAGGAGAGGAGAGGCGACAGGATCTGTGCACTCTGCCCGTGTCCTGGGATTGGGAGCTGTGGGGGACTGTCCCCACTCCTTCCCCGACACACCCCCTGCCACCGCCAACGCTGCCGCATCTTGGAGGAAGACGGCATCTGACTGCCCGTTTCTCCAGGGAGCTGTTTCTGGGAGTTCCGTGTACGACGCCTGGTGGCAAGCCCAAGTCTGTCCTAGGGACAGGTGGCCAAGGAGATGCTGTCCCCTTGGCACCAGAGGCCCAGGACATGCCTTCCTTCTGCCCAGACTCCTTCCTCAGAGTGGAGGACGCGCGCCTGCCTAGCCGTCCCCTCGTGTCTTCTTGGCACCAGGCTTCCGTCTGTCTGCACAGGGAGCGGGTGACGCTTGTCTTGCCACCATTCCGCTGTTCCTCACAGGACAGGCTCTCCTGCTTCGCGACTGTTTCCCCACAACAAAGCCAAAGGCTCCTTCTCTTCTTCCGGGGCGGCGTGCTGTGGCTTCCCCAGATTGTTCCTGGGGAGCACGGTGACAGCCGTGTCCCTTTCCTTAAGGCCCTTTGCTGATGTGCAACCACGCTGCTCTCTCAGGCAGAGAGGATGCTAGGGCAAAGAGATTTCGCTCCATGCGGGTTTCTTCCAGCGGGCTGCGGAGACTAGCTCAGGCCAGCAGCAGCAGCATCCCACCATCCCACTCTGATTTCCCAACGAATGCTGTGCTGTCCCGGAGGAGTTGCCTGGGCAAAGAGGCTTTCGCTCTATGCGGGTTTCTCACACCGTGAGACTTGGGCTCAGGCCAGCAGCAGCAGCATCCCGCAGAACCTTCCCTCATTTCTCAGGAAATGGAGAGGGTGACACCTGTCCTGCCACCCGCTTCTGTTCCTGCCATGGCAGGTGCTCCTGCTTCACGACCGTTTTCCGACAAGGCCAAGGGCCCCTTCTCTTCACCTGGGCAGTGTGCTGTCCTTCCTGAGACATGCTCCTGGGGAGCGCAGGGACAGACGTGTCCCTTTCCTTAAGGCCCTTTCCAGATGTGCAACCACGCTTCTCTCTCAGGCAGAGAGGATGCTAGGGCAAAGAGAATTTCGCTCTATGCGGGTTTCTTCCACCGTGCTGCGGAGACTAGCTCAGGCCATCAGCAGCAGCATCCCACAATCCCGACTCTCATTTCCCAACGAATGCTGTGCTGTCTGGAGGAGTTGCCTGTGCAAAGAGTCTTGGGCTGTATGCGGGTTTCTCCCACCATGAGACTTGGGCTCAGGCCAGCAGCAGCAGCATCCCGCAGAACCTTCCCTCATTTCTCAGCAAATAGAGAGGGGGACACCTGTCTTGCCACTCGCCTGCTCTTCCTGCCATGGCCGGCTCTCCTGCTTCACGACCGGTTCCCGACAACAAGGCAAAGGGCCCCTTCTCTTCACTTGGGCAGTGTGCTGTGCCTTCCTCAGACATGCTCCTGGGGAGCGCAGTGACAGACGTGTCCCTTTCCTTAAGGCTATTTCCAGAGGCGCCACCAAGCTTCTCTCTTAGGCAGTGGGGATGTCAGGGCAAAGAGGATTTCGCCCCATGCGGGTTCATTACACCGTGCTGTGGAGACCTGCTCAGGCAAGCAGCAGCATCATCCCACAGACCGGATTCTGATTTCACAAAGAATGCTGTGCTTTCCAGAGGGGATGCCCGGGCAAAGAGGCTTTTGCTCTATGCGGGTTTCTCCCACCGTGCTGCCTATACTAGGCTAAGGCAAGAAGCAACATCAGCCCACTGAACCGACTCTGACTTCCCAGCGACTGCTATGCTTTCCCGTAGGTTTTCAGCTGGGCGCGATCTGCACTTCACTGTTGCTTCCTCAGCAAGGTTTTGGGCATTCGCTCTGTCGCGTCAGGGAAGAAGAGCTGCCAGAGAGCTGATGCCTCTTGGGCCATGCTTTCCCGGGCTCCATTGGTCGCGCCCTGGGTTCACACTGCCCGGCCAAACTGAGCAGACACAGCCACAACCCTGCAGCAACGTGTGTGGCCTAGGATGGCACTCTATGCCCACTACATTCCCCTGGCGTAAGCAAGGCTTTGCCTTTGGCTCTGGCGTTCAGGTGGACCCGGGGACGAGACCAGTGCCTTCCCCACAGGAGAGGAGAGGCGACAGGATCTGTGCACTCTGCCCGTGTCCTGGGATTGGGAGCTGTGTGGGACTGTCCCCACTCCTTCCCCGACACACCCCCTGCCACCGCCAACGCTGCCGCATCTTGGAGGAAGACGGCATCTGACTGCCCGTTTCTCCAGGGAGCTGTTTCTGGGAGTTCCGTGTACGACGCCTGGTGGCAAGCCCAAGTCTGTCCTAGGGACAGGTGGCCAAGGAGATGCTGTCCCCTTGGCACCAGAGGCCCAGGACATGCCTGCCTTCTGCCCAGACTCCTTCCTCAGAGTGGAGGACGCGCCCTGCCTAGCCGTCCCCTCGTGTCTTCTTGGCAGCCAGGCTTCCGTCTGTCTGCACAGGGAGCGGGTGACGCTTGTCTTGCCACCATCCCGCTGTTCCTCACAGGACAGGCTCTCCTGCTTCGCGACTGTTTCCCCACAACAAAGCCAAAGGCTCCTTCTCTTCTTCCGGGGCGGCGTGCTGTGGCTTCCCTAGATTGTTCCTGAGGAGCACGGTGACAGCCGTGTCCCTTTCCTTAAGGCCCTTTGCAGATGTGCAACAACGCTGCTCTCTCAGGCAGAGAGGATGCTAGGGCAAAGAGATTTCGCTCCATGCGGGTTTCTTCCAGCGGGCTGCGGAGACTAGCTCAGGCCAGCAGCAGCAGCATCCCACCATTCCACTCTGATTTCCCAACGAATGCTGTGCTGTCCCGGAGGAGTTGCCTGGGCAAAGAGGCTTTTGCTCTATGCGGGTTTCTCACACCGTGAGACTTGGGCTCAGGCCAGCAGCAGCAGCATCCCGCAGAACCTTCCCTCATTTCTCAGGAAATGGAGAGGGTGACACCTGTCCTGCCACCCGCTTCTGTTCCTGCCATGGCAGGTGCTCCTGCTTCACGACCGTTTTCCAACAAGGCCAAGGGCCCCTTCTCTTCACCTGGGCAGTGTGCTGTGCCTTCCTGAGACATGCTCCTGGGGAGCGCAGGGACAGACGTGTCCCTTTCCTTAAGGCCCTTTCCAGATGTGCAACCGCGCTTCTCTCTCAGGCAGAGAGGATGCTAGGGCAAAGAGAATTTCGCTCCATGCGGGTTTCTTCCACCGTGCTGCGGAGACTAGCTCAGGCCATCAGCAGCAGCATCCCACAATCCCGACTCTCATTTCCCAACGAATGCTGTGCTGTCTGGAGGAGTTGCCTGTGCAAAGAGGCTTTGGCTGTATGCGGGTTTCTCCCACCATGAGACTTGGGCTCAGGCCAGCAGCAGCAGCATCCCGCAGAACCTTCCCTCATTTCTCAGCAAATAGAGAGGGGGACACCTGTCTTGCCACTCGCCTGCTCTTCCTGCCATGGCAGGCTCTCCTGCTTCACGACCGGTTCCCGACAACAAGGCAAAGGGCCCCTTCTCTTCACTTGGGCAGTGTGCTGTGCCTTCCTCAGACATGCTCCTGGGGAGCGCAGTGACAGACGTGTCCCTTTCCTTAAGGCTATTTCCAGAGGCACCACCAAGCTTCTCTCTTAGGCAGTGGGGATGTCAGGGCAAAGAGGATTTCGCCCCATGCGGGTTCATTACACCGTGCTGTGGAGACCTGCTCAGGCAAGCAGCAGCATCATCCCACAGACCGGATTCTGATTTCACAAAGAATGCTGTGCTTTCCAGAGGGGATGCCCGGGCAAAGAGGCTTTTGCTCTATGCGGGTTTCTCCCACCGTGCTGCCTATACTAGGCTAAGGCAAGAAGCAACATCAGCCCACTGAACCGACTCTGACTTCCCAGCGACTGCTATGCTTTCCCGGAGGTTTTCAGCTGGGCGCGATCTGCACTTCACTGTTGCTTCCTCAGCAAGGTTTTGGGCATTCGCTCTGTCGCGTCAGGGAAGAAGAGCTGCGAGAGAGCTGATGCCTCTTGGGCCATGCTTTCCCGGGCTCCATTGGTCGCGCCCTGGGTTCACACTGCCCGGCCAAACTGAGCAGACACAGCCACAACCCTGCAGCAACGTGTGTGGCCTAGGATGGCACTCTATGCCCACTACATTCCCCTGGCGTAAGCAAGGCTTTGCCTTTGGCTCTGGCGTTCAGGTGGACCCGGGGACGAGACCAGTGCCTTCCCCACAGGAGAGGAGAGGCGACAGGATCTGTGCACTCTGCCCGTGTCCTGGGATTGGGAGCTGTGGGGGACTGTCCCCACTCCTTCCCCGACACACCCCCTGCCACCGCCAACGCTGCCGCATCTTGGAGGAAGACGGCATCTGACTGCCCGTTTCTCCAGGGAGCTGTTTCTGGGAGTTCCGTGTACGACGCCTGGTGGCAAGCCCAAGTCTGTCCTAGGGACAGGTGGCCAAGGAGATGCTGTCCCCTTGGCACCAGAGGCCCAGGACATGCCTGCCTTCTGCCCAGACTCCTTCCTCAGAGTGGAGGACGCGCGCCTGCCTAGCCGTCCCCTCGTGTCTTCTTGGCAGCCAGGCTTCCGTCTGTCTGCACAGGGAGCGGGTGACGCTTGTCTTGCCACCATCCCGCTGTTCCTCACAGGACAGGCTCTCCTGCTTCGCGACTGTTTCCCACAACAAAGCCAAAGGCTCCTTCTCTTCTTCCGGGGCGGCGTGCTGTGGCTTCCCTAGATTGTTCCTGAGGAGCACGGTGACAGCCGTGTCCCTTTCCTTAAGGCCCTTTGCAGATGTGCAACCACGCTGCTCTCTCAGGCAGAGAGGATGCTAGGGCAAAGAGATTTCGCTCCATGCGGGTTTCTTCCAGCGGGCTGCGGAGACTAGCTCAGGCCAGCAGCAGCAGCATCCCACCATCCCACTCTGATTTCCCAACGAATGCTGTGCTGTCCCGGAGGAGTTGCCTGGGCAAAGAGGCTTTCGCTCTATGCGGGTTTCTCACACCGTGAGACTTGGGCTCAGGCCAGCAGCAGCAGCATCCCGCAGAACCTTCCCTCATTTCTCAGGAAATGGAGAGGGTGACACCTGTCCTGCCACCCGCTTCTGTTCCTGCCATGGCAGGTGCTCCTGCTTCACGACCGTTTCCCGACAAGGCCAAGGGCCCCTTCTCTTCACCTGGGCAGTGTGCTGTCCTTCCTGAGACATGCTCCTGGGGAGCGCAGGGACAGCCGTGTCCCTTTCCTTAAGGCCCTTTCCAGATGTGCAACCACGCTTCTCTCTCAGGCAGAGAGGATGCTAGGGCAAAGAGAATTTCGCTCCATGCGGGTTTCTTCCACCGTGCTGCGGAGACTAGCTCAGGCCATCAGCAGCAGCATCCCACAATCCCGACTCTCATTTCCCAACGAATGCTGTGCTGTCTGGAGGAGTTGCCTGTGCAAAGAGGCTTTGGCTGTATGCGGGTTTCTCCCACCATGAGACTTGGGCTCAGGCCAGCAGCAGCAGCATCCCGCAGAACCTTCCCTCATTTCTCAGCAAATAGAGAGGGGGACACCTGTCTTGCCACTCGCCTGCTCTTCCTGCCATGGCAGGCTCTCCTGCTTCACGACCGGTTCCCGACAACAAGGCAAAGGGCCCCTTCTCTTCACTTGGGCAGTGTGCTGTGCCTTCCTCAGACATGCTCCTGGGGAGCGCAGTGACAGACGTGTCCCTTTCCTTAAGGCTATTTCCAGAGGCGCCACCAAGCTTCTCTCTTAGGCAGTGGGGATGTCAGGGCAAAGAGGATTTCGCCCCATGCGGGTTCATTACACCGTGCTGTGGAGACCTGCTCAGGCAAGCAGCAGCATCATCCCACAGACCGGATTCTGATTTCACAAAGAATGCTGTGCTTTCCAGAGGGGATGCCCGGGCAAAGAGGCTTTTGCTCTATGCGGGTTTCTCCCACCGTGCTGCCTATACTAGGCTAAGGCAAGAAGCAACATCAGCCCACTGAACCGACTCTGACTTCCCAGCGACTGCTATGCTTTCCCGGAGGTTTTCAGCTGGGCGCGATCTGCACTTCACTGTTGCTTCCTCAGCAAGGTTTTGGGCATTCGCTCTGTCGCGTCAGGGAAGAAGAGCTGCGAGAGAGCTGATGCCTCTTGGGCCATGCTTTCCCGGGCTCCATTGGTCGCGCCCTGGGTTCACACTGCCCGGCCAAACTGAGCAGACACAGCCACAACCCTGCAGCAACGTGTGTGGCCTAGGATGGCACTCTATGCCCACTACATTCCCCTGGCGTAAGCAAGGCTTTGCCTTTGGCTCTGGCGTTCAGGTGGACCCGGGGACGAGACCAGTGCCTTCCCCACAGGAGAGGAGAGGCGACAGGATCTGTGCACTCTGCCCGTGTCCTGGGATTGGGAGTTGTGGGGGACTGTCCCCACTCCTTCCCCGACACACCCCCTGCCACCGCCAACGCTGCCGCATCTTGGAGGAAGATGGCATCTGACTGCCCGTTTCTCCAGGGAGCTGTTTCTGGGAGTTCCGTGTACGACGCCTGGTGGCAAGCCCAAGTCTGTCCTAGGGACAGGTGGCCAAGGAGATGCTGTCCCCTTGGCACCAGAGGCCCAGGACATGCCTGACTTCTGCCCAGACTCCTTCCTCAGAGTGGAGGACGCGCGCCTGCCTAGCCGTCCCCTCGTGTCTTCTTGGCAGCCAGGCTTCCGTCTGTCTGCACAGGGAGCGGGTGACGCTTGTCTTGCCACCATCCCGCTGTTCCTCACAGGACAGGCTCTCCTGCTTCGCGACTGTTTCCCCACAACAAAGCCAAAGGCTCCTTCTCTTCTTCCGGGGCGGCGTGCTGTGGCTTCCCTAGATTGTTCCTGAGGAGCACGGTGACAGCCGTGTCCCTTTCCTTAAGGCCCTTTGCAGATGTGCAACCACGCTGCTCTCTCAGGCAGAGAGGATGCTAGGGCAAAGAGATTTCGCTCCATGCGGGTTTCTTCCAGCGGGCTGCGGAGACTAGCTCAGGCCAGCAGCAGCAGCATCCCACCATTCCACTCTGATTTCCCAACGAATGCTGTGCTGTCCCGGAGGAGTTGCCTGGGCAAAGAGGCTTTTGCTCTATGCGGGTTTCTCACACCGTGAGACTTGGGCTCAGGCCAGCAGCAGCAGCATCCCGCAGAACCTTCCCTCATTTCTCAGGAAATGGAGAGGGTGACACCTGTCCTGCCACCCGCTTCTGTTCCTGCCATGGCAGGTGCTCCTGCTTCACGACCGTTTTCCAACAAGGCCAAGGGCCCCTTCTCTTCACCTGGGCAGTGTGCTGTGCCTTCCTGAGACATGCTCCTGGGGAGCGCAGGGACAGACGTGTCCCTTTCCTTAAGGCCCTTTCCAGATGTGCAACCGCGCTTCTCTCTCAGGCAGAGAGGATGCTAGGGCAAAGAGAATTTCGCTCCATGCGGGTTTCTTCCACCGTGCTGCGGAGACTAGCTCAGGCCATCAGCAGCAGCATCCCACAATCCCGACTCTCATTTCCCAACGAATGCTGTGCTGTCTGGAGGAGTTGCCTGTGCAAAGAGGCTTTGGCTGTATGCGGGTTTCTCCCACCATGAGACTTGGGCTCAGGCCAGCAGCAGCAGCATCCCGCAGAACCTTCCCTCATTTCTCAGCAAATAGAGAGGGGGACACCTGTCTTGCCACTCGCCTGCTCTTCCTGCCATGGCAGGCTCTCCTGCTTCACGACCGGTTCCCGACAACAAGGCAAAGGGCCCCTTCTCTTCACTTGGGCAGTGTGCTGTGCCTTCCTCAGACATGCTCCTGGGGAGCGCAGTGACAGACGTGTCCCTTTCCTTAAGGCTATTTCCAGAGGCACCACCAAGCTTCTCTCTTAGGCAGTGGGGATGTCAGGGCAAAGAGGATTTCGCCCCATGCGGGTTCATTACACCGTGCTGTGGAGACCTGCTCAGGCAAGCAGCAGCATCATCCCACAGACCGGATTCTGATTTCACAAAGAATGCTGTGCTTTCCAGAGGGGATGCCCGGGCAAAGAGGCTTTTGCTCTATGCGGGTTTCTCCCACCGTGCTGCCTATACTAGGCTAAGGCAAGAAGCAACATCAGCCCACTGAACCGACTCTGACTTCCCAGCGACTGCTATGCTTTCCCGGAGGTTTTCAGCTGGGCGCGATCTGCACTTCACTGTTGCTTCCTCAGCAAGGTTTTGGGCATTCGCTCTGTCGCGTCAGGGAAGAAGAGCTGCGAGAGAGCTGATGCCTCTTGGGCCATGCTTTCCCGGGCTCCATTGGTCGCGCCCTGGGTTCACACTGCCCGGCCAAACTGAGCAGACACAGCCACAACCCTGCAGCAACGTGTGTGGCCTAGGATGGCACTCTATGCCCACTACATTCCCCTGGCGTAAGCAAGGCTTTGCCTTTGGCTCTGGCGTTCAGGTGGACCCGGGGACGAGACCAGTGCCTTCCCCACAGGAGAGGAGAGGCGACAGGATCTGTGCACTCTGCCCGTGTCCTGGGATTGGGAGCTGTGGGGGACTGTCCCCACTCCTTCCCCGACACACCCCCTGCCACCGCCAACGCTGCCGCATCTTGGAGGAAGACGGCATCTGACTGCCCGTTTCTCCAGGGAGCTGTTTCTGGGAGTTCCGTGTACGACGCCTGGTGGCAAGCCCAAGTCTGTCCTAGGGACAGGTGGCCAAGGAGATGCTGTCCCCTTGGCACCAGAGGCCCAGGACATGCCTGCCTTCTGCCCAGACTCCTTCCTCAGAGTGGAGGACGCGCGCCTGCCTAGCCGTCCCCTCGTGTCTTCTTGGCAGCCAGGCTTCCGTCTGTCTGCACAGGGAGCGGGTGACGCTTGTCTTGCCACCATCCCGCTGTTCCTCACAGGACAGGCTCTCCTGCTTCGCGACTGTTTCCCCACAACAAAGCCAAAGGCTCCTTCTCTTCTTCCGGGGCGGCGTGCTGTGGCTTCCCTAGATTGTTCCTGAGGAGCACGGTGACAGCCGTGTCCCTTTCCTTAAGGCCCTTTGCAGATGTGCAACCACGCTGCTCTCTGAGGCAGAGAGGATGCTAGGGCAAAGAGATTTCGCTCCATGCGGGTTTCTTCCAGCGGGCTGCGGAGACTAGCTCAGGCCAGCAGCAGCAGCATCCCACCATCCCACTCTGATTTCCCAACGAATGCTGTGCTGTCCCGGAGGAGTTGCCTGGGCAAAGAGGCTTTCGCTCTATGCGGGTTTCTCACACCGTGAGACTTGGGCTCAGGCCAGCAGCAGCAGCATCCCGCAGAACCTTCCCTCATTTCTCAGGAAATGGAGAGGGTGACACCTGTCCTGCCACCCGCTTCTGTTCCTGCCATGGCAGGTGCTCCTGCTTCACGACCGTTTTCCAACAAGGCCAAGGGCCCCTTCTCTTCACCTGGGCAGTGTGCTGTCCTTCCCGAGACATGCTCCTGGGGAGCGCAGGGACAGACGTGTCCCTTTCCTTAAGGCCCTTTCCAGATGTGCAACCACGCTTCTCTCTCAGGCAGAGAGGATGCTAGGGCAAAGAGAATTTCGCTCCATGCGGGTTTCTTCCACCGTGCTGCGGAGACTAGCTCAGGCCATCAGCAGCAGCATCCCACAATCCCGACTCTCATTTCCCAACGAATGCTGTGCTGTCTGGAGGAGTTGCCTGTGCAAAGAGGCTTTGGCTGTATGCGGGTTTCTCCCACCATGAGACTTGGGCTCAGGCCAGCAGCAGCAGCATCCCGCAGAACCTTCCCTCATTTCTCAGCAAATAGAGAGGGGGACACCTGTCTTGCCACTCGCCTGCTCTTCCTGCCATGGCAGGCTCTCCTGCTTCACGACCGGTTCCCGACAACAAGGCAAAGGGCCCCTTCTCTTCACTTGGGCAGTGTGCTGTGCCTTCCTCAGACATGCTCCTGGGGAGCGCAGTGACAGACGTGTCCCTTTCCTTAAGGCTATTTCCAGAGGCACCACCAAGCTTCTCTCTTAGGCAGTGGGGATGTCAGGGCAAAGAGGATTTCGCCCCATGCGGGTTCATTACACCGTGCTGTGGAGACCTGCTCAGGCAAGCAGCAGCATCATCCCACAGACCGGATTCTGATTTCACAAAGAATGCTGTGCTTTCCAGAGGGGATGCCCGGGCAAAGAGGCTTTTGCTCTATGCGGGTTTCTCCCACCGTGCTGCCTATACTAGGCTAAGGCAAGAAGCAACATCAGCCCACTGAACCGACTCTGACTTCCCAGCGACTGCTATGCTTTCCCGGAGGTTTTCAGCTGGGCGCGATCTGCACTTCACTGTTGCTTCCTCAGCAAGGTTTTGGGCATTCGCTCTGTCGCGTCAGGGAAGAAGAGCTGCGAGAGAGCTGATGCCTCTTGGGCCATGCTTTCCCGGGCTCCATTGGTCGCGCCCTGGGTTCACACTGCCCGGCCAAACTGAGCAGACACAGCCACAACCCTGCAGCAACGTGTGTGGCCTAGGATGGCACTCTATGCCCACTACATTCCCCTGGCGTAAGCAAGGCTTTGCCTTTGGATCTGGAGTTCAGGTGGACCCGGGGACGAGACCAGTGCCTTCCCCACAGGAGAGGAGAGGCGACAGGATCTGTGCACTCTGCCCGTGTCCTGGGATTGGGAGCTGTGGGGGACTGTCCCCACTCCTTCCCCGACACACCCCGTGCCACCGCCAACGCTGCCGCATCTTGGAGGAAGACGGCATCTGACTGCCCGTTTCTCCAGGGAGCTGTTTCTGGGAGTTCCGTGTACGACGCCTGGTGGCAAGCCCAAGTCTGTCCTAGGGACAGGTGGCCAAGGAGATGCTGTCCCCTTGGCACCAGAGGCCCAGGACATGCCTGCCTTCTGCCCAGACTCCTTCCTCAGAGTGGAGGACGCGCGCCTGCCTAGCCGTCCCCTCGTGTCTTCTTGGCAGCCAGGCTTCCGTCTGTCTGCACAGGGAGCGGGTGACGCTTGTCTTGCCACCATCCCGCTGTTCCTCACAGGACAGGCTCTCCTGCTTCGCGACTGTTTCCCCACAACAAAGCCAAAGGCTCCTTCTCTTCTTCCGGGGCGCCGTGCTGTGGCTTCACCAGATTGTTCCTGGGGAGCACGGTGACAGCCGTGTCCCTTTCCTTAAGGCCCTTTGCAGATGTGCAACCACGCTGCTCTCTGAGGCAGAGAGGATGCTAGGGCAAAGAGATTTCGCTCCATGCGGGTTTCTTCCAGCGGGCTGCGGAGACTAGCTCAGGCCAGCAGCAGCAGCATCCCACCATCCCACTCTGATTTCCCAACGAATGCTGTGCTGTCCCGGAGGAGTTGCCTGGGCAAAGAGGCTTTCGCTCTATGCGGGTTTCTCACACCGTGAGACTTGGGCTCAGGCCAGCAGCAGCAGCATCCCGCAGAACCTTCCCTCATTTCTCAGGAAATGGAGAGGGTGACACCTGTCTTGCCACCCGCTTCTGTTCCTGCCATGGCAGGTGCTCCTGCTTCACGACCGTTTCCCGACAAGGCCAAGGGCCCCTTCTCTTCACCTGGGCAGTGTGCTGTGCCTTCCTGAGACATGCTCCTGGGGAGCGCAGGGACAGACGTGTCCCTTTCCTTAAGGCCCTTTCCAGATGTGCAACCACGCTTCTCTCTCAGGCAGAGAGGATGCTAGGGCAAAGAGAATTTCGCTCCATGCGGGTTTCTTCCACCGTGCTGCGGAGACTAGCTCAGGCCATCAGCAGCAGCATCCCACAATCCCGACTCTCATTTCCCAACGAATGCTGTGCTGTCTGGAGGAGTTGCCTGTGCAAAGAGGCTTTGGCTGTATGCGGGTTTCTCCCACCATGAGACTTGGGCTCAGGCCAGCAGCAGCAGCATCCCGCAGAACCTTCCCTCATTTCTCAGCAAATAGAGAGGGGGACACCTGTCTTGCCACTCGCCTGCTCTTCCTGCCATGGCAGGCTCTCCTGCTTCACGACCGGTTCCCGACAACAAGGCAAAGGGCCCCTTCTCTTCACTTGGGCAGTGTGCTGTGCCTTCCTCAGACATGCTCCTGGGGAGCGCAGTGACAGACGTGTCCCTTTCCTTAAGGCTATTTCCAGAGGCACCACCAAGCTTCTCTCTTAGGCAGTGGGGATGTCAGGGCAAAGAGGATTTCGCCCCATGCGGGTTCATTACACCGTGCTGTGGAGACCTGCTCAGGCAAGCAGCAGCATCATCCCACAGACCGGATTCTGATTTCACAAAGAATGCTGTGCTTTCCAGAGGGGATGCCCGGGCAAAGAGGCTTTTGCTCTATGCGGGTTTCTCCCACCGTGCTGCCTATACTAGGCTAAGGCAAGAAGCAACATCAGCCCACTGAACCGACTCTGACTTCCCAGCGACTGCTATGCTTTCCCGGAGGTTTTCAGCTGGGCGCGATCTGCACTTCACTGTTGCTTCCTCAGCAAGGTTTTGGGCATTCGCTCTGTCGCGTCAGGGAAGAAGAGCTGCGAGAGAGCTGATGCCTCTTGGGCCATGCTTTCCCGGGCTCCATTGGTCGCGCCCTGGGTTCACACTGCCCGGCCAAACTGAGCAGACACAGCCACAACCCTGCAGCAACGTGTGTGGCCTAGGATGGCACTCTATGCCCACTACATTCCCCTGGCGTAAGCAAGGCTTTGCCTTTGGCTCTGGCGTTCAGGTGGACCCGGGGACGAGACCAGTGCCTTCCCCACAGGAGAGGAGAGGCGACAGGATCTGTGCACTCTGCCCGTGTCCTGGGATTGGGAGCTGTGGGGGACTGTCCCCACTCCTTCCCCGACACACCCCGTGCCACCGCCAACGCTGCCGCATCTTGGAGGAAGACGGCATCTGACTGCCCGTTTCTCCAGGGAGCTGTTTCTGGGAGTTCCGTGTACGACGCCTGGTGGCAAGCCCAAGTCTGTCCTAGGGACAGGTGGCCAAGGAGATGCTGTCCCCTTGGCACCAGAGGCCCAGGACATGCCTGCCTTCTGCCCAGACTCCTTCCTCAGAGTGGAGGACGCGCGCCTGCCTAGCCGTCCCCTCGTGTCTTCTTGGCAGCCAGGCTTCCGTCTGTCTGCACAGGGAGCGGGTGACGCTTGTCTTGCCACCATCCCGCTCTTCCTCACAGGACAGGCTCTCCTGCTTCGCGACTGTTTCCCCACAACAAAGCCAAAGGCTCCTTCTCTTCTTCCGGGGCGCCGTGCTGTGGCTTCCCCAGATTGTTCCTGGGGAGCACGGTGACAGCCGTGTCCCTTTCCTTAAGGCCCTTTGCAGATGTGCAACCACGCTGCTCTCTCAGGCAGAGAGGATGCTAGGGCAAAGAGATTTCGCTCCATGCGGGTTTCTTCCAGCGGGCTGCGGAGACTAGCTCAGGCCAGCAGCAGCAGCATCCCACCATCCCACTCTGATTTCCCAACGAATGCTGTGCTGTCCCGGAGGAGTTGCCTGGGCAAAGAGGCTTTCGCTCTATGCGGGTTTCTCACACCGTGAGACTTGGGCTCAGGCCAGCAGCAGCAGCATCCCGCAGAACCTTCCCTCATTTCTCAGGAAATGGAGAGGGTGACACCTGTCTTGCCACCCGCTTCTGTTCCTGCCATGGCAGGTGCTCCTGCTTCACGACCGTTTCCCGACAAGGCCAAGGGCCCCTTCTCTTCACCTGGGCAGTGTGCTGTGCCTTCCTGAGACATGCTCCTGGGGAGCGCAGGGACAGACGTGTCCCTTTCCTTAAGGCCCTTTCCAGATGTGCAACCACGCTTCTCTCTCAGGCAGAGAGGATGCTAGGGCAAAGAGAATTTCGCTCCATGCGGGTTTCTTCCACCGTGCTGCGGAGACTAGCTCAGGCCATCAGCAGCAGCATCCCACAATCCCGACTCTCATTTCCCAACGAATGCTGTGCTGTCTGGAGGAGTTGCCTGTGCAAAGAGGCTTTGGCTGTATGCGGGTTTCTCCCACCATGAGACTTGGGCTCAGGCCAGCATCAGCAGCATCCCGCAGAACCTTCCCTCATTTCTCAGCAAATAGAGAGGGGGACACCTGTCTTGCCACTCGCCTGCTCTTCCTGCCATGGCAGGCTCTCCTGCTTCACGACCGGTTCCCGACAACAAGGCAAAGGGCCCCTTCTCTTCACTTGGGCAGTGTGCTGTGCCTTCCTCAGACATGCTCCTGGGGAGCGCAGTGACAGACGTGTCCCTTTCCTTAAGGCTATTTCCAGAGGCACCACCAAGCTTCTCTCTTAGGCAGTGGGGATGTCAGGGCAAAGAGGATTTCGCCCCATGCGGGTTCATTACACCGTGCTGTGGAGACCTGCTCAGGCAAGCAGCAGCATCATCCCACAGACCGGATTCTGATTTCACAAAGAATGCTGTGCTTTCCAGAGGGGATGCCCGGGCAAAGAGGCTTTTGCTCTATGCGGGTTTCTCCCACCGTGCTGCCTATACTAGGCTAAGGCAAGAAGCAACATCAGCCCACTGAACCGACTCTGACTTCCCAGCGACTGCTATGCTTTCCCGGAGGTTTTCAGCTGGGCGCGATCTGCACTTCACTGTTGCTTCCTCAGCAAGGTTTTGGGCATTCGCTCTGTCGCGTCAGGGAAGAAGAGCTGCGAGAGAGCTGATGCCTCTTGGGCCATGCTTTCCCGGGCTCCATTGGTCGCGCCCTGGGTTCACACTGCCCGGCCAAACTGAGCAGACACAGCCACAACCCTGCAGCAACGTGTGTGGCCTAGGATGGCACTCTATGCCCACTACATTCCCCTGGCGTAAGCAAGGCTTTGCCTTTGGCTCTGGCGTTCAGGTGGACCCGGGGACGAGACCAGTGCCTTCCCCACAGGAGAGGAGAGGCGACAGGATCTGTGCACTCTGCCCGTGTCCTGGGATTGGGAGCTGTGGGGGACTGTCCCCACTCCTTCCCCGACACACCCCGTGCCACCGCCAACGCTGCCGCATCTTGGAGGAAGACGGCATCTGACTGCCCGTTTCTCCAGGGAGCTGTTTCTGGGAGTTCCGTGTACGACGCCTGGTGGCAAGCCCAAGTCTGTCCTAGGGACAGGTGGCCAAGGAGATGCTGTCCCCTTGGCACCAGAGGCCCAGGACATGCCTGCCTTCTGCCCAGACTCCTTCCTCAGAGTGGAGGACGTGCGCCTGCCTAGCCGTCCCCTCGTGTCTTCTTGGCAGCCAGGCTTCCGTCTGTCTGCACAGGGAGCGGGTGACGCTTGTCTTGCCACCATCCCGCTCTTCCTCACAGGACAGGCTCTCCTGCTTCGCGACTGTTTCCCCACAACAAAGCCAAAGGCTCCTTCTCTTCTTCCGGGGCGCCGTGCTGTGGCTTCCCCAGATTGTTCCTGGGGAGCACGGTGACAGCCGTGTCCCTTTCCTTAAGGCCCTTTGCAGATGTGCAACCACGCTGCTCTCTCAGGCAGAGAGGATGCTAGGGCAAAGAGATTTCGCTCCATGCGGGTTTCTTCCAGCGGGCTGCGGAGACTAGCTCAGGCCAGCAGCAGCAGCATCCCACCATCCCACTCTGATTTCCCAACGAATGCTGTGCTGTCCCGGAGGAGTTGCCTGGGCAAAGAGGCTTTCGCTCTATGCGGGTTTCTCACACCGTGAGACTTGGGCTCAGGCCAGCAGCAGCAGCATCCCGCAGAACCTTCCCTCATTTCTCAGGAAATGGAGAGGGTGACACCTGTCTTGCCACCCGCTTCTGTTCCTGCCATGGCAGGTGCTCCTGCTTCACGACCGTTTCCCGACAAGGCCAAGGGCCCCTTCTCTTCACCTGGGCAGTGTGCTGTGCCTTCCTGAGACATGCTCCTGGGGAGCGCAGGGACAGACGTGTCCCTTTCCTTAAGGCCCTTTCCAGATGTGCAACCACGCTTCTCTCTCAGGCAGAGAGGATGCTAGGGCAAAGAGAATTTCGCTCCATGCGGGTTTCTTCCACCGTGCTGCGGAGACTAGCTCAGGCCATCAGCAGCAGCATCCCACAATCCCGACTCTCATTTCCCAACGAATGCTGTGCTGTCTGGAGGAGTTGCCTGTGCAAAGAGGCTTTGGCTGTATGCGGGTTTCTCCCACCATGAGACTTGGGCTCAGGCCAGCAGCAGCAGCATCCCGCAGAACCTTCCCTCATTTCTCAGCAAATAGAGAGGGGGACACCTGTCTTGCCACTCGCCTGCTCTTCCTGCCATGGCAGGCTCTCCTGCTTCACGACCGGTTCCCGACAACAAGGCAAAGGGCCCCTTCTCTTCACTTGGGCAGTGTGCTGTGCCTTCCTCAGACATGCTCCTGGGGAGCGCAGTGACAGACGTGTCCCTTTCCTTAAGGCTATTTCCAGAGGCACCACCAAGCTTCTCTCTTAGGCAGTGGGGATGTCAGGGCAAAGAGGATTTCGCCCCATGCGGGTTCATTACACCGTGCTGTGGAGACCTGCTCAGGCAAGCAGCAGCATCATCCCACAGACCGGATTCTGATTTCACAAAGAATGCTGTGCTTTCCAGAGGGGATGCCCGGGCAAAGAGGCTTTTGCTCTATGCGGGTTTCTCCCACCGTGCTGCCTATACTAGGCTAAGGCAAGAAGCAACATCAGCCCACTGAACCGACTCTGACTTCCCAGCGACTGCTATGCTTTCCCGGAGGTTTTCAGCTGGGCGCGATCTGCACTTCACTGTTCCTCAGCAAGGTTTTGGGCATTCGCTCTGTCGCGTCAGGGAAGAAGAGCTGCGAGAGAGCTGATGCCTCTTGGGCCATGCTTTCCCGGGCTCCATTGGTCGCGCCCTGGGTTCACACTGCCCGGCCAAACTGAGCAGACACAGCCACAACCCTGCAGCAACGTGTGTGGCCTAGGATGGCACTCTATGCCCACTACATTCCCCTGGCGTAAGCAAGGCTTTGCCTTTGGATCTGGCTTTCAGGTGGACCCGGGCACGAGACGAGTGCCTTCCCCACAGGAGAGGAGAGGCGACAGGATCTGTGCACTCTGCCCGTGTCCTGGGATTGGGAGCTGTGGGGGACTGTCCCCACTCCTTCCCCGACACACCCCGTGCCACCGCCAACACTGCCGCATCTTGGAGGAAGACGGCATCTGACTGCCCGTTTCTCCAGGGAGCTGTTTCTGGGAGTTCCGTGTACGACGCCTGGTGGCAAGCCCAAGTCTGTCCTAGGGACAGGTGGCCAAGGAGATGCTGTCCCCTTGGCACCAGAGGCCCAGGACATGCCTGCCTTCTGCCCAGACTCCTTCCTCAGAGTGGAGGACGCGCGCCTGCCTAGCCGTCCCCTCGTGTCTTCTTGGCAGCCAGGCTTCCGTCTGTCTGCACAGGGAGCGGGTGACGCTTGTCTTGCCACCATCCCGCTGTTCCTCACAGGACAGGCTCTCCTGCTTCGCAACTGTTTCCCCACAACAAAGCCAAAGGCTCCTTCTCTTCTTCCGGGGCGCCGTGCTGTGGCTTCCCCAGATTGTTCCTGGGGAGCACGGTGACAGCCGTGTCCCTTTCCTTAAGGCCCTTTGCAGATGTGCAACCACGCTGCTCTCTGAGGCAGAGAGGATGCTAGGGCAAAGAGATTTCGCTCCATGCGGGTTTCTTCCAGCGGGCTGCGGAGACTAGCTCAGGCCAGCAGCAGCAGCATCCCACCATCCCACTCTGATTTCCCAACGAATGCTGTGCTGTCCCGGAGGAGTTGCCTGGGCAAAGAGGCTTTCGCTCTATGCGGGTTTCTCACACCGTGAGACTTGGGCTCAGGCCAGCAGCAGCAGCATCCCGCAGAACCTTCCCTCATTTCTCAGGAAATGGAGAGGGTGACACCTGTCTTGCCACCCGCTTCTGTTCCTGCCATGGCAGGTGCTCCTGCTTCACGACCGTTTCCCGACAAGGCCAAGGGCCCCTTCTCTTCACCTGGGCAGTGTGCTGTGCCTTCCTGAGACATGCTCCTGGGGAGCGCAGGGACAGACGTGTCCCTTTCCTTAAGGCCCTTTCCAGATGTGCAACCACGCTTCTCTCTCAGGCAGAGAGGATGCTAGGGCAAAGAGAATTTCGCTCCATGCGGGTTTCTTCCACCGTGCTGCGGAGACTAGCTCAGGCCATCAGCAGCAGCATCCCACAATCCCGACTCTCATTTCCCAACGAATGCTGTGCTGTCTGGAGGAGTTGCCTGTGCAAAGAGGCTTTGGCTGTATGCGGGTTTCTCCCACCATGAGACTTGGGCTCAGGCCAGCAGCAGCAGCATCCCGCAGAACCTTCCCTCATTTCTCAGCAAATAGAGAGGGGGACACCTGTCTTGCCACTCGCCTGCTCTTCCTGCCATGGCAGGCTCTCCTGCTTCACGACCGGTTCCCGACAACAAGGCAAAGGGCCCCTTCTCTTCACTTGGGCAGTGTGCTGTGCCTTCCTCAGACATGCTCCTGGGGAGCGCAGTGACAGACGTGTCCCTTTCCTTAAGGCTATTTCCAGAGGCACCACCAAGCTTCTCTCTTAGGCAGTGGGGATGTCAGGGCAAAGAGGATTTCGCCCCATGCGGGTTCATTACACCGTGCTGTGGAGACCTGCTCAGGCAAGCAGCAGCATCATCCCACAGACCGGATTCTGATTTCACAAAGAATGCTGTGCTTTCCAGAGGGGATGCCCGGGCAAAGAGGCTTTTGCTCTATGCGGGTTTCTCCCACCGTGCTGCCTATACTAGGCTAAGGCAAGAAGAAACATCAGCCCACTGAACCGACTCTGACTTCCCAGCGACTGCTATGCTTTCCCGGAGCTTTTCAGCTGGGCGCGATCTGCACTTCACTGTTCCTCAGCAAGGTTTTGGGCATTCGCTCTGTCGCGTCAGGGAAGAAGAGCTGCTAGAGAGCTGATGCCTCTTGGGCCATGCTTTCCCGGGCTCCATTGGTCGCGCCCTGGGTTCACACTGCCCGGCCAAACTGAGCAGACACAGCCACAACCCTGCAGCAACGTGTGTGGCCTAGGATGGCACTCTATGCCCACTACATTCCCCTGGCGTAAGCAAGGCTTTGCCTTTGGATCTGGCTTTCAGGTGGACCCGGGGACGAGACCAGTGCCTTCCCCACAGGAGAGGAGAGGCGACAGGATCTGTGCACTCTGCCCGTGTCCTGGGATTGGGAGCTGTGGGGGACTGTCCCCACTCCTTCCCCGACACACCCCCTGCCACCGCCAACGCTGCCGCATCTTGGAGGAAGACGGCATCTGACTGCCCGTTTCTCCAGGGAGCTGTTTCTGGGAGTTCCGTGTACGACGCCTGGTGGCAAGCCCAAGTCTGTCCTAGGGACAGGTGGCCAAGGAGATGCTGTCCCCTTGGCACCAGAGGCCCAGGACATGCCTGCCTTCTGCCCAGACTCCTTCCTCAGAGTGGAGGACGCGCGCCTGCCTAGCCGTCCCCTCGTGTCTTCTTGGCAGCCAGGCTTCCGTCTGTCTGCACAGGGAGCGGGTGACGCTTGTCTTGCCACCATCCCGCTGTTCCTCACAGGACAGGCTCTCCTGCTTCGCGACTGTTTCCCCACAACAAAGCCAAAGGCTCCTTCTCTTCTTCCGGGGCGGCGTGCTGTGGCTTCCCTAGATTGTTCCTGAGGAGCACGGTGACAGCCGTGTCCCTTTCCTTAAGGCCCTTTGCAGATGTGCAACCACGCTGCTCTCTGAGGCAGAGAGGATGCTAGGGCAAAGAGATTTCGCTCCATGCGGGTTTCTTCCAGCGGGCTGCGGAGACTAGCTCAGGCCAGCAGCAGCAGCATCCCACCATCCCACTCTGATTTCCCAACGAATGCTGTGCCGTCCCGGAGGAGTTGCCTGGGCAAAGAGGCTTTCGCTCTATGCGGGTTTCTCACACCGTGAGACTTGGGCTCAGGCCAGCAGCAGCAGCATCCCGCAGAACCTTCCCTCATTTCTCAGGAAATGGAGAGGGTGACACCTGTCCTGCCACCCGCTTCTGTTCCTGCCATGGCAGGTGCTCCTGCTTCACGACCGTTTTCCAACAAGGCCAAGGGCCCCTTCTCTTCACCTGGGCAGTGTGCTGTCCTTCCTGAGACATGCTCCTGGGGAGCGCAGGGACAGACGTGTCCCTTTCCTTAAGGCCCTTTCCAGATGTGCAACCTCGCTTCTCTCTCAGGCAGAGAGGATGCTAGGGCAAAGAGAATTTCGCTCCATGCGGGTTTCTTCCACCGTGCTGCGGAGACTAGCTCAGGCCATCAGCAGCAGCATCCCACAATCCCGACTCTCATTTCCCAACGAATGCTGTGCTGTCTGGAGGAGTTGCCTGTGCAAAGAGGCTTTGGCTGTATGCGGGTTTCTCCCACCATGAGACTTGGGCTCAGGCCAGCAGCAGCAGCATCCCGCAGAACCTTCCCTCATTTCTCACAAATAGAGAGGGGGACACCTGTCTTGCCACTCGCCTGCTCTTCCTGCCATGGCAGGCTCTCCTGCTTCACGACCGGTTCCCGACAACAAGGCAAAGGGCCCCTTCTCTTCACTTGGGCAGTGTGCTGTGCCTTCCTCAGACATGCTCCTGGGGAGCGCAGTGACAGACGTGTCCCTTTCCTTAAGGCTATTTCCAGAGGCACCACCAAGCTTCTCTCTTAGGCAGTGGGGATGTCAGGGCAAAGAGGATTTCGCCCCATGCGGGTTCATTACACCGTGCTGTGGAGACCTGCTCAGGCAAGCAGCAGCATCATCCCACAGACCGGATTCTGATTTCACAAAGAATGCTGTGCTTTCCAGAGGGGATGCCCGGGCAAAGAGGCTTTTGCTCTATGCGGGTTTCTCCCACCGTGCTGCCTATACTAGGCTAAGGCAAGAAGCAACATCAGCCCACTGAACCGACTCTGACTTCCCAGCGACTGCTATGCTTTCCCGGAGGTTTTCAGCTGGGCGCGATCTGCACTTCACTGTTGCTTCCTCAGCAAGGTTTTGGGCATTCGCTCTGTCGCGTCAGGGAAGAAGAGCTGCGAGAGAGCTGATGCCTCTTGGGCCATGCTTTCCCGGGCTCCATTGGTCGCGCCCTGGGTTCACACTGCCCGGCCAAACTGAGCAGACACAGCCACAACCCTGCAGCAACGTGTGTGGCCTAGGATGGCACTCTATGCCCACTACATTCCCCTGGCGTAAGCAAGGCTTTGCCTTTGGCTCTGGCGTTCAGGTGGACCCGGGGACGAGACCAGTGCCTTCCCCACAGGAGAGGAGAGGCGACAGGATCTGTGCACTCTGCCCGTGTCCTGGGATTGGGAGCTGTGGGGGACTGTCCCCACTCCTTCCCCGACACACCCCCTGCCACCGCCAACGCTGCCGCATCTTGGAGGAAGACGGCATCTGACTGCCCGTTTCTCCAGGGAGCTGTTTCTGGGAGTTCCGTGTACGACGCCTGGTGGCAAGCCCAAGTCTGTCCTAGGGACAGGTGGCCAAGGAGATGCTGTCCCCTTGGCACCAGAGGCCCAGGACATGCCTTCCTTCTGCCCAGACTCCTTCCTCAGAGTGGAGGACGCGCGCCTGCCTAGCCGTCCCCTCGTGTCTTCTTGGCACCAGGCTTCCGTCTGTCTGCACAGGGAGCGGGTGACGCTTGTCTTGCCACCATCCCGCTGTTCCTCACAGGACAGGCTCTCCTGCTTCGCGACTGTTTCCCCACAACAAAGCCAAAGGCTCCTTCTCTTCTTCCGGGGCGGCGTGCTGTGGCTTCCCCAGATTGTTCCTGGGGAGCACGGTGACAGCCGTGTCCCTTTCCTTAAGGCCCTTTGCTGATGTGCAACCACGCTGCTCTCTCAGGCAGAGAGGATGCTAGGGCAAAGAGATTTCGCTCCATGCGGGTTTCTTCCAGCGGGCTGCGGAGACTAGCTCAGGCCAGCAGCAGCAGCATCCCACCATCCCACTCTGATTTCCCAACGAATGCTGTGCTGTCCCGGAGGAGTTGCCTGGGCAAAGAGGCTTTCGCTCTATGCGGGTTTCTCACACCGTGAGACTTGGGCTCAGGCCAGCAGCAGCAGCATCCCGCAGAACCTTCCCTCATTTCTCAGGAAATGGAGAGGGTGACACCTGTCCTGCCACCCGCTTCTGTTCCTGCCATGGCAGGTGCTCCTGCTTCACGACCGTTTTCCGACAAGGCCAAGGGCCCCTTCTCTTCACCTGGGCAGTGTGCTGTCCTTCCTGAGACATGCTCCTGGGGAGCGCAGGGACAGACGTGTCCCTTTCCTTAAGGCCCTTTCCAGATGTGCAACCACGCTTCTCTCTCAGGCAGAGAGGATGCTAGGGCAAAGAGAATTTCGCTCTATGCGGGTTTCTTCCACCGTGCTGCGGAGACTAGCTCAGGCCATCAGCAGCAGCATCCCACAATCCCGACTCTCATTTCCCAACGAATGCTGTGCTGTCTGGAGGAGTTGCCTGTGCAAAGAGTCTTGGGCTGTATGCGGGTTTCTCCCACCATGAGACTTGGGCTCAGGCCAGCAGCAGCAGCATCCCGCAGAACCTTCCCTCATTTCTCAGCAAATAGAGAGGGGGACACCTGTCTTGCCACTCGCCTGCTCTTCCTGCCATGGCCGGCTCTCCTGCTTCACGACCGGTTCCCGACAACAAGGCAAAGGGCCCCTTCTCTTCACTTGGGCAGTGTGCTGTGCCTTCCTCAGACATGCTCCTGGGGAGCGCAGTGACAGACGTGTCCCTTTCCTTAAGGCTATTTCCAGAGGCGCCACCAAGCTTCTCTCTTAGGCAGTGGGGATGTCAGGGCAAAGAGGATTTCGCCCCATGCGGGTTCATTACACCGTGCTGTGGAGACCTGCTCAGGCAAGCAGCAGCATCATCCCACAGACCGGATTCTGATTTCACAAAGAATGCTGTGCTTTCCAGAGGGGATGCCCGGGCAAAGAGGCTTTTGCTCTATGCGGGTTTCTCCCACCGTGCTGCCTATACTAGGCTAAGGCAAGAAGCAACATCAGCCCACTGAACCGACTCTGACTTCCCAGCGACTGCTATGCTTTCCCGTAGGTTTTCAGCTGGGCGCGATCTGCACTTCACTGTTGCTTCCTCAGCAAGGTTTTGGGCATTCGCTCTGTCGCGTCAGGGAAGAAGAGCTGCGAGAGAGCTGATGCCTCTTGGGCCATGCTTTCCCGGGCTCCATTGGTCGCGCCCTGGGTTCACACTGCCCGGCCAAACTGAGCAGACACAGCCACAACCCTGCAGCAACGTGTGTGGCCTAGGATGGCACTCTATGCCCACTACATTCCCCTGGCGTAAGCAAGGCTTTGCCTTTGGCTCTGGCGTTCAGGTGGACCCGGGGACGAGACCAGTGCCTTCCCCACAGGAGAGGAGAGGCGACAGGATCTGTGCACTCTGCCCGTGTCCTGGGATTGGGAGCTGTGGGGGACTGTCCCCACTCCTTCCCCGACACACCCCCTGCCACCGCCAACGCTGCCGCATCTTGGAGGAAGACGGCATCTGACTGCCCGTTTCTCCAGGGAGCTGTTTCTGGGAGTTCCGTGTACGACGCCTGGTGGCAAGCCCAAGTCTGTCCTAGGGACAGGTGGCCAAGGAGATGCTGTCCCCTTGGCACCAGAGGCCCAGGACATGCCTGCCTTCTGCCCAGACTCCTTCCTCAGAGTGGAGGACGCGCCCTGCCTAGCCGTCCCCTCGTGTCTTCTTGGCAGCCAGGCTTCCGTCTGTCTGCACAGGGAGCGGGTGACGCTTGTCTTGCCACCATCCCGCTGTTCCTCACAGGACAGGCTCTCCTGCTTCGCGACTGTTTCCCCACAACAAAGCCAAAGGCTCCTTCTCTTCTTCCGGGGCGGCGTGCTGTGGCTTCCCTAGATTGTTCCTGAGGAGCACGGTGACAGCCGTGTCCCTTTCCTTAAGGCCCTTTGCAGATGTGCAACCACGCTGCTCTCTCAGGCAGAGAGGATGCTAGGGCAAAGAGATTTCGCTCCATGCGGGTTTCTTCCAGCGGGCTGCGGAGACTAGCTCAGGCCAGCAGCAGCAGCATCCCACCATTCCACTCTGATTTCCCAACGAATGCTGTGCTGTCCCGGAGGAGTTGCCTGGGCAAAGAGGCTTTTGCTCTATGCGGGTTTCTCACACCGTGAGACTTGGGCTCAGGCCAGCAGCAGCAGCATCCCGCAGAACCTTCCCTCATTTCTCAGGAAATGGAGAGGGTGACACCTGTCCTGCCACCCGCTTCTGTTCCTGCCATGGCAGGTGCTCCTGCTTCACGACCGTTTTCCAACAAGGCCAAGGGCCCCTTCTCTTCACCTGGGCAGTGTGCTGTGCCTTCCTGAGACATGCTCCTGGGGAGCGCAGGGACAGACGTGTCCCTTTCCTTAAGGCCCTTTCCAGATGTGCAACCGCGCTTCTCTCTCAGGCAGAGAGGATGCTAGGGCAAAGAGAATTTCGCTCCATGCGGGTTTCTTCCACCGTGCTGCGGAGACTAGCTCAGGCCATCAGCAGCAGCATCCCACAATCCCGACTCTCATTTCCCAACGAATGCTGTGCTGTCTGGAGGAGTTGCCTGTGCAAAGAGGCTTTGGCTGTATGCGGGTTTCTCCCACCATGAGACTTGGGCTCAGGCCAGCAGCAGCAGCATCCCGCAGAACCTTCCCTCATTTCTCAGCAAATAGAGAGGGGGACACCTGTCTTGCCACTCGCCTGCTCTTCCTGCCATGGCAGGCTCTCCTGCTTCACGACCGGTTCCCGACAACAAGGCAAAGGGCCCCTTCTCTTCACTTGGGCAGTGTGCTGTGCCTTCCTCAGACATGCTCCTGGGGAGCGCAGTGACAGACGTGTCCCTTTCCTTAAGGCTATTTCCAGAGGCACCACCAAGCTTCTCTCTTAGGCAGTGGGGATGTCAGGGCAAAGAGGATTTCGCCCCATGCGGGTTCATTACACCGTGCTGTGGAGACCTGCTCAGGCAAGCAGCAGCATCATCCCACAGACCGGATTCTGATTTCACAAAGAATGCTGTGCTTTCCAGAGGGGATGCCCGGGCAAAGAGGCTTTTGCTCTATGCGGGTTTCTCCCACCGTGCTGCCTATACTAGGCTAAGGCAAGAAGCAACATCAGCCCACTGAACCGACTCTGACTTCCCAGCGACTGCTATGCTTTCCCGGAGGTTTTCAGCTGGGCGCGATCTGCACTTCACTGTTGCTTCCTCAGCAAGGTTTTGGGCATTCGCTCTGTCGCGTCAGGGAAGAAGAGCTGCGAGAGAGCTGATGCCTCTTGGGCCATGCTTTCCCGGGCTCCATTGGTCGCGCCCTGGGTTCACACTGCCCGGCCAAACTGAGCAGACACAGCCACAACCCTGCAGCAACGTGTGTGGCCTAGGATGGCACTCTATGCCCACTACATTCCCCTGGCGTAAGCAAGGCTTTGCCTTTGGCTCTGGCGTTCAGGTGGACCCGGGGACGAGACCAGTGCCTTCCCCACAGGAGAGGAGAGGCGACAGGATCTGTGCACTCTGCCCGTGTCCTGGGATTGGGAGCTGTGGGGGACTGTCCCCACTCCTTCCCCGACACACCCCCTGCCACCGCCAACGCTGCCGCATCTTGGAGGAAGACGGCATCTGACTGCCCGTTTCTCCAGGGAGCTGTTTCTGGGAGTTCCGTGTACGACGCCTGGTGGCAAGCCCAAGTCTGTCCTAGGGACAGGTGGCCAAGGAGATGCTGTCCCCTTGGCACCAGAGGCCCAGGACATGCCTGACTTCTGCCCAGACTCCTTCCTCAGAGTGGAGGACGCGCGCCTGCCTAGCCGTCCCCTCGTGTCTTCTTGGCAGCCAGGCTTCCGTCTGTCTGCACAGGGAGCGGGTGACGCTTGTCTTGCCACCATCCCGCTGTTCCTCACAGGACAGGCTCTCCTGCTTCGCGACTGTTTCCCCACAACAAAGCCAAAGGCTCCTTCTCTTCTTCCGGGGCGGCGTGCTGTGGCTTCCCTAGATTGTTCCTGAGGAGCACGGTGACAGCCGTGTCCCTTTCCTTAAGGCCCTTTGCAGATGTGCAACCACGCTGCTCTCTCAGGCAGAGAGGATGCTAGGGCAAAGAGATTTCGCTCCATGCGGGTTTCTTCCAGCGGGCTGCGGAGACTAGCTCAGGCCAGCAGCAGCAGCATCCCACCATCCCACTCTGATTTCCCAACGAATGCTGTGCTGTCCCGGAGGAGTTGCCTGGGCAAAGAGGCTTTCGCTCTATGCGGGTTTCTCACACCGTGAGACTTGGGCTCAGGCCAGCAGCAGCAGCATCCCGCAGAACCTTCCCTCATTTCTCAGGAAATGGAGAGGGTGACACCTGTCCTGCCACCCGCTTCTGTTCCTGCCATGGCAGGTGCTCCTGCTTCACGACCGTTTCCCGACAAGGCCAAGGGCCCCTTCTCTTCACCTGGGCAGTGTGCTGTCCTTCCTGAGACATGCTCCTGGGGAGCGCAGGGACAGCCGTGTCCCTTTCCTTAAGGCCCTTTCCAGATGTGCAACCACGCTTCTCTCTCAGGCAGAGAGGATGCTAGGGCAAAGAGAATTTCGCTCCATGCGGGTTTCTTCCACCGTGCTGCGGAGACTAGCTCAGGCCATCAGCAGCAGCATCCCACAATCCCGACTCTCATTTCCCAACGAATGCTGTGCTGTCTGGAGGAGTTGCCTGTGCAAAGAGGCTTTGGCTGTATGCGGGTTTCTCCCACCATGAGACTTGGGCTCAGGCCAGCAGCAGCAGCATCCCGCAGAACCTTCCCTCATTTCTCAGCAAATAGAGAGGGGGACACCTGTCTTGCCACTCGCCTGCTCTTCCTGCCATGGCAGGCTCTCCTGCTTCACGACCGGTTCCCGACAACAAGGCAAAGGGCCCCTTCTCTTCACTTGGGCAGTGTGCTGTGCCTTCCTCAGACATGCTCCTGGGGAGCGCAGTGACAGACGTGTCCCTTTCCTTAAGGCTATTTCCAGAGGCGCCACCAAGCTTCTCTCTTAGGCAGTGGGGATGTCAGGGCAAAGAGGATTTCGCCCCATGCGGGTTCATTACACCGTGCTGTGGAGACCTGCTCAGGCAAGCAGCAGCATCATCCCACAGACCGGATTCTGATTTCACAAAGAATGCTGTGCTTTCCAGAGGGGATGCCCGGGCAAAGAGGCTTTTGCTCTATGCGGGTTTCTCCCACCGTGCTGCCTATACTAGGCTAAGGCAAGAAGCAACATCAGCCCACTGAACCGACTCTGACTTCCCAGCGACTGCTATGCTTTCCCGGAGGTTTTCAGCTGGGCGCGATCTGCACTTCACTGTTGCTTCCTCAGCAAGGTTTTGGGCATTCGCTCTGTCGCGTCAGGGAAGAAGAGCTGCGAGAGAGCTGATGCCTCTTGGGCCATGCTTTCCCGGGCTCCATTGGTCGCGCCCTGGGTTCACACTGCCCGGCCAAACTGAGCAGACACAGCCACAACCCTGCAGCAACGTGTGTGGCCTAGGATGGCACTCTATGCCCACTACATTCCCCTGGCGTAAGCAAGGCTTTGCCTTTGGCTCTGGCGTTCAGGTGGACCCGGGGACGAGACCAGTGCCTTCCCCACAGGAGAGGAGAGGCGACAGGATCTGTGCACTCTGCCCGTGTCCTGGGATTGGGAGTTGTGGGGGACTGTCCCCACTCCTTCCCCGACACACCCCCTGCCACCGCCAACGCTGCCGCATCTTGGAGGAAGATGGCATCTGACTGCCCGTTTCTCCAGGGAGCTGTTTCTGGGAGTTCCGTGTACGACGCCTGGTGGCAAGCCCAAGTCTGTCCTAGGGACAGGTGGCCAAGGAGATGCTGTCCCCTTGGCACCAGAGGCCCAGGACATGCCTGACTTCTGCCCAGACTCCTTCCTCAGAGTGGAGGACGCGCGCCTGCCTAGCCGTCCCCTCGTGTCTTCTTGGCAGCCAGGCTTCCGTCTGTCTGCACAGGGAGCGGGTGACGCTTGTCTTGCCACCATCCCGCTGTTCCTCACAGGACAGGCTCTCCTGCTTCGCGACTGTTTCCCCACAACAAAGCCAAAGGCTCCTTCTCTTCTTCCGGGGCGGCGTGCTGTGGCTTCCCTAGATTGTTCCTGAGGAGCACGGTGACAGCCGTGTCCCTTTCCTTAAGGCCCTTTGCAGATGTGCAACCACGCTGCTCTCTCAGGCAGAGAGGATGCTAGGGCAAAGAGATTTCGCTCCATGCGGGTTTCTTCCAGCGGGCTGCGGAGACTAGCTCAGGCCAGCAGCAGCAGCATCCCACCATTCCACTCTGATTTCCCAACGAATGCTGTGCTGTCCCGGAGGAGTTGCCTGGGCAAAGAGGCTTTTGCTCTATGCGGGTTTCTCACACCGTGAGACTTGGGCTCAGGCCAGCAGCAGCAGCATCCCGCAGAACCTTCCCTCATTTCTCAGGAAATGGAGAGGGTGACACCTGTCCTGCCACCCGCTTCTGTTCCTGCCATGGCAGGTGCTCCTGCTTCACGACCGTTTTCCAACAAGGCCAAGGGCCCCTTCTCTTCACCTGGGCAGTGTGCTGTGCCTTCCTGAGACATGCTCCTGGGGAGCGCAGGGACAGACGTGTCCCTTTCCTTAAGGCCCTTTCCAGATGTGCAACCGCGCTTCTCTCTCAGGCAGAGAGGATGCTAGGGCAAAGAGAATTTCGCTCCATGCGGGTTTCTTCCACCGTGCTGCGGAGACTAGCTCAGGCCATCAGCAGCAGCATCCCACAATCCCGACTCTCATTTCCCAACGAATGCTGTGCTGTCTGGAGGAGTTGCCTGTGCAAAGAGGCTTTGGCTGTATGCGGGTTTCTCCCACCATGAGACTTGGGCTCAGGCCAGCAGCAGCAGCATCCCGCAGAACCTTCCCTCATTTCTCAGCAAATAGAGAGGGGGACACCTGTCTTGCCACTCGCCTGCTCTTCCTGCCATGGCAGGCTCTCCTGCTTCACGACCGGTTCCCGACAACAAGGCAAAGGGCCCCTTCTCTTCACTTGGGCAGTGTGCTGTGCCTTCCTCAGACATGCTCCTGGGGAGCGCAGTGACAGACGTGTCCCTTTCCTTAAGGCTATTTCCAGAGGCACCACCAAGCTTCTCTCTTAGGCAGTGGGGATGTCAGGGCAAAGAGGATTTCGCCCCATGCGGGTTCATTACACCGTGCTGTGGAGACCTGCTCAGGCAAGCAGCAGCATCATCCCACAGACCGGATTCTGATTTCACAAAGAATGCTGTGCTTTCCAGAGGGGATGCCCGGGCAAAGAGGCTTTTGCTCTATGCGGGTTTCTCCCACCGTGCTGCCTATACTAGGCTAAGGCAAGAAGCAACATCAGCCCACTGAACCGACTCTGACTTCCCAGCGACTGCTATGCTTTCCCGGAGGTTTTCAGCTGGGCGCGATCTGCACTTCACTGTTGCTTCCTCAGCAAGGTTTTGGGCATTCGCTCTGTCGCGTCAGGGAAGAAGAGCTGCGAGAGAGCTGATGCCTCTTGGGCCATGCTTTCCCGGGCTCCATTGGTCGCGCCCTGGGTTCACACTGCCCGGCCAAACTGAGCAGACACAGCCACAACCCTGCAGCAACGTGTGTGGCCTAGGATGGCACTCTATGCCCACTACATTCCCCTGGCATAAGCAAGGCTTTGCCTTTGGCTCTGGCGTTCAGGTGGACCCGGGGACGAGACCAGTGCCTTCCCCACAGGAGAGGAGAGGCGACAGGATCTGTGCACTCTGCCCGTGTCCTGGGATTGGGAGCTGTGGGGGACTGTCCCCACTCCTTCCCCGACACACCCCCTGCCACCGCCAACGCTGCCGCATCTTGGAGGAAGACGGCATCTGACTGCCCGTTTCTCCAGGGAGCTGTTTCTGGGAGTTCCGTGTACGACGCCTGGTGGCAAGCCCAAGTCTGTCCTAGGGACAGGTGGCCAAGGAGATGCTGTCCCCTTGGCACCAGAGGCCCAGGACATGCCTGCCTTCTGCCCAGACTCCTTCCTCAGAGTGGAGGACGCGCGCCTGCCTAGCCGTCCCCTCGTGTCTTCTTGGCAGCCAGGCTTCCGTCTGTCTGCACAGGGAGCGGGTGACGCTTGTCTTGCCACCATCCCGCTGTTCCTCACAGGACAGGCTCTCCTGCTTCGCGACTGTTTCCCCACAACAAAGCCAAAGGCTCCTTCTCTTCTTCCGGGGCGGCGTGCTGTGGCTTCCCTAGATTGTTCCTGAGGAGCACGGTGACAGCCGTGTCCCTTTCCTTAAGGCCCTTTGCAGATGTGCAACCACGCTGCTCTCTGATGCAGAGAGGATGCTAGGGCAAAGAGATTTCGCTCCATGCGGGTTTCTTCCAGCGGGCTGCGGAGACTAGCTCAGGCCAGCAGCAGCAGCATCCCACCATCCCACTCTGATTTCCCAACGAATGCTGTGCTGTCCCGGAGGAGTTGCCTGGGCAAAGAGGCTTTCGCTCTATGCGGGTTTCTCACACCGTGAGACTTGGGCTCAGGCCAGCAGCAGCAGCATCCCGCAGAACCTTCCCTCATTTCTCAGGAAATGGAGAGGGTGACACCTGTCCTGCCACCCGCTTCTGTTCCTGCCATGGCAGGTGCTCCTGCTTCACGACCGTTTCCCGACAAGGCCAAGGGCCCCTTCTCTTCACCTGGGCAGTGTGCTGTCCTTCCTGAGACATGCTCCTGGGGAGCGCAGGGACAGCCGTGTCCCTTTCCTTAAGGCCCTTTCCAGATGTGCAACCACGCTTCTCTCTCAGGCAGAGAGGATGCTAGGGCAAAGAGAATTTCGCTCCATGCGGGTTTCTTCCACCGTGCTGCGGAGACTAGCTCAGGCCATCAGCAGCAGCATCCCACAATCCCGACTCTCATTTCCCAACGAATGCTGTGCTGTCTGGAGGAGTTGCCTGTGCAAAGAGGCTTTGGCTGTATGCGGGTTTCTCCCACCATGAGACTTGGGCTCAGGCCAGCAGCAGCAGCATCCCGCAGAACCTTCCCTCATTTCTCAGCAAATAGAGAGGGGGACACCTGTCTTGCCACTCGCCTGCTCTTCCTGCCATGGCAGGCTCTCCTGCTTCACGATCGGTTCCCGACAACAAGGCAAAGGGCCCCTTCTCTTCACTTGGGCAGTGTGCTGTGCCTTCCTCAGACATGCTCCTGGGGAGCGCAGTGACAGACGTGTCCCTTTCCTTAAGGCTATTTCCAGAGGCGCCACCAAGCTTCTCTCTTAGGCAGTGGGGATGTCAGGGCAAAGAGGATTTCGCCCCATGCGGGTTCATTACACCGTGCTGTGGAGACCTGCTCAGGCAAGCAGCAGCATCATCCCACAGACCGGATTCTGATTTCACAAAGAATGCTGTGCTTTCCAGAGGGGATGCCCGGGCAAAGAGGCTTTTGCTCTATGCGGGTTTCTCCCACCGTGCTGCCTATACTAGGCTAAGGCAAGAAGCAACATCAGCCCACTGAACCGACTCTGACTTCCCAGCGACTGCTATGCTTTCCCGGAGGTTTTCAGCTGGGCGCGATCTGCACTTCACTGTTGCTTCCTCAGCAAGGTTTTGGGCATTCGCTCTGTCGCGTCAGGGAAGAAGAGCTGCGAGAGAGCTGATGCCTCTTGGGCCATGCTTTCCCGGGCTCCATTGGTCGCGCCCTGGGTTCACACTGCCCGGCCAAACTGAGCAGACACAGCCACAACCCTGCAGCAACGTGTGTGGCCTAGGATGGCACTCTATGCCCACTACATTCCCCTGGCGTAAGCAAGGCTTTGCCTTTGGCTCTGGCGTTCAGGTGGACCCGGGGACGAGACCAGTGCCTTCCCCACAGGAGAGGAGAGGCGACAGGATCTGTGCACTCTGCCCGTGTCCTGGGATTGGGAGTTGTGGGGGACTGTCCCCACTCCTTCCCCGACACACCCCCTGCCACCGCCAACGCTGCCGCATCTTGGAGGAAGATGGCATCTGACTGCCCGTTTCTCCAGGGAGCTGTTTCTGGGAGTTCCGTGTACGACGCCTGGTGGCAAGCCCAAGTCTGTCCTAGGGACAGGTGGCCAAGGAGATGCTGTCCCCTTGGCACCAGAGGCCCAGGACATGCCTGACTTCTGCCCAGACTCCTTCCTCAGAGTGGAGGACGCGCGCCTGCCTAGCCGTCCCCTCGTGTCTTCTTGGCAGCCAGGCTTCCGTCTGTCTGCACAGGGAGCGGGTGACGCTTGTCTTGCCACCATCCCGCTGTTCCTCACAGGACAGGCTCTCCTGCTTCGCGACTGTTTCCCCACAACAAAGCCAAAGGCTCCTTCTCTTCTTCCGGGGCGCCGTGCTGTGGCTTCCCCAGATTGTTCCTGGGGAGCACGGTGACAGCCGTGTCCCTTTCCTTAAGGCCCTTTGCAGATGTGCAACCACGCTGCTCTCTGAGGCAGAGAGGATGCTAGGGCAAAGAGATTTCGCTCCATGCGGGTTTCTTCCAGCGGGCTGCGGAGACTAGCTCAGGCCAGCAGCAGCAGCATCCCACCATCCCACTCTGATTTCCCAACGAATGCTGTGCTGTCCCGGAGGAGTTGCCTGGGCAAAGAGGCTTTCGCTCTATGCGGGTTTCTCACACCGTGAGACTTGGGCTCAGGCCAGCAGCAGCAGCATCCCGCAGAACCTTCCCTCATTTCTCAGGAAATGGAGAGGGTGACACCTGTCTTGCCACCCGCTTCTGTTCCTGCCATGGCAGGTGCTCCTGCTTCACGACCGTTTCCCGACAAGGCCAAGGGCCCCTTCTCTTCACCTGGGCAGTGTGCTGTGCCTTCCTGAGACATGCTCCTGGGGAGCGCAGGGACAGACGTGTCCCTTTCCTTAAGGCCCTTTCCAGATGTGCAACCACGCTTCTCTCTCAGGCAGAGAGGATGCTAGGGCAAAGAGAATTTCGCTCCATGCGGGTTTCTTCCACCGTGCTGCGGAGACTAGCTCAGGCCATCAGCAGCAGCATCCCACAATCCCGACTCTCATTTCCCAACGAATGCTGTGCTGTCTGGAGGAGTTGCCTGTGCAAAGAGGCTTTGGCTGTATGCGGGTTTCTCCCACCATGAGACTTGGGCTCAGGCCAGCAGCAGCAGCATCCCGCAGAACCTTCCCTCATTTCTCAGCAAATAGAGAGGGGGACACCTGTCTTGCCACTCGCCTGCTCTTCCTGCCATGGCAGGCTCTCCTGCTTCACGACCGGTTCCCGACAACAAGGCAAAGGGCCCCTTCTCTTCACTTGGGCAGTGTGCTGTGCCTTCCTCAGACATGCTCCTGGGGAGCGCAGTAACAGACGTGTCCCTTTCCTTAAGGCTATTTCCAGAGGCACCACCAAGCTTCTCTCTTAGGCAGTGGGGATGTCAGGGCAAAGAGGATTTCGCCCCATGCGGGTTCATTACACCGTGCTGTGGAGACCTGCTCAGGCAAGCAGCAGCATCATCCCACAGACCGGATTCTGATTTCACAAAGAATGCTGTGCTTTCCAGAGGGGATGCCCGGGCAAAGAGGCTTTTGCTCTATGCGGGTTTCTCCCACCGTGCTGCCTATACTAGGCTAAGGCAAGAAGCAACATCAGCCCACTGAACCGACTCTGACTTCCCAGCGACTGCTATGCTTTCCCGGAGGTTTTCAGCTGGGCGCGATCTGCACTTCACTGTTGCTTCCTCAGCAAGGTTTTGGGCATTCGCTCTGTCGCGTCAGGGAAGAAGAGCTGCGAGAGAGCTGATGCCTCTTGGGCCATGCTTTCCCGGGCTCCATTGGTCGCGCCCTGGGTTCACACTGCCCGGCCAAACTGAGCAGACACAGCCACAACCCTGCAGCAACGTGTGTGGCCTAGGATGGCACTCTATGCCCACTACATTCCCCTGGCGTAAGCAAGGCTTTGCCTTTGGCTCTGGCGTTCAGGTGGACCCGGGGACGAGACCAGTGCCTTCCCCACAGGAGAGGAGAGGCGACAGGATCTGTGCACTCTGCCCGTGTCCTGGGATTGGGAGCTGTGGGGGACTGTCCCCACTCCTTCCCCGACACACCCACTGCCACCGCCAACGCTGCCGCATCTTGGAGGAAGACGGCATCTGACTGCCCGTTTCTCCAGGGAGCTGTTTCTGGGAGTTCCGTGTACGACGCCTGGTGGCAAGCCCAAGTCTGTCCTAGGGACAGGTGGCCAAGGAGATGCTGTCCCCTTGGCACCAGAGGCCCAGGACATGCCTGCCTTCTGCCCAGACTCCTTCCTCAGAGTGGAGGACGCGCGCCTGCCTAGCCGTCCCCTCGTGTCTTCTTGGCAGCCAGGCTTCCGTCTGTCTGCACAGGGAGCGGGTGACGCTTGTCTTGCCACCATCCCGCTGTTCCTCACAGGACAGGCTCTCCTGCTTCGCGACTGTTTCCCCACAACAAAGCCAAAGGCTCCTTCTCTTCTTCCGGGGCGCCGTGCTGTGGCTTCCCCAGATTGTTCCTGGGGAGCACGGTGACAGCCGTGTCCCTTTCCTTAAGGCCCTTTGCAGATGTGCAACCACGCTGCTCTCTGAGGCAGAGAGGATGCTAGGGCAAAGAGATTTCGCTCCATGCGGGTTTCTTCCAGCGGGCTGCGGAGACTAGCTCAGGCCAGCAGCAGCAGCATCCCACCATTCCACTCTGATTTCCCAACGAATGCTGTGCTGTCCCGGAGGAGTTGCCTGGGCAAAGAGGCTTTCGCTCTATGCGGGTTTCTCACACCGTGAGACTTGGGCTCAGGCCAGCAGCAGCAGCATCCCGCAGAACCTTCCCTCATTTCTCAGGAAATGGAGAGGGTGACACCTGTCTTGCCACCCGCTTCTGTTCCTGCCATGGCAGGTGCTCCTGCTTCACGACCGTTTCCCGACAAGGCCAAGGGCCCCTTCTCTTCACCTGGGCAGTGTGCTGTGCCTTCCTGAGACATGCTCCTGGGGAGCGCAGGGACAGACGTGTCCCTTTCCTTAAGGCCCTTTCCAGATGTGCAACCACGCTTCTCTCTCAGGCAGAGAGGATGCTAGGGCAAAGAGAATTTCGCTCCATGCGGGTTTCTTCCACCGTGCTGCGGAGACTAGCTCAGGCCATCAGCAGCAGCATCCCACAATCCCGACTCTCATTTCCCAACGAATGCTGTGCTGTCTGGAGGAGTTGCCTGTGCAAAGAGGCTTTGGCTGTATGCGGGTTTCTCCCACCATGAGACTTGGGCTCAGGCCAGCAGCAGCAGCATCCCGCAGAACCTTCCCTCATTTCTCAGCAAATAGAGAGGGGGACACCTGTCTTGCCACTCGCCTGCTCTTCCTGCCATGGCAGGCTCTCCTGCTTCACGACCGGTTCCCGACAACAAGGCAAAGGGCCCCTTCTCTTCACTTGGGCAGTGTGCTGTGCCTTCCTCAGACATGCTCCTGGGGAGCGCAGTGACAGACGTGTCCCTTTCCTTAAGGCTATTTCCAGAGGCACCACCAAGCTTCTCTCTTAGGCAGTGGGGATGTCAGGGCAAAGAGGATTTCGCCCCATGCGGGTTCATTACACCGTGCTGTGGAGACCTGCTCAGGCAAGCAGCAGCATCATCCCACAGACCGGATTCTGATTTCACAAAGAATGCTGTGCTTTCCAGAGGGGATGCCCGGGCAAAGAGGCTTTTGCTCTATGCGGGTTTCTCCCACCGTGCTGCCTATACTAGGCTAAGGCAAGAAGCAACATCAGCCCACTGAACCGACTCTGACTTCCCAGCGACTGCTATGCTTTCCCGGAGGTTTTCAGCTGGGCGCGATCTGCACTTCACTGTTGCTTCCTCAGCAAGGTTTTGGGCATTCGCTCTGTCGCGTCAGGGAAGAAGAGCTGCGAGAGAGCTGATGCCTCTTGGGCCATGCTTTCCCGGGCTCCATTGGTCGCGCCCTGGGTTCACACTGCCCGGCCAAACTGAGCAGACACAGCCACAACCCTGCAGCAACGTGTGTGGCCTAGGATGGCACTCTATGCCCACTACATTCCCCTGGCGTAAGCAAGGCTTTGCCTTTGGCTCTGGCGTTCAGGTGGACCCGGGGACGAGACCAGTGCCTTCCCCACAGGAGAGGAGAGGCGACAGGATCTGTGCACTCTGCCCGTGTCCTGGGATTGGGAGCTGTGGGGGACTGTCCCCACTCCTTCCCCGACACACCCCCTGCCACCGCCAACGCTGCCGCATCTTGGAGGAAGACGGCATCTGACTGCCCGTTTCTCCAGGGAGCTGTTTCTGGGAGTTCCGTGTACGACGCCTGGTGGCAAGCCCAAGTCTGTCCTAGGGACAGGTGGCCAAGGAGATGCTGTCCCCTTGGCACCAGAGGCCCAGGACATGCCTGCCTTCTGCCCAGACTCCTTCCTCAGAGTGGAGGACGCGCGCCTGCCTAGCCGTCCCCTCGTGTCTTCTTGGCAGCCAGGCTTCCGTCTGTCTGCACAGGGAGCGGGTGACGCTTGTCTTGCCACCATCCCGCTGTTCCTCACAGGACAGGCTCTCCTGCTTCGCGACTGTTTCCCCACAACAAAGCCAAAGGCTCCTTCTCTTCTTCCGGGGCGCCGTGCTGTGGCTTCCCCAGATTGTTCCTGGGGAGCACGGTGACAGCCGTGTCCCTTTCCTTAAGGCCCTTTGCAGATGTGCAACCACGCTGCTCTCTGAGGCAGAGAGGATGCTAGGGCAAAGAGATTTCGCTCCATGCGGGTTTCTTCCAGCGGGCTGCGGAGACTAGCTCAGGCCAGCAGCAGCAGCATCCCACCATCCCACTCTGATTTCCCAACGAATGCTGTGCTGTCCCGGAGGAGTTGCCTGGGCAAAGAGGCTTTCGCTCTATGAGGGTTTCTCACACCGTGAGACTTGGGCTCAGGCCAGCAGCAGCAGCATCCCGCAGAACCTTCCCTCATTTCTCAGGAAATGGAGAGGGTGACACCTGTCTTGCCACCCGCTTCTGTTCCTGCCATGGCAGGTGCTCCTGCTTCACGACCGTTTCCCGACAAGGCCAAGGGCCCCTTCTCTTCACCTGGGCAGTGTGCTGTGCCTTCCTGAGACATGCTCCTGGGGAGCGCAGGGACAGACGTGTCCCTTTCCTTAAGGCCCTTTCCAGATGTGCAACCACGCTTCTCTCTCAGGCAGAGAGGATGCTAGGGCAAAGAGAATTTCGCTCCATGCGGGTTTCTTCCACCGTGCTGCGGAGACTAGCTCAGGCCATCAGCAGCAGCATCCCACAATCCCGACTCTCATTTCCCAACGAATGCTGTGCTGTCTGGAGGAGTTGCCTGTGCAAAGAGGCTTTGGCTGTATGCGGGTTTCTCCCACCATGAGACTTGGGCTCAGGCCAGCAGCAGCAGCATCCCGCAGAACCTTCCCTCATTTCTCAGCAAATAGAGAGGGGGACACCTGTCTTGCCACTCGCCTGCTCTTCCTGCCATGGCAGGCTCTCCTGCTTCACGACCGGTTCCCGACAACAAGGCAAAGGGCCCCTTCTCTTCACTTGGGCAGTGTGCTGTGCCTTCCTCAGACATGCTCCTGGGGAGCGCAGTGACAGACGTGTCCCTTTCCTTAAGGCTATTTCCAGAGGCACCACCAAGCTTCTCTCTTAGGCAGTGGGGATGTCAGGGCAAAGAGGATTTCGCCCCATGCGGGTTCATTACACCGTGCTGTGGAGACCTGCTCAGGCAAGCAGCAGCATCATCCCACAGACCGGATTCTGATTTCACAAAGAATGCTGTGCTTTCCAGAGGGGATGCCCGGGCAAAGAGGCTTTTGCTCTATGCGGGTTTCTCCCACCGTGCTGCCTATACTAGGCTAAGGCAAGAAGCAACATCAGCCCACTGAACCGACTCTGACTTCCCAGCGACTGCTATGCTTTCCCGGAGGTTTTCAGCTGGGCGCGATCTGCACTTCACTGTTCCTCAGCAAGGTTTTGGGCATTCGCTCTGTCGCGTCAGGGAAGAAGAGCTGCTAGAGAGCTGATGCCTCTTGGGCCATGCTTTCCCGGGCTCCATTGGTCGCGCCCTGGGTTCACACTGCCCGGCCAAACTGAGCAGACACAGCCACAACCCTGCAGCAACGTGTGTGGCCTAGGATGGCACTCTATGCCCACTACATTCCCCTGGCGTAAGCAAGGCTTTGCCTTTGGATCTGGCTTTCAGGTGGACCCGGGGACGAGACCAGTGCCTTCCCCACAGGAGAGGAGAGGCGACAGGATCTGTGCACTCTGCCCGTGTCCTGGGATTGGGAGCTGTGGGGGACTGTCCCCACTCCTTCCCCGACACACCCCCTGCCACCGCCAACGCTACCGCATCTTGGAGGAAGACGGCATCTGACTGCCCGTTTCTCCAGGGAGCTGTTTCTGGGAGTTCCGTGTACGACGCCTGGTGGCAAGCCCAAGTCTGTCCTAGGGACAGGTGGCCAAGGAGATGCTGTCCCCTTGGCACCAGAGGCCCAGGACATGCCTGCCTTCTGCCCAGACTCCTTCCTCAGAGTGGAGGACGCGCGCCTGCCTAGCCGTCCCCTCGTGTCTTCTTGGCAGCCAGGCTTCCGTCTGTCTGCACAGGGAGCGGGTGACGCTTGTCTTGCCACCATCCCGCTGTTCCTCACAGGACAGGCTCTCCTGCTTCGCGACTGTTTCCCCACAACAAAGCCAAAGGCTCCTTCTCTTCTTCCGGGGCGGCGTGCTGTGGCTTCCCTAGATTGTTCCTGAGGAGCACGGTGACAGCCGTGTCCCTTTCCTTAAGGCCCTTTGCAGATGTGCAACCACGCTGCTCTCTCAGGCAGAGAGGATGCTAGGGCAAAGAGATTTCGCTCCATGCGGGTTTCTTCCAGCGGGCTGCGGAGACTAGCTCAGGCCAGCAGCAGCAGCATCCCACCATCCCACTCTGATTTCCCAACGAATGCTGTGCTGTCCCGGAGGAGTTGCCTGGGCAAAGAGGCTTTCGCTCTATGCGGGTTTCTCACACCGTGAGACTTGGGCTCAGGCCAGCAGCAGCAGCATCCCGCAGAACCTTCCCTCATTTCTCAGGAAATGGAGAGGGTGACACCTGTCCTGCCACCCGCTTCTGTTCCTGCCATGGCAGGTGCTCCTGCTTCACGACCGTTTTCCAACAAGGCCAAGGGCCCCTTCTCTTCACCTGGGCAGTGTGCTGTCCTTCCCGAGACATGCTCCTGGGGAGCGCAGGGACAGACGTGTCCCTTTCCTTAAGGCCCTTTCCAGATGTGCAACCACGCTTCTCTCTCAGGCAGAGAGGATGCTAGGGCAAAGAGAATTTCGCTCCATGCGGGTTTCTTCCACCGTGCTGCGGAGACTAGCTCAGGCCATCAGCAGCAGCATCCCACAATCCCGACTCTCATTTCCCAACGAATGCTGTGCTGTCTGGAGGAGTTGCCTGTGCAAAGAGGCTTTGGCTGTATGCGGGTTTCTCCCACCATGAGACTTGGGCTCAGGCCAGCAGCAGCAGCATCCCGCAGAACCTTCCCTCATTTCTCAGCAAATAGAGAGGGGGACACCTGTCTTGCCACTCGCCTGCTCTTCCTGCCATGGCAGGCTCTCCTGCTTCACGACCGGTTCCCGACAACAAGGCAAAGGGCCCCTTCTCTTCACTTGGGCAGTGTGCTGTGCCTTCCTCAGACATGCTCCTGGGGAGCGCAGTGACAGACGTGTCCCTTTCCTTAAGGCTATTTCCAGAGGCACCACCAAGCTTCTCTCTTAGGCAGTGGGGATGTCAGGGCAAAGAGGATTTCGCCCCATGCGGGTTCATTACACCGTGCTGTGGAGACCTGCTCAGGCAAGCAGCAGCATCATCCCACAGACCGGATTCTGATTTCACAAAGAATGCTGTGCTTTCCAGAGGGGATGCCCGGGCAAAGAGGCTTTTGCTCTATGCGGGTTTCTCCCACCGTGCTGCCTATACTAGGCTAAGGCAAGAAGCAACATCAGCCCACTGAACCGACTCTGACTTCCCAGCGACTGCTATGCTTTCCCGGAGGTTTTCAGCTGGGCGCGATCTGCACTTCACTGTTGCTTCCTCAGCAAGGTTTTGGGCATTCGCTCTGTCGCGTCAGGGAAGAAGAGCTGCTAGAGAGCTGATGCCTCTTGGGCCATGCTTTCCCGGGCTCCATTGGTCGCGCCCTGGGTTCACACTGCCCGGCCAAACTGAGCAGACACAGCCACAACCCTGCAGCAACGTGTGTGGCCTAGGATGGCACTCTATGCCCACTACATTCCCCTGGCGTAAGCAAGGCTTTGCCTTTGGATCTGGCGTTCAGGTGGACCCGGGGACGAGACCAGTGCCTTCCCCACAGGAGAGGAGAGGCGACAGGATCTGTGCACTCTGCCCGTGTCCTGGGATTGGGAGCTGTGGGGGACTGTCCCCACTCCTTCCCCGACACACCCCCTGCCACCGCCAACGCTGCCGCATCTTGGAGGAAGACGGCATCTGACTGCCCGTTTCTCCAGGGAGCTGTTTCTGGGAGTTCCGTGTACGACGCCTGGTGGCAAGCCCAAGTCTGTCCTAGGGACAGGTGGCCAAGGAGATGCTGTCCCCTTGGCACCAGAGGCCCAGGACATGCCTTCCTTCTGCCCAGACTCCTTCCTCAGAGTGGAGGACGCGCGCCTGCCTAGCCGTCCCCTCGTGTCTTCTTGGCACCAGGCTTCCGTCTGTCTGCACAGGGAGCGGGTGACGCTTGTCTTGCCACCATCCCGCTGTTCCTCACAGGACAGGCTCTCCTGCTTCGCGACTGTTTCCCCACAACAAAGCCAAAGGCTCCTTCTCTTCTTCCGGGGCGGCGTGCTGTGGCTTCCCCAGATTGTTCCTGGGGAGCACGGTGACAGCCGTGTCCCTTTCCTTAAGGCCCTTTGCTGATGTGCAACCACGCTGCTCTCTCAGGCAGAGAGGATGCTAGGGCAAAGAGATTTCGCTCCATGCGGGTTTCTTCCAGCGGGCTGCGGAGACTAGCTCAGGCCAGCAGCAGCAGCATCCCACCATCCCACTCTGATTTCCCAACGAATGCTGTGCTGTCCCGGAGGAGTTGCCTGGGCAAAGAGGCTTTCGCTCTATGCGGGTTTCTCACACCGTGAGACTTGGGCTCAGGCCAGCAGCAGCAGCATCCCGCAGAACCTTCCCTCATTTCTCAGGAAATGGAGAGGGTGACACCTGTCCTGCCACCCGCTTCTGTTCCTGCCATGGCAGGTGCTCCTGCTTCACGACCGTTTTCCGACAAGGCCAAGGGCCCCTTCTCTTCACCTGGGCAGTGTGCTGTCCTTCCTGAGACATGCTCCTGGGGAGCGCAGGGACAGACGTGTCCCTTTCCTTAAGGCCCTTTCCAGATGTGCAACCACGCTTCTCTCTCAGGCAGAGAGGATGCTAGGGCAAAGAGAATTTCGCTCTATGCGGGTTTCTTCCACCGTGCTGCGGAGACTAGCTCAGGCCATCAGCAGCAGCATCCCACAATCCCGACTCTCATTTCCCAACGAATGCTGTGCTGTCTGGAGGAGTTGCCTGTGCAAAGAGTCTTGGGCTGTATGCGGGTTTCTCCCACCATGAGACTTGGGCTCAGGCCAGCAGCAGCAGCATCCCGCAGAACCTTCCCTCATTTCTCAGCAAATAGAGAGGGGGACACCTGTCTTGCCACTCGCCTGCTCTTCCTGCCATGGCCGGCTCTCCTGCTTCACGACCGGTTCCCGACAACAAGGCAAAGGGCCCCTTCTCTTCACTTGGGCAGTGTGCTGTGCCTTCCTCAGACATGCTCCTGGGGAGCGCAGTGACAGACGTGTCCCTTTCCTTAAGGCTATTTCCAGAGGCGCCACCAAGCTTCTCTCTTAGGCAGTGGGGATGTCAGGGCAAAGAGGATTTCGCCCCATGCGGGTTCATTACACCGTGCTGTGGAGACCTGCTCAGGCAAGCAGCAGCATCATCCCACAGACCGGATTCTGATTTCACAAAGAATGCTGTGCTTTCCAGAGGGGATGCCCGGGCAAAGAGGCTTTTGCTCTATGCGGGTTTCTCCCACCGTGCTGCCTATACTAGGCTAAGGCAAGAAGCAACATCAGCCCACTGAACCGACTCTGACTTCCCAGCGACTGCTATGCTTTCCCGTAGGTTTTCAGCTGGGCGCGATCTGCACTTCACTGTTGCTTCCTCAGCAAGGTTTTGGGCATTCGCTCTGTCGCGTCAGGGAAGAAGAGCTGCGAGAGAGCTGATGCCTCTTGGGCCATGCTTTCCCGGGCTCCATTGGTCGCGCCCTGGGTTCACACTGCCCGGCCAAACTGAGCAGACACAGCCACAACCCTGCAGCAACGTGTGTGGCCTAGGATGGCACTCTATGCCCACTACATTCCCCTGGCGTAAGCAAGGCTTTGCCTTTGGCTCTGGCGTTCAGGTGGACCCGGGGACGAGACCAGTGCCTTCCCCACAGGAGAGGAGAGGCGACAGGATCTGTGCACTCTGCCCGTGTCCTGGGATTGGGAGCTGTGGGGGACTGTCCCCACTCCTTCCCCGACACACCCCCTGCCACCGCCAACGCTGCCGCATCTTGGAGGAAGACGGCATCTGACTGCCCGTTTCTCCAGGGAGCTGTTTCTGGGAGTTCCGTGTACGACGCCTGGTGGCAAGCCCAAGTCTGTCCTAGGGACAGGTGGCCAAGGAGATGCTGTCCCCTTGGCACCAGAGGCCCAGGACATGCCTGCCTTCTGCCCAGACTCCTTCCTCAGAGTGGAGGACGCGCCCTGCCTAGCCGTCCCCTCGTGTCTTCTTGGCAGCCAGGCTTCCGTCTGTCTGCACAGGGAGCGGGTGACGCTTGTCTTGCCACCATCCCGCTGTTCCTCACAGGACAGGCTCTCCTGCTTCGCGACTGTTTCCCCACAACAAAGCCAAAGGCTCCTTCTCTTCTTCCGGGGCGGCGTGCTGTGGCTTCCCTAGATTGTTCCTGAGGAGCACGGTGACAGCCGTGTCCCTTTCCTTAAGGCCCTTTGCAGATGTGCAACCACGCTGCTCTCTCAGGCAGAGAGGATGCTAGGGCAAAGAGATTTCGCTCCATGCGGGTTTCTTCCAGCGGGCTGCGGAGACTAGCTCAGGCCAGCAGCAGCAGCATCCCACCATTCCACTCTGATTTCCCAACGAATGCTGTGCTGTCCCGGAGGAGTTGCCTGGGCAAAGAGGCTTTTGCTCTATGCGGGTTTCTCACACCGTGAGACTTGGGCTCAGGCCAGCAGCAGCAGCATCCCGCAGAACCTTCCCTCATTTCTCAGGAAATGGAGAGGGTGACACCTGTCCTGCCACCCGCTTCTGTTCCTGCCATGGCAGGTGCTCCTGCTTCACGACCGTTTTCCAACAAGGCCAAGGGCCCCTTCTCTTCACCTGGGCAGTGTGCTGTGCCTTCCTGAGACATGCTCCTGGGGAGCGCAGGGACAGACGTGTCCCTTTCCTTAAGGCCCTTTCCAGATGTGCAACCGCGCTTCTCTCTCAGGCAGAGAGGATGCTAGGGCAAAGAGAATTTCGCTCCATGCGGGTTTCTTCCACCGTGCTGCGGAGACTAGCTCAGGCCATCAGCAGCAGCATCCCACAATCCCGACTCTCATTTCCCAACGAATGCTGTGCTGTCTGGAGGAGTTGCCTGTGCAAAGAGGCTTTGGCTGTATGCGGGTTTCTCCCACCATGAGACTTGGGCTCAGGCCAGCAGCAGCAGCATCCCGCAGAACCTTCCCTCATTTCTCAGCAAATAGAGAGGGGGACACCTGTCTTGCCACTCGCCTGCTCTTCCTGCCATGGCAGGCTCTCCTGCTTCACGACCGGTTCCCGACAACAAGGCAAAGGGCCCCTTCTCTTCACTTGGGCAGTGTGCTGTGCCTTCCTCAGACATGCTCCTGGGGAGCGCAGTGACAGACGTGTCCCTTTCCTTAAGGCTATTTCCAGAGGCACCACCAAGCTTCTCTCTTAGGCAGTGGGGATGTCAGGGCAAAGAGGATTTCGCCCCATGCGGGTTCATTACACCGTGCTGTGGAGACCTGCTCAGGCAAGCAGCAGCATCATCCCACAGACCGGATTCTGATTTCACAAAGAATGCTGTGCTTTCCAGAGGGGATGCCCGGGCAAAGAGGCTTTTGCTCTATGCGGGTTTCTCCCACCGTGCTGCCTATACTAGGCTAAGGCAAGAAGCAACATCAGCCCACTGAACCGACTCTGACTTCCCAGCGACTGCTATGCTTTCCCGGAGGTTTTCAGCTGGGCGCGATCTGCACTTCACTGTTGCTTCCTCAGCAAGGTTTTGGGCATTCGCTCTGTCGCGTCAGGGAAGAAGAGCTGCGAGAGAGCTGATGCCTCTTGGGCCATGCTTTCCCGGGCTCCATTGGTCGCGCCCTGGGTTCACACTGCCCGGCCAAACTGAGCAGACACAGCCACAACCCTGCAGCAACGTGTGTGGCCTAGGATGGCACTCTATGCCCACTACATTCCCCTGGCGTAAGCAAGGCTTTGCCTTTGGCTCTGGCGTTCAGGTGGACCCGGGGACGAGACCAGTGCCTTCCCCACAGGAGAGGAGAGGCGACAGGATCTGTGCACTCTGCCCGTGTCCTGGGATTGGGAGCTGTGGGGGACTGTCCCCACTCCTTCCCCGACACACCCCCTGCCACCGCCAACGCTGCCGCATCTTGGAGGAAGACGGCATCTGACTGCCCGTTTCTCCAGGGAGCTGTTTCTGGGAGTTCCGTGTACGACGCCTGGTGGCAAGCCCAAGTCTGTCCTAGGGACAGGTGGCCAAGGAGATGCTGTCCCCTTGGCACCAGAGGCCCAGGACATGCCTGACTTCTGCCCAGACTCCTTCCTCAGAGTGGAGGACGCGCGCCTGCCTAGCCGTCCCCTCGTGTCTTCTTGGCAGCCAGGCTTCCGTCTGTCTGCACAGGGAGCGGGTGACGCTTGTCTTGCCACCATCCCGCTGTTCCTCACAGGACAGGCTCTCCTGCTTCGCGACTGTTTCCCCACAACAAAGCCAAAGGCTCCTTCTCTTCTTCCGGGGCGGCGTGCTGTGGCTTCCCTAGATTGTTCCTGAGGAGCACGGTGACAGCCGTGTCCCTTTCCTTAAGGCCCTTTGCAGATGTGCAACCACGCTGCTCTCTCAGGCAGAGAGGATGCTAGGGCAAAGAGATTTCGCTCCATGCGGGTTTCTTCCAGCGGGCTGCGGAGACTAGCTCAGGCCAGCAGCAGCAGCATCCCACCATCCCACTCTGATTTCCCAACGAATGCTGTGCTGTCCCGGAGGAGTTGCCTGGGCAAAGAGGCTTTCGCTCTATGCGGGTTTCTCACACCGTGAGACTTGGGCTCAGGCCAGCAGCAGCAGCATCCCGCAGAACCTTCCCTCATTTCTCAGGAAATGGAGAGGGTGACACCTGTCCTGCCACCCGCTTCTGTTCCTGCCATGGCAGGTGCTCCTGCTTCACGACCGTTTCCCGACAAGGCCAAGGGCCCCTTCTCTTCACCTGGGCAGTGTGCTGTCCTTCCTGAGACATGCTCCTGGGGAGCGCAGGGACAGCCGTGTCCCTTTCCTTAAGGCCCTTTCCAGATGTGCAACCACGCTTCTCTCTCAGGCAGAGAGGATGCTAGGGCAAAGAGAATTTCGCTCCATGCGGGTTTCTTCCACCGTGCTGCGGAGACTAGCTCAGGCCATCAGCAGCAGCATCCCACAATCCCGACTCTCATTTCCCAACGAATGCTGTGCTGTCTGGAGGAGTTGCCTGTGCAAAGAGGCTTTGGCTGTATGCGGGTTTCTCCCACCATGAGACTTGGGCTCAGGCCAGCAGCAGCAGCATCCCGCAGAACCTTCCCTCATTTCTCAGCAAATAGAGAGGGGGACACCTGTCTTGCCACTCGCCTGCTCTTCCTGCCATGGCAGGCTCTCCTGCTTCACGACCGGTTCCCGACAACAAGGCAAAGGGCCCCTTCTCTTCACTTGGGCAGTGTGCTGTGCCTTCCTCAGACATGCTCCTGGGGAGCGCAGTGACAGACGTGTCCCTTTCCTTAAGGCTATTTCCAGAGGCGCCACCAAGCTTCTCTCTTAGGCAGTGGGGATGTCAGGGCAAAGAGGATTTCGCCCCATGCGGGTTCATTACACCGTGCTGTGGAGACCTGCTCAGGCAAGCAGCAGCATCATCCCACAGACCGGATTCTGATTTCACAAAGAATGCTGTGCTTTCCAGAGGGGATGCCCGGGCAAAGAGGCTTTTGCTCTATGCGGGTTTCTCCCACCGTGCTGCCTATACTAGGCTAAGGCAAGAAGCAACATCAGCCCACTGAACCGACTCTGACTTCCCAGCGACTGCTATGCTTTCCCGGAGGTTTTCAGCTGGGCGCGATCTGCACTTCACTGTTGCTTCCTCAGCAAGGTTTTGGGCATTCGCTCTGTCGCGTCAGGGAAGAAGAGCTGCGAGAGAGCTGATGCCTCTTGGGCCATGCTTTCCCGGGCTCCATTGGTCGCGCCCTGGGTTCACACTGCCCGGCCAAACTGAGCAGACACAGCCACAACCCTGCAGCAACGTGTGTGGCCTAGGATGGCACTCTATGCCCACTACATTCCCCTGGCGTAAGCAAGGCTTTGCCTTTGGCTCTGGCGTTCAGGTGGACCCGGGGACGAGACCAGTGCCTTCCCCACAGGAGAGGAGAGGCGACAGGATCTGTGCACTCTGCCCGTGTCCTGGGATTGGGAGTTGTGGGGGACTGTCCCCACTCCTTCCCCGACACACCCCCTGCCACCGCCAACGCTGCCGCATCTTGGAGGAAGATGGCATCTGACTGCCCGTTTCTCCAGGGAGCTGTTTCTGGGAGTTCCGTGTACGACGCCTGGTGGCAAGCCCAAGTCTGTCCTAGGGACAGGTGGCCAAGGAGATGCTGTCCCCTTGGCACCAGAGGCCCAGGACATGCCTGACTTCTGCCCAGACTCCTTCCTCAGAGTGGAGGACGCGCGCCTGCCTAGCCGTCCCCTCGTGTCTTCTTGGCAGCCAGGCTTCCGTCTGTCTGCACAGGGAGCGGGTGACGCTTGTCTTGCCACCATCCCGCTGTTCCTCACAGGACAGGCTCTCCTGCTTCGCGACTGTTTCCCCACAACAAAGCCAAAGGCTCCTTCTCTTCTTCCGGGGCGGCGTGCTGTGGCTTCCCTAGATTGTTCCTGAGGAGCACGGTGACAGCCGTGTCCCTTTCCTTAAGGCCCTTTGCAGATGTGCAACCACGCTGCTCTCTCAGGCAGAGAGGATGCTAGGGCAAAGAGATTTCGCTCCATGCGGGTTTCTTCCAGCGGGCTGCGGAGACTAGCTCAGGCCAGCAGCAGCAGCATCCCACCATTCCACTCTGATTTCCCAACGAATGCTGTGCTGTCCCGGAGGAGTTGCCTGGGCAAAGAGGCTTTTGCTCTATGCGGGTTTCTCACACCGTGAGACTTGGGCTCAGGCCAGCAGCAGCAGCATCCCGCAGAACCTTCCCTCATTTCTCAGGAAATGGAGAGGGTGACACCTGTCCTGCCACCCGCTTCTGTTCCTGCCATGGCAGGTGCTCCTGCTTCACGACCGTTTTCCAACAAGGCCAAGGGCCCCTTCTCTTCACCTGGGCAGTGTGCTGTGCCTTCCTGAGACATGCTCCTGGGGAGCGCAGGGACAGACGTGTCCCTTTCCTTAAGGCCCTTTCCAGATGTGCAACCGCGCTTCTCTCTCAGGCAGAGAGGATGCTAGGGCAAAGAGAATTTCGCTCCATGCGGGTTTCTTCCACCGTGCTGCGGAGACTAGCTCAGGCCATCAGCAGCAGCATCCCACAATCCCGACTCTCATTTCCCAACGAATGCTGTGCTGTCTGGAGGAGTTGCCTGTGCAAAGAGGCTTTGGCTGTATGCGGGTTTCTCCCACCATGAGACTTGGGCTCAGGCCAGCAGCAGCAGCATCCCGCAGAACCTTCCCTCATTTCTCAGCAAATAGAGAGGGGGACACCTGTCTTGCCACTCGCCTGCTCTTCCTGCCATGGCAGGCTCTCCTGCTTCACGACCGGTTCCCGACAACAAGGCAAAGGGCCCCTTCTCTTCACTTGGGCAGTGTGCTGTGCCTTCCTCAGACATGCTCCTGGGGAGCGCAGTGACAGACGTGTCCCTTTCCTTAAGGCTATTTCCAGAGGCACCACCAAGCTTCTCTCTTAGGCAGTGGGGATGTCAGGGCAAAGAGGATTTCGCCCCATGCGGGTTCATTACACCGTGCTGTGGAGACCTGCTCAGGCAAGCAGCAGCATCATCCCACAGACCGGATTCTGATTTCACAAAGAATGCTGTGCTTTCCAGAGGGGATGCCCGGGCAAAGAGGCTTTTGCTCTATGCGGGTTTCTCCCACCGTGCTGCCTATACTAGGCTAAGGCAAGAAGCAACATCAGCCCACTGAACCGACTCTGACTTCCCAGCGACTGCTATGCTTTCCCGGAGGTTTTCAGCTGGGCGCGATCTGCACTTCACTGTTGCTTCCTCAGCAAGGTTTTGGGCATTCGCTCTGTCGCGTCAGGGAAGAAGAGCTGCGAGAGAGCTGATGCCTCTTGGGCCATGCTTTCCCGGGCTCCATTGGTCGCGCCCTGGGTTCACACTGCCCGGCCAAACTGAGCAGACACAGCCACAACCCTGCAGCAACGTGTGTGGCCTAGGATGGCACTCTATGCCCACTACATTCCCCTGGCATAAGCAAGGCTTTGCCTTTGGCTCTGGCGTTCAGGTGGACCCGGGGACGAGACCAGTGCCTTCCCCACAGGAGAGGAGAGGCGACAGGATCTGTGCACTCTGCCCGTGTCCTGGGATTGGGAGCTGTGGGGGACTGTCCCCACTCCTTCCCCGACACACCCCCTGCCACCGCCAACGCTGCCGCATCTTGGAGGAAGACGGCATCTGACTGCCCGTTTCTCCAGGGAGCTGTTTCTGGGAGTTCCGTGTACGACGCCTGGTGGCAAGCCCAAGTCTGTCCTAGGGACAGGTGGCCAAGGAGATGCTGTCCCCTTGGCACCAGAGGCCCAGGACATGCCTGCCTTCTGCCCAGACTCCTTCCTCAGAGTGGAGGACGCGCGCCTGCCTAGCCGTCCCCTCGTGTCTTCTTGGCAGCCAGGCTTCCGTCTGTCTGCACAGGGAGCGGGTGACGCTTGTCTTGCCACCATCCCGCTGTTCCTCACAGGACAGGCTCTCCTGCTTCGCGACTGTTTCCCCACAACAAAGCCAAAGGCTCCTTCTCTTCTTCCGGGGCGGCGTGCTGTGGCTTCCCTAGATTGTTCCTGAGGAGCACGGTGACAGCCGTGTCCCTTTCCTTAAGGCCCTTTGCAGATGTGCAACCACGCTGCTCTCTCAGGCAGAGAGGATGCTAGGGCAAAGAGATTTCGCTCCATGCGGGTTTCTTCCAGGCGGGCTGCGGAGACTAGCTCAGGCCAGCAGCAGCAGCATCCCACCATCCCACTCTGATTTCCCAACGAATGCTGTGCTGTCCCGGAGGAGTTGCCTGGGCAAAGAGGCTTTCGCTCTATGCGGGTTTCTCACACCGTGAGACTTGGGCTCAGGCCAGCAGCAGCAGCATCCCGCAGAACCTTCCCTCATTTCTCAGGAAATGGAGAGGGTGACACCTGTCCTGCCACCCGCTTCTGTTCCTGCCATGGCAGGTGCTCCTGCTTCACGACCGTTTCCCGACAAGGCCAAGGGCCCCTTCTCTTCACCTGGGCAGTGTGCTGTCCTTCCTGAGACATGCTCCTGGGAGCGCAGGGACAGACGTGTCCCTTTCCTTAAGGCCCTTTCCAGATGTGCAACCACGCTTCTCTCTCAGGCAGAGAGGATGCTAGGGCAAAGAGATTTCGCTCCATGCGGGTTTCTTCCACCGTGCTGCGGAGACTAGCTCAGGCCATCAGCAGCAGCATCCCACAATCCCGACTCTCATTTCCCAACGAATGCTGTGCTGTCTGGAGGAGTTGCCTGTGCAAAGAGGCTTTGGCTGTATGCGGGTTTCTCCCACCATGAGACTTGGGCTCAGGCCAGCAGCAGCAGCATCCCGCAGAACCTTCCCTCATTTCTCAGCAAATAGAGAGGGGGACACCTGTCTTGCCACTCGCCTGCTCTTCCTGCCATGGCAGGCTCTCCTGCTTCACGATCGGTTCCCGACAACAAGGCAAAGGGCCCCTTCTCTTCACTTGGGCAGTGTGCTGTGCCTTCCTCAGACATGCTCCTGGGGAGCGCAGTGACAGACGTGTCCCTTTCCTTAAGGCTATTTCCAGAGGCGCCACCAAGCTTCTCTCTTAGGCAGTGGGGATGTCAGGGCAAAGAGGATTTCGCCCCATGCGGGTTCATTACACCGTGCTGTGGAGACCTGCTCAGGCAAGCAGCAGCATCATCCCACAGACCGGATTCTGATTTCACAAAGAATGCTGTGCTTTCCAGAGGGGATGCCCGGGCAAAGAGGCTTTTGCTCTATGCGGGTTTCTCCCACCGTGCTGCCTATACTAGGCTAAGGCAAGAAGCAACATCAGCCCACTGAACCGACTCTGACTTCCCAGCGACTGCTATGCTTTCCCGGAGGTTTTCAGCTGGGCGCGATCTGCACTTCACTGTTGCTTCCTCAGCAAGGTTTTGGGCATTCGCTCTGTCGCGTCAGGGAAGAAGAGCTGCGAGAGAGCTGATGCCTCTTGGGCCATGCTTTCCCGGGCTCCATTGGTCGCGCCCTGGGTTCACACTGCCCGCCAAACTGAGCAGACACAGCCACAACCCTGCAGCAACGTGTGTGGCCTAGGATGGCACTCTATGCCCACTACATTCCCCTGGCGTAAGCAAGGCTTTGCCTTTGGCTCTGGCGTTCAGGTGGACCCGGGGACGAGACCAGTGCCTTCCCCCACAGGAGAGGAGAGGCGACAGGATCTGTGCACTCTGCCCGTGTCCTGGGATTGGGAGTTGTGGGGGACTGTCCCCACTCCTTCCCCGACACACCCCCTGCCACCGCCAACGCTGCCGCATCTTGGAGGAAGATGGCATCTGACTGCCCGTTTCTCCAGGGAGCTGTTTCTGGGAGTTCCGTGTACGACGCCTGGTGGCAAGCCCAAGTCTGTCCTAGGGACAGGTGGCCAAGGAGATGCTGTCCCCTTGGCACCAGAGGCCCAGGACATGCCTGACTTCTGCCCAGACTCCTTCCTCAGAGTGGAGGACGCGCGCCTGCCTAGCCGTCCCCTCGTGTCTTCTTGGCAGCCAGGCTTCCGTCTGTCTGCACAGGGAGCGGGGTGACGCTTGTCTTGCCACCATCCCGCTGTTCCTCACAGGACAGGCTCTCCTGCTTCGCGACTGTTTCCCCACAACAAAGCCAAAGGCTCCTTCTCTTCTTCCGGGGCGCCGTGCTGTGGCTTCCCCAGATTGTTCCTGGGGAGCACGGTGACAGCCGTGTCCCTTTCCTTAAGGCCCTTTGCAGATGTGCAACCACGCTGCTCTCTGAGGCAGAGAGGATGCTAGGGCAAAGAGATTTCGCTCCATGCGGGTTTCTTCCAGCGGGCTGCGGAGACTAGCTCAGGCCAGCAGCAGCAGCATCCCACCATCCCACTCTGATTTCCCAACGAATGCTGTGCTGTCCCGGAGGAGTTGCCTGGGCAAAGAGGCTTTCGCTCTATGCGGGTTTCTCACACCGTGAGACTTGGGCTCAGGCCAGCAGCAGCAGCATCCCGCAGAACCTTCCCTCATTTCTCAGGAAATGGAGAGGGTGACACCTGTCTTGCCACCCGCTTCTGTTCCTGCCATGGCAGGTGCTCCTGCTTCACGACCGTTTCCCGACAAGGCCAAGGGCCCCTTCTCTTCACCTGGGCAGTGTGCTGTGCCTTCCTGAGACATGCTCCTGGGGAGCGCAGGGACAGACGTGTCCCTTTCCTTAAGGCCCTTTCCAGATGTGCAACCACGCTTCTCTCTCAGGCAGAGAGGATGCTAGGGCAAAGAGAATTTCGCTCCATGCGGGTTTCTTCCACCGTGCTGCGGAGACTAGCTCAGGCCATCAGCAGCAGCATCCCACAATCCCGACTCTCATTTCCCAACGAATGCTGTGCTGTCTGGAGGAGTTGCCTGTGCAAAGAGGCTTTGGCTGTATGCGGGTTTCTCCCACCATGAGACTTGGGCTCAGGCCAGCAGCAGCAGCATCCCGCAGAACCTTCCCTCATTTCTCAGCAAATAGAGAGGGGGACACCTGTCTTGCCACTCGCCTGCTCTTCCTGCCATGGCAGGCTCTCCTGCTTCACGACCGGTTCCCGACAACAAGCAAAGGGCCCCTTCTCTTCACTTGGGCAGTGTGCTGTGCCTTCCTCAGACATGCTCCTGGGGGAGCGCAGTAACAGACGTGTCCCTTTCCTTAAGGCTATTTCCAGAGGCACCACCAAGCTTCTCTCTTAGGCAGTGGGGATGTCAGGGCAAAGAGGATTTCGCCCCATGCGGGTTCATTACACCGTGCTGTGGAGACCTGCTCAGGCAAGCAGCAGCATCATCCCACAGACCGGATTCTGATTTCACAAAGAATGCTGTGCTTTCCAGAGGGGGATGCCCGGGCAAAGAGGCTTTTGCTCTATGCGGGTTTCTCCCACCGTGCTGCCTATACTAGGCTAAGGCAAGAAGCAACATCAGCCCACTGAACCGACTCTGACTTCCCAGCGACTGCTATGCTTTCCCGGAGGTTTTCAGCTGGGCGCGATCTGCACTTCACTGTTGCTTCCTCAGCAAGGTTTTGGGCATTCGCTTCTGTCGCGTCAGGGAAGAAGAGCTGCGAGAGAGCTGATGCCTCTTGGGCCATGCTTTCCCGGGCTCCATTGGTCGCGCCCTGGGTTCACACTGCCCGGCCAAACTGAGCAGACACAGCCACAACCCTGCAGCAACGTGTGTGGCCTAGGATGGCACTCTATGCCCACTACATTCCCCTGGCGTAAGCAAGGCTTTGCCTTTGGCTCTGGCGTTCAGGTGGACCCGGGGACGAGACCAGTGCCTTCCCCACAGGAGAGGAGAGGCGACAGGATCTGTGCACTCTGCCCGTGTCCTGGGATTGGGAGCTGTGGGGGACTGTCCCCACTCCTTCCCCGACACACCCCCTGCCACCGCCAACGCTGCCGCATCTTGGAGGAAGACGGCATCTGACTGCCCGTTTCTCCAGGGAGCTGTTTCTGGGAGTTCCGTGTACGACGCCTGGTGGCAAGCCCAAGTCTGTCCTAGGGACAGGTGGCCAAGGAGATGCTGTCCCCTTGGCACCAGAGGCCCAGGACATGCCTGCCTTCTGCCCAGACTCCTTCCTCAGAGTGGAGGACGCGCGCCTGCCTAGCCGTCCCCTCGTGTCTTCTTGGCAGCCAGGCTTCCGTCTGTCTGCACAGGGAGCGGGTGACGCTTGTCTTGCCACCATCCCGCTGTTCCTCACAGGACAGGCTCTCCTGCTTCGCGACTGTTTCCCCACAACAAAGCCAAAGGCTCCTTCTCTTCTTCCGGGGCGCCGTGCTGTGGCTTCCCCAGATTGTTCCTGGGGAGCACGGTGACAGCCGTGTCCCTTTCCTTAAGGCCCTTTGCAGATGTGCAACCACGCTGCTCTCTGAGGCAGAGAGGATGCTAGGGCAAAGAGATTTCGCTCCATGCGGGTTTCTTCCAGCGGGCTGCGGAGACTAGCTCAGGCCAGCAGCAGCAGCATCCCACCATTCCACTCTGATTTCCCAACGAATGCTGTGCTGTCCCGGAGGAGTTGCCTGGGCAAAGAGGCTTCGCTCTATGCGGTTTCTCACACCGTGAGACTTGGGCTCAGGCCAGCAGCAGCAGCATCCCGCAGAACCTTCCCTCATTTCTCAGGAAATGGAGAGGGTGACACCTGTCTTGCCACCCGCTTCTGTTCCTGCCATGGCAGGTGCTCCTGCTTCACGACCGTTTCCCGACAAGGCCAAGGGCCCCTTCTCTTCACCTGGGCAGTGTGCTGTGCCTTCCTGAGACATGCTCCTGGGGAGCGCAGGGACAGACGTGTCCCTTTCCTTAAGGCCCTTTCCAGATGTGCAACACGCTTCTCTCTCAGGCAGAGAGGATGCTAGGGCAAAGAGAATTTCGCTCCATGCGGGTTTCTTCCACCGTGCTGCGGAGACTAGCTCAGGCCATCAGCAGCAGCATCCCACAATCCCGACTCTCATTTCCCAACGAATGCTGTGCTGTCTGGAGGAGTTGCCTGTGCAAAGAGGCTTTGGCTGTATGCGGGTTTCTCCCACCATGAGACTTGGGCTCAGGCCAGCAGCAGCAGCATCCCGCAGAACCTTCCCTCATTTCTCAGCAAATAGAGAGGGGGACACCTGTCTTGCCACTCGCCTGCTCTTCCTGCCATGGCAGGCTCTCCTGCTTCACGACCGGTTCCCGACAACAAGGCAAAGGGCCCCTTCTCTTCACTTGGGCAGTGTGCTGTGCATCCTCAGACATGCTCCTGGGAGCGCAGTGACAGACGTGTCCCTTTCCTTAAGGCTATTTCCAGAGGCACCACCAAGCTTCTCTCTTAGGCAGTGGGGATGTCAGGGCAAAGAGGATTTCGCCCCATGCGGGTTCATTACACCGTGCTGTGGAGACCTGCTCAGGCAAGCAGCAGCATCATCCCACAGACCGGATTCTGATTTCACAAAGAATGCTGTGCTTTCCAGAGGGGATGCCCGGGCAAAGAGGCTTTTGCTCTATGCGGGTTTCTCCCACCGTGCTGCCTATACTAGGCTAAGGCAAGAAGCAACATCAGCCCACTGAACCGACTCTGACTTCCCAGCGACTGCTATGCTTTCCCGGAGGTTTTCAGCTGGGCGCGATCTGCACTTCACTGTTGCTTCCTCAGCAAGGTTTTGGGCATTCGCTCTGTCGCGTCAGGGAAGAAGAGCTGCGAGAGAGCTGATGCCTCTTGGGCCATGCTTTCCCGGGCTCCATTGGTCGCGCCCTGGGTTCACACTGCCCGGCCAAACTGAGCAGACACAGCCACAACCCTGCAGCAACGTGTGTGGCCTAGGATGGCACTCTATGCCCACTACATTCCCCTGGCGTAAGCAAGGCTTTGCCTTTGGCTCTGGCGTTCAGGTGGACCCGGGGACGAGACCAGTGCCTTCCCCACAGGAGAGGAGAGGCGACAGGATCTGTGCACTCTGCCCGTGTCCTGGGATTGGGAGCTGTGGGTGGACTGTCCCCACTCCTTCCCCGACACACCCCCTGCCACCGCCAACGCTGCCGCATCTTGGAGGAAGACGGCATCTGACTGCCCGTTTCTCCAGGGAGCTGTTTCTGGAGTTCCGTGTACGACGCCTGGTGGCAAGCCCAAGTCTGTCCTAGGGACAGGTGGCCAAGGAGATGCTGTCCCCTTGGCACCAGAGGCCCAGGACATGCCTGCCTTCTGCCCAGACTCCTTCCTCAGAGTGGAGGACGCGCGCCTGCCTAGCCGTCCCCTCGTGTCTTCTTGGCAGCCAGGCTTCCGTCTGTCTGCACAGGGAGCGGGTGACGCTTGTCTTGCCACCATCCCGCTGTTCCTCACAGGACAGGCTCTCCTGCTTCGCGACTGTTTCCCCACAACAAAGCCAAAGGCTCCTTCTCTTCTTCCGGGGCGCCGTGCTGTGGCTTCCCCAGATTGTTCCTGGGGAGCACGGTGACAGCCGTGTCCCTTTCCTTAAGGCCCTTTGCAGATGTGCAACCACGCTGCTCTCTGAGGCAGAGAGGATGCTAGGGCAAAGAGATTTCGCTCCATGCGGGTTTCTTCCAGCGGGCTGCGGAGACTAGCTCAGGCCAGCAGCAGCAGCATCCCACCATCCCACTCTGATTTCCCAACGAATGCTGTGCTGTCCCGAGGAGTTGCCTGGGCAAAGAGGCTTTCGCTCTATGAGGGTTTCTCACACCGTGAGACTTGGGCTCAGGCCAGCAGCAGCAGCATCCCGCAGAACCTTCCCTCATTTCTCAGGAAATGGAGAGGGTGACACCTGTCTTGCCACCCGCTTCTGTTCCTGCCATGGCAGGTGCTCCTGCTTCACGACCGTTTCCCGACAAGGCCAAGGGCCCCTTCTCTTCACCTGGGCAGTGTGCTGTGCCTTCCTGAGACATGCTCCTGGGGGAGCGCTAGGGACAGACGTGTCCCTTTCCTTAAGGCCCTTTCCAGATGTGCAACCACGCTTCTCTCTCAGGCAGAGAGGATGCTAGGGCAAAGAGAATTTCGCTCCATGCGGGGTTTCTTCCACCGTGCTGCGGGAGACTAGCTCAGGCCATCAGCAGCAGCATCCCACAATCCCGACTCTCATTTCCCAACGAATGCTGTGCTGTCTGGAGGAGTTGCCTGTGCAAAGAGGCTTTGGCTGTATGCGGGTTTCTCCCACCATGAGACTTGGGCTCAGGCCAGCAGCAGCAGCATCCCGCAGAACCTTCCCTCATTTCTCAGCAAATAGAGAGGGGGACACCTGTCTTGCCACTCGCCTGCTCTTCCTGCCATGGCAGGCTCTCCTGCTTCACGACCGGTTCCCGACAACAAGGCAAAGGGCCCCTTCTCTTCACTTGGGCAGTGTGCTGTGCCTTCCTCAGACATGCTCCTGGGGAGCGCAGTGACAGACGTTGTCCCTTTCCTTAAGGCTATTTCCAGAGGCACCACCAAGCTTCTCTCTTAGGCAGTGGGGATGTCAGGGCAAAGAGGATTTCGCCCCATGCGGGTTCATTACACCGTGCTGTGGAGACCTGCTCAGGCAAGCAGCAGCATCATCCCACAGACCGGATTCTGATTTCACAAAGAAATGCTGTGCTTTCCAGAGGGGATGCCCGGGCAAAGAGGCTTTTGCTCTATGCGGGTTTCTCCCACGTGCTGCCTATACTAGGCTAAGGCAAGAAGCAACATCAGCCCACTGAACCGACTCTGACTTCCCAGCGACTGCTATGCTTTCCCGGAGGTTTTCAGCTGGGCGCGATCTGCACTTCACTGTTCCTCAGCAAGGTTTTGGGCATTCGCTCTGTCGCGTCAGGGAAGAAGAGCTGCTAGAGAGCTGATGCCTCTTGGGCCATGCTTTCCCGGGCTCCATTGGTCGCGCCCTGGGTTCACACTGCCCGGCCAAACTGAGCAGACACAGCCACAACCCTGCAGCAACGTGTGTGGCCTAGGATGGCACTCTATGCCCACTACATTCCCCTGGCGTAAGCAAGGCTTTGCCTTTGGATCTGGCTTTCAGGTGGACCCGGGGACGAGACCAGTGCCTTCCCCACAGGAGAGGAGAGGCGACAGGATCTGTGCACTCTGCCCGTGTCCTGGGATTGGGAGCTGTGGGGGACTGTCCCCACTCCTTCCCCGACACACCCCCTGCCACCGCCAACGCTACCGCATCTTGGAGGAAGACGGCATCTGACTGCCCGTTTCTCCAGGGAGCTGTTTCTGGGAGTTCCGTGTACGACGCCTGGTGGCAAGCCCAAGTCTGTCCTAGGGACAGGTGGCCAAGGAGATGCTGTCCCCTTGGCACCAGAGGCCCAGGACATGCCTGCCTTCTGCCCAGACTCCTTCCTCAGAGTGGAGGACGCGCGCCTGCCTAGCCGTCCCCTCGTGTCTTCTTGGCAGCCAGGCTTCCGTCTCTCTGCACAGGGAGCGGGTGACGCTTGTCTTGCCACCATCCCGCTGTTCCTCACAGGACAGGCTCTCCTGCTTCGCGACTGTTTCCCCACAACAAAGCCAAAGGCTCCTTCTCTTCTTCCGGGGCGGCGTGCTGTGGCTTCCCTAGATTGTTCCTGAGGAGCACGGTGACAGCCGTGTCCCTTTCCTTAAGGCCCTTTGCAGATGTGCAACCACGCTGCTCTCTGAGGCAGAGAGGATGCTAGGGCAAAGAGATTTCGCTCCATGCGGGTTTCTTCCAGCGGGCTGCGGAGACTAGCTCAGGCCAGCAGCAGCAGCATCCCACCATCCCACTCTGATTTCCCAACGAATGCTGTGCTGTCCCGGAGGAGTTGCCTGGGCAAAGAGGCTTTCGCTCTATGCGGGTTTCTCACACCGTGAGACTTGGGCTCAGGCCAGCAGCAGCAGCATCCCGCAGAACCTTCCCTCATTTCTCAGGAAATGGAGAGGGTGACACCTGTCCTGCCACCCGCTTCTGTTCCTGCCATGGCAGGTGCTCCTGCTTCACGACCGTTTTCCAACAAGGCCAAGGGCCCCTTCTCTTCACCTGGGCAGTGTGCTGTCCTTCCCGAGACATGCTCCTGGGGAGCGCAGGGACAGACGTGTCCCTTTCCTTAAGGCCCTTTCCAGATGTGCAACCACGCTTCTCTCTCAGGCAGAGAGGATGCTAGGGCAAAGAGAATTTCGCTCCATGCGGGTTTCTTCCACCGTGCTGCGGAGACTAGCTCAGGCCATCAGCAGCAGCATCCCACAATCCCGACTCTCATTTCCCAACGAATGCTGTGCTGTCTGGAGGAGTTGCCTGTGCAAAGAGGCTTTGGCTGTATGCGGGTTTCTCCCACCATGAGACTTGGGCTCAGGCCAGCAGCAGCAGCATCCCGCAGAACCTTCCCTCATTTCTCAGCAAATAGAGAGGGGGACACCTGTCTTGCCACTCGCCTGCTCTTCCTGCCATGGCAGGCTCTCCTGCTTCACGACCGGTTCCCGACAACAAGGCAAAGGGCCCCTTCTCTTCACTTGGGCAGTGTGCTGTGCCTTCCTCAGACATGCTCCTGGGGAGCGCAGTGACAGACGTGTCCCTTTCCTTAAGGCTATTTCCAGAGGCACCACCAAGCTTCTCTCTTAGGCAGTGGGGATGTCAGGGCAAAGAGGATTTCGCCCCATGCGGGTTCATTACACCGTGCTGTGGAGACCTGCTCAGGCAAGCAGCAGCATCATCCCACAGACCGGATTCTGATTTCACAAAGAATGCTGTGCTTTCCAGAGGGGATGCCCGGGCAAAGAGGCTTTTGCTCTATGCGGGTTTCTCCCACCGTGCTGCCTATACTAGGCTAAGGCAAGAAGCAACATCAGCCCACTGAACCGACTCTGACTTCCCAGCGACTGCTATGCTTTCCCGGAGGTTTTCAGCTGGGCGCGATCTGCACTTCACTGTTCCTCAGCAAGGTTTTGGGCATTCGCTCTGTCGCGTCAGGGAAGAAGAGCTGCTAGAGAGCTGATGCCTCTTGGGCCATGCTTTCCCGGGCTCCATTGGTCGCGCCCTGGGTTCACACTGCCCGGCCAAACTGAGCAGACACAGCCACAACCCTGCAGCAACGTGTGTGGCCTAGGATGGCACTCTATGCCCACTACATTCCCCTGGCGTAAGCAAGGCTTTGCCTTTGGATCTGGCGTTCAGGTGGACCCGGGGACGAGACCAGTGCCTTCCCCACAGGAGAGGAGAGGCGACAGGATCTGTGCACTCTGCCCGTGTCCTGGGATTGGGAGCTGTGGGGGACTGTCCCCACTCCTTCCCCGACACACCCCCTGCCACCGCCAACGCTGCCGCATCTTGGAGGAAGACGGCATCTGACTGCCCGTTTCTCCAGGGAGCTGTTTCTGGGAGTTCCGTGTACGACGCCTGGTGGCAAGCCCAAGTCTGTCCTAGGGACAGGTGGCCAAGGAGATGCTGTCCCCTTGGCACCAGAGGCCCAGGACATGCCTGCCTTCTGCCCAGACTCCTTCCTCAGAGTGGAGGACGCGCGCCTGCCTAGCCGTCCCCTCGTGTCTTCTTGGCAGCCAGGCTTCCGTCTGTCTGCACAGGGAGCGGGTGACGCTTGTCTTGCCACCATCCCGCTGTTCCTCACAGGACAGGCTCTCCTGCTTCGCGACTGTTTCCCCACAACAAAGCCAAAGGCTCCTTCTCTTCTTCCGGGGCGCCGTGCTGTGGCTTCCCCAGATTGTTCCTGGGGAGCACGGTGACAGCCGTGTCCCTTTCCTTAAGGCCCTTTGCAGATGTGCAACCACGCTGCTCTCTGAGGCAGAGAGGATGCTAGGGCAAAGAGATTTCGCTCCATGCGGGTTTCTTCCAGCGGGCTGCGGAGACTAGCTCAGGCCAGCAGCAGCAGCATCCCACCATCCCACTCTGATTTCCCAACGAATGCTGTGCTGTCCCGGAGGAGTTGCCTGGGCAAAGAGGCTTTCGCTCTATGCGGGTTTCTCACACCGTGAGACTTGGGCTCAGGCCAGCAGCAGCAGCATCCCGCAGAACCTTCCCTCATTTCTCAGGAAATGGAGAGGGTGACACCTGTCTTGCCACCCGCTTCTGTTCCTGCCATGGCAGGTGCTCCTGCTTCACGACCGTTTCCCGACAAGGCCAAGGGCCCCTTCTCTTCACCTGGGCAGTGTGCTGTGCCTTCCTGAGACATGCTCCTGGGGAGCGCAGGGACAGACGTGTCCCTTTCCTTAAGGCCCTTTCCAGATGTGCAACCACGCTTCTCTCTCAGGCAGAGAGGATGCTAGGGCAAAGAGAATTTCGCTCCATGCGGGTTTCTTCCACCGTGCTGCGGAGACTAGCTCAGGCCATCAGCAGCAGCATCCCACAATCCCGACTCTCATTTCCCAACGAATGCTGTGCTGTCTGGAGGAGTTGCCTGTGCAAAGAGGCTTTGGCTGTATGCGGGTTTCTCCCACCATGAGACTTGGGCTCAGGCCAGCAGCAGCAGCATCCCGCAGAACCTTCCCTCATTTCTCAGCAAATAGAGAGGGGGACACCTGTCTTGCCACTCGCCTGCTCTTCCTGCCATGGCAGGCTCTCCTGCTTCACGACCGGTTCCCGACAACAAGGCAAAGGGCCCCTTCTCTTCACTTGGGCAGTGTGCTGTGCCTTCCTCAGACATGCTCCTGGGGAGCGCAGTGACAGACGTGTCCCTTTCCTTAAGGCTATTTCCAGAGGCACCACCAAGCTTCTCTCTTAGGCAGTGGGGATGTCAGGGCAAAGAGGATTTCGCCCCATGCGGGTTCATTACACCGTGCTGTGGAGACCTGCTCAGGCAAGCAGCAGCATCATCCCACAGACCGGATTCTGATTTCACAAAGAATGCTGTGCTTTCCAGAGGGGATGCCCGGGCAAAGAGGCTTTTGCTCTATGCGGGTTTCTCCCACCGTGCTGCCTATACTAGGCTAAGGCAAGAAGCAACATCAGCCCACTGAACCGACTCTGACTTCCCAGCGACTGCTATGCTTTCCCGGAGGTTTTCAGCTGGGCGCGATCTGCACTTCACTGTTCCTCAGCAAGGTTTTGGGCATTCGCTCTGTCGCGTCAGGGAAGAAGAGCTGCTAGAGAGCTGATGCCTCTTGGGCCATGCTTTCCCGGGCTCCATTGGTCGCGCCCTGGGTTCACACTGCCCGGCCAAACTGAGCAGACACAGCCACAACCCTGCAGCAACGTGTGTGGCCTAGGATGGCACTCTATGCCCACTACATTCCCCTGGCGTAAGCAAGGCTTTGCCTTTGGATCTGGCTTTCAGGTGGACCCGGGGACGAGACCAGTGCCTTCCCCACAGGAGAGGAGAGGCGACAGGATCTGTGCACTCTGCCCGTGTCCTGGGATTGGGAGCTGTGGGGGACTGTCCCCACTCCTTCCCCGACACACCCCCTGCCACCGCCAACGCTGCCGCATCTTGGAGGAAGACGGCATCTGACTGCCCGTTTCTCCAGGGAGCTGTTTCTGGGAGTTCCGTGTACGACGCCTGGTGGCAAGCCCAAGTCTGTCCTAGGGACAGGTGGCCAAGGAGATGCTGTCCCCTTGGCACCAGAGGCCCAGGACATGCCTGCCTTCTGCCCAGACTCCTTCCTCAGAGTGGAGGACGCGCGCCTGCCTAGCCGTCCCCTCGTGTCTTCTTGGCAGCCAGGCTTCCGTCTCTCTGCACAGGGAGCGGGTGACGCTTGTCTTGCCACCATCCCGCTGTTCCTCACAGGACAGGCTCTCCTGCTTCGCGACTGTTTCCCCACAACAAAGCCAAAGGCTCCTTCTCTTCTTCCGGGGCGGCGTGCTGTGGCTTCCCTAGATTGTTCCTGAGGAGCACGGTGACAGCCGTGTCCCTTTCCTTAAGGCCCTTTGCAGATGTGCAACCACGCTGCTCTCTGAGGCAGAGAGGATGCTAGGGCAAAGAGATTTCGCTCCATGCGGGTTTCTTCCAGCGGGCTGCGGAGACTAGCTCAGGCCAGCAGCAGCAGCATCCCACCATCCCACTCTGATTTCCCAACGAATGCTGTGCTGTCCCGGAGGAGTTGCCTGGGCAAAGAGGCTTTCGCTCTATGCGGGTTTCTCACACCGTGAGACTTGGGCTCAGGCCAGCAGCAGCAGCATCCCGCAGAACCTTCCCTCATTTCTCAGGAAATGGAGAGGGTGACACCTGTCCTGCCACCCGCTTCTGTTCCTGCCATGGCAGGTGCTCCTGCTTCACGACCGTTTTCCAACAAGGCCAAGGGCCCCTTCTCTTCACCTGGGCAGTGTGCTGTCCTTCCCGAGACATGCTCCTGGGGAGCGCAGGGACAGACGTGTCCCTTTCCTTAAGGCCCTTTCCAGATGTGCAACCACGCTTCTCTCTCAGGCAGAGAGGATGCTAGGGCAAAGAGAATTTCGCTCCATGCGGGTTTCTTCCACCGTGCTGCGGAGACTAGCTCAGGCCATCAGCAGCAGCATCCCACAATCCCGACTCTCATTTCCCAACGAATGCTGTGCTGTCTGGAGGAGTTGCCTGTGCAAAGAGGCTTTGGCTGTATGCGGGTTTCTCCCACCATGAGACTTGGGCTCAGGCCAGCAGCAGCAGCATCCCGCAGAACCTTCCCTCATTTCTCAGCAAATAGAGAGGGGGACACCTGTCTTGCCACTCGCCTGCTCTTCCTGCCATGGCAGGCTCTCCTGCTTCACGACCGGTTCCCGACAACAAGGCAAAGGGCCCCTTCTCTTCACTTGGGCAGTGTGCTGTGCCTTCCTCAGACATGCTCCTGGGGAGCGCAGTGACAGACGTGTCCCTTTCCTTAAGGCTATTTCCAGAGGCACCACCAAGCTTCTCTCTTAGGCAGTGGGGATGTCAGGGCAAAGAGGATTTCGCCCCATGCGGGTTCATTACACCGTGCTGTGGAGACCTGCTCAGGCAAGCAGCAGCATCATCCCACAGACCGGATTCTGATTTCACAAAGAATGCTGTGCTTTCCAGAGGGGATGCCCGGGCAAAGAGGCTTTTGCTCTATGCGGGTTTCTCCCACCGTGCTGCCTATACTAGGCTAAGGCAAGAAGCAACATCAGCCCACTGAACCGACTCTGACTTCCCAGCGACTGCTATGCTTTCCCGGAGCTTTTCAGCTGGGCGCGATCTGCACTTCACTGTTCCTCAGCAAGGTTTTGGGCATTCGCTCTGTCGCGTCAGGGAAGAAGAGCTGCTAGAGAGCTGATGCCTCTTGGGCCATGCTTTCCCGGGCTCCATTGGTCGCGCCCTGGGTTCACACTGCCCGGCCAAACTGAGCAGACACAGCCACAACCCTGCAGCAACGTGTGTGGCCTAGGATGGCACTCTATGCCCACTACATTCCCCTGGCGTAAGCAAGGCTTTGCCTTTGGATCTGGCGTTCAGGTGGACCCGGGGACGAGACCAGTGCCTTCCCCACAGGAGAGGAGAGGCGACAGGATCTGTGCACTCTGCCCGTGTCCTGGGATTGGGAGCTGTGGGGGACTGTCCCCACTCCTTCCCCGACACACCCCCTGGCACCGCCAACGCTGCCGCATCTTGGAGGAAGACGGCATCTGACTGCCCGTTTCTCCAGGGAGCTGTTTCTGGGAGTTCCGTGTACGACGCCTGGTGGCAAGCCCAAGTCTGTCCTAGGGACAGGTGGCCAAGGAGATGCTGTCCCCTTGGCACCAGAGGCCCAGGACATGCCTGCCTTCTGCCCAGACTCCTTCCTCAGAGTGGAGGACGCGCGCCTGCCTAGCCGTCCCCTCGTGTCTTCTTGGCAGCCAGGCTTCCGTCTGTCTGCACAGGGAGCGGGTGACGCTTGTCTTGCCACCATCCCGCTGTTCCTCACAGGACAGGCTCTCCTGCTTCGCGACTGTTTCCCCACAACAAAGCCAAAGGCTCCTTCTCTTCTTCCGGGGCGGCGTGCTGTGGCTTCCCTAGATTGTTCCTGAGGAGCACGGTGACAGCCGTGTCCCTTTCCTTAAGGCCCTTTGCAGATGTGCAACCACGCTGCTCTCTCAGGCAGAGAGGATGCTAGGGCAAAGAGATTTCGCTCCATGCGGGTTTCTTCCAGCGGGCTGCGGAGACTAGCTCAGGCCAGCAGCAGCAGCATCCCACCATTCCACTCTGATTTCCCAACGAATGCTGTGCTGTCCCGGAGGAGTTGCCTGGGCAAAGAGGCTTTCGCTCTATGCGGGTTTCTCACACCGTGAGACTTGGGCTCAGGCCAGCAGCAGCAGCATCCCGCAGAACCTTCCCTCATTTCTCAGGAAATGGAGAGGGTGACACCTGTCCTGCCACCCGCTTCTGTTCCTGCCATGGCAGGTGCTCCTGCTTCACGACCGTTTTCCCGACAAGGCCAAGGGCCCCTTCTCTTCACCTGGGCAGTGTGCTGTGCCTTCCTGAGACATGCTCCTGGGGAGCGCAGGGACAGACGTGTCCCTTTCCTTAAGGCCCTTTCCAGATGTGCAACCGCGCTTCTCTCTCAGGCAGAGAGGATGCTAGGGCAAAGAGAATTTCGCTCCATGCGGGTTTCTTCCACCGTGCTGCGGAGACTAGCTCAGGCCATCAGCAGCAGCATCCCACAATCCCGACTCTCATTTCCCAACGAATGCTGTGCTGTCTGGAGGAGTTGCCTGTGCAAAGAGGCTTTGGCTGTATGCGGGTTTCTCCCACCATGAGACTTGGGCTCAGGCCAGCAGCAGCAGCATCCCGCAGAACCTTCCCTCATTTCTCAGCAAATAGAGAGGGGGACACCTGTCTTGCCACTCGCCTGCTCTTCCTGCCATGGCAGGCTCTCCTGCTTCACGACCGGTTCCCGACAACAAGGCAAAGGGCCCCTTCTCTTCACTTGGGCAGTGTGCTGTGCCTTCCTCAGACATGCTCCTGGGGAGCGCAGTGACAGACGTGTCCCTTTCCTTAAGGCTATTTCCAGAGGCACCACCAAGCTTCTCTCTTAGGCAGTGGGGATGTCAGGGCAAAGAGGATTTCGCCCCATGCGGGTTCATTACACCGTGCTGTGGAGACCTGCTCAGGCAAGCAGCAGCATCATCCCACAGACCGGATTCTGATTTCACAAAGAATGCTGTGCTTTCCAGAGGGGATGCCCGGGCAAAGAGGCTTTTGCTCTATGCGGGTTTCTCCCACCGTGCTGCCTATACTAGGCTAAGGCAAGAAGCAACATCAGCCCACTGAACCGACTCTGACTTCCCAGCGACTGCTATGCTTTCCCGGAGGTTTTCAGCTGGGCGCGATCTGCACTTCACTGTTGCTTCCTCAGCAAGGTTTTGGGCATTCGCTCTGTCGCGTCAGGGAAGAAGAGCTGCGAGAGAGCTGATGCCTCTTGGGCCATGCTTTCCCGGGCTCCATTGGTCGCGCCCTGGGTTCACACTGCCCGGCCAAACTGAGCAGACACAGCCACAACCCTGCAGCAACGTGTGTGGCCTAGGATGGCACTCTATGCCCACTACATTCCCCTGGCGTAAGCAAGGCTTTGCCTTTGGCTCTGGCGTTCAGGTGGACCCGGGGACGAGACCAGTGCCTTCCCCACAGGAGAGGAGAGGCGACAGGATCTGTGCACTCTGCCCGTGTCCTGGGATTGGGAGCTGTGGGGGACTGTCCCCACTCCTTCCCCGACACACCCCCTGCCACCGCCAACGCTGCCGCATCTTGGAGGAAGACGGCATCTGACTGCCCGTTTCTCCAGGGAGCTGTTTCTGGGAGTTCCGTGTACGACGCCTGGTGGCAAGCCCAAGTCTGTCCTAGGGACAGGTGGCCAAGGAGATGCTGTCCCCTTGGCACCAGAGGCCCAGGACATGCCTGCCTTCTGCCCAGACTCCTTCCTCAGAGTGGAGGACGCGCGCCTGCCTAGCCGTCCCCTCGTGTCTTCTTGGCAGCCAGGCTTCCGTCTGTCTGCACAGGGAGCGGGTGACGCTTGTCTTGCCACCATCCCGCTGTTCCTCACAGGACAGGCTCTCCTGCTTCGCGACTGTTTCCCCACAACAAAGCCAAAGGCTCCTTCTCTTCTTCCGGGGCGCCGTGCTGTGGCTTCCCCAGATTGTTCCTGGGGAGCACGGTGACAGCCGTGTCCCTTTCCTTAAGGCCCTTTGCAGATGTGCAACCACGCTGCTCTCTGAGGCAGAGAGGATGCTAGGGCAAAGAGATTTCGCTCCATGCGGGTTTCTTCCAGCGGGCTGCGGAGACTAGCTCAGGCCAGCAGCAGCAGCATCCCACCATCCCACTCTGATTTCCCAACGAATGCTGTGCTGTCCCGGAGGAGTTGCCTGGGCAAAGAGGCTTTCGCTCTATGCGGGTTTCTCACACCGTGAGACTTGGGCTCAGGCCAGCAGCAGCAGCATCCCGCAGAACCTTCCCTCATTTCTCAGGAAATGGAGAGGGTGACACCTGTCTTGCCACCCGCTTCTGTTCCTGCCATGGCAGGTGCTCCTGCTTCACGACCGTTTCCCGACAAGGCCAAGGGCCCCTTCTCTTCACCTGGGCAGTGTGCTGTGCCTTCCTGAGACATGCTCCTGGGGAGCGCAGGGACAGACGTGTCCCTTTCCTTAAGGCCCTTTCCAGATGTGCAACCACGCTTCTCTCTCAGGCAGAGAGGATGCTAGGGCAAAGAGAATTTCGCTCCATGCGGGTTTCTTCCACCGTGCTGCGGAGACTAGCTCAGGCCATCAGCAGCAGCATCCCACAATCCCGACTCTCATTTCCCAACGAATGCTGTGCTGTCTGGAGGAGTTGCCTGTGCAAAGAGGCTTTGGCTGTATGCGGGTTTCTCCCACCATGAGACTTGGGCTCAGGCCAGCAGCAGCAGCATCCCGCAGAACCTTCCCTCATTTCTCAGCAAATAGAGAGGGGGACACCTGTCTTGCCACTCGCCTGCTCTTCCTGCCATGGCAGGCTCTCCTGCTTCACGACCGGTTCCCGACAACAAGGCAAAGGGCCCCTTCTCTTCACTTGGGCAGTGTGCTGTGCCTTCCTCAGACATGCTCCTGGGGAGCGCAGTGACAGACGTGTCCCTTTCCTTAAGGCTATTTCCAGAGGCACCACCAAGCTTCTCTCTTAGGCAGTGGGGATGTCAGGGCAAAGAGGATTTCGCCCCATGCGGGTTCATTACACCGTGCTGTGGAGACCTGCTCAGGCAAGCAGCAGCATCATCCCACAGACCGGATTCTGATTTCACAAAGAATGCTGTGCTTTCCAGAGGGGATGCCCGGGCAAAGAGGCTTTTGCTCTATGCGGGTTTCTCCCACCGTGCTGCCTATACTAGGCTAAGGCAAGAAGCAACATCAGCCCACTGAACCGACTCTGACTTCCCAGCGACTGCTATGCTTTCCCGGAGGTTTTCAGCTGGGCGCGATCTGCACTTCACTGTTCCTCAGCAAGGTTTTGGGCATTCGCTCTGTCGCGTCAGGGAAGAAGAGCTGCTAGAGAGCTGATGCCTCTTGGGCCATGCTTTCCCGGGCTCCATTGGTCGCGCCCTGGGTTCACACTGCCCGGCCAAACTGAGCAGACACAGCCACAACCCTGCAGCAACGTGTGTGGCCTAGGATGGCACTCTATGCCCACTACATTCCCCTGGCGTAAGCAAGGCTTTGCCTTTGGCTCTGGCGTTCAGGTGGACCCGGGGACGAGACCAGTGCCTTCCCCACAGGAGAGGAGAGGCGACAGGATCTGTGCACTCTGCCCGTGTCCTGGGATTGGGAGCTGTGGGGGACTGTCCCCACTCCTTCCCCGACACACCCCCTGCCACCGCCAACGCTGCCGCATCTTGGAGGAAGACGGCATCTGACTGCCCGTTTCTCCAGGGAGCTGTTTCTGGGAGTTCCGTGTACGACGCCTGGTGGCAAGCCCAAGTCTGTCCTAGGGACAGGTGGCCAAGGAGATGCTGTCCCCTTGGCACCAGAGGCCCAGGACATGCCTGCCTTCTGCCCAGACTCCTTCCTCAGAGTGGAGGACGCGCGCCTGCCTAGCCGTCCCCTCGTGTCTTCTTGGCAGCCAGGCTTCCGTCTGTCTGCACAGGGAGCGGGTGACGCTTGTCTTGCCACCATCCCGCTGTTCCTCACAGGACAGGCTCTCCTGCTTCGCGACTGTTTCCCCACAACAAAGCCAAAGGCTCCTTCTCTTCTTCCGGGGCGGCGTGCTGTGGCTTCCCTAGATTGTTCCTGAGGAGCACGGTGACAGCCGTGTCCCTTTCCTTAAGGCCCTTTGCAGATGTGCAACCACGCTGCTCTCTCAGGCAGAGAGGATGCTAGGGCAAAGAGATTTCGCTCCATGCGGGTTTCTTCCAGCGGGCTGCGGAGACTAGCTCAGGCCAGCAGCAGCAGCATCCCACCATTCCACTCTGATTTCCCAACGAATGCTGTGCTGTCCCGGAGGAGTTGCCTGGGCAAAGAGGCTTTCGCTCTATGCGGGTTTCTCACACCGTGAGACTTGGGCTCAGGCCAGCAGCAGCAGCATCCCGCAGAACCTTCCCTCATTTCTCAGGAAATGGAGAGGGTGACACCTGTCCTGCCACCCGCTTCTGTTCCTGCCATGGCAGGTGCTCCTGCTTCACGACCGTTTTCCCGACAAGGCCAAGGGCCCCTTCTCTTCACCTGGGCAGTGTGCTGTGCCTTCCTGAGACATGCTCCTGGGGAGCGCAGGGACAGACGTGTCCCTTTCCTTAAGGCCCTTTCCAGATGTGCAACCGCGCTTCTCTCTCAGGCAGAGAGGATGCTAGGGCAAAGAGAATTTCGCTCCATGCGGGTTTCTTCCACCGTGCTGCGGAGACTAGCTCAGGCCATCAGCAGCAGCATCCCACAATCCCGACTCTCATTTCCCAACGAATGCTGTGCTGTCTGGAGGAGTTGCCTGTGCAAAGAGGCTTTGGCTGTATGCGGGTTTCTCCCACCATGAGACTTGGGCTCAGGCCAGCAGCAGCAGCATCCCGCAGAACCTTCCCTCATTTCTCAGCAAATAGAGAGGGGGACACCTGTCTTGCCACTCGCCTGCTCTTCCTGCCATGGCAGGCTCTCCTGCTTCACGACCGGTTCCCGACAACAAGGCAAAGGGCCCCTTCTCTTCACTTGGGCAGTGTGCTGTGCCTTCCTCAGACATGCTCCTGGGGAGCGCAGTGACAGACGTGTCCCTTTCCTTAAGGCTATTTCCAGAGGCACCACCAAGCTTCTCTCTTAGGCAGTGGGGATGTCAGGGCAAAGAGGATTTCGCCCCATGCGGGTTCATTACACCGTGCTGTGGAGACCTGCTCAGGCAAGCAGCAGCATCATCCCACAGACCGGATTCTGATTTCACAAAGAATGCTGTGCTTTCCAGAGGGGATGCCCGGGCAAAGAGGCTTTTGCTCTATGTGGGTTTCTCCCACCGTGCTGCCTATACTAGGCTAAGGCAAGAAGCAACATCAGCCCACTGAACCGACTCTGACTTCCCAGCGACTGCTATGCTTTCCCGGAGGTTTTCAGCTGGGCGCGATCTGCACTTCACTGTTGCTTCCTCAGCAAGGTTTTGGGCATTCGCTCTGTCGCGTCAGGGAAGAAGAGCTGCGAGAGAGCTGATGCCTCTTGGGCCATGCTTTCCCGGGCTCCATTGGTCGCGCCCTGGGTTCACACTGCCCGGCCAAACTGAGCAGACACAGCCACAACCCTGCAGCAACGTGTGTGGCCTAGGATGGCACTCTATGCCCACTAACATCCCCTGGCGTAAGCAAGGCTTTGCCTTTGGCTCTGGCGTTCAGGTGGACCCGGGGACGAGACCAGTGCCTTCCCCACAGGAGAGGAGAGGCGACAGGATCTGTGCACTCTGCCCGTGTCCTGGGATTGGGAGCTGTGGGGGACTGTCCCCACCCCTTCCCCGACACACCCCCTGCCACCGCCAACGCTGCCGCATCTTGGAGGAAGATGGCATCTGACTGCCCGTTTCTCCAGGGAGCTGTTTCTGGGAGTTCCGTGTACGACGCCTGGTGGCAAGCCCAAGTCTGTCCTAGGGACAGGTGGCCAAGGAGATGCTGTCCCCTTGGCACCAGAGGCCCAGGACATGCCTGCCTTCTGCCCAGACTCCTTCCTCAGAGTGGAGGACGCGCGCCTGCCTAGCCGTCCCCTCGTGTCTTCTTGGCAGCCAGGCTTCCGTCTGTCTGCACAGGGAGCGGGTGACGCTTGTCTTGCCACCATCCCGCTGTTCCTCACAGGACAGGCTCTCCTGCTTCGCGACTGTTTCCCCACAACAAAGCCAAAGGCTCCTTCTCTTCTTCCGGGGTGGCGTGCTGTGGCTTCCCTAGATTGTTCCTGAGGAGCACGGTGACAGCCGTGTCCCTTTCCTTAAGGCCCTTTGCAGATGTGCAACCACGCTGCTCTCTGATGCAGAGAGGATGCTAGGGCAAAGAGATTTCGCTCCATGCGGGTTTCTTCCAGCGGGCTGCGGAGACTAGCTCAGGCCAGCAGCAGCAGCATCCCACCATCCCACTCTGATTTCCCAACGAATGCTGTGCTGTCCCGGAGGAGTTGCCTGGGCAAAGAGGCTTTCGCTCTATGCGGGTTTCTCACACCGTGAGACTTGGGCTCAGGCCAGCAGCAGCAGCATCCCGCAGAACCTTCCCTCATTTCTCAGGAAATGGAGAGGGTGACACCTGTCTTGCCACCCGCTTCTGTTCCTGCCATGGCAGGTGCTCCTGCTTCACGACCGTTTCCCGACAAGGCCAAGGGCCCCTTCTCTTCACCTGGGCAGTGTGCTGTGCCTTCCTGAGACATGCTCCTGGGGAGCGCAGGGACAGACGTGTCCCTTTCCTTAAGGCCCTTTCCAGATGTGCAACCACGCTTCTCTCTCAGGCAGAGAGGATGCTAGGGCAAAGAGAATTTCGCTCCATGCGGGTTTCTTCCACCGTGCTGCGGAGACTAGCTCAGGCCATCAGCAGCAGCATCCCACAATCCCGACTCTCATTTCCCAACGAATGCTGTGCTGTCTGGAGGAGTTGCCTGTGCAAAGAGGCTTTGGCTGTATGCGGGTTTCTCCCACCATGAGACTTGGGCTCAGGCCAGCAGCAGCAGCATCCCGCAGAACCTTCCCTCATTTCTCAGCAAATAGAGAGGGGGACACCTGTCTTGCCACTCGCCTGCTCTTCCTGCCATGGCAGGCTCTCCTGCTTCACGACCGGTTCCCGACAACAAGGCAAAGGGCCCCTTCTCTTCACTTGGGCAGTGTGCTGTGCCTTCCTCAGACATGCTCCTGGGGAGCGCAGTGACAGACGTGTCCCTTTCCTTAAGGCTATTTCCAGAGGCACCACCAAGCTTCTCTCTTAGGCAGTGGGGATGTCAGGGCAAAGAGGATTTCGCCCCATGCGGGTTCATTACACCGTGCTGTGGAGACCTGCTCAGGCAAGCAGCAGCATCATCCCACAGACCGGATTCTGATTTCACAAAGAATGCTGTGCTTTCCAGAGGGGATGCCCGGGCAAAGAGGCTTTTGCTCTATGCGGGTTTCTCCCACCGTGCTGCCTATACTAGGCTAAGGCAAGAAGAAACATCAGCCCACTGAACCGACTCTGACTTCCCAGCGACTGCTATGCTTTCCCGGAGCTTTTCAGCTGGGCGCGATCTGCACTTCACTGTTCCTCAGCAAGGTTTTGGGCATTCGCTCTGTCGCGTCAGGGAAGAAGAGCTGCTACAGAGCTGATGCCTCTTGGGCCATGCTTTCCCGGGCTCCATTGGTCGCGCCCTGGGTTCACACTGCCCGGCCAAACTGAGCAGACACAGCCACAACCCTGCAGCAACGTGTGTGGCCTAGGATGGCACTCTATGCCCACTACATTCCCCTGGCGTAAGCAAGGCTTTGCCTTTGGATCTGGCGTTCAGGTGGACCCGGGGACGAGACCAGTGCCTTCCCCACAGGAGAGGAGAGGCGACAGGATCTGTGCACTCTGCCCGTGTCCTGGGATTGGGAGCTGTGGGGGACTGTCCCCACTCCTTCCCCGACACACCCCCTGCCACCGCCAACGCTGCCGCATCTTGGAGGAAGACGGCATCTGACTGCCCGTTTCTCCAGGGAGCTGTTTCTGGGAGTTCCGTGTACGACGCCTGGTGGCAAGCCCAAGTCTGTCCTAGGGACAGGTGGCCAAGGAGATGCTGTCCCCTTGGCACCAGAGGCCCAGGACATGCCTGCCTTCTGCCCAGACTCCTTCCTCAGAGTGGAGGACGCACGCCTGCCTAGCCGTCCCCTCGTGTCTTCTTGGCAGCCAGGCTTCCGTCTGTCTGCACAGGGAGCGGGTGACGCTTGTCTTGCCACCATCCCGCTGTTCCTCACAGGACAGGCTCTCCTGCTTCGCGACTGTTTCCCCACAACAAAGCCAAAGGCTCCTTCTCTTCTTCCGGGGCGGCGTGCTGTGGCTTCCCTAGATTGTTCCTGAGGAGCACGGTGACAGCCGTGTCCCTTTCCTTAAGGCCCTTTGCAGATGTGCAACCACGCTGCTCTCTCAGGCAGAGAGGATGCTAGGGCAAAGAGATTTCGCTCCATGCGGGTTTCTTCCAGCGGGCTGCGGAGACTAGCTCAGGCCAGCAGCAGCAGCATCCCACCATTCCACTCTGATTTCCCAACGAATGCTGTGCTGTCCCGGAGGAGTTGCCTGGGCAAAGAGGCTTTCGCTCTATGCGGGTTTCTCACACCGTGAGACTTGGGCTCAGGCCAGCAGCAGCAGCATCCCGCAGAACCTTCCCTCATTTCTCAGGAAATGGAGAGGGTGACACCTGTCTTGCCACCCGCTTCTGTTCCTGCCATGGCAGGTGCTCCTGCTTCACGACCGTTTTCCCGACAAGGCCAAGGGCCCCTTCTCTTCACCTGGGCAGTGTGCTGTGCCTTCCTGAGACATGCTCCTGGGGAGCGCAGGGACAGACGTGTCCCTTTCCTTAAGGCCCTTTCCAGATGTGCAACCGCGCTTCGCTCTCAGGCAGAGAGGATGCTAGGGCAAAGAGAATTTCGCTCCATGCGGGTTTCTTCCACCGTGCTGCGGAGACTAGCTCAGGCCATCAGCAGCAGCATCCCACAATCCCGACTCTCATTTCCCAACGAATGCTGTGCTGTCTGGAGGAGTTGCCTGTGCAAAGAGGCTTTGGCTGTATGCGGGTTTCTCCCACCATGAGACTTGGGCTCAGGCCAGCAGCAGCAGCATCCCGCAGAACCTTCCCTCATTTCTCAGCAAATAGAGAGGGGGACACCTGTCTTGCCACTCGCCTGCTCTTCCTGCCATGGCAGGCTCTCCTGCTTCACGACCGGTTCCCGACAACAAGGCAAAGGGCCCCTTCTCTTCACTTGGGCAGTGTGCTGTGCCTTCCTCAGACATGCTCCTGGGGAGCGCAGTGACAGACGTGTCCCTTTCCTTAAGGCTATTTCCAGAGGCACCACCAAGCTTCTCTCTTAGGCAGTGGGGATGTCAGGGCAAAGAGGATTTCGCCCCATGCGGGTTCATTACACCGTGCTGTGGAGACCTGCTCAGGCAAGCAGCAGCATCATCCCACAGACCGGATTCTGATTTCACAAAGAATGCTGTGCTTTCCAGAGGGGATGCCCGGGCAAAGAGGCTTTTGCTCTATGCGGGTTTCTCCCACCGTGCTGCCTATACTAGGCTAAGGCAAGAAGCAACATCAGCCCACTGAACCGACTCTGACTTCCCAGCGACTGCTATGCTTTCCCGGAGGTTTTCAGCTGGTCGCGATCTGCACTTCACTGTTGCTTCCTCAGCAAGGTTTTGGGCATTCGCTCTGTCGCGTCAGGGAAGAAGAGCTGCGAGAGAGCTGATGCCTCTTGGGCCATGCTTTCCCGGGCTCCATTGGTCGCGCCCTGGGTTCACACTGCCCGGCCAAACTGAGCAGACACAGCCACAACCCTGCAGCAACGTGTGTGGCCTAGGATGGCACTCTATGCCCACTAACATCCCCTGGCGTAAGCAAGGCTTTGCCTTTGGCTCTGGCGTTCAGGTGGACCCGGGGACGAGACCAGTGCCTTCCCCACAGGAGAGGAGAGGCGACAGGATCTGTGCACTCTGCCCGTGTCCTGGGATTGGGAGCTGTGGGGGACTGTCCCCACCCCTTCCCCGACACACCCCGTGCCACCGCCAACGCTGCCGCATCTTGGAGGAAGATGGCATCTGACTGCCCGTTTCTCCAGGGAGCTGTTTCTGGGAGTTCCGTGTACGACGCCTGGTGGCAAGCCCAAGTCTGTCCTAGGGACAGGTGGCCAAGGAGATGCTGTCCCCTTGGCACCAGAGGCCCAGGACATGCCTGCCTTCTGCCCAGACTCCTTCCTCAGAGTGGAGGACGCGCGCCTGCCTAGCCGTCCCCTCGTGTCTTCTTGGCAGCCAGGCTTCCGTCTGTCTGCACAGGGAGCGGGTGACGCTTGTCTTGCCACCATCCCGCTGTTCCTCACAGGACAGGCTCTCCTGCTTCGCGACTGTTTCCCCACAACAAAGCCAAAGGCTCCTTCTCTTCTTCCGGGGTGGCGTGCTGTGGCTTCCCTAGATTGTTCCTGAGGAGCACGGTGACAGCCGTGTCCCTTTCCTTAAGGCCCTTTGCAGATGTGCAACCACGCTGCTCTCTGAGGCAGAGAGGATGCTAGGGCAAAGAGATTTCGCTCCATGCGGGTTTCTTCCAGCGGGCTGCGGAGACTAGCTCAGGCCAGCAGCAGCAGCATCCCACCATCCCACTCTGATTTCCCAACGAATGCTGTGCTGTCCCGGAGGAGTTGCCTGGGCAAAGAGGCTTTCGCTCTATGCGGGTTTCTCACACCGTGAGACTTGGGCTCAGGCCAGCAGCAGCAGCATCCCGCAGAACCTTCCCTCATTTCTCAGGAAATGGAGAGGGTGACACCTGTCTTGCCACCCGCTTCTGTTCCTGCCATGGCAGGTGCTCCTGCTTCACGACCGTTTCCCGACAAGGCCAAGGGCCCCTTCTCTTCACCTGGGCAGTGTGCTGTGCCTTCCTGAGACATGCTCCTGGGGAGCGCAGGGACAGACGTGTCCCTTTCCTTAAGGCCCTTTCCAGATGTGCAACCACGCTTCTCTCTCAGGCAGAGAGGATGCTAGGGCAAAGAGAATTTCGCTCCATGCGGGTTTCTTCCACCGTGCTGCGGAGACTAGCTCAGGCCATCAGCAGCAGCATCCCACAATCCCGACTCTCATTTCCCAACGAATGCTGTGCTGTCTGGAGGAGTTGCCTGTGCAAAGAGGCTTTGGCTGTATGCGGGTTTCTCCCACCATGAGACTTGGGCTCAGGCCAGCAGCAGCAGCATCCCGCAGAACCTTCCCTCATTTCTCAGCAAATAGAGAGGGGGACACCTGTCTTGCCACTCGCCTGCTCTTCCTGCCATGGCAGGCTCTCCTGCTTCACGACCGGTTCCCGACAACAAGGCAAAGGGCCCCTTCTCTTCACTTGGGCAGTGTGCTGTGCCTTCCTCAGACATGCTCCTGGGGAGCGCAGTGACAGACGTGTCCCTTTCCTTAAGGCTATTTCCAGAGGCACCACCAAGCTTCTCTCTTAGGCAGTGGGGATGTCAGGGCAAAGAGGATTTCGCCCCATGCGGGTTCATTACACCGTGCTGTGGAGACCTGCTCAGGCAAGCAGCAGCATCATCCCACAGACCGGATTCTGATTTCACAAAGAATGCTGTGCTTTCCAGAGGGGATGCCCGGGCAAAGAGGCTTTTGCTCTATGCGGGTTTCTCCCACCGTGCTGCCTATACTAGGCTAAGGCAAGAAGAAACATCAGCCCACTGAACCGACTCTGACTTCCCAGCGACTGCTATGCTTTCCCGGAGCTTTTCAGCTGGGCGCGATCTGCACTTCACTGTTCCTCAGCAAGGTTTTGGGCATTCGCTCTGTCGCGTCAGGGAAGAAGAGCTGCGAGAGAGCTGATGCCTCTTGGGCCATGCTTTCCCGGGCTCCATTGGTCGCGCCCTGGGTTCACACTGCCCGGCCAAACTGAGCAGACACAGCCACAACCCTGCAGCAACGTGTGTGGCCTAGGATGGCACTCTATGCCCACTACATTCCCCTGGTGTAAGCAAGGCTTTGCCTTTGGATCTGGCGTTCAGGTGGACCCGGGGACGAGACCAGTGCCTTCCCCACAGGAGAGGAGAGGCGACAGGATCTGTGCACTCTGCCCGTGTCCTGGGATTGGGAGCTGTGGGGGACTGTCCCCACTCCTTCCCCGACACACCCCCTGCCACCGCCAACGCTGCCGCATCTTGGAGGAAGACGGCATCTGACTGCCCGTTTCTCCAGGGAGCTGTTTCTGGGAGTTCCGTGTACGACGCCTGGTGGCAAGCCCAAGTCTGTCCTAGGGACAGGTGGCCAAGGAGATGCTGTCCCCTTGGCACCAGAGGCCCAGGACATGCCTGCCTTCTGCCCAGACTCCTTCCTCAGAGTGGAGGACGCGCGCCTGCCTAGCCGTCCCCTCGTGTCTTCTTGGCAGCCAGGCTTCCGTCTGTCTGCACAGGGAGCGGGTGACACTTGTCTTGCCACCATCCCGCTGTTCCTCACAGGACAGGCTCTCCTGCTTCGCGACTGTTTCCCCACAACAAAGCCAAAGGCTCCTTCTCTTCTTCCGGGGCGGCGTGCTGTGGCTTCCCTAGATTGTTCCTGAGGAGCACGGTGACAGCCGTGTCCCTTTCCTTAAGGCCCTTTGCAGATGTGCAACCACGCTGCTCTCTGAGGCAGAGAGGATGCTAGGGCAAAGAGATTTCGCTCCATGCGGGTTTCTTCCAGCGGGCTGCGGAGACTAGCTCAGGCCAGCAGCACCAGCATCCCACCATCCCACTCTGATTTCCCAACGAATGCTGTGCTGTCCCGGAGGAGTTGCCTGGGCAAAGAGGCTTTCGCTCTATGCGGGTTTCTCACACCGTGAGACTTGGGCTCAGGCCAGCAGCAGCAGCATCCCGCAGAACCTTCCCTCATTTCTCAGGAAATGGAGAGGGTGACACCTGTCTTGCCACCCGCTTCTGTTCCTGCCATGGCAGGTGCTCCTGCTTCACGACCGTTTTCCAACAAGGCCAAGGGCCCCTTCTCTTCACCTGGGCAGTGTGCTGTGCCTTCCTGAGACATGCTCCTGGGGAGCGCAGGGACAGACGTGTCCCTTTCCTTAAGGCCCTTTCCAGATGTGCAACCACGCTTCTCTCTCAGGCAGAGAGGATGCTAGGGCAAAGAGAATTTCGCTCCATGCCGGTTTCTTCCACCGTGCTGCGGAGACTAGCTCAGGCCATCAGCAGCAGCATCCCACAATCCCGACTCTCATTTCCCAACGAATGCTGTGCTGTCTGGAGGAGTTGCCTGTGCAAAGAGGCTTTGGCTGTATGCGGGTTTCTCCCACCATGAGACTTGGGCTCAGGCCAGCAGCAGCAGCATCCCGCAGAACCTTCCCTCATTTCTCAGCAAATAGAGAGGGGGACACCTGTCTTGCCACTCGCCTGCTCTTCCTGCCATGGCAGGCTCTCCTGCTTCACGACCGGTTCCCGACAACAAGGCAAAGGGCCCCTTCTCTTCACTTGGGCAGTGTGCTGTGCCTTCCTCAGACATGCTCCTGGGGAGCGCAGTGACAGACGTGTCCCTTTCCTTAAGGCTATTTCCAGAGGCGCCACCAAGCTTCTCTCTTAGGCAGTGGGGATGTCAGGGCAAAGAGGATTTCGCCCCATGCGGGTTCATTACACCGTGCTGTGGAGACCTGCTCAGGCAAGCAGCAGCATCATCCCACAGACCGGATTCTGATTTCACAAAGAATGCTGTGCTTTCCAGAGGGGATGCCCGGGCAAAGAGGCTTTTGCTCTATGCGGGTTTCTCCCACCGTGCTGCCTATACTAGGCTAAGGCAAGAAGCAACATCAGCCCACTGAACCGACTCTGACTTCCCAGCGACTGCTATGCTTTCCCGGAGGTTTTCAGCTGGGCGCGATCTGCACTTCACTGTTGCTTCCTCAGCAAGGTTTTGGGCATTCGCTCTGTCGCGTCAGGGAAGAAGAGCTGCGAGAGAGCTGATGCCTCTTGGGCCATGCTTTCCCGGGCTCCATTGGTCGCGCCCTGGGTTCACACTGCCCGGCCAAACTGAGCAGACACAGCCACAACCCTGCAGCAACGTGTGTGGCCTAGGATGGCACTCTATGCCCACTACATTCCCCTGGCGTAAGCAAGGCTTTGCCTTTGGCTCTGGCGTTCAGGTGGACCCGGGGACGAGACCAGTGCCTTCCCCACAGGAGAGGAGAGGCGACAGGATCTGTGCACTCTGCCCGTGTCCTGGGATTGGGAGCTGTGGGGGACTGTCCCCACTCCTTCCCCGACACACCCCCTGCCACCGCCAACGCTGCCGCATCTTGGAGGAAGACGGCATCTGACTGCCCGTTTCTCCAGGGAGCTGTTTCTGGGAGTTCCGTGTACGACGCCTGGTGGCAAGCCCAAGTCTGTCCTAGGGACAGGTGGCCAAGGAGATGCTGTCCCCTTGGCACCAGAGGCCCAGGACATGCCTGCCTTCTGCCCAGACTCCTTCCTCAGAGTGGAGGACGCGCGCCTGCCTAGCCGTCCCCTCGTGTCTTCTTGACAGCCAGGCTTCCGTCTGTCTGCACAGGGAGCGGGTGACGCTTGTCTTGCCACCATTCCGCTGTTCCTCACAGGACAGGCTCTCCTGCTTCGCGACTGTTTCCCCACAACAAAGCCAAAGGCTCCTTCTCTTCTTCCGGGGCGCCGTGCTGTGGCTTCCCCAGATTGTTCCTGGGGAGCACGGTGACAGCCGTGTCCCTTTCCTTAAGGCCCTTTGCAGATGTGCAACCACGCTGCTCTCTGAGGCAGAGAGGATGCTAGGGCAAAGAGATTTCGCTCCATGCGGGTTTCTTCCAGCGGGCTGCGGAGACTAGCTCAGGCCAGCAGCAGCAGCATCCCACCATCCCACTCTGATTTCCCAACGAATGCTGTGCTGTCCCGGAGGAGTTGCCTGGGCAAAGAGGCTTTCGCTCTATGCGGGTTTCTCACACCGTGAGACTTGGGCTCAGGCCAGCAGCAGCAGCATCCCGCAGAACCTTCCCTCATTTCTCAGGAAATGGAGAGGGTGACACCTGTCTTGCCACCCGCTTCTGTTCCTGCCATGGCAGGTGCTCCTGCTTCACGACCGTTTCCCGACAAGGCCAAGGGCCCCTTCTCTTCACCTGGGCAGTGTGCTGTGCCTTCCTGAGACATGCTCCTGGGGAGCGCAGGGACAGACGTGTCCCTTTCCTTAAGGCCCTTTCCAGATGTGCAACCACGCTTCTCTCTCAGGCAGAGAGGATGCTAGGGCAAAGAGAATTTCGCTCCATGCGGGTTTCTTCCACCGTGCTGCGGAGACTAGCTCAGGCCATCAGCAGCAGCATCCCACAATCCCGACTCTCATTTCCCAACGAATGCTGTGCTGTCTGGAGGAGTTGCCTGTGCAAAGAGGCTTTGGCTGTATGCGGGTTTCTCCCACCATGAGACTTGGGCTCAGGCCAGCAGCAGCAGCATCCCGCAGAACCTTCCCTCATTTCTCAGCAAATAGAGAGGGGGACACCTGTCTTGCCACTCGCCTGCTCTTCCTGCCATGGCAGGCTCTCCTGCTTCACGACCGGTTCCCGACAACAAGGCAAAGGGCCCCTTCTCTTCACTTGGGCAGTGTGCTGTGCCTTCCTCAGACATGCTCCTGGGGAGCGCAGTAACAGACGTGTCCCTTTCCTTAAGGCTATTTCCAGAGGCACCACCAAGCTTCTCTCTTAGGCAGTGGGGATGTCAGGGCAAAGAGGATTTCGCCCCATGCGGGTTCATTACACCGTGCTGTGGAGACCTGCTCAGGCAAGCAGCAGCATCATCCCACAGACCGGATTCTGATTTCACAAAGAATGCTGTGCTTTCCAGAGGGGATGCCCGGGCAAAGAGGCTTTTGCTCTATGCGGGTTTCTCCCACCGTGCTGCCTATACTAGGCTAAGGCAAGAAGCAACATCAGCCCACTGAACCGACTCTGACTTCCCAGCGACTGCTATGCTTTCCCGGAGGTTTTCAGCTGGGCGCGATCTGCACTTCACTGTTGCTTCCTCAGCAAGGTTTTGGGCATTCGCTCTGTCGCGTCAGGGAAGAAGAGCTGCGAGAGAGCTGATGCCTCTTGGGCCATGCTTTCCCGGGCTCCATTGGTCGCGCCCTGGGTTCACACTGCCCGGCCAAACTGAGCAGACACAGCCACAACCCTGCAGCAACGTGTGTGGCCTAGGATGGCACTCTATGCCCACTACATTCCCCTGGCGTAAGCAAGGCTTTGCCTTTGGCTCTGGCGTTCAGGTGGACCCGGGGACGAGACCAGTGCCTTCCCCACAGGAGAGGAGAGGCGACAGGATCTGTGCACTCTGCCCGTGTCCTGGGATTGGGAGCTGTGGGGGACTGTCCCCACTCCTTCCCCGACACACCCCGTGCCACCGCCAACGCTGCCGCATCTTGGAGGAAGACGGCATCTGACTGCCCGTTTCTCCAGGGAGCTGTTTCTGGGAGTTCCGTGTACGACGCCTGGTGGCAAGCCCAAGTCTGTCCTAGGGACAGGTGGCCAATGAGATGCTGTCCCCTTGGCACCAGAGGCCCAGGACATGCCTGCCTTCTGCCCAGACTCCTTCCTCAGAGTGGAGGACGCGCGCCTGCCTAGCCGTCCCCTCGTGTCTTCTTGGCAGCCAGGCTTCCGTCTGTCTGCACAGGGAGCGGGTGACGCTTGTCTTGCCACCATCCCGCTGTTCCTCACAGGACAGGCTCTCCTGCTTCGCGACTGTTTCCCCACAACAAAGCCAAAGGCTCCTTCTCTTCTTCCGGGGCGCCGTGCTGTGGCTTCCCCAGATTGTTCCTGGGGAGCACGGTGACAGCCGTGTCCCTTTCCTTAAGGCCCTTTGCAGATGTGCAACCACGCTGCTCTCTGAGGCAGAGAGGATGCTAGGGCAAAGAGATTTCGCTCCATGCGGGTTTCTTCCAGCGGGCTGCGGAGACTAGCTCAGGCCAGCAGCAGCAGCATCCCACCATCCCACTCTGATTTCCCAACGAATGCTGTGCTGTCCCGGAGGAGTTGCCTGGGCAAAGAGGCTTTCGCTCTATGCGGGTTTCTCACACCGTGAGACTTGGGCTCAGGCCAGCAGCAGCAGCATCCCGCAGAACCTTCCCTCATTTCTCAGGAAATGGAGAGGGTGACACCTGTCTTGCCACCCGCTTCTGTTCCTGCCATGGCAGGTGCTCCTGCTTCACGACCGTTTCCCGACAAGGCCAAGGGCCCCTTCTCTTCACCTGGGCAGTGTGCTGTGCCTTCCTGAGACATGCTCCTGGGGAGCGCAGGGACAGACGTGTCCCTTTCCTTAAGGCCCTTTCCAGATGTGCAACCACGCTTCTCTCTCAGGCAGAGAGGATGCTAGGGCAAAGAGAATTTCGCTCCATGCGGGTTTCTTCCACCGTGCTGCGGAGACTAGCTCAGGCCATCAGCAGCAGCATCCCACAATCCCGACTCTCATTTCCCAACGAATGCTGTGCTGTCTGGAGGAGTTGCCTGTGCAAAGAGGCTTTGGCTGTATGCGGGTTTCTCCCACCATGAGACTTGGGCTCAGGCCAGCAGCAGCAGCATCCCGCAGAACCTTCCCTCATTTCTCAGCAAATAGAGAGGGGGACACCTGTCTTGCCACTCGCCTGCTCTTCCTGCCATGGCAGGCTCTCCTGCTTCACGACCGGTTCCCGACAACAAGGCAAAGGGCCCCTTCTCTTCACTTGGGCAGTGTGCTGTGCCTTCCTCAGACATGCTCCTGGGGAGCGCAGTGACAGACGTGTCCCTTTCCTTAAGGCTATTTCCAGAGGCACCACCAAGCTTCTCTCTTAGGCAGTGGGGATGTCAGGGCAAAGAGGATTTCGCCCCATGCGGGTTCATTACACCGTGCTGTGGAGACCTGCTCAGGCAAGCAGCAGCATCATCCCACAGACCGGATTCTGATTTCACAAAGAATGCTGTGCTTTCCAGAGGGGATGCCCGGGCAAAGAGGCTTTTGCTCTATGCGGGTTTCTCCCACCGTGCTGCCTATACTAGGCTAAGGCAAGAAGCAACATCAGCCCACTGAACCGACTCTGACTTCCCAGCGACTGCTATGCTTTCCCGGAGGTTTTCAGCTGGGCGCGATCTGCACTTCACTGTTGCTTCCTCAGCAAGGTTTTGGGCATTCGCTCTGTCGCGTCAGGGAAGAAGAGCTGCGAGAGAGCTGATGCCTCTTGGGCCATGCTTTCCCGGGCTCCATTGGTCGCGCCCTGGGTTCACACTGCCCGGCCAAACTGAGCAGACACAGCCACAACCCTGCAGCAACGTGTGTGGCCTAGGATGGCACTCTATGCCCACTACATTCCCCTGGCGTAAGCAAGGCTTTGCCTTTGGCTCTGGCGTTCAGGTGGACCCGGGGACGAGACCAGTGCCTTCCCCACAGGAGAGGAGAGGCGACAGGATCTGTGCACTCTGCCCGTGTCCTGGGATTGGGAGCTGTGGGGGACTGTCCCCACTCCTTCCCCGACACACCCCCTGCCACCGCCAACGCTGCCGCATCTTGGAGGAAGACGGCATCTGACTGCCCGTTTCTCCAGGGAGCTGTTTCTGGGAGTTCCGTGTACGACGCCTGGTGGCAAGCCCAAGTCTGTCCTAGGGACAGGTGGCCAAGGAGATGCTGTCCCCTTGGCACCAGAGGCCCAGGACATGCCTGCCTTCTGCCCAGACTCCTTCCTCAGAGTGGAGGACGCGCGCCTGCCTAGCCGTCCCCTCGTGTCTTCTTGGCAGCCAGGCTTCCGTCTGTCTGCACAGGGAGCGGGTGACGCTTGTCTTGCCACCATCCCGCTGTTCCTCACAGGACAGGCTCTCCTGCTTCGCAACTGTTTCCCCACAACAAAGCCAAAGGCTCCTTCTCTTCTTTCGGGGTGCCGTGCTGTGGCTTCCCCAGATTGTTCCTGGGGAGCACGGTGACAGCCGTGTCCCTTTCCTTAAGGCCCTTTGCAGATGTGCAACCACGCTGCTCTCTCAGGCAGAGAGGATGCTAGGGCAAAGAGATTTCGCTCCATGCGGGTTTCTTCCAGCGGGCTGCGGAGACTAGCTCAGGCCAGCAGCAGCAGCATCCCACCATCCCACTCTGATTTCCCAACGAATGCTGTGCTGTCCCGGAGGAGTTGCCTGGGCAAAGAGGCTTTCGCTCTATGCGGGTTTCTCACACCGTGAGACTTGGGCTCAGGCCAGCAGCAGCAGCATCCCGCAGAACCTTCCCTCATTTCTCAGGAAATGGAGAGGGTGACACCTGTCTTGCCACCCGCTTCTGTTCCTGCCATGGCAGGTGCTCCTGCTTCACGACCGTTTCCCGACAAGGCCAAGGGCCCCTTCTCTTCACCTGGGCAGTGTGCTGTGCCTTCCTGAGACATGCTCCTGGGGAGCGCAGGGACAGACGTGTCCCTTTCCTTAAGGCCCTTTCCAGATGTGCAACCACGCTTCTCTCTCAGGCAGAGAGGATGCTAGGGCAAAGAGAATTTCGCTCCATGCGGGTTTCTTCCACCGTGCTGCGGAGACTAGCTCAGGCCATCAGCAGCAGCATCCCACAATCCCGACTCTCATTTCCCAACGAATGCTGTGCTGTCTGGAGGAGTTGCCTGTGCAAAGAGGCTTTGGTTGTATGCGGGTTTCTCCCACCATGAGACTTGGGCTCAGGCCAGCAGCAGCAGCATCCCGCAGAACCTTCCCTCATTTCTCAGCAAATAGAGAGGGGGACACCTGTCTTGCCACTCGCCTGCTCTTCCTGCCATGGCAGGCTCTCCTGCTTCATGACCGGTTCCCGACAACAAGGCAAAGGGCCCCTTCTCTTCACTTGGGCAGTGTGCTGTGCCTTCCTCAGACATGCTCCTGGGGAGCGCAGTGACAGACGTGTCCCTTTCCTTAAGGCTATTTCCAGAGGCACCACCAAGCTTCTCTCTTAGGCAGTGGGGATGTCAGGGCAAAGAGGATTTCGCCCCATGCGGGTTCATTACACCGTGCTGTGGAGACCTGCTCAGGCAAGCAGCAGCATCATCCCACAGACCGGATTCTGATTTCACAAAGAATGCTGTGCTTTCCAGAGGGGATGCCCGGGCAAAGAGGCTTTTGCTCTATGCGGGTTTCTCCCACCGTGCTGCCTATACTAGGCTAAGGCAAGAAGCAACATCAGCCCACTGAACCGACTCTGACTTCCCAGCGACTGCTATGCTTTCCCGGAGGTTTTCAGCTGGGCGCGATCTGCACTTCACTGTTCCTCAGCAAGGTTTTGGGCATTCGCTCTGTCGCGTCAGGGAAGAAGAGCTGCTAGAGAGCTGATGCCTCTTGGGCCATGCTTTCCCGGGCTCCATTGGTCGCGCCCTGGGTTCACACTGCCCGGCCAAACTGAGCAGACACAGCCACAACCCTGCAGCAACGTGTGTGGCCTAGGATGGCACTCTATGCCCACTACATTCCCCTGGCGTAAGCAAGGCTTTGCCTTTGGATCTGGCTTTCAGGTGGACCCGGGGACGAGACCAGTGCCTTCCCCACAGGAGAGGAGAGGCGACAGGATCTGTGCACTCTGCCCGTGTCCTGGGATTGGGAGCTGTGGGGGACTGTCCCCACTCCTTCCCCGACACACCCCCTGCCACCGCCAACGCTGCCGCATCTTGGAGGAAGACGGCATCTGACTGCCCGTTTCTCCAGGGAGCTGTTTCTGGGAGTTCCGTGTACGACGCCTGGTGGCAAGCCCAAGTCTGTCCTAGGGACAGGTGGCCAAGGAGATGCTGTCCCCTTGGCACCAGAGGCCCAGGACATGCCTGCCTTCTGCCCAGACTCCTTCCTCAGAGTGGAGGACGCGCGCCTGCCTAGCCGTCCCCTCGTGTCTTCTTGGCAGCCAGGCTTCCGTCTGTCTGCACAGGGAGCGGGTGACGCTTGTCTTGCCACCATCCCGCTGTTCCTCACAGGACAGGCTCTCCTGCTTCGCGACTGTTTCCCCACAACAAAGCCAAAGGCTCCTTCTCTTCTTCCGGGGCGGCGTGCTGTGGCTTCCCTAGATTGTTCCTGAGGAGCACGGTGACAGCCGTGTCCCTTTCCTTAAGGCCCTTTGCAGATGTGCAACCACGCTGCTCTCTCAGGCAGAGAGGATGCTAGGGCAAAGAGATTTCGCTCCATGCGGGTTTCTTCCAGCGGGCTGCGGAGACTAGCTCAGGCCAGCAGCAGCAGCATCCCACCATTCCACTCTGATTTCCCAACGAATGCTGTGCTGTCCCGGAGGAGTTGCCTGGGCAAAGAGGCTTTCGCTCTATGCGGGTTTCTCACACCGTGAGACTTGGGCTCAGGCCAGCAGCAGCAGCATCCCGCAGAACCTTCCCTCATTTCTCAGGAAATGGAGAGGGTGACACCTGTCTTGCCACCCGCTTCTGTTCCTGCCATGGCAGGTGCTCCTGCTTCACGACCGTTTTCCCGACAAGGCCAAGGGCCCCTTCTCTTCACCTGGGCAGTGTGCTGTGCCTTCCTGAGACATGCTCCTGGGGAGCGCAGGGACAGACGTGTCCCTTTCCTTAAGGCCCTTTCCAGATGTGCAACCGCGCTTCTCTCTCAGGCAGAGAGGATGCTAGGGCAAAGAGAATTTCGCTCCATGCGGGTTTCTTCCACCGTGCTGCGGAGACTAGCTCAGGCCATCAGCAGCAGCATCCCACAATCCCGACTCTCATTTCCCAACGAATGCTGTGCTGTCTGGAGGAGTTGCCTGTGCAAAGAGGCTTTGGCTGTATGCGGGTTTCTCCCACCATGAGACTTGGGCTCAGGCCAGCAGCAGCAGCATCCCGCAGAACCTTCCCTCATTTCTCAGCAAATAGAGAGGGGGACACCTGTCTTGCCACTCGCCTGCTCTTCCTGCCATGGCAGGCTCTCCTGCTTCACGACCGGTTCCCGACAACAAGGCAAAGGGCCCCTTCTCTTCACTTGGGCAGTGTGCTGTGCCTTCCTCAGACATGCTCCTGGGGAGCGCAGTGACAGACGTGTCCCTTTCCTTAAGGCTATTTCCAGAGGCACCACCAAGCTTCTCTCTTAGGCAGTGGGGATGTCAGGGCAAAGAGGATTTCGCCCCATGCGGGTTCATTACACCGTGCTGTGGAGACCTGCTCAGGCAAGCAGCAGCATCATCCCACAGACCGGATTCTGATTTCACAAAGAATGCTGTGCTTTCCAGAGGGGATGCCCGGGCAAAGAGGCTTTTGCTCTATGCGGGTTTCTCCCACCGTGCTGCCTATACTAGGCTAAGGCAAGAAGCAACATCAGCCCACTGAACCGACTCTGACTTCCCAGCGACTGCTATGCTTTCCCGGAGGTTTTCAGCTGGTCGCGATCTGCACTTCACTGTTGCTTCCTCAGCAAGGTTTTGGGCATTCGCTCTGTCGCGTCAGGGAAGAAGAGCTGCGAGAGAGCTGATGCCTCTTGGGCCATGCTTTCCCGGGCTCCATTGGTCGCGCCCTGGGTTCACACTGCCCGGCCAAACTGAGCAGACACAGCCACAACCCTGCAGCAACGTGTGTGGCCTAGGATGGCACTCTATGCCCACTAACATCCCCTGGCGTAAGCAAGGCTTTGCCTTTGGCTCTGGCGTTCAGGTGGACCCGGGGACGAGACCAGTGCCTTCCCCACAGGAGAGGAGAGGCGACAGGATCTGTGCACTCTGCCCGTGTCCTGGGATTGGGAGCTGTGGGGGACTGTCCCCACCCCTTCCCCGACACACCCCCTGCCACCGCCAACGCTGCCGCATCTTGGAGGAAGATGGCATCTGACTGCCCGTTTCTCCAGGGAGCTGTTTCTGGGAGTTCCGTGTACGACGCCTGGTGGCAAGCCCAAGTCTGTCCTAGGGACAGGTGGCCAAGGAGATGCTGTCCCCTTGGCACCAGAGGCCCAGGACATGCCTGCCTTCTGCCCAGACTCCTTCCTCAGAGTGGAGGACGCGCGCCTGCCTAGCCGTCCCCTCGTGTCTTCTTGGCAGCCAGGCTTCCGTCTGTCTGCACAGGGAGCGGGTGACGCTTGTCTTGCCACCATCCCGCTGTTCCTCACAGGACAGGCTCTCCTGCTTCGCGACTGTTTCCCCACAACAAAGCCAAAGGCTCCTTCTCTTCTTCCGGGGTGGCGTGCTGTGGCTTCCCTAGATTGTTCCTGAGGAGCACGGTGACAGCCGTGTCCCTTTCCTTAAGGCCCTTTGCAGATGTGCAACCACGCTGCTCTCTGAGGCAGAGAGGATGCTAGGGCAAAGAGATTTCGCTCCATGCGGGTTTCTTCCAGCGGGCTGCGGAGACTAGCTCAGGCCAGCAGCAGCAGCATCCCACCATCCCACTCTGATTTCCCAACGAATGCTGTGCTGTCCCGGAGGAGTTGCCTGGGCAAAGAGGCTTTCGCTCTATGCGGGTTTCTCACACCGTGAGACTTGGGCTCAGGCCAGCAGCAGCAGCATCCCGCAGAACCTTCCCTCATTTCTCAGGAAATGGAGAGGGTGACACCTGTCTTGCCACCCGCTTCTGTTCCTGCCATGGCAGGTGCTCCTGCTTCACGACCGTTTCCCGACAAGGCCAAGGGCCCCTTCTCTTCACCTGGGCAGTGTGCTGTGCCTTCCTGAGACATGCTCCTGGGGAGCGCAGGGACAGACGTGTCCCTTTCCTTAAGGCCCTTTCCAGATGTGCAACCACGCTTCTCTCTCAGGCAGAGAGGATGCTAGGGCAAAGAGAATTTCGCTCCATGCGGGTTTCTTCCACCGTGCTGCGGAGACTAGCTCAGGCCATCAGCAGCAGCATCCCACAATCCCGACTCTCATTTCCCAACGAATGCTGTGCTGTCTGGAGGAGTTGCCTGTGCAAAGAGGCTTTGGCTGTATGCGGGTTTCTCCCACCATGAGACTTGGGCTCAGGCCAGCAGCAGCAGCATCCCGCAGAACCTTCCCTCATTTCTCAGCAAATAGAGAGGGGGACACCTGTCTTGCCACTCGCCTGCTCTTCCTGCCATGGCAGGCTCTCCTGCTTCACGACCGGTTCCCGACAACAAGGCAAAGGGCCCCTTCTCTTCACTTGGGCAGTGTGCTGTGCCTTCCTCAGACATGCTCCTGGGGAGCGCAGTGACAGACGTGTCCCTTTCCTTAAGGCTATTTCCAGAGGCACCACCAAGCTTCTCTCTTAGGCAGTGGGGATGTCAGGGCAAAGAGGATTTCGCCCCATGCGGGTTCATTACACCGTGCTGTGGAGACCTGCTCAGGCAAGCAGCAGCATCATCCCACAGACCGGATTCTGATTTCACAAAGAATGCTGTGCTTTCCAGAGGGGATGCCCGGGCAAAGAGGCTTTTGCTCTATGCGGGTTTCTCCCACCGTGCTGCCTATACTAGGCTAAGGCAAGAAGCAACATCAGCCCACTGAACCGACTCTGACTTCCCAGCGACTGCTATGCTTTCCCGGAGCTTTTCAGCTGGGCGCGATCTGCACTTCACTGTTCCTCAGCAAGGTTTTGGGCATTCGCTCTGTCGCGTCAGGGAAGAAGAGCTGCGAGAGAGCTGATGCCTCTTGGGCCATGCTTTCCCGGGCTCCATTGGTCGCGCCCTGGGTTCACACTGCCCGGCCAAACTGAGCAGACACAGCCACAACCCTGCAGCAACGTGTGTGGCCTAGGATGGCACTCTATGCCCACTACATTCCCCTGGTGTAAGCAAGGCTTTGCCTTTGGATCTGGCGTTCAGGTGGACCCGGGGACGAGACCAGTGCCTTCCCCACAGGAGAGGAGAGGCGACAGGATCTGTGCACTCTGCCCGTGTCCTGGGATTGGGAGCTGTGGGGGACTGTCCCCACTCCTTCCCCGACACACCCCCTGCCACCGCCAACGCTGCCGCATCTTGGAGGAAGACGGCATCTGACTGCCCGTTTCTCCAGGGAGCTGTTTCTGGGAGTTCCGTGTACGACGCCTGGTGGCAAGCCCAAGTCTGTCCTAGGGACAGGTGGCCAAGGAGATGCTGTCCCCTTGGCACCAGAGGCCCAGGACATGCCTGCCTTCTGCCCAGACTCCTTCCTCAGAGTGGAGGACGCGCGCCTGCCTAGCCGTCCCCTCGTGTCTTCTTGGCAGCCAGACTTCCGTCTGTCTGCACAGGGAGCGGGTGACGCTTGTCTTGCCACCATCCCGCTGTTCCTCACAGGACAGGCTCTCCTGCTTCGCGACTGTTTCCCCACAACAAAGCCAAAGGCTCCTTCTCTTCTTCCGGGGCGGCGTGCTGTGGCTTCCCTAGATTGTTCCTGAGGAGCACGGTGACAGCCGTGTCCCTTTCCTTAAGGCCCTTTGCAGATGTGCAACCACGCTGCTCTCTGAGGCAGAGAGGATGCTAGGGCAAAGAGATTTCGCTCCATGCGGGTTTCTTCCAGCGGGCTGCGGAGACTAGCTCAGGCCAGCAGCAGCAGCATCCCACCATCCCACTCTGATTTCCCAACGAATGCTGTGCTGTCCCGGAGGAGTTGCCTGGGCAAAGAGGCTTTCGCTCTATGCGGGTTTCTCACACCGTGAGACTTGGGCTCAGGCCAGCAGCAGCAGCATCCCGCAGAACCTTCCCTCATTTCTCAGGAAATGGAGAGGGTGACACCTGTCTTGCCACCCGCTTCTGTTCCTGCCATGGCAGGTGCTCCTGCTTCACGACCGTTTTCCAACAAGGCCAAGGGCCCCTTCTCTTCACCTGGGCAGTGTGCTGTCCTTCCTGAGACATGCTCCTGGGGAGCGCAGGGACAGACGTGTCCCTTTCCTTAAGGCCCTTTCCAGATGTGCAACCACGCTTCTCTCTCAGGCAGAGAGGATGCTAGGGCAAAGAGAATTTCGCTCCATGCGGGTTTTTTCCACCGTGCTGCGGAGACTAGCTCAGGCCATCAGCAGCAGCATCCCACAATCCCGACTCTCATTTCCCAACGAATGCTGTGCTGTCTGGAGGAGTTGCCTGTGCAAAGAGGCTTTGGCTGTATGCGGGTTTCTCCCACCATGAGACTTGGGCTCAGGCCAGCAGCAGCAGCATCCCGCAGAACCTTCCCTCATTTCTCAGCAAATAGAGAGGGGGACACCTGTCTTGCCACTCGCCTGCTCTTCCTGCCATGGCAGGCTCTCCTGCTTCACGACCGGTTCCCGACAACAAGGCAAAGGGCCCCTTCTCTTCACTTGGGCAGTGTGCTGTGCCTTCCTCAGACATGCTCCTGGGGAGCGCAGTGACAGACGTGTCCCTTTCCTTAAGGCTATTTCCAGAGGCACCACCAAGCTTCTCTCTTAGGCAGTGGGGATGTCAGGGCAAAGAGGATTTCGCCCCATGCGGGTTCATTACACCGTGCTGTGGAGACCTGCTCAGGCAAGCAGCAGCATCATCCCACAGACCGGATTCTGATTTCACAAAGAATGCTGTGCTTTCCAGAGGGGATGCCCGGGCAAAGAGGCTTTTGCTCTATGCGGGTTTCTCCCACCGTGCTGCCTATACTAGGCTAAGGCAAGAAGCAACATCAGCCCACTGAACCGACTCTGACTTCCCAGCGACTGCTATGCTTTCCCGGAGGTTTTCAGCTGGTCGCGATCTGCACTTCACTGTTGCTTCCTCAGCAAGGTTTTGGGCATTCGCTCTGTCGCGTCAGGGAAGAAGAGCTGCGAGAGAGCTGATGCCTCTTGGGCCATGCTTTCCCGGGCTCCATTGGTCGCGCCCTGGGTTCACACTGCCCGGCCAAACTGAGCAGACACAGCCACAACCCTGCAGCAACGTGTGTGGCCTAGGATGGCACTCTATGCCCACTAACATCCCCTGGCGTAAGCAAGGCTTTGCCTTTGGCTCTGGCGTTCAGGTGGACCCGGGGACGAGACCAGTGCCTTCCCCACAGGAGAGGAGAGGCGACAGGATCTGTGCACTCTGCCCGTGTCCTGGGATTGGGAGCTGTGGGGGACTGTCCCCACCCCTTCCCCGACACACCCCCTGCCACCGCCAACGCTGCCGCATCTTGGAGGAAGATGGCATCTGACTGCCCGTTTCTCCAGGGAGCTGTTTCTGGGAGTTCCGTGTACGACGCCTGGTGGCAAGCCCAAGTCTGTCCTAGGGACAGGTGGCCAAGGAGATGCTGTCCCCTTGGCACCAGAGGCCCAGGACATGCCTGCCTTCTGCCCAGACTCCTTCCTCAGAGTGGAGGACGCGCGCCTGCCTAGCCGTCCCCTCGTGTCTTCTTGGCAGCCAGGCTTCCGTCTGTCTGCACAGGGAGCGGGTGACGCTTGTCTTGCCACCATCCCGCTGTTCCTCACAGGACAGGCTCTCCTGCTTCGCGACTGTTTCCCCACAACAAAGCCAAAGGCTCCTTCTCTTCTTCCGGGGTGGCGTGCTGTGGCTTCCCTAGATTGTTCCTGAGGAGCACGGTGACAGCCGTGTCCCTTTCCTTAAGGCCCTTTGCAGATGTGCAACCACGCTGCTCTCTCAGGCAGAGAGGATGCTAGGGCAAAGAGATTTCGCTCCATGCGGGTTTCTTCCAGCGGGCTGCGGAGACTAGCTCAGGCCAGCAGCAGCAGCATCCCACCATCCCACTCTGATTTCCCAACGAATGCTGTGCTGTCCCGGAGGAGTTGCCTGGGCAAAGAGGCTTTCGCTCTATGCGGGTTTCTCACACCGTGAGACTTGGGCTCAGGCCAGCAGCAGCAGCATCCCGCAGAACCTTCCCTCATTTCTCAGGAAATGGAGAGGGTGACACCTGTCTTGCCACCCGCTTCTGTTCCTGCCATGGCAGGTGCTCCTGCTTCACGACCGTTTCCCGACAAGGCCAAGGGCCCCTTCTCTTCACCTGGGCAGTGTGCTGTGCCTTCCTGAGACATGCTCCTGGGGAGCGCAGGGACAGACGTGTCCCTTTCCTTAAGGCCCTTTCCAGATGTGCAACCACGCTTCTCTCTCAGGCAGAGAGGATGCTAGGGCAAAGAGAATTTCGCTCCATGCGGGTTTCTTCCACCGTGCTGCGGAGACTAGCTCAGGCCATCAGCAGCAGCATCCCACAATCCCGACTCTCATTTCCCAACGAATGCTGTGCTGTCTGGAGGAGTTGCCTGTGCAAAGAGGCTTTGGCTGTATGCGGGTTTCTCCCACCATGAGACTTGGGCTCAGGCCAGCAGCAGCAGCATCCCGCAGAACCTTCCCTCATTTCTCAGCAAATAGAGAGGGGGACACCTGTCTTGCCACTCGCCTGCTCTTCCTGCCATGGCAGGCTCTCCTGCTTCACGACCGGTTCCCGACAACAAGGCAAAGGGCCCCTTCTCTTCACTTGGGCAGTGTGCTGTGCCTTCCTCAGACATGCTCCTGGGGAGCGCAGTGACAGACGTGTTCCTTTCCTTAAGGCTATTTCCAGAGGCACCACCAAGCTTCTCTCTTAGGCAGTGGGGATGTCAGGGCAAAGAGGATTTCGCCCCATGCGGGTTCATTACACCGTGCTGTGGAGACCTGCTCAGGCAAGCAGCAGCATCATCCCACAGACCGGATTCTGATTTCACAAAGAATGCTGTGCTTTCCAGAGGGGATGCCCGGGCAAAGAGGCTTTTGCTCTATGCGGGTTTCTCCCACCGTGCTGCCTATACTAGGCTAAGGCAAGAAGAAACATCAGCCCACTGAACCGACTCTGACTTCCCAGCGACTGCTATGCTTTCCCGGAGCTTTTCAGCTGGGCGCGATCTGCACTTCACTGTTCCTCAGCAAGGTTTTGGGCATTCGCTCTGTCGCGTCAGGGAAGAAGAGCTGCGAGAGAGCTGATGCCTCTTGGGCCATGCTTTCCCGGGCTCCATTGGTCGCGCCCTGGGTTCACACTGCCCGGCCAAACTGAGCAGACACAGCCACAACCCTGCAGCAACGTGTGTGGCCTAGGATGGCACTCTATGCCCACTACATTCCCCTGGTGTAAGCAAGGCTTTGCCTTTGGATCTGGCGTTCAGGTGGACCCGGGGACGAGACCAGTGCCTTCCCCACAGGAGAGGAGAGGCGACAGGATCTGTGCACTCTGCCCGTGTCCTGGGATTGGGAGCTGTGGGGGACTGTCCCCACTCCTTCCCCGACACACCCCCTGCCACCGCCAACGCTGCCGCATCTTGGAGGAAGACGGCATCTGACTGCCCGTTTCTCCAGGGAGCTGTTTCTGGGAGTTCCGTGTACGACGCCTGGTGGCAAGCCCAAGTCTGTCCTAGGGACAGGTGGCCAAGGAGATGCTGTCCCCTTGGCACCAGAGGCCCAGGACATGCCTGCCTTCTGCCCAGACTCCTTCCTCAGAGTGGAGGACGCGCGCCTGCCTAGCCGTCCCCTCGTGTCTTCTTGGCAGCCAGACTTCCGTCTGTCTGCACAGGGAGCGGGTGACGCTTGTCTTGCCACCATCCCGCTGTTCCTCACAGGACAGGCTCTCCTGCTTCGCGACTGTTTCCCCACAACAAAGCCAAAGGCTCCTTCTCTTCTTCCGGGGCGGCGTGCTGTGGCTTCCCTAGATTGTTCCTGAGGAGCACGGTGACAGCCGTGTCCCTTTCCTTAAGGCCCTTTGCAGATGTGCAACCACGCTGCTCTCTGAGGCAGAGAGGATGCTAGGGCAAAGAGATTTCGCTCCATGCGGGTTTCTTCCAGCGGGCTGCGGAGACTAGCTCAGGCCAGCAGCAGCAGCATCCCACCATCCCACTCTGATTTCCCAACGAATGCTGTGCTGTCCCGGAGGAGTTGCCTGGGCAAAGAGGCTTTCGCTCTATGCGGGTTTCTCACACCGTGAGACTTGGGCTCAGGCCAGCAGCAGCAGCATCCCGCAGAACCTTCCCTCATTTCTCAGGAAATGGAGAGGGTGACACCTGTCTTGCCACCCGCTTCTGTTCCTGCCATGGCAGGTGCTCCTGCTTCACGACCGTTTTCCAACAAGGCCAAGGGCCCCTTCTCTTCACCTGGGCAGTGTGCTGTCCTTCCTGAGACATGCTCCTGGGGAGCGCAGGGACAGACGTGTCCCTTTCCTTAAGGCCCTTTCCAGATGTGCAACCACGCTTCTCTCTCAGGCAGAGAGGATGCTAGGGCAAAGAGAATTTCGCTCCATGCGGGTTTTTTCCACCGTGCTGCGGAGACTAGCTCAGGCCATCAGCAGCAGCATCCCACAATCCCGACTCTCATTTCCCAACGAATGCTGTGCTGTCTGGAGGAGTTGCCTGTGCAAAGAGGCTTTGGCTGTATGCGGGTTTCTCCCACCATGAGACTTGGGCTCAGGCCAGCAGCAGCAGCATCCCGCAGAACCTTCCCTCATTTCTCAGCAAATAGAGAGGGGGACACCTGTCTTGCCACTCGCCTGCTCTTCCTGCCATGGCAGGCTCTCCTGCTTCACGACCGGTTCCCGACAACAAGGCAAAGGGCCCCTTCTCTTCACTTGGGCAGTGTGCTGTGCCTTCCTCAGACATGCTCCTGGGGAGCGCAGTGACAGACGTGTCCCTTTCCTTAAGGCTATTTCCAGAGGCACCACCAAGCTTCTCTCTTAGGCAGTGGGGATGTCAGGGCAAAGAGGATTTCGCTCCATGCGGGTTCATTACACCGTGCTGTGGAGACCTGCTCAGGCAAGCAGCAGCATCATCCCACAGACCGGATTCTGATTTCACAAAGAATGCTGTGCTTTCCAGAGGGGATGCCCGGGCAAAGAGGCTTTTGCTCTATGCGGGTTTCTCCCACCGTGCTGCCTATACTAGGCTAAGGCAAGAAGCAACATCAGCCCACTGAACCGACTCTGACTTCCCAGCGACTGCTATGCTTTCCCGGAGGTTTTCAGCTGGGCGCGATCTGCACTTCACTGTTGCTTCCTCAGCAAGGTTTTGGGCATTCGCTCTGTCGCGTCAGGGAAGAAGAGCTGCGAGAGAGCTGATGCCTCTTGGGCCATGCTTTCCCGGGCTCCATTGGTCGCGCCCTGGGTTCACACTGCCCGGCCAAACTGAGCAGACACAGCCACAACCCTGCAGCAACGTGTGTGGCCTAGGATGGCACTCTATGCCCACTACATTCCCCTGGCGTAAGCAAGGCTTTGCCTTTGGCTCTGGCGTTCAGGTGGACCCGGGGACGAGACCAGTGCCTTCCCCACAGGAGAGGAGAGGCGACAGGATCTGTGCACTCTGCCCGTGTCCTGGGATTGGGAGCTGTGGGGGACTGTCCCCACTCCTTCCCCGACACACCCCCTGCCACCGCCAACGCTGCCGCATCTTGGAGGAAGACGGCATCTGACTGCCCGTTTCTCCAGGGAGCTGTTTCTGGGAGTTCCGTGTACGACGCCTGGTGGCAAGCCCAAGTCTGTCCTAGGGACAGGTGGCCAAGGAGATGCTGTCCCCTTGGCACCAGAGGCCCAGGACATGCCTGCCTTCTGCCCAGACTCCTTCCTCAGAGTGGAGGACGCGCGCCTGCCTAGCCGTCCCCTCGTGTCTTCTTGACAGCCAGGCTTCCGTCTGTCTGCACAGGGAGCGGGTGACGCTTGTCTTGCCACCATTCCGCTGTTCCTCACAGGACAGGCTCTCCTGCTTCGCGACTGTTTCCCCACAACAAAGCCAAAGGCTCCTTCTCTTCTTCCGGGGCGCCGTGCTGTGGCTTCCCCAGATTGTTCCTGGGGAGCACGGTGACAGCCGTGTCCCTTTCCTTAAGGCCCTTTGCAGATGTGCAACCACGCTGCTCTCTGAGGCAGAGAGGATGCTAGGGCAAAGAGATTTCGCTCCATGCGGGTTTCTTCCAGCGGGCTGCGGAGACTAGCTCAGGCCAGCAGCAGCAGCATCCCACCATCCCACTCTGATTTCCCAACGAATGCTGTGCTGTCCCGGAGGAGTTGCCTGGGCAAAGAGGCTTTCGCTCTATGCGGGTTTCTCACACCGTGAGACTTGGGCTCAGGCCAGCAGCAGCAGCATCCCGCAGAACCTTCCCTCAATTCTCAGGAAATGGAGAGGGTGACACCTGTCTTGCCACCCGCTTCTGTTCCTGCCATGGCAGGTGCTCCTGCTTCACGACCGTTTCCCGACAAGGCCAAGGGCCCCTTCTCTTCACCTGGGCAGTGTGCTGTGCCTTCCTGAGACATGCTCCTGGGGAGCGCAGGGACAGACGTGTCCCTTTCCTTAAGGCCCTTTCCAGATGTGCAACCACGCTTCTCTCTCAGGCAGAGAGGATGCTAGGGCAAAGAGAATTTCGCTCCATGCGGGTTTCTTCCACCGTGCTGCGGAGACTAGCTCAGGCCATCAGCAGCAGCATCCCACAATCCCGACTCTCATTTCCCAACGAATGCTGTGCTGTCTGGAGGAGTTGCCTGTGCAAAGAGGCTTTGGCTGTATGCGGGTTTCTCCCACCATGAGACTTGGGCTCAGGCCAGCAGCAGCAGCATCCCGCAGAACCTTCCCTCATTTCTCAGCAAATAGAGAGGGGGACACCTGTCTTGCCACTCGCCTGCTCTTCCTGCCATGGCAGGCTCTCCTGCTTCACGACCGGTTCCCGACAACAAGGCAAAGGGCCCCTTCTCTTCACTTGGGCAGTGTGCTGTGCCTTCCTCAGACATGCTCCTGGGGAGCGCAGTAACAGACGTGTCCCTTTCCTTAAGGCTATTTCCAGAGGCACCACCAAGCTTCTCTCTTAGGCAGTGGGGATGTCAGGGCAAAGAGGATTTCGCCCCATGCGGGTTCATTACACCGTGCTGTGGAGACCTGCTCAGGCAAGCAGCAGCATCATCCCACAGACCGGATTCTGATTTCACAAAGAATGCTGTGCTTTCCAGAGGGGATGCCCGGGCAAAGAGGCTTTTGCTCTATGCGGGTTTCTCCCACCGTGCTGCCTATACTAGGCTAAGGCAAGAAGCAACATCAGCCCACTGAACCGACTCTGACTTCCCAGCGACTGCTATGCTTTCCCGGAGGTTTTCAGCTGGGCGCGATCTGCACTTCACTGTTGCTTCCTCAGCAAGGTTTTGGGCATTCGCTCTGTCGCGTCAGGGAAGAAGAGCTGCGAGAGAGCTGATGCCTCTTGGGCCATGCTTTCCCGGGCTCCATTGGTCGCGCCCTGGGTTCACACTGCCCGGCCAAACTGAGCAGACACAGCCACAACCCTGCAGCAACGTGTGTGGCCTAGGATGGCACTCTATGCCCACTACATTCCCCTGGCGTAAGCAAGGCTTTGCCTTTGGCTCTGGCGTTCAGGTGGACCCGGGGACGAGACCAGTGCCTTCCCCACAGGAGAGGAGAGGCGACAGGATCTGTGCACTCTGCCCGTGTCCTGGGATTGGGAGCTGTGGGGGACTGTCCCCACTCCTTCCCCGACACACCCCGTGCCACCGCCAACGCTGCCGCATCTTGGAGGAAGACGGCATCTGACTGCCCGTTTCTCCAGGGAGCTGTTTCTGGGAGTTCCGTGTACGACGCCTGGTGGCAAGCCCAAGTCTGTCCTAGGGACAGGTGGCCAAGGAGATGCTGTCCCCTTGGCACCAGAGGCCCAGGACATGCCTGCCTTCTGCCCAGACTCCTTCCTCAGAGTGGAGGACGCGCGCCTGCCTAGCCGTCCCCTCGTGTCTTCTTGGCAGCCAGGCTTCCGTCTGTCTGCACAGGGAGCGGGTGACGCTTGTCTTGCCACCATCCCGCTGTTCCTCACAGGACAGGCTCTCCTGCTTCGCGACTGTTTCCCCACAACAAAGCCAAAGGCTCCTTCTCTTCTTCCGGGGCGCCGTGCTGTGGCTTCCCCAGATTGTTCCTGGGGAGCACGGTGACAGCCGTGTCCCTTTCCTTAAGGCCCTTTGCAGATGTGCAACCACGCTGCTCTCTGAGGCAGAGAGGATGCTAGGGCAAAGAGATTTCGCTCCATGCGGGTTTCTTCCAGCGGGCTGCGGAGACTAGCTCAGGCCAGCAGCAGCAGCATCCCACCATCCCACTCTGATTTCCCAACGAATGCTGTGCTGTCCCGGAGGAGTTGCCTGGGCAAAGAGGCTTTCGCTCTATGCGGGTTTCTCACACCGTGAGACTTGGGCTCAGGCCAGCAGCAGCAGCATCCCGCAGAACCTTCCCTCATTTCTCAGGAAATGGAGAGGGTGACACCTGTCTTGCCACCCGCTTCTGTTCCTGCCATGGCAGGTGCTCCTGCTTCACGACCGTTTCCCGACAAGGCCAAGGGCCCCTTCTCTTCACCTGGGCAGTGTGCTGTGCCTTCCTGAGACATGCTCCTGGGGAGCGCAGGGACAGACGTGTCCCTTTCCTTAAGGCCCTTTCCAGATGTGCAACCACGCTTCTCTCTCAGGCAGAGAGGATGCTAGGGCAAAGAGAATTTCGCTCCATGCGGGTTTCTTCCACCGTGCTGCGGAGACTAGCTCAGGCCATCAGCAGCAGCATCCCACAATCCCGACTCTCATTTCCCAACGAATGCTGTGCTGTCTGGAGGAGTTGCCTGTGCAAAGAGGCTTTGGCTGTATGCGGGTTTCTCCCACCATGAGACTTGGGCTCAGGCCAGCAGCAGCAGCATCCCGCAGAACCTTCCCTCATTTCTCAGCAAATAGAGAGGGGGACACCTGTCTTGCCACTCGCCTGCTCTTCCTGCCATGGCAGGCTCTCCTGCTTCACGACCGGTTCCCGACAACAAGGCAAAGGGCCCCTTCTCTTCACTTGGGCAGTGTGCTGTGCCTTCCTCAGACATGCTCCTGGGGAGCGCAGTGACAGACGTGTCCCTTTCCTTAAGGCTATTTCCAGAGGCACCACCAAGCTTCTCTCTTAGGCAGTGGGGATGTCAGGGCAAAGAGGATTTCGCCCCATGCGGGTTCATTACACCGTGCTGTGGAGACCTGCTCAGGCAAGCAGCAGCATCATCCCACAGACCGGATTCTGATTTCACAAAGAATGCTGTGCTTTCCAGAGGGGATGCCCGGGCAAAGAGGCTTTTGCTCTATGCGGGTTTCTCCCACCGTGCTGCCTATACTAGGCTAAGGCAAGAAGCAACATCAGCCCACTGAACCGACTCTGACTTCCCAGCGACTGCTATGCTTTCCCGGAGGTTTTCAGCTGGGCGCGATCTGCACTTCACTGTTGCTTCCTCAGCAAGGTTTTGGGCATTCGCTCTGTCGCGTCAGGGAAGAAGAGCTGCGAGAGAGCTGATGCCTCTTGGGCCATGCTTTCCCGGGCTCCATTGGTCGCGCCCTGGGTTCACACTGCCCGGCCAAACTGAGCAGACACAGCCACAACCCTGCAGCAACGTGTGTGGCCTAGGATGGCACTCTATGCCCACTACATTCCCCTGGCGTAAGCAAGGCTTTGCCTTTGGCTCTGGCGTTCAGGTGGACCCGGGGACGAGACCAGTGCCTTCCCCACAGGAGAGGAGAGGCGACAGGATCTGTGCACTCTGCCCGTGTCCTGGGATTGGGAGCTGTGGGGGACTGTCCCCACTCCTTCCCCGACACACCCCGTGCCACCGCCAACGCTGCCGCATCTTGGAGGAAGACGGCATCTGACTGCCCGTTTCTCCAGGGAGCTGTTTCTGGGAGTTCCGTGTACGACGCCTGGTGGCAAGCCCAAGTCTGTCCTAGGGACAGGTGGCCAAGGAGATGCTGTCCCCTTGGCACCAGAGGCCCAGGACATGCCTGCCTTCTGCCCAGACTCCTTCCTCAGAGTGGAGGACGCGCGCCTGCCTAGCCGTCCCCTCGTGTCTTCTTGGCAGCCAGGCTTCCGTCTGTCTGCACAGGGAGCGGGTGACGCTTGTCTTGCCACCATCCCGCTGTTCCTCACAGGACAGGCTCTCCTGCTTCGCAACTGTTTCCCCACAACAAAGCCAAAGGCTCCTTCTCTTCTTTCGTGGTGCCGTGCTGTGGCTTCCCCAGATTGTTCCTGGGGAGCACGGTGACAGCCGTGTCCCTTTCCTTAAGGCCCTTTGCAGATGTGCAACCACGCTGCTCTCTCAGGCAGAGAGGATGCTAGGGCAAAGAGATTTCGCTCCATGCGGGTTTCTTCCAGCGGGCTGCGGAGACTAGCTCAGGCCAGCAGCAGCAGCATCCCACCATCCCACTCTGATTTCCCAACGAATGCTGTGCTGTCCCGGAGGAGTTGCCTGGGCAAAGAGGCTTTCGCTCTATGCGGGTTTCTCACACCGTGAGACTTGGGCTCAGGCCAGCAGCAGCAGCATCCCGCAGAACCTTCCCTCATTTCTCAGGAAATGGAGAGGGTGACACCTGTCTTGCCACCCGCTTCTGTTCCTGCCATGGCAGGTGCTCCTGCTTCACGACCGTTTCCCGACAAGGCCAAGGGACCCTTCTCTTCACCTGGGCAGTGTGCTGTGCCTTCCTGAGACATGCTCCTGGGGAGCGCAGGGACAGACGTGTCCCTTTCCTTAAGGCCCTTTCCAGATGTGCAACCACGCTTCTCTCTCAGGCAGAGAGGATGCTAGGGCAAAGAGAATTTCGCTCCATGCGGGTTTCTTCCACCGTGCTGCGGAGACTAGCTCAGGCCATCAGCAGCAGCATCCCACAATCCCGACTCTCATTTCCCAACGAATGCTGTGCTGTCTGGAGGAGTTGCCTGTGCAAAGAGGCTTTGGCTGTATGCGGGTTTCTCCCACCATGAGACTTGGGCTCAGGCCAGCAGCAGCAGCATCCCGCAGAACCTTCCCTCATTTCTCAGCAAATAGAGAGGGGGACACCTGTCTTGCCACTCGCCTGCTCTTCCTGCCATGGCAGGCTCTCCTGCTTCATGACCGGTTCCCGACAACAAGGCAAAGGGCCCCTTCTCTTCACTTGGGCAGTGTGCTGTGCCTTCCTCAGACATGCTCCTGGGGAGCGCAGTGACAGACGTGTCCCTTTCCTTAAGGCTATTTCCAGAGGCACCACCAAGCTTCTCTCTTAGGCAGTGGGGATGTCAGGGCAAAGAGGATTTCGCCCCATGCGGGTTCATTACACCGTGCTGTGGAGACCTGCTCAGGCAAGCAGCAGCATCATCCCACAGACCGGATTCTGATTTCACAAAGAATGCTGTGCTTTCCAGAGGGGATGCCCGGGCAAAGAGGCTTTTGCTCTATGCGGGTTTCTCCCACCGTGCTGCCTATACTAGGCTAAGGCAAGAAGCAACATCAGCCCACTGAACCGACTCTGACTTCCCAGCGACTGCTATGCTTTCCCGGAGGTTTTCAGCTGGGCGCGATCTGCACTTCACTGTTCCTCAGCAAGGTTTTGGGCATTCGCTCTGTCGCGTCAGGGAAGAAGAGCTGCTAGAGAGCTGATGCCTCTTGGGCCATGCTTTCCCGGGCTCCATTGGTCGCGCCCTGGGTTCACACTGCCCGGCCAAACTGAGCAGACACAGCCACAACCCTGCAGCAACGTGTGTGGCCTAGGATGGCACTCTATGCCCACTACATTCCCCTGGCGTAAGCAAGGCTTTGCCTTTGGATCTGGCTTTCAGGTGGACCCGGGGACGAGACCAGTGCCTTCCCCACAGGAGAGGAGAGGCGACAGGATCTGTGCACTCTGCCCGTGTCCTGGGATTGGGAGCTGTGGGGGACTGTCCCCACTCCTTCCCCGACACACCCCCTGCCACCGCCAACGCTGCCGCATCTTGGAGGAAGACGGCATCTGACTGCCCGTTTCTCCAGGGAGCTGTTTCTGGGAGTTCCGTGTACGACGCCTGGTGGCAAGCCCAAGTCTGTCCTAGGGACAGGTGGCCAAGGAGATGCTGTCCCCTTGGCACCAGAGGCCCAGGACATGCCTGCCTTCTGCCCAGACTCCTTCCTCAGAGTGGAGGACGCGCGCCTGCCTAGCCGTCCCCTCGTGTCTTCTTGGCAGCCAGGCTTCCGTCTCTCTGCACAGGGAGCGGGTGACGCTTGTCTTGCCACCATCCCGCTGTTCCTCACAGGACAGGCTCTCCTGCTTCGCGACTGTTTCCCCACAACAAAGCCAAAGGCTCCTTCTCTTCTTCCGGGGCGGCGTGCTGTGGCTTCCCTAGATTGTTCCTGAGGAGCACGGTGACAGCCGTGTCCCTTTCCTTAAGGCCCTTTGCAGATGTGCAACCACGCTGCTCTCTGAGGCAGAGAGGATGCTAGGGCAAAGAGATTTCGCTCCATGCGGGTTTCTTCCAGCGGGCTGCGGAGACTAGCTCAGGCCAGCAGCAGCAGCATCCCACCATCCCACTCTGATTTCCCAACGAATGCTGTGCTGTCCCGGAGGAGTTGCCTGGGCAAAGAGGCTTTCGCTCTATGCGGGTTTCTCACACCGTGAGACTTGGGCTCAGGCCAGCAGCAGCAGCATCCCGCAGAACCTTCCCTCATTTCTCAGGAAATGGAGAGGGTGACACCTGTCCTGCCACCCGCTTCTGTTCCTGCCATGGCAGGTGCTCCTGCTTCACGACCGTTTTCCAACAAGGCCAAGGGCCCCTTCTCTTCACCTGGGCAGTGTGCTGTCCTTCCCGAGACATGCTCCTGGGAGCGCAGGGACAGACGTGTCCCTTTCCTTAAGGCCCTTTCCAGATGTGCAACCACGCTTCTCTCTCAGGCAGAGAGGATGCTAGGGCAAAGAGAATTTCGCTCCATGCGGGTTTCTTCCACCGTGCTGCGGAGACTAGCTCAGGCCATCAGCAGCAGCATCCCACAATCCCGACTCTCATTTCCCAACGAATGCTGTGCTGTCTGGAGGAGTTGCCTGTGCAAAGAGGCTTTGCTGTATGCGGGTTTCTCCCACCATGAGACTTGGGCTCAGGCCAGCAGCAGCAGCATCCCGCAGAACCTTCCCTCATTTCTCAGCAAATAGAGAGGGGGACACCTGTCTTGCCACTCGCCTGCTCTTCCTGCCATGGCCGGCTCTCCTGCTTCACGACCGGTTCCCGACAACAAGGCAAAGGGCCCCTTCTCTTCACTTGGGCAGTGTGCTGTGCCTTCCTCAGACATGCTCCTGGGGAGCGCAGTGGCAGACGTGTCCCTTTCCTTAAGGCTATTTCCAGAGGCACCACCAAGCTTCTCTCTTAGGCAGTGGGGATGTCAGGGCAAAGAGGATTTCGCCCCATGCGGGTTCATTACACCGTGCTGTGGAGACCTGCTCAGGCAAGCAGCAGCATCATCCACAGACCGGATTCTGATTTCACAAAGAATGCTGTGCTTTCCAGAGGGGATGCCCGGGCAAAGAGGCTTTTGCTCTATGCGGGTTTCTCCCACCGTGCTGCCTATACTAGGCTAAGGCAAGAAGCAACATCAGCCCACTGAACCGACTCTGACTTCCAGCTACTGCTATGCTTTCCCGGAGGTTTTCAGCTGGGCGATCTGCACTTCACTGTTGCTTCCTCAGCAAGGTTTTGGGCATTCGCTCTGTCGCGTCAGGGAAGAAGAGCTGCGAGAGAGCTGATGCCTCTTGGGCCATGCTTTCCCAGGGCTCCATTGGTCGCGCCCTGGGTTCACACTGCCCGGCCAAACTGAGCAGACACAGCCACAACCCTGCAGCAACGTGTGTGGCCTAGGATGGCACTCTATGCCCACTACATTCCCCTGGCGTAAGCAAGGCTTTGCCTTTGGATCTGGAGTTCAGGTGGACCCGGGGACGAGACCAGTGCCTTCCCCACAGGAGAGGAGAGGCGACAGGATCTGTGCACTCTGCCCGTGTCCTGGGATTGGGAGCTGTGGGGGACTGTCCCCACTCCTTCCCCGACACACCCCCTGGCACCGCCAACGCTGCCGCATCTTGGAGGAAGACGGCATCTGACTGCCCGTTTCTCCAGGGAGCTGTTTCTGGGAGTTCCGTGTACGACGCCTGTGGCAAGCCCAAGTCTGTCCTAGGGACAGGTGGCCAAGGAGATGCTGTCCCCTTGGCACCAGAGGCCCAGGACATGCCTGCCTTCTGCCCAGACTCCTTCCTCAGAGTGGAGGACGCGCGCCTGCCTAGCCGTCCCCTCGTGTCTTCTTGACAGCCAGGCTTCCGTCTGTCTGCACAGGGAGCGGGTGACGCTTGTCTTGCCACCATCCCGCTGTTCCTCACAGGACAGGCTCTCCTGCTTCGCGACTGTTCCCCACAACAAAGCCAAAGGCTCCTTCTCTTCTTCCGGGGCGCCGTGCTGTGGCTTCACCAGATTGTTCCTGGGGAGCACGGTGACAGCCGTGTCCCTTTCCTTAAGGCCCTTTGCAGATGTGCAACCACGCTGCTCTCTGAGGCAGAGAGGATGCTAGGGCAAAGAGATTCGCTCCATGCGGGTTTCTTCCAGCGGGCTGCGGAGACTAGCTCAGGCCAGCAGCAGCAGCATCCCACCATCCCACTCTGATTTCCCAACGAATGCTGTGCTGTCCCGGAGGAGTTGCCTGGGCAAAGAGGCTTTCGCTCTATGCGGGTTTCTCACACCGTGAGACTTGGGCTCAGGCCAGCAGCAGCAGCATCCCGCAGAACCTTCCCTCATTTCTCAGGAAATGGAGAGGGTGACACCTGTCTTGCCACCCGCTTCTGTTCCTGCCATGGCAGGTGCTCCTGCTTCACGACCGTTTCCCGACAAGGCCAAGGGCCCCTTCTCTTCACCTGGGCAGTGTGCTGTGCCTTCCTGAGACATGCTCCTGGGGAGCGCAGGGACAGACGTGTCCCTTTCCTTAAGGCCCTTTCCAGATGTGCAACCACGCTTCTCTCTCAGGCAGAGAGGATGCTAGGGCAAAGAGAATTTCGCTCCATGCGGGTTTCTTCCACCGTGCTGCGGAGACTAGCTCAGGCCATCAGCAGCAGCATCCCACAATCCCGACTCTCATTTCCCAACGAATGCTGTGCTGTCGCTGTCTGGAGGAGTTGCCTGTGCAAAGAGGCTTTGGCTGTATGCGGGTTTCTCCCACCATGAGACTTGGGCTCAGGCCAGCAGCAGCAGCATCCCGCAGAACCTTCCCTCATTTCTCAGCAAATAGAGAGGGGGACACCTGTCTTGCCACTCGCCTGCTCTTCCTGCCATGGCAGGCTCTCCTGCTTCACGACCGGTTCCCGACAACAAGGCAAAGGGCCCCTTCTCTTCACTTGGGCAGTGTGCTGTGCCTTCCTCAGACATGCTCCTGGGGAGCGCAGTGACAGACGTGTCCCTTTCCTTAAGGCTATTTCCAGAGGCACCACCAAGCTTCTCTCTTAGGCAGTGGGGATGTCAGGGCAAAGAGGATTTCGCCCCATGCGGGTTCATTACACCGTGCTGTGGAGACCTGCTCAGGCAAGCAGCAGCATCATCCCACAGACCGGATTCTGATTTCACAAAGAATGCTGTGCTTTCCAGAGGGGATGCCCGGGCAAAGAGGCTTTTGCTCTATGCGGGTTTCTCCCACCGTGCTGCCTATACTAGGCTAAGGCAAGAAGCAACATCAGCCCACTGAAACCGACTCTGACTTCCCAGCGACTGCTATGCTTTCCCGGAGGTTTTCAGCTGGGCGCGATCTGCACTTCACTGTTGCTTCCTCAGCAAGGTTTTGGGCATTCGCTCTGTCGCGTCAGGGAAGAAGAGCTGCGAGAGAGCTGATGCCTCTTGGGCCATGCTTTCCCGGGCTCCATTGGTCGCGCCCTGGGTTCACACTGCCCGGCCAAACTGAGCAGACACAGCCACAACCCTGCAGCAACGTGTGTGGCCTAGGATGGCACTCTATGCCCACTACATTCCCCTGGCGTAAGCAAGGCTTTGCCTTTGGATCTGGAGTTCAGGTGGACCCGGGGACGAGACCAGTGCCTTCCCCACAGGAGAGGAGAGGCGACAGGATCTGTGCACTCTGCCCGTGTCCTGGGATTGGGAGCTGTGGGGGACTGTCCCCACTCCTTCCCCGACACACCCCCTGGCACCGCCAACGCTGCCGCATCTTGGAGGAAGACGGCATCTGACTGCCCGTTTCTCCAGGGAGCTGTTTCTGGGAGTTCCGTGTACGACGCCTGGTGGCAAGCCCAAGTCTGTCCTAGGGACAAGTGGCCAAGGAGATGCTGTCCCCTTGGCACCAGAGGCCCAGGACATGCCTGCCTTCTGCCCAGACTCCTTCCTCAGAGTGGAGGACGCGCGCCTGCCTAGCCGTCCCCTCGTGTCTTCTTGACAGCCAGGCTTCCGTCTGTCTGCACAGGGAGCGGGTGACGCTTGTCTTGCCACCATCCCGCTGTTCCTCACAGGACAGGCTCTCCTGCTTCGCGACTGTTTCCCCACAACAAAGCCAAAGGCTCCTTCTCTTCTTCCGGGGCGCCATGCTGTGGCTTCACCAGATTGTTCCTGGGGAGCACGGTGACAGCCGTGTCCCTTTCCTTAAGGCCCTTTGCAGATGTGCAACCACGCTGCTCTCTGAGGCAGAGAGGATGCTAGGGCAAAGAGATTTCGCTCCATGCGGGTTTCTTCCAGCGGGCTGCGGAGACTAGCTCAGGCCAGCAGCAGCAGCATCCCACCATCCCACTCTGATTTCCCAACGAATGCTGTGCTGTCCCGGAGGAGTTGCCTGGGCAAAGAGGCTTTCGCTCTATGCGGGTTTCTCACACCGTGAGACTTGGGCTCAGGCCAGCAGCAGCAGCATCCCGCAGAACCTTCCCTCATTTCTCAGGAAATGGAGAGGGTGACACCTGTCTTGCCACCCGCTTCTGTTCCTGCCATGGCAGGTGCTCCTGCTTCACGACCGTTTCCCGACAAGGCCAAGGGCCCCTTCTCTTCACCTGGGCAGTGTGCTGTGCCTTCCTGAGACATGCTCCTGGGGAGCGCAGGGACAGACGTGTCCCTTTCCTTAAGGCCCTTTCCAGATGTGCAACCACGCTTCTCTCTCAGGCAGAGAGGATGCTAGGGCAAAGAGAATTTCGCTCCATGCGGGTTTCTTCCACCGTGCTGCGGAGACTAGCTCAGGCCATCAGCAGCAGCATCCCACAATCCCGACTCTCATTTCCCAACGAATGCTGTGCTGTCTGGAGGAGTTGCCTGTGCAAAGAGGCTTTGGCTGTATGCGGGTTTCTCCCACCATGAGACTTGGGCTCAGGCCAGCAGCAGCAGCATCCCGCAGAACCTTCCCTCATTTCTCAGCAAATAGAGAGGGGGACACCTGTCTTGCCACTCGCCTGCTCTTCCTGCCATGGCAGGCTCTCCTGCTTCACGACCGGTTCCCGACAACAAGGCAAAGGGCCCCTTCTCTTCACTTGGGCAGTGTGCTGTGCCTTCCTCAGACATGCTCCTGGGGAGCGCAGTGACAGACGTGTCCCTTTCCTTAAGGCTATTTCCAGAGGCACCACCAAGCTTCTCTCTTAGGCAGTGGGGATGTCAGGGCAAAGAGGATTTCGCCCCATGCGGGTTCATTACACCGTGCTGTGGAGACCTGCTCAGGCAAGCAGCAGCATCATCCCACAGACCGGATTCTGATTTCACAAAGAATGCTGTGCTTTCCAGAGGGGATGCCCGGGCAAAGAGGCTTTTGCTCTATGCGGGTTTCTCCCACCGTGCTGCCTATACTAGGCTAAGGCAAGAAGCAACATCAGCCCACTGAACCGACTCTGACTTCCCAGCGACTGCTATGCTTTCCCGGAGGTTTTCAGCTGGGCGCGATCTGCACTTCACTGTTGCTTCCTCAGCAAGGTTTTGGGCATTCGCTCTGTCGCGTCAGGGAAGAAGAGCTGCGAGAGAGCTGATGCCTCTTGGGCCATGCTTTCCCGGGCTCCATTGGTCGCGCCCTGGGTTCACACTGCCCGGCCAAACTGAGCAGACACAGCCACAACCCTGCAGCAACGTGTGTGGCCTAGGATGGCACTCTATGCCCACTACATTCCCCTGGCGTAAGCAAGGCTTTGCCTTTGGCTCTGGCGTTCAGGTGGACCCGGGGACGAGACCAGTGCCTTCCCCACAGGAGAGGAGAGGCGACAGGATCTGTGCACTCTGCCCGTGTCCTGGGATTGGGAGCTGTGGGGGACTGTCCCCACTCCTTCCCCGACACACCCCGTGCCACCGCCAACGCTGCCGCATCTTGGAGGAAGACGGCATCTGACTGCCCGTTTCTCCAGGGAGCTGTTTCTGGGAGTTCCGTGTACGACGCCTGGTGGCAAGCCCAAGTCTGTCCTAGGGACAGGTGGCCAAGGAGATGCTGTCCCCTTGGCACCAGAGGCCCAGGACATGCCTGCCTTCTGCCCAGACTCCTTCCTCAGAGTGGAGGACGCGCGCCTGCCTAGCCGTCCCCTCGTGTCTTCTTGGCAGCCAGGCTTCCGTCTCTCTGCACAGGGAGCGGGTGACGCTTGTCTTGCCACCATCCCGCTGTTCCTCACAGGACAGGCTCTCCTGCTTCGCGACTGTTTCCCCACAACAAAGCCAAAGGCTCCTTCTCTTCTTCCGGGGCGGCGTGCTGTGGCTTCCCTAGATTGTTCCTGAGGAGCACGGTGACAGCCGTGTCCCTTTCCTTAAGGCCCTTTGCAGATGTGCAACCACGCTGCTCTCTGAGGCAGAGAGGATGCTAGGGCAAAGAGATTTCGCTCCATGCGGGTTTCTTCCAGCGGGCTGCGGAGACTAGCTCAGGCCAGCAGCAGCAGCATCCCACCATCCCACTCTGATTTCCCAACGAATGCTGTGCTGTCCCGGAGGAGTTGCCTGGGCAAAGAGGCTTTCGCTCTATGCGGGTTTCTCACACCGTGAGACTTGGGCTCAGGCCAGCAGCAGCAGCATCCCGCAGAACCTTCCCTCATTTCTCAGGAAATGGAGAGGGTGACACCTGTCCTGCCACCCGCTTCTGTTCCTGCCATGGCAGGTGCTCCTGCTTCACGACCGTTTTCCAACAAGGCCAAGGGCCCCTTCTCTTCACCTGGGCAGTGTGCTGTCCTTCCCGAGACATGCTCCTGGGGAGCGCAGGGACAGACGTGTCCCTTTCCTTAAGGCCCTTTCCAGATGTGCAACCACGCTTCTCTCTCAGGCAGAGAGGATGCTAGGGCAAAGAGAATTTCGCTCCATGCGGGTTTCTTCCACCGTGCTGCGGAGACTAGCTCAGGCCATCAGCAGCAGCATCCCACAATCCCGACTCTCATTTCCCAACGAATGCTGTGCTGTCTGGAGGAGTTGCCTGTGCAAAGAGGCTTTGGCTGTATGCGGGTTTCTCCCACCATGAGACTTGGGCTCAGGCCAGCAGCAGCAGCATCCCGCAGAACCTTCCCTCATTTCTCAGCAAATAGAGAGGGGGACACCTGTCTTGCCACTCGCCTGCTCTTCCTGCCATGGCAGGCTCTCCTGCTTCACGACCGGTTCCCGACAACAAGGCAAAGGGCCCCTTCTCTTCACTTGGGCAGTGTGCTGTGCCTTCCTCAGACATGCTCCTGGGGAGCGCAGTGACAGACGTGTCCCTTTCCTTAAGGCTATTTCCAGAGGCACCACCAAGCTTCTCTCTTAGGCAGTGGGGATGTCAGGGCAAAGAGGATTTCGCCCCATGCGGGTTCATTACACCGTGCTGTGGAGACCTGCTCAGGCAAGCAGCAGCATCATCCCACAGACCGGATTCTGATTTCACAAAGAATGCTGTGCTTTCCAGAGGGGATGCCCGGGCAAAGAGGCTTTTGCTCTATGCGGGTTTCTCCCACCGTGCTGCCTATACTAGGCTAAGGCAAGAAGCAACATCAGCCCACTGAACCGACTCTGACTTCCCAGCGACTGCTATGCTTTCCCGGAGGTTTTCAGCTGGGCGCGATCTGCACTTCACTGTTGCTTCCTCAGCAAGGTTTTGGGCATTCGCTCTGTCGCGTCAGGGAAGAAGAGCTGCGAGAGAGCTGATGCCTCTTGGGCCATGCTTTCCCGGGCTCCATTGGTCGCGCCCTGGGTTCACACTGCCCGGCCAAACTGAGCAGACACAGCCACAACCCTGCAGCAACGTGTGTGGCCTAGGATGGCACTCTATGCCCACTACATTCCCCTGGCGTAAGCAAGGCTTTGCCTTTGGATCTGGAGTTCAGGTGGACCCGGGGACGAGACCAGTGCCTTCCCCACAGGAGAGGAGAGGCGACAGGATCTGGGCACTCTGCCCGTGTCCTGGGATTGGGAGCTGTGGGGGACTGTCCCCACTCCTTCCCCGACACACCCCCTGGCACCGCCAACGCTGCCGCATCTTGGAGGAAGACGGCATCTGACTGCCCGTTTCTCCAGGGAGCTGTTTCTGGGAGTTCCGTGTACGACGCCTGGTGGCAAGCCCAAGTCTGTCCTAGGGACAGGTGGCCAAGGAGATGCTGTCCCCTTGGCACCAGAGGCCCAGGACATGCCTGCCTTCTGCCCAGACTCCTTCCTCAGAGTGGAGGACGCGCGCCTGCCTAGCCGTCCCCTCGTGTCTTCTTGACAGCCAGGCTTCCGTCTGTCTGCACAGGGAGCGGGTGACGCTTGTCTTGCCACCATCCCGCTGTTCCTCACAGGACAGGCTCTCCTGCTTCGCGACTGTTTCCCCACAACAAAGCCAAAGGCTCCTTCTCTTCTTCCGGGGCGCCGTGCTGTGGCTTCACCAGATTGTTCCTGGGGAGCACGGTGACAGCCGTGTCCCTTTCCTTAAGGCCCTTTGCAGATGTGCAACCACGCTGCTCTCTGAGGCAGAGAGGATGCTAGGGCAAAGAGATTTCGCTCCATGCGGGTTTCTTCCAGCGGGCTGCGGAGACTAGCTCAGGCCAGCAGCAGCAGCATCCCACCATCCCACTCTGATTTCCCAACGAATGCTGTGCTGTCCCGGAGGAGTTGCCTGGGCAAAGAGGCTTTCGCTCTATGCGGGTTTCTCACACCGTGAGACTTGGGCTCAGGCCAGCAGCAGCAGCATCCCGCAGAACCTTCCCTCATTTCTCAGGAAATGGAGAGGGTGACACCTGTCTTGCCACCCGCTTCTGTTCCTGCCATGGCAGGTGCTCCTGCTTCACGACCGTTTCCCGACAAGGCCAAGGGCCCCTTCTCTTCACCTGGGCAGTGTGCTGTGCCTTCCTGAGACATGCTCCTGGGGAGCGCAGGGACAGACGTGTCCCTTTCCTTAAGGCCCTTTCCAGATGTGCAACCACGCTTCTCTCTCAGGCAGAGATGATGCTAGGGCAAAGAGAATTTCGCTCCATGCGGGTTTCTTCCACCGTGCTGCGGAGACTAGCTCAGGCCATCAGCAGCAGCATCCCACAATCCCGACTCTCATTTCCCAACGAATGCTGTGCTGTCTGGAGGAGTTGCCTGTGCAAAGAGGCTTTGGCTGTATGCGGGTTTCTCCCACCATGAGACTTGGGCTCAGGCCAGCAGCAGCAGCATCCCGCAGAACCTTCCCTCATTTCTCAGCAAATAGAGAGGGGGACACCTGTCTTGCCACTCGCCTGCTCTTCCTGCCATGGCAGGCTCTCCTGCTTCACGACCGGTTCCCGACAACAAGGCAAAGGGCCCCTTCTCTTCACTTGGGCAGTGTGCTGTGCCTTCCTCAGACATGCTCCTGGGGAGCGCAGTGACAGACGTGTCCCTTTCCTTAAGGCTATTTCCAGAGGCACCACCAAGCTTCTCTCTTAGGCAGTGGGGATGTCAGGGCAAAGAGGATTTCGCCCCATGCGGGTTCATTACACCGTGCTGTGGAGACCTGCTCAGGCAAGCAGCAGCATCATCCCACAGACCGGATTCTGATTTCACAAAGAATGCTGTGCTTTCCAGAGGGGATGCCCGGGCAAAGAGGCTTTTGCTCTATGCGGGTTTCTCCCACCGTGCTGCCTATACTAGGCTAAGGCAAGAAGCAACATCAGCCCACTGAACCGACTCTGACTTCCCAGCGACTGCTATGCTTTCCCGGAGGTTTTCAGCTGGGCGCGATCTGCACTTCACTGTTGCTTCCTCAGCAAGGTTTTGGGCATTCGCTCTGTCGCGTCAGGGAAGAAGAGCTGCGAGAGAGCTGATGCCTCTTGGGCCATGCTTTCCCGGGCTCCATTGGTCGCGCCCTGGGTTCACACTGCCCGGCCAAACTGAGCAGACACAGCCACAACCCTGCAGCAACGTGTGTGGCCTAGGATGGCACTCTATGCCCACTACATTCCCCTGGCGTAAGCAAGGCTTTGCCTTTGGCTCTGGCGTTCAGGTGGACCCGGGGACGAGACCAGTGCCTTCCCCACAGGAGAGGAGAGGCGACAGGATCTGTGCACTCTGCCCGTGTCCTGGGATTGGGAGCTGTGGGGGACTGTCCCCACTCCTTCCCCGACACACCCCGTGCCACCGCCAACGCTGCCGCATCTTGGAGGAAGACGGCATCTGACTGCCCGTTTCTCCAGGGAGCTGTTTCTGGGAGTTCCGTGTACGACGCCTGGTGGCAAGCCCAAGTCTGTCCTAGGGACAGGTGGCCAAGGAGATGCTGTCCCCTTGGCACCAGAGGCCCAGGACATGCCTGCCTTCTGCCCAGACTCCTTCCTCAGAGTGGAGGACGCGCGCCTGCCTAGCCGTCCCCTCGTGTCTTCTTGGCAGCCAGGCTTCCGTCTGTCTGCACAGGGAGCGGGTGACGCTTGTCTTGCCACCATCCCGCTCTTCCTCACAGGACAGGCTCTCCTGCTTCGCGACTGTTTCCCCACAACAAAGCCAAAGGCTCCTTCTCTTCTTCCGGGGCGCCGTGCTGTGGCTTCCCCAGATTGTTCCTGGGGAGCACGGTGACAGCCGTGTCCCTTTCCTTAAGGCCCTTTGCAGATGTGCAACCACGCTGCTCTCTCAGGCAGAGAGGATGCTAGGGCAAAGAGATTTCGCTCCATGCGGGTTTCTTCCAGCGGGCTGCGGAGACTAGCTCAGGCCAGCAGCAGCAGCATCCCACCATCCCACTCTGATTTCCCAACGAATGCTGTGCTGTCCCGGAGGAGTTGCCTGGGCAAAGAGGCTTTCGCTCTATGCGGGTTTCTCACACCGTGAGACTTGGGCTCAGGCCAGCAGCAGCAGCATCCCGCAGAACCTTCCCTCATTTCTCAGGAAATGGAGAGGGTGACACCTGTCTTGCCACCCGCTTCTGTTCCTGCCATGGCAGGTGCTCCTGCTTCACGACCGTTTCCCGACAAGGCCAAGGGCCCCTTCTCTTCACCTGGGCAGTGTGCTGTGCCTTCCTGAGACATGCTCCTGGGGAGCGCAGGGACAGACGTGTCCCTTTCCTTAAGGCCCTTTCCAGATGTGCAACCACGCTTCTCTCTCAGGCAGAGAGGATGCTAGGGCAAAGAGAATTTCGCTCCATGCGGGTTTCTTCCACCGTGCTGCGGAGACTAGCTCAGGCCATCAGCAGCAGCATCCCACAATCCCGACTCTCATTTCCCAACGAATGCTGTGCTGTCTGGAGGAGTTGCCTGTGCAAAGAGGCTTTGGCTGTATGCGGGTTTCTCCCACCATGAGACTTGGGCTCAGGCCAGCAGCAGCAGCATCCCGCAGAACCTTCCCTCATTTCTCAGCAAATAGAGAGGGGGACACCTGTCTTGCCACTCGCCTGCTCTTCCTGCCATGGCAGGCTCTCCTGCTTCACGACCGGTTCCCGACAACAAGGCAAAGGGCCCCTTCTCTTCACTTGGGCAGTGTGCTGTGCCTTCCTCAGACATGCTCCTGGGGAGCGCAGTGACAGACGTGTCCCTTTCCTTAAGGCTATTTCCAGAGGCACCACCAAGCTTCTCTCTTAGGCAGTGGGGATGTCAGGGCAAAGAGGATTTCGCCCCATGCGGGTTCATTACACCGTGCTGTGGAGACCTGCTCAGGCAAGCAGCAGCATCATCCCACAGACCGGATTCTGATTTCACAAAGAATGCTGTGCTTTCCAGAGGGGATGCCCGGGCAAAGAGGCTTTTGCTCTATGCGGGTTTCTCCCACCGTGCTGCCTATACTAGGCTAAGGCAAGAAGCAACATCAGCCCACTGAACCGACTCTGACTTCCCAGCGACTGCTATGCTTTCCCGGAGCTTTTCAGCTGGGCGCGATCTGCACTTCACTGTTGCTTCCTCAGCAAGGTTTTGGGCATTCGCTCTGTCGCGTCAGGGAAGAAGAGCTGCGAGAGAGCTGATGCCTCTTGGGCCATGCTTTCCCGGGCTCCATTGGTCGCGCCCTGGGTTCACACTGCCCGGCCAAACTGAGCAGACACAGCCACAACCCTGCAGCAACGTGTGTGGCCTAGGATGGCACTCTATGCCCACTACATTCCCCTGGCATAAGCAAGGCTTTGCCTTTGGATCTGGCTTTCAGGTGGACCCGGGCACGAGACGAGTGCCTTCCCCACAGGAGAGGAGAGGCGACAGGATCTGTGCACTCTGCCCGTGTCCTGGGATTGGGAGCTGTGGGGGACTGTCCCCACTCCTTCCCCGACACACCCCGTGCCACCGCCAACACTGCCGCATCTTGGAGGAAGACGGCATCTGACTGCCCGTTTCTCCAGGGAGCTGTTTCTGGGAGTTCCGTGTACGACGCCTGGTGGCAAGCCCAAGTCTGTCCTAGGGACAGGTGGCCAAGGAGATGCTGTCCCCTTGGCACCAGAGGCCCAGGACATGCCTGCCTTCTGCCCAGACTCCTTCCTCAGAGTGGAGGACGCGCGCCTGCCTAGCCGTCCCCTCGTGTCTTCTTGGCAGCCAGGCTTCCGTCTGTCTGCACAGGGAGCGGGTGACGCTTGTCTTGCCACCATCCCGCTGTTCCTCACAGGACAGGCTCTCCTGCTTCGCAACTGTTTCCCCACAACAAAGCCAAAGGCTCCTTCTCTTCTTCCGGGGCGCCGTGCTGTGGCTTCCCCAGATTGTTCCTGGGGAGCACGGTGACAGCCGTGTCCCTTTCCTTAAGGCCCTTTGCAGATGTGCAACCACGCTGCTCTCTGAGGCAGAGAGGATGCTAGGGCAAAGAGATTTCGCTCCATGCGGGTTTCTTCCAGCGGGCTGCGGAGACTAGCTCAGGCCAGCAGCAGCAGCATCCCACCATCCCACTCTGATTTCCCAACGAATGCTGTGCTGTCCCGGAGGAGTTGCCTGGGCAAAGAGGCTTTCGCTCTATGCGGGTTTCTCACACCGTGAGACTTGGGCTCAGGCCAGCAGCAGCAGCATCCCGCAGAACCTTCCCTCATTTCTCAGGAAATGGAGAGGGTGACACCTGTCTTGCCACCCGCTTCTGTTCCTGCCATGGCAGGTGCTCCTGCTTCACGACCGTTTCCCGACAAGGCCAAGGGCCCCTTCTCTTCACCTGGGCAGTGTGCTGTGCCTTCCTGAGACATGCTCCTGGGGAGCGCAGGGACAGACGTGTCCCTTTCCTTAAGGCCCTTTCCAGATGTGCAACCACGCTTCTCTCTCAGGCAGAGAGGATGCTAGGGCAAAGAGAATTTCGCTCCATGCGGGTTTCTTCCACCGTGCTGCGGAGACTAGCTCAGGCCATCAGCAGCAGCATCCCACAATCCCGACTCTCATTTCCCAACGAATGCTGTGCTGTCTGGAGGAGTTGCCTGTGCAAAGAGGCTTTGGCTGTATGCGGGTTTCTCCCACCATGAGACTTGGGCTCAGGCCAGCAGCAGCAGCATCCCGCAGAACCTTCCCTCATTTCTCAGCAAATAGAGAGGGGGACACCTGTCTTGCCACTCGCCTGCTCTTCCTGCCATGGCAGGCTCTCCTGCTTCACGACCGGTTCCCGACAACAAGGCAAAGGGCCCCTTCTCTTCACTTGGGCAGTGTGCTGTGCCTTCCTCAGACATGCTCCTGGGGAGCGCAGTGACAGACGTGTCCCTTTCCTTAAGGCTATTTCCAGAGGCACCACCAAGCTTCTCTCTTAGGCAGTGGGGATGTCAGGGCAAAGAGGATTTCGCCCCATGCGGGTTCATTACACCGTGCTGTGGAGACCTGCTCAGGCAAGCAGCAGCATCATCCCACAGACCGGATTCTGATTTCACAAAGAATGCTGTGCTTTCCAGAGGGGATGCCCGGGCAAAGAGGCTTTTGCTCTATGCGGGTTTCTCCCACCGTGCTGCCTATACTAGGCTAAGGCAAGAAGAAACATCAGCCCACTGAACCGACTCTGACTTCCCAGCGACTGCTATGCTTTCCCGGAGCTTTTCAGCTGGGCGCGATCTGCACTTCACTGTTCCTCAGCAAGGTTTTGGGCATTCGCTCTGTCGCGTCAGGGAAGAAGAGCTGCTAGAGAGCTGATGCCTCTTGGGCCATGCTTTCCCGGGCTCCATTGGTCGCGCCCTGGGTTCACACTGCCCGGCCAAACTGAGCAGACACAGCCACAACCCTGCAGCAACGTGTGTGGCCTAGGATGGCACTCTATGCCCACTACATTCCCCTGGCGTAAGCAAGGCTTTGCCTTTGGATCTGGCTTTCAGGTGGACCCGGGGACGAGACCAGTGCCTTCCCCACAGGAGAGGAGAGGCGACAGGATCTGTGCACTCTGCCCGTGTCCTGGGATTGGGAGCTGTGGGGGACTGTCCCCACTCCTTCCCCGACACACCCCCTGCCACCGCCAACGCTGCCGCATCTTGGAGGAAGACGGCATCTGACTGCCCGTTTCTCCAGGGAGCTGTTTCTGGGAGTTCCGTGTACGACGCCTGGTGGCAAGCCCAAGTCTGTCCTAGGGACAGGTGGCCAAGGAGATGCTGTCCCCTTGGCACCAGAGGCCCAGGACATGCCTGCCTTCTGCCCAGACTCCTTCCTCAGAGTGGAGGACGCGCGCCTGCCTAGCCGTCCCCTCGTGTCTTCTTGGCAGCCAGGCTTCCGTCTGTCTGCACAGGGAGCGGGTGACGCTTGTCTTGCCACCATCCCGCTCTTCCTCACAGGACAGGCTCTCCTGCTTCGCGACTGTTTCCCCACAACAAAGCCAAAGGCTCCTTCTCTTCTTCCGGGGCGCCGTGCTGTGGCTTCCCCAGATTGTTCCTGGGGAGCACGGTGACAGCCGTGTCCCTTTCCTTAAGGCCCTTTGCAGATGTGCAACCACGCTGCTCTCTCAGGCAGAGAGGATGCTAGGGCAAAGAGATTTCGCTCCATGCGGGTTTCTTCCAGCGGGCTGCGGAGACTAGCTCAGGCCAGCAGCAGCAGCATCCCACCATCCCACTCTGATTTCCCAACGAATGCTGTGCTGTCCCGGAGGAGTTGCCTGGGCAAAGAGGCTTTCGCTCTATGCGGGTTTCTCACACCGTGAGACTTGGGCTCAGGCCAGCAGCAGCAGCATCCCGCAGAACCTTCCCTCATTTCTCAGGAAATGGAGAGGGTGACACCTGTCTTGCCACCCGCTTCTGTTCCTGCCATGGCAGGTGCTCCTGCTTCACGACCGTTTCCCGACAAGGCCAAGGGCCCCTTCTCTTCACCTGGGCAGTGTGCTGTGCCTTCCTGAGACATGCTCCTGGGGAGCGCAGGGACAGACGTGTCCCTTTCCTTAAGGCCCTTTCCAGATGTGCAACCACGCTTCTCTCTCAGGCAGAGAGGATGCTAGGGCAAAGAGAATTTCGCTCCATGCGGGTTTCTTCCACCGTGCTGCGGAGACTAGCTCAGGCCATCAGCAGCAGCATCCCACAATCCCGACTCTCATTTCCCAACGAATGCTGTGCTGTCTGGAGGAGTTGCCTGTGCAAAGAGGCTTTGGCTGTATGCGGGTTTCTCCCACCATGAGACTTGGGCTCAGGCCAGCAGCAGCAGCATCCCGCAGAACCTTCCCTCATTTCTCAGCAAATAGAGAGGGGGACACCTGTCTTGCCACTCGCCTGCTCTTCCTGCCATGGCAGGCTCTCCTGCTTCACGACCGGTTCCCGACAACAAGGCAAAGGGCCCCTTCTCTTCACTTGGGCAGTGTGCTGTGCCTTCCTCAGACATGCTCCTGGGGAGCGCAGTGACAGACGTGTCCCTTTCCTTAAGGCTATTTCCAGAGGCACCACCAAGCTTCTCTCTTAGGCAGTGGGGATGTCAGGGCAAAGAGGATTTCGCCCCATGCGGGTTCATTACACCGTGCTGTGGAGACCTGCTCAGGCAAGCAGCAGCATCATCCCACAGACCGGATTCTGATTTCACAAAGAATGCTGTGCTTTCCAGAGGGGATGCCCGGGCAAAGAGGCTTTTGCTCTATGCGGGTTTCTCCCACCGTGCTGCCTATACTAGGCTAAGGCAAGAAGAAACATCAGCCCACTGAACCGACTCTGACTTCCCAGCGACTGCTATGCTTTCCCGGAGCTTTTCAGCTGGGCGCGATCTGCACTTCACTGTTGCTTCCTCAGCAAGGTTTTGGGCATTCGCTCTGTCGCGTCAGGGAAGAAGAGCTGCTAGAGAGCTGATGCCTCTTGGGCCATGCTTTCCCGGGCTCCATTGGTCGCGCCCTGGGTTCACACTGCCCGGCCAAACTGAGCAGACACAGCCACAACCCTGCAGCAACGTGTGTGGCCTAGGATGGCACTCTATGCCCACTACATTCCCCTGGCGTAAGCAAGGCTTTGCCTTTGGATCTGGCTTTCAGGTGGACCCGGGGACGAGACCAGTGCCTTCCCCACAGGAGAGGAGAGGCGACAGGATCTGTGCACTCTGCCCGTGTCCTGGGATTGGGAGCTGTGGGGGACTGTCCCCACTCCTTCCCCGACACACCCCCTGCCACCGCCAACGCTGCCGCATCTTGGAGGAAGACGGCATCTGACTGCCCGTTTCTCCAGGGAGCTGTTTCTGGGAGTTCCGTGTACGACGCCTGGTGGCAAGCCCAAGTCTGTCCTAGGGACAGGTGGCCAAGGAGATGCTGTCCCCTTGGCACCAGAGGCCCAGGACATGCCTGCCTTCTGCCCAGACTCCTTCCTCAGAGTGGAGGACGCGCGCCTGCCTAGCCGTCCCCTCGTGTCTTCTTGGCAGCCAGGCTTCCGTCTGTCTGCACAGGGAGCGGGTGACGCTTGTCTTGCCACCATCCCGCTGTTCCTCACAGGACAGGCTCTCCTGCTTCGCGACTGTTTCCCCACAACAAAGCCAAAGGCTCCTTCTCTTCTTCCGGGGCGGCGTGCTGTGGCTTCCCTAGATTGTTCCTGAGGAGCACGGTGACAGCCGTGTCCCTTTCCTTAAGGCCCTTTGCAGATGTGCAACCACGCTGCTCTCTGAGGCAGAGAGGATGCTAGGGCAAAGAGATTTCGCTCCATGCGGGTTTCTTCCAGCGGGCTGCGGAGACTAGCTCAGGCCAGCAGCAGCAGCATCCCACCATCCCACTCTGATTTCCCAACGAATGCTGTGCCGTCCCGGAGGAGTTGCCTGGGCAAAGAGGCTTTCGCTCTATGCGGGTTTCTCACACCGTGAGACTTGGGCTCAGGCCAGCAGCAGCAGCATCCCGCAGAACCTTCCCTCATTTCTCAGGAAATGGAGAGGGTGACACCTGTCCTGCCACCCGCTTCTGTTCCTGCCATGGCAGGTGCTCCTGCTTCACGACCGTTTTCCAACAAGGCCAAGGGCCCCTTCTCTTCACCTGGGCAGTGTGCTGTCCTTCCTGAGACATGCTCCTGGGGAGCGCAGGGACAGACGTGTCCCTTTCCTTAAGGCCCTTTCCAGATGTGCAACCACGCTTCTCTCTCAGGCAGAGAGGATGCTAGGGCAAAGAGAATTTCGCTCCATGCGGGTTTCTTCCACCGTGCTGCGGAGACTAGCTCAGGCCATCAGCAGCAGCATCCCACAATCCCGACTCTCATTTCCCAACGAATGCTGTGCTGTCTGGAGGAGTTGCCTGTGCAAAGAGGCTTTGGCTGTATGCGGGTTTCTCCCACCATGAGACTTGGGCTCAGGCCAGCAGCAGCAGCATCCCGCAGAACCTTCCCTCATTTCTCAGCAAATAGAGAGGGGGACACCTGTCTTGCCACTCGCCTGCTCTTCCTGCCATGGCAGGCTCTCCTGCTTCACGACCGGTTCCCGACAACAAGGCAAAGGGCCCCTTCTCTTCACTTGGGCAGTGTGCTGTGCCTTCCTCAGACATGCTCCTGGGGAGCGCAGTGACAGACGTGTCCCTTTCCTTAAGGCTATTTCCAGAGGCACCACCAAGCTTCTCTCTTAGGCAGTGGGGATGTCAGGGCAAAGAGGATTTCGCCCCATGCGGGTTCATTACACCGTGCTGTGGAGACCTGCTCAGGCAAGCAGCAGCATCATCCCACAGACCGGATTCTGATTTCACAAAGAATGCTGTGCTTTCCAGAGGGGATGCCCGGGCAAAGAGGCTTTTGCTCTATGCGGGTTTCTCCCACCGTGCTGCCTATACTAGGCTAAGGCAAGAAGCAACATCAGCCCACTGAACCGACTCTGACTTCCCAGCGACTGCTATGCTTTCCCGGAGGTTTTCAGCTGGGCGCGATCTGCACTTCACTGTTGCTTCCTCAGCAAGGTTTTGGGCATTCGCTCTGTCGCGTCAGGGAAGAAGAGCTGCGAGAGAGCTGATGCCTCTTGGGCCATGCTTTCCCGGGCTCCATTGGTCGCGCCCTGGGTTCACACTGCCCGGCCAAACTGAGCAGACACAGCCACAACCCTGCAGCAACGTGTGTGGCCTAGGATGGCACTCTATGCCCACTACATTCCCCTGGCGTAAGCAAGGCTTTGCCTTTGGCTCTGGCTTTCAGGTGGACCCGGGGACGAGACCAGTGCCTTCCCCACAGGAGAGGAGAGGCGACAGGATCTGTGCACTCTGCCCGTGTCCTGGGATTGGGAGCTGTGGGGGACTGTCCCCACTCCTTCCCCGACACACCCCCTGCCACCGCCAACGCTGCCGCATCTTGGAGGAAGACGGCATCTGACTGCCCGTTTCTCCAGGGAGCTGTTTCTGGGAGTTCCGTGTACGACGCCTGGTGGCAAGCCCAAGTCTGTCCTAGGGACAGGTGGCCAAGGAGATGCTGTCCCCTTGGCACCAGAGGCCCAGGACATGCCTTCCTTCTGCCCAGACTCCTTCCTCAGAGTGGAGGACGCGCGCCTGCCTAGCCGTCCCCTCGTGTCTTCTTGGCACCAGGCTTCCGTCTGTCTGCACAGGGAGCGGGTGACGCTTGTCTTGCCACCATTCCGCTGTTCCTCACAGGACAGGCTCTCCTGCTTCGCGACTGTTTCCCCACAACAAAGCCAAAGGCTCCTTCTCTTCTTCCGGGGCGGCGTGCTGTGGCTTCCCCAGATTGTTCCTGGGGAGCACGGTGACAGCCGTGTCCCTTTCCTTAAGGCCCTTTGCTGATGTGCAACCACGCTGCTCTCTCAGGCAGAGAGGATGCTAGGGCAAAGAGATTTCGCTCCATGCGGGTTTATTCCAGCGGGCTGCGGAGACTAGCTCAGGCCAGCAGCAGCAGCATCCCACCATCCCACTCTGATTTCCCAACGAATGCTGTGCTGTCCCGGAGGAGTTGCCTGGGCAAAGAGGCTTTCGCTCTATGCGGGTTTCTCACACCGTGAGACTTGGGCTCAGGCCAGCAGCAGCAGCATCCCGCAGAACCTTCCCTCATTTCTCAGGAAATGGAGAGGGTGACACCTGTCCTGCCACCCGCTTCTGTTCCTGCCATGGCAGGTGCTCCTGCTTCACGACCGTTTTCCAACAAGGCCAAGGGCCCCTTCTCTTCACCTGGGCAGTGTGCTGTCCTTCCTGAGACATGCTCCTGGGGAGCGCAGGGACAGACGTGTCCCTTTCCTTAAGGCCCTTTCCAGATGTGCAACCACGCTTCTCTCTCAGGCAGAGAGGATGCTAGGGCAAAGAGAATTTCGCTCCATGCGGGTTTCTTCCACCGTGCTGCGGAGACTAGCTCAGGCCATCAGCAGCAGCATCCCACAATCCCGACTCTCATTTCCCAACGAATGCTGTGCTGTCTGGAGGAGTTGCCTGTGCAAAGAGGCTTTGGCTGTATGCGGGTTTCTCCCACCATGAGACTTGGGCTCAGGCCAGCAGCAGCAGCATCCCGCAGAACCTTCCCTCATTTCTCAGCAAATAGAGAGGGGGACACCTGTCTTGCCACTCGCCTGCTCTTCCTGCCATGGCAGGCTCTCCTGCTTCACGACCGGTTCCCGACAACAAGGCAAAGGGCCCCTTCTCTTCACTTGGGCAGTGTGCTGTGCCTTCCTCAGACATGCTCCTGGGGAGCGCAGTGACAGACGTGTCCCTTTCCTTAAGGCTATTTCCAGAGGCACCACCAAGCTTCTCTCTTAGGCAGTGGGGATGTCAGGGCAAAGAGGATTTCGCCCCATGCGGGTTCATTACACCGTGCTGTGGAGACCTGCTCAGGCAAGCAGCAGCATCATCCCACAGACCGGATTCTGATTTCACAAAGAATGCTGTGCTTTCCAGAGGGGATGCCCGGGCAAAGAGGCTTTTGCTCTATGCGGGTTTCTCCCACCGTGCTGCCTATACTAGGCTAAGGCAAGAAGCAACATCAGCCCACTGAACCGACTCTGACTTCCCAGCGACTGCTATGCTTTCCCGGAGGTTTTCAGCTGGGCGCGATCTGCACTTCACTGTTGCTTCCTCAGCAAGGTTTTGGGCATTCGCTCTGTCGCGTCAGGGAAGAAGAGCTGCGAGAGAGCTGATGCCTCTTGGGCCATGCTTTCCCGGGCTCCATTGGTCGCGCCCTGGGTTCACACTGCCCGGCCAAACTGAGCAGACACAGCCACAACCCTGCAGCAACGTGTGTGGCCTAGGATGGCACTCTATGCCCACTACATTCCCCTGGCGTAAGCAAGGCTTTGCCTTTGGCTCTGGCGTTCAGGTGGACCCGGGGACGAGACCAGTGCCTTCCCCACAGGAGAGGAGAGGCGACAGGATCTGTGCACTCTGCCCGTGTCCTGGGATTGGGAGCTGTGGGGGACTGTCCCCACTCCTTCCCCGACACACCCCCTGCCACCGCCAACGCTGCCGCATCTTGGAGGAAGACGGCATCTGACTGCCCGTTTCTCCAGGGAGCTGTTTCTGGGAGTTCCGTGTACGACGCCTGGTGGCAAGCCCAAGTCTGTCCTAGGGACAGGTGGCCAAGGAGATGCTGTCCCCTTGGCACCAGAGGCCCAGGACATGCCTGCCTTCTGCCCAGACTCCTTCCTCAGAGTGGAGGACGCGCGCCTGCCTAGCCGTCCCCTCGTGTCTTCTTGGCAGCCAGGCTTCCGTCTGTCTGCACAGGGAGCGGGTGACGCTTGTCTTGCCACCATCCCGCTGTTCCTCACAGGACAGGCTCTCCTGCTTCGCGACTGTTTCCCCACAACAAAGCCAAAGGCTCCTTCTCTTCTTCCGGGGCGGCGTGCTGTGGCTTCCCTAGATTGTTCCTGAGGAGCACGGTGACAGCCGTGTCCCTTTCCTTAAGGCCCTTTGCAGATGTGCAACCACGCTGCTCTCTGAGGCAGAGAGGATGCTAGGGCAAAGAGATTTCGCTCCATGCGGGTTTCTTCCAGCGGGCTGCGGAGACTAGCTCAGGCCAGCAGCAGCAGCATCCCACCATCCCACTCTGATTTCCCAACGAATGCTGTGCCGTCCCGGAGGAGTTGCCTGGGCAAAGAGGCTTTCGCTCTATGCGGGTTTCTCACACCGTGAGACTTGGGCTCAGGCCAGCAGCAGCAGCATCCCGCAGAACCTTCCCTCATTTCTCAGGAAATGGAGAGGGTGACACCTGTCCTGCCACCCGCTTCTGTTCCTGCCATGACAGGTGCTCCTGCTTCACGACCGTTTTCCAACAAGGCCAAGGGCCCCTTCTCTTCACCTGGGCAGTGTGCTGTCCTTCCTGAGACATGCTCCTGGGGAGCGCAGGGACAGACGTGTCCCTTTCCTTAAGGCCCTTTCCAGATGTGCAACCACGCTTCTCTCTCAGGCAGAGAGGATGCTAGGGCAAAGAGAATTTCGCTCCATGCGGGTTTCTTCCACCGTGCTGCGGAGACTAGCTCAGGCCATCAGCAGCAGCATCCCACAATCCCGACTCTCATTTCCCAACGAATGCTGTGCTGTCTGGAGGAGTTGCCTGTGCAAAGAGGCTTTGGCTGTATGCGGGTTTCTCCCACCATGAGACTTGGGCTCAGGCCAGCAGCAGCAGCATCCCGCAGAACCTTCCCTCATTTCTCAGCAAATAGAGAGGGGGACACCTGTCTTGCCACTCGCCTGCTCTTCCTGCCATGGCAGGCTCTCCTGCTTCACGACCGGTTCCCGACAACAAGGCAAAGGGCCCCTTCTCTTCACTTGGGCAGTGTGCTGTGCCTTCCTCAGACATGCTCCTGGGGAGCGCAGTGACAGACGTGTCCCTTTCCTTAAGGCTATTTCCAGAGGCACCACCAAGCTTCTCTCTTAGGCAGTGGGGATGTCAGGGCAAAGAGGATTTCGCCCCATGCGGGTTCATTACACCGTGCTGTGGAGACCTGCTCAGGCAAGCAGCAGCATCATCCCACAGACCGGATTCTGATTTCACAAAGAATGCTGTGCTTTCCAGAGGGGATGCCCGGGCAAAGAGGCTTTTGCTCTATGCGGGTTTCTCCCACCGTGCTGCCTATACTAGGCTAAGGCAAGAAGCAACATCAGCCCACTGAACCGACTCTGACTTCCCAGCGACTGCTATGCTTTCCCGGAGGTTTTCAGCTGGGCGCGATCTGCACTTCACTGTTGCTTCCTCAGCAAGGTTTTGGGCATTCGCTCTGTCGCGTCAGGGAAGAAGAGCTGCGAGAGAGCTGATGCCTCTTGGGCCATGCTTTCCCGGGCTCCATTGGTCGCGCCCTGGGTTCACACTGCCCGGCCAAACTGAGCAGACACAGCCACAACCCTGCAGCAACGTGTGTGGCCTAGGATGGCACTCTATGCCCACTACATTCCCCTGGCGTAAGCAAGGCTTTGCCTTTGGCTCTGGCTTTCAGGTGGACCCGGGGACGAGACCAGTGCCTTCCCCACAGGAGAGGAGAGGCGACAGGATCTGTGCACTCTGCCCGTGTCCTGGGATTGGGAGCTGTGGGGGACTGTCCCCACTCCTTCCCCGACACACCCCCTGCCACCGCCAACGCTGCCGCATCTTGGAGGAAGACGGCATCTGACTGCCCGTTTCTCCAGGGAGCTGTTTCTGGGAGTTCCGTGTACGACGCCTGGTGGCAAGCCCAAGTCTGTCCTAGGGACAGGTGGCCAAGGAGATGCTGTCCCCTTGGCACCAGAGGCCCAGGACATGCCTTCCTTCTGCCCAGACTCCTTCCTCAGAGTGGAGGACGCGCGCCTGCCTAGCCGTCCCCTCGTGTCTTCTTGGCACCAGGCTTCCGTCTGTCTGCACAGGGAGCGGGTGACGCTTGTCTTGCCACCATTCCGCTGTTCCTCACAGGACAGGCTCTCCTGCTTCGCGACTGTTTCCCCACAACAAAGCCAAAGGCTCCTTCTCTTCTTCCGGGGCGGCGTGCTGTGGCTTCCCTAGATTGTTCCTGAGGAGCACGGTGACAGCCGTGTCCCTTTCCTTAAGGCCCTTTGCTGATGTGCAACCACGCTGCTCTCTCAGGCAGAGAGGATGCTAGGGCAAAGAGATTTCGCTCCATGCGGGTTTATTCCAGCGGGCTGCGGAGACTAGCTCAGGCCAGCAGCAGCAGCATCCCACCATCCCACTCTGATTTCCCAACGAATGCTGTGCTGTCCCGGAGGAGTTGCCTGGGCAAAGAGGCTTTCGCTCTATGCGGGTTTCTCACACCGTGAGACTTGGGCTCAGGCCAGCAGCAGCAGCATCCCGCAGAACCTTCCCTCATTTCTCAGGAAATGGAGAGGGTGACACCTGTCCTGCCACCCGCTTCTGTTCCTGCCATGGCAGGTGCTCCTGCTTCACGACCGTTTTCCGACAAGGCCAAGGGCCCCTTCTCTTCACCTGGGCAGTGTGCTGTCCTTCCTGAGACATGCTCCTGGGGAGCGCAGGGACAGACGTGTCCCTTTCCTTAAGGCCCTTTCCAGATGTGCAACCACGCTTCTCTCTCAGGCAGAGAGGATGCTAGGGCAAAGAGAATTTCGCTCTATGCGGGTTTCTTCCACCGTGCTGCGGAGACTAGCTCAGGCCATCAGCAGCAGCATCCCACAATCCCGACTCTCATTTCCCAACGAATGCTGTGCTGTCTGGAGGAGTTGCCTGTGCAAAGAGTCTTTGGCTGTATGCGGGTTTCTCCCACCATGAGACTTGGGCTCAGGCCAGCAGCAGCAGCATCCCGCAGAACCTTCCCTCATTTCTCAGCAAATAGAGAGGGGGACACCTGTCTTGCCACTCGCCTGCTCTTCCTGCCATGGCCGGCTCTCCTGCTTCACGACCGGTTCCCGACAACAAGGCAAAGGGCCCCTTCTCTTCACTTGGGCAGTGTGCTGTGCCTTCCTCAGACATGCTCCTGGGGAGCGCAGTGACAGACGTGTCCCTTTCCTTAAGGCTATTTCCAGAGGCGCCACCAAGCTTCTCTCTTAGGCAGTGGGGATGTCAGGGCAAAGAGGATTTCGCCCCATGCGGGTTCATTACACCGTGCTGTGGAGACCTGCTCAGGCAAGCAGCAGCATCATCCCACAGACCGGATTCTGATTTCACAAAGAATGCTGTGCTTTCCAGAGGGGATGCCCGGGCAAAGAGGCTTTTGCTCTATGCGGGTTTCTCCCACCGTGCTGCCTATACTAGGCTAAGGCAAGAAGCAACATCAGCCCACTGAACCGACTCTGACTTCCCAGCGACTGCTATGCTTTCCCGTAGGTTTTCAGCTGGGCGCGATCTGCACTTCACTGTTGCTTCCTCAGCAAGGTTTTGGGCATTCGCTCTGTCGCGTCAGGGAAGAAGAGCTGCCAGAGAGCTGATGCCTCTTGGGCCATGCTTTCCCGGGCTCCATTGGTCGCGCCCTGGGTTCACACTGCCCGGCCAAACTGAGCAGACACAGCCACAACCCTGCAGCAACGTGTGTGGCCTAGGATGGCACTCTATGCCCACTACATTCCCCTGGCGTAAGCAAGGCTTTGCCTTTGGCTCTGGCGTTCAGGTGGACCCGGGGACGAGACCAGTGCCTTCCCCACAGGAGAGGAGAGGCGACAGGATCTGTGCACTCTGCCCGTGTCCTGGGATTGGGAGCTGTGGGGGACTGTCCCCACTCCTTCCCCGACACACCCCCTGCCACCGCCAACGCTGCCGCATCTTGGAGGAAGACGGCATCTGACTGCCCGTTTCTCCAGGGAGCTGTTTCTGGGAGTTCCGTGTACGACGCCTGGTGGCAAGCCCAAGTCTGTCCTAGGGACAGGTGGCCAAGGAGATGCTGTCCCCTTGGCACCAGAGGCCCAGGACATGCCTGCCTTCTGCCCAGACTCCTTCCTCAGAGTGGAGGACGCGCCCTGCCTAGCCGTCCCCTCGTGTCTTCTTGGCAGCCAGGCTTCCGTCTGTCTGCACAGGGAGCGGGTGACGCTTGTCTTGCCACCATCCCGCTGTTCCTCACAGGACAGGCTCTCCTGCTTCGCGACTGTTTCCCCACAACAAAGCCAAAGGCTCCTTCTCTTCTTCCGGGGCGGCGTGCTGTGGCTTCCCTAGATTGTTCCTGAGGAGCACGGTGACAGCCGTGTCCCTTTCCTTAAGGCCCTTTGCAGATGTGCAACCACGCTGCTCTCTCAGGCAGAGAGGATGCTAGGGCAAAGAGATTTCGCTCCATGCGGGTTTCTTCCAGCGGGCTGCGGAGACTAGCTCAGGCCAGCAGCAGCAGCATCCCACCATTCCACTCTGATTTCCCAACGAATGCTGTGCTGTCCCGGAGGAGTTGCCTGGGCAAAGAGGCTTTTGCTCTATGCGGGTTTCTCACACCGTGAGACTTGGGCTCAGGCCAGCAGCAGCAGCATCCCGCAGAACCTTCCCTCATTTCTCAGGAAATGGAGAGGGTGACACCTGTCCTGCCACCCGCTTCTGTTCCTGCCATGGCAGGTGCTCCTGCTTCACGACCGTTTTCCAACAAGGCCAAGGGCCCCTTCTCTTCACCTGGGCAGTGTGCTGTGCCTTCCTGAGACATGCTCCTGGGGAGCGCAGGGACAGACATGTCCCTTTCCTTAAGGCCCTTTCCAGATGTGCAACCGCGCTTCTCTCTCAGGCAGAGAGGATGCTAGGGCAAAGAGAATTTCGCTCCATGCGGGTTTCTTCCACCGTGCTGCGGAGACTAGCTCAGGCCATCAGCAGCAGCATCCCACAATCCCGACTCTCATTTCCCAACGAATGCTGTGCTGTCTGGAGGAGTTGCCTGTGCAAAGAGGCTTTGGCTGTATGCGGGTTTCTCCCACCATGAGACTTGGGCTCAGGCCAGCAGCAGCAGCATCCCGCAGAACCTTCCCTCATTTCTCAGCAAATAGAGAGGGGGACACCTGTCTTGCCACTCGCCTGCTCTTCCTGCCATGGCAGGCTCTCCTGCTTCACGACCGGTTCCCGACAACAAGGCAAAGGGCCCCTTCTCTTCACTTGGGCAGTGTGCTGTGCCTTCCTCAGACATGCTCCTGGGGAGCGCAGTGACAGACGTGTCCCTTTCCTTAAGGCTATTTCCAGAGGCACCACCAAGCTTCTCTCTTAGGCAGTGGGGATGTCAGGGCAAAGAGGATTTCGCCCCATGCGGGTTCATTACACCGTGCTGTGGAGACCTGCTCAGGCAAGCAGCAGCATCATCCCACAGACCGGATTCTGATTTCACAAAGAATGCTGTGCTTTCCAGAGGGGATGCCCGGGCAAAGAGGCTTTTGCTCTATGCGGGTTTCTCCCACCGTGCTGCCTATACTAGGCTAAGGCAAGAAGCAACATCAGCCCACTGAACCGACTCTGACTTCCCAGCGACTGCTATGCTTTCCCGGAGGTTTTCAGCTGGGCGCGATCTGCACTTCACTGTTGCTTCCTCAGCAAGGTTTTGGGCATTCGCTCTGTCGCGTCAGGGAAGAAGAGCTGCGAGAGAGCTGATGCCTCTTGGGCCATGCTTTCCCGGGCTCCATTGGTCGCGCCCTGGGTTCACACTGCCCGGCCAAACTGAGCAGACACAGCCACAACCCTGCAGCAACGTGTGTGGCCTAGGATGGCACTCTATGCCCACTACATTCCCCTGGCGTAAGCAAGGCTTTGCCTTTGGATCTGGAGTTCAGGTGGACCCGGGGACGAGACCAGTGCCTTCCCCACAGGAGAGGAGAGGCGACAGGATCTGTGCACTCTGCCCGTGTCCTGGGATTGGGAGCTGTGGGGGACTGTCCCCACTCCTTCCCCGACACACCCCCTGGCACCGCCAACGCTGCCGCATCTTGGAGGAAGACGGCATCTGACTGCCCGTTTCTCCAGGGAGCTGTTTCTGGGAGTTCCGTGTACGACGCCTGGTGGCAAGCCCAAGTCTGTCCTAGGGACAGGTGGCCAAGGAGATGCTGTCCCCTTGGCACCAGAGGCCCAGGACATGCCTGCCTTCTGCCCAGACTCCTTCCTCAGAGTGGAGGACGCGCGCCTGCCTAGCCGTCCCCTCGTGTCTTCTTGACAGCCAGGCTTCCGTCTGTCTGCACAGGGAGCGGGTGACGCTTGTCTTGCCACCATCCCGCTGTTCCTCACAGGACAGGCTCTCCTGCTTCGCGACTGTTTCCCCACAACAAAGCCAAAGGCTCCTTCTCTTCTTCCGGGGCGCCGTGCTGTGGCTTCACCAGATTGTTCCTGGGGAGCACGGTGACAGCCGTGTCCCTTTCCTTAAGGCCCTTTGCAGATGTGCAACCACGCTGCTCTCTGAGGCAGAGAGGATGCTAGGGCAAAGAGATTTCGCTCCATGCGGGTTTCTTCCAGCGGGCTGCGGAGACTAGCTCAGGCCAGCAGCAGCAGCATCCCACCATCCCACTCTGATTTCCCAACGAATGCTGTGCTGTCCCGGAGGAGTTGCCTGGGCAAAGAGGCTTTCGCTCTATGCGGGTTTCTCACACCGTGAGACTTGGGCTCAGGCCAGCAGCAGCAGCATCCCGCAGAACCTTCCCTCATTTCTCAGGAAATGGAGAGGGTGACACCTGTCTTGCCACCCGCTTCTGTTCCTGCCATGGCAGGTGCTCCTGCTTCACGACCGTTTCCCGACAAGGCCAAGGGCCCCTTCTCTTCACCTGGGCAGTGTGCTGTGCCTTCCTGAGACATGCTCCTGGGGAGCGCAGGGACAGACGTGTCCCTTTCCTTAAGGCCCTTTCCAGATGTGCAACCACGCTTCTCTCTCAGGCAGAGATGATGCTAGGGCAAAGAGAATTTCGCTCCATGCGGGTTTCTTCCACCGTGCTGCGGAGACTAGCTCAGGCCATCAGCAGCAGCATCCCACAATCCCGACTCTCATTTCCCAACGAATGCTGTGCTGTCTGGAGGAGTTGCCTGTGCAAAGAGGCTTTGGCTGTATGCGGGTTTCTCCCACCATGAGACTTGGGCTCAGGCCAGCAGCAGCAGCATCCCGCAGAACCTTCCCTCATTTCTCAGCAAATAGAGAGGGGGACACCTGTCTTGCCACTCGCCTGCTCTTCCTGCCATGGCAGGCTCTCCTGCTTCACGACCGGTTCCCGACAACAAGGCAAAGGGCCCCTTCTCTTCACTTGGGCAGTGTGCTGTGCCTTCCTCAGACATGCTCCTGGGGAGCGCAGTGACAGACGTGTCCCTTTCCTTAAGGCTATTTCCAGAGGCACCACCAAGCTTCTCTCTTAGGCAGTGGGGATGTCAGGGCAAAGAGGATTTCGCCCCATGCGGGTTCATTACACCGTGCTGTGGAGACCTGCTCAGGCAAGCAGCAGCATCATCCCACAGACCGGATTCTGATTTCACAAAGAATGCTGTGCTTTCCAGAGGGGATGCCCGGGCAAAGAGGCTTTTGCTCTATGCGGGTTTCTCCCACCGTGCTGCCTATACTAGGCTAAGGCAAGAAGCAACATCAGCCCACTGAACCGACTCTGACTTCCCAGCGACTGCTATGCTTTCCCGGAGGTTTTCAGCTGGGCGCGATTTGCACTTCACTGTTGCTTCCTCAGCAAGGTTTTGGGCATTCGCTCTGTCGCGTCAGGGAAGAAGAGCTGCGAGAGAGCTGATGCCTCTTGGGCCATGCTTTCCCGGGCTCCATTGGTCGCGCCCTGGGTTCACACTGCCCGGCCAAACTGAGCAGACACAGCCACAACCCTGCAGCAACGTGTGTGGCCTAGGATGGCACTCTATGCCCACTACATTCCCCTGGCGTAAGCAAGGCTTTGCCTTTGGCTCTGGCGTTCAGGTGGACCCGGGGACGAGACCAGTGCCTTCCCCACAGGAGAGGAGAGGCGACAGGATCTGTGCACTCTGCCCGTGTCCTGGGATTGGGAGCTGTGGGGGACTGTCCCCACTCCTTCCCCGACACACCCCGTGCCACCGCCAACGCTGCCGCATCTTGGAGGAAGACGGCATCTGACTGCCCGTTTCTCCAGGGAGCTGTTTCTGGGAGTTCCGTGTACGACGCCTGGTGGCAAGCCCAAGTCTGTCCTAGGGACAGGTGGCCAAGGAGATGCTGTCCCCTTGGCACCAGAGGCCCAGGACATGCCTGCCTTCTGCCCAGACTCCTTCCTCAGAGTGGAGGACGCGCGCCTGCCTAGCCGTCCCCTCGTGTCTTCTTGGCAGCCAGGCTTCCGTCTGTCTGCACAGGGAGCGGGTGACGCTTGTCTTGCCACCATCCCGCTCTTCCTCACAGGACAGGCTCTCCTGCTTCGCGACTGTTTCCCCACAACAAAGCCAAAGGCTCCTTCTCTTCTTCCGGGGCGCCGTGCTGTGGCTTCCCCAGATTGTTCCTGGGGAGCACGGTGACAGCCGTGTCCCTTTCCTTAAGGCCCTTTGCAGATGTGCAACCACGCTGCTCTCTCAGGCAGAGAGGATGCTAGGGCAAAGAGATTTCGCTCCATGCGGGTTTCTTCCAGCGGGCTGCGGAGACTAGCTCAGGCCAGCAGCAGCAGCATCCCACCATCCCACTCTGATTTCCCAACGAATGCTGTGCTGTCCCGGAGGAGTTGCCTGGGCAAAGAGGCTTTCGCTCTATGCGGGTTTCTCACACCGTGAGACTTGGGCTCAGGCCAGCAGCAGCAGCATCCCGCAGAACCTTCCCTCATTTCTCAGGAAATGGAGAGGGTGACACCTGTCTTGCCACCCGCTTCTGTTCCTGCCATGGCAGGTGCTCCTGCTTCACGACCGTTTCCCGACAAGGCCAAGGGCCCCTTCTCTTCACCTGGGCAGTGTGCTGTGCCTTCCTGAGACATGCTCCTGGGGAGCGCAGGGACAGACGTGTCCCTTTCCTTAAGGCCCTTTCCAGATGTGCAACCACGCTTCTCTCTCAGGCAGAGAGGATGCTAGGGCAAAGAGAATTTCGCTCCATGCGGGTTTCTTCCACCGTGCTGCGGAGACTAGCTCAGGCCATCAGCAGCAGCATCCCACAATCCCGACTCTCATTTCCCAACGAATGCTGTGCTGTCTGGAGGAGTTGCCTGTGCAAAGAGGCTTTGGCTGTATGCGGGTTTCTCCCACCATGAGACTTGGGCTCAGGCCAGCAGCAGCAGCATCCCGCAGAACCTTCCCTCATTTCTCAGCAAATAGAGAGGGGGACACCTGTCTTGCCACTCGCCTGCTCTTCCTGCCATGGCAGGCTCTCCTGCTTCACGACCGGTTCCCGACAACAAGGCAAAGGGCCCCTTCTCTTCACTTGGGCAGTGTGCTGTGCCTTCCTCAGACATGCTCCTGGGGAGCGCAGTGACAGACGTGTCCCTTTCCTTAAGGCTATTTCCAGAGGCACCACCAAGCTTCTCTCTTAGGCAGTGGGGATGTCAGGGCAAAGAGGATTTCGCCCCATGCGGGTTCATTACACCGTGCTGTGGAGACCTGCTCAGGCAAGCAGCAGCATCATCCCACAGACCGGATTCTGATTTCACAAAGAATGCTGTGCTTTCCAGAGGGGATGCCCGGGCAAAGAGGCTTTTGCTCTATGCGGGTTTCTCCCACCGTGCTGCCTATACTAGGCTAAGGCAAGAAGCAACATCAGCCCACTGAACCGACTCTGACTTCCCAGCGACTGCTATGCTTTCCCGGAGCTTTTCAGCTGGGCGCGATCTGCACTTCACTGTTGCTTCCTCAGCAAGGTTTTGGGCATTCGCTCTGTCGCGTCAGGGAAGAAGAGCTGCGAGAGAGCTGATGCCTCTTGGGCCATGCTTTCCCGGGCTCCATTGGTCGCGCCCTGGGTTCACACTGCCCGGCCAAACTGAGCAGACACAGCCACAACCCTGCAGCAACGTGTGTGGCCTAGGATGGCACTCTATGCCCACTACATTCCCCTGGCGTAAGCAAGGCTTTGCCTTTGGATCTGGCTTTCAGGTGGACCCGGGGACGAGACCAGTGCCTTCCCCACAGGAGAGGAGAGGCGACAGGATCTGTGCACTCTGCCCGTGTCCTGGGATTGGGAGCTGTGGGGGACTGTCCCCACTCCTTCCCCGACACACCCCGTGCCACCGCCAACACTGCCGCATCTTGGAGGAAGACGGCATCTGACTGCCCGTTTCTCCAGGGAGCTGTTTCTGGGAGTTCCGTGTACGACGCCTGGTGGCAAGCCCAAGTCTGTCCTAGGGACAGGTGGCCAAGGAGATGCTGTCCCCTTGGCACCAGAGGCCCAGGACATGCCTGCCTTCTGCCCAGACTCCTTCCTCAGAGTGGAGGACGCGCGCCTGCCTAGCCGTCCCCTCGTGTCTTCTTGGCAGCCAGGCTTCCGTCTGTCTGCACAGGGAGCGGGTGACGCTTGTCTTGCCACCATCCCGCTGTTCCTCACAGGACAGGCTCTCCTGCTTCGCAACTGTTTCCCCACAACAAAGCCAAAGGCTCCTTCTCTTCTTCCGGGGCGCCGTGCTGTGGCTTCCCCAGATTGTTCCTGGGGAGCACGGTGACAGCCGTGTCCCTTTCCTTAAGGCCCTTTGCAGATGTGCAACCACGCTGCTCTCTGAGGCAGAGAGGATGCTAGGGCAAAGAGATTTCGCTCCATGCGGGTTTCTTCCAGCGGGCTGCGGAGACTAGCTCAGGCCAGCAGCAGCAGCATCCCACCATCCCACTCTGATTTCCCAACGAATGCTGTGCTGTCCCGGAGGAGTTGCCTGGGCAAAGAGGCTTTCGCTCTATGCGGGTTTCTCACACCGTGAGACTTGGGCTCAGGCCAGCAGCAGCAGCATCCCGCAGAACCTTCCCTCATTTCTCAGGAAATGGAGAGGGTGACACCTGTCTTGCCACCCGCTTCTGTTCCTGCCATGGCAGGTGCTCCTGCTTCACGACCGTTTCCCGACAAGGCCAAGGGCCCCTTCTCTTCACCTGGGCAGTGTGCTGTGCCTTCCTGAGACATGCTCCTGGGGAGCGCAGGGACAGACGTGTCCCTTTCCTTAAGGCCCTTTCCAGATGTGCAACCACGCTTCTCTCTCAGGCAGAGAGGATGCTAGGGCAAAGAGAATTTCGCTCCATGCGGGTTTCTTCCACCGTGCTGCGGAGACTAGCTCAGGCCATCAGCAGCAGCATCCCACAATCCCGACTCTCATTTCCCAACGAATGCTGTGCTGTCTGGAGGAGTTGCCTGTGCAAAGAGGCTTTGGCTGTATGCGGGTTTCTCCCACCATGAGACTTGGGCTCAGGCCAGCAGCAGCAGCATCCCGCAGAACCTTCCCTCATTTCTCAGCAAATAGAGAGGGGGACACCTGTCTTGCCACTCGCCTGCTCTTCCTGCCATGGCAGGCTCTCCTGCTTCACGACCGGTTCCCGACAACAAGGCAAAGGGCCCCTTCTCTTCACTTGGGCAGTGTGCTGTGCCTTCCTCAGACATGCTCCTGGGGAGCGCAGTGACAGACGTGTCCCTTTCCTTAAGGCTATTTCCAGAGGCACCACCAAGCTTCTCTCTTAGGCAGTGGGGATGTCAGGGCAAAGAGGATTTCGCCCCATGCGGGTTCATTACACCGTGCTGTGGAGACCTGCTCAGGCAAGCAGCAGCATCATCCCACAGACCGGATTCTGATTTCACAAAGAATGCTGTGCTTTCCAGAGGGGATGCCCGGGCAAAGAGGCTTTTGCTCTATGCGGGTTTCTCCCACCGTGCTGCCTATACTAGGCTAAGGCAAGAAGAAACATCAGCCCACTGAACCGACTCTGACTTCCCAGCGACTGCTATGCTTTCCCGGAGCTTTTCAGCTGGGCGCGATCTGCACTTCACTGTTCCTCAGCAAGGTTTTGGGCATTCGCTCTGTCGCGTCAGGGAAGAAGAGCTGCTAGAGAGCTGATGCCTCTTGGGCCATGCTTTCCCGGGCTCCATTGGTCGCGCCCTGGGTTCACACTGCCCGGCCAAACTGAGCAGACACAGCCACAACCCTGCAGCAACGTGTGTGGCCTAGGATGGCACTCTATGCCCACTACATTCCCCTGGCGTAAGCAAGGCTTTGCCTTTGGATCTGGCTTTCAGGTGGACCCGGGGACGAGACCAGTGCCTTCCCCACAGGAGAGGAGAGGCGACAGGATCTGTGCACTCTGCCCGTGTCCTGGGATTGGGAGCTGTGGGGGACTGTCCCCACTCCTTCCCCGACACACCCCCTGCCACCGCCAACGCTGCCGCATCTTGGAGGAAGACGGCATCTGACTGCCCGTTTCTCCAGGGAGCTGTTTCTGGGAGTTCCGTGTACGACGCCTGGTGGCAAGCCCAAGTCTGTCCTAGGGACAGGTGGCCAAGGAGATGCTGTCCCCTTGGCACCAGAGGCCCAGGACATGCCTGCCTTCTGCCCAGACTCCTTCCTCAGAGTGGAGGACGCGCGCCTGCCTAGCCGTCCCCTCGTGTCTTCTTGGCAGCCAGGCTTCCGTCTGTCTGCACAGGGAGCGGGTGACGCTTGTCTTGCCACCATCCCGCTGTTCCTCACAGGACAGGCTCTCCTGCTTCGCGACTGTTTCCCCACAACAAAGCCAAAGGCTCCTTCTCTTCTTCCGGGGCGGCGTGCTGTGGCTTCCCTAGATTGTTCCTGAGGAGCACGGTGACAGCCGTGTCCCTTTCCTTAAGGCCCTTTGCAGATGTGCAACCACGCTGCTCTCTGAGGCAGAGAGGATGCTAGGGCAAAGAGATTTCGCTCCATGCGGGTTTCTTCCAGCGGGCTGCGGAGACTAGCTCAGGCCAGCAGCAGCAGCATCCCACCATCCCACTCTGATTTCCCAACGAATGCTGTGCCGTCCCGGAGGAGTTGCCTGGGCAAAGAGGCTTTCGCTCTATGCGGGTTTCTCACACCGTGAGACTTGGGCTCAGGCCAGCAGCAGCAGCATCCCGCAGAACCTTCCCTCATTTCTCAGGAAATGGAGAGGGTGACACCTGTCCTGCCACCCGCTTCTGTTCCTGCCATGACAGGTGCTCCTGCTTCACGACCGTTTTCCAACAAGGCCAAGGGCCCCTTCTCTTCACCTGGGCAGTGTGCTGTCCTTCCTGAGACATGCTCCTGGGGAGCGCAGGGACAGACGTGTCCCTTTCCTTAAGGCCCTTTCCAGATGTGCAACCACGCTTCTCTCTCAGGCAGAGAGGATGCTAGGGCAAAGAGAATTTCGCTCCATGCGGGTTTCTTCCACCGTGCTGCGGAGACTAGCTCAGGCCATCAGCAGCAGCATCCCACAATCCCGACTCTCATTTCCCAACGAATGCTGTGCTGTCTGGAGGAGTTGCCTGTGCAAAGAGGCTTTGGCTGTATGCGGGTTTCTCCCACCATGAGACTTGGGCTCAGGCCAGCAGCAGCAGCATCCCGCAGAACCTTCCCTCATTTCTCAGCAAATAGAGAGGGGGACACCTGTCTTGCCACTCGCCTGCTCTTCCTGCCATGGCAGGCTCTCCTGCTTCACGACCGGTTCCCGACAACAAGGCAAAGGGCCCCTTCTCTTCACTTGGGCAGTGTGCTGTGCCTTCCTCAGACATGCTCCTGGGGAGCGCAGTGACAGACGTGTCCCTTTCCTTAAGGCTATTTCCAGAGGCACCACCAAGCTTCTCTCTTAGGCAGTGGGGATGTCAGGGCAAAGAGGATTTCGCCCCATGCGGGTTCATTACACCGTGCTGTGGAGACCTGCTCAGGCAAGCAGCAGCATCATCCCACAGACCGGATTCTGATTTCACAAAGAATGCTGTGCTTTCCAGAGGGGATGCCCGGGCAAAGAGGCTTTTGCTCTATGCGGGTTTCTCCCACCGTGCTGCCTATACTAGGCTAAGGCAAGAAGCAACATCAGCCCACTGAACCGACTCTGACTTCCCAGCGACTGCTATGCTTTCCCGGAGGTTTTCAGCTGGGCGCGATCTGCACTTCACTGTTGCTTCCTCAGCAAGGTTTTGGGCATTCGCTCTGTCGCGTCAGGGAAGAAGAGCTGCGAGAGAGCTGATGCCTCTTGGGCCATGCTTTCCCGGGCTCCATTGGTCGCGCCCTGGGTTCACACTGCCCGGCCAAACTGAGCAGACACAGCCACAACCCTGCAGCAACGTGTGTGGCCTAGGATGGCACTCTATGCCCACTACATTCCCCTGGCGTAAGCAAGGCTTTGCCTTTGGCTCTGGCTTTCAGGTGGACCCGGGGACGAGACCAGTGCCTTCCCCACAGGAGAGGAGAGGCGACAGGATCTGTGCACTCTGCCCGTGTCCTGGGATTGGGAGCTGTGGGGGACTGTCCCCACTCCTTCCCCGACACACCCCCTGCCACCGCCAACGCTGCCGCATCTTGGAGGAAGACGGCATCTGACTGCCCGTTTCTCCAGGGAGCTGTTTCTGGGAGTTCCGTGTACGACGCCTGGTGGCAAGCCCAAGTCTGTCCTAGGGACAGGTGGCCAAGGAGATGCTGTCCCCTTGGCACCAGAGGCCCAGGACATGCCTTCCTTCTGCCCAGACTCCTTCCTCAGAGTGGAGGACGCGCGCCTGCCTAGCCGTCCCCTCGTGTCTTCTTGGCACCAGGCTTCCGTCTGTCTGCACAGGGAGCGGGTGACGCTTGTCTTGCCACCATTCCGCTGTTCCTCACAGGACAGGCTCTCCTGCTTCGCGACTGTTTCCCCACAACAAAGCCAAAGGCTCCTTCTCTTCTTCCGGGGCGGCGTGCTGTGGCTTCCCTAGATTGTTCCTGAGGAGCACGGTGACAGCCGTGTCCCTTTCCTTAAGGCCCTTTGCTGATGTGCAACCACGCTGCTCTCTCAGGCAGAGAGGATGCTAGGGCAAAGAGATTTCGCTCCATGCGGGTTTATTCCAGCGGGCTGCGGAGACTAGCTCAGGCCAGCAGCAGCAGCATCCCACCATCCCACTCTGATTTCCCAACGAATGCTGTGCTGTCCCGGAGGAGTTGCCTGGGCAAAGAGGCTTTCGCTCTATGCGGGTTTCTCACACCGTGAGACTTGGGCTCAGGCCAGCAGCAGCAGCATCCCGCAGAACCTTCCCTCATTTCTCAGGAAATGGAGAGGGTGACACCTGTCCTGCCACCCGCTTCTGTTCCTGCCATGGCAGGTGCTCCTGCTTCACGACCGTTTTCCGACAAGGCCAAGGGCCCCTTCTCTTCACCTGGGCAGTGTGCTGTCCTTCCTGAGACATGCTCCTGGGGAGCGCAGGGACAGACGTGTCCCTTTCCTTAAGGCCCTTTCCAGATGTGCAACCACGCTTCTCTCTCAGGCAGAGAGGATGCTAGGGCAAAGAGAATTTCGCTCTATGCGGGTTTCTTCCACCGTGCTGCGGAGACTAGCTCAGGCCATCAGCAGCAGCATCCCACAATCCCGACTCTCATTTCCCAACGAATGCTGTGCTGTCTGGAGGAGTTGCCTGTGCAAAGAGTCTTTGGCTGTATGCGGGTTTCTCCCACCATGAGACTTGGGCTCAGGCCAGCAGCAGCAGCATCCCGCAGAACCTTCCCTCATTTCTCAGCAAATAGAGAGGGGGACACCTGTCTTGCCACTCGCCTGCTCTTCCTGCCATGGCCGGCTCTCCTGCTTCACGACCGGTTCCCGACAACAAGGCAAAGGGCCCCTTCTCTTCACTTGGGCAGTGTGCTGTGCCTTCCTCAGACATGCTCCTGGGGAGCGCAGTGACAGACGTGTCCCTTTCCTTAAGGCTATTTCCAGAGGCGCCACCAAGCTTCTCTCTTAGGCAGTGGGGATGTCAGGGCAAAGAGGATTTCGCCCCATGCGGGTTCATTACACCGTGCTGTGGAGACCTGCTCAGGCAAGCAGCAGCATCATCCCACAGACCGGATTCTGATTTCACAAAGAATGCTGTGCTTTCCAGAGGGGATGCCCGGGCAAAGAGGCTTTTGCTCTATGCGGGTTTCTCCCACCGTGCTGCCTATACTAGGCTAAGGCAAGAAGCAACATCAGCCCACTGAACCGACTCTGACTTCCCAGCGACTGCTATGCTTTCCCGTAGGTTTTCAGCTGGGCGCGATCTGCACTTCACTGTTGCTTCCTCAGCAAGGTTTTGGGCATTCGCTCTGTCGCGTCAGGGAAGAAGAGCTGCCAGAGAGCTGATGCCTCTTGGGCCATGCTTTCCCGGGCTCCATTGGTCGCGCCCTGGGTTCACACTGCCCGGCCAAACTGAGCAGACACAGCCACAACCCTGCAGCAACGTGTGTGGCCTAGGATGGCACTCTATGCCCACTACATTCCCCTGGCGTAAGCAAGGCTTTGCCTTTGGCTCTGGCGTTCAGGTGGACCCGGGGACGAGACCAGTGCCTTCCCCACAGGAGAGGAGAGGCGACAGGATCTGTGCACTCTGCCCGTGTCCTGGGATTGGGAGCTGTGGGGGACTGTCCCCACTCCTTCCCCGACACACCCCCTGCCACCGCCAACGCTGCCGCATCTTGGAGGAAGACGGCATCTGACTGCCCGTTTCTCCAGGGAGCTGTTTCTGGGAGTTCCGTGTACGACGCCTGGTGGCAAGCCCAAGTCTGTCCTAGGGACAGGTGGCCAAGGAGATGCTGTCCCCTTGGCACCAGAGGCCCAGGACATGCCTGCCTTCTGCCCAGACTCCTTCCTCAGAGTGGAGGACGCGCCCTGCCTAGCCGTCCCCTCGTGTCTTCTTGGCAGCCAGGCTTCCGTCTGTCTGCACAGGGAGCGGGTGACGCTTGTCTTGCCACCATCCCGCTGTTCCTCACAGGACAGGCTCTCCTGCTTCGCGACTGTTTCCCCACAACAAAGCCAAAGGCTCCTTCTCTTCTTCCGGGGCGGCGTGCTGTGGCTTCCCTAGATTGTTCCTGAGGAGCACGGTGACAGCCGTGTCCCTTTCCTTAAGGCCCTTTGCAGATGTGCAACCACGCTGCTCTCTCAGGCAGAGAGGATGCTAGGGCAAAGAGATTTCGCTCCATGCGGGTTTCTTCCAGCGGGCTGCGGAGACTAGCTCAGGCCAGCAGCAGCAGCATCCCACCATTCCACTCTGATTTCCCAACGAATGCTGTGCTGTCCCGGAGGAGTTGCCTGGGCAAAGAGGCTTTTGCTCTATGCGGGTTTCTCACACCGTGAGACTTGGGCTCAGGCCAGCAGCAGCAGCATCCCGCAGAACCTTCCCTCATTTCTCAGGAAATGGAGAGGGTGACACCTGTCCTGCCACCCGCTTCTGTTCCTGCCATGGCAGGTGCTCCTGCTTCACGACCGTTTTCCAACAAGGCCAAGGGCCCCTTCTCTTCACCTGGGCAGTGTGCTGTGCCTTCCTGAGACATGCTCCTGGGGAGCGCAGGGACAGACATGTCCCTTTCCTTAAGGCCCTTTCCAGATGTGCAACCGCGCTTCTCTCTCAGGCAGAGAGGATGCTAGGGCAAAGAGAATTTCGCTCCATGCGGGTTTCTTCCACCGTGCTGCGGAGACTAGCTCAGGCCATCAGCAGCAGCATCCCACAATCCCGACTCTCATTTCCCAACGAATGCTGTGCTGTCTGGAGGAGTTGCCTGTGCAAAGAGGCTTTGGCTGTATGCGGGTTTCTCCCACCATGAGACTTGGGCTCAGGCCAGCAGCAGCAGCATCCCGCAGAACCTTCCCTCATTTCTCAGCAAATAGAGAGGGGGACACCTGTCTTGCCACTCGCCTGCTCTTCCTGCCATGGCAGGCTCTCCTGCTTCACGACCGGTTCCCGACAACAAGGCAAAGGGCCCCTTCTCTTCACTTGGGCAGTGTGCTGTGCCTTCCTCAGACATGCTCCTGGGGAGCGCAGTGACAGACGTGTCCCTTTCCTTAAGGCTATTTCCAGAGGCACCACCAAGCTTCTCTCTTAGGCAGTGGGGATGTCAGGGCAAAGAGGATTTCGCCCCATGCGGGTTCATTACACCGTGCTGTGGAGACCTGCTCAGGCAAGCAGCAGCATCATCCCACAGACCGGATTCTGATTTCACAAAGAATGCTGTGCTTTCCAGAGGGGATGCCCGGGCAAAGAGGCTTTTGCTCTATGCGGGTTTCTCCCACCGTGCTGCCTATACTAGGCTAAGGCAAGAAGCAACATCAGCCCACTGAACCGACTCTGACTTCCCAGCGACTGCTATGCTTTCCCGGAGGTTTTCAGCTGGGCGCGATCTGCACTTCACTGTTGCTTCCTCAGCAAGGTTTTGGGCATTCGCTCTGTCGCGTCAGGGAAGAAGAGCTGCGAGAGAGCTGATGCCTCTTGGGCCATGCTTTCCCGGGCTCCATTGGTCGCGCCCTGGGTTCACACTGCCCGGCCAAACTGAGCAGACACAGCCACAACCCTGCAGCAACGTGTGTGGCCTAGGATGGCACTCTATGCCCACTACATTCCCCTGGCGTAAGCAAGGCTTTGCCTTTGGCTCTGGCGTTCAGGTGGACCCGGGGACGAGACCAGTGCCTTCCCCACAGGAGAGGAGAGGCGACAGGATCTGTGCACTCTGCCCGTGTCCTGGGATTGGGAGCTGTGGGGGACTGTCCCCACTCCTTCCCCGACACACCCCCTGCCACCGCCAACGCTGCCGCATCTTGGAGGAAGACGGCATCTGACTGCACGTTTCTCCAGGGAGCTGTTTCTTAGAGTTCCGTGTACGACGCCTGGTGGCAAGCCCAAGTCTGTCCTAGGGACAGGTGGCCAAGGAGATGCTGTCCCCTTGGCACCAGAGGCCCAGGACATGCCTGCCTTCTGCCCAGACTCCTTCCTCAGAGTGGAGGACGCGCGCCTGCCTAGCCGTCCCCTCGTGTCTTCTTGGCAGCCAGGCTTCCGTCTGTCTGCACAGGGAGCGGGTGACGCTTGTCTTGCCACCATCCCGCTGTTCCTCACAGGACAGGCTCTCCTGCTTCGCGACTGTTTCCCCACAACAAAGCCAAAGGCTCCTTCTCTTCTTCCGGGGCGGCGTGCTGTGGCTTCCCTAGATTGTTCCTGAGGAGCACGGTGACAGCCGTGTCCCTTTCCTTAAGGCCCTTTGCAGATGTGCAACCACGCTGCTCTCTCAGGCAGAGAGGATGCTAGGGCAAAGAGATTTCGCTCCATGCGGGTTTCTTCCAGCGGGCTGCGGAGACTAGCTCAGGCCAGCAGCAGCAGCATCCCACCATCCCACTCTGATTTCCCAACGAATGCTGTGCTGTCCCGGAGGAGTTGCCTGGGCAAAGAGGCTTTCGCTCTATGCGGGTTTCTCACACCGTGAGACTTGGGCTCAGGCCAGCAGCAGCAGCATCCCGCAGAACCTTCCCTCATTTCTCAGGAAATGGAGAGGGTGACACCTGTCCTGCCACCCGCTTCTGTTCCTGCCATGGCAGGTGCTCCTGCTTCACGACCGTTTCCCGACAAGGCCAAGGGCCCCTTCTCTTCACCTGGGCAGTGTGCTGTCCTTCCTGAGACATGCTCCTGGGGAGCGCAGGGACAGACGTGTCCCTTTCCTTAAGGCCCTTTCCAGATGTGCAACCACGCTTCTCTCTCAGGCAGAGAGGATGCTAGGGCAAAGAGAATTTCGCTCCATGCGGGTTTCTTCCACCGTGCTGCGGAGACTAGCTCAGGCCATCAGCAGCAGCATCCCACAATCCCGACTCTCATTTCCCAACGAATGCTGTGCTGTCTGGAGGAGTTGCCTGTGCAAAGAGGCTTTGGCTGTATGCGGGTTTCTCCCACCATGAGACTTGGGCTCAGGCCAGCAGCAGCAGCATCCCGCAGAACCTTCCCTCATTTCTCAGCAAATAGAGAGGGGGACACCTGTCTTGCCACTCGCCTGCTCTTCCTGCCATGGCAGGCTCTCCTGCTTCACGACCGGTTCCCGACAACAAGGCAAAGGGCCCCTTCTCTTCACTTGGGCAGTGTGCTGTGCCTTCCTCAGACATGCTCCTGGGGAGCGCAGTGACAGACGTGTCCCTTTCCTTAAGGCTATTTCCAGAGGCACCACCAAGCTTCTCTCTTAGGCAGTGGGGATGTCAGGGCAAAGAGGATTTCGCCCCATGCGGGTTCATTACACCGTGCTGTGGAGACCTGCTCAGGCAAGCAGCAGCATCATCCCACAGACCGGATTCTGATTTCACAAAGAATGCTGTGCTTTCCAGAGGGGATGCCCGGGCAAAGAGGCTTTTGCTCTATGCGGGTTTCTCCCACCGTGCTGCCTATACTAGGCTAAGGCAAGAAGCAACATCAGCCCACTGAACCGACTCTGACTTCCCAGCGACTGCTATGCTTTCCCGGAGGTTTTCAGCTGGGCGCGATCTGCACTTCACTGTTGCTTCCTCAGCAAGGTTTTGGGCATTCGCTCTGTCGCGTCAGGGAAGAAGAGCTGCGAGAGAGCTGATGCCTCTTGGGCCATGCTTTCCCGGGCTCCATTGGTCGCGCCCTGGGTTCACACTGCCCGGCCAAACTGAGCAGACACAGCCACAACCCTGCAGCAACGTGTGTGGCCTAGGATGGCACTCTATGCCCACTACATTCCCCTGGCGTAAGCAAGGCTTTGCCTTTGGCTCTGGCGTTCAGGTGGACCCGGGGACGAGACCAGTGCCTTCCCCACAGGAGAGGAGAAGCGACAGGATCTGTGCACTCTGCCCGTGTCCTGGGATTGGGAGCTGTGGGGGACTGTCCCCACTCCTTCCCCGACACACCCCCTGCCACCGCCAACGCTGCCGCATCTTGGAGGATGATGGCATCTGACTGCCCGTTTCTCCAGGGAGCTGTTTCTGGGAGTTCCGTGTACGACGCCTGGTGGCAAGCCCAAGTCTGTCCTAGGGACAGGTGGCCAAGGAGATGCTGTCCCCTTGGCACCAGAGGCCCAGGACATGCCTGCCTTCTGCCCAGACTCCTTCCTCAGAGTGGAGGACGCGCGCCTGCCTAGCCGTCCCCTCGTGTCTTCTTGGCAGCCAGGCTTCCGTCTGTCTGCACAGGGAGCGGGTGACGCTTGTCTTGCCACCATCCCGCTGTTCCTCACAGGACAGGCTCTCCTGCTTCGCGACTGTTTCCCCACAACAAAGCCAAAGGCTCCTTCTCTTCTTCCGGGGCGCCGTGCTGTGGCTTCCCCAGATTGTTCCTGGGGAGCACGGTGACAGCCGTGTCCCTTTCCTTAAGGCCCTTTGCAGATGTGCAACCACGCTGCTCTCTGAGGCAGAGAGGATGCTAGGGCAAAGAGATTTCGCTCCATGCGGGTTTCTTCCAGCGGGCTGCGGAGACTAGCTCAGGCCAGCAGCAGCAGCATCCCACCATCCCACTCTGATTTCCCAACGAATGCTGTGCTGTCCCGGAGGAGTTGCCTGGGCAAAGAGGCTTTCGCTCTATGCGGGTTTCTCACACCGTGAGACTTGGGCTCAGGCCAGCAGCAGCAGCATCCCGCAGAACCTTCCCTCATTTCTCAGGAAATGGAGAGGGTGACACCTGTCTTGCCACCCGCTTCTGTTCCTGCCATGGCAGGTGCTCCTGCTTCACGACCGTTTCCCGACAAGGCCAAGGGCCCCTTCTCTTCACCTGGGCAGTGTGCTGTGCCTTCCTGAGACATGCTCCTGGGGAGCGCAGGGACAGACGTGTCCCTTTCCTTAAGGCCCTTTCCAGATGTGCAACCACGCTTCTCTCTCAGGCAGAGAGGATGCTAGGGCAAAGAGAATTTCGCTCCATGCGGGTTTCTTCCACCGTGCTGCGGAGACTAGCTCAGGCCATCAGCAGCAGCATCCCAAAATCCCGACTCTCATTTCCCAACGAATGCTGTGCTGTCTGGAGGAGTTGCCTGTGCAAAGAGGCTTTGGCTGTATGCGGGTTTCTCCCACCATGAGACTTGGGCTCAGGCCAGCAGCAGCAGCATCCCGCAGAACCTTCCCTCATTTCTCAGGAAATGGAGAGGGTGACACCTGTCCTGCCACCCGCTTCTGTTCCTGCCATGGCAGGTGCTCCTGCTTCACGACCGTTTCCCGACAAGGCCAAGGGCCCCTTCTCTTCACCTGGGCAGTGTGCTGTCCTTCCTGAGACATGCTCCTGGGGAGCGCAGGGACAGACGTGTCCCTTTCCTTAAGGCCCTTTCCAGATGTGCAACCACGCTTCTCTCTCAGGCAGAGAGGATGCTAGGGCAAAGAGAATTTCGCTCCATGCGGGTTTCTTCCACCGTGCTGCGGAGACTAGCTCAGGCCATCAGCAGCAGCATCCCACAATCCCGACTCTCATTTCCCAACGAATGCTGTGCTGTCTGGAGGAGTTGCCTGTGCAAAGAGGCTTTGGCTGTATGCGGGTTTCTCCCACCATGAGACTTGGGCTCAGGCCAGCAGCAGCAGCATCCCGCAGAACCTTCCCTCATTTCTCAGCAAATAGAGAGGGGGACACCTGTCTTGCCACTCGCCTGCTCTTCCTGCCATGGCAGGCTCTCCTGCTTCACGACCGGTTCCCGACAACAAGGCAAAGGGCCCCTTCTCTTCACTTGGGCAGTGTGCTGTGCCTTCCTCAGACATGCTCCTGGGGAGCGCAGTGACAGACGTGTCCCTTTCCTTAAGGCTATTTCCAGAGGCACCACCAAGCTTCTCTCTTAGGCAGTGGGGATGTCAGGGCAAAGAGGATTTCGCCCCATGCGGGTTCATTACACCGTGCTGTGGAGACCTGCTCAGGCAAGCAGCAGCATCATCCCACAGACCGGATTCTGATTTCACAAAGAATGCTGTGCTTTCCAGAGGGGATGCCCGGGCAAAGAGGCTTTTGCTCTATGCGGGTTTCTCCCACCGTGCTGCCTATACTAGGCTAAGGCAAGAAGCAACATCAGCCCACTGAACCGACTCTGACTTCCCAGCGACTGCTATGCTTTCCCGGAGGTTTTCAGCTGGGCGCGATCTGCACTTCACTGTTGCTTCCTCAGCAAGGATTTGGGCATTCGCTCTGTCGCGTCAGGGAAGAAGAGCTGCGAGAGAGCTGATGCCTCTTGGGCCATGCTTTCCCGGGCTCCATTGGTCGCGCCCTGGGTTCACACTGCCCGGCCAAACTGAGCAGACACAGCCACAACCCTGCAGCAACGTGTGTGGCCTAGGATGGCACTCTATGCCCACTACATTCCCCTGGCGTAAGCAAGGCTTTGCCTTTGGCTCTGGCGTTCAGGTGGACCCGGGGACGAGACCAGTGCCTTCCCCACAGGAGAGGAGAGGCGACAGGATCTGTGCACTCTGCCCGTGTCCTGGGATTGGGAGCTGTGGGGGACTGTCCCCACTCCTTCCCCGACACACCCCGTGCCACCGCCAACGCTGCCGCATCTTGGAGGAAGACGGCATCTGACTGCCCGTTTCTCCAGGGAGCTGTTTCTGGGAGTTCCGTGTACGACGCCTGGTGGCAAGCCCAAGTCTGTCCTAGGGACAGGTGGCCAAGGAGATGCTGTCCCCTTGGCACCAGAGGCCCAGGACATGCCTGCCTTCTGCCCAGACTCCTTCCTCAGAGTGGAGGACGCGCGCCTGCCTAGCCGTCCCCTCGTGTCTTCTTGGCAGCCAGGCTTCCGTCTGTCTGCACAGGGAGCGGGTGACGCTTGTCTTGCCACCATTCCGCTGTTCCTCACAGGACAGGCTCTCCTGCTTCGCGACTGTTTCCCCACAACAAAGCCAAAGGCTCCTTCTCTTCTTCCGGGGCGGCGTGCTGTGGCTTCCCTAGATTGTTCCTGAGGAGCACGGTGACAGCCGTGTCCCTTTCCTTAAGGCCCTTTGCAGATGTGCAACCACGCTGCTCTCTGAGGCAGAGAGGATGCTAGGGCAAAGAGATTTCGCTCCATGCGGGTTTCTTCCAGCGGGCTGCGGAGACTACCTCAGGCCAGCAGCAGCAGCATCCCACCATCCCACTCTGATTTCCCAACGAATGCTGTGCTGTCCCGAAGGAGTTGCCTGGGCAAAGAGGCTTTCGCTCTATGCGGGTTTCTCACACCGTGAGACTTGGGCTCAGGCCAGCAAGCAGCAGCATCCCGCAGAACCTTCCCTCATTTCTCAGGAAATGGAGAGGGTGACACCTGTCTTGCCACCCGCTTCTGTTCCTGCCATGGCAGGTGCTCCTGCTTCACGACCGTTTCCCGACAAGGCCAAGGGCCCCTTCTCTTCACCTGGGCAGTGTGCTGTCCTTCCTGAGACATGCTCCTGGGGAGCGCAGGGACAGACGTGTCCCTTTCCTTAAGGCCCTTTCCAGATGTGCAACCACGCTTCTCTCTCAGGCAGAGAGGATGCTAGGGCAAAGAGAATTTCGCTCCATGCGGGTTTCTTCCACCGTGCTGCGGAGACTAGCTCAGGCCATCAGCAGCAGCATCCCACAATCCCGACTCTCATTTCCCAACGAATGCTGTGCTGTCTGGAGGAGTTGCCTGTGCAAAGAGGCTTTGGCTGTATGCGGGTTTCTCCCACCATGAGACTTGGGCTCAGGCCAGCAGCAGCAGCATCCCGCAGAACCTTCCCTCATTTCTCAGCAAATAGAGAGGGGGACACCTGTCTTGCCACTCGCCTGCTCTTCCTGCCATGGCAGGCTCTCCTGCTTCACGACCGGTTCCCGACAACAAGGCAAAGGGCCCCTTCTCTTCACTTGGGCAGTGTGCTGTGCCTTCCTCAGACATGCTCCTGGGGAGCGCAGTGACAGACGTGTCCCTTTCCTTAAGGCTATTTCCAGAGGCACCACCAAGCTTCTCTCTTAGGCAGTGGGGATGTCAGGGCAAAGAGGATTTCGCCCCATGCGGGTTCATTACACCGTGCTGTGGAGACCTGCTCAGGCAAGCAGCAGCATCATCCCACAGACCGGATTCTGATTTCACAAAGAATGCTGTGCTTTCCAGAGGGGATGCCCGGGCAAAGAGGCTTTTGCTCTATGCGGGTTTCTCCCACCGTGCTGCCTATACTAGGCTAAGGCAAGAAGCAACATCAGCCCACTGAACCGACTCTGACATCCCAGCGACTGCTATGCTTTCCCGGAGGTTTTCAGCTGGGCGCGATCTGCACTTCACTGTTGCTTCCTCAGCAAGGTTTTGGGCATTCGCTCTGTCGCGTCAGGGAAGAAGAGCTGCGAGAGAGCTGATGCCTCTTGGGCCATGCTTTCCCGGGCTCCATTGGTCGCGCCCTGGGTTCACACTGCCCGGCCAAACTGAGCAGACACAGCCACAACCCTGCAGCAACGTGTGTGGCCTAGGATGGCACTCTATGCCCACTACATTCCCCTGGCGTAAGCAAGGCTTTGCCTTTGGCTCTGGCGTTCAGGTGGACCCGGGGACGAGACCAGTGCCTTCCCCACAGGAGAGGAGAGGCGACAGGATCTGTGCACTCTGCCCGTGTCCTGGGATTGGGAGCTGTGGGGGACTGTCCCCACTCCTTCCCCGACACACCCCCTGCCACCGCCAACGCTGCCGCATCTTGGAGGAAGACGGCATCTGACTGCCCGTTTCTCCAGGGAGCTGTTTCTGGGAGTTCCGTGTACGACGCCTGGTGGCAAGCCCAAGTCTGTCCTAGGGACAGGTGGCCAAGGAGATGCTGTCCCCTTGGCACCAGAGGCCCAGGACATGCCTGCCTTCTGCCCAGACTCCTTCCTCAGAGTGGAGGACGCGCGCCTGCCTAGCCGTCCCCTCGTGTCTTCTTGGCAGCCAGGCTTCCGTCTGTCTGCACAGGGAGCGGGTGACGCTTGTCTTGCCACCATCCCGCTGTTCCTCACAGGACAGGCTCTCCTGCTTCGCGACTGTTTCCCCACAACAAAGCCAAAGGCTCCTTCTCTTCTTCCGGGGCGCCGTGCTGTGGCTTCCCCAGATTGTTCCTGGGGAGCACGGTGACAGCCGTGTCCCTTTCCTTAAGGCCCTTTGCAGATGTGCAACCACGCTGCTCTCTGAGGCAGAGAGGATGCTAGGGCAAAGAGATTTCGCTCCATGCGGGTTTCTTCCAGCGGGCTGCGGAGACTAGCTCAGGCCAGCAGCAGCAGCATCCCACCATCCCACTCTGATTTCCCAACGAATGCTGTGCTGTCCCGGAGGAGTTGCCTGGGCAAAGAGGCTTTCGCTCTATGCGGGTTTCTCACACCGTGAGACTTGGGCTCAGGCCAGCAGCAGCAGCATCCCGCAGAACCTTCCCTCATTTCTCAGGAAATGGAGAGGGTGACACCTGTCCTGCCACCCGCTTCTGTTCCTGCCATGGCAGGTGCTCCTGCTTCACGACCGTTTTCCAACAAGGCCAAGGGCCCCTTCTCTTCACCTGGGCAGTGTGCTGTCCTTCCTGAGACATGCTCCTGGGGAGCGCAGGGACAGACGTGTCCCTTTCCTTAAGGCCCTTTCCAGATGTGCAACCACGCTTCTCTCTCAGGCAGAGAGGATGCTAGGGCAAAGAGAATTTCGCTCCATGCGGGTTTTTTCCACCGTGCTGCGGAGACTAGCTCAGGCCATCAGCAGCAGCATCCCACAATCCCGACTCTCATTTCCCAACGAATGCTGTGCTGTCTGGAGGAGTTGCCTGTGCAAAGAGGCTTTGGCTGTATGCGGGTTTCTCCCACCATGAGACTTGGGCTCAGGCCAGCAGCAGCAGCATCCCGCAGAACCTTCCCTCATTTCTCAGCAAATAGAGAGGGGGACACCTGTCTTGCCACTCGCCTGCTCTTCCTGCCATGGCAGGCTCTCCTGCTTCACGACCGGTTCCCGACAACAAGGCAAAGGGCCCCTTCTCTTCACTTGGGCAGTGTGCTGTGCCTTCCTCAGACATGCTCCTGGGGAGCGCAGTGACAGACGTGTCCCTTTCCTTAAGGCTATTTCCAGAGGCACCACCAAGCTTCTCTCTTAGGCAGTGGGGATGTCAGGGCAAAGAGGATTTCGCCCCATGCGGGTTCATTACACCGTGCTGTGGAGACCTGCTCAGGCAAGCAGCAGCATCATCCCACAGACCGGATTCTGATTTCACAAAGAATGCTGTGCTTTCCAGAGGGGATGCCCGGGCAAAGAGGCTTTTGCTCTATGCGGGTTTCTCCCACCGTGCTGCCTATACTAGGCTAAGGCAAGAAGCAACATCAGCCCACTGAACCGACTCTGACTTCCCAGCGACTGCTATGCTTTCCCGGAGGTTTTCAGCTGGGCGCGATCTGCACTTCACTGTTGCTTCCTCAGCAAGGTTTTGGGCATTCGCTCTGTCGCGTCAGGGAAGAAGAGCTGCGAGAGAGCTGATGCCTCTTGGGCCATGCTTTCCCGGGCTCCATTGGTCGCGCCCTGGGTTCACACTGCCCGGCCAAACTGAGCAGACACAGCCACAACCCTGCAGCAACGTGTGTGGCCTAGGATGGCACTCTATGCCCACTACATTCCCCTGGCGTAAGCAAGGCTTTGCCTTTGGCTCTGGCGTTCAGGTGGACCCGGGGACGAGACCAGTGCCTTCCCCACAGGAGAGGAGAGGCGACAGGATCTGTGCACTCTGCCCGTGTCCTGGGATTGGGAGCTGTGGGGGACTGTCCCCACTCCTTCCCCGACACACCCCCTGCCACCGCCAACGCTGCCGCATCTTGGAGGAAGATGGCATCTGACTGCCCGTTTCTCCAGGGAGCTGTTTCTGGGAGTTCCGTGTACGACGCCTGGTGGCAAGCCCAAGTCTGTCCTAGGGACAGGTGGCCAAGGAGATGCTGTCCCCTTGGCACCAGAGGCCCAGGACATGCCTGCCTTCTGCCCAGACTCCTTCCTCAGAGTGGAGGACGCGCGCCTGCCTAGCCGTCCCCTCGTGTCTTCTTGGCAGCCAGGCTTCCGTCTGTCTGCACAGGGAGCGGGTGACGCTTGTCTTGCCACCATCCCGCTGTTCCTCACAGGACAGGCTCTCCTGCTTCGCGACTGTTTCCCCACAACAAAGCCAAAGGCTCCTTCTCTTCTTCCGGGGCGCCGTGCTGTGGCTTCCCCAGATTGTTCCTGGGGAGCACGGTGACAGCCGTGTCCCTTTCCTTAAGGCCCTTTGCAGATGTGCAACCACGCTGCTCTCTGAGGCAGAGAGGATGCTAGGGCAAAGAGATTTCGCTCCATGCGGGTTTCTTCCAGCGGGCTGCGGAGACTAGCTCAGGCCAGCAGCAGCAGCATCCCACCATCCCACTCTGATTTCCCAACGAATGCTGTGCTGTCCCGGAGGAGTTGCCTGGGCAAAGAGGCTTTCGCTCTATGCGGGTTTCTCACACCGTGAGACTTGGGCTCAGGCCAGCAGCAGCAGCATCCCGCAGAACCTTCCCTCATTTCTCAGGAAATGGAGAGGGTGACACCTGTCTTGCCACCCGCTTCTGTTCCTGCCATGGCAGGTGCTCCTGCTTCACGACCGTTTCCCGACAAGGCCAAGGGCCCCTTCTCTTCACCTGGGCAGTGTGCTGTCCTTCCTGAGACATGCTCCTGGGGAGCGCAGGGACAGCCGTGTCCCTTTCCTTAAGGCCCTTTCCAGATGTGCAACCACGCTTCTCTCTCAGGCAGAGAGGATGCTAGGGCAAAGAGAATTTCGCTCCATGCGGGTTTCTTCCACCGTGCTGCGGAGACTAGCTCAGGCCATCAGCAGCAGCATCCCACAATCCCGACTCTCATTTCCCAACGAATGCTGTGCTGTCTGGAGGAGTTGCCTGTGCAAAGAGGCTTTGGCTGTATGCGGGTTTCTCCCACCATGAGACTTGGGCTCAGGCCAGCAGCAGCAGCATCCCACAGAACCTTCCCTCATTTCTCAGCAAATAGAGAGGGGGACACCTGTCTTGCCACTCGCCTGCTCTTCCTGCCATGGCAGGCTCTCCTGCTTCACGACCGGTTCCCGACAACAAGGCAAAGGGCCCCTTCTCTTCACTTGGGCAGTGTGCTGTGCCTTCCTCAGACATGCTCCTGGGGAGCGCAGTGACAGACGTGTCCCTTTCCTTAAGGCTATTTCCAGAGGCACCACCAAGCTTCTCTCTTAGGCAGTGGGGATGTCAGGGCAAAGAGGATTTCGCCCCATGCGGGTTCATTACACCGTGCTGTGGAGACCTGCTCAGGCAAGCAGCAGCATCATCCCACAGACCGGATTCTGATTTCACAAAGAATGCTGTGCTTTCCAGAGGGGATGCCCGGGCAAAGAGGCTTTTGCTCTATGCGGGTTTCTCCCACCGTGCTGCCTATACTAGGCTAAGGCAAGAAGCAACATCAGCCCACTGAACCGACTCTGACTTCCCAGCGACTGCTATGCTTTCCCGGAGGTTTTCAGCTGGGCGCGATCTGCACTTCACTGTTGCTTCCTCAGCAAGGTTTTGGGCATTCGCTCTGTCGCGTCAGGGAAGAAGAGCTGCGAGAGAGCTGATGCCTCTTGGGCCATGCTTTCCCGGGCTCCATTGGTCGCGCCCTGGGTTCACACTGCCCGGCCAAACTGAGCAGACACAGCCACAACCCTGCAGCAACGTGTGTGGCCTAGGATGGCACTCTATGCCCACTACATTCCCCTGGCGTAAGCAAGGCTTTGCCTTTGGCTCTGGCGTTCAGGTGGACCCGGGGACGAGACCAGTGCCTTCCCCACAGGAGAGGAGAGGCGACAGGATCTGTGCACTCTGCCCGTGTCCTGGGATTGGGAGCTGTGGGGGACTGTCCCCACTCCTTCCCCGACACACCCCCTGCCACCGCCAACGCTGCCGCATCTTGGAGGAAGATGGCATCTGACTGCCCGTTTCTCCAGGGAGCTGTTTCTGGGAGTTCCGTGTACGACGCCTGGTGGCAAGCCCAAGTCTGTCCTAGGGACAGGTGGCCAAGGAGATGCTGTCCCCTTGGCACCAGAGGCCCAGGACATGCCTGCCTTCTGCCCAGACTCCTTCCTCAGAGTGGAGGACGCGCGCCTGCCTAGCCGTCCCCTCGTGTCTTCTTGGCAGCCAGGCTTCCGTCTGTCTGCACAGGGAGCGGGTGACGCTTGTCTTGCCACCATCCCGCTGTTCCTCACAGGACAGGCTCTCCTGCTTCGCGACTGTTTCCCCACAACAAAGCCAAAGGCTCCTTCTCTTCTTCCGGGGCGCCGTGCTGTGGCTTCCCCAGATTGTTCCTGGGGAGCACGGTGACAGCCGTGTCCCTTTCCTTAAGGCCCTTTGCAGATGTGCAACCACGCTGCTCTCTGAGGCAGAGAGGATGCTAGGGCAAAGAGATTTCGCTCCATGCGGGTTTCTTCCAGCGGGCTGCGGAGACTAGCTCAGGCCAGCAGCAGCAGCATCCCACCATCCCACTCTGATTTCCCAACGAATGCTGTGCTGTCCCGGAGGAGTTGCCTGGGCAAAGAGGCTTTCGCTCTATGCGGGTTTCTCACACCGTGAGACTTGGGCTCAGGCCAGCAGCAGCAGCATCCCGCAGAACCTTCCCTCATTTCTCAGGAAATGGAGAGGGTGACACCTGTCTTGCCACCCGCTTCTGTTCCTGCCATGGCAGGTGCTCCTGCTTCACGACCGTTTCCCGACAAGGCCAAGGGCCCCTTCTCTTCACCTGGGCAGTGTGCTGTCCTTCCTGAGACATGCTCCTGGGGAGCGCAGGGACAGCCGTGTCCCTTTCCTTAAGGCCCTTTCCAGATGTGCAACCACGCTTCTCTCTCAGGCAGAGAGGATGCTAGGGCAAAGAGAATTTCGCTCCATGCGGGTTTCTTCCACCGTGCTGCGGAGACTAGCTCAGGCCATCAGCAGCAGCATCCCACAATCCCGACTCTCATTTCCCAACGAATGCTGTGCTGTCTGGAGGAGTTGCCTGTGCAAAGAGGCTTTGGCTGTATGCGGGTTTCTCCCACCATGAGACTTGGGCTCAGGCCAGCAGCAGCAGCATCCCGCAGAACCTTCCCTCATTTCTCAGCAAATAGAGAGGGGGACACCTGTCTTGCCACTCGCCTGCTCTTTCTGCCATGGCAGGCTCTCCTGCTTCACGACCGGTTCCCGACAACAAGGCAAAGGGCCCCTTCTCTTCACTTGGGCAGTGTGCTGTGCCTTCCTCAGACATGCTCCTGGGGAGCGCAGTGACAGACGTGTCCCTTTCCTTAAGGCTATTTCCAGAGGCACCACCAAGCTTCTCTCTTAGGCAGTGGGGATGTCAGGGCAAAGAGGATTTCGCCCCATGCGGGTTCATTACACCGTGCTGTGGAGACCTGCTCAGGCAAGCAGCAGCATCATCCCACAGACCGGATTCTGATTTCACAAAGAATGCTGTGCTTTCCAGAGGGGATGCCCGGGCAAAGAGGCTTTTGCTCTATGCGGGTTTCTCCCACCGTGCTGCCTATACTAGGCTAAGGCAAGAAGCAACATCAGCCCACTGAACCGACTCTGACTTCCCAGCGACTGCTATGCTTTCCCGGAGGTTTTCAGCTGGGCGCGATCTGCACTTCACTGTTGCTTCCTCAGCAAGGTTTTGGGCATTCGCTCTGTCGCGTCAGGGAAGAAGAGCTGCGAGAGAGCTGATGCCTCTTGGGCCATGCTTTCCCGGGCTCCATTGGTCGCGCCCTGGGTTCACACTGCCCGGCCAAACTGAGCAGACACAGCCACAACCCTGCAGCAACGTGTGTGGCCTAGGATGGCACTCTATGCCCACTACATTCCCCTGGCGTAAGCAAGGCTTTGCCTTTGGCTCTGGCGTTCAGGTGGACCCGGGGACGAGACCAGTGCCTTCCCCACAGGAGAGGAGAGGCGACAGGATCTGTGCACTCTGCCCGTGTCCTGGGATTGGGAGCTGTGGGGGACTGTCCCCACTCCTTCCCCGACACACCCCCTGCCACCGCCAACGCTGCCGCATCTTGGAGGAAGATGGCATCTGACTGCCCGTTTCTCCAGGGAGCTGTTTCTGGGAGTTCCGTGTACGACGCCTGGTGGCAAGCCCAAGTCTGTCCTAGGGACAGGTGGCCAAGGAGATGCTGTCCCCTTGGCACCAGAGGCCCAGGACATGCCTGCCTTCTGCCCAGACTCCTTCCTCAGAGTGGAGGACGCGCGCCTGCCTAGCCGTCCCCTCGTGTCTTCTTGGCAGCCAGGCTTCCGTCTGTCTGCACAGGGAGCGGGTGACGCTTGTCTTGCCACCATTCCGCTGTTCCTCACAGGACAGGCTCTCCTGCTTCGCGACTGTTTCCCCACAACAAAGCCAAAGGCTCCTTCTCTTCTTCCGGGGCGCCGTGCTGTGGCTTCCCCAGATTGTTCCTGGGGAGCACGGTGACAGCCGTGTCCCTTTCCTTAAGGCCCTTTGCAGATGTGCAACCACGCTGCTCTCTGAGGCAGAGAGGATGCTAGGGCAAAGAGATTTCGCTCCATGCGGGTTTCTTCCAGCGGGCTGCGGAGACTAGCTCAGGCCAGCAGCAGCAGCATCCCACCATCCCACTCTGATTTCCCAACGAATGCTGTGCTGTCCCGGAGGAGTTGCCTGGGCAAAGAGGCTTTCGCTCTATGCGGGTTTCTCACACCGTGAGACTTGGGCTCAGGCCAGCAGCAGCAGCATCCCGCAGAACCTTCCCTCATTTCTCAGGAAATGGAGAGGGTGACACCTGTCTTGCCACCCGCTTCTGTTCCTGCCATGGCAGGTGCTCCTGCTTCACGACCGTTTCCCGACAAGGCCAAGGGCCCCTTCTCTTCACCTGGGCAGTGTGCTGTGCCTTCCTGAGACATGCTCCTGGGGAGCGCAGGGACAGACGTGTCCCTTTCCTTAAGGCCCTTTCCAGATGTGCAACCACGCTTCTCTCAGGCAGAGAGGATGCTAGGGCAAAGAGAATTTCGCTCCATGCGGGTTTCTTCCACCGTGCTGCGGAGACTAGCTCAGGCCATCAGCAGCAGCATCCCACAATCCCGACTCTCATTTCCCAACGAATGCTGTGCTGTCTGGAGGAGTTGCCTGTGCAAAGAGGCTTTGGCTGTATGCGGGTTTCTCCCACCATGAGACTTGGGCTCAGGCCAGCAGCAGCAGCATCCCGCAGAACCTTCCCTCATTTCTCAGCAAATAGAGAGGGGGACACCTGTCTTGCCACTCGCCTGCTCTTCCTGCCATGGCAGGCTCTCCTGCTTCACGACCGGTTCCCGACAACAAGGCAAAGGGCCCCTTCTCTTCACTTGGGCAGTGTGCTGTGCCTTCCTCAGACATGCTCCTGGGGAGCGCAGTGACAGACGTGTCCCTTTCCTTAAGGCTATTTCCAGAGGCACCACCAAGCTTCTCTCTTAGGCAGTGGGGATGTCAGGGCAAAGAGGATTTCGCCCCATGCGGGTTCATTACACCGTGCTGTGGAGACCTGCTCAGGCAAGCAGCAGCATCATCCCACAGACCGGATTCTGATTTCACAAAGAATGCTGTGCTTTCCAGAGGGGATGCCCGGGCAAAGAGGCTTTTGCTCTATGCGGGTTTCTCCCACCGTGCTGCCTATACTAGGCTAAGGCAAGAAGCAACATCAGCCCACTGAACCGACTCTGACTTCCCAGCGACTGCTATGCTTTCCCGGAGGTTTTCAGCTGGGCGCGATCTGCACTTCACTGTTGCTTCCTCAGCAAGGTTTTGGGCATTCGCTCTGTCGCGTCAGGGAAGAAGAGCTGCGAGAGAGCTGATGCCTCTTGGGCCATGCTTTCCCGGGCTCCATTGGTCGCGCCCTGGGTTCACACTGCCCGGCCAAACTGAGCAGACACAGCCACAACCCTGCAGCAACGTGTGTGGCCTAGGATGGCACTCTATGCCCACTACATTCCCCTGGCGTAAGCAAGGCTTTGCCTTTGGCTCTGGCGTTCAGGTGGACCCGGGGACGAGACCAGTGCCTTCCCCACAGGAGAGGAGAGGCGACAGGATCTGTGCACTCTGCCCGTGTCCTGGGATTGGGAGCTGTGGGGGACTGTCCCCACTCCTTCCCCGACACACCCCCTGCCACCGCCAACGCTGCCGCATCTTGGAGGAAGATGGCATCTGACTGCCCGTTTCTCCAGGGAGCTGTTTCTGGGAGTTCCGTGTACGACGCCTGGTGGCAAGCCCAAGTCTGTCCTAGGGACAGGTGGCCAAGGAGATGCTGTCCCCTTGGCACCAGAGGCCCAGGACATGCCTGCCTTCTGCCCAGACTCCTTCCTCAGAGTGGAGGACGCGCGCCTGCCTAGCCGTCCCCTCGTGTCTTCTTGGCAGCCAGGCTTCCGTCTGTCTGCACAGGGAGCGGGTGACGCTTGTCTTGCCACCATCCCGCTGTTCCTCACAGGACAGGCTCTCCTGCTTCGCGACTGTTTCCCCACAACAAAGCCAAAGGCTCCTTCTCTTCTTCCGGGGCGCCGTGCTGTGGCTTCCCCAGATTGTTCCTGGGGAGCACGGTGACAGCCGTGTCCCTTTCCTTAAGGCCCTTTGCAGATGTGCAACCACGCTGCTCTCTGAGGCAGAGAGGATGCTAGGGCAAAGAGATTTCGCTCCATGCGGGTTTCTTCCAGCGGGCTGCGGAGACTAGCTCAGGCCAGCAGCAGCAGCATCCCACCATCCCACTCTGATTTCCCAACGAATGCTGTGCTGTCCCGGAGGAGTTGCCTGGGCAAAGAGGCTTTCGCTCTATGCGGGTTTCTCACACCGTGAGACTTGGGCTCAGGCCAGCAGCAGCAGCATCCCGCAGAACCTTCCCTCATTTCTCAGGAAATGGAGAGGGTGACACCTGTCTTGCCACCCGCTTCTGTTCCTGCCATGGCAGGTGCTCCTGCTTCACGACCGTTTCCCGACAAGGCCAAGGGCCCCTTCTCTTCACCTGGGCAGTGTGCTGTGCCTTCCTGAGACATGCTCCTGGGGAGCGCAGGGACAGACGTGTCCCTTTCCTTAAGGCCCTTTCCAGATGTGCAACCACGCTTCTCTCAGGCAGAGAGGATGCTAGGGCAAAGAGAATTTCGCTCCATGCGGGTTTCTTCCACCGTGCTGCGGAGACTAGCTCAGGCCATCAGCAGCAGCATCCCACAATCCCGACTCTCATTTCCCAACGAATGCTGTGCTGTCTGGAGGAGTTGCCTGTGCAAAGAGGCTTTGGCTGTATGCGGGTTTCTCCCACCATGAGACTTGGGCTCAGGCCAGCAGCAGCAGCATCCCGCAGAACCTTCCCTCATTTCTCAGCAAATAGAGAGGGGGACACCTGTCTTGCCACTCGCCTGCTCTTCCTGCCATGGCAGGCTCTCCTGCTTCACGACCGGTTCCCGACAACAAGGCAAAGGGCCCCTTCTCTTCACTTGGGCAGTGTGCTGTGCCTTCCTCAGACATGCTCCTGGGGAGCGCAGTGACAGACGTGTCCCTTTCCTTAAGGCTATTTCCAGAGGCACCACCAAGCTTCTCTCTTAGGCAGTGGGGATGTCAGGGCAAAGAGGATTTCGCCCCATGCGGGTTCATTACACCGTGCTGTGGAGACCTGCTCAGGCAAGCAGCAGCATCATCCCACAGACCGGATTCTGATTTCACAAAGAATGCTGTGCTTTCCAGAGTGGATGCCCGGGCAAAGAGGCTTTTGCTCTATGCGGGTTTCTCCCACCGTGCTGCCTATACTAGGCTAAGGCAAGAAGCAACATCAGCCCACTGAACCGACTCTGACTTCCCAGCGACTGCTATGCTTTCCCGGAGGTTTTCAGCTGGGCGCGATCTGCACTTCACTGTTGCTTCCTCAGCAAGGTTTTGGGCATTCGCTCTGTCGCGTCAGGGAAGAAGAGCTGCGAGAGAGCTGATGCCTCTTGGGCCATGCTTTCCCGGGCTCCATTGGTCGCGCCCTGGGTTCACACTGCCCGGCCAAACTGAGCAGACACAGCCACAACCCTGCAGCAACGTGTGTGGCCTAGGATGGCACTCTATGCCCACTACATTCCCCTGGCGTAAGCAAGGCTTTGCCTTTGGCTCTGGCGTTCAGGTGGACCCGGGGACGAGACCAGTGCCTTCCCCACAGGAGAGGAGAAGCGACAGGATCTGTGCACTCTGCCCGTGTCCTGGGATTGGGAGCTGTGGGGGACTGTCCCCACTCCTTCCCCGACACACCCCCTGCCACCGCCAACGCTGCCGCATCTTGGAGGAAGATGGCATCTGACTGCCCGTTTCTCCAGGGAGCTGTTTCTGGGAGTTCCGTGTACGACGCCTGGTGGCAAGCCCAAGTCTGTCCTAGGGACAGGTGGCCAAGGAGATGCTGTCCCCTTGGCACCAGAGGCCCAGGACATGCCTGCCTTCTGCCCAGACTCCTTCCTCAGAGTGGAGGACGCGCGCCTGCCTAGCCGTCCCCTCGTGTCTTCTTGGCAGCCAGGCTTCCGTCTGTCTGCACAGGGAGCGGGTGACGCTTGTCTTGCCACCATCCCGCTGTTCCTCACAGGACAGGCTCTCCTGCTTCGCGACTGTTTCCCCACAACAAAGCCAAAGGCTCCTTCTCTTCTTCCGGGGCGCCGTGCTGTGGCTTCCCCAGATTGTTCCTGGGGAGCACGGTGACAGCCGTGTCCCTTTCCTTAAGGCCCTTTGCAGATGTGCAACCACGCTGCTCTCTGAGGCAGAGAGGATGCTAGGGCAAAGAGATTTCGCTCCATGCGGGTTTCTTCCAGCGGGCTGCGGAGACTAGCTCAGGCCAGCAGCAGCAGCATCCCACCATCCCACTCTGATTTCCCAACGAATGCTGTGCTGTCCCGGAGGAGTTGCCTGGGCAAAGAGGCTTTCGCTCTATGCGGGTTTCTCACACCGTGAGACTTGGGCTCAGGCCAGCAAGCAGCAGCATCCCGCAGAACCTTCCCTCATTTCTCAGGAAATGGAGAGGGTGACACCTGTCTTGCCACCCGCTTCTGTTCCTGCCATGGCAGGTGCTCCTGCTTCACGACCGTTTCCCGACAAGGCCAAGGGCCCCTTCTCTTCACCTGGGCAGTGTGCTGTGCCTTCCTGAGACATGCTCCTGGGGAGCGCAGGGACAGACGTGTCCCTTTCCTTAAGGCCCTTTCCAGATGTGCAACCACGCTTCTCTCTCAGGCAGAGAGGATGCTAGGGCAAAGAGAATTTCGCTCCATGCGGGTTTCTTCCACCGTGCTGCGGAGACTAGCTCAGGCCATCAGCAGCAGCATCCCAAAATCCCGACTCTATTTCCCAATGAATGCTGTGCTGTCTGGAGGAGTTGCCTGTGCAAAGAGGCTTTGGCTGTATGCGGGTTTCTCCCACCATGAGACTTGGGCTCAGGCCAGCAGCAGCAGCATCCCGCAGAACCTTCCCTCATTTCTCAGGAAATGGAGAGGGTGACACCTGTCCTGCCACCCGCTTCTGTTCCTGCCATGGCAGGTGCTCCTGCTTCACGACCGTTTCCCGACAAGGCCAAGGGCCCCTTCTCTTCACCTGGGCAGTGTGCTGTCCTTCCTGAGACATGCTCCTGGGGAGCGCAGGGACAGACGTGTCCCTTTCCTTAAGGCCCTTTCCAGATGTGCAACCACGCTTCTCTCTCAGGCAGAGAGGATGCTAGGGCAAAGAGAATTTCGCTCCATGCGGGTTTCTTCCACCGTGCTGCGGAGACTAGCTCAGGCCATCAGCAGCAGCATCCCACAATCCCGACTCTCATTTCCCAACGAATGCTGTGCTGTCTGGAGGAGTTGCCTGTGCAAAGAGGCTTTGGCTGTATGCGGGTTTCTCCCACCATGAGACTTGGGCTCAGGCCAGCAGCAGCAGCATCCCGCAGAACCTTCCCTCATTTCTCAGCAAATAGAGAGGGGGACACCTGTCTTGCCACTCGCCTGCTCTTCCTGCCATGGCAGGCTCTCCTGCTTCACGACCGGTTCCCGACAGCAAGGCAAAGGGCCCCTTCTCTTCACTTGGGCAGTGTGCTGTGCCTTCCTCAGACATGCTCCTGGGGAGCGCAGTGACAGACGTGTCCCTTTCCTTAAGGCTATTTCCAGAGGCACCACCAAGCTTCTCTCTTAGGCAGTGGGGATGTCAGGGCAAAGAGGATTTCGCCCCATGCGGGTTCATTACACCGTGCTGTGGAGACCTGCTCAGGCAAGCAGCAGCATCATCCCACAGACCGGATTCTGATTTCACAAAGAATGCTGTGCTTTCCAGTGTGGATGCCCGGGCAAAGAGGCTTTTGCTCTATGCGGGTTTCTCCCACCGTGCTGCCTATACTAGGCTAAGGCAAGAAGCAACATCAGCCCACTGAACCGACTCTGACTTCCCAGCGACTGCTATGCTTTCCCGGAGGTTTTCAGCTGGGCGCGATCTGCACTTCACTGTTGCTTCCTCAGCAAGGTTTTGGGCATTCGCTCTGTCGCGTCAGGGAAGAAGAGCTGCGAGAGAGCTGATGCCTCTTGGGCCATGCTTTCCCGGGCTCCATTGGTCGCGCCCTGGGTTCACACTGCCCGGCCAAACTGAGCAGACACAGCCACAACCCTGCAGCAACGTGTGTGGCCTAGGATGGCACTCTATGCCCACTACATTCCCCTGGCGTAAGCAAGGCTTTGCCTTTGGCTCTGGCGTTCAGGTGGACCCGGGGACGAGACCAGTGCCTTCCCCACAGGAGAGGAGAAGCGACAGGATCTGTGCACTCTGCCCGTGTCCTGGGATTGGGAGCTGTGGGGGACTGTCCCCACTCCTTCCCCGACACACCCCCTGCCACCGCCAACGCTGCCGCATCTTGGAGGAAGATGGCATCTGACTGCCCGTTTCTCCAGGGAGCTTTTTCTGGGAGTTCCGTGTACGACGCCTGGTGGCAAGCCCAAGTCTGTCCTAGGGACAGGTGGCCAAGGAGATGCTGTCCCCTTGGCACCAGAGGCCCAGGACATGCCTGCCTTCTGCCCAGACTCCTTCCTCAGAGTGGAGGACGCGCGCCTGCCTAGCCGTCCCCTCGTGTCTTCTTGGCAGCCAGGCTTCCGTCTGTCTGCACAGGGAGCGGGTGACGCTTGTCTTGCCACCATCCCGCTGTTCCTCACAGGACAGGCTCTCCTGCTTCGCGACTGTTTCCCCACAACAAAGCCAAAGGCTCCTTCTCTTCTTCCGGGGCGCCGTGCTGTGGCTTCCCCAGATTGTTCCTGGGGAGCACGGTGACAGCCGTGTCCCTTTCCTTAAGGCCCTTTGCAGATGTGCAACCACGCTGCTCTCTGAGGCAGAGAGGATGCTAGGGCAAAGAGATTTCGCTCCATGCGGGTTTCTTCCAGCGGGCTGCGGAGACTAGCTCAGGCCAGCAGCAGCAGCATCCCACCATCCCACTCTGATTTCCCAACGAATGCTGTGCTGTCCCGGAGGAGTTGCCTGGGCAAAGAGGCTTTCGCTCTATGCGGGTTTCTCACACCGTGAGACTTGGGCTCAGGCCAGCAGCAGCAGCATCCCGCAGAACCTTCCCTCATTTCTCAGGAAATGGAGAGGGTGACACCTGTCTTGCCACCCGCTTCTGTTCCTGCCATGGCAGGTGCTCCTGCTTCACGACCGTTTCCCGACAAGGCCAAGGGCCCCTTCTCTTCACCTGGGCAGTGTGCTGTGCCTTCCTGAGACATGCTCCTGGGGAGCGCAGGGACAGACGTGTCCCTTTCCTTAAGGCCCTTTCCAGATGTGCAACCACGCTTCTCTCTCAGGCAGAGAGGATGCTAGGGCAAAGAGAATTTCGCTCCATGCGGGTTTCTTCCACCGTGCTGCGGAGACTAGCTCAGGCCATCAGCAGCAGCATCCCACAATCCCGACTCTCATTTCCCAACGAATGCTGTGCTGTCTGGAGGAGTTGCCTGTGCAAAGAGGCTTTGGCTGTATGCGGGTTTCTCCCACCATGAGACTTGGGCTCAGGCCAGCAGCAGCAGCATCCCGCAGAACCTTCCCTCATTTCTCAGCAAATAGAGAGGGGGACACCTGTCTTGCCACTCGCCTGCTCTTCCTGCCATGGCAGGCTCTCCTGCTTCACGACCGGTTCCCGACAACAAGGCAAAGGGCCCCTTCTCTTCACTTGGGCAGTGTGCTGTGCCTTCCTCAGACATGCTCCTGGGGAGCGCAGTGACAGACGTGTCCCTTTCCTTAAGGCTATTTCCAGAGGCACCACCAAGCTTCTCTCTTAGGCAGTGGGGATGTCAGGGCAAAGAGGATTTCGCCCCATGCGGGTTCATTACACCGTGCTGTGGAGACCTGCTCAGGCAAGCAGCAGCATCATCCCACAGACCGGATTCTGATTTCACAAAGAATGCTGTGCTTTCCAGAGGGGATGCCCGGGCAAAGAGGCTTTTGCTCTATGCGGGTTTCTCCCACCGTGCTGCCTATACTAGGCTAAGGCAAGAAGCAACATCAGCCCACTGAACCGACTCTGACTTCCCAGCGACTGCTATGCTTTCCCGGAGGTTTTCAGCTGGGCGCGATCTGCACTTCACTGTTGCTTCCTCAGCAAGGTTTTGGGCATTCGCTCTGTCGCGTCAGGGAAGAAGAGCTGCGAGAGAGCTGATGCCTCTTGGGCCATGCTTTCCCGGGCTCCATTGGTCGCGCCCTGTGTTCACACTGCCCGGCCAAACTGAGCAGACACAGCCACAACCCTGCAGCAACGTGTGTGGCCTAGGATGGCACTCTATGCCCACTACATTCCCCTGGCGTAAGCAAGGCTTTGCCTTTGGCTCTGGCGTTCAGGTGGACCCGGGGACGAGACCAGTGCCTTCCCCACAGGAGAGGAGAGGCGACAGGATCTGTGCACTCTGCCCGTGTCCTGGGATTGGGAGCTGTGGGGGACTGTCCCCACTCCTTCCCCGACACACCCCGTGCCACCGCCAACGCTGCCGCATCTTGGAGGAAGACGGCATCTGACTGCCCGTTTCTCCAGGGAGCTGTTTCTGGGAGTTCCGTGTACGACGCCTGGTGGCAAGCCCAAGTCTGTCCTAGGGACAGGTGGCCAAGGAGATGCTGTCCCCTTGGCACCAGAGGCCCAGGACATGCCTGCCTTCTGCCCAGACTCCTTCCTCAGAGTGGAGGACGCGCCCTGCCTAGCCGTCCCCTCGTGTCTTCTTGGCAGCCAGGCTTCCGTCTGTCTGCACAGGGAGCGGGTGACGCTTGTCTTGCCACCATCCCGCTGTTCCACACAGGACAGGCTCTCCTGCTTCGCGACTGTTTCCCCACAACAAAGCCAAAGGCTCCTTCTCTTCTTCCGGGGCGGCGTGCTGTGGCTTCCCTAGATTGTTCCTGAGGAGCACGGTGACAGCCGTGTCCCTTTCCTTAAGGCCCTTTGCAGATGTGCAACCACGCTGCTCTCTGAGGCAGAGAGGATGCTAGGGCAAAGAGATTTCGCTCCATGCGGGTTTCTTCCAGCGGGCTGCGGAGACTAGCTCAGGCCAGCAGCAGCAGCATCCCACCATCCCACTCTGATTTCCCAACGAATGCTGTGCTGTCCCGAAGGAGTTGCCTGGGCAAAGAGGCTTTCGCTCTATGCGGGTTTCTCACACCGTGAGACTTGGGCTCAGGCCAGCAAGCAGCAGCATCCCGCAGAACCTTCCCTCATTTCTCAGGAAATGGAGAGGGTGACACCTGTCTTGCCACCCGCTTCTGTTCCTGCCATGGCAGGTGCTCCTGCTTCACGACCGTTTCCCGACAAGGCCAAGGGCCCCTTCTCTTCACCTGGGCAGTGTGCTGTGCCTTCCTGAGACATGCTCCTGGGGAGCGCAGGGACAGACGTGTCCCTTTCCTTAAGGCCCTTTCCAGATGTGCAACCACGCTTCTCTCTCAGGCAGAGAGGATGCTAGGGCAAAGAGAATTTCGCTCCATGCGGGTTTCTTCCACCGTGCTGCGGAGACTAGCTCAGGCCATCAGCAGCAGCATCCCACAATCCCGACTCTCATTTCCCAACGAATGCTGTGCTGTCTGGAGGAGTTGCCTGTGCAAAGAGGCTTTGGCTGTATGCGGGTTTCTCCCACCATGAGACTTGGGCTCAGGCCAGCAGCAGCAGCATCCCGCAGAACCTTCCCTCATTTTTCAGCAAATAGAGAGGGGGACACCTGTCTTGCCACTCGCCTGCTCTTCCTGCCATGGCAGGCTCTCCTGCTTCACGACCGGTTCCCGACAACAAGGCAAAGGGCCCCTTCTCTTCACGTGGGCAGTGTGCTGTGCCTTCCTCAGACATGCTCCTGGGGAGCGCAGTGACAGACGTGTCCCTTTCCTTAAGGCTATTTCCAGAGGCACCACCAAGCTTCTCTCTTAGGCAGTGGGGATGTCAGGGCAAAGAGGATTTCGCCCCATGCGGGTTCATTACACCGTGCTGTGGAGACCTGCTCAGGCAAGCAGCAGCATCATCCCACAGACCGGATTCTGATTTCACAAAGAATGCTGTGCTTTCCAGAGGGGATGCCCGGGCAAAGAGGCTTTTGCTCTATGCGGGTTTCTCCCACCGTGCTGCCTATACTAGGCTAAGGCAAGAAGCAACATCAGCCCACTGAACCGACTCTGACTTCCCAGCGACTGCTATGCTTTCCCGGAGGTTTTCAGCTGGGCGCGATCTGCACTTCACTGTTGCTTCCTCAGCAAGGTTTTGGGCATTCGCTCTGTCGCGTCAGGGAAGAAGAGCTGCGAGAGAGCTGATGCCTCTTGGGCCATGCTTTCCCGGGCTCCATTGGTCGCGCCCTGGGTTCACACTGCCCGGCCAAACTGAGCAGACACAGCCACAACCCTGCAGCAACGTGTGTGGCCTAGGATGGCACTCTATGCCCACTACATTCCCCTGGCGTAAGCAAGGCTTTGCCTTTGGCTCTGGCGTTCAGGTGGACCCGGGGACGAGACCAGTGCCTTCCCCACAGGAGAGGAGAGGCGACAGGATCTGTGCACTCTGCCCGTGTCCTGGGATTGGGAGCTGTGGGGGACTGTCCCCACTCCTTCCCCGACACACCCCCTGCCACCGCCAACGCTGCCGCATCTTGGAGGAAGACGGCATCTGACTGCCCGTTTCTCCAGGGAGCTGTTTCTGGGAGTTCCGTGTACGACGCCTGGTGGCAAGCCCAAGTCTGTCCTAGGGACAGGTGGCCAAGGAGATGCTGTCCCCTTGGCACCAGAGGCCCAGGACATGCCTGCCTTCTGCCCAGACTCCTTCCTCAGAGTGGAGGACGCGCGCCTGCCTAGCCGTCCCCTCGTGTCTTCTTGGCAGCCAGGCTTCCGTCTGTCTGCACAGGGAGCGGGTGACGCTTGTCTTGCCACCATCCCGCTGTTCCTCACAGGACAGGCTCTCCTGCTTCGCGACTGTTTCCCCACAACAAAGCCAAAGGCTCCTTCTCTTCTTCCGGGGCGCCGTGCTGTGGCTTCCCCAGATTGTTCCTGGGGAGCACGGTGACAGCCGTGTCCCTTTCCTTAAGGCCCTTTGCAGATGTGCAACCACGCTGCTCTCTGAGGCAGAGAGGATGCTAGGGCAAAGAGATTTCGCTCCATGCGGGTTTCTTCCAGCGGGCTGCGGAGACTAGCTCAGGCCAGCAGCAGCAGCATCCCACCATCCCACTCTGATTTCCCAACGAATGCTGTGCTGTCCCGGAGGAGTTGCCTGGGCAAAGAGGCTTTCGCTCTATGCGGGTTTCTCACACCGTGAGACTTGGGCTCAGGCCAGCAGCAGCAGCATCCCGCAGAACCTTCCCTCATTTCTCAGGAAATGGAGAGGGTGACACCTGTCTTGCCACCCGCTTCTGTTCCTGCCATGGCAGGTGCTCCTGCTTCACGACCGTTTCCCGACAAGGCCAAGGGCCCCTTCTCTTCACCTGGGCAGTGTGCTGTGCCTTCCTGAGACATGCTCCTGGGGAGCGCAGGGACAGACGTGTCCCTTTCCTTAAGGCCCTTTCCAGATGTGCAACCACGCTTCTCTCTCAGGCAGAGAGGATGCTAGGGCAAAGAGAATTTCGCTCCATGCGGGTATCTTCCACCGTGCTGCGGAGACTAGCTCAGGCCATCAGCAGCAGCATCCCACAATCCCGACTCTCATTTCCCAACGAATGCTGTGCTGTCTGGAGGAGTTGCCTGTGCAAAGAGGCTTTGGCTGTATGCGGGTTTCTCCCACCATGAGACTTGGGCTCAGGCCAGCTGCAGCAGCATCCCGCAGAACCTTCCCTCATTTCTCAGCAAATAGAGAGGGGGACACCTGTCTTGCCACTCGCCTGCTCTTCCTGCCATGGCAGGCTCTCCTGCTTCACGACCGGTTCCCGACAACAAGGCAAAGGGCCCCTTCTCTTCACTTGGGCAGTGTGCTGTGCCTTCCTCAGACATGCTCCTGGGGAGCGCAGTGACAGACGTGTCCCTTTCCTTAAGGCTATTTCCAGAGGCACCACCAAGCTTCTCTCTTAGGCAGTGGGGATGTCAGGGCAAAGAGGATTTCGCCCCATGCGGGTTCATTACACCGTGCTGTGGAGACCTGCTCAGGCAAGCAGCAGCATCATCCCACAGACCGGATTCTGATTTCACAAAGAATGCTGTGCTTTCCAGAGGGGATGCCCGGGCAAAGAGGCTTTTGCTCTATGCGGGTTTCTCCCACCGTGCTGCCTATACTAGGCTAAGGCAAGAAGCAACATCAGCCCACTGAACCGACTCTGACTTCCCAGCGACTGCTATGCTTTCCCGGAGGTTTTCAGCTGGGCGCGATCTGCACTTCCTTGTTGCTTCCTCAGCAAGGATTTGGGCATTCGCTCTGTCGCGTCAGGGAAGAAGAGCTGCGAGAGAGCTGATGCCTCTTGGGCCATGCTTTCCCGGGCTCCATTGGTCGCGCCCTGGGTTCACACTGCCCGGCCAAACTGAGCAGACACAGCCACAACCCTGCAGCAACGTGTGTGGCCTAGGATGGCACTCTATGCCCACTAACATCCCCTGGCGTAAGCAAGGCTTTGCCTTTGGCTCTGGCGTTCAGGTGGACCCGGGGACGAGACCAGTGCCTTCCCCACAGGAGAGGAGAGGCGACAGGATCTGTGCACTCTGCCCGTGTCCTGGGATTGGGAGCTGTGGGGGACTGTCCCCACTCCTTCCCCGACACACCCCCTGCCACCGCCAACGCTGCCGCATCTTGGAGGAAGATGGCATCTGACTGCCCGTTTCTCCAGGGAGCTGTTTCTGGGAGTTCCGTGTACGACGCCTGGTGGCAAGCCCAAGTCTGTCCTAGGGACAGGTGGCCAAGGAGATGCTGTCCCCTTGGCACCAGAGGCCCAGGACATGCCTGCCTTCTGCCCAGACTCCTTCCTCAGAGTGGAGGACGCGCGCCTGCCTAGCCGTCCCCTCGTGTCTTCTTGACAGCCAGGCTTCCGTCTGTTTGCACAGGGAGCGGGTGACGCTTGTCTTGCCACCATTCCGCTGTTCCTCACAGGACAGGCTCTCCTGCTTCGCGACTGTTTCCCCACAACAAAGCCAAAGGCTCCTTCTCTTCTTCCGGGGCGGCGTGCTGTGGCTTCCCTAGATTGTTCCTGAGGAGCACGGTGACAGCCGTGTCCCTTTCCTTAAGGCCCTTTGCAGATGTGCAACCACGCTGCTCTCTGAGGCAGAGAGGATGCTAGGGCAAAGAGATTTCGCTCCATGCGGGTTTCTTCCAGCGGGCTGCGGAGACTAGCTCAGGCCAGCAGCAGCAGCATCCCACCATCCCACTCTGATTTCCCAACGAATGCTGTGCTGTCCCGAAGGAGTTGCCTGGGCAAAGAGGCTTTCGCTCTATGCGGGTTTCTCACACCGTGAGACTTGGGCTCAGGCCAGCAAGCAGCAGCATCCCGCAGAACCTTCCCTCATTTCTCAGGAAATGGAGAGGGTGACACCTGTCTTGCCACCCGCTTCTGTTCCTGCCATGGCAGGTGCTCCTGCTTCACGACCGTTTCCCGACAAGGCCAAGGGCCCCTTCTCTTCACCTGGGCAGTGTGCTGTGCCTTCCTGAGACATGCTCCTGGGGAGCGCAGGGACAGACGTGTCCCTTTCCTTAAGGCCCTTTCCAGATGTGCAACCACGCTTCTCTCTCAGGCAGAGAGGATGCTAGGGCAAAGAGAATTTCGCTCCATGCGGGTTTCTTCCACCGTGCTGCGGAGACTAGCTCAGGCCATCAGCAGCAGCATCCCACAATCCCGACTCTCATTTCCCAACGAATGCTGTGCTGTCTGGAGGAGTTGCCTGTGGGGAGCTGTGGGGGACTGTAGCCACTCCTTCCCCGACACACCCCCTGCCACCGCCAACGCTGCCGCATCTTGGAGGAAGACGGCATCTGACTGCCCGTTTCTCCAGGGAGCTGTTTCTGGGAGTTCCGTGTACGACGCCTGGTGGCAAGCCCAAGTCTGTCCTAGGGACAGGTGGCCAAGGAGATGCTGTCCCCTTGGCACCAGAGGCCCAGGACATGCCTGCCTTCTGCCCAGACTCCTTCCTCAGAGTGGAGGACGCGCGCCTGCCTAGCCGTCCCCTCGTGTCTTCTTGGCAGCCAGGCTTCCGTCTGTCTGCACAGGGAGCGGGTGACGCTTGTCTTGCCACCATCCCGCTGTTCCTCACAGGACAGGCTCTCCTGCTTCGCGACTGTTTCCCCACAACAAAGCCAAAGGCTCCTTCTCTTCTTCCGGGGCGCCGTGCTGTGGCTTCCCCAGATTGTTCCTGGGGAGCACGGTGACAGCCGTGTCCCTTTCCTTAAGGCCCTTTGCAAATGTGCAACCACGCTGCTCTCTGAGGCAGAGAGGATGCTAGGGCAAAGAGATTTCGCTCCATGCGGGTTTCTTCCAGCGGGCTGCGGAGACTAGCTCAGGCCAGCAGCAGCAGCATCCCACCATCCCACTCTGATTTCCCAACGAATGCTGTGCTGTCCCGGAGGAGTTGCCTGGGCAAAGAGGCTTTCGCTCTATGCGGGTTTCTCACACCGTGAGACTTGGGCTCAGGCCAGCAAGCAGCAGCATCCCGCAGAACCTTCCCTCATTTCTCAGGAAATGGAGAGGGTGACACCTGTCTTGCCACCCGCTTCTGTTCCTGCCATGGCAGGTGCTCCTGCTTCACGACCGTTTCCCGACAAGGCCAAGGGCCCCTTCTCTTCACCTGGGCAGTGTGCTGTGCCTTCCTGAGACATGCTCCTGGGGAGCGCAGGGACAGACGTGTCCCTTTCCTTAAGGCCCTTTCCAGATGTGCAACCACGCTTCTCTCTCAGGCAGAGAGGATGCTAGGGCAAAGAGAATTTCGCTCCATGCGGGTTTCTTCCACCGTGCTGCGGAGACTAGCTCAGGCCATCAGCAGCAGCATCCCACAATCCCGACTCTCATTTCCCAACGAATGCTGTGCTGTCTGGAGGAGTTGCCTGTGCAAAGAGGCTTTGGCTGTATGCGGGTTTCTCCCACCATGAGACTTGGGCTCAGGCCAGCAGCAGCAGCATCCCGCAGAACCTTCCCTCATTTCTCAGCAAATAGAGAGGGGGACACCTGTCTTGCCACTCGCCTGCTCTTCCTGCCATGGCAGGCTCTCCTGCTTCACGACCGGTTCCCGACAACAAGGCAAAGGGCCCCTTCTCTTCACTTGGGCAGTGTGCTGTGCCTTCCTCAGACATGCTCCTGGGGAGCGCAGTGACAGACGTGTCCCTTTCCTTAAGGCTATTTCCAGAGGCACCACCAAGCTTCTCTCTTAGGCAGTGGGGATGTCAGGGCAAAGAGGATTTCGCCCCATGCGGGTTCATTACACCGTGCTGTGGAGACCTGCTCAGGCAAGCAGCAGCATCATCCCACAGACCGGATTCTGATTTCACAAAGAATGCTGTGCTTTCCAGAGGGGATGCCCGGGCAAAGAGGCTTTTGCTCTATGCGGGTTTCTCCCACCGTGCTGCCTATACTAGGCTAAGGCAAGAAGCAACATCAGCCCACTGAACCGACTCTGACTTCCCAGCGACTGCTATGCTTTCCCGGAGGTTTTCAGCTGGGCGCGATCTGCACTTCACTGTTGCTTCCTCAGCAAGGTTTTGGGCATTCGCTCTGTCGCGTCAGGGAAGAAGAGCTGCGAGAGAGCTGATGCCTCTTGGGCCATGCTTTCCCGGGCTCCATTGGTCGCGCCCTGGGTTCACACTGCCCGGCCAAACTGAGCAGACACAGCCACAACCCTGCAGCAACGTGTGTGGCCTAGGATGGCACTCTATGCCCACTACATTCCCCTGGCGTAAGCAAGGCTTTGCCTTTGGCTCTGGCGTTCAGGTGGACCCGGGGGACGAGACCAGTGCCTTCCCCACAGGAGAGGAGAGGCGACAGGATCTGTGCACTCTGCCCGTGTCCTGGGATTGGGAGCTGTGGGGGACTGTCCCCACTCCTTCCCCGACACACCCCCTGCCACCGCCAACGCTGCCGCATCTTGGAGGAAGATGGCATCTGACTGCCCGTTTCTCCAGGGAGCTGTTTCTGGGAGTTCCGTGTACGACGCCTGGTGGCAAGCCCAAGTCTGTCCTAGGGACAGGTGGCCAAGGAGATGCTGTCCCCTTGGCACCAGAGGCCCAGGACATGCCTGCCTTCTGCCCAGACTCCTTCCTCAGAGTGGAGGACGCGCGACTGCCTAGCCGTCCCCTCGTGTCTTCTTGGCAGCCAGGCTTCCGTCTGTCTGCACAGGGAGCGGGTGACGCTTGTCTTGCCACCATTCCGCTGTTCCTCACAGGACAGGCTCTCCTGCTTCGCGACTGTTTCCCCACAACAAAGCCAAAGGCTCCTTCTCTTCTTCCGGGGCGCCGTGCTGTGGCTTCCCCAGATTGTTCCTGGGGAGCACGGTGACAGCCGTGTCCCTTTCCTTAAGGCCCTTTGCAGATGTGCAACCACGCTGCTCTCTGAGGCAGAGAGGATGCTAGGGCAAAGAGATTTCGCTCCATGCGGGTTTCTTCCAGCGGGCTGCGGAGACTAGCTCAGGCCAGCAGCAGCAGCATCCCACCATCCCACTCTGATTTCCCAACGAATGCTGTGCTGTCCCGGAGGAGTTGCCTGGGCAAAGAGGCTTTCGCTCTATGCGGGTTTCTCACACCGTGAGACTTGGGCTCAGGCCAGCAGCAGCAGCATCCCGCAGAACCTTCCCTCATTTCTCAGGAAATGGAGAGGGTGACACCTGTCTTGCCACCCGCTTCTGTTCCTGCCATGGCAGGTGCTCCTGCTTCACGACCGTTTCCCGACAAGGCCAAGGGCCCCTTCTCTTCACCTGGGCAGTGTGCTGTGCCTTCCTGAGACATGCTCCTGGGGAGCGCAGGGACAGACGTGTCCCTTTCCTTAAGGCCCTTTCCAGATGTGCAACCACGCTTCTCTCTCAGGCAGAGAGGATGCTAGGGCAAAGAGAATTTCGCTCCATGCGGGTTTCTTCCACCGTGCTGCGGAGACTAGCTCAGGCCATCAGCAGCAGCATCCCACAATCCCGACTCTCATTTCCCAACGAATGCTGTGCTGTCTGGAGGAGTTGCCTGTGCAAAGAGGCTTTGGCTGTATGCGGGTTTTTCCCACCATGAGACTTGGGCTCAGGCCAGCAGCAGCAGCATCCCGCAGAACCTTCCCTCATTTCTCAGCAAATAGAGAGGGGGACACCTGTCTTGCCACTCGCCTGCTCTTCCTGCCATGGCAGGCTCTCCTGCTTCACGACCGGTTCCCGACAACAAGGCAAAGGGCCCCTTCTCTTCACTTGGGCAGTGTGCTGTGCCTTCCTCAGACATGCTCCTGGGGAGCGCAGTGACAGACGTGTCCCTTTCCTTAAGGCTATTTCCAGAGGCACCACCAAGCTTCTCTCTTAGGCAGTGGGGATGTCAGGGCAAAGAGGATTTCGCCCCATGCGGGTTCATTACACCGTGCTGTGGAGACCTGCTCAGGCAAGCAGCAGCATCATCCCACAGACCGGATTCTGATTTCACAAAGAATGCTGTGCTTTCCAGAGGGGATGCCCGGGCAAAGAGGCTTTTGCTCTATGCGGGTTTCTCCCACCGTGCTGCCTATACTAGGCTAAGGCAAGAAGCAACATCAGCCCACTGAACCGACTCTGACTTCCCAGCGACTGCTATGCTTTCCCGGAGGTTTTCAGCTGGGCGCGATCTGCACTTCACTGTTGCTTCCTCAGCAAGGTTTTGGGCATTCGCTCTGTCGCGTCAGGGAAGAAGAGCTGCGAGAGAGCTGATGCCTCTTGGGCCATGCTTTCCCGGGCTCCATTGGTCGCGCCCTGGGTTCACACTGCCCGGCCAAACTGAGCAGACACAGCCACAACCCTGCAGCAACGTGTGTGGCCTAGGATGGCACTCTATGCCCACTACATTCCCCTGGCGTAAGCAAGGCTTTGCCTTTGGCTCTGGCGTTCAGGTGGACCCGGGGACGAGACCAGTGCCTTCCCCACAGGAGAGGAGAGGCGACAGGATCTGTGCACTCTGCCCGTGTCCTGGGATTGGGAGCTGTGGGGGACTGTCCCCACTCCTTCCCCGACACACCCCCTGCCACCGCCAACGCTGCCGCATCTTGGAGGAAGACGGCATCTGACTGCCCGTTTCTCCAGGGAGCTGTTTCTGGGAGTTCCGTGTACGACGCCTGGTGGCAAGCCCAAGTCTGTCCTAGGGACAGGTGGCCAAGGAGATGCTGTCCCCTTGGCACCAGAGGCCCAGGACATGCCTGCCTTCTGCCCAGACTCCTTCCTCAGAGTGGAGGACGCGCGCCTGCCTAGCCGTCCCCTCGTGTCTTCTTGGCAGCCAGGCTTCCGTCTGTCTGCACAGGGAGCGGGTGACGCTTGTCCTGCCACCATTCCGCTGTTCCTCACAGGACAGGCTCTCCTGCTTCGCGACTGTTTCCCCACAACAAAGCCAAAGGCTCCTTCTCTTCTTCCGGGGCGGCGTGCTGTGGCTTCCCTAGATTGTTCCTGAGGAGCACGGTGACAGCCGTGTCCCTTTCCTTAAGGCCCTTTGCAGATGTGCAACCACGCTGCTCTCTGAGGCAGAGAGGATGCTAGGGCAAAGAGATTTCGCTCCATGCGGGTTTCTTCCAGCGGGCTGCAGAGACTAGCTCAGGCCAGCAGCAGCAGCATCCCACCATCCCACTCTGATTTCCCAACGAATGCTGTGCTGTCCCGGAGGAGTTGCCTGGGCAAAGAGGCTTTCGCTCTATGCGGGTTTCTCACACCGTGAGACTTGGGCTCAGGCCAGCAAGCAGCAGCATCCCGCAGAACCTTCCCTCATTTCTCAGGAAATGGAGAGGGTGACACCTGTCTTGCCACCCGCTTCTGTTCCTGCCATGGCAGGTGCTCCTGCTTCACGACCGTTTCCCGACAAGGCCAAGGGCCCCTTCTCTTCACCTGGGCAGTGTGCTGTGCCTTCCTGAGACATGCTCCTGGGGAGCGCAGGGACAGACGTGTCCCTTTCCTTAAGGCCCTTTCCAGATGTGCAACCACGCTTCTCTCTCAGGCAGAGAGGATGCTAGGGCAAAGAGAATTTCGCTCCATGCGGGTTTCTTCCACCGTGCTGCGGAGACTAGCTCAGGCCATCAGCAGCAGCATCCCACAATCCCGACTCTCATTTCCCAACGAATGCTGTGCTGTCTGGAGGAGTTGCCTGTGCAAAGAGGCTTTGGCTGTATGCGGGTTTCTCCCACCATGAGACTTGGGCTCAGGCCAGCAGCAGCAGCATCCCGCAGAACCTTCCCTCATTTCTCAGCAAATAGAGAGGGGGACACCTGTCTTGCCACTCTCCTGCTCTTCCTGCCATGGCAGGCTCTCCTGCTTCACGACCGGTTCCCGACAACAAGGCAAAGGGCCCCTTCTCTTCACTTGGGCAGTGTGCTGTGCCTTCCTCAGACATGCTCCTGGGGAGCGCAGTGACAGATGTGTCCCTTTCCTTAAGGCTATTTCCAGAGGCACCACCAAGCTTCTCTCTTAGGCAGTGGGGATGTCAGGGCAAAGAGGATTTCGCCCCATGCGGGTTCATTACACCGTGCTGTGGAGACCTGCTCAGGCAAGCAGCAGCATCATCCCACAGACCGGATTCTGATTTCACAAAGAATGCTGTGCTTTCCAGAGGGGATGCCCGGGCAAAGAGGCTTTTGCTCTATGCGGGTTTCTCCCACCGTGCTGCCTATACTAGGCTAAGGCAAGAAGCAACATCAGCCCACTGAACCGACTCTGACTTCCCAGCGACTGCTATGCTTTCCCGGAGGTTTTCAGCTGGGCGCGATCTGCACTTCACTGTTGCTTCCTCAGCAAGGTTTTGGGCATTCGCTCTGTCGCGTCAGGGAAGAAGAGCTGCGAGAGAGCTGATGCCTCTTGGGCCATGCTTTCCCGGGCTCCATTGGTCGCGCCCTGGGTTCACACTGCCCGGCCAAACTGAGCAGACACAGCCACAACCCTGCAGCAACGTGTGTGGCCTAGGATGGCACTCTATGCCCACTACATTCCCCTGGCGTAAGCAAGGCTTTGCCTTTGGCTCTGGCGTTCAGGTGGACCCGGGGACGAGACCAGTGCCTTCCCCACAGGAGAGGAGAGGCGACAGGATCTGTGCACTCTGCCCGTGTCCTGGGATTGGGAGCTGTGGGGGACTGTCCCCACTCCTTCCCCGACACACCCCCTGCCACCGCCAACGCTGCCGCATCTTGGAGGAAGACGGCATCTGACTGCCCGTTTCTCCAGGGAGCTGTTTCTGGGAGTTCCGTGTACGACGCCTGGTGGCAAGCCCAAGTCTGTCCTAGGGACAGGTGGCCAAGGAGATGCTGTCCCCTTGGCACCAGAGGCCCAGGACATGCCTGCCTTCTGCCCAGACTCCTTCCTCAGAGTGGAGGACGCGCGCCTGCCTAGCCGTCCCCTCGTGTCTTCTTGGCAGCCAGGCTTCCGTCTCTCTGCACAGGGAGCGGGTGACGCTTGTCCTGCCACCATCCCGCTGTTCCTCACAGGACAGGCTCTCCTGCTTCGCGACTGTTTCCCCACAACAAAGCCAAAGGCTCCTTCTCTTCTTCCGGGGCGGCGTGCTGTGGCTTCCCTAGATTGTTCCTGAGGAGCACGGTGACAGCCGTGTCCCTTTCCTTAAGGCCCTTTGCAGATGTGCAACCACGCTGCTCTCTGAGGCAGAGAGGATGCTAGGGCAAAGAGATTTCGCTCCATGCGGGTTTCTTCCAGCGGGCTGCGGAGACTAGCTCAGGCCAGCAGCAGCAGCATCCCACCATCCCACTCTGATTTCCCAACGAATGCTGTGCTGTCCCGGAGGAGTTGCCTGGGCAAAGAGGCTTTCGCTCTATGCGGGTTTCTCACACCGTGAGACTTGGGCTCAGGCCAGCAGCAGCAGCATCCCGCAGAACCTTCCCTCATTTCTCAGGAAATGGAGAGGGTGACACCTGTCCTGCCACCCGCTTCTGTTCCTGCCATGGCAGGTGCTCCTGCTTCTCGACCGTTTTCCGACAAGGCCAAGGGCCCCTTCTCTTCACCTGGGCAGTGTGCTGTCCTTCCTGAGACATGCTCCTGGGGAGCGCAGGGACAGACGTGTCCCTTTCCTTAAGGCCCTTTCCAGATGTGCAACCACGCTTCTCTCTCAGGCAGAGAGGATGCTAGGGCAAAGAGAATTTCGCTCCATGCGGGTTTTTTCCACCGTGCTGCGGAGACTAGCTCAGGCCATCAGCAGCAGCATCCCACAATCCCGACTCTCATTTCCCAACGAATGCTGTGCTGTCTGGAGGAGTTGCCTGTGCAAAGAGGCTTTGGCTGTATGCGGGTTTCTCCCACCATGAGACTTGGGCTCAGGCCAGCAGCAGCAGCATCCCACAGAACCTTCCCTCATTTCTCAGCAAATAGAGAGGGGGACACCTGTCTTGCCACTCGCCGGCTCTTCCTGCCATGGCAGGCTCTCCTGCTTCACGACCGGTTCCCGACAACAAGGCAAAGGGCCCCTTCTCTTCACTTGGGCAGTGTGCTGTGCCTTCCTCAGACATGCTCCTGGGGAGCGCAGTGACAGACGTGTCCCTTTCCTTAAGGCTATTTCCAGAGGCACCACCAAGCTTCTCTCTTAGGCAGTGGGGATGTCAGGGCAAAGAGGATTTCGCCCCATGCGGGTTCATTACACCGTGCTGTGGAGACCTGCTCAGGCAAGCAGCAGCATCATCCCACAGACCGGATTCTGATTTCACAAAGAATGTTGTGCTTTCCAGAGGGGATGCCCGGGCAAAGAGGCTTTTGCTCTATGCGGGTTTCTCCCACCGTGCTGCCTATACTAGGCTAAGGCAAGAAGCAACATCAGCCCACTGAACCGACTCTGACTTCCCAGCGACTGCTATGCTTTCCCGGAGGTTTTCAGCTGGGCGCGATCTGCACTTCACTGTTGCTTCCTCAGCAAGGTTTTGGGCATTCGCTCTGTCGCGTCAGGGAAGAAGAGCTGCGAGAGAGCTGATGCCTCTTGGGCCATGCTTTCCCGGGCTCCATTGGTCGCGCCCTGGGTTCACACTGCCCGGCCAAACTGAGCAGACACAGCCACAACCCTGCAGCAACGTGTGTGGCCTAGGATGGCACTCTATGCCCACTACATTCCCCTGGCGTAAGCAAGGCTTTGCCTTTGGCTCTGGCGTTCAGGTGGACCCGGGGACGAGACCAGTGCCTTCCCCACAGGAGAGGAGAGGCGACAGGATCTGTGCACTCTGCCCGTGTCCTGGGATTGGGAGCTGTGGGGGACTGTCCCCACTCCTTCCCCGACACACCCCCTGCCACCGCCAACGCTGCCGCATCTTGGAGGAAGACGGCATCTGACTGCCCGTTTCTCCAGGGAGCTGTTTCTGGGAGTTCCGTGTACGACGCCTGGTGGCAAGCCCAAGTCTGTCCTAGGGACAGGTGGCCAAGGAGATGCTGTCCCCTTGGCACCAGAGGCCCAGGACATGCCTGCCTTCTGCCCAGACTCCTTCCTCAGAGTGGAGGACGCGCGCCTGCCTAGCCGTCCCCTCGTGTCTTCTTGGCAGCCAGGCTTCCGTCTCTCTGCACAGGGAGCGGGTGACGCTTGTCCTGCCACCATCCCGCTGTTCCTCACAGGACAGGCTCTCCTGCTTCGCGACTGTTTCCCCACAACAAAGCCAAAGGCTCCTTCTCTTCTTCCGGGGCGGCGTGCTGTGGCTTCCCTAGATTGTTCCTGAGGAGCACGGTGACAGCCGTGTCCCTTTCCTTAAGGCCCTTTGCAGATGTGCAACCACGCTGCTCTCTGAGGCAGAGAGGATGCTAGGGCAAAGAGATTTCGCTCCATGCGGGTTTCTTCCAGCGGGCTGCGGAGACTAGCTCAGGCCAGCAGCAGCAGCATCCCACCATCCCACTCTGATTTCCCAACGAATGCTGTGCTGACCCGGAGGAGTTGCCTGGGCAAAGAGGCTTTCGCTCTATGCGGGTTTCTCACACCGTGAGACTTGGGCTCAGGCCAGCAGCAGCAGCATCCCGCAGAACCTTCCCTCATTTCTCAGGAAATGGAGAGGGTGACACCTGTCCTGCCACCCGCTTCTGTTCCTGCCATGGCAGGTGCTCCTGCTTCTCGACCGTTTTCCGACAAGGCCAAGGGCCCCTTCTCTTCACCTGGGCAGTGTGCTGTCCTTCCTGAGACATGCTCCTGGGGAGCGCAGGGACAGACGTGTCCCTTTCCTTAAGGCCCTTTCCAGATGTGCAACCACGCTTCTCTCTCAGGCAGAGAGGATGCTAGGGCAAAGAGAATTTCGCTCCATGCGGGTTTCTTCCACCGTGCTGCGGAGACTAGCTCAGGCCATCAGCAGCAGCATCCCACAATCCCGACTCTCATTTCCCAACGAATGCTGTGCTGTCTGGAGGAGTTGCCTGTGCAAAGAGGCTTTGGCTGTATGCGGGTTTCTCCCACCATGAGACTTGGGCTCAGGCCAGCAGCAGCAGCATCCCACAGAACCTTCCCTCATTTCTCAGCAAATAGAGAGGGGGACACCTGTCTTGCCACTCGCCTGCTCTTCCTGCCATGGCAGGCTCTCCTGCTTCACGACCGGTTCCCGACAACAAGGCAAAGGGCCCCTTCTCTTCACTTGGGCAGTGTGCTGTGCCTTCCTCAGACATGCTCCTGGGGAGCGCAGTGACAGACGTGTCCCTTTCCTTAAGGCTATTTCCAGAGGCGCCACCAAGCTTCTCTCTTAGGCAGTGGGGATGTCAGGGCAAAGAGGATTTCGCCCCATGCGGGTTCATTACACCGTGCTGTGGAGACCTGCTCAGGCAAGCAGCAGCATCATCCCACAGACCGGATTCTGATTTCACAAAGAATGCTGTGCTTTCCAGAGGGGATGCCCGGGCAAAGAGGCTTTTGCTCTATGCGGGTTTCTCCCACCGTGCTGCCTATACTAGGCTAAGGCAAGAAGCAACATCAGCCCACTGAACCGACTCTGACTTCCCAGCGACTGCTATGCTTTCCCGGAGGTTTTCAGCTGGGCGCGATCTGCACTTCACTGTTGCTTCCTCAGCAAGGTTTTGGGCATTCGATCTGTCGCGTCAGGGAAGAAGAGCTGCGAGAGAGCTGATGCCTCTTGGGCCATGCTTTCCCGGGCTCCATTGGTCGCGCCCTGGGTTCACACTGCTCGGCCAAACTGAGCAGACACATCCACAACCCTGCAGCAACGTGTGTGGCCTAGGATGGCACTCTATGCCCACTACATTCCCCTGGCGTAAGCAAGGCTTTGCCTTTGGCTCTGGCGTTCAGGTGGACCCGGGGACGAGACCAGTGCCTTCCCCACAGGAGAGGAGAGGCGACAGGATCTGTGCACTCTGCCCGTGTCCTGGGATTGGGAGCTGTGGGGGACTGTCCCCACTCCTTCCCCGACACACCCCCTGCCACCGCCAACGCTGCCGCATCTTGGAGGAAGACGGCATCTGACTGCCCGTTTCTCCAGGGAGCTGTTTCTGGGAGTTCCGTGTACGACGCCTGGTGGCAAGCCCAAGTCTGTCCTAGGGACAGGTGGCCAAGGAGATGCTGTCCCCTTGGCACCAGAGGCCCAGGACATGCCTGCCTTCTGCCCAGACTCCTTCCTCAGAGTGGAGGACGCGCGCCTGCCTAGCCGTCCCCTCGTGTCTTCTTGGCAGCCAGGCTTCCGTCTCTCTGCACAGGGAGCGGGTGACGCTTGTCTTGCCACCATCCCGCTGTTCCTCACAGGACAGGCTCTCCTGCTTCGCGACTGTTTCCCCACAACAAAGCCAAAGGCTCCTTCTCTTCTTCCGGGGCGCCGTGCTGTGGCTTCCCCAGATTGTTCCTGGGGAGCACGGTGACAGCCGTGTCCCTTTCCTTAAGGCCCTTTGCAGATGTGCAACCACGCTGCTCTCTCAGGCAGAGAGGATGCTAGGGCAAAGAGATTTCGCTCCATGCGGGTTTCTTCCAGCGGGCTGCGGAGACTAGCTCAGGCCAGCAGCAGCAGCATCCCACCATCCCACTCTGATTTCCCAACGAATGCTGTGCTGTCCCGGAGGAGTTGCCTGGGCAAAGAGGCTTTCGCTCTATGCGGGTTTCTCACACCGTGAGACTTGGGCTCAGGCCAGCAGCAGCAGCATCCCGCAGAACCTTCCCTCATTTCTCAGGAAATGGAGAGGGTGACACCTGTCCTGCCACCCGCTTCTGTTCCTGCCATGGCAGGTGCTCCTGCTTCACGACCGTTTCCCGACAAGGCCAAGGGCCCCTTCTCTTCACCTGGGCAGTGTGCTGTGCCTTCCTGAGACATGCTCCTGGGGAGCGCAGGGACAGACGTGTCCCTTTCCTTAAGGCCCTTTCCAGATGTGCAACCACGCTTCTCTCTCAGGCAGAGAGGATGCTAGGGCAAAGAGAATTTCGCTCCATGCGGGTATCTTCCACCGTGCTGCGGAGACTAGCTCAGGCCATCAGCAGCAGCATCCCACAATCCCGACTCTCATTTCCCAACGAATGCTGTGCTGTCTGGAGGAGTTGCCTGTGCAAAGAGGCTTTGGCTGTATGCGGGTTTCTCCCACCATGAGACTTGGGCTCAGGCCAGCAGCAGCAGCATCCCGCAGAACCTTCCCTCATTTCTCAGCAAATAGAGAGGGGGACACCTGTCTTGCCACTCGCCTGCTCTTCCTGCCATGGCAGGCTCTCCTGCTTCACGACCGGTTCCCGACAACAAGGCAAAGGGCCCCTTCTCTTCACTTGGGCAGTGTGCTGTGCCTTCCTCAGACATGCTCCTGGGGAGCGCAGTGACAGACGTGTCCCTTTCCTTAAGGCTATTTCCAGAGGCACCACCAAGCTTCTCTCTTAGGCAGTGGGGATGTCAGGGCAAAGAGGATTTCGCCCCATGCGGGTTCATTACACCGTGCTGTGGAGACCTGCTCAGGCAAGCAGCAGCATCATCCCACAGACCGGATTCTGATTTCACAAAGAATGCTGTGCTTTCCAGAGGGGATGCCCGGGCAAAGAGGCTTTTGCTCTATGCGGGTTTCTCCCACCGTGCTGCCTATACTAGGCTAAGGCAAGAAGCAACATCAGCCCACTGAACCGACTCTGACTTCCCAGCGACTGCTATGCTTTCCCGGAGGTTTTCAGCTGGGCGCGATCTGCACTTCACTGTTGCTTCCTCAGCAAGGTTTTGGGCATTCGCTCTGTCGCGTCAGGGAAGAAGAGCTGCGAGAGAGCTGATGCCTCTTGGGCCATGCTTTCCCGGGCTCCATTGGTCGCGCCCTGGGTTCACACTGCCCGGCCAAACTGAGCAGACACAGCCACAACCCTGCAGCAACGTGTGTGGCCTAGGATGGCACTCTATGCCCACTACATTCCCCTGGCGTAAGCAAGGCTTTGCCTTTGGCTCTGGCGTTCAGGTGGACCCGGGGACGAGACCAGTGCCTTCCCCACAGGAGAGGAGAGGCGACAGGATCTGTGCACTCTGCCCGTGTCCTGGGATTGGGAGCTGTGGGGGACTGTCCCCACTCCTTCCCCGACACACCCCCTGCCACCGCCAACGCTGCCGCATCTTGGAGGAAGATGGCATCTGACTGCCTGTTTCTCCAGGGAGCTGTTTCTGGGAGTTCCGTGTACGACGCCTGGTGGCAAGCCCAAGTCTGTCCTAGGGACAGGTGGCCAAGGAGATGCTGTCCCCTTGGCACCAGAGGCCCAGGACATGCCTGCCTTCTGCCCAGACTCCTTCCTCAGAGTGGAGGACGCGCGCCTGCCTAGCCGTCCCCTCGTGTCTTCTTGACAGCCAGGCTTCCGTCTGTCTGCACAGGGAGCGGGTGACGCTTGTCTTGCCACCATTCCGCTGTTCCTCACAGGACAGGCTCTCCTGCTTCGCGACTGTTTCCCCACAACAAAGCCAAAGGCTCCTTCTCTTCTTCCGGGGCGCCGTGCTGTGGCTTCCCCAGATTGTTCCTGGGGAGCACGGTGACAGCCGTGTCCCTTTCCTTAAGGCCCTTTGCAGATGTGCAACCACGCTGCTCTCTGAGGCAGAGAGGATGCTAGGGCAAAGAGATTTCGCTCCATGCGGGTTTCTTCCAGCGGGCTGCGGAGACTAGCTCAGGCCAGCAGCAGCAGCATCCCACCATCCCACTCTGATTTCCCAACGAATGCTGTGCTGTCCCGGAGGAGTTGCCTGGGCAAAGAGGCTTTCGCTCTATGCGGGTTTCTCACACCGTGAGACTTGGGCTCAGGCCAGCAGCAGCAGCATCCCGCAGAACCTTCCCTCATTTCTCAGGAAATGGAGAGGGTGACACCTGTCTTGCCACCCGCTTCTGTTCCTGCCATGGCAGGTGCTCCTGCTTCACGACCGTTTCCCGACAAGGCCAAGGGCCCCTTCTCTTCACCTGGGCAGTGTGCTGTGCCTTCCTGAGACATGCTCCTGGGGAGCGCAGGGACAGACGTGTCCCTTTCCTTAAGGCCCTTTCCAGATGTGCAACCACGCTTCTCTCTCAGGCAGAGAGGATGCTAGGGCAAAGAGAATTTCGCTCCATGCGGGTATCTTCCACCGTGCTGCGGAGACTAGCTCAGGCCATCAGCAGCAGCATCCCACAATCCCGACTCTCATTTCCCAACGAATGCTGTGCTGTCTGGAGGAGTTGCCTGTGCAAAGAGGCTTTGGCTGTATGCGGGTTTCTCCCACCATGAGACTTGGGCTCAGGCCAGCAGCAGCAGCATCCCGCAGAACCTTCCCTCATTTCTCAGCAAATAGAGAGGGGGACACCTGTCTTGCCACTCGCCTGCTCTTCCTGCCATGGCAGGCTCTCCTGCTTCACGACCGGTTCCCGACAACAAGGCAAAGGGCCCCTTCTCTTCACTTGGGCAGTGTGCTGTGCCTTCCTCAGACATGCTCCTGGGGAGCGCAGTGACAGACGTGTCCCTTTCCTTAAGGCTATTTCCAGAGGCACCACCAAGCTTCTCTCTTAGGCAGTGGGGATGTCAGGGCAAAGAGGATTTCGCCCCATGCGGGTTCATTACACCGTGCTGTGGAGACCTGCTCAGGCAAGCAGCAGCATCATCCCACAGACCGGATTCTGATTTCACAAAGAATGCTGTGCTTTCCAGAGGGGATGCCCGGGCAAAGAGGCTTTTGCTCTATGCGGGTTTCTCCCACCGTGCTGCCTATACTAGGCTAAGGCAAGAAGCAACATCAGCCCACTGAACCGACTCTGACTTCCCAGCGACTGCTATGCTTTCCCGGAGGTTTTCAGCTGGGCGCGATCTGCACTTCACTGTTGCTTCCTCAGCAAGGTTTTGGGCATTCGCTCTGTCGCGTCAGGGAAGAAGAGCTGCGAGAGAGCTGATGCCTCTTGGGCCATGCTTTCCCGGGCTCCATTGGTCGCGCCCTGGGTTCACACTGCCCGGCCAAACTGAGCAGACACAGCCACAACCCTGCAGCAACGTGTGTGGCCTAGGATGGCACTCTATGCCCACTACATTCCCCTGGCGTAAGCAAGGCTTTGCCTTTGGCTCTGGCGTTCAGGTGGACCCGGGGACGAGACCAGTGCCTTCCCCACAGGAGAGGAGAGGCGACAGGATCTGTGCACTCTGCCCGTGTCCTGGGATTGGGAGCTGTGGGGGACTGTCCCCACTCCTTCCCCGACACACCCCCTGCCACCGCCAACGCTGCCGCATCTTGGAGGAAGACGGCATCTGACTGCCCGTTTCTCCAGGGAGCTGTTTCTGGGAGTTCCGTGTACGACGCCTGGTGGCAAGCCCAAGTCTGTCCTAGGGACAGGTGGCCAAGGAGATGCTGTCCCCTTGGCACCAGAGGCCCAGGACATGCCTGCCTTCTGCCCAGACTCCTTCCTCAGAGTGGAGGACGCGCGCCTGCCTAGCCGTCTCCTCGTGTCTTCTTGGCAGCCAGGCTTCCGTCTGTCTGCACAGGGAGCGGGTGACGCTTGTCCTGCCACCATTCCGCTGTTCCTCACAGGACAGGCTCTCCTGCTTCGCGACTGTTTCCCCACAACAAAGCCAAAGGCTCCTTCTCTTCTTCCGGGGCGGCGTGCTGTGGCTTCCCTAGATTGTTCCTGAGGAGCACGGTGACAGCCGTGTCCCTTTCCTTAAGGCCCTTTGCAGATGTGCAACCACGCTGCTCTCTGAGGCAGAGAGGATGCTAGGGCAAAGAGATTTCGCTCCATGCGGGTTTCTTCCAGCGGGCTGCGGAGACTAGCTCAGGCCAGCAGCAGCAGCATCCCACCATCCCACTCTGATTTCCCAACGAATGCTGTGCTGTCCCGGAGGAGTTGCCTGGGCAAAGAGGCTTTCGCTCTATGCGGGTTTCTCACACCGTGAGACTTGGGCTCAGGCCAGCAAGCAGCAGCATCCCGCAGAACCTTCCCTCATTTCTCAGGAAATGGAGAGGGTGACACCTGTCTTGCCACCCGCTTCTGTTCCTGCCATGGCAGGTGCTCCTGCTTCACGACCGGTTCCCGACAAGGCCAAGGGCCCCTTCTCTTCACCTGGGCAGTGTGCTGTGCCTTCCTGAGACATGCTCCTGGGGAGCGCAGGGACAGACGTGTCCCTTTCCTTAAGGCCCTTTCCAGATGTGCAACCACGCTTCTCTCTCAGGCAGAGAGGATGCTAGGGCAAAGAGAATTTCGCTCCATGCGGGTTTCTTCCACCGTGCTGCGGAGACTAGCTCAGGCCATCAGCAGCAGCATCCCACAATCCCGACTCTCATTTCCCAACGAATGCTGTGCTGTCTGGAGGAGTTGCCTGTGCAAAGAGGCTTTGGCTGTATGCGGGTTTCTCCCACCATGAGACTTGGGCTCAGGCCAGCAGCAGCAGCATCCCGCAGAACCTTCCCTCATTTCTCAGCAAATAGAGAGGGGGACACCTGTCTTGCCACTCGCCTGCTCTTCCTGCCATGGCAGGCTCTCCTGCTTCACGACCGGTTCCCGACAACAAGGCAAAGGGCCCCTTCTCTTCACTTGGGCAGTGTGCTGTGCCTTCCTCAGACATGCTCCTGGGGAGCGCAGTGACAGACGTGTCCCTTTCCTTAAGGCTATTTCCAGAGGCACCACCAAGCTTCTCTCTTAGGCAGTGGGGATGTCAGGGCAAAGAGGATTTCGCCCCATGCGGGTTCATTACACCGTGCTGTGGAGACCTGCTCAGGCAAGCAGCAGCATCATCCCACAGACCGGATTCTGATTTCACAAAGAATGCTGTGCTTTCCAGAGGGGATGCCCGGGCAAAGAGGCTTTTGCTCTATGCGGGTTTCTCCCACCGTGCTGCCTATACTAGGCTAAGGCAAGAAGCAACATCAGCCCACTGAACCGACTCTGACTTCCCAGCGACTGCTATGCTTTCCCGGAGGTTTTCAGCTGGGCGCGATCTGCACTTCACTGTTGCTTCCTCAGCAAGGTTTTGGGCATTCGCTCTGTCGCGTCAGGGAAGAAGAGCTGCGAGAGAGCTGATGCCTCTTGGGCCATGCTTTCCCGGGCTCCATTGGTCGCGCCCTGGGTTCACACTGCCCGGCCAAACTGAGCAGACACAGCCACAACCCTGCAGCAACGTGTGTGGCCTAGGATGGCACTCTATGCCCACTACATTCCCCTGGCGTAAGCAAGGCTTTGCCTTTGGCTCTGGCGTTCAGGTGGACCCGGGGACGAGACCAGTGCCTTCCCCACAGGAGAGGAGAGGCGACAGGATCTGTGCACTCTGCCCGTGTCCTGGGATTGGGAGCTGTGGGGGACTGTCCCCACTCCTTCCCCGACACACCCCCTGCCACCGCCAACGCTGCCGCATCTTGGAGGAAGACGGCATCTGACTGCCCGTTTCTCCAGGGAGCTGTTTCTGGGAGTTCCGTGTACGACGCCTGGTGGCAAGCCCAAGTCTGTCCTAGGGACAGGTGGCCAAGGAGATGCTGTCCCCTTGGCACCAGAGGCCCAGGACATGCCTGCCTTCTGCCCAGACTCCTTCCTCAGAGTGGAGGACGGGCGCCTGCCTAGCCGTCCCCTCGTGTCTTCTTGGCAGCCAGGCTTCCGTCTCTCTGCACAGGGAGCGGGTGACGCTTGTCCTGCCACCATCCCGCTGTTCCTCACAGGACAGGCTCTCCTGCTTCGCGACTGTTTCCCCACAACAAAGCCAAAGGCTCCTTCTCTTCTTCCGGGGCGGCGTGCTGTGGCTTCCCTAGATTGTTCCTGAGGAGCACGGTGACAGCCGTGTCCCTTTCCTTAAGGCCCTTTGCAGATGTGCAACCACGCTGCTCTCTGAGGCAGAGAGGATGCTAGGGCAAAGAGATTTCGCTCCATGCGGGTTTCTTCCAGCGGGCTGCGGAGACTAGCTCAGGCCAGCAGCAGCAGCATCCCACCATCCCACTCTGATTTCCCAACGAATTCTGTGCTGTCCCGGAGGAGTTGCCTGGGCAAAGAGGCTTTCGCTCTATGCGGGTTTCTCACACCGTGAGACTTGGGCTCAGGCCAGCAGCAGCAGCATCCCGCAGAACCTTCCCTCATTTCTCAGGAAATGGAGAGGGTGACACCTGTCCTGCCACCCGCTTCTGTTCCTGCCATGGCAGGTGCTCCTGCTTCTCGACCGTTTTCCGACAAGGCCAAGGGCCCCTTCTCTTCACCTGGGCAGTGTGCTGTCCTTCCTGAGACATGCTCCTGGGGAGCGCAGGGACAGACGTGTCCCTTTCCTTAAGGCCCTTTCCAGATGTGCAACCACGCTTCTCTCTCAGGCAGAGAGGATGCTAGGGCAAAGAGAATTTCGCTCCATGCGGGTTTTTTCCACCGTGCTGCGGAGACTAGCTCAGGCCATCAGCAGCAGCATCCCACAATCCCGACTCTCATTTCCCAACGAATGCTGTGCTGTCTGGAGGAGTTGCCTGTGCAAAGAGGCTTTGGCTGTATGCGGGTTTCTCCCACCATGAGACTTGGGCTCAGGCCAGCAGCAGCAGCATCCCACAGAACCTTCCCTCATTTCTCAGCAAATAGAGAGGGGGACACCTGTCTTGCCACTCGCCGGCTCTTCCTGCCATGGCAGGCTCTCCTGCTTCACGACCGGTTCCCGACAACAAGGCAAAGGGCCCCTTCTCTTCACTTGGGCAGTGTGCTGTGCCTTCCTCAGACATGCTCCTGGGGAGCGCAGTGACAGACGTGTCCCTTTCCTTAAGGCTATTTCCAGAGGCGCCACCAAGCTTCTCTCTTAGGCAGTGGGGATGTCAGGGCAAAGAGGATTTCGCCCCATGCGGGTTCATTACACCGTGCTGTGGAGACCTGCTCAGGCAAGCAGCAGCATCATCCCACAGACCGGATTCTGATTTCACAAAGAATGCTGTGCTTTCCAGAGGGGATGCCCGGGCAAAGAGGCTTTTGCTCTATGCGGGTTTCTCCCACCGTGCTGCCTATACTAGGCTAAGGCAAGAAGCAACATCAGCCCACTGAACCGACTCTGACTTCCCAGCGACTGCTATGCTTTCCCGGAGGTTTTCAGCTGGGCGCGATCTGCACTTCACTGTTGCTTCCTCAGCAAGGTTTTGGGCATTCGATCTGTCGCGTCAGGGAAGAAGAGCTGCGAGAGAGCTGATGCCTCTTGGGCCATGCTTTCCCGGGCTCCATTGGTCGCGCCCTGGGTTCACACTGCTCGGCCAAACTGAGCAGACACATCCACAACCCTGCAGCAACGTGTGTGGCCTAGGATGGCACTCTATGCCCACTACATTCCCCTGGCGTAAGCAAGGCTTTGCCTTTGGCTCTGGCGTTCAGGTGGACCCGGGGACGAGACCAGTGCCTTCCCCACAGGAGAGGAGAGGCGACAGGATCTGTGCACTCTGCCCGTGTCCTGGGATTGGGAGCTGTGGGGGACTGTCCCCACTCCTTCCCCGACACACCCCCTGCCACCGCCAACGCTGCCGCATCTTGGAGGAAGACGGCATCTGACTGCCCGTTTCTCCAGGGAGCTGTTTCTGGGAGTTCCGTGTACGACGCCTGGTGGCAAGCCCAAGTCTGTCCTAGGGACAGGTGGCCAAGGAGATGCTGTCCCCTTGGCACCAGAGGCCCAGGACATGCCTGCCTTCTGCCCAGACTCCTTCCTCAGAGTGGAGGACGCGCGCCTGCCTAGCCGTCCCCTCGTGTCTTCTTGGCAGCCAGGCTTCCGTCTCTCTGCACAGGGAGCGGGTGACGCTTGTCTTGCCACCATTCCGCTGTTCCTCACAGGACAGGCTCTCCTGCTTCGCGACTGTTTCCCCACAACAAAGCCAAAGGCTCCTTCTCTTCTTCCGGGGCGCCGTGCTGTGGCTTCCCCAGATTGTTCCTGGGGAGCACGGTGACAGCCGTGTCCCTTTCCTTAAGGCCCTTTGCAGATGTGCAACCACGCTGCTCTCTGAGGCAGAGAGGATGCTAGGGCAAAGAGATTTCGCTCCATGCGGGTTTCTTCCAGCGGGCTGCGGAGACTAGCTCAGGCCAGCAGCAGCAGCATCCCACCATCCCACTCTGATTTCCCAACGAATGCTGTGCTGTCCCGGAGGAGTTGCCTGGGCAAAGAGGCTTTCGCTCTATGCGGGTTTCTCACACCGTGAGACTTGGGCTCAGGCCAGCAGCAGCAGCATCCCGCAGAACCTTCCCTCATTTCTCAGGAAATGGAGAGGGTGACACCTGTCCTGCCACCCGCTTCTGTTCCTGCCATGGCAGGTGCTCCTGCTTCACGACCGTTTCCCGACAAGGCCAAGGGCCCCTTCTCTTCACCTGGGCAGTGTGCTGTGCCTTCCTGAGACATGCTCCTGGGGAGCGCAGGGACAGACGTGTCCCTTTCCTTAAGGCCCTTTCCAGATGTGCAACCACGCTTCTCTCTCAGGCAGAGAGGATGCTAGGGCAAAGAGAATTTCGCTCCATGCGGGTTTCTTCCACCGTGCTGCGGAGACTAGCTCAGGCCATCAGCAGCAGCATCCCACAATCCCGACTCTCATTTCCCAACGAATGCTGTGCCGTCTGGAGGAGTTGCCTGTGCAAAGAGGCTTTGGCTGTATGCGGGTTTCTCCCACCATGAGACTTGGGCTCAGGCCAGCAGCAGCAGCATCCCGCAGAACCTTCCCTCATTTCTCAGCAAATAGAGAGGGGGACACCTGTCTTGCCACTCGCCTGCTCTTCCTGCCATGGCAGGCTCTCCTGCTTCACGACCGGTTCCCGACAACAAGGCAAAGGGCCCCTTCTCTTCACTTGGGCAGTGTGCTGTGCCTTCCTCAGACATGCTCCTGGGGAGCGCAGTGACAGACGTGTCCCTTTCCTTAAGGCTATTTCCAGAGGCACCACCAAGCTTCTCTCTTAGGCAGTGGGGATGTCAGGGCAAAGAGGATTTCGCCCCATGCGGGTTCATTACACCGTGCTGTGGAGACCTGCTCAGGCAAGCAGCAGCATCATCCCACAGACCGGATTCTGATTTCACAAAGAATGCTGTGCTTTCCAGAGGGGATGCCCGGGCAAAGAGGCTTTTGCTCTATGCGGGTTTCTCCCACCGTGCTGCCTATACTAGGCTAAGGCAAGAAGCAACATCAGCCCACTGAACCGACTCTGACTTCCCAGCGACTGCTATGCTTTCCCGGAGGTTTTCAGCTGGGCGCGATCTGCACTTCACTGTTGCTTCCTCAGCAAGGTTTTGGGCATTCGCTCTGTCGCGTCAGGGAAGAAGAGCTGCGAGAGAGCTGATGCCTCTTGGGCCATGCTTTCCCGGGCTCCATTGGTCGCGCCCTGGGTTCACACTGCCCGGCCAAACTGAGCAGACACAGCCACAACCCTGCAGCAACGTGTGTGGCCTAGGATGGCACTCTATGCCCACTACATTCCCCTGGCGTAAGCAAGGCTTTGCATTTGGCTCTGGCGTTCAGGTGGACCCGGGGACGAGACCAGTGCCTTCCCCAAGGGAGAGCAGAGGCGACAGGATCTGTGCACTCTGCCCGTGTCCTGGGATTGGGAGCTGTGGGGGACTGTCCCCACTCCTTCCCCGACACACCCCCTGCCACCGCCAACGCTGCCGCATCTTGGAGGAAGACGGCATCTGACTGCCCGTTTCTCCAGGGAGCTGTTTCTGGGAGTTCCGTGTACGACGCCTGGTGGCAAGCCCAAGTCTGTCCTAGGGACAGGTGGCCAAGGAGATGCTGTCCCCTTGGCACCAGAGGCCCAGGACATGCCTGCCTTCTGCCCAGACTCCTTCCTCAGAGTGGAGGACGCGCGCCTGCCTAGCCGTCCCCTCGTGTCTTCTTGGCAGCCAGGCTTCCGTCTGTCTGCACAGGGAGCGGGTGACGCTTGTCTTGCCACCATCCCGCTGTTCCTCACAGGACAGGCTCTCCTGCTTCGCGACTGTTTCCCCACAACAAAGCCAAAGGCTCCTTCTCTTCTTCCGGGGCGCCGTGCTGTGGCTTCCCCAGATTGTTCCTGGGGAGCACGGTGACAGCCGTGTCCCTTTCCTTAAGGCCCTTTGCAGATGTGCAACCACGCTGCTCTCTGAGGCAGAGAGGATGCTAGGGCAAAGAGATTTCGCTCCATGCGGGTTTCTTCCAGCGGGCTGCGGAGACTAGCTCAGGCCAGCAGCAGCAGCATCCCACCATCCCACTCTGATTTCCCAACGAATGCTGTGCTGTCCCGGAGGAGTTGCCTGGGCAAAGAGGCTTTCGCTCTATGCGGGTTTCTCACACCGTGAGACTTGGGCTCAGGCCAGCAGCAGCAGCATCCCGCAGAACCTTCCCTCATTTCTCAGGAAATGGAGAGGGTGACACCTGTCTTGCCACCCGCTTCTGTTCCTGCCATGGCAGGTGCTCCTGCTTCACGACCGTTTCCCGACAAGGCCAAGGGCCCCTTCTCTTCACCTGGGCAGTGTGCTGTGCCTTCCTGAGACATGCTCCTGGGGAGCGCAGGGACAGACGTGTCCCTTTCCTTAAGGCCCTTTCCAGATGTGCAACCACGCTTCTCTCTCAGGCAGAGAGGATGCTAGGGCAAAGAGAATTTCGCTCCATGCGGGTTTCTTCCAGCGGGCTGCGGAGACTAGCTCAGGCCATCAGCAGCAGCATCCCAAAATCCCGACTCTCATTTCCCAACGAATGCTGTGCTGTCTGGAGGAGTTGCCTGTGCAAAGAGGCTTTGGCTGTATGCGGGTTTCTCCCACCATGAGACTTGGGCTCAGGCCAGCAGCAGCAGCATCCCGCAGAACCTTCCCTCATTTCTCAGGAAATGGAGAGGGTGACACCTGTCCTGCCACCCGCTTCTGTTCCTGCCATGGCAGGTGCTCCTGCTTCACGACCGTTTCCCGACAAGGCCAAGGGCCCCTTCTCTTCACCTGGGCAGTGTGCTGTCCTTCCTGAGACATGCTCCTGGGGAGCGCAGGGACAGACGTGTCCCTTTCCTTAAGGCCCTTTCCAGATGTGCAACCACGCTTCTCTCTCAGGCAGAGAGGATGCTATGGCAAAGAGAATTTCGCTCCATGCGGGTTTCTTCCACCGTGCTGCGGAGACTAGCTCAGGCCATCAGCAGCAGCATCCCACAATCCCGACTCTCATTTCCCAACGAATGCTGTGCTGTCTGGAGGAGTTGCCTGTGCAAAGAGGCTTTGGCTGTATGCGGGTTTCTCCCACCATGAGACTTGGGCTCAGGCCAGCAGCAGCAGCATCCCGCAGAACCTTCCCTCATTTCTCAGCAAATAGAGAGGGGGACACCTGTCTTGCCACTCGCCTGCTCTTCCTGCCATGGCAGGCTCTCCTGCTTCACGACCGGTTCCCGACAACAAGGCAAAGGGCCCCTTCTCTTCACTTGGGCAGTGTGCTGTGCCTTCCTCAGACATGCTCCTGGGGAGCGCAGTGACAGACGTGTCCCTTTCCTTAAGGCTATTTCCAGAGGCACCACCAAGCTTCTCTCTTAGGCAGTGGGGATGTCAGGGCAAAGAGGATTTCGCCCCATGCGGGTTCATTACACCGTGCTGTGGAGACCTGCTCAGGCAAGCAGCAGCATCATCCCACAGACCGGATTCTGATTTCACAAAGAATGCTGTGCTTTCCAGAGGGGATGCCCGGGCAAAGAGGCTTTTGCTCTATGCGGGTTTCTCCCACCGTGCTGCCTATACTAGGCTAAGGCAAGAAGCAACATCAGCCCACTGAACCGACTCTGACTTCCCAGCGACTGCTATGCTTTCCCGGAGGTTTTCAGCTGGGCGCGATCTGCACTTCACTGTTGCTTCCTCAGCAAGGTTTTGGGCATTCGCTCTGTCGCGTCAGGGAAGAAGAGCTGCGAGAGAGCTGATGCCTCTTGGGCCATGCTTTCCCGGGCTCCATTGGTCGCGCCCTGGGTTCACACTGCCCGGCCAAACTGAGCAGACACAGCCACAACCCTGCAGCAACGTGTGTGGCCTAGGATGGCACTCTATGCCCACTACATTCCCCTGGCGTAAGCAAGGCTTTGCCTTTGGCTCTGGCGTTCAGGTGGACCCGGGGACGAGACCAGTGCCTTCCCCACAGGAGAGGAGAAGCGACAGGATCTGTGCACTCTGCCCGTGTCCTGGGATTGGGAGCTGTGGGGGGACTGTCCCCACTCCTTCCCCGACACACCCCCTGCCACCGCCAACGCTGCCGCATCTTGGAGGAAGATGGCATCTGACTGCCCGTTTCTCCAGGGAGCTGTTTCTGGGAGTTCCGTGTACGACGCCTGGTGGCAAGCCCAAGTCTGTCCTAGGGACAGGTGGCCAAGGAGATGCTGTCCCCTTGGCACCAGAGGCCCAGGACATGCCTGCCTTCTGCCCAGACTCCTTCCTCAGAGTGGAGGACGCGCGCCTGCCTAGCCGTCCCCTCGTGTCTTCTTGGCAGCCAGGCTTCCGTCTGTCTGCACAGGGAGCGGGTGACGCTTGTCTTGCCACCATCCCGCTGTTCCTCACAGGACAGGCTCTCCTGCTTCGCGACTGTTTCCCCACAACAAAGCCAAAGGCTCCTTCTCTTCTTCCGGGGCGCCGTGCTGTGGCTTCCCCAGATTGTTTTTGGGGAGCACGGTGACAGCCGTGTCCCTTTCCTTAAGGCCCTTTGCAGATGTGCAACCACGCTGCTCTCTGAGGCAGAGAGGATGCTAGGGCAAAGAGATTTCGCTCCATGCGGGTTTCTTCCAGCGGGCTGCGGAGACTAGCTCAGGCCAGCAGCAGCAGCATCCCACCATCCCACTCTGATTTCCCAACGAATGCTGTGCTGTCCCGGAGGAGTTGCCTGGGCAAAGAGGCTTTCGCTCTATGCGGGTTTCTCACACCGTGAGACTTGGGCTCAGGCCAGCAGCAGCAGCATCCCGCAGAACCTTCCCTCATTTCTCAGGAAATGGAGAGGGTGACACCTGTCTTGCCACCCGCTTCTGTTCCTGCCATGGCAGGTGCTCCTGCTTCACGACCGTTTCCCGACAAGGCCAAGGGCCCCTTCTCTTCACCTGGGCAGTGTGCTGTGCCTTCCTGAGACATGCTCCTGGGGAGCGCAGGGACAGACGTGTCCCTTTCCTTAAGGCCCTTTCCAGATGTGCAACCACGCTTCTCTCTCAGGCAGAGAGGATGCTAGGGCAAAGAGAATTTCGCTCCATGCGGGTTTCTTCCACCGTGGTGCGGAGACTAGCTCAGGCCATCAGCAGCAGCATCCCAAAATCCCGACTCTCATTTCCCAACGAATGCTGTGCTGTCTGGAGGAGTTGCCTGTGCAAAGAGGCTTTGGCTGTATGCGGGTTTCTCCCACCATGAGACTTGGGCTCAGGCCAGCAGCAGCAGCATCCCGCAGAACCTTCCCTCATTTCTCAGGAAATGGAGAGGGTGACACCTGTCCTGCCACCCGCTTCTGTTCCTGCCATGGCAGGTGCTCCTGCTTCACGACCGTTTCCCGACAAGGCCAAGGGCCCCTTCTCTTCACCTGGGCAGTGTGCTGTCCTTCCTGAGACATGCTCCTGGGGAGCGCAGGGACAGACGTGTCCCTTTCCTTAAGGCCCTTTCCAGATGTGCAACCACGCTTCTCTCTCAGGCAGAGAGGATGCTATGGCAAAGAGAATTTCGCTCCATGCGGGTTTCTTCCACCGTGCTGCGGAGACTAGCTCAGGCCATCAGCAGCAGCATCCCACAATCCCGACTCTCATTTCCCAACGAATGCTGTGCTGTCTGGAGGAGTTGCCTGTGCAAAGAGGCTTTGGCTGTATGCGGGTTTCTCCCACCATGAGACTTGGGCTCAGGCCAGCAGCAGCAGCATCCCGCAGAACCTTCCCTCATTTCTCAGCAAATAGAGAGGGGGACACCTGTCTTGCCACTCGCCTGCTCTTCCTGCCATGGCAGGCTCTCCTGCTTCACGACCGGTTCCCGACAACAAGGCAAAGGGCCCCTTCTCTTCACTTGGGCAGTGTGCTGTGCCTTCCTCAGACATGCTCCTGGGGAGCGCAGTGACAGACGTGTCCCTTTCCTTAAGGCTATTTCCAGAGGCACCACCAAGCTTCTCTCTTAGGCAGTGGGGATGTCAGGGCAAAGAGGATTTCGCCCCATGCGGGTTCATTACACCGTGCTGTGGAGACCTGCTCAGGCAAGCAGCAGCATCATCCCACAGACCGGATTCTGATTTCACAAAGAATGCTGTGCTTTCCAGAGGGGAAGCCCGGGCAAAGAGGCTTTTGCTCTATGCGGGTTTCTCCCACCGTGCTGCCTATACTAGGCTAAGGCAAGAAGCAACATCAGCCCACTGAACCGACTCTGACTTCCCAGCGACTGCTATGCTTTCCCGGAGGTTTTCAGCTGGGCGCGATCTGCACTTCACTGTTGCTTCCTCAGCAAGGTTTTGGGCATTCGCTCTGTCGCGTCAGGGAAGAAGAGCTGCGAGAGAGCTGATGCCTCTTGGGCCATGCTTTCCCGGGCTCCATTGGTCGCGCCCTGGGTTCACACTGCCCGGCCAAACTGAGCAGACACAGCCACAACCCTGCAGCAACGTGTGTGGCCTAGGATGGCACTCTATGCCCACTACATTCCCCTGGCGTAAGCAAGGCTTTGCCTTTGGCTCTGGCGTTCAGGTGGACCCGGGGACGAGACCAGTGCCTTCCCCACAGGAGAGGAGAAGCGACAGGATCTGTGCACTCTGCCCGTGTCCTGGGATTGGGAGCTGTGGGGGACTGTCCCCACTCCTTCCCCGACACACCCCCTGCCACCGCCAACGCTGCCGCATCTTGGAGGAAGATGGCATCTGACTGCCCGTTTCTCCAGGGAGCTGTTTCTGGGAGTTCCGTGTACGACGCCTGGTGGCAAGCCCAAGTCTGTCCTAGGGACAGGTGGCCAAGGAGATGCTGTCCCCTTGGCACCAGAGGCCCAGGACATGCCTGCCTTCTGCCCAGACTCCTTCCTCAGAGTGGAGGACGCGCGCCTGCCTAGCCGTCCCCTCGTGTCTTCTTGGCAGCCAGGCTTCCGTCTGTCTGCACAGGGAGCGGGTGACGCTTGTCTTGCCACCATCCCGCTGTTCCTCACAGGACAGGCTCTCCTGCTTCGCGACTGTTTCCCCACAACAAAGCCAAAGGCTCCTTCTCTTCTTCCGGGGCGCCGTGCTGTGGCTTCCCCAGATTGTTTTTGGGGAGCACGGTGACAGCCGTGTCCCTTTCCTTAAGGCCCTTTGCAGATGTGCAACCACGCTGCTCTCTGAGGCAGAGAGGATGCTAGGGCAAAGAGATTTCGCTCCATGCGGGTTTCTTCCAGCGGGCTGCGGAGACTAGCTCAGGCCAGCAGCAGCAGCATCCCACCATCCCACTCTGATTTCCCAACGAATGCTGTGCTGTCCCGGAGGAGTTGCCTGGGCAAAGAGGCTTTCGCTCTATGCGGGTTTCTCACACCGTGAGACTTGGGCTCAGGCCAGCAGCAGCAGCATCCCGCAGAACCTTCCCTCATTTCTCAGGAAATGGAGAGGGTGACACCTGTCTTGCCACCCGCTTCTGTTCCTGCCATGGCAGGTGCTCCTGCTTCACGACCGTTTCCCGACAAGGCCAAGGGCCCCTTCTCTTCACCTGGGCAGTGTGCTGTGCCTTCCTGAGACATGCTCCTGGGGAGCGCAGGGACAGACGTGTCCCTTTCCTTAAGGCCCTTTCCAGATGTGCAACCACGCTTCTCTCTCAGGCAGAGAGGATGCTAGGGCAAAGAGAATTTCGCTCCATGCGGGTTTCTTCCAGCGGGCTGCGGAGACTAGCTCAGGCCATCAGCAGCAGCATCCCAAAATCCCGACTCTCATTTCCCAACGAATGCTGTGCTGTCTGGAGGAGTTGCCTGTGCAAAGAGGCTTTGGCTGTATGCGGGTTTCTCCCACCATGAGACTTGGGCTCAGGCCAGCAGCAGCAGCATCCCGCAGAACCTTCCCTCATTTCTCAGGAAATGGAGAGGGTGACACCTGTCCTGCCACCCGCTTCTGTTCCTGCCATGGCAGGTGCTCCTGCTTCACGACCGTTTCCCGACAAGGCCAAGGGCCCCTTCTCTTCACCTGGGCAGTGTGCTGTCCTTCCTGAGACATGCTCCTGGGGAGCGCAGGGACAGACGTGTCCCTTTCCTTAAGGCCCTTTCCAGATGTGCAACCACGCTTCTCTCTCAGGCAGAGAGGATGCTATGGCAAAGAGAATTTCGCTCCATGCGGGTTTCTTCCACCGTGCTGCGGAGACTAGCTCAGGCCATCAGCAGCAGCATCCCACAATCCCGACTCTCATTTCCCAACGAATGCTGTGCTGTCTGGAGGAGTTGCCTGTGCAAAGAGGCTTTGGCTGTATGCGGGTTTCTCCCACCATGAGACTTGGGCTCAGGCCAGCAGCAGCAGCATCCCGCAGAACCTTCCCTCATTTCTCAGCAAATAGAGAGGGGGACACCTGTCTTGCCACTCGCCTGCTCTTCCTGCCATGGCAGGCTCTCCTGCTTCACGACCGGTTCCCGACAACAAGGCAAAGGGCCCCTTCTCTTCACTTGGGCAGTGTGCTGTGCCTTCCTCAGACATGCTCCTGGGGAGCGCAGTGACAGACGTGTCCCTTTCCTTAAGGCTATTTCCAGAGGCACCACCAAGCTTCTCTCTTAGGCAGTGGGGATGTCAGGGCAAAGAGGATTTCGCCCCATGCGGGTTCATTACACCGTGCTGTGGAGACCTGCTCAGGCAAGCAGCAGCATCATCCCACAGACCGGATTCTGATTTCACAAAGAATGCTGTGCTTTCCAGAGGGGATGCCCGGGCAAAGAGGCTTTTGCTCTATGCGGGTTTCTCCCACCGTGCTGCCTATACTAGGCTAAGGCAAGAAGCAACATCAGCCCACTGAACCGACTCTGACTTCCCAGCGACTGCTATGCTTTCCCGGAGGTTTTCAGCTGGGCGCGATCTGCACTTCACTGTTGCTTCCTCAGCAAGGTTTTGGGCATTCGCTCTGTCGCGTCAGGGAAGAAGAGCTGCGAGAGAGCTGATGCCTCTTGGGCCATGCTTTCCCGGGCTCCATTGGTCGCGCCCTGGGTTCACACTGCCCGGCTAAACTGAGCAGACACAGCCACAACCCAGCAGCAACGTGTGTGGCCTAGGATGGCACTCTATGCCCACTACATTCCCCTGGCGTAAGCAAGGCTTTGCCTTTGGCTCTGGCGTTCAGGTGGACCCGGGGACGAGACCAGTGCCTTCCCCACAGGAGAGGAGAGGCGACAGGATCTGTGCACTCTGCCCGTGTCCTGGGATTGGGAGCTGTGGGGGACTGTCCCCACTCCTTCCCCGACACACCCCCTGCCACCGCCAACGCTGCCGCATCTTGGAGGAAGACGGCATCTGACTGCCCGTTTCTCCAGGGAGCTGTTTCTGGGAGTTCCGTGTACGACGCCTGGTGGCAAGCCCAAGTCTGTCCTAGGGACAGGTGGCCAAGGAGATGCTGTCCCCTTGGCACCAGAGGCCCAGGACATGCCTGCCTTCTGCCCAGACTCCTTCCTCAGAGTGGAGGACGCGCGCCTGCCTAGCCGTCCCCTCGTGTCTTCTTGGCAGCCAGGCTTCCGTCTCTCTGCACAGGGAGCGGGTGACGCTTGTCTTGCCACCATTCCGCTGTTCCTCACAGGACAGGCTCTCCTGCTTCGCGACTGTTTCCCCACAACAAAGCCAAAGGCTCCTTCTCTTCTTCCGGGGCGCCGTGCTGTGGCTTCCCCAGATTGTTCCTGGGGAGCACGGTGACAGCCGTGTCCCTTTCCTTAAGGCCCTTTGCAGATGTGCAACCACGCTGCTCTCTGAGGCAGAGAGGATGCTAGGGCAAAGAGATTTCGCTCCATGCGGGTTTCTTCCAGCGGGCTGCGGAGACTAGCTCAGGCCAGCAGCAGCAGCATCCCACCATCCCACTCTGATTTCCCAACGAATGCTGTGCTGTCCCGGAGGAGTTGCCTGGGCAAAGAGGCTTTCGCTCTATGCGGGTTTCTCACACCGTGAGACTTGGGCTCAGGCCAGCAGCAGCAGCATCCCGCAGAACCTTCCCTCATTTCTCAGGAAATGGAGAGGGTGACACCTGTCCTGCCACCCGCTTCTGTTCCTGCCATGGCAGGTGCTCCTGCTTCACGACCGTTTCCCGACAAGGCCAAGGGCCCCTTCTCTTCACCTGGGCAGTGTGCTGTGCCTTCCTGAGACATGCTCCTGGGGAGCGCAGGGACAGACGTGTCCCTTTCCTTAAGGCCCTTTCCAGATGTGCAACCACGCTTCTCTCTCAGGCAGAGAGGATGCTAGGGCAAAGAGAATTTCGCTCCATGCGGGTTTCTTCCACCGTGCTGCGGAGACTAGCTCAGGCCATCAGCAGCAGCATCCCACAATCCCGACTCTCATTTCCCAACGAATGCTGTGCCGTCTGGAGGAGTTGCCTGTGCAAAGAGGCTTTGGCTGTATGCGGGTTTCTCCCACCATGAGACTTGGGCTCAGGCCAGCAGCAGCAGCATCCCGCAGAACCTTCCCTCATTTCTCAGCAAATAGAGAGGGGGACACCTGTCTTGCCACTCGCCTGCTCTTCCTGCCATGGCAGGCTCTCCTGCTTCACGACCGGTTCCCGACAACAAGGCAAAGGGCCCCTTCTCTTCACTTGGGCAGTGTGCTGTGCCTTCCTCAGACATGCTCCTGGGGAGCGCAGTGACAGACGTGTCCCTTTCCTTAAGGCTATTTCCAGAGGCACCACCAAGCTTCTCTCTTAGGCAGTGGGGATGTCAGGGCAAAGAGGATTTCGCCCCATGCGGGTTCATTACACCGTGCTGTGGAGACCTGCTCAGGCAAGCAGCAGCATCATCCCACAGACCGGATTCTGATTTCACAAAGAATGCTGTGCTTTCCAGAGGGGATGCCCGGGCAAAGAGGCTTTTGCTCTATGCGGGTTTCTCCCACCGTGCTGCCTATACTAGGCTAAGGCAAGAAGCAACATCAGCCCACTGAACCGACTCTGACTTCCCAGCGACTGCTATGCTTTCCCGGAGGTTTTCAGCTGGGCGCGATCTGCACTTCACTGTTGCTTCCTCAGCAAGGTTTTGGGCATTCGCTCTGTCGCGTCAGGGAAGAAGAGCTGCGAGAGAGCTGATGCCTCTTGGGCCATGCTTTCCCGGGCTCCATTGGTCGCGCCCTGGGTTCACACTGCCCGGCCAAACTGAGCAGACACAGCCACAACCCTGCAGCAACGTGTGTGGCCTAGGATGGCACTCTATGCCCACTACATTCCCCTGGCGTAAGCAAGGCTTTGCATTTGGCTCTGGCGTTCAGGTGGACCCGGGGACGAGACCAGTGCCTTCCCCAAGGGAGAGCAGAGGCGACAGGATCTGTGCACTCTGCCCGTGTCCTGGGATTGGGAGCTGTGGGGGACTGTCCCCACTCCTTCCCCGACACACCCCCTGCCACCGCCAACGCTGCCGCATCTTGGAGGAAGACGGCATCTGACTGCCCGTTTCTCCAGGGAGCTGTTTCTGGGAGTTCCGTGTACGACGCCTGGTGGCAAGCCCAAGTCTGTCCTAGGGACAGGTGGCCAAGGAGATGCTGTCCCCTTGGCACCAGAGGCCCAGGACATGCCTGCCTTCTGCCCAGACTCCTTCCTCAGAGTGGAGGACGCGCGCCTGCCTAGCCGTCCCCTCGTGTCTTCTTGGCAGCCAGGCTTCCGTCTGTCTGCACAGGGAGCGGGTGACGCTTGTCTTGCCACCATCCCGCTGTTCCTCACAGGACAGGCTCTCCTGCTTCGCGACTGTTTCCCCACAACAAAGCCAAAGGCTCCTTCTCTTCTTCCGGGGCGCCGTGCTGTGGCTTCCCCAGATTGTTCCTGGGGAGCACGGTGACAGCCGTGTCCCTTTCCTTAAGGCCCTTTGCAGATGTGCAACCACGCTGCTCTCTGAGGCAGAGAGGATGCTAGGGCAAAGAGATTTCGCTCCATGCGGGTTTCTTCCAGCGGGCTGCGGAGACTAGCTCAGGCCAGCAGCAGCAGCATCCCACCATCCCACTCTGATTTCCCAACGAATGCTGTGCTGTCCCGGAGGAGTTGCCTGGGCAAAGAGGCTTTCGCTCTATGCGGGTTTCTCACACCGTGAGACTTGGGCTCAGGCCAGCAGCAGCAGCATCCCGCAGAACCTTCCCTCATTTCTCAGGAAATGGAGAGGGTGACACCTGTCTTGCCACCCGCTTCTGTTCCTGCCATGGCAGGTGCTCCTGCTTCACGACCGTTTCCCGACAAGGCCAAGGGCCCCTTCTCTTCACCTGGGCAGTGTGCTGTGCCTTCCTGAGACATGCTCCTGGGGAGCGCAGGGACAGACGTGTCCCTTTCCTTAAGGCCCTTTCCAGATGTGCAACCACGCTTCTCTCTCAGGCAGAGAGGATGCTAGGGCAAAGAGAATTTCGCTCCATGCGGGTTTCTTCCACCGTGCTGCGGAGACTAGCTCAGGCCATCAGCAGCAGCATCCCAAAATCCCGACTCTCATTTCCCAACGAATGCTGTGCTGTCTGGAGGAGTTGCCTGTGCAAAGAGGCTTTGGCTGTATGCGGGTTTCTCCCACCATGAGACTTGGGCTCAGGCCAGCAGCAGCAGCATCCCGCAGAACCTTCCCTCATTTCTCAGGAAATGGAGAGGGTGACACCTGTCCTGCCACCCGCTTCTGTTCCTGCCATGGCAGGTGCTCCTGCTTCACGACCGTTTCCCGACAAGGCCAAGGGCCCCTTCTCTTCACCTGGGCAGTGTGCTGTCCTTCCTGAGACATGCTCCTGGGGAGCGCAGGGACAGACGTGTCCCTTTCCTTAAGGCCCTTTCCAGATGTGCAACCACGCTTCTCTCTCAGGCAGAGAGGATGCTATGGCAAAGAGAATTTCGCTCCATGCGGGTTTCTTCCACCGTGCTGCGGAGACTAGCTCAGGCCATCAGCAGCAGCATCCCACAATCCCGACTCTCATTTCCCAACGAATGCTGTGCTGTCTGGAGGAGTTGCCTGTGCAAAGAGGCTTTGGCTGTATGCGGGTTTCTCCCACCATGAGACTTGGGCTCAGGCCAGCAGCAGCAGCATCCCGCAGAACCTTCCCTCATTTCTCAGCAAATAGAGAGGGGGACACCTGTCTTGCCACTCGCCTGCTCTTCCTGCCATGGCAGGCTCTCCTGCTTCACGACCGGTTCCCGACAACAAGGCAAAGGGCCCCTTCTCTTCACTTGGGCAGTGTGCTGTGCCTTCCTCAGACATGCTCCTGGGGAGCGCAGTGACAGACGTGTCCCTTTCCTTAAGGCTATTTCCAGAGGCACCACCAAGCTTCTCTCTTAGGCAGTGGGGATGTCAGGGCAAAGAGGATTTCGCCCCATGCGGGTTCATTACACCGTGCTGTGGAGACCTGCTCAGGCAAGCAGCAGCATCATCCCACAGACCGGATTCTGATTTCACAAAGAATGCTGTGCTTTCCAGAGGGGATGCCCGGGCAAAGAGGCTTTTGCTCTATGCGGGTTTCTCCCACCGTGCTGCCTATACTAGGCTAAGGCAAGAAGCAACATCAGCCCACTGAACCGACTCTGACTTCCCAGCGACTGCTATGCTTTCCCGGAGGTTTTCAGCTGGGCGCGATCTGCACTTCACTGTTGCTTCCTCAGCAAGGTTTTGGGCATTCGCTCTGTCGCGTCAGGGAAGAAGAGCTGCGAGAGAGCTGATGCCTCTTGGGCCATGCTTTCCCGGGCTCCATTGGTCGCGCCCTGGGTTCACACTGCCCGGCCAAACTGAGCAGACACAGCCACAACCCTGCAGCAACGTGTGTGGCCTAGGATGGCACTCTATGCCCACTACATTCCCCTGGCGTAAGCAAGGCTTTGCCTTTGGCTCTGGCGTTCAGGTGGACCCGGGGACGAGACCAGTGCCTTCCCCACAGGAGAGGAGAAGCGACAGGATCTGTGCACTCTGCCCGTGTCCTGGGATTGGGAGCTGTGGGGGACTGTCCCCACTCCTTCCCCGACACACCCCCTGCCACCGCCAACGCTGCCGCATCTTGGAGGAAGATGGCATCTGACTGCCCGTTTCTCCAGGGAGCTGTTTCTGGGAGTTCCGTGTACGACGCCTGGTGGCAAGCCCAAGTCTGTCCTAGGGACAGGTGGCCAAGGAGATGCTGTCCCCTTGGCACCAGAGGCCCAGGACATGCCTGCCTTCTGCCCAGACTCCTTCCTCAGAGTGGAGGACGCGCGCCTGCCTAGCCGTCCCCTCGTGTCTTCTTGGCAGCCAGGCTTCCGTCTGTCTGCACAGGGAGCGGGTGACGCTTGTCTTGCCACCATCCCGCTGTTCCTCACAGGACAGGCTCTCCTGCTTCGCGACTGTTTCCCCACAACAAAGCCAAAGGCTCCTTCTCTTCTTCCGGGGCGCCGTGCTGTGGCTTCCCCAGATTGTTTTTGGGGAGCACGGTGACAGCCGTGTCCCTTTCCTTAAGGCCCTTTGCAGATGTGCAACCACGCTGCTCTCTGAGGCAGAGAGGATGCTAGGGCAAAGAGATTTCGCTCCATGCGGGTTTCTTCCAGCGGGCTGCGGAGACTAGCTCAGGCCAGCAGCAGCAGCATCCCACCATCCCACTCTGATTTCCCAACGAATGCTGTGCTGTCCCGGAGGAGTTGCCTGGGCAAAGAGGCTTTCGCTCTATGCGGGTTTCTCACACCGTGAGACTTGGGCTCAGGCCAGCAGCAGCAGCATCCCGCAGAACCTTCCCTCATTTCTCAGGAAATGGAGAGGGTGACACCTGTCTTGCCACCCGCTTCTGTTCCTGCCATGGCAGGTGCTCCTGCTTCACGACCGTTTCCCGACAAGGCCAAGGGCCCCTTCTCTTCACCTGGGCAGTGTGCTGTGCCTTCCTGAGACATGCTCCTGGGGAGCGCAGGGACAGACGTGTCCCTTTCCTTAAGGCCCTTTCCAGATGTGCAACCACGCTTCTCTCTCAGGCAGAGAGGATGCTAGGGCAAAGAGAATTTCGCTCCATGCGGGTTTCTTCCACCGTGCTGCGGAGACTAGCTCAGGCCATCAGCAGCAGCATCCCAAAATCCCGACTCTCATTTCCCAACGAATGCTGTGCTGTCTGGAGGAGTTGCCTGTGCAAAGAGGCTTTGGCTGTATGCGGGTTTCTCCCACCATGAGACTTGGGCTCAGGCCAGCAGCAGCAGCATCCCGCAGAACCTTCCCTCATTTCTCAGGAAATGGAGAGGGTGACACCTGTCCTGCCACCCGCTTCTGTTCCTGCCATGGCAGGTGCTCCTGCTTCACGACCGTTTCCCGACAAGGCCAAGGGCCCCTTCTCTTCACCTGGGCAGTGTGCTGTCCTTCCTGAGACATGCTCCTGGGGAGCGCAGGGACAGACGTGTCCCTTTCCTTAAGGCCCTTTCCAGATGTGCAACCACGCTTCTCTCTCAGGCAGAGAGGATGCTATGGCAAAGAGAATTTCGCTCCATGCGGGTTTCTTCCACCGTGCTGCGGAGACTAGCTCAGGCCATCAGCAGCAGCATCCCACAATCCCGACTCTCATTTCCCAACGAATGCTGTGCTGTCTGGAGGAGTTGCCTGTGCAAAGAGGCTTTGGCTGTATGCGGGTTTCTCCCACCATGAGACTTGGGCTCAGGCCAGCAGCAGCAGCATCCCGCAGAACCTTCCCTCATTTCTCAGCAAATAGAGAGGGGGACACCTGTCTTGCCACTCGCCTGCTCTTCCTGCCATGGCAGGCTCTCCTGCTTCACGACCGGTTCCCGACAACAAGGCAAAGGGCCCCTTCTCTTCACTTGGGCAGTGTGCTGTGCCTTCCTCAGACATGCTCCTGGGGAGCGCAGTGACAGACGTGTCCCTTTCCTTAAGGCTATTTCCAGAGGCACCACCAAGCTTCTCTCTTAGGCAGTGGGGATGTCAGGGCAAAGAGGATTTCGCCCCATGCGGGTTCATTACACCGTGCTGTGGAGACCTGCTCAGGCAAGCAGCAGCATCATCCCACAGACCGGATTCTGATTTCACAAAGAATGCTGTGCTTTCCAGAGGGGAAGCCCGGGCAAAGAGGCTTTTGCTCTATGCGGGTTTCTCCCACCGTGCTGCCTATACTAGGCTAAGGCAAGAAGCAACATCAGCCCACTGAACCGACTCTGACTTCCCAGCGACTGCTATGCTTTCCCGGAGGTTTTCAGCTGGGCGCGATCTGCACTTCACTGTTGCTTCCTCAGCAAGGTTTTGGGCATTCGCTCTGTCGCGTCAGGGAAGAAGAGCTGCGAGAGAGCTGATGCCTCTTGGGCCATGCTTTCCCGGGCTCCATTGGTCGCGCCCTGGGTTCACACTGCCCGGCCAAACTGAGCAGACACAGCCACAACCCTGCAGCAACGTGTGTGGCCTAGGATGGCACTCTATGCCCACTACATTCCCCTGGCGTAAGCAAGGCTTTGCCTTTGGCTCTGGCGTTCAGGTGGACCCGGGGACGAGACCAGTGCCTTCCCCACAGGAGAGGAGAAGCGACAGGATCTGTGCACTCTGCCCGTGTCCTGGGATTGGGAGCTGTGGGGGACTGTCCCCACTCCTTCCCCGACACACCCCCTGCCACCGCCAACGCTGCCGCATCTTGGAGGAAGATGGCATCTGACTGCCCGTTTCTCCAGGGAGCTGTTTCTGGGAGTTCCGTGTACGACGCCTGGTGGCAAGCCCAAGTCTGTCCTAGGGACAGGTGGCCAAGGAGATGCTGTCCCCTTGGCACCAGAGGCCCAGGACATGCCTGCCTTCTGCCCAGACTCCTTCCTCAGAGTGGAGGACGCGCGCCTGCCTAGCCGTCCCCTCGTGTCTTCTTGGCAGCCAGGCTTCCGTCTGTCTGCACAGGGAGCGGGTGACGCTTGTCTTGCCACCATCCCGCTGTTCCTCACAGGACAGGCTCTCCTGCTTCGCGACTGTTTCCCCACAACAAAGCCAAAGGCTCCTTCTCTTCTTCCGGGGCGCCGTGCTGTGGCTTCCCCAGATTGTTTTTGGGGAGCACGGTGACAGCCGTGTCCCTTTCCTTAAGGCCCTTTGCAGATGTGCAACCACGCTGCTCTCTGAGGCAGAGAGGATGCTAGGGCAAAGAGATTTCGCTCCATGCGGGTTTCTTCCAGCGGGCTGCGGAGACTAGCTCAGGCCAGCAGCAGCAGCATCCCACCATCCCACTCTGATTTCCCAACGAATGCTGTGCTGTCCCGGAGGAGTTGCCTGGGCAAAGAGGCTTTCGCTCTATGCGGGTTTCTCACACCGTGAGACTTGGGCTCAGGCCAGCAGCAGCAGCATCCCGCAGAACCTTCCCTCATTTCTCAGGAAATGGAGAGGGTGACACCTGTCTTGCCACCCGCTTCTGTTCCTGCCATGGCAGGTGCTCCTGCTTCACGACCGTTTCCCGACAAGGCCAAGGGCCCCTTCTCTTCACCTGGGCAGTGTGCTGTGCCTTCCTGAGACATGCTCCTGGGGAGCGCAGGGACAGACGTGTCCCTTTCCTTAAGGCCCTTTCCAGATGTGCAACCACGCTTCTCTCTCAGGCAGAGAGGATGCTAGGGCAAAGAGAATTTCGCTCCATGCGGGTTTCTTCCACCGTGCTGCGGAGACTAGCTCAGGCCATCAGCAGCAGCATCCCAAAATCCCGACTCTCATTTCCCAACGAATGCTGTGCTGTCTGGAGGAGTTGCCTGTGCAAAGAGGCTTTGGCTGTATGCGGGTTTCTCCCACCATGAGACTTGGGCTCAGGCCAGCAGCAGCAGCATCCCGCAGAACCTTCCCTCATTTCTCAGGAAATGGAGAGGGTGACACCTGTCCTGCCACCCGCTTCTGTTCCTGCCATGGCAGGTGCTCCTGCTTCACGACCGTTTCCCGACAAGGCCAAGGGCCCCTTCTCTTCACCTGGGCAGTGTGCTGTCCTTCCTGAGACATGCTCCTGGGGAGCGCAGGGACAGACGTGTCCCTTTCCTTAAGGCCCTTTCCAGATGTGCAACCACGCTTCTCTCTCAGGCAGAGAGGATGCTATGGCAAAGAGAATTTCGCTCCATGCGGGTTTCTTCCACCGTGCTGCGGAGACTAGCTCAGGCCATCAGCAGCAGCATCCCACAATCCCGACTCTCATTTCCCAACGAATGCTGTGCTGTCTGGAGGAGTTGCCTGTGCAAAGAGGCTTTGGCTGTATGCGGGTTTCTCCCACCATGAGACTTGGGCTCAGGCCAGCAGCAGCAGCATCCCGCAGAACCTTCCCTCATTTCTCAGCAAATAGAGAGGGGGACACCTGTCTTGCCACTCGCCTGCTCTTCCTGCCATGGCAGGCTCTCCTGCTTCACGACCGGTTCCCGACAACAAGGCAAAGGGCCCCTTCTCTTCACTTGGGCAGTGTGCTGTGCCTTCCTCAGACATGCTCCTGGGGAGCGCAGTGACAGACGTGTCCCTTTCCTTAAGGCTATTTCCAGAGGCACCACCAAGCTTCTCTCTTAGGCAGTGGGGATGTCAGGGCAAAGAGGATTTCGCCCCATGCGGGTTCATTACACCGTGCTGTGGAGACCTGCTCAGGCAAGCAGCAGCATCATCCCACAGACCGGATTCTGATTTCACAAAGAATGCTGTGCTTTCCAGAGGGGATGCCCGGGCAAAGAGGCTTTTGCTCTATGCGGGTTTCTCCCACCGTGCTGCCTATACTAGGCTAAGGCAAGAAGCAACATCAGCCCACTGAACCGACTCTGACTTCCCAGCGACTGCTATGCTTTCCCGGAGGTTTTCAGCTGGGCGCGATCTGCACTTCACTGTTGCTTCCTCAGCAAGGTTTTGGGCATTCGCTCTGTCGCGTCAGGGAAGAAGAGCTGCGAGAGAGCTGATGCCTCTTGGGCCATGCTTTCCCGGGCTCCATTGGTCGCGCCCTGGGTTCACACTGCCCGGCCAAACTGAGCAGACACAGCCACAACCCTGCAGCAACGTGTGTGGCCTAGGATGGCACTCTATGCCCACTACATTCCCCTGGCGTAAGCAAGGCTTTGCATTTGGCTCTGGCGTTCAGGTGGACCCGGGGACGAGACCAGTGCCTTCCCCACAGGAGAGGAGAGGCGACAGGATCTGTGCACTCTGCCCGTGTCCTGGGATTGGGAGCTGTGGGGGACTGTCCCCACTCCTTCCCCGACACACCCCCTGCCACCGCCAACGCTGCCGCATCTTGGAGGAAGACGGCATCTGACTGCCCGTTTCTCCAGGGAGCTGTTTCTGGGAGTTCCGTGTACGACGCCTGGTGGCAAGCCCAAGTCTGTCCTAGGGACAGGTGGCCAAGGAGATGCTGTCCCCTTGGCACCAGAGGCCCAGGACATGCCTGCCTTCTGCCCAGACTCCTTCCTCAGAGTGGAGGACGCGCGCCTGCCTAGCCGTCCCCTCGTGTCTTCTTGGCAGCCAGGCTTCCGTCTCTCTGCACAGGGAGCGGGTGACGCTTGTCTTGCCACCATCCCGCTGTTCCTCACAGGACAGGCTCTCCTGCTTCGCGACTGTTTCCCCACAACAAAGCCAAAGGCTCCTTCTCTTCTTCCGGGGCGCCGTGCTGTGGCTTCCCCAGATTGTTCCTGGGGAGCACGGTGACAGCCGTGTCCCTTTCCTTAAGGCCCTTTGCAGATGTGCAACCACGCTGCTCTCTGAGGCAGAGAGGATGCTAGGGCAAAGAGATTTCGCTCCATGCGGGTTTCTTCCAGCGGGCTGCGGAGACTAGCTCAGGCCAGCAGCAGCAGCATCCCACCATCCCACTCTGATTTCCCAACGAATGCTGTGCTGTCCCGGAGGAGTTGCCTGGGCAAAGAGGCTTTCGCTCTATGCGGGTTTCTCACACCGTGAGACTTGGGCTCAGGCCAGCAGCAGCAGCATCCCGCAGAACCTTCCCTCATTTCTCAGGAAATGGAGAGGGTGACACCTGTCTTGCCACCCGCTTCTGTTCCTGCCATGGCAGGTGCTCCTGCTTCACGACCGTTTCCCGACAAGGCCAAGGGCCCCTTCTCTTCACCTGGGCAGTGTGCTGTGCCTTCCTGAGACATGCTCCTGGGGAGCGCAGGGACAGACGTGTCCCTTTCCTTAAGGCCCTTTCCAGATGTGCAACCACGCTTCTCTCTCAGGCAGAGAGGATGCTAGGGCAAAGAGAATTTCGCTCCATGCGGGTTTCTTCCACCGTGCTGCGGAGACTAGCTCAGGCCATCAGCAGCAGCATCCCAAAATCCCGACTCTCATTTCCCAACGAATGCTGTGCTGTCTGGAGGAGTTGCCTGTGCAAAGAGGCTTTGGCTGTATGCGGGTTTCTCCCACCATGAGACTTGGGCTCAGGCCAGCAGCAGCAGCATCCCGCAGAACCTTCCCTCATTTCTCAGGAAATGGAGAGGGTGACACCTGTCCTGCCACCCGCTTCTGTTCCTGCCATGGCAGGTGCTCCTGCTTCACGACCGTTTCCCGACAAGGCCAAGGGCCCCTTCTCTTCACCTGGGCAGTGTGCTGTCCTTCCTGAGACATGCTCCTGGGGAGCGCAGGGACAGACGTGTCCCTTTCCTTAAGGCCCTTTCCAGATGTGCAACCACGCTTCTCTCTCAGGCAGAGAGGATGCTATGGCAAAGAGAATTTCGCTCCATGCGGGTTTCTTCCACCGTGCTGCGGAGACTAGCTCAGGCCATCAGCAGCAGCATCCCACAATCCCGACTCTCATTTCCCAACGAATGCTGTGCTGTCTGGAGGAGTTGCCTGTGCAAAGAGGCTTTGGCTGTATGCGGGTTTCTCCCACCATGAGACTTGGGCTCAGGCCAGCAGCAGCAGCATCCCGCAGAACCTTCCCTCATTTCTCAGCAAATAGAGAGGGGGACACCTGTCTTGCCACTCGCCTGCTCTTCCTGCCATGGCAGGCTCTCCTGCTTCACGACCGGTTCCCGACAACAAGGCAAAGGGCCCCTTCTCTTCACTTGGGCAGTGTGCTGTGCCTTCCTCAGACATGCTCCTGGGGAGCGCAGTGACAGACGTGTCCCTTTCCTTAAGGCTATTTCCAGAGGCACCACCAAGCTTCTCTCTTAGGCAGTGGGGATGTCAGGGCAAAGAGGATTTCGCCCCATGCGGGTTCATTACACCGTGCTGTGGAGACCTGCTCAGGCAAGCAGCAGCATCATCCCACAGACCGGATTCTGATTTCACAAAGAATGCTGTGCTTTCCAGAGGGGATGCCCGGGCAAAGAGGCTTTTGCTCTATGCGGGTTTCTCCCACCGTGCTGCCTATACTAGGCTAAGGCAAGAAGCAACATCAGCCCACTGAACCGACTCTGACTTCCCAGCGACTGCTATGCTTTCCCGGAGGTTTTCAGCTGGGCGCGATCTGCACTTCACTGTTGCTTCCTCAGCAAGGTTTTGGGCATTCGCTCTGTCGCGTCAGGGAAGAAGAGCTGCGAGAGAGCTGATGCCTCTTGGGCCATGCTTTCCCGGGCTCCATTGGTCGCGCCCTGGGTTCACACTGCCCGGCCAAACTGAGCAGACACAGCCACAACCCTGCAGCAACGTGTGTGGCCTAGGATGGCACTCTATGCCCACTACATTCCCCTGGCGTAAGCAAGGCTTTGCCTTTGGCTCTGGCGTTCAGGTGGACCCGGGGACGAGACCAGTGCCTTCCCCACAGGAGAGGAGAGGCGACAGGATCTGTGCACTCTGCCCGTGTCCTGGGATTGGGAGCTGTGGGGGACTGTCCCCACTCCTTCCCCGACACACCCCCTGCCACCGCCAACGCTGCCGCATCTTGGAGGAAGACGGCATCTGACTGCCCGTTTCTCCAGGGAGCTGTTTCTGGGAGTTCCGTGTACGACGCCTGGTGGCAAGCCCAAGTCTGTCCTAGGGACAGGTGGCCAAGGAGATGCTGTCCCCTTGGCACCAGAGGCCCAGGACATGCCTGCCTTCTGCCCAGACTCCTTCCTCAGAGTGGAGGACGCGCGCCTGCCTAGCCGTCCCCTCGTGTCTTCTTGGCAGCCAGGCTTCCGTCTCTCTGCACAGGGAGCGGGTGACGCTTGTCCTGCCACCATCCCGCTGTTCCTCACAGGACAGGCTCTCCTGCTTCGCGACTGTTTCCCCACAACAAAGCCAAAGGCTCCTTCTCTTCTTCCGGGGCGGCGTGCTGTGGCTTCCCTAGATTGTTCCTGAGGAGCACGGTGACAGCCGTGTCCCTTTCCTTAAGGCCCTTTGCAGATGTGCAACCACGCTGCTCTCTGAGGCAGAGAGGATGCTAGGGCAAAGAGATTTCGCTCCATGCGGGTTTCTTCCAGCGGGCTGCGGAGACTAGCTCAGGCCAGCAGCAGCAGCATCCCACCATCCCACTCTGATTTCCCAACGAATGCTGTGCTGTCCCGGAGGAGTTGCCTGGGCAAAGAGGCTTTCGCTCTATGCGGGTTTCTCACACCGTGAGACTTGGGCTCAGGCCAGCAGCAGCAGCATCCCGCAGAACCTTCCCTCATTTCTCAGGAAATGGAGAGGGTGACACCTGTCCTGCCACCCGCTTCTGTTCCTGCCATGGCAGGTGCTCCTGCTTCTCGACCGTTTTCCGACAAGGCCAAGGGCCCCTTCTCTTCACCTGGGCAGTGTGCTGTCCTTCCTGAGACATGCTCCTGGGGAGCGCAGGGACAGACGTGTCCCTTTCCTTAAGGCCCTTTCCAGATGTGCAACCACGCTTCTCTCTCAGGCAGAGAGGATGCTAGGGCAAAGAGAATTTCGCTCCATGCGGGTTTTTTCCACCGTGCTGCGGAGACTAGCTCAGGCCATCAGCAGCAGCATCCCACAATCCCGACTCTCATTTCCCAACGAATGCTGTGCTGTCTGGAGGAGTTGCCTGTGCAAAGAGGCTTTGGCTGTATGCGGGTTTCTCCCACCATGAGACTTGGGCTCAGGCCAGCAGCAGCAGCATCCCACAGAACCTTCCCTCATTTCTCAGCAAATAGAGAGGGGGACACCTGTCTTGCCACTCGCCGGCTCTTCCTGCCATGGCAGGCTCTCCTGCTTCACGACCGGTTCCCGACAACAAGGCAAAGGGCCCCTTCTCTTCACTTGGGCAGTGTGCTGTGCCTTCCTCAGACATGCTCCTGGGGAGCGCAGTGACAGACGTGTCCCTTTCCTTAAGGCTATTTCCAGAGGCACCACCAAGCTTCTCTCTTAGGCAGTGGGGATGTCAGGGCAAAGAGGATTTCGCCCCATGCGGGTTCATTACACCGTGCTGTGGAGACCTGCTCAGGCAAGCAGCAGCATCATCCCACAGACCGGATTCTGATTTCACAAAGAATGTTGTGCTTTCCAGAGGGGATGCCCGGGCAAAGAGGCTTTTGCTCTATGCGGGTTTCTCCCACCGTGCTGCCTATACTAGGCTAAGGCAAGAAGCAACATCAGCCCACTGAACCGACTCTGACTTCCCAGCGACTGCTATGCTTTCCCGGAGGTTTTCAGCTGGGCGCGATCTGCACTTCACTGTTGCTTCCTCAGCAAGGTTTTGGGCATTCGCTCTGTCGCGTCAGGGAAGAAGAGCTGCGAGAGAGCTGATGCCTCTTGGGCCATGCTTTCCCGGGCTCCATTGGTCGCGCCCTGGGTTCACACTGCCCGGCCAAACTGAGCAGACACAGCCACAACCCTGCAGCAACGTGTGTGGCCTAGGATGGCACTCTATGCCCACTACATTCCCCTGGCGTAAGCAAGGCTTTGCCTTTGGCTCTGGCGTTCAGGTGGACCCGGGGACGAGACCAGTGCCTTCCCCACAGGAGAGGAGAGGCGACAGGATCTGTGCACTCTGCCCGTGTCCTGGGATTGGGAGCTGTGGGGGACTGTCCCCACTCCTTCCCCGACACACCCCCTGCCACCGCCAACGCTGCCGCATCTTGGAGGAAGACGGCATCTGACTGCCCGTTTCTCCAGGGAGCTGTTTCTGGGAGTTCCGTGTACGACGCCTGGTGGCAAGCCCAAGTCTGTCCTAGGGACAGGTGGCCAAGGAGATGCTGTCCCCTTGGCACCAGAGGCCCAGGACATGCCTGCCTTCTGCCCAGACTCCTTCCTCAGAGTGGAGGACGCGCGCCTGCCTAGCCGTCCCCTCGTGTCTTCTTGGAAGCCAGGCTTCCGTCTCTCTGCACAGGGAGCGGGTGACGCTTGTCCTGCCACCATCCCGCTGTTCCTCACAGGACAGGCTCTCCTGCTTCGCGACTGTTTCCCCACAACAAAGCCAAAGGCTCCTTCTCTTCTTCCGGGGCGGCGTGCTGTGGCTTCCCTAGATTGTTCCTGAGGAGCACGGTGACAGCCGTGTCCCTTTCCTTAAGGCCCTTTGCAGATGTGCAACCACGCTGCTCTCTGAGGCAGAGAGGATGCTAGGGCAAAGAGATTTCGCTCCATGCGGGTTTCTTCCAGCGGGCTGCGGAGACTAGCTCAGGCCAGCAGCAGCAGCATCCCACCATCCCACTCTGATTTCCCAACGAATGCTGTGCTGTCCCGGAGGAGTTGCCTGGGCAAAGAGGCTTTCGCTCTATGCGGGTTTCTCACACCGTGAGACTTGGGCTCAGGCCAGCAGCAGCAGCATCCCGCAGAACCTTCCCTCATTTCTCAGGAAATGGAGAGGGTGACACCTGTCCTGCCACCCGCTTCTGTTCCTGCCATGGCAGGTGCTCCTGCTTCTCGACCGTTTTCCGACAAGGCCAAGGGCCCCTTCTCTTCACCTGGGCAGTGTGCTGTCCTTCCTGAGACATGCTCCTGGGGAGCGCAGGGACAGACGTGTCCCTTTCCTTAAGGCCCTTTCCAGATGTGCAACCACGCTTCTCTCTCAGGCAGAGAGGATGCTAGGGCAAAGAGAATTTCGCTCCATGCGGGTTTCTTCCACCGTGCTGCGGAGACTAGCTCAGGCCATCAGCAGCAGCATCCCACAATCCCGACTCTCATTTCCCAACGAATGCTGTGCTGTCTGGAGGAGTTGCCTGTGCAAAGAGGCTTTGGCTGTATGCGGGTTTCTCCCACCATGAGACTTGGGCTCAGGCCAGCAGCAGCAGCATCCCACAGAACCTTCCCTCATTTCTCAGCAAATAGAGAGGGGGACACCTGTCTTGCCACTCGCCTGCTCTTCCTGCCATGGCAGGCTCTCCTGCTTCACGACCGGTTCCCGACAACAAGGCAAAGGGCCCCTTCTCTTCACTTGGGCAGTGTGCTGTGCCTTCCTCAGACATGCTCCTGGGGAGCGCAGTGACAGACGTGTCCCTTTCCTTAAGGCTATTTCCAGAGGCGCCACCAAGCTTCTCTCTTAGGCAGTGGGGATGTCAGGGCAAAGAGGATTTCGCCCCATGCGGGTTCATTACACCGTGCTGTGGAGACCTGCTCAGGCAAGCAGCAGCATCATCCCACAGACCGGATTCTGATTTCACAAAGAATGCTGTGCTTTCCAGAGGGGATGCCCGGGCAAAGAGGCTTTTGCTCTATGCGGGTTTCTCCCACCGTGCTGCCTATACTAGGCTAAGGCAAGAAGCAACATCAGCCCACTGAACCGACTCTGACTTCCCAGCGACTGCTATGCTTTCCCGGAGGTTTTCAGCTGGGCGCGATCTGCACTTCACTGTTGCTTCCTCAGCAAGGTTTTGGGCATTCGCTCTGTCGCGTCAGGGAAGAAGAGCTGCGAGAGAGCTGATGCCTCTTGGGCCATGCTTTCCCGGGCTCCATTGGTCGCGCCCTGGGTTCACACTGCTCGGCCAAACTGAGCAGACACATCCACAACCCTGCAGCAACGTGTGTGGCCTAGGATGGCACTCTATGCCCACTACATTCCCCTGGCGTAAGCAAGGCTTTGCCTTTGGCTCTGGCGTTCAGGTGGACCCGGGGACGAGACCAGTGCCTTCCCCACAGGAGAGGAGAGGCGACAGGATCTGTGCACTCTGCCCGTGTCCTGGGATTGGGAGCTGTGGGGGACTGTCCCCACTCCTTCCCCGACACACCCCCTGCCACCGCCAACGCTGCCGCATCTTGGAGGAAGACGGCATCTGACTGCCCGTTTCTCCAGGGAGCTGTTTCTGGGAGTTCCGTGTACGACGCCTGGTGGCAAGCCCAAGTCTGTCCTAGGGACAGGTGGCCAAGGAGATGCTGTCCCCTTGGCACCAGAGGCCCAGGACATGCCTGCCTTCTGCCCAGACTCCTTCCTCAGAGTGGAGGACGCGCGCCTGCCTAGCCGTCCCCTCGTGTCTTCTTGGCAGCCAGGCTTCCGTCTCTCTGCACAGGGAGCGGGTGACGCTTGTCTTGCCACCATTCCGCTGTTCCTCACAGGACAGGCTCTCCTGCTTCGCGACTGTTTCCCCACAACAAAGCCAAAGGCTCCTTCTCTTCTTCCGGGGCGCCGTGCTGTGGCTTCCCCAGATTGTTCCTGGGGAGCACGGTGACAGCCGTGTCCCTTTCCTTAAGGCCCTTTGCAGATGTGCAACCACGCTGCTCTCTGAGGCAGAGAGGATGCTAGGGCAAAGAGATTTCGCTCCATGCGGGTTTCTTCCAGCGGGCTGCGGAGACTAGCTCAGGCCAGCAGCAGCAGCATCCCACCATCCCACTCTGATTTCCCAACGAATGCTGTGCTGTCCCGGAGGAGTTGCCTGGGCAAAGAGGCTTTCGCTCTATGCGGGTTTCTCACACCGTGAGACTTGGGCTCAGGCCAGCAGCAGCAGCATCCCGCAGAACCTTCCCTCATTTCTCAGGAAATGGAGAGGGTGACACCTGTCCTGCCACCCGCTTCTGTTCCTGCCATGGCAGGTGCTCCTGCTTCACGACCGTTTCCCGACAAGGCCAAGGGCCCCTTCTCTTCACCTGGGCAGTGTGCTGTGCCTTCCTGAGACATGCTCCTGGGGAGCGCAGGGACAGACGTGTCCCTTTCCTTAAGGCCCTTTCCAGATGTGCAACCACGCTTCTCTCTCAGGCAGAGAGGATGCTAGGGCAAAGAGAATTTCGCTCCATGCGGGTTTCTTCCACCGTGCTGCGGAGACTAGCTCAGGCCATCAGCAGCAGCATCCCACAATCCCGACTCTCATTTCCCAACGAATGCTGTGCCGTCTGGAGGAGTTGCCTGTGCAAAGAGGCTTTGGCTGTATGCGGGTTTCTCCCACCATGAGACTTGGGCTCAGGCCAGCAGCAGCAGCATCCCGCAGAACCTTCCCTCATTTCTCAGCAAATAGAGAGGGGGACACCTGTCTTGCCACTCGCCTGCTCTTCCTGCCATGGCAGGCTCTCCTGCTTCACGACCGGTTCCCGACAACAAGGCAAAGGGCCCCTTCTCTTCACTTGGGCAGTGTGCTGTGCCTTCCTCAGACATGCTCCTGGGGAGCGCAGTGACAGACGTGTCCCTTTCCTTAAGGCTATTTCCAGAGGCACCACCAAGCTTCTCTCTTAGGCAGTGGGGATGTCAGGGCAAAGAGGATTTCGCCCCATGCGGGTTCATTACACCGTGCTGTGGAGACCTGCTCAGGCAAGCAGCAGCATCATCCCACAGACCGGATTCTGATTTCACAAAGAATGCTGTGCTTTCCAGAGGGGATGCCCGGGCAAAGAGGCTTTTGCTCTATGCGGGTTTCTCCCACCGTGCTGCCTATACTAGGCTAAGGCAAGAAGCAACATCAGCCCACTGAACCGACTCTGACTTCCCAGCGACTGCTATGCTTTCCCGGAGGTTTTCAGCTGGGCGCGATCTGCACTTCACTGTTGCTTCCTCAGCAAGGTTTTGGGCATTCGCTCTGTCGCGTCAGGGAAGAAGAGCTGCGAGAGAGCTGATGCCTCTTGGGCCATGCTTTCCCGGGCTCCATTGGTCGCGCCCTGGGTTCACACTGCCCGGCCAAACTGAGCAGACACAGCCACAACCCTGCAGCAACGTGTGTGGCCTAGGATGGCACTCTATGCCCACTACATTCCCCTGGCGTAAGCAAGGCTTTGCATTTGGCTCTGGCGTTCAGGTGGACCCGGGGACGAGACCAGTGCCTTCCCCACAGGAGAGGAGAGGCGACAGGATCTGTGCACTCTGCCCGTGTCCTGGGATTGGGAGCTGTGGGGGACTGTCCCCACTCCTTCCCCGACACACCCCCTGCCACCGCCAACGCTGCCGCATCTTGGAGGAAGACGGCATCTGACTGCCCGTTTCTCCAGGGAGCTGTTTCTGGGAGTTCCGTGTACGACGCCTGGTGGCAAGCCCAAGTCTGTCCTAGGGACAGGTGGCCAAGGAGATGCTGTCCCCTTGGCACCAGAGGCCCAGGACATGCCTGCCTTCTGCCCAGACTCCTTCCTCAGAGTGGAGGACGCGCGCCTGCCTAGCCGTCCCCTCGTGTCTTCTTGGCAGCCAGGCTTCCGTCTCTCTGCACAGGGAGCGGGTGACGCTTGTCTTGCCACCATCCCGCTGTTCCTCACAGGACAGGCTCTCCTGCTTCGCGACTGTTTCCCCACAACAAAGCCAAAGGCTCCTTCTCTTCTTCCGGGGCGCCGTGCTGTGGCTTCCCCAGATTGTTCCTGGGGAGCACGGTGACAGCCGTGTCCCTTTCCTTAAGGCCCTTTGCAGATGTGCAACCACGCTGCTCTCTGAGGCAGAGAGGATGCTAGGGCAAAGAGATTTCGCTCCATGCGGGTTTCTTCCAGCGGGCTGCGGAGACTAGCTCAGGCCAGCAGCAGCAGCATCCCACCATCCCACTCTGATTTCCCAACGAATGCTGTGCTGTCCCGGAGGAGTTGCCTGGGCAAAGAGGCTTTCGCTCTATGCGGGTTTCTCACACCGTGAGACTTGGGCTCAGGCCAGCAGCAGCAGCATCCCGCAGAACCTTCCCTCATTTCTCAGGAAATGGAGAGGGTGACACCTGTCTTGCCACCCGCTTCTGTTCCTGCCATGGCAGGTGCTCCTGCTTCACGACCGTTTCCCGACAAGGCCAAGGGCCCCTTCTCTTCACCTGGGCAGTGTGCTGTGCCTTCCTGAGACATGCTCCTGGGGAGCGCAGGGACAGACGTGTCCCTTTCCTTAAGGCCCTTTCCAGATGTGCAACCACGCTTCTCTCTCAGGCAGAGAGGATGCTAGGGCAAAGAGAATTTCGCTCCATGCGGGTTTCTTCCACCGTGCTGCGGAGACTAGCTCAGGCCATCAGCAGCAGCATCCCAAAATCCCGACTCTCATTTCCCAACGAATGCTGTGCTGTCTGGAGGAGTTGCCTGTGCAAAGAGGCTTTGGCTGTATGCGGGTTTCTCCCACCATGAGACTTGGGCTCAGGCCAGCAGCAGCAGCATCCCGCAGAACCTTCCCTCATTTCTCAGGAAATGGAGAGGGTGACACCTGTCCTGCCACCCGCTTCTGTTCCTGCCATGGCAGGTGCTCCTGCTTCACGACCGTTTCCCGACAAGGCCAAGGGCCCCTTCTCTTCACCTGGGCAGTGTGCTGTCCTTCCTGAGACATGCTCCTGGGGAGCGCAGGGACAGACGTGTCCCTTTCCTTAAGGCCCTTTCCAGATGTGCAACCACGCTTCTCTCTCAGGCAGAGAGGATGCTATGGCAAAGAGAATTTCGCTCCATGCGGGTTTCTTCCACCGTGCTGCGGAGACTAGCTCAGGCCATCAGCAGCAGCATCCCACAATCCCGACTCTCATTTCCCAACGAATGCTGTGCTGTCTGGAGGAGTTGCCTGTGCAAAGAGGCTTTGGCTGTATGCGGGTTTCTCCCACCATGAGACTTGGGCTCAGGCCAGCAGCAGCAGCATCCCGCAGAACCTTCCCTCATTTCTCAGCAAATAGAGAGGGGGACACCTGTCTTGCCACTCGCCTGCTCTTCCTGCCATGGCAGGCTCTCCTGCTTCACGACCGGTTCCCGACAACAAGGCAAAGGGCCCCTTCTCTTCACTTGGGCAGTGTGCTGTGCCTTCCTCAGACATGCTCCTGGGGAGCGCAGTGACAGACGTGTCCCTTTCCTTAAGGCTATTTCCAGAGGCACCACCAAGCTTCTCTCTTAGGCAGTGGGGATGTCAGGGCAAAGAGGATTTCGCCCCATGCGGGTTCATTACACCGTGCTGTGGAGACCTGCTCAGGCAAGCAGCAGCATCATCCCACAGACCGGATTCTGATTTCACAAAGAATGCTGTGCTTTCCAGAGGGGATGCCCGGGCAAAGAGGCTTTTGCTCTATGCGGGTTTCTCCCACCGTGCTGCCTATACTAGGCTAAGGCAAGAAGCAACATCAGCCCACTGAACCGACTCTGACTTCCCAGCGACTGCTATGCTTTCCCGGAGGTTTTCAGCTGGGCGCGATCTGCACTTCACTGTTGCTTCCTCAGCAAGGTTTTGGGCATTCGCTCTGTCGCGTCAGGGAAGAAGAGCTGCGAGAGAGCTGATGCCTCTTGGGCCATGCTTTCCCGGGCTCCATTGGTCGCGCCCTGGGTTCACACTGCCCGGCCAAACTGAGCAGACACAGCCACAACCCTGCAGCAACGTGTGTGGCCTAGGATGGCACTCTATGCCCACTACATTCCCCTGGCGTAAGCAAGGCTTTGCCTTTGGCTCTGGCGTTCAGGTGGACCCGGGGACGAGACCAGTGCCTTCCCCACAGGAGAGGAGAAGCGACAGGATCTGTGCACTCTGCCCGTGTCCTGGGATTGGGAGCTGTGGGGGACTGTCCCCACTCCTTCCCCGACACACCCCCTGCCACCGCCAACGCTGCCGCATCTTGGAGGAAGATGGCATCTGACTGCCCGTTTCTCCAGGGAGCTGTTTCTGGGAGTTCCGTGTACGACGCCTGGTGGCAAGCCCAAGTCTGTCCTAGGGACAGGTGGCCAAGGAGATGCTGTCCCCTTGGCACCAGAGGCCCAGGACATGCCTGCCTTCTGCCCAGACTCCTTCCTCAGAGTGGAGGACGCGCGCCTGCCTAGCCGTCCCCTCGTGTCTTCTTGGCAGCCAGGCTTCCGTCTGTCTGCACAGGGAGCGGGTGACGCTTGTCTTGCCACCATCCCGCTGTTCCTCACAGGACAGGCTCTCCTGCTTCGCGACTGTTTCCCCACAACAAAGCCAAAGGCTCCTTCTCTTCTTCCGGGGCGCCGTGCTGTGGCTTCCCCAGATTGTTTTTGGGGAGCACGGTGACAGCCGTGTCCCTTTCCTTAAGGCCCTTTGCAGATGTGCAACCACGCTGCTCTCTGAGGCAGAGAGGATGCTAGGGCAAAGAGATTTCGCTCCATGCGGGTTTCTTCCAGCGGGCTGCGGAGACTAGCTCAGGCCAGCAGCAGCAGCATCCCACCATCCCACTCTGATTTCCCAACGAATGCTGTGCTGTCCCGGAGGAGTTGCCTGGGCAAAGAGGCTTTCGCTCTATGCGGGTTTCTCACACCGTGAGACTTGGGCTCAGGCCAGCAGCAGCAGCATCCCGCAGAACCTTCCCTCATTTCTCAGGAAATGGAGAGGGTGACACCTGTCTTGCCACCCGCTTCTGTTCCTGCCATGGCAGGTGCTCCTGCTTCACGACCGTTTCCCGACAAGGCCAAGGGCCCCTTCTCTTCACCTGGGCAGTGTGCTGTGCCTTCCTGAGACATGCTCCTGGGGAGCGCAGGGACAGACGTGTCCCTTTCCTTAAGGCCCTTTCCAGATGTGCAACCACGCTTCTCTCTCAGGCAGAGAGGATGCTAGGGCAAAGAGAATTTCGCTCCATGCGGGTTTCTTCCACCGTGCTGCGGAGACTAGCTCAGGCCATCAGCAGCAGCATCCCAAAATCCCGACTCTCATTTCCCAACGAATGCTGTGCTGTCTGGAGGAGTTGCCTGTGCAAAGAGGCTTTGGCTGTATGCGGGTTTCTCCCACCATGAGACTTGGGCTCAGGCCAGCAGCAGCAGCATCCCGCAGAACCTTCCCTCATTTCTCAGGAAATGGAGAGGGTGACACCTGTCCTGCCACCCGCTTCTGTTCCTGCCATGGCAGGTGCTCCTGCTTCACGACCGTTTCCCGACAAGGCCAAGGGCCCCTTCTCTTCACCTGGGCAGTGTGCTGTCCTTCCTGAGACATGCTCCTGGGGAGCGCAGGGACAGACGTGTCCCTTTCCTTAAGGCCCTTTCCAGATGTGCAACCACGCTTCTCTCTCAGGCAGAGAGGATGCTATGGCAAAGAGAATTTCGCTCCATGCGGGTTTCTTCCACCGTGCTGCGGAGACTAGCTCAGGCCATCAGCAGCAGCATCCCACAATCCCGACTCTCATTTCCCAACGAATGCTGTGCTGTCTGGAGGAGTTGCCTGTGCAAAGAGGCTTTGGCTGTATGCGGGTTTCTCCCACCATGAGACTTGGGCTCAGGCCAGCAGCAGCAGCATCCCGCAGAACCTTCCCTCATTTCTCAGCAAATAGAGAGGGGGACACCTGTCTTGCCACTCGCCTGCTCTTCCTGCCATGGCAGGCTCTCCTGCTTCACGACCGGTTCCCGACAACAAGGCAAAGGGCCCCTTCTCTTCACTTGGGCAGTGTGCTGTGCCTTCCTCAGACATGCTCCTGGGGAGCGCAGTGACAGACGTGTCCCTTTCCTTAAGGCTATTTCCAGAGGCACCACCAAGCTTCTCTCTTAGGCAGTGGGGATGTCAGGGCAAAGAGGATTTCGCCCCATGCGGGTTCATTACACCGTGCTGTGGAGACCTGCTCAGGCAAGCAGCAGCATCATCCCACAGACCGGATTCTGATTTCACAAAGAATGCTGTGCTTTCCAGAGGGGATGCCCGGGCAAAGAGGCTTTTGCTCTATGCGGGTTTCTCCCACCGTGCTGCCTATACTAGGCTAAGGCAAGAAGCAACATCAGCCCACTGAACCGACTCTGACTTCCCAGCGACTGCTATGCTTTCCCGGAGGTTTTCAGCTGGGCGCGATCTGCACTTCACTGTTGCTTCCTCAGCAAGGTTTTGGGCATTCGCTCTGTCGCGTCAGGGAAGAAGAGCTGCGAGAGAGCTGATGCCTCTTGGGCCATGCTTTCCCGGGCTCCATTGGTCGCGCCCTGGGTTCACACTGCCCGGCCAAACTGAGCAGACACAGCCACAACCCTGCAGCAACGTGTGTGGCCTAGGATGGCACTCTATGCCCACTACATTCCCCTGGCGTAAGCAAGGCTTTGCATTTGGCTCTGGCGTTCAGGTGGACCCGGGGACGAGACCAGTGCCTTCCCCACAGGAGAGGAGAGGCGACAGGATCTGTGCACTCTGCCCGTGTCCTGGGATTGGGAGCTGTGGGGGACTGTCCCCACTCCTTCCCCGACACACCCCCTGCCACCGCCAACGCTGCCGCATCTTGGAGGAAGACGGCATCTGACTGCCCGTTTCTCCAGGGAGCTGTTTCTGGGAGTTCCGTGTACGACGCCTGGTGGCAAGCCCAAGTCTGTCCTAGGGACAGGTGGCCAAGGAGATGCTGTCCCCTTGGCACCAGAGGCCCAGGACATGCCTGCCTTCTGCCCAGACTCCTTCCTCAGAGTGGAGGACGCGCGCCTGCCTAGCCGTCCCCTCGTGTCTTCTTGGCAGCCAGGCTTCCGTCTCTCTGCACAGGGAGCGGGTGACGCTTGTCTTGCCACCATCCCGCTGTTCCTCACAGGACAGGCTCTCCTGCTTCGCGACTGTTTCCCCACAACAAAGCCAAAGGCTCCTTCTCTTCTTCCGGGGCGCCGTGCTGTGGCTTCCCCAGATTGTTCCTGGGGAGCACGGTGACAGCCGTGTCCCTTTCCTTAAGGCCCTTTGCAGATGTGCAACCACGCTGCTCTCTGAGGCAGAGAGGATGCTAGGGCAAAGAGATTTCGCTCCATGCGGGTTTCTTCCAGCGGGCTGCGGAGACTAGCTCAGGCCAGCAGCAGCAGCATCCCACCATCCCACTCTGATTTCCCAACGAATGCTGTGCTGTCCCGGAGGAGTTGCCTGGGCAAAGAGGCTTTCGCTCTATGCGGGTTTCTCACACCGTGAGACTTGGGCTCAGGCCAGCAGCAGCAGCATCCCGCAGAACCTTCCCTCATTTCTCAGGAAATGGAGAGGGTGACACCTGTCTTGCCACCCGCTTCTGTTCCTGCCATGGCAGGTGCTCCTGCTTCACGACCGTTTCCCGACAAGGCCAAGGGCCCCTTCTCTTCACCTGGGCAGTGTGCTGTGCCTTCCTGAGACATGCTCCTGGGGAGCGCAGGGACAGACGTGTCCCTTTCCTTAAGGCCCTTTCCAGATGTGCAACCACGCTTCTCTCTCAGGCAGAGAGGATGCTAGGGCAAAGAGAATTTCGCTCCATGCGGGTTTCTTCCACCGTGCTGCGGAGACTAGCTCAGGCCATCAGCAGCAGCATCCCAAAATCCCGACTCTCATTTCCCAACGAATGCTGTGCTGTCTGGAGGAGTTGCCTGTGCAAAGAGGCTTTGGCTGTATGCGGGTTTCTCCCACCATGAGACTTGGGCTCAGGCCAGCAGCAGCAGCATCCCGCAGAACCTTCCCTCATTTCTCAGGAAATGGAGAGGGTGACACCTGTCCTGCCACCCGCTTCTGTTCCTGCCATGGCAGGTGCTCCTGCTTCACGACCGTTTCCCGACAAGGCCAAGGGCCCCTTCTCTTCACCTGGGCAGTGTGCTGTCCTTCCTGAGACATGCTCCTGGGGAGCGCAGGGACAGCCGTGTCCCTTTCCTTAAGGCCCTTTCCAGATGTGCAACCACGCTTCTCTCTCAGGCAGAGAGGATGCTAGGGCAAAGAGAATTTCGCTCCATGCGGGTTTCTTCCACCGTGCTGCGGAGACTAGCTCAGGCCATCAGCAGCAGCATCCCACAATCCCGACTCTCATTTCCCAACGAATGCTGTGCTGTCTGGAGGAGTTGCCTGTGCAAAGAGGCTTTGGCTGTATGCGGGTTTCTCCCACCATGAGACTTGGGCTCAGGCCAGCAGCAGCAGCATCCCGCAGAACCTTCCCTCATTTCTCAGCAAATAGAGAGGGGGACACCTGTCTTGCCACTCGCCTGCTCTTCCTGCCATGGCAGGCTCTCCTGCTTCACGACCGGTTCCCGACAACAAGGCAAAGGGCCCCTTCTCTTCACTTGGGCAGTGTGCTGTGCCTTCCTCAGACATGCTCCTGGGGAGCGCAGTGACAGACGTGTCCCTTTCCTTAAGGCTATTTCCAGAGGCACCACCAAGCTTCTCTCTTAGGCAGTGGGGATGTCAGGGCAAAGAGGATTTCGCCCCATGCGGGTTCATTACACCGTGCTGTGGAGACCTGCTCAGGCAAGCAGCAGCATCATCCCACAGACCGGATTCTGATTTCACAAAGAATGCTGTGCTTTCCAGAGGGGATGCCCGGGCAAAGAGGCTTTTGCTCTATGCGGGTTTCTCCCACCGTGCTGCCTATACTAGGCTAAGGCAAGAAGCAACATCAGCCCACTGAACCGACTCTGACTTCCCAGCGACTGCTATGCTTTCCCGGAGGTTTTCAGCTGGGCGCGATCTGCACTTCACTGTTGCTTCCTCAGCAAGGTTTTGGGCATTCGCTCTGTCGCGTCAGGGAAGAAGAGCTGCGAGAGAGCTGATGCCTCTTGGGCCATGCTTTCCCGGGCTCCATTGGTCGCGCCCTGGGTTCACACTGCCCGGCCAAACTGAGCAGACACAGCCACAACCCTGCAGCAACGTGTGTGGCCTAGGATGGCACTCTATGCCCACTACATTCCCCTGGCGTAAGCAAGGCTTTGCCTTTGGCTCTGGCGTTCAGGTGGACCCGGGGACGAGACCAGTGCCTTCCCCACAGGAGAGGAGAAGCGACAGGATCTGTGCACTCTGCCCGTGTCCTGGGATTGGGAGCTGTGGGGGACTGTCCCCACTCCTTCCCCGACACACCCCCTGCCACCGCCAACGCTGCCGCATCTTGGAGGAAGATGGCATCTGACTGCCCGTTTCTCCAGGGAGCTGTTTCTGGGAGTTCCGTGTACGACGCCTGGTGGCAAGCCCAAGTCTGTCCTAGGGACAGGTGGCCAAGGAGATGCTGTCCCCTTGGCACCAGAGGCCCAGGACATGCCTGCCTTCTGCCCAGACTCCTTCCTCAGAGTGGAGGACGCGCGCCTGCCTAGCCGTCCCCTCGTGTCTTCTTGGCAGCCAGGCTTCCGTCTGTCTGCACAGGGAGCGGGTGACGCTTGTCTTGCCACCATCCCGCTGTTCCTCACAGGACAGGCTCTCCTGCTTCGCGACTGTTTCCCCACAACAAAGCCAAAGGCTCCTTCTCTTCTTCCGGGGCGCCGTGCTGTGGCTTCCCCAGATTGTTCCTGGGGAGCACGGTGACAGCCGTGTCCCTTTCCTTAAGGCCCTTTGCAGATGTGCAACCACGCTGCTCTCTGAGGCAGAGAGGATGCTAGGGCAAAGAGATTTCGCTCCATGCGGGTTTCTTCCAGCGGGCTGCGGAGACTAGCTCAGGCCAGCAGCAGCAGCATCCCACCATCCCACTCTGATTTCCCAACGAATGCTGTGCTGTCCCGGAGGAGTTGCCTGGGCAAAGAGGCTTTCGCTCTATGCGGGTTTCTCACACCGTGAGACTTGGGCTCAGGCCAGCAGCAGCAGCATCCCGCAGAACCTTCCCTCATTTCTCAGGAAATGGAGAGGGTGACACCTGTCTTGCCACCCGCTTCTGTTCCTGCCATGGCAGGTGCTCCTGCTTCACGACCGTTTCCCGACAAGGCCAAGGGCCCCTTCTCTTCACCTGGGCAGTGTGCTGTGCCTTCCTGAGACATGCTCCTGGGGAGCGCAGGGACAGACGTGTCCCTTTCCTTAAGGCCCTTTCCAGATGTGCAACCACGCTTCTCTCTCAGGCAGAGAGGATGCTAGGGCAAAGAGAATTTCGCTCCATGCGGGTTTCTTCCACCGTGCTGCGGAGACTAGCTCAGGCCATCAGCAGCAGCATCCCAAAATCCCGACTCTCATTTCCCAACGAATGCTGTGCTGTCTGGAGGAGTTGCCTGTGCAAAGAGGCTTTGGCTGTATGCGGGTTTCTCCCACCATGAGACTTGGGCTCAGGCCAGCAGCAGCAGCATCCCGCAGAACCTTCCCTCATTTCTCAGGAAATGGAGAGGGTGACACCTGTCCTGCCACCCGCTTCTGTTCCTGCCATGGCAGGTGCTCCTGCTTCACGACCGTTTCCCGACAAGGCCAAGGGCCCCTTCTCTTCACCTGGGCAGTGTGCTGTCCTTCCTGAGACATGCTCCTGGGGAGCGCAGGGACAGACGTGTCCCTTTCCTTAAGGCCCTTTCCAGATGTGCAACCACGCTTCTCTCTCAGGCAGAGAGGATGCTAGGGCAAAGAGAATTTCGCTCCATGCGGGTTTCTTCCACCGTGCTGCGGAGACTAGCTCAGGCCATCAGCAGCAGCATCCCACAATCCCGACTCTCATTTCCCAACGAATGCTGTGCTGTCTGGAGGAGTTGCCTGTGCAAAGAGGCTTTGGCTGTATGCGGGTTTCTCCCACCATGAGACTTGGGCTCAGGCCAGCAGCAGCAGCATCCCGCAGAACCTTCCCTCATTTCTCAGCAAATAGAGAGGGGGACACCTGTCTTGCCACTCGCCTGCTCTTCCTGCCATGGCAGGCTCTCCTGCTTCACGACCGGTTCCCGACAACAAGGCAAAGGGCCCCTTCTCTTCACTTGGGCAGTGTGCTGTGCCTTCCTCAGACATGCTCCTGGGGAGCGCAGTGACAGACGTGTCCCTTTCCTTAAGGCTATTTCCAGAGGCACCACCAAGCTTCTCTCTTAGGCAGTGGGGATGTCAGGGCAAAGAGGATTTCGCCCCATGCGGGTTCATTACACCGTGCTGTGGAGACCTGCTCAGGCAAGCAGCAGCATCATCCCACAGACCGGATTCTGATTTCACAAAGAATGCTGTGCTTTCCAGAGGGGATGCCCGGGCAAAGAGGCTTTTGCTCTATGCGGGTTTCTCCCACCGTGCTGCCTATACTAGGCTAAGGCAAGAAGCAACATCAGCCCACTGAACCGACTCTGACTTCCCAGCGACTGCTATGCTTTCCCGGAGGTTTTCAGCTGGGCGCGATCTGCACTTCACTGTTGCTTCCTCAGCAAGGATTTGGGCATTCGCTCTGTCGCGTCAGGGAAGAAGAGCTGCGAGAGAGCTGATGCCTCTTGGGCCATGCTTTCCCGGGCTCCATTGGTCGCGCCCTGGGTTCACACTGCCCGGCCAAACTGAGCAGACACAGCCACAACCCTGCAGCAACGTGTGTGGCCTAGGATGGCACTCTATGCCCACTACATTCCCCTGGCGTAAGCAAGGCTTTGCCTTTGGCTCTGGCGTTCAGGTGGACCCGGGGACGAGACCAGTGCCTTCCCCACAGGAGAGGAGAGGCGACAGGATCTGTGCACTCTGCCCGTGTCCTGGGATTGGGAGCTGTGGGGGACTGTCCCCACTCCTTCCCCGACACACCCCGTGCCACCGCCAACGCTGCCGCATCTTGGAGGAAGACGGCATCTGACTGCCCGTTTCTCCAGGGAGCTGTTTCTGGGAGTTCCGTGTACGACGCCTGGTGGCAAGCCCAAGTCTGTCCTAGGGACAGGTGGCCAAGGAGATGCTGTCCCCTTGGCACCAGAGGCCCAGGACATGCCTGCCTTCTGCCCAGACTCCTTCCTCAGAGTGGAGGACGCGCGCCTGCCTAGCCGTCCCCTCGTGTCTTCTTGGCAGCCAGGCTTCCGTCTGTCTGCACAGGGAGCGGGTGACGCTTGTCTTGCCACCATTCCGCTGTTCCTCACAGGACAGGCTCTCCTGCTTCGCGACTGTTTCCCCACAACAAAGCCAAAGGCTCCTTCTCTTCTTCCGGGGCGGCGTGCTGTGGCTTCCCTAGATTGTTCCTGAGGAGCACGGTGACAGCCGTGTCCCTTTCCTTAAGGCCCTTTGCAGATGTGCAACCACGCTGCTCTCTGAGGCAGAGAGGATGCTAGGGCAAAGAGATTTCGCTCCATGCGGGTTTCTTCCAGCGGGCTGCGGAGACTAGCTCAGGCCAGCAGCAGCAGCATCCCACCATCCCACTCTGATTTCCCAACGAATGCTGTGCTGTCCCGAAGGAGTTGCCTGGGCAAAGAGGCTTTCGCTCTATGCGGGTTTCTCACACCGTGAGACTTGGGCTCAGGCCAGCAAGCAGCAGCATCCCGCAGAACCTTCCCTCATTTCTCAGGAAATGGAGAGGGTGACACCTGTCTTGCCACCCGCTTCTGTTCCTGCCATGGCAGGTGCTCCTGCTTCACGACCGTTTCCCGACAAGGCCAAGGGCCCCTTCTCTTCACCTGGGCAGTGTGCTGTCCTTCCTGAGACATGCTCCTGGGGAGCGCAGGGACAGACGTGTCCCTTTCCTTAAGGCCCTTTCCAGATGTGCAACCACGCTTCTCTCTCAGGCAGAGAGGATGCTAGGGCAAAGAGAATTTCGCTCCATGCGGGTTTCTTCCACCGTGCTGCGGAGACTAGCTCAGGCCATCAGCAGCAGCATCCCAAAATCCCGACTCTCATTTCCCAACGAATGCTGTGCTGTCTGGAGGAGTTGCCTGTGCAAAGAGGCTTTGGCTGTATGCGGGTTTCTCCCACCATGAGACTTGGGCTCAGGCCAGCAGCAGCAGCATCCCGCAGAACCTTCCCTCATTTCTCAGCAAATAGAGAGGGGGACACCTGTCTTGCCACTCGCCTGCTCTTCCTGCCATGGCAGGCTCTCCTGCTTCACGACCGGTTCCCGACAACAAGGCAAAGGGCCCCTTCTCTTCACTTGGGCAGTGTGCTGTGCCTTCCTCAGACATGCTCCTGGGGAGCGCAGTGACAGACGTGTCCCTTTCCTTAAGGCTATTTCCAGAGGCACCACCAAGCTTCTCTCTTAGGCAGTGGGGATGTCAGGGCAAAGAGGATTTCGCCCCATGCGGGTTCATTACACCGTGCTGTGGAGACCTGCTCAGGCAAGCAGCAGCATCATCCCACAGACCGGATTCTGATTTCACAAAGAATGCTGTGCTTTCCAGAGGGGATGCCCGGGCAAAGAGGCTTTTGCTCTATGCGGGTTTCTCCCACCGTGCTGCCTATACTAGGCTAAGGCAAGAAGCAACATCAGCCCACTGAACCGACTCTGACATCCCAGCGACTGCTATGCTTTCCCGGAGGTTTTCAGCTGGGCGCGATCTGCACTTCACTGTTGCTTCCTCAGCAAGGTTTTGGGCATTCGCTCTGTCGCGTCAGGGAAGAAGAGCTGCGAGAGAGCTGATGCCTCTTGGGCCATGCTTTCCCGGGCTCCATTGGTCGCGCCCTGGGTTCACACTGCCCGGCCAAACTGAGCAGACACAGCCACAACCCTGCAGCAACGTGTGTGGCCTAGGATGGCACTCTATGCCCACTACATTCCCCTGGCGTAAGCAAGGCTTTGCCTTTGGCTCTGGCGTTCAGGTGGACCCGGGGACGAGACCAGTGCCTTCCCCACAGGAGAGGAGAGGCGACAGGATCTGTGCACTCTGCCCGTGTCCTGGGATTGGGAGCTGTGGGGGACTGTCCCCACTCCTTCCCCGACACACCCCCTGCCACCGCCAACGCTGCCGCATCTTGGAGGAAGACGGCATCTGACTGCCCGTTTCTCCAGGGAGCTGTTTCTGGGAGTTCCGTGTACGACGCCTGGTGGCAAGCCCAAGTCTGTCCTAGGGACAGGTGGCCAAGGAGATGCTGTCCCCTTGGCACCAGAGGCCCAGGACATGCCTGCCTTCTGCCCAGACTCCTTCCTCAGAGTGGAGGACGCGCGCCTGCCTAGCCGTCCCCTCGTGTCTTCTTGGCAGCCAGGCTTCCGTCTGTCTGCACAGGGAGCGGGTGACGCTTGTCTTGCCACCATCCCGCTGTTCCTCACAGGACAGGCTCTCCTGCTTCGCGACTGTTTCCCCACAACAAAGCCAAAGGCTCCTTCTCTTCTTCCGGGGCGCCGTGCTGTGGCTTCCCCAGATTGTTCCTGGGGAGCACGGTGACAGCCGTGTCCCTTTCCTTAAGGCCCTTTGCAGATGTGCAACCACGCTGCTCTCTGAGGCAGAGAGGATGCTAGGGCAAAGAGATTTCGCTCCATGCGGGTTTCTTCCAGCGGGCTGCGGAGACTAGCTCAGGCCAGCAGCAGCAGCATCCCACCATCCCACTCTGATTTCCCAACGAATGCTGTGCTGTCCCGGAGGAGTTGCCTGGGCAAAGAGGCTTTCGCTCTATGCGGGTTTCTCACACCGTGAGACTTGGGCTCAGGCCAGCAGCAGCAGCATCCCGCAGAACCTTCCCTCATTTCTCAGGAAATGGAGAGGGTGACACCTGTCCTGCCACCCGCTTCTGTTCCTGCCATGGCAGGTGCTCCTGCTTCACGACCGTTTTCCAACAAGGCCAAGGGCCCCTTCTCTTCACCTGGGCAGTGTGCTGTCCTTCCTGAGACATGCTCCTGGGGAGCGCAGGGACAGACGTGTCCCTTTCCTTAAGGCCCTTTCCAGATGTGCAACCACGCTTCTCTCTCAGGCAGAGAGGATGCTAGGGCAAAGAGAATTTCGCTCCATGCGGGTTTTTTCCACCGTGCTGCGGAGACTAGCTCAGGCCATCAGCAGCAGCATCCCACAATCCCGACTCTCATTTCCCAACGAATGCTGTGCTGTCTGGAGGAGTTGCCTGTGCAAAGAGGCTTTGGCTGTATGCGGGTTTCTCCCACCATGAGACTTGGGCTCAGGCCAGCAGCAGCAGCATCCCGCAGAACCTTCCCTCATTTCTCAGCAAATAGAGAGGGGGACACCTGTCTTGCCACTCGCCTGCTCTTCCTGCCATGGCAGGCTCTCCTGCTTCACGACCGGTTCCCGACAACAAGGCAAAGGGCCCCTTCTCTTCACTTGGGCAGTGTGCTGTGCCTTCCTCAGACATGCTCCTGGGGAGCGCAGTGACAGACGTGTCCCTTTCCTTAAGGCTATTTCCAGAGGCACCACCAAGCTTCTCTCTTAGGCAGTGGGGATGTCAGGGCAAAGAGGATTTCGCCCCATGCGGGTTCATTACACCGTGCTGTGGAGACCTGCTCAGGCAAGCAGCAGCATCATCCCACAGACCGGATTCTGATTTCACAAAGAATGCTGTGCTTTCCAGAGGGGATGCCCGGGCAAAGAGGCTTTTGCTCTATGCGGGTTTCTCCCACCGTGCTGCCTATACTAGGCTAAGGCAAGAAGCAACATCAGCCCACTGAACCGACTCTGACTTCCCAGCGACTGCTATGCTTTCCCGGAGGTTTTCAGCTGGGCGCGATCTGCACTTCACTGTTGCTTCCTCAGCAAGGTTTTGGGCATTCGCTCTGTCGCGTCAGGGAAGAAGAGCTGCGAGAGAGCTGATGCCTCTTGGGCCATGCTTTCCCGGGCTCCATTGGTCGCGCCCTGGGTTCACACTGCCCGGCCAAACTGAGCAGACACAGCCACAACCCTGCAGCAACGTGTGTGGCCTAGGATGGCACTCTATGCCCACTACATTCCCCTGGCGTAAGCAAGGCTTTGCCTTTGGCTCTGGCGTTCAGGTGGACCCGGGGACGAGACCAGTGCCTTCCCCACAGGAGAGGAGAGGCGACAGGATCTGTGCACTCTGCCCGTGTCCTGGGATTGGGAGCTGTGGGGGACTGTCCCCACTCCTTCCCCGACACACCCCCTGCCACCGCCAACGCTGCCGCATCTTGGAGGAAGATGGCATCTGACTGCCCGTTTCTCCAGGGAGCTGTTTCTGGGAGTTCCGTGTACGACGCCTGGTGGCAAGCCCAAGTCTGTCCTAGGGACAGGTGGCCAAGGAGATGCTGTCCCCTTGGCACCAGAGGCCCAGGACATGCCTGCCTTCTGCCCAGACTCCTTCCTCAGAGTGGAGGACGCGCGCCTGCCTAGCCGTCCCCTCGTGTCTTCTTGGCAGCCAGGCTTCCGTCTGTCTGCACAGGGAGCGGGTGACGCTTGTCTTGCCACCATCCCGCTGTTCCTCACAGGACAGGCTCTCCTGCTTCGCGACTGTTTCCCCACAACAAAGCCAAAGGCTCCTTCTCTTCTTCCGGGGCGCCGTGCTGTGGCTTCCCCAGATTGTTCCTGGGGAGCACGGTGACAGCCGTGTCCCTTTCCTTAAGGCCCTTTGCAGATGTGCAACCACGCTGCTCTCTGAGGCAGAGAGGATGCTAGGGCAAAGAGATTTCGCTCCATGCGGGTTTCTTCCAGCGGGCTGCGGAGACTAGCTCAGGCCAGCAGCAGCAGCATCCCACCATCCCACTCTGATTTCCCAACGAATGCTGTGCTGTCCCGGAGGAGTTGCCTGGGCAAAGAGGCTTTCGCTCTATGCGGGTTTCTCACACCGTGAGACTTGGGCTCAGGCCAGCAGCAGCAGCATCCCGCAGAACCTTCCCTCATTTCTCAGGAAATGGAGAGGGTGACACCTGTCTTGCCACCCGCTTCTGTTCCTGCCATGGCAGGTGCTCCTGCTTCACGACCGTTTCCCGACAAGGCCAAAGGCCCCTTCTCTTCACCTGGGCAGTGTGCTGTCCTTCCTGAGACATGCTCCTGGGGAGCGCAGGGACAGCCGTGTCCCTTTCCTTAAGGCCCTTTCCAGATGTGCAACCACGCTTCTCTCTCAGGCAGAGAGGATGCTAGGGCAAAGAGAATTTCGCTCCATGCGGGTTTCTTCCACCGTGCTGCGGAGACTAGCTCAGGCCATCAGCAGCAGCATCCCACAATCCCGACTCTCATTTCCCAACGAATGCTGTGCTGTCTGGAGGAGTTGCCTGTGCAAAGAGGCTTTGGCTGTATGCGGGTTTCTCCCACCATGAGACTTGGGCTCAGGCCAGCAGCAGCAGCATCCCGCAGAACCTTCCCTCATTTCTCAGCAAATAGAGAGGGGGACACCTGTCTTGCCACTCGCCTGCTCTTCCTGCCATGGCAGGCTCTCCTGCTTCACGACCGGTTCCCGACAACAAGGCAAAGGGCCCCTTCTCTTCACTTGGGCAGTGTGCTGTGCCTTCCTCAGACATGCTCCTGGGGAGCGCAGTGACAGACGTGTCCCTTTCCTTAAGGCTATTTCCAGAGGCACCACCAAGCTTCTCTCTTAGGCAGTGGGGATGTCAGGGCAAAGAGGATTTCGCCCCATGCGGGTTCATTACACCGTGCTGTGGAGACCTGCTCAGGCAAGCAGCAGCATCATCCCACAGACCGGATTCTGATTTCACAAAGAATGCTGTGCTTTCCAGAGGGGATGCCCGGGCAAAGAGGCTTTTGCTCTATGCGGGTTTCTCCCACCGTGCTGCCTATACTAGGCTAAGGCAAGAAGCAACATCAGCCCACTGAACCGACTCTGACTTCCCAGCGACTGCTATGCTTTCCCGGAGGTTTTCAGCTGGGCGCGATCTGCACTTCACTGTTGCTTCCTCAGCAAGGTTTTGGGCATTCGCTCTGTCGCGTCAGGGAAGAAGAGCTGCGAGAGAGCTGATGCCTCTTGGGCCATGCTTTCCCGGGCTCCATTGGTCGCGCCCTGGGTTCACACTGCCCGGCCAAACTGAGCAGACACAGCCACAACCCTGCAGCAACGTGTGTGGCCTAGGATGGCACTCTATGCCCACTACATTCCCCTGGCGTAAGCAAGGCTTTGCCTTTGGCTCTGGCGTTCAGGTGGACCCGGGGACGAGACCAGTGCCTTCCCCACAGGAGAGGAGAGGCGACAGGATCTGTGCACTCTGCCCGTGTCCTGGGATTGGGAGCTGTGGGGGACTGTCCCCACTCCTTCCCCGACACACCCCCTGCCACCGCCAACGCTGCCGCATCTTGGAGGAAGATGGCATCTGACTGCCCGTTTCTCCAGGGAGCTGTTTCTGGGAGTTCCGTGTACGACGCCTGGTGGCAAGCCCAAGTCTGTCCTAGGGACAGGTGGCCAAGGAGATGCTGTCCCCTTGGCACCAGAGGCCCAGGACATGCCTGCCTTCTGCCCAGACTCCTTCCTCAGAGTGGAGGACGCGCGCCTGCCTAGCCGTCCCCTCGTGTCTTCTTGGCAGCCAGGCTTCCGTCTGTCTGCACAGGGAGCGGGTGACGCTTGTCTTGCCACCATCCCGCTGTTCCTCACAGGACAGGCTCTCCTGCTTCGCGACTGTTTCCCCACAACAAAGCCAAAGGCTCCTTCTCTTCTTCCGGGGCGCCGTGCTGTGGCTTCCCCAGATTGTTCCTGGGGAGCACGGTGACAGCCGTGTCCCTTTCCTTAAGGCCCTTTGCAGATGTGCAACCACGCTGCTCTCTGAGGCAGAGAGGATGCTAGGGCAAAGAGATTTCGCTCCATGCGGGTTTCTTCCAGCGGGCTGCGGAGACTAGCTCAGGCCAGCAGCAGCAGCATCCCACCATCCCACTCTGATTTCCCAACGAATGCTGTGCTGTCCCGGAGGAGTTGCCTGGGCAAAGAGGCTTTCGCTCTATGCGGGTTTCTCACACCGTGAGACTTGGGCTCAGGCCAGCAGCAGCAGCATCCCGCAGAACCTTCCCTCATTTCTCAGGAAATGGAGAGGGTGACACCTGTCTTGCCACCCGCTTCTGTTCCTGCCATGGCAGGTGCTCCTGCTTCACGACCGTTTCCCGACAAGGCCAAGGGCCCCTTCTCTTCACCTGGGCAGTGTGCTGTCCTTCCTGAGACATGCTCCTGGGGAGCGCAGGGACAGCCGTGTCCCTTTCCTTAAGGCCCTTTCCAGATGTGCAACCACGCTTCTCTCTCAGGCAGAGAGGATGCTAGGGCAAAGAGAATTTCGCTCCATGCGGGTTTCTTCCACCGTGCTGCGGAGACTAGCTCAGGCCATCAGCAGCAGCATCCCACAATCCCGACTCTCATTTCCCAACGAATGCTGTGCTGTCTGGAGGAGTTGCCTGTGCAAAGAGGCTTTGGCTGTATGCGGGTTTCTCCCACCATGAGACTTGGGCTCAGGCCAGCAGCAGCAGCATCCCGCAGAACCTTCCCTCATTTCTCAGCAAATAGAGAGGGGGACACCTGTCTTGCCACTCGCCTGCTCTTCCTGCCATGGCAGGCTCTCCTGCTTCACGACCGGTTCCCGACAACAAGGCAAAGGGCCCCTTCTCTTCACTTGGGCAGTGTGCTGTGCCTTCCTCAGACATGCTCCTGGGGAGCGCAGTGACAGACGTGTCCCTTTCCTTAAGGCTATTTCCAGAGGCACCACCAAGCTTCTCTCTTAGGCAGTGGGGATGTCAGGGCAAAGAGGATTTCGCCCCATGCGGGTTCATTACACCGTGCTGTGGAGACCTGCTCAGGCAAGCAGCAGCATCATCCCACAGACCGGATTCTGATTTCACAAAGAATGCTGTGCTTTCCAGAGGGGATGCCCGGGCAAAGAGGCTTTTGCTCTATGCGGGTTTCTCCCACCGTGCTGCCTATACTAGGCTAAGGCAAGAAGCAACATCAGCCCACTGAACCGACTCTGACTTCCCAGCGACTGCTATGCTTTCCCGGAGGTTTTCAGCTGGGCGCGATCTGCACTTCACTGTTGCTTCCTCAGCAAGGTTTTGGGCATTCGCTCTGTCGCGTCAGGGAAGAAGAGCTGCGAGAGAGCTGATGCCTCTTGGGCCATGCTTTCCCGGGCTCCATTGGTCGCGCCCTGGGTTCACACTGCCCGGCCAAACTGAGCAGACACAGCCACAACCCTGCAGCAACGTGTGTGGCCTAGGATGGCACTCTATGCCCACTACATTCCCCTGGCGTAAGCAAGGCTTTGCCTTTGGCTCTGGCGTTCAGGTGGACCCGGGGACGAGACCAGTGCCTTCCCCACAGGAGAGGAGAGGCGACAGGATCTGTGCACTCTGCCCGTGTCCTGGGATTGGGAGCTGTGGGGGACTGTCCCCACTCCTTCCCCGACACACCCCCTGCCACCGCCAACGCTGCCGCATCTTGGAGGAAGATGGCATCTGACTGCCCGTTTCTCCAGGGAGCTGTTTCTGGGAGTTCCGTGTACGACGCCTGGTGGCAAGCCCAAGTCTGTCCTAGGGACAGGTGGCCAAGGAGATGCTGTCCCCTTGGCACCAGAGGCCCAGGACATGCCTGCCTTCTGCCCAGACTCCTTCCTCAGAGTGGAGGACGCGCGCCTGCCTAGCCGTCCCCTCGTGTCTTCTTGACAGCCAGGCTTCCGTCTGTCTGCACAGGGAGCGGGTGACGCTTGTCTTGCCACCATTCCGCTGTTCCTCACAGGACAGGCTCTCCTGCTTCGCGACTGTTTCCCCACAACAAAGCCAAAGGCTCCTTCTCTTCTTCCGGGGCGCCGTGCTGTGGCTTCCCCAGATTGTTCCTGGGGAGCACGGTGACAGCCGTGTCCCTTTCCTTAAGGCCCTTTGCAGATGTGCAACCACGCTGCTCTCTGAGGCAGAGAGGATGCTAGGGCAAAGAGATTTCGCTCCATGCGGGTTTCTTCCAGCGGGCTGCGGAGACTAGCTCAGGCCAGCAGCAGCAGCATCCCACCATCCCACTCTGATTTCCCAACGAATGCTGTGCTGTCCCGGAGGAGTTGCCTGGGCAAAGAGGCTTTCGCTCTATGCGGGTTTCTCACACCGTGAGACTTGGGCTCAGGCCAGCAGCAGCAGCATCCCGCAGAACCTTCCCTCATTTCTCAGGAAATGGAGAGGGTGACACCTGTCTTGCCACCCGCTTCTGTTCCTGCCATGGCAGGTGCTCCTGCTTCACGACCGTTTCCCGACAAGGCCAAGGGCCCCTTCTCTTCACCTGGGCAGTGTGCTGTGCCTTCCTGAGACATGCTCCTGGGGAGCGCAGGGACAGACGTGTCCCTTTCCTTAAGGCCCTTTCCAGATGTGCAACCACGCTTCTCTCAGGCAGAGAGGATGCTAGGGCAAAGAGAATTTCGCTCCATGCGGGTTTCTTCCACCGTGCTGCGGAGACTAGCTCAGGCCATCAGCAGCAGCATCCCACAATCCCGACTCTCATTTCCCAACGAATGCTGTGCTGTCTGGAGGAGTTGCCTGTGCAAAGAGGCTTTGGCTGTATGCGGGTTTCTCCCACCATGAGACTTGGGCTCAGGCCAGCAGCAGCAGCATCCCGCAGAACCTTCCCTCATTTCTCAGCAAATAGAGAGGGGGACACCTGTCTTGCCACTCGCCTGCTCTTCCTGCCATGGCAGGCTCTCCTGCTTCACGACCGGTTCCCGACAACAAGGCAAAGGGCCCCTTCTCTTCACTTGGGCAGTGTGCTGTGCCTTCCTCAGACATGCTCCTGGGGAGCGCAGTGACAGACGTGTCCCTTTCCTTAAGGCTATTTCCAGAGGCACCACCAAGCTTCTCTCTTAGGCAGTGGGGATGTCAGGGCAAAGAGGATTTCGCCCCATGCGGGTTCATTACACCGTGCTGTGGAGACCTGCTCAGGCAAGCAGCAGCATCATCCCACAGACCGGATTCTGATTTCACAAAGAATGCTGTGCTTTCCAGAGGGGATGCCCGGGCAAAGAGGCTTTTGCTCTATGCGGGTTTCTCCCACCGTGCTGCCTATACTAGGCTAAGGCAAGAAGCAACATCAGCCCACTGAACCGACTCTGACTTCCCAGCGACTGCTATGCTTTCCCGGAGGTTTTCAGCTGGGCGCGATCTGCACTTCACTGTTGCTTCCTCAGCAAGGTTTTGGGCATTCGCTCTGTCGCGTCAGGGAAGAAGAGCTGCGAGAGAGCTGATGCCTCTTGGGCCATGCTTTCCCGGGCTCCATTGGTCGCGCCCTGGGTTCACACTGCCCGGCCAAACTGAGCAGACACAGCCACAACCCTGCAGCAACGTGTGTGGCCTAGGATGGCACTCTATGCCCACTACATTCCCCTGGCGTAAGCAAGGCTTTGCCTTTGGCTCTGGCGTTCAGGTGGACCCGGGGACGAGACCAGTGCCTTCCCCACAGGAGAGGAGAGGCGACAGGATCTGTGCACTCTGCCCGTGTCCTGGGATTGGGAGCTGTGGGGGACTGTCCCCACTCCTTCCCCGACACACCCCCTGCCACCGCCAACGCTGCCGCATCTTGGAGGAAGATGGCATCTGACTGCCCGTTTCTCCAGGGAGCTGTTTCTGGGAGTTCCGTGTACGACGCCTGGTGGCAAGCCCAAGTCTGTCCTAGGGACAGGTGGCCAAGGAGATGCTGTCCCCTTGGCACCAGAGGCCCAGGACATGCCTGCCTTCTGCCCAGACTCCTTCCTCAGAGTGGAGGACGCGCGCCTGCCTAGCCGTCCCCTCGTGTCTTCTTGGCAGCCAGGCTTCCGTCTGTCTGCACAGGGAGCGGGTGACGCTTGTCTTGCCACCATCCCGCTGTTCCTCACAGGACAGGCTCTCCTGCTTCGCGACTGTTTCCCCACAACAAAGCCAAAGGCTCCTTCTCTTCTTCCGGGGCGCCGTGCTGTGGCTTCCCCAGATTGTTCCTGGGGAGCACGGTGACAGCCGTGTCCCTTTCCTTAAGGCCCTTTGCAGATGTGCAACCACGCTGCTCTCTGAGGCAGAGAGGATGCTAGGGCAAAGAGATTTCGCTCCATGCGGGTTTCTTCCAGCGGGCTGCGGAGACTAGCTCAGGCCAGCAGCAGCAGCATCCCACCATCCCACTCTGATTTCCCAACGAATGCTGTGCTGTCCCGGAGGAGTTGCCTGGGCAAAGAGGCTTTCGCTCTATGCGGGTTTCTCACACCGTGAGACTTGGGCTCAGGCCAGCAGCAGCAGCATCCCGCAGAACCTTCCCTCATTTCTCAGGAAATGGAGAGGGTGACACCTGTCTTGCCACCCGCTTCTGTTCCTGCCATGGCAGGTGCTCCTGCTTCACGACCGTTTCCCGACAAGGCCAAGGGCCCCTTCTCTTCACCTGGGCAGTGTGCTGTGCCTTCCTGAGACATGCTCCTGGGGAGCGCAGGGACAGACGTGTCCCTTTCCTTAAGGCCCTTTCCAGATGTGCAACCACGCTTCTCTCAGGCAGAGAGGATGCTAGGGCAAAGAGAATTTCGCTCCATGCGGGTTTCTTCCACCGTGCTGCGGAGACTAGCTCAGGCCATCAGCAGCAGCATCCCACAATCCCGACTCTCATTTCCCAACGAATGCTGTGCTGTCTGGAGGAGTTGCCTGTGCAAAGAGGCTTTGGCTGTATGCGGGTTTCTCCCACCATGAGACTTGGGCTCAGGCCAGCAGCAGCAGCATCCCGCAGAACCTTCCCTCATTTCTCAGCAAATAGAGAGGGGGACACCTGTCTTGCCACTCGCCTGCTCTTCCTGCCATGGCAGGCTCTCCTGCTTCACGACCGGTTCCCGACAACAAGGCAAAGGGCCCCTTCTCTTCACTTGGGCAGTGTGCTGTGCCTTCCTCAGACATGCTCCTGGGGAGCGCAGTGACAGACGTGTCCCTTTCCTTAAGGCTATTTCCAGAGGCACCACCAAGCTTCTCTCTTAGGCAGTGGGGATGTCAGGGCAAAGAGGATTTCGCCCCATGCGGGTTCATTACACCGTGCTGTGGAGACCTGCTCAGGCAAGCAGCAGCATCATCCCACAGACCGGATTCTGATTTCACAAAGAATGCTGTGCTTTCCAGAGTGGATGCCCGGGCAAAGAGGCTTTTGCTCTATGCGGGTTTCTCCCACCGTGCTGCCTATACTAGGCTAAGGCAAGAAGCAACATCAGCCCACTGAACCGACTCTGACTTCCCAGCGACTGCTATGCTTTCCCGGAGGTTTTCAGCTGGGCGCGATCTGCACTTCACTGTTGCTTCCTCAGCAAGGTTTTGGGCATTCGCTCTGTCGCGTCAGGGAAGAAGAGCTGCGAGAGAGCTGATGCCTCTTGGGCCATGCTTTCCCGGGCTCCATTGGTCGCGCCCTGGGTTCACACTGCCCGGCCAAACTGAGCAGACACAGCCACAACCCTGCAGCAACGTGTGTGGCCTAGGATGGCACTCTATGCCCACTACATTCCCCTGGCGTAAGCAAGGCTTTGCCTTTGGCTCTGGCGTTCAGGTGGACCCGGGGACGAGACCAGTGCCTTCCCCACAGGAGAGGAGAAGCGACAGGATCTGTGCACTCTGCCCGTGTCCTGGGATTGGGAGCTGTGGGGGACTGTCCCCACTCCTTCCCCGACACACCCCCTGCCACCGCCAACGCTGCCGCATCTTGGAGGAAGATGGCATCTGACTGCCCGTTTCTCCAGGGAGCTGTTTCTGGGAGTTCCGTGTACGACGCCTGGTGGCAAGCCCAAGTCTGTCCTAGGGACAGGTGGCCAAGGAGATGCTGTCCCCTTGGCACCAGAGGCCCAGGACATGCCTGCCTTCTGCCCAGACTCCTTCCTCAGAGTGGAGGACGCGCGCCTGCCTAGCCGTCCCCTCGTGTCTTCTTGGCAGCCAGGCTTCCGTCTGTCTGCACAGGGAGCGGGTGACGCTTGTCTTGCCACCATCCCGCTGTTCCTCACAGGACAGGCTCTCCTGCTTCGCGACTGTTTCCCCACAACAAAGCCAAAGGCTCCTTCTCTTCTTCCGGGGCGCCGTGCTGTGGCTTCCCCAGATTGTTCCTGGGGAGCACGGTGACAGCCGTGTCCCTTTCCTTAAGGCCCTTTGCAGATGTGCAACCACGCTGCTCTCTGAGGCAGAGAGGATGCTAGGGCAAAGAGATTTCGCTCCATGCGGGTTTCTTCCAGCGGGCTGCGGAGACTAGCTCAGGCCAGCAGCAGCAGCATCCCACCATCCCACTCTGATTTCCCAACGAATGCTGTGCTGTCCCGGAGGAGTTGCCTGGGCAAAGAGGCTTTCGCTCTATGCGGGTTTCTCACACCGTGAGACTTGGGCTCAGGCCAGCAGCAGCAGCATCCCGCAGAACCTTCCCTCATTTCTCAGGAAATGGAGAGGGTGACACCTGTCCTGCCACCCGCTTCTGTTCCTGCCATGGCAGGTGCTCCTGCTTCACGACCGTTTCCCGACAAGGCCAAGGGCCCCTTCTCTTCACCTGGGCAGTGTGCTGTCCTTCCTGAGACATGCTCCTGGGGAGCGCAGGGACAGACGTGTCCCTTTCCTTAAGGCCCTTTCCAGATGTGCAACCACGCTTCTCTCTCAGGCAGAGAGGATGCTAGGGCAAAGAGAATTTCGCTCCATGCGGGTTTCTTCCACCGTGCTGCGGAGACTAGCTCAGGCCATCAGCAGCAGCATCCCACAATCCCGACTCTCATTTCCCAACGAATGCTGTGCTGTCTGGAGGAGTTGCCTGTGCAAAGAGGCTTTGGCTGTATGCGGGTTTCTCCCACCATGAGACTTGGGCTCAGGCCAGCAGCAGCAGCATCCCGCAGAACCTTCCCTCATTTCTCAGCAAATAGAGAGGGGGACACCTGTCTTGCCACTCGCCTGCTCTTCCTGCCATGGCAGGCTCTCCTGCTTCACGACCGGTTCCCGACAGCAAGGCAAAGGGCCCCTTCTCTTCACTTGGGCAGTGTGCTGTGCCTTCCTCAGACATGCTCCTGGGGAGCGCAGTGACAGACGTGTCCCTTTCCTTAAGGCTATTTCCAGAGGCACCACCAAGCTTCTCTCTTAGGCAGTGGGGATGTCAGGGCAAAGAGGATTTCGCCCCATGCGGGTTCATTACACCGTGCTGTGGAGACCTGCTCAGGCAAGCAGCAGCATCATCCCACAGACCGGATTCTGATTTCACAAAGAATGCTGTGCTTTCCAGAGTGGATGCCCGGGCAAAGAGGCTTTTGCTCTATGCGGGTTTCTCCCACCGTGCTGCCTATACTAGGCTAAGGCAAGAAGCAACATCAGCCCACTGAACCGACTCTGACTTCCCAGCGACTGCTATGCTTTCCCGGAGGTTTTCAGCTGGGCGCGATCTGCACTTCACTGTTGCTTCCTCAGCAAGGTTTTGGGCATTCGCTCTGTCGCGTCAGGGAAGAAGAGCTGCGAGAGAGCTGATGCCTCTTGGGCCATGCTTTCCCGGGCTCCATTGGTCGCGCCCTGGGTTCACACTGCCCGGCCAAACTGAGCAGACACAGCCACAACCCTGCAGCAACGTGTGTGGCCTAGGATGGCACTCTATGCCCACTACATTCCCCTGGCGTAAGCAAGGCTTTGCCTTTGGCTCTGGCGTTCAGGTGGACCCGGGGACGAGACCAGTGCCTTCCCCACAGGAGAGGAGAAGCGACAGGATCTGTGCACTCTGCCCGTGTCCTGGGATTGGGAGCTGTGGGGGACTGTCCCCACTCCTTCCCCGACACACCCCCTGCCACCGCCAACGCTGCCGCATCTTGGAGGAAGATGGCATCTGACTGCCCGTTTCTCCAGGGAGCTTTTTCTGGGAGTTCCGTGTACGACGCCTGGTGGCAAGCCCAAGTCTGTCCTAGGGACAGGTGGCCAAGGAGATGCTGTCCCCTTGGCACCAGAGGCCCAGGACATGCCTGCCTTCTGCCCAGACTCCTTCCTCAGAGTGGAGGACGCGCGCCTGCCTAGCCGTCCCCTCGTGTCTTCTTGGCAGCCAGGCTTCCGTCTGTCTGCACAGGGAGCGGGTGACGCTTGTCTTGCCACCATCCCGCTGTTCCTCACAGGACAGGCTCTCCTGCTTCGCGACTGTTTCCCCACAACAAAGCCAAAGGCTCCTTCTCTTCTTCCGGGGCGCCGTGCTGTGGCTTCCCCAGATTGTTCCTGGGGAGCACGGTGACAGCCGTGTCCCTTTCCTTAAGGCCCTTTGCAGATGTGCAACCACGCTGCTCTCTGAGGCAGAGAGGATGCTAGGGCAAAGAGATTTCGCTCCATGCGGGTTTCTTCCAGCGGGCTGCGGAGACTAGCTCAGGCCAGCAGCAGCAGCATCCCACCATCCCACTCTGATTTCCCAACGAATGCTGTGCTGTCCCGGAGGAGTTGCCTGGGCAAAGAGGCTTTCGCTCTATGCGGGTTTCTCACACCGTGAGACTTGGGCTCAGGCCAGCAGCAGCAGCATCCCGCAGAACCTTCCCTCATTTCTCAGGAAATGGAGAGGGTGACACCTGTCTTGCCACCCGCTTCTGTTCCTGCCATGGCAGGTGCTCCTGCTTCACGACCGTTTCCCGACAAGGCCAAGGGCCCCTTCTCTTCACCTGGGCAGTGTGCTGTGCCTTCCTGAGACATGCTCCTGGGGAGCGCAGGGACAGACGTGTCCCTTTCCTTAAGGCCCTTTCCAGATGTGCAACCACGCTTCTCTCTCAGGCAGAGAGGATGCTAGGGCAAAGAGAATTTCGCTCCATGCGGGTTTCTTCCACCGTGCTGCGGAGACTAGCTCAGGCCATCAGCAGCAGCATCCCACAATCCCGACTCTCATTTCCCAACGAATGCTGTGCTGTCTGGAGGAGTTGCCTGTGCAAAGAGGCTTTGGCTGTATGCGGGTTTCTCCCACCATGAGACTTGGGCTCAGGCCAGCAGCAGCAGCATCCCGCAGAACCTTCCCTCATTTCTCAGCAAATAGAGAGGGGGACACCTGTCTTGCCACTCGCCTGCTCTTCCTGCCATGGCAGGCTCTCCTGCTTCACGACCGGTTCCCGACAACAAGGCAAAGGGCCCCTTCTCTTCACTTGGGCAGTGTGCTGTGCCTTCCTCAGACATGCTCCTGGGGAGCGCAGTGACAGACGTGTCCCTTTCCTTAAGGCTATTTCCAGAGGCACCACCAAGCTTCTCTCTTAGGCAGTGGGGATGTCAGGGCAAAGAGGATTTCGCCCCATGCGGGTTCATTACACCGTGCTGTGGAGACCTGCTCAGGCAAGCAGCAGCATCATCCCACAGACCGGATTCTGATTTCACAAAGAATGCTGTGCTTTCCAGAGGGGATGCCCGGGCAAAGAGGCTTTTGCTCTATGCGGGTTTCTCCCACCGTGCTGCCTATACTAGGCTAAGGCAAGAAGCAACATCAGCCCACTGAACCGACTCTGACTTCCCAGCGACTGCTATGCTTTCCCGGAGGTTTTCAGCTGGGCGCGATCTGCACTTCACTGTTGCTTCCTCAGCAAGGTTTTGGGCATTCGCTCTGTCGCGTCAGGGAAGAAGAGCTGCGAGAGAGCTGATGCCTCTTGGGCCATGCTTTCCCGGGCTCCATTGGTCGCGCCCTGTGTTCACACTGCCCGGCCAAACTGAGCAGACACAGCCACAACCCTGCAGCAACGTGTGTGGCCTAGGATGGCACTCTATGCCCACTACATTCCCCTGGCGTAAGCAAGGCTTTGCCTTTGGCTCTGGCGTTCAGGTGGACCCGGGGACGAGACCAGTGCCTTCCCCACAGGAGAGGAGAGGCGACAGGATCTGTGCACTCTGCCCGTGTCCTGGGATTGGGAGCTGTGGGGGACTGTCCCCACTCCTTCCCCGACACACCCCGTGCCACCGCCAACGCTGCCGCATCTTGGAGGAAGACGGCATCTGACTGCCCGTTTCTCCAGGGAGCTGTTTCTGGGAGTTCCGTGTACGACGCCTGGTGGCAAGCCCAAGTCTGTCCTAGGGACAGGTGGCCAAGGAGATGCTGTCCCCTTGGCACCAGAGGCCCAGGACATGCCTGCCTTCTGCCCAGACTCCTTCCTCAGAGTGGAGGACGCGCGCCTGCCTAGCCGTCCCCTCGTGTCTTCTTGGCAGCCAGGCTTCCGTCTGTCTGCACAGGGAGCGGGTGACGCTTGTCTTGCCACCATCCCGCTGTTCCTCACAGGACAGGCTCTCCTGCTTCGCGACTGTTTCCCCACAACAAAGCCAAAGGCTCCTTCTCTTCTTCCGGGGCGCCGTGCTGTGGCTTCCCTAGATTGTTCCTGAGGAGCACGGTGACAGCCGTGTCCCTTTCCTTAAGGCCCTTTGCAGATGTGCAACCACGCTGCTCTCTGAGGCAGAGAGGATGCTAGGGCAAAGAGATTTCGCTCCATGCGGGTTTCTTCCAGCGGGCTGCGGAGACTAGCTCAGGCCAGCAGCAGCAGCATCCCACCATCCCACTCTGATTTCCCAACGAATGCTGTGCTGTCCCGAAGGAGTTGCCTGGGCAAAGAGGCTTTCGCTCTATGCGGGTTTCTCACACCGTGAGACTTGGGCTCAGGCCAGCAAGCAGCAGCATCCCGCAGAACCTTCCCTCATTTCTCAGGAAATGGAGAGGGTGACACCTGTCTTGCCACCCGCTTCTGTTCCTGCCATGGCAGGTGCTCCTGCTTCACGACCGTTTCCCGACAAGGCCAAGGGCCCCTTCTCTTCACCTGGGCAGTGTGCTGTGCCTTCCTGAGACATGCTCCTGGGGAGCGCAGGGACAGACGTGTCCCTTTCCTTAAGGCCCTTTCCAGATGTGCAACCACGCTTCTCTCTCAGGCAGAGAGGATGCTAGGGCAAAGAGAATTTCGCTCCATGCGGGTTTCTTCCACCGTGCTGCGGAGACTAGCTCAGGCCATCAGCAGCAGCATCCCACAATCCCGACTCTCATTTCCCAACGAATGCTGTGCTGTCTGGAGGAGTTGCCTGTGCAAAGAGGCTTTGGCTGTATGCGGGTTTCTCCCACCATGAGACTTGGGCTCAGGCCAGCAGCAGCAGCATCCCGCAGAACCTTCCCTCATTTTTCAGCAAATAGAGAGGGGGACACCTGTCTTGCCACTCGCCTGCTCTTCCTGCCATGGCAGGCTCTCCTGCTTCACGACCGGTTCCCGACAACAAGGCAAAGGGCCCCTTCTCTTCACTTGGGCAGTGTGCTGTGCCTTCCTCAGACATGCTCCTGGGGAGCGCAGTGACAGACGTGTCCCTTTCCTTAAGGCTATTTCCAGAGGCACCACCAAGCTTCTCTCTTAGGCAGTGGGGATGTCAGGGCAAAGAGGATTTCGCCCCATGCGGGTTCATTACACCGTGCTGTGGAGACCTGCTCAGGCAAGCAGCAGCATCATCCCACAGACCGGATTCTGATTTCACAAAGAATGCTGTGCTTTCCAGAGGGGATGCCCGGGCAAAGAGGCTTTTGCTCTATGCGGGTTTCTCCCACCGTGCTGCCTATACTAGGCTAAGGCAAGAAGCAACATCAGCCCACTGAACCGACTCTGACTTCCCAGCGACTGCTATGCTTTCCCGGAGGTTTTCAGCTGGGCGCGATCTGCACTTCACTGTTGCTTCCTCAGCAAGGTTTTGGGCATTCGCTCTGTCGCGTCAGGGAAGAAGAGCTGCGAGAGAGCTGATGCCTCTTGGGCCATGCTTTCCCGGGCTCCATTGGTCGCGCCCTGGGTTCACACTGCCCGGCCAAACTGAGCAGACACAGCCACAACCCTGCAGCAACGTGTGTGGCCTAGGATGGCACTCTATGCCCACTACATTCCCCTGGCGTAAGCAAGGCTTTGCCTTTGGCTCTGGCGTTCAGGTGGACCCGGGGACGAGACCAGTGCCTTCCCCACAGGAGAGGAGAGGCGACAGGATCTGTGCACTCTGCCCGTGTCCTGGGATTGGGAGCTGTGGGGGACTGTCCCCACTCCTTCCCCGACACACCCCCTGCCACCGCCAACGCTGCCGCATCTTGGAGGAAGACGGCATCTGACTGCCCGTTTCTCCAGGGAGCTGTTTCTGGGAGTTCCGTGTACGACGCCTGGTGGCAAGCCCAAGTCTGTCCTAGGGACAGGTGGCCAAGGAGATGCTGTCCCCTTGGCACCAGAGGCCCAGGACATGCCTGCCTTCTGCCCAGACTCCTTCCTCAGAGTGGAGGACGCGCGCCTGCCTAGCCGTCCCCTCGTGTCTTCTTGGCAGCCAGGCTTCCGTCTGTCTGCACAGGGAGCGGGTGACGCTTGTCTTGCCACCATCCCGCTGTTCCTCACAGGACAGGCTCTCCTGCTTCGCGACTGTTTCCCCACAACAAAGCCAAAGGCTCCTTCTCTTCTTCCGGGGCGCCGTGCTGTGGCTTCCCCAGATTGTTCCTGGGGAGCACGGTGACAGCCGTGTCCCTTTCCTTAAGGCCCTTTGCAGATGTGCAACCACGCTGCTCTCTGAGGCAGAGAGGATGCTAGGGCAAAGAGATTTCGCTCCATGCGGGTTTCTTCCAGCGGGCTGCGGAGACTAGCTCAGGCCAGCAGCAGCAGCATCCCACCATCCCACTCTGATTTCCCAACGAATGCTGTGCTGTCCCGGAGGAGTTGCCTGGGCAAAGAGGCTTTCGCTCTATGCGGGTTTCTCACACCGTGAGACTTGGGCTCAGGCCAGCAGCAGCAGCATCCCGCAGAACCTTCCCTCATTTCTCAGGAAATGGAGAGGGTGACACCTGTCTTGCCACCCGCTTCTGTTCCTGCCATGGCAGGTGCTCCTGCTTCACGACCGTTTCCCGACAAGGCCAAGGGCCCCTTCTCTTCACCTGGGCAGTGTGCTGTGCCTTCCTGAGACATGCTCCTGGGGAGCGCAGGGACAGACGTGTCCCTTTCCTTAAGGCCCTTTCCAGATGTGCAACCACGCTTCTCTCTCAGGCAGAGAGGATGCTAGGGCAAAGAGAATTTCGCTCCATGCGGGTATCTTCCACCGTGCTGCGGAGACTAGCTCAGGCCATCAGCAGCAGCATCCCACAATCCCGACTCTCATTTCCCAACGAATGCTGTGCTGTCTGGAGGAGTTGCCTGTGCAAAGAGGCTTTGGCTGTATGCGGGTTTCTCCCACCATGAGACTTGGGCTCAGGCCAGCAGCAGCAGCATCCCGCAGAACCTTCCCTCATTTCTCAGCAAATAGAGAGGGGGACACCTGTCTTGCCACTCGCCTGCTCTTCCTGCCATGGCAGGCTCTCCTGCTTCACGACCGGTTCCCGACAACAAGGCAAAGGGCCCCTTCTCTTCACTTGGGCAGTGTGCTGTGCCTTCCTCAGACATGCTCCTGGGGAGCGCAGTGACAGACGTGTCCCTTTCCTTAAGGCTATTTCCAGAGGCACCACCAAGCTTCTCTCTTAGGCAGTGGGGATGTCAGGGCAAAGAGGATTTCGCCCCATGCGGGTTCATTACACCGTGCTGTGGAGACCTGCTCAGGCAAGCAGCAGCATCATCCCACAGACCGGATTCTGATTTCACAAAGAATGCTGTGCTTTCCAGAGGGGATGCCCGGGCAAAGAGGCTTTTGCTCTATGCGGGTTTCTCCCACCGTGCTGCCTATACTAGGCTAAGGCAAGAAGCAACATCAGCCCACTGAACCGACTCTGACTTCCCAGCGACTGCTATGCTTTCCCGGAGGTTTTCAGCTGGGCGCGATCTGCACTTCCTTGTTGCTTCCTCAGCAAGGATTTGGGCATTCGCTCTGTCGCGTCAGGGAAGAAGAGCTGCGAGAGAGCTGATGCCTCTTGGGCCATGCTTTCCCGGGCTCCATTGGTCGCGCCCTGGGTTCACACTGCCCGGCCAAACTGAGCAGACACAGCCACAACCCTGCAGCAACGTGTGTGGCCTAGGATGGCACTCTATGCCCACTAACATCCCCTGGCGTAAGCAAGGCTTTGCCTTTGGCTCTGGCGTTCAGGTGGACCCGGGGACGAGACCAGTGCCTTCCCCACAGGAGAGGAGAGGCGACAGGATCTGTGCACTCTGCCCGTGTCCTGGGATTGGGAGCTGTGGGGGACTGTCCCCACTCCTTCCCCGACACACCCCCTGCCACCGCCAACGCTGCCGCATCTTGGAGGAAGATGGCATCTGACTGCCCGTTTCTCCAGGGAGCTGTTTCTGGGAGTTCCGTGTACGACGCCTGGTGGCAAGCCCAAGTCTGTCCTAGGGACAGGTGGCCAAGGAGATGCTGTCCCCTTGGCACCAGAGGCCCAGGACATGCCTGCCTTCTGCCCAGACTCCTTCCTCAGAGTGGAGGACGCGCGCCTGCCTAGCCGTCCCCTCGTGTCTTCTTGACAGCCAGGCTTCCGTCTGTTTGCACAGGGAGCGGGTGACGCTTGTCTTGCCACCATTCCGCTGTTCCTCACAGGACAGGCTCTCCTGCTTCGCGACTGTTTCCCCACAACAAAGCCAAAGGCTCCTTCTCTTCTTCCGGGGCGGCGTGCTGTGGCTTCCCTAGATTGTTCCTGAGGAGCACGGTGACAGCCGTGTCCCTTTCCTTAAGGCCCTTTGCAGATGTGCAACCACGCTGCTCTCTGAGGCAGAGAGGATGCTAGGGCAAAGAGATTTCGCTCCATGCGGGTTTCTTCCAGCGGGCTGCGGAGACTAGCTCAGGCCAGCAGCAGCAGCATCCCACCATCCCACTCTGATTTCCCAACGAATGCTGTGCTGTCCCGAAGGAGTTGCCTGGGCAAAGAGGCTTTCGCTCTATGCGGGTTTCTCACACCGTGAGACTTGGGCTCAGGCCAGCAAGCAGCAGCATCCCGCAGAACCTTCCCTCATTTCTCAGGAAATGGAGAGGGTGACACCTGTCTTGCCACCCGCTTCTGTTCCTGCCATGGCAGGTGCTCCTGCTTCACGACCGTTTCCCGACAAGGCCAAGGGCCCCTTCTCTTCACCTGGGCAGTGTGCTGTGCCTTCCTGAGACATGCTCCTGGGGAGCGCAGGGACAGACGTGTCCCTTTCCTTAAGGCCCTTTCCAGATGTGCAACCACGCTTCTCTCTCAGGCAGAGAGGATGCTAGGGCAAAGAGAATTTCGCTCCATGCGGGTTTCTTCCACCGTGCTGCGGAGACTAGCTCAGGCCATCAGCAGCAGCATCCCACAATCCCGACTCTCATTTCCCAACGAATGCTGTGCTGTCTGGAGGAGTTGCCTGTGGGGAGCTGTGGGGGACTGTAGCCACTCCTTCCCCGACACACCCCCTGCCACCGCCAACGCTGCCGCATCTTGGAGGAAGACGGCATCTGACTGCCCGTTTCTCCAGGGAGCTGTTTCTGGGAGTTCCGTGTACGACGCCTGGTGGCAAGCCCAAGTCTGTCCTAGGGACAGGTGGCCAAGGAGATGCTGTCCCCTTGGCACCAGAGGCCCAGGACATGCCTGCCTTCTGCCCAGACTCCTTCCTCAGAGTGGAGGACGCGCGCCTGCCTAGCCGTCCCCTCGTGTCTTCTTGGCAGCCAGGCTTCCGTCTGTCTGCACAGGGAGCGGGTGACGCTTGTCTTGCCACCATCCCGCTGTTCCTCACAGGACAGGCTCTCCTGCTTCGCGACTGTTTCCCCACAACAAAGCCAAAGGCTCCTTCTCTTCTTCCGGGGCGCCGTGCTGTGGCTTCCCCAGATTGTTCCTGGGGAGCACGGTGACAGCCGTGTCCCTTTCCTTAAGGCCCTTTGCAGATGTGCAACCACGCTGCTCTCTGAGGCAGAGAGGATGCTAGGGCAAAGAGATTTCGCTCCATGCGGGTTTCTTCCAGCGGGCTGCGGAGACTAGCTCAGGCCAGCAGCAGCAGCATCCCACCATCCCACTCTGATTTCCCAACGAATGCTGTGCTGTCCCGGAGGAGTTGCCTGGGCAAAGAGGCTTTCGCTCTATGCGGGTTTCTCACACCGTGAGACTTGGGCTCAGGCCAGCAAGCAGCAGCATCCCGCAGAACCTTCCCTCATTTCTCAGGAAATGGAGAGGGTGACACCTGTCTTGCCACCCGCTTCTGTTCCTGCCATGGCAGGTGCTCCTGCTTCACGACCGTTTCCCGACAAGGCCAAGGGCCCCTTCTCTTCACCTGGGCAGTGTGCTGTGCCTTCCTGAGACATGCTCCTGGGGAGCGCAGGGACAGACGTGTCCCTTTCCTTAAGGCCCTTTCCAGATGTGCAACCACGCTTCTCTCTCAGGCAGAGAGGATGCTAGGGCAAAGAGAATTTCGCTCCATGCGGGTTTCTTCCACCGTGCTGCGGAGACTAGCTCAGGCCATCAGCAGCAGCATCCCACAATCCCGACTCTCATTTCCCAACGAATGCTGTGCTGTCTGGAGGAGTTGCCTGTGCAAAGAGGCTTTGGCTGTATGCGGGTTTCTCCCACCATGAGACTTGGGCTCAGGCCAGCAGCAGCAGCATCCCGCAGAACCTTCCCTCATTTCTCAGCAAATAGAGAGGGGGACACCTGTCTTGCCACTCGCCTGCTCTTCCTGCCATGGCAGGCTCTCCTGCTTCACGACCGGTTCCCGACAACAAGGCAAAGGGCCCCTTCTCTTCACTTGGGCAGTGTGCTGTGCCTTCCTCAGACATGCTCCTGGGGAGCGCAGTGACAGACGTGTCCCTTTCCTTAAGGCTATTTCCAGAGGCACCACCAAGCTTCTCTCTTAGGCAGTGGGGATGTCAGGGCAAAGAGGATTTCGCCCCATGCGGGTTCATTACACCGTGCTGTGGAGACCTGCTCAGGCAAGCAGCAGCATCATCCCACAGACCGGATTCTGATTTCACAAAGAATGCTGTGCTTTCCAGAGGGGATGCCCGGGCAAAGAGGCTTTTGCTCTATGCGGGTTTCTCCCACCGTGCTGCCTATACTAGGCTAAGGCAAGAAGCAACATCAGCCCACTGAACCGACTCTGACTTCCCAGCGACTGCTATGCTTTCCCGGAGGTTTTCAGCTGGGCGCGATCTGCACTTCACTGTTGCTTCCTCAGCAAGGTTTTGGGCATTCGCTCTGTCGCGTCAGGGAAGAAGAGCTGCGAGAGAGCTGATGCCTCTTGGGCCATGCTTTCCCGGGCTCCATTGGTCGCGCCCTGGGTTCACACTGCCCGGCCAAACTGAGCAGACACAGCCACAACCCTGCAGCAACGTGTGTGGCCTAGGATGGCACTCTATGCCCACTACATTCCCCTGGCGTAAGCAAGGCTTTGCCTTTGGCTCTGGCGTTCAGGTGGACCCGGGGACGAGACCAGTGCCTTCCCCACAGGAGAGGAGAGGCGACAGGATCTGTGCACTCTGCCCGTGTCCTGGGATTGGGAGCTGTGGGGGACTGTCCCCACTCCTTCCCCGACACACCCCCTGCCACCGCCAACGCTGCCGCATCTTGGAGGAAGATGGCATCTGACTGCCCGTTTCTCCAGGGAGCTGTTTCTGGGAGTTCCGTGTACGACGCCTGGTGGCAAGCCCAAGTCTGTCCTAGGGACAGGTGGCCAAGGAGATGCTGTCCCCTTGGCACCAGAGGCCCAGGACATGCCTGCCTTCTGCCCAGACTCCTTCCTCAGAGTGGAGGACGCGCGACTGCCTAGCCGTCCCCTCGTGTCTTCTTGGCAGCCAGGCTTCCGTCTGTCTGCACAGGGAGCGGGTGACGCTTGTCTTGCCACCATTCCGCTGTTCCTCACAGGACAGGCTCTCCTGCTTCGCGACTGTTTCCCCACAACAAAGCCAAAGGCTCATTCTCTTCTTCCGGGGCGCCGTGCTGTGGCTTCCCCAGATTGTTCCTGGGGAGCACGGTGACAGCCGTGTCCCTTTCCTTAAGGCCCTTTGCAGATGTGCAACCACGCTGCTCTCTGAGGCAGAGAGGATGCTAGGGCAAAGAGATTTCGCTCCATGCGGGTTTCTTCCAGCGGGCTGCGGAGACTAGCTCAGGCCAGCAGCAGCAGCATCCCACCATCCCACTCTGATTTCCCAACGAATGCTGTGCTGTCCCGGAGGAGTTGCCTGGGCAAAGAGGCTTTCGCTCTATGCGGGTTTCTCACACCGTGAGACTTGGGCTCAGGCCAGCAGCAGCAGCATCCCGCAGAACCTTCCCTCATTTCTCAGGAAATGGAGAGGGTGACACCTGTCTTGCCACCCGCTTCTGTTCCTGCCATGGCAGGTGCTCCTGCTTCACGACCGTTTCCCGACAAGGCCAAGGGCCCCTTCTCTTCACCTGGGCAGTGTGCTGTGCCTTCCTGAGACATGCTCCTGGGGAGCGCAGGGACAGACGTGTCCCTTTCCTTAAGGCCCTTTCCAGATGTGCAACCACGCTTCTCTCTCAGGCAGAGAGGATGCTAGGGCAAAGAGAATTTCGCTCCATGCGGGTTTCTTCCACCGTGCTGCGGAGACTAGCTCAGGCCATCAGCAGCAGCATCCCACAATCCCGACTCTCATTTCCCAACGAATGCTGTGCTGTCTGGAGGAGTTGCCTGTGCAAAGAGGCTTTGGCTGTATGCGGGTTTCTCCCACCATGAGACTTGGGCTCAGGCCAGCAGCAGCAGCATCCCGCAGAACCTTCCCTCATTTCTCAGCAAATAGAGAGGGGGACACCTGTCTTGCCACTCGCCTGCTCTTCCTGCCATGGCAGGCTCTCCTGCTTCACGACCGGTTCCCGACAACAAGGCAAAGGGCCCCTTCTCTTCACTTGGGCAGTGTGCTGTGCCTTCCTCAGACATGCTCCTGGGGAGCGCAGTGACAGACGTGTCCCTTTCCTTAAGGCTATTTCCAGAGGCACCACCAAGCTTCTCTCTTAGGCAGTGGGGATGTCAGGGCAAAGAGGATTTCGCCCCATGCGGGTTCATTACACCGTGCTGTGGAGACCTGCTCAGGCAAGCAGCAGCATCATCCCACAGACCGGATTCTGATTTCACAAAGAATGCTGTGCTTTCCAGAGGGGATGCCCGGGCAAAGAGGCTTTTGCTCTATGCGGGTTTCTCCCACCGTGCTGCCTATACTAGGCTAAGGCAAGAAGCAACATCAGCCCACTGAACCGACTCTGACTTCCCAGCGACTGCTATGCTTTCCCGGAGGTTTTCAGCTGGGCGCGATCTGCACTTCACTGTTGCTTCCTCAGCAAGGTTTTGGGCATTCGCTCTGTCGCGTCAGGGAAGAAGAGCTGCGAGAGAGCTGATGCCTCTTGGGCCATGCTTTCCCGGGCTCCATTGGTCGCGCCCTGGGTTCACACTGCCCGGCCAAACTGAGCAGACACAGCCACAACCCTGCAGCAACGTGTGTGGCCTAGGATGGCACTCTATGCCCACTACATTCCCCTGGCGTAAGCAAGGCTTTGCCTTTGGCTCTGGCGTTCAGGTGGACCCGGGGACGAGACCAGTGCCTTCCCCACAGGAGAGGAGAGGCGACAGGATCTGTGCACTCTGCCCGTGTCCTGGGATTGGGAGCTGTGGGGGACTGTCCCCACTCCTTCCCCGACACACCCCCTGCCACCGCCAACGCTGCCGCATCTTGGAGGAAGACGGCATCTGACTGCCCGTTTCTCCAGGGAGCTGTTTCTGGGAGTTCCGTGTACGACGCCTGGTGGCAAGCCCAAGTCTGTCCTAGGGACAGGTGGCCAAGGAGATGCTGTCCCCTTGGCACCAGAGGCCCAGGACATGCCTGCCTTCTGCCCAGACTCCTTCCTCAGAGTGGAGGACGCGCGCCTGCCTAGCCGTCCCCTCGTGTCTTCTTGGCAGCCAGGCTTCCGTCTGTCTGCACAGGGAGCGGGTGACGCTTGTCCTGCCACCATTCCGCTGTTCCTCACAGGACAGGCTCTCCTGCTTCGCGACTGTTTCCCCACAACAAAGCCAAAGGCTCCTTCTCTTCTTCCGGGGCGCCGTGCTGTGGCTTCACCAGATTGTTCCTGGGGAGCACGGTGACAGCCGTGTCCCTTTCCTTAAGGCCCTTTGCAGATGTGCAACCACGCTGCTCTCTGAGGCAGAGAGGATGCTAGGGCAAAGAGATTTCGCTCCATGCGGGTTTCTTCCAGCGGGCTGCGGAGACTAGCTCAGGCCAGCAGCAGCAGCATCCCACCATCCCACTCTGATTTCCCAACGAATGCTGTGCTGTCCCGGAGGAGTTGCCTGGGCAAAGAGGCTTTCGCTCTATGCGGGTTTCTCACACCGTGAGACTTGGGCTCAGGCCAGCAAGCAGCAGCATCCCGCAGAACCTTCCCTCATTTCTCAGGAAATGGAGAGGGTGACACCTGTCTTGCCACCCGCTTCTGTTCCTGCCATGGCAGGTGCTCCTGCTTCACGACCGTTTCCCGACAAGGCCAAGGGCCCCTTCTCTTCACCTGGGCAGTGTGCTGTGCCTTCCTGAGACATGCTCCTGGGGAGCGCAGGGACAGACGTGTCCCTTTCCTTAAGGCCCTTTCCAGATGTGCAACCACGCTTCTCTCTCAGGCAGAGAGGATGCTAGGGCAAAGAGAATTTCGCTCCATGCGGGTTTCTTCCACCGTGCTGCGGAGACTAGCTCAGGCCATCAGCAGCAGCATCCCACAATCCCGACTCTCATTTCCCAACGAATGCTGTGCTGTCTGGAGGAGTTGCCTGTGCAAAGAGGCTTTGGCTGTATGCGGGTTTCTCCCACCATGAGACTTGGGCTCAGGCCAGCAGCAGCAGCATCCCGCAGAACCTTCCCTCATTTCTCAGCAAATAGAGAGGGGGACACCTGTCTTGCCACTCTCCTGCTCTTCCTGCCATGGCAGGCTCTCCTGCTTCACGACCGGTTCCCGACAACAAGGCAAAGGGCCCCTTCTCTTCACTTGGGCAGTGTGCTGTGCCTTCCTCAGACATGCTCCTGGGGAGCGCAGTGACAGATGTGTCCCTTTCCTTAAGGCTATTTCCAGAGGCACCACCAAGCTTCTCTCTTAGGCAGTGGGGATGTCAGGGCAAAGAGGATTTCGCCCCATGCGGGTTCATTACACCGTGCTGTGGAGACCTGCTCAGGCAAGCAGCAGCATCATCCCACAGACCGGATTCTGATTTCACAAAGAATGCTGTGCTTTCCAGAGGGGATGCCCGGGCAAAGAGGCTTTTGCTCTATGCGGGTTTCTCCCACCGTGCTGCCTATACTAGGCTAAGGCAAGAAGCAACATCAGCCCACTGAACCGACTCTGACTTCCCAGCGACTGCTATGCTTTCCCGGAGGTTTTCAGCTGGGCGCGATCTGCACTTCACTGTTGCTTCCTCAGCAAGGTTTTGGGCATTCGCTCTGTCGCGTCAGGGAAGAAGAGCTGCGAGAGAGCTGATGCCTCTTGGGCCATGCTTTCCCGGGCTCCATTGGTCGCGCCCTGGGTTCACACTGCCCGGCCAAACTGAGCAGACACAGCCACAACCCTGCAGCAACGTGTGTGGCCTAGGATGGCACTCTATGCCCACTACATTCCCCTGGCGTAAGCAAGGCTTTGCCTTTGGCTCTGGCGTTCAGGTGGACCCGGGGACGAGACCAGTGCCTTCCCCACAGGAGAGGAGAGGCGACAGGATCTGTGCACTCTGCCCGTGTCCTGGGATTGGGAGCTGTGGGGGACTGTCCCCACTCCTTCCCCGACACACCCCCTGCCACCGCCAACGCTGCCGCATCTTGGAGGAAGACGGCATCTGACTGCCCGTTTCTCCAGGGAGCTGTTTCTGGGAGTTCCGTGTACGACGCCTGGTGGCAAGCCCAAGTCTGTCCTAGGGACAGGTGGCCAAGGAGATGCTGTCCCCTTGGCACCAGAGGCCCAGGACATGCCTGCCTTCTGCCCAGACTCCTTCCTCAGAGTGGAGGACGCGCGCCTGCCTAGCCGTCCCCTCGTGTCTTCTTGGCAGCCAGGCTTCCGTCTCTCTGCACAGGGAGCGGGTGACGCTTGTCCTGCCACCATCCCGCTGTTCCTCACAGGACAGGCTCTCCTGCTTCGCGACTGTTTCCCCACAACAAAGCCAAAGGCTCCTTCTCTTCTTCCGGGGCGGCGTGCTGTGGCTTCCCTAGATTGTTCCTGAGGAGCACGGTGACAGCCGTGTCCCTTTCCTTAAGGCCCTTTGCAGATGTGCAACCACGCTGCTCTCTGAGGCAGAGAGGATGCTAGGGCAAAGAGATTTCGCTCCATGCGGGTTTCTTCCAGCGGGCTGCGGAGACTAGCTCAGGCCAGCAGCAGCAGCATCCCACCATCCCACTCTGATTTCCCAACGAATGCTGTGCTGTCCCGGAGGAGTTGCCTGGGCAAAGAGGCTTTCGCTCTATGCGGGTTTCTCACACCGTGAGACTTGGGCTCAGGCCAGCAGCAGCAGCATCCCGCAGAACCTTCCCTCATTTCTCAGGAAATGGAGAGGGTGACACCTGTCCTGCCACCCGCTTCTGTTCCTGCCATGGCAGGTGCTCCTGCTTCTCGACCGTTTTCCGACAAGGCCAAGGGCCCCTTCTCTTCACCTGGGCAGTGTGCTGTCCTTCCTGAGACATGCTCCTGGGGAGCGCAGGGACAGACGTGTCCCTTTCCTTAAGGCCCTTTCCAGATGTGCAACCACGCTTCTCTCTCAGGCAGAGAGGATGCTAGGGCAAAGAGAATTTCGCTCCATGCGGGTTTCTTCCACCGTGCTGCGGAGACTAGCTCAGGCCATCAGCAGCAGCATCCCACAATCCCGACTCTCATTTCCCAACGAATGCTGTGCTGTCTGGAGGAGTTGCCTGTGCAAAGAGGCTTTGGCTGTATGCGGGTTTCTCCCACCATGAGACTTGGGCTCAGGCCAGCAGCAGCCGCATCCCACAGAACCTTCCCTCATTTCTCAGCAAATAGAGAGGGGGACACCTGTCTTGCCACTCGCCGGCTCTTCCTGCCATGGCAGGCTCTCCTGCTTCACGACCGGTTCCCGACAACAAGGCAAAGGGCCCCTTCTCTTCACTTGGGCAGTGTGCTGTGCCTTCCTCAGACATGCTCCTGGGGAGCGCAGTGACAGACGTGTCCCTTTCCTTAAGGCTATTTCCAGAGGCACCACCAAGCTTCTCTCTTAGGCAGTGGGGATGTCAGGGCAAAGAGGATTTCGCCCCATGCGGGTTCATTACACCGTGCTGTGGAGACCTGCTCAGGCAAGCAGCAGCATCATCCCACAGACCGGATTCTGATTTCACAAAGAATGTTGTGCTTTCCAGAGGGGATGCCCGGGCAAAGAGGCTTTTGCTCTATGCGGGTTTCTCCCACCGTGCTGCCTATACTAGGCTAAGGCAAGAAGCAACATCAGCCCACTGAACCGACTCTGACTTCCCAGCGACTGCTATGCTTTCCCGGAGGTTTTCAGCTGGGCGCGATCTGCACTTCACTGTTGCTTCCTCAGCAAGGTTTTGGGCATTCGCTCTGTCGCGTCAGGGAAGAAGAGCTGCGAGAGAGCTGATGCCTCTTGGGCCATGCTTTCCCGGGCTCCATTGGTCGCGCCCTGGGTTCACACTGCCCGGCCAAACTGAGCAGACACAGCCACAACCCTGCAGCAACGTGTGTGGCCTAGGATGGCACTCTATGCCCACTACATTCCCCTGGCGTAAGCAAGGCTTTGCCTTTGGCTCTGGCGTTCAGGTGGACCCGGGGACGAGACCAGTGCCTTCCCCACAGGAGAGGAGAGGCGACAGGATCTGTGCACTCTGCCCGTGTCCTGGGATTGGGAGCTGTGGGGGACTGTCCCCACTCCTTCCCCGACACACCCCCTGCCACCGCCAACGCTGCCGCATCTTGGAGGAAGACGGCATCTGACTGCCCGTTTCTCCAGGGAGCTGTTTCTGGGAGTTCCGTGTACGACGCCTGGTGGCAAGCCCAAGTCTGTCCTAGGGACAGGTGGCCAAGGAGATGCTGTCCCCTTGGCACCAGAGGCCCAGGACATGCCTGCCTTCTGCCCAGACTCCTTCCTCAGAGTGGAGGACGCGCGCCTGCCTAGCCGTCCCCTCGTGTCTTCTTGGCAGCCAGGCTTCCGTCTCTCTGCACAGGGAGCGGGTGACGCTTGTCCTGCCACCATCCCGCTGTTCCTCACAGGACAGGCTCTCCTGCTTCGCGACTGTTTCCCCACAACAAAGCCAAAGGCTCCTTCTCTTCTTCCGGGGCGGCGTGCTGTGGCTTCCCTAGATTGTTCCTGAGGAGCACGGTGACAGCCGTGTCCCTTTCCTTAAGGCCCTTTGCAGATGTGCAACCACGCTGCTCTCTGAGGCAGAGAGGATGCTAGGGCAAAGAGATTTCGCTCCATGCGGGTTTCTTCCAGCGGGCTGCGGAGACTAGCTCAGGCCAGCAGCAGCAGCATCCCACCATCCCACTCTGATTTCCCAACGAATGCTGTGCTGACCCGGAGGAGTTGCCTGGGCAAAGAGGCTTTCGCTCTATGCGGGTTTCTCACACCGTGAGACTTGGGCTCAGGCCAGCAGCAGCAGCATCCCGCAGAACCTTCCCTCATTTCTCAGGAAATGGAGAGGGTGACACCTGTCCTGCCACCCGCTTCTGTTCCTGCCATGGCAGGTGCTCCTGCTTCTCGACCGTTTTCCGACAAGGCCAAGGGCCCCTTCTCTTCACCTGGGCAGTGTGCTGTCCTTCCTGAGACATGCTCCTGGGGAGCGCAGGGACAGACGTGTCCCTTTCCTTAAGGCCCTTTCCAGATGTGCAACCACGCTTCTCTCTCAGGCAGAGAGGATGCTAGGGCAAAGAGAATTTCGCTCCATGCGGGTTTCTTCCACCGTGCTGCGGAGACTAGCTCAGGCCATCAGCAGCAGCATCCCACAATCCCGACTCTCATTTCCCAACGAATGCTGTGCTGTCTGGAGGAGTTGCCTGTGCAAAGAGGCTTTGGCTGTATGCGGGTTTCTCCCACCATGAGACTTGGGCTCAGGCCAGCAGCAGCAGCATCCCACAGAACCTTCCCTCATTTCTCAGCAAATAGAGAGGGGGACACCTGTCTTGCCACTCGCCTGCTCTTCCTGCCATGGCAGGCTCTCCTGCTTCACGACCGGTTCCCGACAACAAGGCAAAGGGCCCCTTCTCTTCACTTGGGCAGTGTGCTGTGCCTTCCTCAGACATGCTCCTGGGGAGCGCAGTGACAGACGTGTCCCTTTCCTTAAGGCTATTTCCAGAGGCGCCACCAAGCTTCTCTCTTAGGCAGTGGGGATGTCAGGGCAAAGAGGATTTCGCCCCATGCGGGTTCATTACACCGTGCTGTGGAGACCTGCTCAGGCAAGCAGCAGCATCATCCCACAGACCGGATTCTGATTTCACAAAGAATGCTGTGCTTTCCAGAGGGGATGCCCGGGCAAAGAGGCTTTTGCTCTATGCGGGTTTCTCCCACCGTGCTGCCTATACTAGGCTAAGGCAAGAAGCAACATCAGCCCACTGAACCGACTCTGACTTCCCAGCGACTGCTATGCTTTCCCGGAGGTTTTCAGCTGGGCGCGATCTGCACTTCACTGTTGCTTCCTCAGCAAGGTTTTGGGCATTCGATCTGTCGCGTCAGGGAAGAAGAGCTGCGAGAGAGCTGATGCCTCTTGGGCCATGCTTTCCCGGGCTCCATTGGTCGCGCCCTGGGTTCACACTGCTCGGCCAAACTGAGCAGACACATCCACAACCCTGCAGCAACGTGTGTGGCCTAGGATGGCACTCTATGCCCACTACATTCCCCTGGCGTAAGCAAGGCTTTGCCTTTGGCTCTGGCGTTCAGGTGGACCCGGGGACGAGACCAGTGCCTTCCCCACAGGAGAGGAGAGGCGACAGGATCTGTGCACTCTGCCCGTGTCCTGGGATTGGGAGCTGTGGGGGACTGTCCCCACTCCTTCCCCGACACACCCCCTGCCACCGCCAACGCTGCCGCATCTTGGAGGAAGACGGCATCTGACTGCCCGTTTCTCCAGGGAGCTGTTTCTGGGAGTTCCGTGTACGACGCCTGGTGGCAAGCCCAAGTCTGTCCTAGGGACAGGTGGCCAAGGAGATGCTGTCCCCTTGGCACCAGAGGCCCAGGACATGCCTGCCTTCTGCCCAGACTCCTTCCTCAGAGTGGAGGACGCGCGCCTGCCTAGCCGTCCCCTCGTGTCTTCTTGGCAGCCAGGCTTCCGTCTCTCTGCACAGGGAGCGGGTGACGCTTGTCTTGCCACCATCCCGCTGTTCCTCACAGGACAGGCTCTCCTGCTTCGCGACTGTTTCCCCACAACAAAGCCAAAGGCTCCTTCTCTTCTTCCGGGGCGCCGTGCTGTGGCTTCCCCAGATTGTTCCTGGGGAGCACGGTGACAGCCGTGTCCCTTTCCTTAAGGCCCTTTGCAGATGTGCAACCACGCTGCTCTCTGAGGCAGAGAGGATGCTAGGGCAAAGAGATTTCGCTCCATGCGGGTTTCTTCCAGCGGGCTGCGGAGACTAGCTCAGGCCAGCAGCAGCAGCATCCCACCATCCCACTCTGATTTCCCAACGAATGCTGTGCTGTCCCGGAGGAGTTGCCTGGGCAAAGAGGCTTTCGCTCTATGCGGGTTTCTCACACCGTGAGACTTGGGCTCAGGCCAGCAGCAGCAGCATCCCGCAGAACCTTCCCTCATTTCTCAGGAAATGGAGAGGGTGACACCTGTCCTGCCACCCGCTTCTGTTCCTGCCATGGCAGGTGCTCCTGCTTCACGACCGTTTCCCGACAAGGCCAAGGGCCCCTTCTCTTCACCTGGGCAGTGTGCTGTGCCTTCCTGAGACATGCTCCTGGGGAGCGCAGGGACAGACGTGTCCCTTTCCTTAAGGCCCTTTCCAGATGTGCAACCACGCTTCTCTCTCAGGCAGAGAGGATGCTAGGGCAAAGAGAATTTCGCTCCATGCGGGTTTCTTCCACCGTGCTGCGGAGACTAGCTCAGGCCATCAGCAGCAGCATCCCACAATCCCGACTCTCATTTCCCAACGAATGCTGTGCTGTCTGGAGGAGTTGCCTGTGCAAAGAGGCTTTGGCTGTATGCGGGTTTCTCCCACCATGAGACTTGGGCTCAGGCCAGCAGCAGCAGCATCCCGCAGAACCTTCCCTCATTTCTCAGCAAATAGAGAGGGGGACACCTGTCTTGCCACTCGCCTGCTCTTCCTGCCATGGCAGGCTCTCCTGCTTCACGACCGGTTCCCGACAACAAGGCAAAGGGCCCCTTCTCTTCACTTGGGCAGTGTGCTGTGCCTTCCTCAGACATGCTCCTGGGGAGCGCAGTGACAGACGTGTCCCTTTCCTTAAGGCTATTTCCAGAGGCACCACCAAGCTTCTCTCTTAGGCAGTGGGGATGTCAGGGCAAAGAGGATTTCGCCCCATGCGGGTTCATTACACCGTGCTGTGGAGACCTGCTCAGGCAAGCAGCAGCATCATCCCACAGACCGGATTCTGATTTCACAAAGAATGCTGTGCTTTCCAGAGGGGATGCCCGGGCAAAGAGGCTTTTGCTCTATGCGGGTTTCTCCCACCGTGCTGCCTATACTAGGCTAAGGCAAGAAGCAACATCAGCCCACTGAACCGACTCTGACTTCCCAGCGACTGCTATGCTTTCCCGGAGGTTTTCAGCTGGGCGCGATCTGCACTTCACTGTTGCTTCCTCAGCAAGGTTTTGGGCATTCGCTCTGTCGCGTCAGGGAAGAAGAGCTGCGAGAGAGCTGATGCCTCTTGGGCCATGCTTTCCCGGGCTCCATTGGTCGCGCCCTGGGTTCACACTGCCCGGCCAAACTGAGCAGACACAGCCACAACCCTGCAGCAACGTGTGTGGCCTAGGATGGCACTCTATGCCCACTACATTCCCCTGGCGTAAGCAAGGCTTTGCCTTTGGCTCTGGCGTTCAGGTGGACCCGGGGACGAGACCAGTGCCTTCCCCACAGGAGAGGAGAGGCGACAGGATCTGTGCACTCTGCCCGTGTCCTGGGATTGGGAGCTGTGGGGGACTGTCCCCACTCCTTCCCCGACACACCCCCTGCCACCGCCAACGCTGCCGCATCTTGGAGGAAGATGGCATCTGACTGCCTGTTTCTCCAGGGAGCTGTTTCTGGGAGTTCCGTGTACGACGCCTGGTGGCAAGCCCAAGTCTGTCCTAGGGACAGGTGGCCAAGGAGATGCTGTCCCCTTGGCACCAGAGGCCCAGGACATGCCTGCCTTCTGCCCAGACTCCTTCCTCAGAGTGGAGGACGCGCGCCTGCCTAGCCGTCCCCTCGTGTCTTCTTGACAGCCAGGCTTCCGTCTGTCTGCACAGGGAGCGGGTGACGCTTGTCTTGCCACCATTCCGCTGTTCCTCACAGGACAGGCTCTCCTGCTTCGCGACTGTTTCCCCACAACAAAGCCAAAGGCTCCTTCTCTTCTTCCGGGGCGCCGTGCTGTGGCTTCCCCAGATTGTTCCTGGGGAGCACGGTGACAGCCGTGTCCCTTTCCTTAAGGCCCTTTGCAGATGTGCAACCACGCTGCTCTCTGAGGCAGAGAGGATGCTAGGGCAAAGAGATTTCGCTCCATGCGGGTTTCTTCCAGCGGGCTGCGGAGACTAGCTCAGGCCAGCAGCAGCAGCATCCCACCATCCCACTCTGATTTCCCAACGAATGCTGTGCTGTCCCGGAGGAGTTGCCTGGGCAAAGAGGCTTTCGCTCTATGCGGGTTTCTCACACCGTGAGACTTGGGCTCAGGCCAGCAGCAGCAGCATCCCGCAGAACCTTCCCTCATTTCTCAGGAAATGGAGAGGGTGACACCTGTCTTGCCACCCGCTTCTGTTCCTGCCATGGCAGGTGCTCCTGCTTCACGACCGTTTCCCGACAAGGCCAAGGGCCCCTTCTCTTCACCTGGGCAGTGTGCTGTGCCTTCCTGAGACATGCTCCTGGGGAGCGCAGGGACAGACGTGTCCCTTTCCTTAAGGCCCTTTCCAGATGTGCAACCACGCTTCTCTCAGGCAGAGAGGATGCTAGGGCAAAGAGAATTTCGCTCCATGCGGGTTTCTTCCACCGTGCTGCGGAGACTAGCTCAGGCCATCAGCAGCAGCATCCCACAATCCCGACTCTCATTTCCCAACGAATGCTGTGCTGTCTGGAGGAGTTGCCTGTGCAAAGAGGCTTTGGCTGTATGCGGGTTTCTCCCACCATGAGACTTGGGCTCAGGCCAGCAGCAGCAGCATCCCGCAGAACCTTCCCTCATTTCTCAGCAAATAGAGAGGGGGACACCTGTCTTGCCACTCGCCTGCTCTTCCTGCCATGGCAGGCTCTCCTGCTTCACGACCGGTTCCCGACAACAAGGCAAAGGGCCCCTTCTCTTCACTTGGGCAGTGTGCTGTGCCTTCCTCAGACATGCTCCTGGGGAGCGCAGTGACAGACGTGTCCCTTTCCTTAAGGCTATTTCCAGAGGCACCACCAAGCTTCTCTCTTAGGCAGTGGGGATGTCAGGGCAAAGAGGATTTCGCCCCATGCGGGTTCATTACACCGTGCTGTGGAGACCTGCTCAGGCAAGCAGCAGCATCATCCCACAGACCGGATTCTGATTTCACAAAGAATGCTGTGCTTTCCAGAGGGGATGCCCGGGCAAAGAGGCTTTTGCTCTATGCGGGTTTCTCCCACCGTGCTGCCTATACTAGGCTAAGGCAAGAAGCAACATCAGCCCACTGAACCGACTCTGACTTCCCAGCGACTGCTATGCTTTCCCGGAGGTTTTCAGCTGGGCGCGATCTGCACTTCACTGTTGCTTCCTCAGCAAGGTTTTGGGCATTCGCTCTGTCGCGTCAGGGAAGAAGAGCTGCGAGAGAGCTGATGCCTCTTGGGCCATGCTTTCCCGGGCTCCATTGGTCGCGCCCTGGGTTCACACTGCCCGGCCAAACTGAGCAGACACAGCCACAACCCTGCAGCAACGTGTGTGGCCTAGGATGGCACTCTATGCCCACTACATTCCCCTGGCGTAAGCAAGGCTTTGCCTTTGGCTCTGGCGTTCAGGTGGACCCGGGGACGAGACCAGTGCCTTCCCCACAGGAGAGGAGAGGCGACAGGATCTGTGCACTCTGCCCGTGTCCTGGGATTGGGAGCTGTGGGGGACTGTCCCCACTCCTTCCCCGACACACCCCCTGCCACCCGCCAACGCTGCCGCATCTTGGAGGAAGACGGCATCTGACTGCCCGTTTCTCCAGGGAGCTGTTTCTGGGAGTTCCGTGTACGACGCCTGGTGGCAAGCCCAAGTCTGTCCTAGGGACAGGTGGCCAAGGAGATGCTGTCCCCTTGGCACCAGAGGCCCAGGACATGCCTGCCTTCTGCCCAGACTCCTTCCTCAGAGTGGAGGACGCGCGCCTGCCTAGCCGTCTCCTCGTGTCTTCTTGGCAGCCAGGCTTCCGTCTGTCTGCACAGGGAGCGGGTGACGCTTGTCCTGCCACCATTCCGCTGTTCCTCACAGGACAGGCTCTCCTGCTTCGCGACTGTTTCCCCACAACAAAGCCAAAGGCTCCTTCTCTTCTTCCGGGGCGGCGTGCTGTGGCTTCCCTAGATTGTTCCTGAGGAGCACGGTGACAGCCGTGTCCCTTTCCTTAAGGCCCTTTGCAGATGTGCAACCACGCTGCTCTCTGAGGCAGAGAGGATGCTAGGGCAAAGAGATTTCGCTCCATGCGGGTTTCTTCCAGCGGGCTGCGGAGACTAGCTCAGGCCAGCAGCAGCAGCATCCCACCATCCCACTCTGATTTCCCAACGAATGCTGTGCTGTCCCGGAGGAGTTGCCTGGGCAAAGAGGCTTTCGCTCTATGCGGGTTTCTCACACCGTGAGACTTGGGCTCAGGCCAGCAAGCAGCAGCATCCCGCAGAACCTTCCCTCATTTCTCAGGAAATGGAGAGGGTGACACCTGTCTTGCCACCCGCTTCTGTTCCTGCCATGGCAGGTGCTCCTGCTTCACGACCGGTTCCCGACAAGGCCAAGGGCCCCTTCTCTTCACCTGGGCAGTGTGCTGTGCCTTCCTGAGACATGCTCCTGGGGAGCGCAGGGACAGACGTGTCCCTTTCCTTAAGGCCCTTTCCAGATGTGCAACCACGCTTCTCTCTCAGGCAGAGAGGATGCTAGGGCAAAGAGAATTTCGCTCCATGCGGGTTTCTTCCACCGTGCTGCGGAGACTAGCTCAGGCCATCAGCAGCAGCATCCCACAATCCCGACTCTCATTTCCCAACGAATGCTGTGCTGTCTGGAGGAGTTGCCTGTGCAAAGAGGCTTTGGCTGTATGCGGGTTTCTCCCACCATGAGACTTGGGCTCAGGCCAGCAGCAGCAGCATCCCGCAGAACCTTCCCTCATTTCTCAGCAAATAGAGAGGGGGACACCTGTCTTGCCACTCGCCTGCTCTTCCTGCCATGGCAGGCTCTCCTGCTTCACGACCGGTTCCCGACAACAAGGCAAAGGGCCCCTTCTCTTCACTTGGGCAGTGTGCTGTGCCTTCCTCAGACATGCTCCTGGGGAGCGCAGTGACAGACGTGTCCCTTTCCTTAAGGCTATTTCCAGAGGCACCACCAAGCTTCTCTCTTAGGCAGTGGGGATGTCAGGGCAAAGAGGATTTCGCCCCATGCGGGTTCATTACACCGTGCTGTGGAGACCTGCTCAGGCAAGCAGCAGCATCATCCCACAGACCGGATTCTGATTTCACAAAGAATGCTGTGCTTTCCAGAGGGGATGCCCGGGCAAAGAGGCTTTTGCTCTATGCGGGTTTCTCCCACCGTGCTGCCTATACTAGGCTAAGGCAAGAAGCAACATCAGCCCACTGAACCGACTCTGACTTCCCAGCGACTGCTATGCTTTCCCGGAGGTTTTCAGCTGGGCGCGATCTGCACTTCACTGTTGCTTCCTCAGCAAGGTTTTGGGCATTCGCTCTGTCGCGTCAGGGAAGAAGAGCTGCGAGAGAGCTGATGCCTCTTGGGCCATGCTTTCCCGGGCTCCATTGGTCGCGCCCTGGGTTCACACTGCCCGGCCAAACTGAGCAGACACAGCCACAACCCTGCAGCAACGTGTGTGGCCTAGGATGGCACTCTATGCCCACTACATTCCCCTGGCGTAAGCAAGGCTTTGCCTTTGGCTCTGGCGTTCAGGTGGACCCGGGGACGAGACCAGTGCCTTCCCCACAGGAGAGGAGAGGCGACAGGATCTGTGCACTCTGCCCGTGTCCTGGGATTGGGAGCTGTGGGGGACTGTCCCCACTCCTTCCCCGACACACCCCCTGCCACCGCCAACGCTGCCGCATCTTGGAGGAAGACGGCATCTGACTGCCCGTTTCTCCAGGGAGCTGTTTCTGGGAGTTCCGTGTACGACGCCTGGTGGCAAGCCCAAGTCTGTCCTAGGGACAGGTGGCCAAGGAGATGCTGTCCCCTTGGCACCAGAGGCCCAGGACATGCCTGCCTTCTGCCCAGACTCCTTCCTCAGAGTGGAGGACGCGCGCCTGCCTAGCCGTCCCCTCGTGTCTTCTTGGCAGCCAGGCTTCCGTCTCTCTGCACAGGGAGCGGGTGACGCTTGTCCTGCCACCATCCCGCTGTTCCTCACAGGACAGGCTCTCCTGCTTCGCGACTGTTTCCCCACAACAAAGCCAAAGGCTCCTTCTCTTCTTCCGGGGCGGCGTGCTGTGGCTTCCCTAGATTGTTCCTGAGGAGCACGGTGACAGCCGTGTCCCTTTCCTTAAGGCCCTTTGCAGATGTGCAACCACGCTGCTCTCTGAGGCAGAGAGGATGCTAGGGCAAAGAGATTTCGCTCCATGCGGGTTTCTTCCAGCGGGCTGCGGAGACTAGCTCAGGCCAGCAGCAGCAGCATCCCACCATCCCACTCTGATTTCCCAACGAATGCTGTGCTGTCCCGGAGGAGTTGCCTGGGCAAAGAGGCTTTCGCTCTATGCGGGTTTCTCACACCGTGAGACTTGGGCTCAGGCCAGCAGCAGCAGCATCCCGCAGAACCTTCCCTCATTTCTCAGGAAATGGAGAGGGTGACACCTGTCCTGCCACCCGCTTCTGTTCCTGCCATGGCTGGTGCTCCTGCTTCTCGACCGTTTTCCGACAAGGCCAAGGGCCCCTTCTCTTCACCTGGGCAGTGTGCTGTCCTTCCTGAGACATGCTCCTGGGGAGCGCAGGGACAGACGTGTCCCTTTCCTTAAGGCCCTTTCCAGATGTGCAACCACGCTTCTCTCTCAGGCAGAGAGGAGATGCTAGGGCAAAGAGAATTTCGCTCCATGCGGGTTTCTTCCACCGTGCTGCGGAGACTAGCTCAGGCCATCAGCAGCAGCATCCCACAATCCCGACTCTCATTTCCCAACGAATGCTGTGCTGTCTGGAGGAGTTGCCTGTGCAAAGAGGCTTTGGCTGTATGCGGGTTTCTCCCACCATGAGACTTGGGCTCAGGCCAGCAGCAGCAGCATCCCGCAGAACCTTCCCTCATTTCTCAGCAAATAGAGAGGGGGACACCTGTCTTGCCACTCGCCTGCTCTTCCTGCCATGGCAGGCTCTCCTGCTTCACGACCGGTTCCCGACAACAAGGCAAAGGGCCCCTTCTCTTCACTTGGGCAGTGTGCTGTGCCTTCCTCAGACATGCTCCTGGGGAGCGCAGTGACAGACGTGTCCCTTTCCTTAAGGCTATTTCCAGAGGCACCACCAAGCTTCTCTCTTAGGCAGTGGGGATGTCAGGGCAAAGAGGATTTCGCCCCATGCGGGTTCATTACACCGTGCTGTGGAGACCTGCTCAGGCAAGCAGCAGCATCATCCCACAGACCGGATTCTGATTTCACAAAGAATGCTGTGCTTTCCAGAGGGGATGCCCGGGCAAAGAGGCTTTTGCTCTATGCGGGTTTCTCCCACCGTGCTGCCTATACTAGGCTAAGGCAAGAAGCAACATCAGCCCACTGAACCGACTCTGACTTCCCAGCGACTGCTATGCTTTCCCGGAGGTTTTCAGCTGGGCGCGATCTGCACTTCACTGTTGCTTCCTCAGCAAGGTTTTGGGCATTCGCTCTGTCACGTCAGGGAAGAAGAGCTGCGAGAGAGCTGATGCCTCTTGGGCCATGCTTTCCCGGGCTCCATTGGTCGCGCCCTGGGTTCACACTGCCCGGCCAAACTGAGCAGACACAGCCACAACCCTGCAGCAACGTGTGTGGCCTAGGATGGCACTCTATGCCCACTACATTCCCCTGGCGTAAGCAAGGCTTTGCCTTTGGCTCTGGCGTTCAGGTGGACCCGGGGACGAGACCAGTGCCTTCCCCACAGGAGAGGAGAGGCGACAGGATCTGTGCACTCTGCCCGTGTCCTGGGATTGGGAGCTGTGGGGGACTGTCCCCACTCCTTCCCCGACACACCCCCTGCCACCGCCAACGCTGCCGCATCTTGGAGGAAGACGGCATCTGACTGCCCGTTTCTCCAGGGAGCTGTTTCTGGGAGTTCCGTGTACGACGCCTGGTGGCAAGCCCAAGTCTGTCCTAGGGACAGGTGGCCAAGGAGATGCTGTCCCCTTGGCACCAGAGGCCCAGGACATGCCTGCCTTCTGCCCAGACTCCTTCCTCAGAGTGGAGGACGCGCGCCTGCCTAGCCGTCCCCTCGTGTCTTCTTGGCAGCCAGGCTTCCGTCTCTCTGCACAGGGAGCGGGTGACGCTTGTCCTGCCACCATCCCGCTGTTCCTCACAGGACAGGCTCTCCTGCTTCGCGACTGTTTCCCCACAACAAAGCCAAAGGCTCCTTCTCTTCTTCCGGGGCGGCGTGCTGTGGCTTCCCTAGATTGTTCCTGAGGAGCACGGTGACAGCCGTGTCCCTTTCCTTAAGGCCCTTTGCAGATGTGCAACCACGCTGCTCTCTGAGGCAGAGAGGATGCTAGGGCAAAGAGATTTCGCTCCATGCGGGTTTCTTCCAGCGGGCTGCGGAGACTAGCTCAGGCCAGCAGCAGCAGCATCCCACCATCCCACTCTGATTTCCCAACGAATGCTGTGCTGTCCCGGAGGAGTTGCCTGGGCAAAGAGGCTTTCGCTCTATGCGGGTTTCTCACACCGTGAGACTTGGGCTCAGGCCAGCAGCAGCTGCATCCCGCAGAACCTTCCCTCATTTCTCAGGAAATGGAGAGGGTGACACCTGTCCTGCCACCCGCTTCTGTTCCTGCCATGGCAGGTGCTCCTGCTTCACGACCGTTTTCCAACAAGGCCAAGGGCCCCTTCTCTTCACCTGGGCAGTGTGCTGTCCTTCCTGAGACATGCTCCTGGGGAGCGCAGGGACAGACGTGTCCCTTTCCTTAAGGCCCTTTCCATATGTGCAACCACGCTTCTCTCTCAGGCAGAGAGGATGCTAGGGCAAAGAGAATTTCGCTCCATGCGGGTTTCTTCCACCGTGCTGCGGAGACTAGCTCAGGCCATCAGCAGCAGCATCCCACAATCCCGACTCTCATTTCCCAACGAATGCTGTGCTGTCTGGAGGAGTTGCCTGTGCAAAGAGGCTTTGGCTGTATGCGGGTTTCTCCCACCATGAGACTTGGGCTCAGGCCAGCAGCAGCAGCATCCCGCAGAACCTTCCCTCATTTCTCAGCAAATAGAGAGGGGGACACCTGTCTTGCCACTCGCCTGCTCTTCCTGCCATGGCAGGCTCTCCTGCTTCACGACCGGTTCCCGACAACAAGGCAAAGGGCCCCTTCTCTTCACTTGGGCAGTGTGCTGTGCCTTCCTCAGACATGCTCCTGGGGAGCGCAGTGACAGACGTGTCCCTTTCCTTAAGGCTATTTCCAGAGGCGCCACCAAGCTTCTCTCTTAGGCAGTGGGGATGTCAGGGCAAAGAGGATTTCGCCCCATGCGGGTTCATTACACCGTGCTGTGGAGACCTGCTCAGGCAAGCAGCAGCATCATCCCACAGACCGGATTCTGATTTCACAAAGAATGCTGTGCTTTCCAGAGGGGATGCCCGGGCAAAGAGGCTTTTGCTCTATGCGGGTTTCTCCCACCGTGCTGCCTATACTAGGCTAAGGCAAGAAGCAACATCAGCCCACTGAACCGACTCTGACTTCCCAGCGACTGCTATGCTTTCCCGGGGGTTTTCAGCTGGGCGCGATCTGCACTTCACTGTTGCTTCCTCAGCAAGGTTTTGGGCATTCGATCTGTCGCGTCAGGGAAGAAGAGCTGCGAGAGAGCTGATGCCTCTTGGGCCATGCTTTCCCGGGCTCCATTGGTCGCGCCCTGGGTTCACACTGCCCGGCCAAACTGAGCAGACACATCCACAACCCTGCAGCAACGTGTGTGGCCTAGGATGGCACTCTATGCCCACTACATTCCCCTGGCGTAAGCAAGGCTTTGCCTTTGGCTCTGGCGTTCAGGTGGACCCGGGGACGAGACCAGTGCCTTCCCCACAGGAGAGGAGAGGCGACAGGATCTGTGCACTCTGCCCGTGTCCTGGGATTGGGAGCTGTGGGGGACTGTCCCCACTCCTTCCCCGACACACCCCCTGCCACCGCCAACGCTGCCGCATCTTGGAGGAAGACGGCATCTGACTGCCCGTTTCTCCAGGAAGCTGTTTCTGGGAGTTCCGTGTACGACGCCTGGTGGCAAGCCCAAGTCTGTCCTAGGGACAGGTGGCCAAGGAGATGCTGTCCCCTTGGCACCAGAGGCCCAGGACATGCCTGCCTTCTGCCCAGACTCCTTCCTCAGAGTGGAGGACGCGCGCCTGCCTAGCCGTCCCCTCGTGTCTTCTTGGCAGCCAGGCTTCCGTCTCTCTGCACAGGGAGCGGGTGACGCTTGTCTTGCCACCATCCCGCTGTTCCTCACAGGACAGGCTCTCCTGCTTCGCGACTGTTTCCCCACAACAAAGCCAAAGGCTCCTTCTCTTCTTCCGGGGCGCCGTGCTGTGGCTTCCCCAGATTGTTCCTGGGGAGCACGGTGACAGCCGTGTCCCTTTCCTTAAGGCCCTTTGCAGATGTGCAACCACGCTGCTCTCTGAGGCAGAGAGGATGCTAGGGCAAAGAGATTTCGCTCCATGCGGGTTTCTTCCAGCGGGCTGCGGAGACTAGCTCAGGCCAGCAGCAGCAGCATCCCACCATCCCACTCTGATTTCCCAACGAATGCTGTGCTGTCCCGGAGGAGTTGCCTGGGCAAAGAGGCTTTCGCTCTATGCGGGTTTCTCACACCGTGAGACTTGGGCTCAGGCCAGCAGCAGCAGCATCCCGCAGAACCTTCCCTCATTTCTCAGGAAATGGAGAGGGTGACACCTGTCCTGCCACCCGCTTCTGTTCCTGCCATGGCAGGTGCTCCTGCTTCACGACCGTTTCCCGACAAGGCCAAGGGCCCCTTCTCTTCACCTGGGCAGTGTGCTGTGCCTTCCTGAGACATGCTCCTGGGGAGCGCAGGGACAGACGTGTCCCTTTCCTTAAGGCCCTTTCCAGATGTGCAACCACGCTTCTCTCTCAGGCAGAGAGGATGCTAGGGCAAAGAGAATTTCGCTCCATGCGGGTTTCTTCCACCGTGCTGCGGAGACTAGCTCAGGCCATCAGCAGCAGCATCCCACAATCCCGACTCTCATTTCCCAACGAATGCTGTGCTGTCTGGAGGAGTTGCCTGTGCAAAGAGGCTTTGGCTGTATGCGGGTTTCTCCCACCATGAGACTTGGGCTCAGGCCAGCAGCAGCAGCATCCCGCAGAACCTTCCCTCATTTCTCAGCAAATAGAGAGGGGGACACCTGTCTTGCCACTCGCCTGCTCTTCCTGCCATGGCAGGCTCTCCTGCTTCACGACCGGTTCCCGACAACAAGGCAAAGGGCCCCTTCTCTTCACTTGGGCAGTGTGCTGTGCCTTCCTCAGACATGCTCCTGGGGAGCGCAGTGACAGACGTGTCCCTTTCCTTAAGGCTATTTCCAGAGGCACCACCAAGCTTCTCTCTTAGGCAGTGGGGATGTCAGGGCAAAGAGGATTTCGCCCCATGCGGGTTCATTACACCGTGCTGTGGAGACCTGCTCAGGCAAGCAGCAGCATCATCCCACAGACCGGATTCTGATTTCACAAAGAATGCTGTGCTTTCCAGAGGGGATGCCCGGGCAAAGAGGCTTTTGCTCTATGCGGGTTTCTCCCACCGTGCTGCCTATACTAGGCTAAGGCAAGAAGCAACATCAGCCCACTGAACCGACTCTGACTTCCCAGCGACTGCTATGCTTTCCCGGAGGTTTTCAGCTGGGCGCGATCTGCACTTCACTGTTGCTTCCTCAGCAAGGTTTTGGGCATTCGCTCTGTCGCGTCAGGGAAGAAGAGCTGCGAGAGAGCTGATGCCTCTTGGGCCATGCTTTCCCGGGCTCCATTGGTCGCGCCCTGGGTTCACACTGCCCGGCCAAACTGAGCAGACACAGCCACAACCCTGCAGCAACGTGTGTGGCCTAGGATGGCACTCTATGCCCACTACATTCCCCTGGCGTAAGCAAGGCTTTGCCTTTGGCTCTGGCGTTCAGGTGGACCCGGGGACGAGACCAGTGCCTTCCCCACAGGAGAGGAGAGGCGACAGGATCTGTGCACTCTGCCCGTGTCCTGGGATTGGGAGCTGTGGGGGACTGTCCCCACTCCTTCCCCGACACACCCCCTGCCACCGCCAACGCTGCCGCATCTTGGAGGAAGACGGCATCTGACTGCCCGTTTCTCCAGGGAGCTGTTTCTGGGAGTTCCGTGTACGACGCCTGGTGGCAAGCCCAAGTCTGTCCTAGGGACAGGTGGCCAAGGAGATGCTGTCCCCTTGGCACCAGAGGCCCAGGACATGCCTGCCTTCTGCCCAGACTCCTTCCTCAGAGTGGAGGACGCGCGCCTGCCTAGCCGTCCCCTCGTGTCTTCTTGACAGCCAGGCTTCCGTCTCTCTGCACAGGGAGCGGGTGACGCTTGTCTTGCCACCATTCCGCTGTTCCTCACAGGACAGGCTCTCCTGCTTCGCGACTGTTTCCCCACAACAAAGCCAAAGGCTCCTTCTCTTCTTCCGGGGCGCCGTGCTGTGGCTTCCCCAGATTGTTCCTGGGGAGCACGGTGACAGCCGTGTCCCCTTTCCTTAAGGCCCTTTGCAGATGTGCAAACCACGCTGCTCTCTGAGGCAGAGAGGATGCTAGGGCAAAGAGATTTCGCTCCATGCGGGTTTCTTCCAGCGGGCTGCGGAGACTAGCTCAGGCCAGCAGCAGCAGCATCCCACCATCCCACTCTGATTTCCCAACGAATGCTGTGCTGTCCCGGAGGAGTTGCCTGGGCAAAGAGGCTTTCGCTCTATGCGGGTTTCTCACACCGTGAGACTTGGGCTCAGGCCAGCAGCAGCAGCATCCCGCAGAACCTTCCCTCATTTCTCAGGAAATGGAGAGGGTAACACCTGTCCTGCCACCCGCTTCTGTTCCTGCCATGGCAGGTGCTCCTGCTTCACGACCGTTTTCCAACAAGGCCAAGGGCCCCTTCTCTTCACCTGGGCAGTGTGCTGTCCTTCCTGAGACATGCTCCTGGGGAGCGCAGGGACAGACGTGTCCCTTTCCTTAAGGCCCTTTCCAGATGTGCAACCACGCTTCTCTCTCAGGCAGAGAGGATGCTAGGGCAAAGAGAATTTCGCTCCATGCGGGTTTCTTCCACCGTGCTGCGGAGACTAGCTCAGGCCATCAGCAGCAGCATCCCACAATCCCGACTCTCATTTCCCAACGAATGCTGTGCTGTCTGGAGGAGTTGCCTGTGCAAAGAGGCTTTGGCTGTATGCGGGTTTCTCCCACCATGAGACTTGGGCTCAGGCCAGCAGCAGCAGCATCCCGCAGAACCTTCCCTCATTTCTCAGCAAATAGAGAGGGGGACACCTGTCTTGCCACTCGCCTGCTCTTCCTGCCATGGCAGGCTCTCCTGCTTCACGACCGGTTCCCGACAACAAGGCAAAGGGCCCCTTCTCTTCACTTGGGCAGTGTGCTGTGCCTTCCTCAGACATGCTCCTGGGGAGCGCAGTGACAGACGTGTCCCTTTCCTTAAGGCTATTTCCAGAGGCACCACCAAGCTTCTCTCTTAGGCAGTGGGGATGTCAGGGCAAAGAGGATTTCGCCCATGCGGGTTCATTACACCGTGCTGTGGAGACCTGCTCAGGCAAGCAGCAGCATCATCCCACAGACCGGATTCTGATTTCACAAAGAATGCTGTGCTTTCCAGAGGGGATGCCCGGGCAAAGAGGCTTTTGCTCTATGCGGGTTTCTCCCACCGTGCTGCCTATACTAGGCTAAGGCAAGAAGCAACATCAGCCCACTGAACCGACTCTGACTTCCCAGCGACTGCTATGCTTTCCCGGAGGTTTTCAGCTGGGCGCGATCTGCACTTCACTGTTGCTTCCTCAGCAAGGTTTTGGGCATTCGCTCTGTCGCGTCAGGGAAGAAGAGCTGCGAGAGAGCTGATGCCTCTTGGGCCATGCTTTCCCGGGCTCCATTGGTCGCGCCCTGGGTTCACACTGCCCGGCCAAACTGAGCAGACACAGCCACAACCCTGCAGCAACGTGTGTGGCCTAGGATGGCACTCTATGCCCACTACATTCCCCTGGCGTAAGCAAGGCTTTGCCTTTTGGCTCTGGCGTTCAGGGTGGACCCGGGGACGAGACCAGTGCCTTCCCCACAGGAGAGGAGAGGCCGACAGGATCTGTGCACTCTGCCCGTGTCCCTGGGATTGGGAGCTGTGGGGGGACTGTCCCCACTCCTTCCCCGACACACACCCCCTGCCACCGCCAACGCTGCCGCATCTTGGAGGAAGATGGCATCTGACTGCCCGTTTCTCCAGGGAGCTGTTTCTGGGAGTTTCCGTGTACGACGCCTGGTGGCAAGCCCAAGTCTGTCCTAGGGACAGGTGGCCAAGGAGATGCTGTCCCCTTGGCACCAGAGGCCCAGGACATGCCTGCCTTCTGCCCAGACTCCTTCCTCAGAGTGGAGGACGCGCGCCTGCCTAGCCGTCCCCTCGTGTCTTCTTGGCAGCCAGGCTTCCGTCTCTCTGCACAGGGAGCGGGTGACGCTTGTCTTGCCAACCATTCCGCTGTTCCTCACAGGACAGGGCTCTCCTGCTTCGCGACTGTTTCCCCACAACAAAGCCAAAGGCTCCTTCTCTTCTTCCGGGGCGCCGTGCTGTGGCTTCCCCAGATTGTTCCTGGGGAGCACGGTGACAGCCGTGTCCCTTTCCTTAAGGCCCTTTGCAGATGTGCAACCACGCTGCTCTCTGAGGCAGAGAGGATGCTAGGGCAAAGAGATTTCGCTCCATGCGGGTTTCTTCCAGCGGGCTGCGGAGACTAGCTCAGGCCAGCAGCAGCAGCATCCCACCATCCCACTCTGATTTCCCAACGAATGCTGTGCTGTCCCGGAGGAGTTGCCTGGGCAAAGAGGCTTTCGCTCTATGCGGGTTTCTCCCACCGTGAGACTTGGGCTCAGGCCAGCAGCAGCAGCATCCCGCAGAACCTTCCCTCATTTCTCAGGAAATGGAGAGGGTGACACCTGTCTTGCCACCCGCTTCTGTTCCTGCCATGGCAGGTGCTCCTGCTTCACGACCGTTTCCCGACAAGGCCAAGGGCCCCTTCTCTTCACCTGGGCAGTGTGCTGTGCCTTCCTGAGACATGCTCCTGGGGAGCGCAGGGACAGACGTGTCCCTTTCCTTAAGGCCCTTTCCAGATGTGCAACCACGCTTCTCTCTCAGGCAGAGAGGATGCTAGGGCAAAGAGAATTTCGCTCCATGCGGGTTTCTTCCACCGTGCTGCGGAGACTAGCTCAGGCCATCAGCAGCAGCATCCCACAATCCCGACTCTCATTTCCCAACGAATGCTGTGCTGTCTGGAGGAGTTGCCTGTGCAAAGAGGCTTTGGCTGTATGCGGGTTTCTCCCACCATGAGACTTGGGCTCAGGCCAGCAGCAGCAGCATCCCGCAGAACCTTCCCTCATTTCTCAGCAAATAGAGAGGGGGACACCTGTCTTGCCACTCGCCTGCTCTTCCTGCCATGGCAGGCTCTCCTGCTTCACGACCGGTTCCCGACAACAAGGCAAAGGGCCCCTTCTCTTCACTTGGGCAGTGTGCTGTGCCTTCCTCAGACATGCTCCTGGGGAGCGCAGTGACAGATCGTGTCCCTTTCCTTAAGGCTATTTCCAGAGGCACCACCAAGCTTCTCTCTTAGGCAGTGGGGATGTCAGGGCAAAGAGGATTTCGCCCCATGCGGGTTCATTACACCGTGCTGTGGAGACCTGCTCAGGCAAGCAGCAGCATCATCCCACAGACCGGATTCTGATTTCACAAAGAATGCTGTGCTTTCCAGAGGGGATGCCCGGGCAAAGAGGCTTTTGCTCTATGCGGGTTTCTCCCACCGTGCTGCCCTATACTAGGCTAAGGCAAGAAGAAACATCAGCCCACTGAACCGACTCTGACTTCCCAGCGACTGCTATGCTTTCCCGGAGGTTTTCAGCTGGGCGCGATCTGCACTTCACTGTTGCTTCCTCAGCAAGGTTTTGGGCATTCGCTCTGTCGCGTCAGGGAAGAAGAGCTGCGAGAGAGCTGATGCCTCTTGGGCCATGCTTTCCCGGGCTCCATTGGTCGCGCCCTGTGTTCACACTGCCCGGCCAAACTGAGCAGACACAGCCACAACCCTGCAGCAACGTGTGTGGCCTAGGATGGCACTCTATGCCCACTACATTCCCCTGGCGTAAGCAAGGCTTTGCCTTTGGATCTGGCGTTTCAGGTGGACCCGGGGACGAGACCAGTGCCTTCCCCACAGGAGAGGAGAGGCGACAGGATCTGTGCACTTCTGCCCGTGTCCTGGGATTGGGAGCTGTGGGGGACTGTCCCCACTCCTTCCCCGACACACCCCCTGCCACCGCCAACGCTGCCGCATCTTGGAGGAAGATGGCATCTACTGCCTGTTTCTCCATGGAGCTGTTTCTGGGAGTTCCGTGTACGACGCCTGGTGGCAAGCCCAAGTCTGTCCTAGGGACAGGTGGCCAAGGAGATGCTGTCCCCTTGGCACCAGAGGCCCAGGACATGCCTGCCTTCTGCCCAGACTCCTTCCTCAGAGTGGGAGGACGCGCGCCCTGCCTAGCCGTCCCCTCGTGTCTTCTTGACAGCCAGGCTTCCGTCTCTCTGCACAGGGAGCGGGTGACGCTGTCTTGCCACCATTCCGCTGTTCCTCACAGGACAGGCTCTCCTGCTTCGCGACTGTTTCCCCACAACAAAGCCAAAGGCTCCTTCTCTTCTTCCGGGGCGCCGTGCTGTGGCTTCCCCAGATTGTTCCTGGGGAGCACGGTGACAGCCGTGTCCCTTTCCTTAAGGCCCTTTGCAGATGTGCAACCACGCTGCTCTCTGAGGCAGAGAGGATGCTAGGGCAAAGAGATTTCGCTCCATGCGGGTTTCTTCCAGCGGCTGCGGAGACTAGCTCAGGCCAGCAGCAGCAGCATCCCACCATCCCACTCTGATTTCCCAACGAAATGCTGTGCTGTCCCGGAGGAGTTGCCTGGGCAAAGAGGGCTTTCGCTCTATGCGGGTTTCTCACACACCGTGAGACTTGGGGCTCAGGCCAGCAGCAGCAGCATCCCGCAGAACCTTCCCTCATTTCTCAGGAAATGGAGAGGGTGACACCTGTCTTGCCACCCGCTTCTGTTCCTGCCATGGCAGGTGCTCCTGCTTCACGACCGTTTTCCCGACAAGGCCAAGGGCCCCTTCTCTTCACCTGGGCAGTGTGCTGTGCCTTCCTGAGACATGCTCCTGGGGAGCGCAGGGACAGTCGTGTCCCTTTCCTTAAGGCCCTTTCCAGATGTGCAACCACGCTTCTCTCTCAGGCAGAGAGGATGCTAGGGCAAAGAGAATTTCGCTCCATGCGGGTTTCTTCCACCGTGCTGCGGAGACTAGCTCAGGCCATCAGCAGCAGCATCCCACAATCCCGACTCTCATTTCCCAACGAATGCTGTGCTGTCTGGAGGAGTTGCCTGTGCAAAGAGGCTTTGGCTGTATGCGGGTTTCTCCCACCATGAGACTTGGGCTCAGGCCAGCAGCAGCAGCATCCCGCAGAACCTTCCCTCATTTCTCAGCAAATAGAGAGGGGGACACCTGTCTTGCCACTCGCCTGCTCTTCCTGCCATGCAGGCTCTCCTGCTTCACGACCGGTTCCCGACAACAAGGCAAAGGGCCCTTCTCTTCACTTGGGCAGTGTGCTGTGCCTTCCTCAGACATGCTCCTGGGGAGCGCAGTGACAGACGTGTCCCTTTCCTTAAGGCTATTTCCAGAGGCACCACCAAGCTTCTCTCTTAGGCAGTGGGGATGTCAGGGCAAAGAGGATTTCGCCCCATGCGGGTTCATTACACCGTGCTGTGGAGACCTGCTCAGGCAAGCAGCAGCATCATCCCACAGACCGGATTCTGATTTCACAAAGAATGCTGTGCTTTCCAGAGGGGATGCCCGGGCAAAGAGGCTTTTGCTCTATGCGGGTTTCTCCCACCGTGCTGCCTATACTAGGCTAAGGCAAGAAGCAACATCAGCCCACTGAACCGACTCTGACTTCCCCAGCGACTGCTATGCTTTCCCGGAGGTTTTCAGCTGGGCGCGATCTGCACTTCACTGTTGCTATCCTCAGCAAGGTTTTGGGCATTCGCTCTGTCGCGTCAGGGAAGAAGAGCTGCGAGAGAGCTGATGCCTCTTGGGCCATGCTTTCCCCGGGCTCCATTGGTCGCGCCCTGGGTTCACACTGCCCGGCCAAACTGAGCAGACACAGCCACAAACCCTGCAGCAACGTGTGTGGCCTAGGATGGCACTCTATGCCCACTACATTCCCCTGGCGTAAGCAAGGCTTTGCCTTTGGCTCTGGCGTTCAGCGTGGACCCGGGGACGAGACCAGTGCCTTCCCCACAGGAGAGGAGAGGCGGACAGGATCTGTGCACTCTGCCCGTGTCCTGGGATTGGGAGCTGTGGGGGACTGTCCCCACTCCTTCCCCGACACACACCCCCTGCCACCGCCAACGCTGCCGCATCTTGGAGGAAGACGGCATCTGACTGCCCGTTTCTCCAGGGAGCTGTTTCTGGGAGTTCGTGTACGACGCCTGGTGGCAAGCCCAAGTCTGTCCTAGGGACAAGGTGGCCAAGGAGATGCTGTCCCCTTGGCACCAGAGGCCCAGGACATGCCTGCCTTCTGCCCAGACTCCTTCCTCAGAGTGGAGGACGCGCGCCTGCCTAGCCGTCCCCTCGTGTCTTCTTGGCAGCTAGGCTTCCGTCTGTCTGCACAGGGAGCGGGTGACGCTTGTCTTGCCACCATTCCGCTGTTGTTAACAGGACAGGCTCTCCTGCTTCGCGACTGTTTCCCCACAACAAAGCCAAAGGCTCCTTCTCTTCTTCCGGGGCGGCGTGCTGTGGCTTCCCTAGATTGTTCCTGAGGAGCACGGTGACACCCGTGTCCCTTTCCTTAAGGCCCTTTGCAGATGTGCAACCACGCTGCTCTCTGAGGCAGAGAGGATGCTAGGGCAAAGAGATTTCGCTCCATGCGGGTTTCTTCCAGCGGGCTGCGGAGACTAGCTCAGGCCAGCAGCAGCAGCATCCCACCATCCCACTCTGATTTCCCAACGAATGCTGTTCTGTCCCGGAGGAGTTGCCTGGGCAAAGAGGCTTTCGCTCTATGCGGGTTTCTCACACCGTGAGACTTGGGCTCAGGCCAGCAAGCAGCAGCATCCCGCAGAACCTTCCCTCATTTCTCAGGAAATGGAGAGGGTGACACCTGTCCTTGCCACCCGCTTCTGTTCCTGCCATGGCAGGTTGCTCCTGCTTCACGACCGTTTCCCCGACAAGGCCAAGGGCCCCTTCTCTTCACCTGGGCAGTGTGCTGTGCCTTCCTGAGACATGCTCCTGGGGAGCGCAGAGGGACAGACGTGTCCCTTTCCTTAAGGCCCTTTCCAGATGTGCAACCACGCTTCTCTCTCAGGCAGAGAGGATGCTAGGGCAAAGAGAATTTCGCTCCATGCGGGTTTCTTCCACCGTGCTGCGGAGACTAGCTCAGGCCATCAGCAGCAGCATCCCACAATCCCGACTCTCATTTCCCAACGAATGCTGTGCTGTCTGGAGGAGTTGCCTGTGCAAAGAGGCTTTGGCTGTATGCGGGTTTCTCCCACCATGAGACTTGGGCTCAGGCCAGCAGCAGCAGCATCCCGCAGAACCTTCCCTCATTTCTCAGCAAATAGAGAGGGGGACACCTGTCTTGCCACTCGCCTGCTCTTCCTGCCATGGCAGGCTCTCCTGCTTCACGACCGGTTCCCGACAACAAGGCAAAAGGGCCCCTTCTCTTCACTTGGGCAGTGTGCTGTGCCTTCCTCAGACATGGGGAGCGCAGTGACAGACGTGTCCCTTTCCTTAAGGCTATTTCCAGAGGCACCACCAAGCTTCTCTCTTAGGCAGTGGGGATGTCAGGGCAAAGAGGATTTCGCCCCATGCGGGTTCATTACACCGTGCTGTGGAGACCTGCTCAGGCAAGCAGCAGCATCATCCCACAGACCGGATTCTGATTTCACAAAGAATGCTGTGCTTTCCAGAGGGGATGCCCGGGCAAAGAGGCTTTTGCTCTATGCGGGTTTCTCCCACCGTGCTGCCTATACTAGGCTAAGGCAAGAAGCAACATCAGCCCACTGAACCGACTCTGACTTCCCAGCGACTGCTATGCTTTCCCGGAGGTTTTCAGCTGGGCGCGATCTGCACTTCACTGTTGCTTCCTCAGCAAGGTTTTGGGCATTCGCTCTGTCGCGTCAGGGAAGAAGAGCTGCGAGAGAGCTGATGCCTCTTGGGCCATGCTTTCCCGGGCTCCATTGGTCGCGCCCTGTGTTCACACTGCCCGGCCAAACTGAGCAGACACAGCCACAACCCTGCAGCAACGTGTGTGGCCTAGGATGGCACTCTATGCCCACTACATTCCCCTGGCGTAAGCAAGGCTTTGCCTTTGGCTCTGGCGTTCAGGTGGACCCGGGGACGAGACCAGTGCCTTCCCCACAGGAGAGGAGAGGCGACAGGATCTGTGCACTCTGCCCGTGTCCTGGGATTGGGAGCTGTGGGGGACTGTCCCCACTCCTTCCCCGACACACCCCCTGCCACCGCCAACGCTGCCGCATCTTGGAGGAAGACGGCATCTGACTGCCCGTTTCTCCAGGGAGCTGTTTCTGGGAGTTCCGTGTACGACGCCTGGTGGCAAGCCCAAGTCTGTCCTAGGGACAGGTGGCCAAGGAGATGCTGTCCCCTTGGCACCAGAGGCCCAGGACATGCCTGCCTTCTGCCCAGACTCCTTCCTCAGAGTGGAGGACGCGCGCCTGCCTAGCCGTCCCCTCGTGTCTTCTTGGCAGCCAGGCTTCCGTCTCTCTGCACAGGGAGCGGGTGACGCTTGTCTTGCCACCATCCCGCTGTTCCTCACAGGACAGGCTCTCCTGCTTCGCGACTGTTTCCCCACAACAAAGCCAAAGGCTCCTTCTCTTCTTCCGGGGCGGCGTGCTGTGGCTTCCCTAGATTGTTCCTGAGGAGCACGGTGACAGCCGTGTCCCTTTCCTTAAGGCCCTTTGCAGATGTGCAACCACGCTGCTCTCTCAGGCAGAGAGGATGCTAGGGCAAAGAGATTTCGCTCCATGCGGGTTTCTTCCAGCGGGCTGCGGAGACTAGCTCAGGCCAGCAGCAGCAGCATCCCACCATCCCACTCTGATTTCCCAACGAATGCTGTGCTGTCCCGGAGGAGTTGCCTGGGCAAAGAGGCTTTCGCTCTATGCGGGTTTCTCACACCGTGAGACTTGGGCTCAGGCCAGCAGCAGCAGCATCCCGCAGAACCTTCCCTCATTTCTCAGGAAATGGAGAGGGTGACACCTGTCCTGCCACCCGCTTCTGTTCCTGCCATGGCAGGTGCTCCTGCTTCACGACCGTTTTCCAACAAGGCCAAGGGCCCCTTCTCTTCACCTGGGCAGTGTGCTGTCCTTCCTGAGACATGCTCCTGGGGAGCGCAGGGACAGACGTGTCCCTTTCCTTAAGGCCCTTTCCAGATGTGCAACCACGCTTCTCTCTCAGGCAGAGAGGATGCTAGGGCAAAGAGAATTTCGCTCCATGCGGGTTTCTTCCACCGTGCTGCGGAGACTAGCTCAGGCCAGCAGCAGCAGCATCCCACCATCCCACTCTGATTTCCCAACGAATGCTGTGCTGTCCCGGAGGAGTTGCCTGGGCAAAGAGGCTTTCGCTCTATGCGGGTTTCTCACACCGTGAGACTTGGGCTCAGGCCAGCAGCAGCAGCATCCCGCAGAACCTTCCCTCATTTCTCAGGAAATGGAGAGGGTGACACCTGTCTTGCCACCCGCTTCTGTTCCTGCCATGGCAGGTGCTCCTGCTTCACGACCGTTTCCCGACAAGGCCAAGGGCCCCTTCTCTTCACCTGGGCAGTGTGCTGTGCCTTCCTGAGACATGCTCCTGGGGAGCGCAGGGACAGACGTGTCCCTTTCCTTAAGGCCCTTTCCAGATGTGCAACCACGCTTCTCTCTCAGGCAGAGAGGATGCTAGGGCAAAGAGAATTTCGCTCCATGCGGGTTTCTTCCACCGTGCTGCGGAGACTAGCTCAGGCCATCAGCAGCAGCATCCCACAATCCCGACTCTCATTTCCCAACGAATGCTGTGCTGTCTGGAGGAGTTGCCTGTGCAAAGAGGCTTTGGCTGTATGCGGGTTTCTCCCACCATGAGACTTGGGCTCAGGCCAGCAGCAGCAGCATCCCGCAGAACCTTCCCTCATTTCTCAGCAAATAGAGAGGGGGACACCTGTCTTGCCACTCGCCTGCTCTTCCTGCCATGGCAGGCTCTCCTGCTTCACGACCGGTTCCCGACAACAAGGCAAAGGGCCCCTTCTCTTCACTTGGGCAGTGTGCTGTGCCTTCCTCAGACATGCTCCTGGGGAGCGCAGTGACAGACGTGTCCCTTTCCTTAAGGCTATTTCCAGAGGCACCACCAAGCTTCTCTCTTAGGCAGTGGGGATGTCAGGGCAAAGAGGATTTCGCCCCATGCGGGTTCATTACACCGTGCTGTGGAGACCTGCTCAGGCAAGCAGCAGCATCATCCCACAGACCGGATTCTGATTTCACAAAGAATGCTGTGCTTTCCAGAGGGGATGCCCGGGCAAAGAGGCTTTTGCTCTATGCGGGTTTCTCCCACCGTGCTGCCTATACTAGGCTAAGGCAAGAAGCAACATCAGCCCACTGAACCGACTCTGACTTCCCAGCGACTGCTATGCTTTCCCGGAGGTTTTCAGCTGGGCGCGATCTGCACTTCACTGTTGCTTCCTCAGCAAGGTTTTGGGCATTCGCTCTGTCGCGTCAGGGAAGAAGAGCTGCGAGAGAGCTGATGCCTCTTGGGCCATGCTTTCCCGGGCTCCATTGGTCGCGCCCTGGGTTCACACTGCCCGGCCAAACTGAGCAGACACAGCCACAACCCTGCAGCAACGTGTGTGGCCTAGGATGGCACTCTATGCCCACTACATTCCCCTGGCGTAAGCAAGGCTTTGCCTTTGGATCTGGCGTTCAGGTGGACCCGGGGACGAGACCAGTGCCTTCCCCACAGGAGAGGAGAGGCGACAGGATCTGTGCACTCTGCCCGTGTCCTGGGATTGGGAGCTGTGGGGGACTGTCCCCACTCCTTCCCCGACACACCCCCTGCCACCGCCAACGCTGCCGCATCTTGGAGGAAGATGGCATCTGACTGCCTGTTTCTCCAGGGAGCTGTTTCTGGGAGTTCCGTGTACGACGCCTGGTGGCAAGCCCAAGTCTGTCCTAGGGACAGGTGGCCAAGGAGATGCTGTCCCCTTGGCACCAGAGGCCCAGGACATGCCTGCCTTCTGCCCAGACTCCTTCCTCAGAGTGGAGGACGCGCGCCTGCCTAGCCGTCCCCTCGTGTCTTCTTGACAGCCAGGCTTCCGTCTGTCTGCACAGGGAGCGGGTGACGCTTGTCTTGCCACCATTCCGCTGTTCCTCACAGGACAGGCTCTCCTGCTTCGCGACTGTTTCCCCACAACAAAGCCAAAGGCTCCTTCTCTTCTTCCGGGGCGCCGTGCTGTGGCTTCCCCAGATTGTTCCTGGGGAGCACGGTGACAGCCGTGTCCCTTTCCTTAAGGCCCTTTGCAGATGTGCAACCACGCTGCTCTCTGAGGCAGAGAGGATGCTAGGGCAAAGAGATTTCGCTCCATGCGGGTTTCTTCCAGCGGGCTGCGGAGACTAGCTCAGGCCAGCAGCAGCAGCATCCCACCATCCCACTCTGATTTCCCAACGAATGCTGTGCTGTCCCGGAGGAGTTGCCTGGGCAAAGAGGCTTTCGCTCTATGCGGGTTTCTCACACCGTGAGACTTGGGCTCAGGCCAGCAGCAGCAGCATCCCGCAGAACCTTCCCTCATTTCTCAGGAAATGGAGAGGGTGACACCTGTCTTGCCACCCGCTTCTGTTCCTGCCATGGCAGGTGCTCCTGCTTCACGACCGTTTCCCGACAAGGCCAAGGGCCCCTTCTCTTCACCTGGGCAGTGTGCTGTGCCTTCCTGAGACATGCTCCTGGGGAGCGCAGGGACAGACGTGTCCCTTTCCTTAAGGCCCTTTCCAGATGTGCAACCACGCTTCTCTCTCAGGCAGAGAGGATGCTAGGGCAAAGAGAATTTCGCTCCATGCGGGTTTCTTCCACCGTGCTGCGGAGACTAGCTCAGGCCATCAGCAGCAGCATCCCACAATCCCGACTCTCATTTCCCAACGAATGCTGTGCTGTCTGGAGGAGTTGCCTGTGCAAAGAGGCTTTGGCTGTATGCGGGTTTCTCCCACCATGAGACTTGGGCTCAGGCCAGCAGCAGCAGCATCCCGCAGAACCTTCCCTCATTTCTCAGCAAATAGAGAGGGGGACACCTGTCTTGCCACTCGCCTGCTCTTCCTGCCATGGCAGGCTCTCCTGCTTCACGACCGGTTCCCGACAACAAGGCAAAGGGCCCCTTCTCTTCACTTGGGCAGTGTGCTGTGCCTTCCTCAGACATGCTCCTGGGGAGCGCAGTGACAGACGTGTCCCTTTCCTTAAGGCTATTTCCAGAGGCACCACCAAGCTTCTCTCTTAGGCAGTGGGGATGTCAGGGCAAAGAGGATTTCGCCCCATGCGGGTTCATTACACCGTGCTGTGGAGACCTGCTCAGGCAAGCAGCAGCATCATCCCACAGACCGGATTCTGATTTCACAAAGAATGCTGTGCTTTCCAGAGGGGATGCCCGGGCAAAGAGGCTTTTGCTCTATGCGGGTTTCTCCCACCGTGCTGCCTATACTAGGCTAAGGCAAGAAGCAACATCAGCCCACTGAACCGACTCTGACTTCCCAGCGACTGCTATGCTTTCCCGGAGGTTTTCAGCTGGGCGCGATCTGCACTTCACTGTTGCTTCCTCAGCAAGGTTTTGGGCATTCGCTCTGTCGCGTCAGGGAAGAAGAGCTGCGAGAGAGCTGATGCCTCTTGGGCCATGCTTTCCCGGGCTCCATTGGTCGCGCCCTGGGTTCACACTGCCCGGCCAAACTGAGCAGACACAGCCACAACCCTGCAGCAACGTGTGTGGCCTAGGATGGCACTCTATGCCCACTACATTCCCCTGGCGTAAGCAAGGCTTTGCGTTTGGCTCTGGCGTTCAGGTGGACCCGGGGACGAGACCAGTGCCTTCCCCACAGGAGAGGAGAGGCGACAGGATCTGTGCACTCTGCCCGTGTCCTGGGATTGGGAGCTGTGGGGGACTGTCCCCACTCCTTCCCCGACACACCCCCTGCCACCGCCAACGCTGCCGCATCTTGGAGGAAGACGGCATCTGACTGCCCGTTTCTCCAGGGAGCTGTTTCTGGGAGTTCCGTGTACGACGCCTGGTGGCAAGCCCAAGTCTGTCCTAGGGACAGGTGGCCAAGGAGATGCTGTCCCCTTGGCACCAGAGGCCCAGGACATGCCTGCCTTCTGCCCAGACTCCTTCCTCAGAGTGGAGGACGCGCGCCTGCCTAGCCGTCCCCTCGTGTCTTCTTGGCAGCCAGGCTTCCGTCTCTCTGCACAGGGAGCGGGTGACGCTTGTCTTGCCACCATCCCGCTGTTCCTCACAGGACAGGCTCTCCTGCTTCGCGACTGTTTCCCCACAACAAAGCCAAAGGCTCCTTCTCTTCTTCCGGGGCGGCGTGCTGTGGCTTCCCCAGATTGTTCCTGAGGAGCACGGTGACAGCCGTGTCCCTTTCCTTAAGGCCCTTTGCAGATGTGCAACCACGCTGCTCTCTGAGGCAGAGAGGATGCTAGGGCAAAGAGATTTCGCTCCATGCGGGTTTCTTCCAGCGGGCTGCGGAGACTAGCTCAGGCCAGCAGCAGCAGCATCCCACCATCCCACTCTGATTTCCCAACGAATGCTGTGCTGTCCCGGAGGAGTTGCCTGGGCAAAGAGGCTTTCGCTCTATGCGGGTTTCTCACACCGTGAGACTTGGGCTCAGGCCAGCAGCAGCAGCATCCCGCAGAACCTTCCCTCATTTCTCAGGAAATGGAGAGGGTGACACCTGTCCTGCCACCCGCTTCTGTTCCTGCCATGGCAGGTGCTCCTGCTTCACGACCGTTTTCCAACAAGGCCAAGGGCCCCTTCTCTTCACCTGGGCAGTGTGCTGTCCTTCCTGAGACATGCTCCTGGGGAGCGCAGGGACAGACGTGTCCCTTTCCTTAAGGCCCTTTCCAGATGTGCAACCACGCTTCTCTCTCAGGCAGAGAGGATGCTAGGGCAAAGAGAATTTCGCTCCATGCGGGTTTCTTCCACCGTGCTGCGGAGACTAGCTCAGGCCATCAGCAGCAGCATCCCACAATCCCGACTCTCATTTCCCAACGAATGCTGTGCTGTCTGGAGGAGTTGCCTGTGCAAAGAGGCTTTGGCTGTATGCGGGTTTCTCCCACCATGAGACTTGGGCTCAGGCCAGCAGCAGCAGCATCCCGCAGAACCTTCCCTCATTTCTCAGCAAATAGAGAGGGGGACACCTGTCTTGCCACTCGCCTGCTCTTCCTGCCATGGCAGGCTCTCCTGCTTCACGACCGGTTCCCGACAACAAGGCAAAGGGCCCCTTCTCTTCACTTGGGCAGTGTGCTGTGCCTTCCTCAGACATGCTCCTGGGGAGCGCAGTGACAGACGTGTCCCTTTCCTTAAGGCTATTTCCAGAGGCACCACCAAGCTTCTCTCTTAGGCAGTGGGGATGTCAGGGCAAAGAGGATTTCGCCCCATGCGGGTTCATTACACCGTGCTGTGGAGACCTGCTCAGGCAAGCAGCAGCATCATCCCACAGACCGGATTCTGATTTCACAAAGAATGCTGTGCTTTCCAGAGGGGATGCCCGGGCAAAGAGGCTTTTGCTCTATGCGGGTTTCTCCCACCGTGCTGCCTATACTAGGCTAAGGCAAGAAGCAACATCAGCCCACTGAACCGACTCTGACTTCCCAGCGACTGCTATGCTTTCCCGGAGGTTTTCAGCTGGGCGCGATCTGCACTTCACTGTTGCTTCCTCAGCAAGGTTTTGGGCATTCGCTCTGTCGCGTCAGGGAAGAAGAGCTGCGAGAGAGCTGATGCCTCTTGGGCCATGCTTTCCCGGGCTCCATTGGTCGCGCCCTGGGTTCACACTGCCCGGCCAAACTGAGCAGACACAGCCACAACCCTGCAGCAACGTGTGTGGCCTAGGATGGCACTCTATGCCCACTACATTCCCCTGGCGTAAGCAAGGCTTTGCCTTTGGCTCTGGCGTTCAGGTGGACCCGGGGACGAGACCAGTGCCTTCCCCACAGGAGAGGAGAGGCAACAGGATCTGTGCACTCTGCCCGTGTCCTGGGATTGGGAGCTGTGGGGGACTGTCCCCACTCCTTCCCCGACACACCCCCTGCCACCGCCAACGCTGCCGCATCTTGGAGGAAGACGGCATCTGACTGCCCGTTTCTCCAGGGAGCTGTTTCTGGGAGTTCCGTGTACGACGCCTGGTGGCAAGCCCAAGTCTGTCCTAGGGACAGGTGGCCAAGGAGATGCTGTCCCCTTGGCACCAGAGGCCCAGGACATGCCTGCCTTCTGCCCAGACTCCTTCCTCAGAGTGGAGGACGCGCGCCTGCCTAGCCGTCCCCTCGTGTCTTCTTGGCAGCCAGGCTTCCGTCTCTCTGCACAGGGAGCGGGTGACGCTTGTCTTGCCACCATCCCGCTGTTCCTCACAGGACAGGCTCTCCTGCTTCGCGACTGTTTCCCCACAACAAAGCCAAAGGCTCCTTCTCTTCTTCCGGGGCGCCGTGCTGTGGCTTCCCCAGATTGTTCCTGGGGAGCACGGTGACAGCCGTGTCCCTTTCCTTAAGGCCCTTTGCAGATGTGCAACCACGCTGCTCTCTGAGGCAGAGAGGATGCTAGGGCAAAGAGATTTCGCTCCATGCGGGTTTCTTCCAGCGGGCTGCGGAGACTAGCTCAGGCCAGCAGCAGCAGCATCCCACCATCCCACTCTGATTTCCCAACGAATGCTGTGCTGTCCCGGAGGAGTTGCCTGGGCAAAGAGGCTTTCGCTCTATGCGGGTTTCTCACACCGTGAGACTTGGGCTCAGGCCAGCAGCAGCAGCATCCCGCAGAACCTTCCCTCATTTCTCAGGAAATGGAGAGGGTGACACCTGTCCTGCCACCCGCTTCTGTTCCTGCCATGGCAGGTGCTCCTGCTTCACGACCGTTTCCCGACAAGGCCAAGGGCCCCTTCTCTTCACCTGGGCAGTGTGCTGTGCCTTCCTGAGACATGCTCCTGGGGAGCGCAGGGACAGACGTGTCCCTTTCCTTAAGGCCCTTTCCAGATGTGCAACCACGCTTCTCTCTCAGGCAGAGAGGATGCTAGGGCAAAGAGAATTTCGCTCCATGCGGGTTTCTTCCACCGTGCTGCGGAGACTAGCTCAGGCCATCAGCAGCAGCATCCCACAATCCCGACTCTCATTTCCCAACGAATGCTGTGCTGTCTGGAGGAGTTGCCTGTGCAAAGAGGCTTTGGCTGTATGCGGGTTTCTCCCACCATGAGACTTGGGCTCAGGCCAGCAGCAGCAGCATCCCGCAGAACCTTCCCTCATTTCTCAGCAAATAGAGAGGGGGACACCTGTCTTGCCACTCGCCTGCTCTTCCTGCCATGGCAGGCTCTCCTGCTTCACGACCGGTTCCCGACAACAAGGCAAAGGGCCCCTTCTCTTCACTTGGGCAGTGTGCTGTGCCTTCCTCAGACATGCTCCTGGGGAGCGCAGTGACAGACGTGTCCCTTTCCTTAAGGCTATTTCCAGAGGCACCACCAAGCTTCTCTCTTAGGCAGTGGGGATGTCAGGGCAAAGAGGATTTCGCCCCATGCGGGTTCATTACACCGTGCTGTGGAGACCTGCTCAGGCAAGCAGCAGCATCATCCCACAGACCGGATTCTGATTTCACAAAGAATGCTGTGCTTTCCAGAGGGGATGCCCGGGCAAAGAGGCTTTTGCTCTATGCGGGTTTCTCCCACCGTGCTGCCTATACTAGGCTAAGGCAAGAAGCAACATCAGCCCACTGAACCGACTCTGACTTCCCAGCGACTGCTATGCTTTCCCGGAGGTTTTCAGCTGGGCGCGATCTGCACTTCACTGTTGCTTCCTCAGCAAGGTTTTGGGCATTCGCTCTGTCGCGTCAGGGAAGAAGAGCTGCGAGAGAGCTGATGCCTCTTGGGCCATGCTTTCCCGGGCTCCATTGGTCGCGCCCTGGGTTCACACTGCCCGGCCAAACTGAGCAGACACAGCCACAACCCTGCAGCAACGTGTGTGGCCTAGGATGGCACTCTATGCCCACTACATTCCCCTGGCGTAAGCAAGGCTTTGCCTTTGGCTCTGGCGTTCAGGTGGACCCGGGGACGAGACCAGTGCCTTCCCCACAGGAGAGGAGAGGCGACAGGATCTGTGCACTCTGCCCGTGTCCTGGGATTGGGAGCTGTGGGGGGACTGTCCCCACTCCTTCCCCGACACACCCCCTGCCACCGCCAACGCTGCCGCATCTTGGAGGAAGACGGCATCTGACTGCCCGTTTCTCCAGGGAGCTGTTTCTGGGAGTTCCGTGTACGACGCCTGGTGGCAAGCCCAAGTCTGTCCTAGGGACAGGTGGCCAAGGAGATGCTGTCCCCTTGGCACCAGAGGCCCAGGACATGCCTGCCTTCTGCCCAGACTCCTTCCTCAGAGTGGAGGACGCGCGCCTGCCTTGCTGTCCCCTCGTGTCTTCTTGGCAGCCAGGCTTCCGTCTGTCTGCACAGGGAGCGGGTGACGCTTGTCTTGCCACCATTCCGCTGTTCCTCACAGGACAGGCTCTCCTGCTTCGCGACTGTTTCCCCACAACAAAGCCAAAGGCTCCTTCTCTTCTTCCGGGGCGGCGTGCTGTGGCTTCCCTAGATTGTTCCTGAGGAGCACGGTGACAGCCGTGTCCCTTTCCTTAAGGCCCTTTGCAGATGTGCAACCACGCTGCTCTCTGAGGCAGAGAGGATGCTAGGGCAAAGAGATTTCGCTCCATGCGGGTTTCTTCCAGCGGGCTGCGGAGACTAGCTCAGGCCAGCAGCAGCAGCATCCCACCATCCCACTCTGATTTCCCAACGAATGCTGTGCTGTCCCGGAGGAGTTGCCTGGGCAAAGAAGCTTTCGCTCTATGCGGGTTTCTCACACCGTGAGACTTGGGCTCAGGCCAGCAAGCAGCAGCATCCCGCAGAACCTTCCCTCATTTCTCAGGAAATGGAGAGGGTGACACCTGTCTTGCCACCCGCTTCTGTTCCTGCCATGGCAGGTGCTCCTGCTTCACGACCGTTTCCCGACAAGGCCAAGGGCCCCTTCTCTTCACCTGGGCAGTGTGCTGTGCCTTCCTGAGACATGCTCCTGGGGAGCGCAGGGACAGACGTGTCCCTTTCCTTAAGGCCCTTTCCAGATGTGCAACCACGCTTCTCTCTCAGGCAGAGAGGATGCTAGGGCAAAGAGAATTTCGCTCCATGCGGGTTTCTTCCACCGTGCTGCGGAGACTAGCTCAGGCCATCAGCAGCAGCATCCCACAATCCCGACTCTCATTTCCCAACGAATGCTGTGCTGCCTGGAGGAGTTGCCTGTGCAAAGAGGCTTTGGCTGTATGCGGGTTTCTCCCACCATGAGACTTGGGCTCAGGCCAGCAGCAGCAGCATCCCGCAGAACCTTCCCTCATTTCTCAGCAAATAGAGAGGGGGACACCTGTCTTGCCACTCGCCTGCTCTTCCTGCCATGGCAGGCTCTCCTGCTTCACGACCGGTTCCCGACAACAAGGCAAAGGGCCCCTTCTCTTCACTTGGGCAGTGTGCTGTGCCTTCCTCAGACATGCTCCTGGGGAGCGCAGTGACAGACGTGTCCCTTTCCTTAAGGCTATTTCCAGAGGCACCACCAAGCTTCTCTCTTAGGCAGTGGGGATGTCAGGGCAAAGAGGATTTCGCCCCATGCGGGTTCATTACACCGTGCTGTGGAGACCTGCTCAGGCAAGCAGCAGCATCATCCCACAGACCGGATTCTGATTTCACAAAGAATGCTGTGCTTTCCAGAGGGGATGCCCGGGCAAAGAGGCTTTTGCTCTATGCGGGTTTCTCCCACCGTGCTGCCTATACTAGGCTAAGGCAAGAAGCAACATCAGCCCACTGAACCGACTCTGACTTCCCAGCGACTGCTATGCTTTCCCGGAGGTTTTCAGCTGGGCGCGATCTGCACTTCACTGTTGCTTCCTCAGCAAGGTTTTGGGCATTCGCTCTGTCGCGTCAGGGAAGAAGAGCTGCGAGAGAGCTGATGCCTCTTGGGCCATGCTTTCCCGGGCTCCATTGGTCGCGCCCTGTGTTCACACTGCCCGGCCAAACTGAGCAGACACAGCCACAACCCTGCAGCAACGTGTGTGGCCTAGGATGGCACTCTATGCCCACTACATTCCCCTGGCGTAAGCAAGGCTTTGCCTTTGGCTCTGGCGTTCAGGTGGACCCGGGGACGAGACCAGTGCCTTCCCCACAGGAGAGGAGAGGCGACAGGATCTGTGCACTCTGCCCGTGTCCTGGGATTGGGAGCTGTGGGGGACTGTCCCCACTCCTTCCCCGACACACCCCCTGCCACCGCCAACGCTGCCGCATCTTGGAGGAAGACGGCATCTGACTGCCCGTTTCTCCAGGGAGCTGTTTCTGGGAGTTCCGTGTACGACGCCTGGTGGCAAGCCCAAGTCTGTCCTAGGGACAGGTGGCCAAGGAGATGCTGTCCCCTTGGCACCATTGGCCCAGGACATGCCTGCCTTCTGCCCAGACTCCTTCCTCAGAGTGGAGGACGCGCGCCTTCCTAGCCATCCCCTCGTGTCTTCTTGGCAGCCAGGCTTCCGTCTCTCTGCACAGGGAGCGGGTGACGCTTGTCTTGCCACCATCCCGCTGTTCCTCACAGGACAGGCTCTCCTGCTTCGCGACTGTTTCCCCACAACAAAGCCAAAGGCTCCTTCTCTTCTTCCGGGGCGGCGTGCTGTGGCTTCCCTAGATTGTTCCTGAGGAGCACGGTGACAGCCGTGTCCCTTTCCTTAAGGCCCTTTGCAGATGTGCAACCACGCTGCTCTCTGAGGCAGAGAGGATGCTAGGGCAAAGAGATTTCGCTCCATGAGGGTTTCTTCCAGCGGGCTGCGGAGACTAGCTCAGGCCAGCAGCAGCAGCATCCCACCATCCCACTCTGATTTCCCAACGAATGCTGTGCTGTCCCGGAGGAGTTGCCTGGGCAAAGAGGCTTTCGCTCTATGCGGGTTTCTCACACCGTGAGACTTGGGCTCAGGCCAGCAGCAGCAGCATCCCGCAGAACCTTCCCTCATTTCTCAGGAAATGGAGAGGGTGACACCTGTCCTGCCACCCGCTTCTGTTCCTGCCATGGCAGGTGCTCCTGCTTCACGACCGTTTTCCAACAAGGCCAAGGGCCCCTTCTCTTCACCTGGGCAGTGTGCTGTCCTTCCTGAGACATGCTCCTGGGGAGCGCAGGGACAGACGTGTCCCTTTCCTTAAGGCCCTTTCCAGATGTGCAACCACGCTTCTCTCTCAGGCAGAGAGGATGCTAGGGCAAAGAGAATTTCGCTCCATGCGGGTTTCTTCCACCGTGCTGCGGAGACTAGCTCAGGCCATCAGCAGCAGCATCCCACAATCCCGACTCTCATTTCCCAACGAATGCTGTGCTGTCTGGAGGAGTTGCCTGTGCAAAGAGGCTTTGGCTGTATGCGGGTTTCTCCCACCATGAGACTTGGGCTCAGGCCAGCAGCAGCAGCATCCCGCAGAACCTTCCCTCATTTCTCAGCAAATAGAGAGGGGGACACCTGTCTTGCCACTCGCCTGCTCTTCCTGCCATGGCAGGCTCTCCTGCTTCACGACCGGTTCCCGACAACAAGGCAAAGGGCCCCTTCTCTTCACTTGGGCAGTGTGCTGTGCCTTCCTCAGACATGCTCCTGGGGAGCGCAGTGACAGACGTGTCCCTTTCCTTAAGGCTATTTCCAGAGGCACCACCAAGCTTCTCTCTTAGGCAGTGGGGATGTCAGGGCAAAGAGGATTTCGCCCCATGCGGGTTCATTACACCGTGCTGTGGAGACCTGCTCAGGCAAGCAGCAGCATCATCCCACAGACCGGATTCTGATTTCACAAAGAATGCTGTGCTTTCCAGAGGGGATGCCCGGGCAAAGAGGCTTTTGCTCTATGCGGGTTTCTCCCACCGTGCTGCCTATACTAGGCTAAGGCAAGAAGCAACATCAGCCCACTGAACCGACTCTGACTTCCCAGCGACTGCTATGCTTTCCCGGAGGTTTTCAGCTGGGCGCGATCTGCACTTCACTGTTGCTTCCTCAGCAAGGTTTTGGGCATTCGCTCTGTCACGTCAGGGAAGAAGAGCTGCGAGAGAGCTGATGCCTCTTGGGCCATGCTTTCCCGGGCTCCATTGGTCGCGCCCTGGGTTCACACTGCCCGGCCAAACTGAGCAGACACAGCCACAACCCTGCAGCAACGTGTGTGGCCTAGGATGGCACTCTATGCCCACTACATTCCCCTGGCGTAAGCAAGGCTTTGCCTTTGGCTCTGGCGTTCAGGTGGACCCGGGGACGAGACCAGTGCCTTCCCCACAGGAGAGGAGAGGCGACAGGATCTGTGCACTCTGCCCGTGTCCTGGGATTGGGAGCTGTGGGGGACTGTCCCCACTCCTTCCCCGACACACCCCCTGCCACCGCCAACGCTGCCGCATCTTGGAGGAAGACGGCATCTGACTGCCCGTTTCTCCAGGGAGCTGTTTCTGGGAGTTCCGTGTACGACGCCTGGTGGCAAGCCCAAGTCTGTCCTAGGGACAGGTGGCCAAGGAGATGCTGTCCCCTTGGCACCAGAGGCCCAGGACATGCCTGCCTTCTGCCCAGACTCCTTCCTCAGAGTGGAGGACGCGCGCCTGCCTAGCCGTCCCCTCGTGTCTTCTTGGCAGCCAGGCTTCCGTCTGTCTGCACAGGGAGCGGGTGACGCTTGTCTTGCCACCATCCCGCTGTTCCTCACAGGACAGGCTCTCCTGCTTCGCGACTGTTTCCCCACAACAAAGCCAAAGGCTCCTTCTCTTCTTCCGGGGCGGCGTGCTGTGGCTTCCCCAGATTGTTCCTGGGGAGCACGGTGACAGCCGTGTCCCTTTCCTTAAGGCCCTTTGCAGATGTGCAACCACGCTGCTCTCTGAGGCAGAGAGGATGCTAGGGCAAAGAGATTTCGCTCCATGAGGGTTTCTTCCAGCGGGCTGCGGAGACTAGCTCAGGCCAGCAGCAGCAGCATCCCACCATCCCACTCTGATTTCCCAACGAATGCTGTGCTGTCCCGGAGGAGTTGCCTGGGCAAAGAGGCTTTCGCTCTATGCGGGTTTCTCACACCGTGAGACTTGGGCTCAGGCCAGCAGCAGCAGCATCCCGCAGAACCTTCCCTCATTTCTCAGGAAATGGAGAGGGTGACACCTGTCCTGCCACCCGCCTCTGTTCCTGCCATGGCAGGTGCTCCTGCTTCACGACCGTTTCCCGACAAGGCCAAGGGCCCCTTCTCTTCACCTGGGCAGTGTGCTGTGCCTTCCTGAGACATGCTCCTGGGGAGCGCAGGGACAGACGTGTCCCTTTCCTTAAGGCCCTTTCCAGATGTGCAACCACGCTTCTCTCTCAGGCAGAGAGGATGCTAGGGCAAAGAGAATTTCGCTCCATGCGGGTTTCTTCCACCGTGCTGCGGAGACTAGCTCAGGCCATCAGCAGCAGCATCCCACAATCCCGACTCTCATTTCCCAACGAATGCTGTGCTGTCTGGAGGAGTTGCCTGTGCAAAGAGGCTTTGGCTGTATGCGGGTTTCTCCCACCATGAGACTTGGGCTCAGGCCAGCAGCAGCAGCATCCCGCAGAACCTTCCCTCATTTCTCAGCAAATAGAGAGGGGGACACCTGTCTTGCCACTCGCCTGCTCTTCCTGCCATGGCAGGCTCTCCTGCTTCACGACCGGTTCCCGACAACAAGGCAAAGGGCCCCTTCTCTTCACTTGGGCAGTGTGCTGTGCCTTCCTCAGACATGCTCCTGGGGAGCGCAGTGACAGACGTGTCCCTTTCCTTAAGGCTATTTCCAAAGGCACCACCAAGCTTCTCTCTTAGGCAGTGGGGGATGTCAGGGCAAAGAGGATTTCGCCCCATGCGGGTTCATTACACCGTGCTGTGGAGACCTGCTCAGGCAAGCAGCAGCATCATCCCACAGACCGGACTCTGATTTCACAAAGAATGCTGTGCTTTCCAGAGGGGATGCCCGGGCAAAGAGGCTTTTGCTCTATGCGGGTTTCTCCCACCGTGCTGCCTATACTAGGCTAAGGCAAGAAGCAACATCAGCCCACTGAACCGACTCTGACTTCCCAGCGACTGCTATGCTTTCCCGGAGGTTTTCAGCTGGGCGCGATCTGCACTTCACTGTTGCTTCCTCAGCAAGGTTTTGGGCATTCGCTCTGTCGCGTCAGGGAAGAAGAGCTGCGAGAGAGCTGATGCCTCTTGGGCCATGCTTTCCCGGGCTCCATTGGTCGCGCCCTGGGTTCACACTGCCCGGCCAAACTGAGCAGACACAGACACAACCCTGCAGCAACGTGTGTGGCCTAGGATGGCACTCTATGCCCACTACATTCCCCTGGCGTAAGCAAGGCTTTGCCTTTGGCTCTGGCGTTCAGGTGGACCCGGGGACGAGACCAGTGCCTTCCCCACAGGAGAGGAGAGGCGACAGGATCTGTGCACTCTGCCCGTGTCCTGGGATTGGGAGCTGTGGGGGACTGTCCCCACTCCTTCCCCGACACACCCCCTGCCACCGCCAACGCTGCCGCATCTTGGAGGAAGACGGCATCTGACTGCCCGTTTCTCCAGGGAGCTGTTTCTGGGAGTTCCGTGTACGACGCCTGGTGGCAAGCCCAAGTCTGTCCTAGGGACAGGTGGCCAAGGAGATGCTGTCCCCTTGGCACCAGAGGCCCAGGACATGCCTGCCTTCTGCCCAGACTCCTTCCTCAGAGTGGAGGACGTGCGCCTGCCTAGCCGTCCCCTCGTGTCTTCTTGGCAGCCAGGCTTCCGTCTCTCTGCACAGGGAGCGGGTGACGCTTGTCTTGCCACCATCCCGCTGTTCCTCACAGGACAGGCTCTCCTGCTTCGCGACTGTTTCCCCACAACAAAGCCAAAGGCTCCTTCTCTTCTTCCGGGGCGCCGTGCTGTGGCTTCCCCAGATTGTTCCTGGGGAGCACGGTGACAGCCGTGTCCCTTTCCTTAAGGCCCTTTGCAGATGTGCAACCACGCTGCTCTCTGAGGCAGAGAGGATGCTAGGGCAAAGAGATTTCGCTCCATGCGGGTTTCTTCCAGCGGGCTGCGGAGACTAGCTCAGGCCAGCAGCAGCAGCATCCCACCATCCCACTCTGATTTCCCAACGAATGCTGTGCTGTCCCGGAGGAGTTGCCTGGGCAAAGAGGCTTTCGCTCTATGCGGGTTTCTCACACCGTGAGACTTGGGCTCAGGCCAGCAGCAGCAGCATCCCGCAGAACCTTCCCTCATTTCTCAGGAAATGGAGAGGGTGACACCTGTCTTGCCACCCGCTTCTGTTCCTGCCATGGCAGGTGCTCCTGCTTCACGACCGTTTCCCGACAAGGCCAAGGGCCCCTTCTCTTCACCTGGGCAGTGTGCTGTGCCTTCCTGAGACATGCTCCTGGGGAGCGCAGGGACAGACGTGTCCCTTTCCTTAAGGCCCTTTCCAGATGTGCAACCACGCTTCTCTCAGGCAGAGAGGATGCTAGGGAAAGAGAATTTCGCTCCATGCGGGTTTCTTCCACCGTGCTGCGGAGACTAGCTCAGGCCATCAGCAGCAGCATCCCACAATCCCGACTCTCATTTCCCAACGAATGCTGTGCTGTCTGGAGGAGTTGCCTGTGCAAAGAGGCTTTGGCTGTATGCGGGTTTCTCCCACCATGAGACTTGGGCTCAGGCCAGCAGCAGCAGCATCCCGCAGAACCTTCCCTCATTTCTCAGCAAATAGAGAGGGGGACACCTGTCTTGCCACTCGCCTGCTCTTCCTGCCATGGCAGGCTCTCCTGCTTCACGACCGGTTCCCGACAACAAGGCAAAGGGCCCCTTCTCTTCACTTGGGCAGTGTGCTGTGCCTTCCTCAGACATGCTCCTGGGGAGCGCAGTGACAGACGTGTCCCTTTCCTTAAGGCTATTTCCAGAGGCACCACCAAGCTTCTCTCTTAGGCAGTGGGGATGTCAGGGCAAAGAGGATTTCGCCCCATGCGGGTTCATTACACCGTGCTGTGGAGACCTGCTCAGGCAAGCAGCAGCATCATCCCACAGACCGGATTCTGATTTCACAAAGAATGCTGTGCTTTCCAGAGGGGATGCCCGGGCAAAGAGGCTTTTGCTCTATGCGGGTTTCTCCCACCGTGCTGCCTATACTAGGCTAAGGCAAGAAGCAACATCAGCCCACTGAACCGACTCTGACTTCCCAGCGACTGCTATGCTTTCCCGGAGGTTTTCAGCTGGGCGCGATCTGCACTTCACTGTTGCTTCCTCAGCAAGGTTTTGGGCATTCGCTCTGTCGCGTCAGGGAAGAAGAGCTGCGAGAGAGCTGATGCCTCTTGGGCCATGCTTTCCCGGGCTCCATTGGTCGCGCCCTGGGTTCACACTGCCCGGCCAAACTGAGCAGACACAGCCACAACCCTGCAGCAACGTGTGTGGCCTAGGATGGCACTCTATGCCCACTACATTCCCCTGGCGTAAGCAAGGCTTTGCCTTTGGCTCTGGCGTTCAGGTGGACCCGGGGACGAGACCAGTGCCTTCCCCACAGGAGAGGAGAGGCGACAGGATTTGTGCACTCTGCCCGTGTCCTGGGATTGGGAGCTGTGGGGGACTGTCCCCACTCCTTCCCCGACACACCCCCTGCCACCGCCAACGCTGCCGCATCTTGGAGGAAGACGGCATCTGACTGCCCGTTTCTCCAGGGAGCTGTTTCTGGGAGTTCCGTGTACGACGCCTGGTGGCAAGCCCAAGTCTGTCCTAGGGACAGGTGGCCAAGGAGATGCTGTCCCCTTGGCACCAGAGGCCCAGGACATGCCTGCCTTCTGCCCAGACTCCTTCCTCAGAGTGGAGGACGCGCGCCTGCCTAGCCGTCCCCTCGTGTCTTCTTGGCAGCCAGGCTTCCGTCTCTCTGCACAGGGAGCGGGTGACGCTTGTCTTGCCACCATCCCGCTGTTCCTCACAGGACAGGCTCTCCTGCTTCGCGACTGTTTCCCCACAACAAAGCCAAAGGCTCCTTCTCTTCTTCCGGGGCGGCGTGCTGTGGCTTCCCCAGATTGTTCCTGGGGAGCACGGTGACAGCCGTGTCCCTTTCCTTAAGGCCCTTTGCAGATGTGCAACCACGCTGCTCTCTGAGGCAGAGAGGATGCTAGGGCAAAGAGATTTCGCTCCATGCGGGTTTCTTCCAGCGGGCTGCGGAGACTAGCTCAGGCCAGCAGCAGCAGCATCCCACCATCCCACTCTGATTTCCCAACGAATGCTGTGCTGTCCCGGAGGAGTTGCCTGGGCAAAGAGGCTTTCGCTCTATGCGGGTTTCTCACACCGTGAGACTTGGGCTCAGGCCAGCAGCAGCAGCATCCCGCAGAACCTTCCCTCATTTCTCAGGAAATGGAGAGGGTGACACCTGTCCTGCCACCCGCTTCTGTTCCTGCCATGGCAGGTGCTCCTGCTTCACGACCGTTTTCCAACAAGGCCAAGGGCCCCTTCTCTTCACCTGGGCAGTGTGCTGTCCTTCCTGAGACATGCTCCTGGGGAGCGCAGGGACAGACGTGTCCCTTTCCTTAAGGCCCTTTCCAGATGTGCAACCACGCTTCTCTCTCAGGCAGAGAGGATGCTAGGGCAAAGAGAATTTCGCTCCATGCGGGTTTCTTCCACCGTGCTGCGGAGACTAGCTCAGGCCATCAGCAGCAGCATCCCACAATCCCGACTCTCATTTCCCAACGAATGCTGTGCTGTCTGGAGGAGTTGCCTGTGCAAAGAGGCTTTGGCTGTATGCGGGTTTCTCCCACCATGAGACTTGGGCTCAGGCCAGCAGCAGCAGCATCCCGCAGAACCTTCCCTCATTTCTCAGCAAATAGAGAGGGGGACACCTGTCTTGCCACTCGCCTGCTCTTCCTGCCATGGCAGGCTCTCCTGCTTCACGACCGGTTCCCGACAACAAGGCAAAGGGCCCCTTCTCTTCACTTGGGCAGTGTGCTGTGCCTTCCTCAGACATGCTCCTGGGGAGCGCAGTGACAGACGTGTCCCTTTCCTTAAGGCTATTTCCAGAGGCACCACCAAGCTTCTCTCTTAGGCAGTGGGGATGTCAGGGCAAAGAGGATTTCGCCCCATGCGGGTTCATTACACCGTGCTGTGGAGACCTGCTCAGGCAAGCAGCAGCATCATCCCACAGACCGGATTCTGATTTCACAAAGAATGCTGTGCTTTCCAGAGGGGATGCCCGGGCAAAGAGGCTTTTGCTCTATGCGGGTTTCTCCCACCGTGCTGCCTATACTAGGCTAAGGCAAGAAGCAACATCAGCCCACTGAACCGACTCTGACTTCCCAGCGACTGCTATGCTTTCCCGGAGGTTTTCAGCTGGGCGCGATCTGCACTTCACTGTTGCTTCCTCAGCAAGGTTTTGGGCATTCGCTCTGTCGCGTCAGGGAAGAAGAGCTGCGAGAGAGCTGATGCCTCTTGGGCCATGCTTTCCCGGGCTCCATTGGTCGCGCCCTGGGTTCACACTGCCCGGCCAAACTGAGCAGACACAGCCACAACCCTGCAGCAACGTGTGTGGCCTAGGATGGCACTCTATGCCCACTACATTCCCCTGGCGTAAGCAAGGCTTTGCCTTTGGCTCTGGCGTTCAGGTGGACCCGGGGACGAGACCAGTGCCTTCCCCACAGGAGAGGAGAGGCGACAGGATCTGTGCACTCTGCCCGTGTCCTGGGATTGGGAGCTGTGGGGGACTGTCCCCACTCCTTCCCCGACACACCCCCTGCCACCGCCAACGCTGCCGCATCTTGGAGGAAGATGGCATCTGACTGCCCGTTTCTCCAGGGAGCTGTTTCTGGGAGTTCCGTGTACGACGCCTGGTGGCAAGCCCAAGTCTGTCCTAGGGACAGGTGGCCAAGGAGATGCTGTCCCCTTGGCACCAGAGGCCCAGGACATGCCTGCCTTCTGCCCAGACTCCTTCCTCAGAGTGGAGGACGCGCGCCTGCCTAGCCGTCCCCTCGTGTCTTCTTGGCAGCCAGGCTTCCGTCTCTCTGCACAGGGAGCGGGTGACGCTTGTCTTGCCACCATTCCGCTGTTCCTCACAGGACAGGCTCTCCTGCTTCGCGACTGTTTCCCCACAACAAAGCCAAAGGCTCCTTCTCTTCTTCCGGGGCGCCGTGCTGTGGCTTCCCCAGATTGTTCCTGGGGAGCACGGTGACAGCCGTGTCCCTTTCCTTAAGGCCCTTTGCAGATGTGCAACCACGCTGCTCTCTGAGGCAGAGAGGATGCTAGGGCAAAGAGATTTCGCTCCATGCGGGTTTCTTCCAGCGGGCTGCGGAGACTAGCTCAGGCCAGCAGCAGCAGCATCCCACCATCCCACTCTGATTTCCCAACGAATGCTGTGCTGTCCCGGAGGAGTTGCCTGGGCAAAGAGGCTTTCGCTCTATGCGGGTTTCTCACACCGTGAGACTTGGGCTCAGGCCAGCAGCAGCAGCATCCCGCAGAACCTTCCCTCATTTCTCAGGAAATGGAGAGGGTGACACCTGTCTTGCCACCCGCTTCTGTTCCTGCCATGGCAGGTGCTCCTGCTTCACGACCGTTTCCCGACAAGGCCAAGGGCCCCTTCTCTTCACCTGGGCAGTGTGCTGTGCCTTCCTGAGACATGCTCCTGGGGAGCGCAGGGACAGACGTGTCCCTTTCCTTAAGGCCCTTTCCAGATGTGCAACCACGCTTCTCTCTCAGGCAGAGAGGATGCTAGGGCAAAGAGAATTTTGCTCCATGCGGGTTTCTTCCACCGTGCTGCGGAGACTAGCTCAGGCCATCAGCAGCAGCATCCCACAATCCCGACTCTCATTTCCCAACGAATGCTGTGCTGTCTGGAGGAGTTGCCTGTGCAAAGAGGCTTTGGCTGTATGCGGGTTTCTCCCACCATGAGACTTGGGCTCAGGCCAGCAGCAGCAGCATCCCGCAGAACCTTCCCTCATTTCTCAGCAAATAGAGAGGGGGACACCTGTCTTGCCACTCGCCTGCTCTTCCTGCCATGGCAGGCTCTCCTGCTTCACGACCGGTTCCCGACAACAAGGCAAAGGGCCCCTTCTCTTCACTTGGGCAGTGTGCTGTGCCTTCCTCAGACATGCTCCTGGGGAGCGCAGTGACAGACGTGTCCCTTTCCTTAAGGCTATTTCCAGAGGCACCACCAAGCTTCTCTCTTAGGCAGTGGGGATGTCAGGGCAAAGAGGATTTCGCCCCATGCGGGTTCATTACACCGTGCTGTGGAGACCTGCTCAGGCAAGCAGCAGCATCATCCCACAGACCGGATTCTGATTTCACAAAGAATGCTGTGCTTTCCAGAGGGGATGCCCGGGCAAAGAGGCTTTTGCTCTATGCGGGTTTCTCCCACCGTGCTGCCTATACTAGGCTAAGGCAAGAAGCAACATCAGCCCACTGAACCGACTCTGACTTCCCAGCGACTGCTATGCTTTCCCGGATGTTTTCAGCTGGGCGCGATCTGCACTTCACTGTTGCTTCCTCAGCAAGGTTTTGGGCATTCGCTCTGTCGCGTCAGGGAAGAAGAGCTGCGAGAGAGCTGATGCCCCTTGGGCCATGCTTTCCCGGGCTCCATTGGTCGCGCCCTGTGTTCACACTGCCCGGCCAAACTGAGCAGACACAGCCACAACCCTGCAGCAACGTGTGTGGCCTAGGATGGCACTCTATGCCCACTACATTCCCCTGGCGTAAGCAAGGCTTTGCCTTTGGATCTGGCGTTCAGGTGGACCCGGGGACGAGACCAGTGCCTTCCCCACAGGAGAGGAGAGGCGACAGGATCTGTGCACTCTGCCCGTGTCCTGGGATTGGGAGCTGTGGGGGACTGTCCCCACTCCTTCCCCGACACACCCCCTGCCACCGCCAACGCTGCCGCATCTTGGAGGAAGATGGCATCTGACTGCCTGTTTCTCCAGGGAGCTGTTTCTGGGAGTTCCGTGTACGACGCCTGGTGGCAAGCCCAAGTCTGTCCTAGGGACAGGTGGCCAAGGAGATGCTGTCCCCTTGGCACCAGAGGCCCAGGACATGCCTGCCTTCTGCCCAGACTCCTTCCTCAGAGTGGAGGACGCGCGCCTGCCTAGCCGTCCCCTCGTGTCTTCTTGACAGCCAGGCTTCCGTCTGTCTGCACAGGGAGCGGGTGACGCTTGTCTTGCCACCATTCCGCTGTTCCTCACAGGACAGGCTCTCCTGCTTCGCGACTGTTTCCCCACAACAAAGCCAAAGGCTCCTTCTCTTCTTCCGGGGCGCCGTGCTGTGGCTTCCCCAGATTGTTCCTGGGGAGCACGGTGACAGCCGTGTCCCTTTCCTTAAGGCCCTTTGCAGATGTGCAACCACGCTGCTCTCTGAGGCAGAGAGGATGCTAGGGCAAAGAGATTTCGCTCCATGCGGGTTTCTTCCAGCGGGCTGCGGAGACTAGCTCAGGCCAGCAGCAGCAGCATCCCACCATCCCACTCTGATTTCCCAACGAATGCTGTGCTGTCCCGGAGGAGTTGCCTGGGCAAAGAGGCTTTCGCTCTATGCGGGTTTCTCACACCGTGAGACTTGGGCTCAGGCCAGCAGCAGCAGCATCCCGCAGAACCTTCCCTCATTTCTCAGGAAATGGAGAGGGTGACACCTGTCTTGCCACCCGCTTCTGTTCCTGCCATGGCAGGTGCTCCTGCTTCACGACCGTTTCCCGACAAGGCCAAGGGCCCCTTCTCTTCACCTGGGCAGTGTGCTGTGCCTTCCTGAGACATGCTCCTGGGGAGCGCAGGGACAGACGTGTCCCTTTCCTTAAGGCCCTTTCCAGATGTGCAACCACGCTTCTCTCTCAGGCAGAGAGGATGCTAGGGCAAAGAGAATTTCGCTCCATGCGGGTATCTTCCACCATGCTGCGGAGACTAGCTCAGGCCATCAGCAGCAGCATCCCACAATCCTGACTCTCATTTCCCAACGAATGCTGTGCTGTCTGGAGGAGTTGCCTGTGCAAAGAGGCTTTGGCTGTATGCGGGTTTCTCCCACCATGAGACTTGGGCTCAGGCCAGCAGCAGCAGCATCCCGCAGAACCTTCCCTCATTTCTCAGCAAATAGAGAGGGGGACACCTGTCTTGCCACTCGCCTGCTCTTCCTGCCATGGCAGGCTCTCCTGCTACACGACCGGTTCCCGACAACAAGGCAAAGGGCCCCTTCTCTTCACTTGGGCAGTGTGCTGTGCCTTCCTCAGACATGCTCCTGGGGAGCGCAGTGACAGACGTGTCCCTTTCCTTAAGGCTATTTCCAGAGGCACCACCAAGCTTCTCTCTTAGGCAGTGGGGATGTCAGGGCAAAGAGGATTTCGCCCCATGCGGGTTCATTACACCGTGCTGTGGAGACCTGCTCAGGCAAGCAGCAGCATCATCCCACAGACCGGATTCTGATTTCACAAAGAATGCTGTGCTTTCCAGAGGGGATGCCCGGGCAAAGAGGCTTTTGCTCTATGCGGGTTTCTCCCACCGTGCTGCCTATACTAGGCTAAGGCAAGAAGCAACATCAGCCCACTGAACCGACTCTGACTTCCCAGCGACTGCTATGCTTTCCCGGAGCTTTTCAGCTGGGCGCGATCTGCACTTCACTGTTGCTTCCTCAGCAAGGTTTTGGGCATTCGCTCTGTCGCGTCAGGGAAGAAGAGCTGCGAGAGAGCTGATGCCTCTTGGGCCATGCTTTCCCGGGCTCCATTGGTCGCGCCCTGGGTTCACACTGCCCGGCCAAACTGAGCAGACACAGCCACAACCCTGCAGCAACGTGTGTGGCCTAGGATGGCACTCTATGCCCACTACATTCCCCTGGCGTAAGCAAGGCTTTGCCTTTGGCTCTGGAGTTCAGGTGGACCCGGGGACGAGACCAGTGCCTTCCCCACAGGAGAGGAGAGGCGACAGGATCTGTGCACTCTGCCCGTGTCCTGGGATTGGGAGCTGTGGGGGACTGTCCCCACTCCTTCCCCGACACACCCCCTGCCACCGCCAACGCTGCCGCATCTTGGAGGAAGACGGCATCTGACTGCCCGTTTCTCCAGGGAGCTGTTTCTGGGAGTTCCGTGTACGACGCCTGGTGGCAAGCCCAAGTCTGTCCTAGGGACAGGTGGCCAAGGAGATGCTGTCCCCTTGGCACCAGAGGCCCAGGACATGCCTGCCTTCTGCCCAGACTCCTTCCTCAGAGTGGAGGACGCGCGCCTGCCTAGCCGTCCCCTCGTGTCTTCTTGGCAGCCAGGCTTCCGTCTGTCTGCACAGGGAGCGGGTGACGCTTGTCTTGCCACCATCCCGCTGTTCCTCACAGGACAGGCTCTCCTGCTTCGCGACTGTTTCCCCACAACAAAGCCAAAGGCTCCTTCTCTTCTTCCGGGGCGGCGTGCTGTGGCTTCCCTAGATTGTTCCTGAGGAGCACGGTGACAGCCGTGTCCCTTTCCTTAAGGCCCTTTGCAGATGTGCAACCACGCTGCTCTCTGAGGCAGAGAGGATGCTAGGGCAAAGAGATTTCGCTCCATGCGGGTTTCTTCCAGCGGGCTGCGGAGACTAGCTCAGGCCAGCAGCAGCAGCATCCCACCATCCCACTCTGATTTCCCAACGAATGCTGTGCTGTCCCGGAGGAGTTGCCTGGGCAAAGAGGCTTTCGCTCTATGCGGGTTTCTCACACCGTGAGACTTGGGCTCAGGCCAGCAGCAGCAGCATCCCGCAGAACATTCCCTCATTTCTCAGGAAATGGAGAGGGTGACACCTGTCCTGCCACCCGCTTCTGTTCCTGCCATGGCAGGTGCTCCTGCTTCACGACCGTTTCCCGACAAGGCCAAGGGCCCCTTCTCTTCACCTGGGCAGTGTGCTGTCCTTCCTGAGACATGCTCCTGGGGAGCGCAGGGACAGACGTGTCCCTTTCCTTAAGGCCCTTTCCAGATGTGCAACCACGCTTCTCTCTCAGGCAGAGAGGATGCTAGGGCAAAGAGAATTTCGCTCCATGCGGGTTTCTTCCACCGTGCTGCGGAGACTAGCTCAGGCCATCAGCAGCAGCATCCCACAATCCCGACTCTCATTTCCCAACGAATGCTGTGCTGTCTGGAGGAGTTGCCTGTGCAAAGAGGCTTTGGCTGTATGCGGGTTTCTCCCACCATGAGACTTGGGCTCAGGCCAGCAGCAGCAGCATCCCGCAGAACCTTCCCTCATTTCTCAGCAAATAGAGAGGGGGACACCTGTCTTGCCACTCGCCTGCTCTTCCTGCCATGGCAGGCTCTCCTGCTTCACGACCGGTTCCCGACAACAAGGCAAAGGGCCCCTTCTCTTCACTTGGGCAGTGTGCTGTGCCTTCCTCAGACATGCTCCTGGGGAGCGCAGTGACAGACGTGTCCCTTTCCTTAAGGCTATTTCCAGAGGCACCACCAAGCTTCTCTCTTAGGCAGTGGGGATGTCAGGGCAAAGAGGATTTCGCCCCATGCGGGTTCATTACACCGTGCTGTGGAGACCTGCTCAGGCAAGCAGCAGCATCATCCCACAGACCGGATTCTGATTTCACAAAGAATGCTGTGCTTTCCAGAGGGGATGCCCGGGCAAAGAGGCTTTTGCTCTATGCGGGTTTCTCCCACCGTGCTGCCTATACTAGGCTAAGGCAAGAAGCAACATCAGCCCACTGAACCGACTCTGACTTCCCAGCGACTGCTATGCTTTCCCGGAGGTTTTCAGCTGGGCGCGATCTGCACTTCACTGTTCCCCAGCAAAGTTTTGGGCATTCGCTCTGTCGCGTCAGGGAAGAAGAGCTGCGAGAGAGCTGATGCCTCTTGGGCCATGCTTTCCCGGGCTCCATTGGTCGCGCCCTGGGTTCACACTGCCCGGCCAAACTGAGCAGACACAGCCACAACCCTGCAGCAACGTGTGTGGCCTAGGATGGCACTCTATGCCCACTACATTCCCCTGGCGTAAGCAAGGCTTTGCCTTTGGCTCTGGCGTTCAGGTGGACCCGGGGACGAGACCAGTGCCTTCCCCACAGGAGAGGAGAGGCGACAGGATCTGTGCACTCTGCCCGTGTCCTGGGATTGGGAGCTGTGGGGGACTGTCCCCACTCCTTCCCCGACACACCCCCTGCCACCGCCAACGCTGCCGCATCTTGGAGGAAGACGGCATCTGACTGCCCGTTTCTCCAGGGAGCTGTTTCTGGGAGTTCCGTGTACGACGCCTGGTGGCAAGCCCAAGTCTGTCCTAGGGACAGGTGGCCAAGGAGATGCTGTCCCCTTGGCACCAGAGGCCCAGGACATGCCTGCCTTCTGCCCAGACTCCTTCCTCAGAGTGGAGGACGCGCGCCTGCCTAGCCGTCCCCTCGTGTCTTCTTGGCAGCCAGGCTTCCGTCTGTCTGCACAGGGAGCGGGTGACGCTTGTCTTGCCACCATCCCGCTGTTCCTCACAGGACAGGCTCTCCTGCTTCGCGACTGTTTCCCCACAACAAAGCCAAAGGCTCCTTCTCTTCTTCCGGGGCGGCGTGCTGTGGCTTCCCTAGATTGTTCCTGAGGAGCACGGTGACAGCCGTGTCCCTTTCCTTAAGGCCCTTTGCAGATGTGCAACCACGCTGCTCTCTCAGGCAGAGAGGATGCTAGGGCAAAGAGATTTCGCTCCATGCGGGTTTCTTCCAGCGGGCTGCGGAGACTAGCTCAGGCCAGCAGCAGCAGCATCCCACCATCCCACTCTGATTTCCCAACGAATGCTTTGCTGTCCCGGAGGAGTTGCCTGGGCAAAGAGGCTTTCGCTCTATGCGGGTTTCTCACACCGTGAGACTTGGGCTCAGGCCAGCAGCAGCAGCATCCCGCAGAACCTTCCCTCATTTCTCAGCAAATAGAGAGGGGGACACCTGTCTTGCCACTCGCCTGCTCTTCCTGCCATGGCAGGCTCTCCTGCTTCACGACCGGTTCCCGACAACAAGGCAAAGGGCCCCTTCTCTTCACTTGGGCAGTGTGCTGTGCCTTCCTCAGACATGCTCCTGGGGAGCGCAGTGACAGACGTGTCCCTTTCCTTAAGGCTATTTCCAGAGGCACCACCAAGCTTCTCTCTTAGGCAGTGGGGATGTCAGGGCAAAGAGGATTTCGCCCCATGCGGGTTCATTACACCGTGCTGTGGAGACCTGCTCAGGCAAGCAGCAGCATCATCCCACAGACCGGATTCTGATTTCACAAAGAATGCTGTGCTTTCCAGAGGGGATGCCCGGGCAAAGAGGCTTTTGCTCTATGCGGGTTTCTCCCACCGTGCTGCCTATACTAGGCTAAGGCAAGAAGCAACATCAGCCCACTGAACCGACTCTGACTTCCCAGCGACTGCTATGCTTTCCCGGAGGTTTTCAGCTGGGCGCGATCTGCACTTCACTGTTGCTTCCTCAGCAAGGTTTTGGGCATTCACTCTGTCGCGTCAGGGAAGAAGAGCTGCGAGAGAGCTGATGCCTCTTGGGCCATGCTTTCCCGGGCTCCATTGGTCGCGCCCTGGGTTCACACTGCCCGGCCAAACTGAGCAGACACAGCCACAACCCTGCAGCAACGTGTGTGGCCTAGGATGGCACTCTATGCCCACTACATTCCCCTGGCGTAAGCAAGGCTTTGCCTTTGGCTCTGGCGTTCAGGTGGACCCGGGGACGAGACCAGTGCCTTCCCCACAGGAGAGGAGAGGCGACAGGATCTGTGCACTCTGCCCGTGTCCTGGGATTGGGAGCTGTGGGGGACTGTCCCCACTCCTTCCCCGACACACCCCCTGCCACCGCCAACGCTGCCGCATCTTGGAGGAAGACGGCATCTGACAGCCCGTTTCTCCAGGGAGCTGTTTCTGGGAGTTCCGTGTACGACGCCTGGTGGCAAGCCCAAGTCTGTCCTAGGGACAGGTGGCCAAGGAGATGCTGTCCCCTTGGCACCAGAGGCCCAGGACATGCCTGCCTTCTGCCCAGACTCCTTCCTCTGAGTGGAGGACGCGCGCCTGCCTAGCCGTCCCCTCGTGTCTTCTTGGCAGCCAGGCTTCCGTCTGTCTGCACAGGGAGCGGGTGACGCTTGTCTTGCCACCATCCCGCTGTTCCTCACAGGACAGGCTCTCCTGCTTCGCGACTGTTTCCCCACAACAAAGCCAAAGGCTCCTTCTCTTCTTCCGGGGCGGCGTGCTGTGGCTTCCCTAGATTGTTCCTGAGGAGCACGGTGACAGCCGTGTCCCTTTCCTTAAGGCCCTTTGCAGATGTGCAACCACGCTGCTCTCTCAGGCAGAGAGGATGCTAGGGCAAAGAGATTTCGCTCCATGCGGGTTTCTTCCAGCGGGCTGCGGAGACTAGCTCAGGCCAGCAGCAGCAGCATCCCACCATTCCACTCTGATTTCCCAACGAATGCTGTGCTGTCCCGGAGGAGTTGCCTGGGCAAAGAGGCTTTCGCTCTATGCGGGTTTCTCACACCGTGAGACTTGGGCTCAGGCCAGCAGCAGCAGCATCCCGCAGAACCTTCCCTCATTTCTCAGGAAATGGAGAGGGTGACACCTGTCTTGCCACCCGCTTCTGTTCCTGCCATGGCAGGTGCTCCTGCTTCACGACCGTTTCCCGACAAGGCCAAGGGCCCCTTCTCTTCACCTGGGCAGTGTGCTGTGCCTTCCTGAGACATGCTCCTGGGGAGCGCAGGGACAGACGTGTCCCTTTCCTTAAGGCCCTTTCCAGATGTGCAACCACGCTTCTCTCTCAGGCAGAGAGGATGCTAGGGCAAAGAGAATTTCGCTCCATGCGGGTTTCTTCCACCGTGCTGCGGAGACTAGCTCAGGCCATCAGCAGCAGCATCCCACAATCCCGACTCTCATTTCCCAACGAATGCTGTGCTGTCTGGAGGAGTTGCCTGTGCAAAGAGGCTTTGGCTGTATGCGGGTTTCTCCCACCATGAGACTTGGGCTCAGGCCAGCAGCAGCAGCATCCCGCAGAACCTTCCCTCATTTCTCAGCAAATAGAGAGGGGGACACCTGTCTTGCCACTCGCCTGCTCTTCCTGCCATGGCAGGCTCTCCTGCTTCACGACCGGTTCCCGACAACAAGGCAAAGGGCCCCTTCTCTTCACTTGGGCAGTGTGCTGTGCCTTCCTCAGACATGCTCCTGGGGAGCGCAGTGACAGACGTGTCCCTTTCCTTAAGGCTATTTCCAGAGGCACCACCAAGCTTCTCTCTTAGGCAGTGGGGATGTCAGGGCAAAGAGGATTTCGCCCCATGCGGGTTCATTACACCGTGCTGTGGAGACCTGCTCAGGCAAGCAGCAGCATCATCCCACAGACCGGATTCTGATTTCACAAAGAATGCTGTGCTTTCCAGAGGGGATGCCCGGGCAAAGAGGCTTTTGCTCTATGCGGGTTTCTCCCACCGTGCTGCCTATACTAGGCTAAGGCAAGAAGCAACATCAGCCAACTGAACCGACTCTGACTTCCCAGCGACTGCTATGCTTTCCCGGAGGTTTTCAGCTGGGCGCGATCTGCACTTCACTGTTGCTTCCTCAGCAAGGTTTTGGGCATTCGCTCTGTCGCGTCAGGGAAGAAGAGCTGCGAGAGAGCTGATGCCTCTTGGGCCATGCTTTCCCGGGCTCCATTGGTCGCGCCCTGTGTTCACACTGCCCGGCCAAACTGAGCAGACACAGCCACAACCCTGCAGCAACGTGTGTGGCCTAGGATGGCACTCTATGCCCACTACATTCCCCTGGCGTAAGCAAGGCTTTGCCTTTGGCTCTGGCGTTCAGGTGGACCCGGGGACGAGACCAGTGCCTTCCCCACAGGAGAGGAGAGGCGACAGGATCTGTGCACTCTGCCCGTGTCCTGGGATTGGGAGCTGTGGGGGACTGTCCCCACTCCTTCCCCGACACACCCCCTGCCACCGCCAACGCTGCCGCATCTTGGAGGAAGATGGCATCTGACTGCCCGTTTCTCCAGGGAGCTGTTTCTGGGAGTTCCGTGTACGACGCCTGGTGGCAAGCCCAAGTCTGTCCTAGGGACAGGTGGCCAAGGAGATGCTGTCCCCTTGGCACCAGAGGCCCAGGACATGCCTGCCTTCTGCCCAGACTCCTTCCTCAGAGTGGAGGACGCGCGCCTGCCTAGCCGTCCCCTCGTGTCTTCTTGGCAGCCAGGCTTCCGTCTGTCTGCACAGGGAGCGGGTGACGCTTGTCTTGCCACCATTCCGCTGTTCCTCACAGGACAGGCTCTCCTGCTTCGCGACTGTTTCCCCACAACAAAGCCAAAGGCTCCTTCTCTTCTTCCGGGGCGCCGTGCTGTGGCTTCCCCAGATTGTTCCTGGGGAGCACGGTGACAGCCGTGTCCCTTTCCTTCAGGCCCTTTGCAGATGTGCAACCACGCTGCTCTCTCAGGCAGAGAGGATGCTAGGGCAAAGAGATTTCGCTCCATGCGGGTTTCTTCCAGCGGGCTGCGGAGACTAGCTCAGGCCAGCAGCAGCAGCATCCCACCATCCCACTCTGATTTCCCAACGAATGCTGTGCTGTCCCGGAGGAGTTGCCTGGGCAAAGAGGCTTTCGCTCTATGCGGGTTTCTCACACCGTGAGACTTGGGCTCAGGCCAGCAGCAGCAGCATCCCGCAGAACCTTCCCTCATTTCTCAGGAAATGGAGAGGGTGACACCTGTCCTGCCACCCGCTTCTGTTCCTGCCATGGCAGGTGCTCCTGCTTCACGACCGTTTCCCGACAAGGCCAAGGGCCCCTTCTCTTCACCTGGGCAGTGTGCTGTGCCTTCCTGAGACATGCTCCTGGGGAGCGCAGGGACAGCCGTGTCCCTTTCCTTAAGGCCCTTTCCAGATGTGCAACCACGCTTCTCTCTCAGGCAGAGAGGATGCTAGGGCAAAGAGAATTTCGCTCCATGCGGGTTTCTTCCACCGTGCTGCGGAGACTAGCTCAGGCCATCAGCAGCAGCATCCCACAATCCCGACTCTCATTTCCCAACGAATGCTGTGCTGTCTGGAGGAGTTGCCTGTGCAAAGAGGCTTTGGCTGTATGCGGGTTTCTCCCACCATGAGACTTGGGCTCAGGCCAGCAGTAGCAGCATCCCGCAGAACCTTCCCTCATTTCTCAGCAAATAGAGAGGGGGACACCTGTCTTGCCACTCGCCTGCTCTTCCTGCCATGGCAGGCTCTCCTGCTTCACGACCGGTTCCCGACAACAAGGCAAAGGGCCCCTTCTCTTCACTTGGGCAGTGTGCTGTGCCTTCCTCAGACATGCTCCTGGGGAGCGCAGTGACAGACGTGTCCCTTTCCTTAAGGCTATTTCCAGAGGCACCACCAAGCTTCTCTCTTAGGCAGTGGGGATGTCAGGGCAAAGAGGATTTCGCCCCATGCGGGTTCATTACACCGTGCTGTGGAGACCTGCTCAGGCAAGCAGCAGCATCATCCCACAGACCGGATTCTGATTTCACAAAGAATGCTGTGCTTTCCAGAGGGGATGCCCGGGCAAAGAGGCTTTTGCTCTATGCGGGTTTCTCCCACCGTGCTGCCTATACTAGGCTAAGGCAAGAAGCAACATCAGCCCACTGAACCGACTCTGACTTCCCAGCGACTGCTATGCTTTCCCGGAGGTTTTCAGCTGGGCGCGATCTGCACTTCACTGTTGCTTCCTCAGCAAGGTTTTGGGCATTCGCTCTGTCGCGTCAGGGAAGAAGAGCTGCGAGAGAGCTGATGCCTCTTGGGCCATGCTTTCCCGGGCTCCATTGGTCGCGCCCTGGGTTCACACTGCCCGGCCAAACTGAGCAGACACAGCCACAACCCTGCAGCAACGTGTGTGGCCTAGGATGGCACTCTATGCCCACTACATTCCCCTGGCGTAAGCAAGGCTTTGCCTTTGGCTCTGGCGTTCAGGTGGACCCGGGGACGAGACCAGTGCCTTCCCCACAGGAGAGGAGAGGCGACAGGATCTGTGCACTCTGCCCGTGTCCTGGGATTGGGAGCTGTGGGGGACTGTCCCCACTCCTTCCCCGACACACCCCCTGCCACCGCCAACGCTGCCGCATCTTGGAGGAAGACGGCATCTGACTGCCCGTTTCTCCAGGGAGCTGTTTCTGGGAGTTCCGTGTACGACGCCTGGTGGCAAGCCCATGTCTGTCCTAGGGACAGGTGGCCAAGGAGATGCTGTCCCCTTGGCACCAGAGGCCCAGGACATGCCTGCCTTCTGCCCAGACTCCTTCCTCAGAGTGGAGGACGCGCGCCTGCCTAGCCGTCCCCTCGTGTCTTCTTGGCAGCCAGGCTTCCGTCTGTCTGCACAGGGAGCGGGTGACGCTTGTCTTGCCACCATCCCGCTGTTCCTCACAGGACAGGCTCTCCTGCTTCGCGACTGTTTCCCCACAACAAAGCCAAAGGCTCCTTCTCTTCTTCCGGGGCGGCGTGCTGTGGCTTCCCTAGATTGTTCCTGAGGAGCACGGTGACAGCCGTGTCCCTTTCCTTAAGGCCCTTTGCAGATGTGCAACCACGCTGCTCTCTGAGGCAGAGAGGATGCTAGGGCAAAGAGATTTCGCTCCATGCGGGTTTCTTCCAGCGGGCTGCGGAGACTAGCTCAGGCCAGCAGCAGCAGCATCCCACCATCCCACTCTGATTTCCCAACGAATGCTGTGCTGTCCCGGAGGAGTTGCCTGGGCAAAGAGGCTTTCGCTCTATGCGGGTTTCTCACACCGTGAGACTTGGGCTCAGGCCAGCAGCAGCAGCATCCCGCAGAACCTTCCCTCATTTCTCAGGAAATGGAGAGGGTGACACCTGTCTTGCCACCCGCTTCTGTTCCTGCCATGGCAGGTGCTCCTGCTTCACGACCGTTTCCCGACAAGGCCAAGGGCCCCTTCTCTTCACCTGGGCAGTGTGCTGTGCCTTCCTGAGACATGCTCCTGGGGAGCCCAGGGACAGACGTGTCCCTTTCCTTAAGGCCCTTTCCAGATGTGCAACCACGCTTCTCTCTCAGGCAGAGAGGATGCTAGGGCAAAGAGAATTTCGCTCCATGCGGGTTTCTTCCACCGTGCTGCGGAGACTAGCTCAGGCCATCAGCAGCAGCATCCCACAATCCCGACTCTCATTTCCCAACGAATGCTGTGCTGTCTGGAGGAGTTGCCTGTGCAAAGAGGCTTTGGCTGTATGCGGGTTTCTCCCACCATGAGACTTGGGCTCAGGCCAGCAGCAGCAGCATCCCGCAGAACCTTCCCTCATTTCTCAGCAAATAGAGAGGGGGACACCTGTCTTGCCACTCGCCTGCTCTTCCTGCCATGGCAGGCTCTCCTGCTTCACGACCGGTTCCCGACAACAAGGCAAAGGGCCCCTTCTCTTCACTTGGGCAGTGTGCTGTGCCTTCCTCAGACATGCTCCTGGGGAGCGCAGTGACAGACGTGTCCCTTTCCTTAAGGCTATTTCCAGAGGCACCACCAAGCTTCTCTCTTAGGCAGTGGGGATGTCAGGGCAAAGAGGATTTCGCCCCATGCGGGTTCATTACACCGTGCTGTGGAGACCTGCTCAGGCAAGCAGCAGCATCATCCCACAGACCGGATTCTGATTTCACAAAGAATGCTGTGCTTTCCAGAGGGGATGCCCGGGCAAAGAGGCTTTTGCTCTATGCGGGTTTCTCCCACCGTGCTGCCTATACTAGGCTAAGGCAAGAAGCAACATCAGCCCACTGAACCGACTCTGACTTCCCAGCGACTGCTATGCTTTCCCGGAGGTTTTCAGCTGGGCGCGATCTGCACTTCACTGTTGCTTCCTCAGCAAGGTTTTGGGCATTCGCTCTGTCGCGTCAGGGAAGAAGAGCTGCGAGAGAGCTGATGCCTCTTGGGCCATGCTTTCCCGGGCTCCATTGGTCGCGCCCTGGGTTCACACTGCCCGGCCAAACTGAGCAGACACAGCCACAACCCTGCAGCAACGTGTGTGGCCTAGGATGGCACTCTATGCCCACTACATTCCCCTGGCGTAAGCAAGGCTTTGCCTTTGGCTCTGGCGTTCAGGTGGACCCGGGGACGAGACCAGTGCCTTCCCCACAGGAGAGGAGAGGCGACGGGATCTGTGCACTCTGCCCGTGTCCTGGGATTGGGAGCTGTGGGGGACTGTCCCCACTCCTTCCCCGACACACCCCCTGCCACCGCCAACGCTGCCGCATCTTGGAGGAAGACGGCATCTGACTGCCCGTTTCTCCAGGGAGCTGTTTCTGGGAGTTCCGTGTACGACGCCTGGTGGCAAGCCCAAGTCTGTCCTAGGGACAGGTGGCCAAGGAGATGCTGTCCCCTTGGCACCAGAGGCCCAGGACATGCCTGCCTTCTGCCCAGACTCCTTCCTCAGAGTGGAGGACGCGCGCCTGCCTAGCCGTCCCCTCGTGTCTTCTTGGCAGCCAGGCTTCCGTCTGTCTGCACAGGGAGCGGGTGACGCTTGTCTTGCCACCATCCCGCTGTTCCTCACAGGACAGGCTCTCCTGCTTCGCGACTGTTTCCCCACAACAAAGCCAAAGGCTCCTTCTCTTCTTCCGGGGCGGCGTGCTGTGGCTTCCCTAGATTGTTCCTGAGGAGCACGGTGACAGCCGTGTCCCTTTCCTTAAGGCCCTTTGCAGATGTGCAACCACGCTGCTCTCTCAGGCAGAGAGGATGCTAGGGCAAAGAGATTTCGCTCCATGCGGGTTTCTTCCAGCGGGCTGCGGAGACTAGCTCAGGCCAGCAGCAGCAGCATCCCACCATCCCACTCTGATTTCCCAACGAATGCTGTGCTGTCCCGAAGGAGTTGCCTGGGCAAAGAGGCTTTCGCTCTATGCGGGTTTCTCACACCGTGAGACTTGGGCTCAGGCCAGCAGCAGCAGCATCCCGCAGAACCTTCCCTCATTTCTCAGGAAATGGAGAGGGTGACACCTGTCTTGCCACCCGCTTCTGTTCCTGCCATGGCAGGTGCTCCTGCTTCACGACCGTTTCCCGACAAGGCCAAGGGCCCCTTCTCTTCACCTGGGCAGTGTGCTGTGCCTTCCTGAGACATGCTCCTGGGGAGCGCAGGGACAGACGTGTCCCTTTCCTTAAGGCCCTTTCCAGATGTGCAACCACGCTTCTCTCTCAGGCAGAGAGGATGCTAGGGCAAAGAGAATTTCGCTCCATGCGGGTTTCTTCCACCGTGCTGCGGAGACTAGCTCAGGCCATCAGCAGCAGCATCCCACAATCCCGACTCTCATTTCCCAACGAATGCTGTGCTGCCTGGAGGAGTTGCCTGTGCAAAGAGGCTTTGGCTGTATGCGGGTTTCTCCCACCATGAGACTTGGGCTCAGGCCAGCAGCAGCAGCATCCCGCAGAACCTTCCCTCATTTCTCAGCAAATAGAGAGGGGGACACCTGTCTTGCCACTCGCCTGCTCTTCCTGCCATGGCAGGCTCTCCTGCTTCACGACCGGTTCCCGACAACAAGGCAAAGGGCCCCTTCTCTTCACTTGGGCAGTGTGCTGTGCCTTCCTCAGACATGCTCCTGGGGAGCGCAGTGACAGACGTGTCCCTTTCCTTAAGGCTATTTCCAGAGGCACCACCAAGCTTCTCTCTTAGGCAGTGGGGATGTCAGGGCAAAGAGGATTTCGCCCCATGCGGGTTCATTACACCGTGCTGTGGAGACCTGCTCAGGCAAGCAGCAGCATCATCCCACAGACCGGATTCTGATTTCACAAAGAATGCTGTGCTTTCCAGAGGGGATGCCCGGGCAAAGAGGCTTTTGCTCTATGCGGGTTTCTCCCACCGTGCTGCCTATACTAGGCTAAGGCAAGAAGCAACATCAGCCCACTGAACCGACTCTGACTTCCCAGCGACTGCTATGCTTTCCCGGAGGTTTTCAGCTGGGCGCGATCTGCACTTCACTGTTCCTCAGCAAAGTTTTGGGCATTCGCTCTGTCGCGTCAGGGAAGAAGAGCTGCGAGAGAGCTGATGCCTCTTGGGCCATGCTTTCCCGGGCTCCATTGGTCGCGCCCTGGGTTCACACTGCCCGGCCAAACTGAGCAGACACAGCCACAACCCTGCAGCAACGTGTGTGGCCTAGGATGGCACTCTATGCCCACTACATTCCCCTGGCGTAAGCAAGGCTTTGCCTTTGGCTCTGGCGTTCAGGTGGACCCGGGGACGAGACCAGTGCCTTCCCCACAGGAGAGGAGAGGCGACGGGATCTGTGCACTCTGCCCGTGTCCTGGGATTGGGAGCTGTGGGGGACTGTCCCCACTCCTTCCCCGACACACCCCCTGCCACCGCCAACGCTGCCGCATCTTGGAGGAAGACGGCATCTGACTGCCCGTTTCTCCAGGGAGCTGTTTCTGGGAGTTCCGTGTACGACGCCTGGTGGCAAGCCCAAGTCTGTCCTAGGGACAGGTGGCCAAGGAGATGCTGTCCCCTTGGCACCAGAGGCCCAGGACATGCCTGCCTTCTGCCCAGACTCCTTCCTCAGAGTGGAGGACGCGCGCGTGCCTAGCCGTCCCCTCGTGTCTTCTTGGCAGCCAGGCTTCCGTCTCTCTGCACAGGGAGCGGGTGACGCTTGTCTTGCCACCATCCCGCTGTTCCTCACAGGACAGGCTCTCCTGCTTCGCGACTGTTTCCCCACAACAAAGCCAAAGGCTCCTTCTCTTCTTCCGGGGCGGCGTGCTGTGGCTTCCCTAGATTGTTCCTGAGGAGCACGGTGACAGCCGTGTCCCTTTCCTTAAGGCCCTTTGCAGATGTGCAACCACGCTGCTCTCTCAGGCAGAGAGGATGCTAGGGCAAAGAGATTTCGCTCCATGCGGGTTTCTTCCAGCGGGCTGCGGAGACTAGCTCAGGCCAGCAGCAGCAGCATCCCACCATCCCACTCTGATTTCCCAACGAATGCTGTGCTGTCCCGGAGGAGTTGCCTGGGCAAAGAGGCTTTCGCTCTATGCGGGTTTCTCACACCGTGAGACTTGGGCTCAGGCCAGCAGCAGCAGCATCCCGCAGAACCTTCCCTCATTTCTCAGGAAATGGAGAGGGTGACACCTGTCTTGCCACCCGCTTCTGTTCCTGCCATGGCAGGTGCTCCTGCTTCACGACCGTTTCCCGACAAGGCCAAGGGCCCCTTCTCTTCACCTGGGCAGTGTGCTGTGCCTTCCTGAGACATGCTCCTGGGGAGCGCAGGGACAGACGTGTCCCTTTCCTTAAGGCCCTTTCCAGATGTGCAACCACGCTTCTCTCTCAGGCAGAGAGGATGCTAGGGCAAAGAGAATTTCGCTCCATGCGGGTTTCTTCCACCGTGCTGCGGAGACTAGCTCAGGCCATCAGCAGCAGCATCCCACAATCCCGACTCTCATTTCCCAACGAATGCTGTGCTGTCTGGAGGAGTTGCCTGTGCAAAGAGGCTTTGGCTGTATGCGGGTTTCTCCCACCATGAGACTTGGGCTCAGGCCAGCAGCAGCAGCATCCCGCAGAACCTTCCCTCATTTCTCAGCAAATAGAGAGGGGGACACCTGTCTTGCCACTCGCCTGCTCTTCCTGCCATGGCAGGCTCTCCTGCTTCACGACCGGTTCCCGACAACAAGGCCAAGGGCCCCTTCTCTTCACTTGGGCAGTGTGCTGTGCCTTCCTCAGACATGCTCCTGGGGAGCGCAGTGACAGACGTGTCCCTTTCCTTAAGGCTATTTCCAGAGGCACCACCAAGCTTCTCTCTTAGGCAGTGGGGATGTCAGGGCAAAGAGGATTTCGCCCCATGCGGGTTCATTACACCGTGCTGTGGAGACCTGCTCAGGCAAGCAGCAGCATCATCCCACAGACCGGATTCTGATTTCACAAAGAATGCTGTGCTTTCCAGAGGGGATGCCCGGGCAAAGAGGCTTTTGCTCTATGCGGGTTTCTCCCACCGTGCTGCCTATACTAGGCTAAGGCAAGAAGCAACATCAGCCCACTGAACCGACTCTGACTTCCCAGCGACTGCTATGCTTTCCCGGAGGTTTTCAGCTGGGCGCGATCTGCACTTCACTGTTCCTCAGCAAAGTTTTGGGCATTCGCTCTGTCGCGTCAGGGAAGAAGAGCTGCGAGAGAGCTGATGCCTCTTGGGCCATGCTTTCCCGGGCTCCATTGGTCGCGCCCTGGGTTCACACTGCCCGGCCAAACTGAGCAGACACAGCCACAACCCTGCAGCAACGTGTGTGGCCTAGGATGGCACTCTATGCCCACTACATTCCCCTGGCGTAAGCAAGGCTTTGCCTTTGGCTCTGGCGTTCAGGTGGACCCGGGGACGAGACCAGTGCCTTCCCCACAGGAGAGGAGAGGCGACAGGATCTGTGCACTCTGCCCGTGTCCTGGGATTGGGAGCTGTGGGGGACTGTCCCCACTCCTTCCCCGACACACCCCCTGCCACCGCCAACGCTGCCGCATCTTGGAGGAAGACGGCATCTGACTGCCCGTTTCTCCAGGGAGCTGTTTCTGGGAGTTCCGTGTACGACGCCTGGTGGCAAGCCCAAGTCTGTCCTAGGGACAGGTGGCCAAGGAGATGCTGTCCCCTTGGCACCAGAGGCCCAGGACATGCCTGCCTTCTGCCCAGACTCCTTCCTCAGAGTGGAGGACGCGCGCCTGCCTAGCCGTCCCCTCGTGTCTTCTTGGCAGCCAGGCTTCCGTCTGTCTGCACAGGGAGCGGGTGACGCTTGTCTTGCCACCATCCCGCTGTTCCTCACAGGACAGGCTCTCCTGCTTCGCGACTGTTTCCCCACAACAAAGCCAAAGGCTCCTTCTCTTCTTCCGGGGCGGCGTGCTGTGGCTTCCCTAGATTGTTCCTGAGGAGCACGGTGACAGCCGTGTCCCTTTCCTTAAGGCCCTTTGCAGATGTGCAACCACGCTGCTCTCTGAGGCAGAGAGGATGCTAGGGCAAAGAGATTTCGCTCCATGCGGGTTTCTTCCAGCGGGCTGCGGAGACTAGCTCAGGCCAGCAGCAGCAGCATCCCACCATCCCACTCTGATTTCCCAACGAATGCTTTGCTGTCCCGGAGGAGTTGCCTGGGCAAAGAGGCTTTCGCTCTATGCGGGTTTCTCACACCGTGAGACTTGGGCTCAGGCCAGCAGCAGCAGCATCCCGCAGAACCTTCCCTCATTTCTCAGCAAATAGAGAGGGGGACACCTGTCTTGCCACTCGCCTGCTCTTCCTGCCATGGCAGGCTCTCCTGCTTCACGACCGGTTCCCGACAACAAGGCAAAGGGCCCCTTCTCTTCACTTGGGCAGTGTGCTGTGCCTTCCTCAGACATGCTCCTGGGGAGCGCAGTGACAGACGTGTCCCTTTCCTTAAGGCTATTTCCAGAGGCACCACCAAGCTTCTCTCTTAGGCAGTGGGGATGTCAGGGCAAAGAGGATTTCGCCCCATGCGGGTTCATTACACCGTGCTGTGGAGACCTGCTCAGGCAAGCAGCAGCATCATCCCACAGACCGGATTCTGATTTCACAAAGAATGCTGTGCTTTCCAGAGGGGATGCCCGGGCAAAGAGGCTTTTGCTCTATGCGGGTTTCTCCCACCGTGCTGCCTATACTAGGCTAAGGCAAGAAGCAACATCAGCCCACTGAACCGACTCTGACTTCCCAGCGACTGCTATGCTTTCCCGGAGGTTTTCAGCTGGGCGCGATCTGCACTTCACTGTTGCTTCCTCAGCAAGGTTTTGGGCATTCGCTCTGTCGCGTCAGGGAAGAAGAGCTGCGAGAGAGCTGATGCCTCTTGGGCCATGCTTTCCCGGGCTCCATTGGTCGCGCCCTGGGTTCACACTGCCCGGCCAAACTGAGCAGACACAGCCACAACCCTGCAGCAACGTGTGTGGCCTAGGATGGCACTCTATGCCCACTACATTCCCCTGGCGTAAGCAAGGCTTTGCCTTTGGCTCTGGCGTTCAGGTGGACCCGGGGACGAGACCAGTGCCTTCCCCACAGGAGAGGAGAGGCGACAGGATCTGTGCACTCTGCCCGTGTCCTGGGATTGGGAGCTGTGGGGGACTGTCCCCACTCCTTCCCCGACACACCCCCTGCCACCGCCAACGCTGCCGCATCTTGGAGGAAGACGGCATCTGACAGCCCGTTTCTCCAGGGAGCTGTTTCTGGGAGTTCCGTGTACGACGCCTGGTGGCAAGCCCAAGTCTGTCCTAGGGACAGGTGGCCAAGGAGATGCTGTCCCCTTGGCACCAGAGGCCCAGGACATGCCTGCCTTCTGCCCAGACTCCTTCCTCTGAGTGGAGGACGCGCGCCTGCCTAGCCGTCCCCTCGTGTCTTCTTGGCAGCCAGGCTTCCGTCTGTCTGCACAGGGAGCGGGTGACGCTTGTCTTGCCACCATCCCGCTGTTCCTCACAGGACAGGCTCTCCTGCTTCGCGACTGTTTCCCCACAACAAAGCCAAAGGCTCCTTCTCTTCTTCCGGGGCGGCGTGCTGTGGCTTCCCTAGATTGTTCCTGAGGAGCACGGTGACAGCCGTGTCCCTTTCCTTAAGGCCCTTTGCAGATGTGCAACCACGCTGCTCTCTCAGGCAGAGAGGATGCTAGGGCAAAGAGATTTCGCTCCATGCGGGTTTCTTCCAGCGGGCTGCGGAGACTAGCTCAGGCCAGCAGCAGCAGCATCCCACCATCCCACTCTGATTTCCCAACGAATGCTGTGCTGTCCCGGAGGAGTTGCCTGGGCAAAGAGGCTTTCGCTCTATGCGGGTTTCTCACACCGTGAGACTTGGGCTCAGGCCAGCAGCAGCAGCATCCCGCAGAACCTTCCCTCATTTCTCAGGAAATGGAGAGGGTGACACCTGTCTTGCCACCCGCTTCTGTTCCTGCCATGGCAGGTGCTCCTGCTTCACGACCGTTTCCCGACAAGGCCAAGGGCCCCTTCTCTTCACCTGGGCAGTGTGCTGTGCCTTCCTGAGACATGCTCCTGGGGAGCGCAGGGACAGACGTGTCCCTTTCCTTAAGGCCCTTTCCAGATGTGCAACCACGCTTCTCTCTCAGGCAGAGAGGATGCTAGGGCAAAGAGAATTTCGCTCCATGCGGGTTTCTTCCACCGTGCTGCGGAGACTAGCTCAGGCCATCAGCAGCAGCATCCCACAATCCCGACTCTCATTTCCCAACGAATGCTGTGCTGTCTGGAGGAGTTGCCTGTGCAAAGAGGCTTTGGCTGTATGCGGGTTTCTCCCACCATGAGACTTGGGCTCAGGCCAGCAGCAGCAGCATCCCGCAGAACCTTCCCTCATTTCTCAGCAAATAGAGAGGGGGACACCTGTCTTGCCACTCGCCTGCTCTTCCTGCCATGGCAGGCTCTCCTGCTTCACGACCGGTTCCCGACAACAAGGCAAAGGGCCCCTTCTCTTCACTTGGGCAGTGTGCTGTGCCTTCCTCAGACATGCTCCTGGGGAGCGCAGTGACAGACGTGTCCCTTTCCTTAAGGCTATTTCCAGAGGCACCACCAAGCTTCTCTCTTAGGCAGTGGGGATGTCAGGGCAAAGAGGATTTCGCCCCATGCGGGTTCATTACACCGTGCTGTGGAGACCTGCTCAGGCAAGCAGCAGCATCATCCCACAGACCGGATTCTGATTTCACAAAGAATGCTGTGCTTTCCAGAGGGGATGCCCGGGCAAAGAGGCTTTTGCTCTATGCGGGTTTCTCCCACCGTGCTGCCTATACTAGGCTAAGGCAAGAAGCAACATCAGCCCACTGAACCGACTCTGACTTCCCAGCGACTGCTATGCTTTCCCGGAGGTTTTCAGCTGGGCGCGATCTGCACTTCACTGTTGCTTCCTCAGCAAGGTTTTGGGCATTCGCTCTGTCGCGTCAGGGAAGAAGAGCTGCGAGAGAGCTGATGCCTCTTGGGCCATGCTTTCCCGGGCTCCATTGGTCGCGCCCTGTGTTCACACTGCCCGGCCAAACTGAGCAGACACAGCCACAACCCTGCAGCAACGTGTGTGGCCTAGGATGGCACTCTATGCCCACTACATTCCCCTGGCGTAAGCAAGGCTTTGCCTTTGGCTCTGGCGTTCAGGTGGACCCGGGGACGAGACCAGTGCCTTCCCCACAGGAGAGGAGAGGCGACAGGATCTGTGCACTCTGCCCGTGTCCTGGGATTGGGAGCTGTGGGGGACTGTCCCCACTCCTTCCCCGACACACCCCCTGCCACCGCCAACGCTGCCGCATCTTGGAGGAAGATGGCATCTGACTGCCCGTTTCTCCAGGGAGCTGTTTCTGGGAGTTCCGTGTACGACGCCTGGTGGCAAGCCCAAGTCTGTCCTAGGGACAGGTGGCCAAGGAGATGCTGTCCCCTTGGCACCAGAGGCCCAGGACATGCCTGCCTTCTGCCCAGACTCCTTCCTCAGAGTGGAGGACGCGCGCCTGCCTAGCCGTCCCCTCGTGTCTTCTTGGCAGCCAGGCTTCCGTCTGTTTGCACAGGGAGCGGGTGACGCTTGTCTTGCCACCATTCCGCTGTTCCTCACAGGACAGGCTCTCCTGCTTCGCGACTGTTTCCCCACAACAAAGCCAAAGGCTCCTTCTCTTCTTCCGGGGCGCCGTGCTGTGGCTTCCCCAGATTGTTCCTGGGGAGCACGGTGACAGCCGTGTCCCTTTCCTTCAGGCCCTTTGCAGATGTGCAACCACGCTGCTCTCTCAGGCAGAGAGGATGCTAGGGCAAAGAGATTTCGCTCCATGCGGGTTTCTTCCAGCGGGCTGCGGAGACTAGCTCAGGCCAGCAGCAGCAGCATCCCACCATCCCACTCTGATTTCCCAACGAATGCTGTGCTGTCCCGGAGGAGTTGCCTGGGCAAAGAGGCTTTCGCTCTATGCGGGTTTCTCACACCGTGAGACTTGGGCTCAGGCCAGCAGCAGCAGCATCCCGCAGAACCTTCCCTCATTTCTCAGGAAATGGAGAGGGTGACACCTGTCTTGCCACCCGCTTCTGTTCCTGCCATGGCAGGTGCTCCTGCTTCACGACCGTTTCCCGACAAGGCCAAGGGCCCCTTCTCTTCACCTGGGCAGTGTGCTGTGCCTTCCTGAGACATGCTCCTGGGGAGCGCAGGGACAGACGTGTCCCTTTCCTTAAGGCCCTTTCCAGATGTGCAACCACGCTTCTCTCTCAGGCAGAGAGGATGCTAGGGCAAAGAGAATTTCGCTCCATGCGGGTTTCTTCCACCGTGCTGCGGAGACTAGCTCAGGCCATCAGCAGCAGCATCCCACAATCCCGACTCTCATTTCCCAACGAATGCTGTGCTGTCTGGAGGAGTTGCCTGTGCAAAGAGGCTTTGGCTGTATGCGGGTTTCTCCCACCATGAGACTTGGGCTCAGGCCAGCAGCAGCAGCATCCCGCAGAACCTTCCCTCATTTCTCAGCAAATAGAGAGGGGGACACCTGTCTTGCCACTCGCCTGCTCTTCCTGCCATGGCAGGCTCTCCTGCTTCACGACCGGTTCCCGACAACAAGGCCAAGGGCCCCTTCTCTTCACTTGGGCAGTGTGCTGTGCCTTCCTCAGACATGCTCCTGGGGAGCGCAGTGACAGACGTGTCCCTTTCCTTAAGGCTATTTCCAGAGGCACCACCAAGCTTCTCTCTTAGGCAGTGGGGATGTCAGGGCAAAGAGGATTTCGCCCCATGCGGGTTCATTACACCGTGCTGTGGAGACCTGCTCAGGCAAGCAGCAGCATCATCCCACAGACCGGATTCTGATTTCACAAAGAATGCTGTGCTTTCCAGAGGGGATGCCCGGGCAAAGAGGCTTTTGCTCTATGCGGGTTTCTCCCACCGTGCTGCCTATACTAGGCTAAGGCAAGAAGCAACATCAGCCCACTGAACCGACTCTGACTTCCCAGCGACTGCTATGCTTTCCCGGAGGTTTTCAGCTGGGCGCGATCTGCACTTCACTGTTCCTCAGCAAAGTTTTGGGCATTCGCTCTGTCGCGTCAGGGAAGAAGAGCTGCGAGAGAGCTGATGCCTCTTGGGCCATGCTTTCCCGGGCTCCATTGGTCGCGCCCTGGGTTCACACTGCCCGGCCAAACTGAGCAGACACAGCCACAACCCTGCAGCAACGTGTGTGGCCTAGGATGGCACTCTATGCCCACTACATTCCCCTGGCGTAAGCAAGGCTTTGCCTTTGGCTCTGGCGTTCAGGTGGACCCGGGGACGAGACCAGTGCCTTCCCCACAGGAGAGGAGAGGCGACAGGATCTGTGCACTCTGCCCGTGTCCTGGGATTGGGAGCTGTGGGGGACTGTCCCCACTCCTTCCCCGACACCCCCCCTGCCACCGCCAACGCTGCCGCATCTTGGAGGAAGACGGCATCTGACTGCCCGTTTCTCCAGGGAGCTGTTTCTGGGAGTTCCGTGTACGACGCCTGGTGGCAAGCCCAAGTCTGTCCTAGGGACAGGTGGCCAAGGAGATGCTGTCCCCTTGGCACCAGAGGCCCAGGACATGCCTGCCTTCTGCCCAGACTCCTTCCTCAGAGTGGAGGACGCGCGCCTGCCTAGCCGTCCCCTCGTGTCTTCTTGGCAGCCAGGCTTCCGTCTGTCTGCACAGGGAGCGGGTGACGCTTGTCTTGCCACCATCCCGCTGTTCCTCACAGGACAGGCTCTCCTGCTTCGCGACTGTTTCCCCACAACAAAGCCAAAGGCTCCTTCTCTTCTTCCGGGGCGGCGTGCTGTGGCTTCCCTAGATTGTTCCTGAGGAGCACGGTGACAGCCGTGTCCCTTTCCTTAAGGCCCTTTGCAGATGTGCAACCACGCTGCTCTCTGAGGCAGAGAGGATGCTAGGGCAAAGAGATTTCGCTCCATGCGGGTTTCTTCCAGCGGGCTGCGGAGACTAGCTCAGGCCAGCAGCAGCAGCATCCCACCATCCCACTCTGATTTCCCAACGAATGCTTTGCTGTCCCGGAGGAGTTGCCTGGGCAAAGAGGCTTTCGCTCTATGCGGGTTTCTCACACCGTGAGACTTGGGCTCAGGCCAGCAGCAGCAGCATCCCGCAGAACCTTCCCTCATTTCTCAGCAAATAGAGAGGGGGACACCTGTCTTGCCACTCGCCTGCTCTTCCTGCCATGGCAGGCTCTCCTGCTTCACGACCGGTTCCCGACAACAAGGCAAAGGGCCCCTTCTCTTCACTTGGGCAGTGTGCTGTGCCTTCCTCAGACATGCTCCTGGGGAGCGCAGTGACAGACGTGTCCCTTTCCTTAAGGCTATTTCCAGAGGCACCACCAAGCTTCTCTCTTAGGCAGTGGGGATGTCAGGGCAAAGAGGATTTCGCCCCATGCGGGTTCATTACACCGTGCTGTGGAGACCTGCTCAGGCAAGCAGCAGCATCATCCCACAGACCGGATTCTGATTTCACAAAGAATGCTGTGCTTTCCAGAGGGGATGCCCGGGCAAAGAGGCTTTTGCTCTATGCGGGTTTCTCCCACCGTGCTGCCTATACTAGGCTAAGGCAAGAAGCAACATCAGCCCACTGAACCGACTCTGACTTCCCAGCGACTGCTATGCTTTCCCGGAGGTTTTCAGCTGGGCGCGATCTGCACTTCACTGTTGCTTCCTCAGCAAGGTTTTGGGCATTCGCTCTGTCGCGTCAGGGAAGAAGAGCTGCGAGAGAGCTGATGCCTCTTGGGCCATGCTTTCCCGGGCTCCATTGGTCGCGCCCTGGGTTCACACTGCCCGGCCAAACTGAGCAGACACAGCCACAACCCTGCAGCAACGTGTGTGGCCTAGGATGGCACTCTATGCCCACTACATTCCCCTGGCGTAAGCAAGGCTTTGCCTTTGGCTCTGGCGTTCAGGTGGACCCGGGGACGAGACCAGTGCCTTCCCCACAGGAGAGGAGAGGCGACAGGATCTGTGCACTCTGCCCGTGTCCTGGGATTGGGAGCTGTGGGGGACTGTCCCCACTCCTTCCCCGACACACCCCCTGCCACCGCCAACGCTGCCGCATCTTGGAGGAAGACGGCATCTGACAGCCCGTTTCTCCAGGGAGCTGTTTCTGGGAGTTCCGTGTACGACGCCTGGTGGCAAGCCCAAGTCTGTCCTAGGGACAGGTGGCCAAGGAGATGCTGTCCCCTTGGCACCAGAGGCCCAGGACATGCCTGCCTTCTGCCCAGACTCCTTCCTCTGAGTGGAGGACGCGCGCCTGCCTAGCCGTCCCCTCGTGTCTTCTTGGCAGCCAGGCTTCCGTCTGTCTGCACAGGGAGCGGGTGACGCTTGTCTTGCCACCATCCCGCTGTTCCTCACAGGACAGGCTCTCCTGCTTCGCGACTGTTTCCCCACAACAAAGCCAAAGGCTCCTTCTCTTCTTCCGGGGCGGCGTGCTGTGGCTTCCCTAGATTGTTCCTGAGGAGCACGGTGACAGCCGTGTCCCTTTCCTTAAGGCCCTTTGCAGATGTGCAACCACGCTGCTCTCTCAGGCAGAGAGGATGCTAGGGCAAAGAGATTTCGCTCCATGCGGGTTTCTTCCAGCGGGCTGCGGAGACTAGCTCAGGCCAGCAGCAGCAGCATCCCACCATCCCACTCTGATTTCCCAACGAATGCTGTGCTGTCCCGGAGGAGTTGCCTGGGCAAAGAGGCTTTCGCTCTATGCGGGTTTCTCACACTGTGAGACTTGGGCTCAGGCCAGCAGCAGCAGCATCCCGCAGAACCTTCCCTCATTTCTCAGGAAATGGAGAGGGTGACACCTGTCTTGCCACCCGCTTCTGTTCCTGCCATGGCAGGTGCTCCTGCTTCACGACCGTTTCCCGACAAGGCCAAGGGCCCCTTCTCTTCACCTGGGCAGTGTGCTGTGCCTTCCTGAGACATGCTCCTGGGGAGCGCAGGGACAGACGTGTCCCTTTCCTTAAGGCCCTTTCCAGATGTGCAACCACGCTTCTCTCTCAGGCAGAGAGGATGCTAGGGCAAAGAGAATTTCGCTCCATGCGGGTTTCTTCCACCGTGCTGCGGAGACTAGCTCAGGCCATCAGCAGCAGCATCCCACAATCCCGACTCTCATTTCCCAACGAATGCTGTGCTGTCTGGAGGAGTTGCCTGTGCAAAGAGGCTTTGGCTGTATGCGGGTTTCTCCCACCATGAGACTTGGGCTCAGGCCAGCAGCAGCAGCATCCCGCAGAACCTTCCCTCATTTCTCAGCAAATAGAGAGGGGGACACCTGTCTTGCCACTCGCCTGCTCTTCCTGCCATGGCAGGCTCTCCTGCTTCACGACCGGTTCCCGACAACAAGGCAAAGGGCCCCTTCTCTTCACTTGGGCAGTGTGCTGTGCCTTCCTCAGACATGCTCCTGGGGAGCGCAGTGACAGACGTGTCCCTTTCCTTAAGGCTATTTCCAGAGGCACCACCAAGCTTCTCTCTTAGGCAGTGGGGATGTCAGGGCAAAGAGGATTTCGCCCCATGCGGGTTCATTACACCGTGCTGTGGAGACCTGCTCAGGCAAGCAGCAGCATCATCCCACAGACCGGATTCTGATTTCACAAAGAATGCTGTGCTTTCCAGAGGGGATGCCCGGGCAAAGAGGCTTTTGCTCTATGCGGGTTTCTCCCACCGTGCTGCCTATACTAGGCTAAGGCAAGAAGCAACATCAGCCCACTGAACCGACTCTGACTTCCCAGCGACTGCTATGCTTTCCCGGAGGTTTTCAGCTGGGCGCGATCTGCACTTCACTGTTGCTTCCTCAGCAAGGTTTTGGGCATTCGCTCTGTCGCGTCAGGGAAGAAGAGCTGCGAGAGAGCTGATGCCTCTTGGGCCATGCTTTCCCGGGCTCCATTGGTCGCGCCCTGTGTTCACACTGCCCGGCCAAACTGAGCAGACACAGCCACAACCCTGCAGCAACGTGTGTGGCCTAGGATGGCACTCTATGCCCACTACATTCCCCTGGCGTAAGCAAGGCTTTGCCTTTGGCTCTGGCGTTCAGGTGGACCCGGGGACGAGACCAGTGCCTTCCCCACAGGAGAGGAGAGGCGACAGGATCTGTGCACTCTGCCCGTGTCCTGGGATTGGGAGCTGTGGGGGACTGTCCCCACTCCTTCCCCGACACACCCCCTGCCACCGCCAACGCTGCCGCATCTTGGAGGAAGATGGCATCTGACTGCCCGTTTCTCCAGGGAGCTGTTTCTGGGAGTTCCGTGTACGACGCCTGGTGGCAAGCCCAAGTCTGTCCTAGGGACAGGTGGCCAAGGAGATGCTGTCCCCTTGGCACCAGAGGCCCAGGACATGCCTGCCTTCTGCCCAGACTCCTTCCTCAGAGTGGAGGACGCGCGCCTGCCTAGCCGTCCCCTCGTGTCTTCTTGGCAGCCAGGCTTCCGTCTGTTTGCACAGGGAGCGGGTGACGCTTGTCTTGCCACCATTCCGCTGTTCCTCACAGGACAGGCTCTCCTGCTTCGCGACTGTTTCCCCACAACAAAGCCAAAGGCTCCTTCTCTTCTTCCGGGGCGCCGTGCTGTGGCTTCCCCAGATTGTTCCTGGGGAGCACGGTGACAGCCGTGTCCCTTTCCTTCAGGCCCTTTGCAGATGTGCAACCACGCTGCTCTCTCAGGCAGAGAGGATGCTAGGGCAAAGAGATTTCGCTCCATGCGGGTTTCTTCCAGCGGGCTGCGGAGACTAGCTCAGGCCAGCAGCAGCAGCATCCCACCATCCCACTCTGATTTCCCAACGAATGCTGTGCTGTCCCGGAGGAGTTGCCTGGGCAAAGAGGCTTTCGCTCTATGCGGGTTTCTCACACCGTGAGACTTGGGCTCAGGCCAGCAGCAGCAGCATCCCACAGAACCTTCCCTCATTTCTCAGGAAATTGAGAGGGTGACACCTGTCTTGCCACCCGCTTCTGTTCCTGCCATGGCAGGTGCTCCTGCTTCACGACCGTTTCCCGACAAGGCCAAGGGCCCCTTCTCTTCACCTGGGCAGTGTGCTGTGCCTTCCTGAGACATGCTCCTGGGGAGCGCAGGGACAGACGTGTCCCTTTCCTTAAGGCCCTTTCCAGATGTGCAACCACGCTTCTCTCTCAGGCAGAGAGGATGCTAGGGCAAAGAGAATTTCGCTCCATGCGGGTTTCTTCCACCGTGCTGCGGAGACTAGCTCAGGCCATCAGCAGCAGCATACCACAATCCCGACTCTCATTTCCCAACGAATGCTGTGCTATCTGGAGGAGTTGCCTGTGCAAAGAGGCTTTGGCTGTATGCGGGTTTCTCCCACCATGAGACTTGGGCTCAGGCCAGCAGCAGCAGCATCCCGCAGAACCTTCCCTCATTTCTCAGCAAATAGAGAGGGGGACACCTGTCTTGCCACTCGCCTGCTCTTCCTGCCATGGCAGGCTCTCCTGCTTCACGACCGGTTCCCGACAACAAGGCAAAGGGCCCCTTCTCTTCACTTGGGCAGTGTGCTGTGCCTTCCTCAGACATGCTCCTGGGGAGCGCAGTGACAGACGTGTCCCTTTCCTTAAGGCTATTTCCAGAGGCACCACCAAGCTTCTCTCTTAGGCAGTGGGGATGTCAGGGCAAAGAGGATTTCGCCCCATGCGGGTTCATTACACCGTGCTGTGGAGACCTGCTCAGGCAAGCAGCAGCATCATCCCACAGACCGGATTCTGATTTCACAAAGAATGCTGTGCTTTCCAGAGGGGATGCCCGGGCAAAGAGGCTTTTGCTCTATGCGGGTTTCTCCCACCGTGCTGCCTATACTAGGCTAAGGCAAGAAGCAACATCAGCCCACTGAACCGACTCTGACTTCCCAGCGACTGCTATGCTTTCCCGGAGGTTTTCAGCTGGGCGCGATCTGCACTTCACTGTTGCTTCCTCAGCAAGGTTTTGGGCATTCGCTCTGTCGCGTCAGGGAAGAAGAGCTGCGAGAGAGCTGATGCCTCTTGGGCCATGCTTTCCCGGGCTCCATTGGTCGCGCCCTGGGTTCACACTGCCCGGCCAAACTGAGCAGACACAGCCACAACCCTGCAGCAACGTGTGTGGCCTAGGATGGCACTCTATGCCCACTACATTCCCCTGGCGTAAGCAAGGCTTTGCCTTTGGATCTGGCGTTCAGGTGGACCCGGGGACGAGACCAGTGCCTTCCCCACAGGAGAGGAGAGGCGACAGGATCTGTGCACTCTGCCCGTGTCCTGGGATTGGGAGCTGTGGGGGACTGTCCCCACTCCTTCCCCGACACACCCCCTGCCACCGCCAACGCTGCCGCACCTTGGAGGAAGATGGCATCTGACTGCCTGTTTCTCCAGGGAGCTGTTTCTGGGAGTTCCGTGTACGACGCCTGGTGGCAAGCCCAAGTCTGTCCTAGGGACAGGTGGCCAAGGAGATGCTGTCCCCTTGGCACCAGAGGCCCAGGACATGCCTGCCTTCTGCCCAGACTCCTTCCTCAGAGTGGAGGACGCGCGCCTGCCTAGCCGTCCCCTCGTGTCTTCTTGGCAGCCAGGCTTCCGTCTGTCTGCACAGGGAGCGGGTGACGCTTGTCTTGCCACCATTCCGCTGCTCCTCACAGGACAGGCTCTCCTGCTTCGCGACAACAAAGCCAAAGGCTCCTTCTCTTCTTCCGGGGCGGCGTGCTGTGGCTTCCCCAGATTGTTCCTGGGGAGCACGGTGACAGCCGTGTCCCTTTCCTTAAGGCCCTTTGCAGATGTGCAACCACGCTGCTCTCTGAGGCAGAGAGGATGCTAGGGCAAAGAGATTTCGCTCCATGCGGGTTTCTTCCAGCGGGCTGCGGAGACTAGCTCAGGCCAGCAGCAGCAGCATCCCACCATCCCACTCTGATTTCCCAACGAATGCTGTGCTGTCCCGCAGGAGTTGCCTGGGCAAAGAGGCTTTCGCTCTATGCGGGTTTCTCACACCGTGAGACTTGGGCTCAGGCCAGCAGCAGCAGCATCCCGCAGAACCTTCCCTCATTTCTCAGGAAATGGAGAGGGTGACACCTGTCTTGCCACCCGCTTCTGTTCCTGCCATGGCAGGTGCTCCTGCTTCACGACCGTTTCCCGACAAGGCCAAGGGCCCCTTCTCTTCACCTGGGCAGTGTGCTGTGCCTTCCTGAGACATGCTCCTGGGGAGCGCAGGGACAGACGTGTCCCTTTCCTTAAGGCCCTTTCCAGATGTGCAACCACGCTTCTCTCTCAGGCAGAGAGGATGCTAGGGCAAAGAGAATTTCGCTCCATGCGGGTTTCTTCCACCGTGCTGCGGAGACTAGCTCAGGCCATCAGCAGCAGCATACCACAATCCCGACTCTCATTTCCCAACGAATGCTGTGCTGCCTGGAGGAGTTGCCTGTGCAAAGAGGCTTTGGCTGTATGCGGGTTTCTCCCACCATGAGACTTGGGCTCAGGCCAGCAGCAGCAGCATCCCGCAGAACCTTCCCTCATTTCTCAGCAAATAGAGAGGGGGACACCTGTCTTGCCACTCGCCTGCTCTTCCTGCCATGGCAGGCTCTCCTGCTTCACGACCGGTTCCCGACAACAAGGCAAAGGGCCCCTTCTCTTCACTTGGGCAGTGTGCTGTGCCTTCCTCAGACATGCTCCTGGGGAGCGCAGTGACAGACGTGTCCCTTTCCTTAAGGCTATTTCCAGAGGCACCACCAAGCTTCTCTCTTAGGCAGTGGGGATGTCAGGGCAAAGAGGATTTCGCCCCATGCGGGTTCATTACACCGTGCTGTGGAGACCTGCTCAGGCAAGCAGCAGCATCATCCCACAGACCGGATTCTGATTTCACAAAGAATGCTGTGCTTTCCAGAGGGGATGCCCGGGCAAAGAGGCTTTTGCTCTATGCGGGTTTCTCCCACCGTGCTGCCTATACTAGGCTAAGGCAAGAAGCAACATCAGCCCACTGAACCGACTCTGACTTCCCAGCGACTGCTATGCTTTCCCGGAGGTTTTCAGCTGGGCGCGATCTGCACTTCACTGTTGCTTCCTCAGCAAGGTTTTGGGCATTCGCTCTGTCGCGTCAGGGAAGAAGAGCTGCGAGAGAGCTGATGCCTCTTGGGCCATGCTTTCCCGGGCTCCATTGGTCGCGCCCTGGGTTCACACTGCCCGGCCAAACTGAGCAGACACAGCCACAACCCTGCAGCAACGTGTGTGGCCTAGGATGGCACTCTATGCCCACTACATTCCCCTGGCGTAAGCAAGGCTTTGCCTTTGGCTCTGGCGTTCAGGTGGACCCGGGGACGAGACCAGTGCCTTCCCCACAGGAGAGGAGAGGCGACAGGATCTGTGCACTCTGCCCGTGTCCTGGGATTGGGAGCTGTGGGGGACTGTCCCCACTCCTTCCCCGACACACCCCGTGCCACCGCCAACGCTGCCGCATCTTGGAGGAAGACGGCATCTGACTGCCCGTTTCTCCAGGGAGCTGTTTCTGGGAGTTCCGTGTACGACGCCTGGTGGCAAGCCCAAGTCTGTCCTAGGGACAGGTGGCCAAGGAGATGCTGTCCCCTTGGCACCAGAGGCCCAGGACATGCCTGCCTTCTGCCCAGACTCCTTCCTCAGAGTGGAGGACGCGCGCCTGCCTAGCCGTCCCCTCGTGTCTTCTTGGCAGCCAGGCTTCCGTCTGTCTGCACAGGGAGCGGGTGACGCTTGTCTTGCCACCATCCCGCTGTTCCTCACAGGACAGGCTCTCCTGCTTCGCGACTGTTTCCCCACAACAAAGCCAAAGGCTCCTTCTCTTCTTCCGGGGCGGCGTGCTGTGGCTTCCCTAGATTGTTCCTGAGGAGCACGGTGACAGCCGTGTCCCTTTCCTTAAGGCCCTTTGCAGATGTGCAACCACGCTGCTCTCTGAGGCAGAGAGGATGCTAGGGCAAAGAGATTTCGCTCCATGCGGGTTTCTTCCAGCGGGCTGCGGAGACTAGCTCAGGCCAGCAGCAGCAGCATCCCACCATCCCACTCTGATTTCCCAACGAATGCTGTGCTGTCCCGGAGGAGTTGCCTGGGCAAAGAGGCTTTCGCTCTATGCGGGTTTCTCACACCGTGAGACTTGGGCTCAGGCCAGCAGCAGCAGCATCCCGCAGAACCTTCCCTCATTTCTCAGGAAATGGAGAGGGTGACACCTGTCTTGCCACCCGCTTCTGTTCCTGCCATGGCAGGTGCTCCTGCTTCACGACCGTTTCCCGACAAGGCCAAGGGCCCCTTCTCTTCACCTGGGCAGTGTGCTGTGCCTTCCTGAGACATGCTCCTGGGGAGCGCAGGGACAGACGTGTCCCTTTCCTTAAGGCCCTTTCCAGATGTGCAACCACGCTTCTCTCTCAGGCAGAGAGGATGCTAGGGCAAAGAGAATTTCGCTCCATGCGGGTTTCTTCCACCGTGCTGCGGAGACTAGCTCAGGCCATCAGCAGCAGCATCCCACAATCCCGACTCTCATTTCCCAACGAATGCTGTGCTGTCTGGAGGAGTTGCCTGTGCAAAGAGGCTTTGGCTGTATGCGGGTTTCTCCCACCATGAGACTTGGGCTCAGGCCAGCAGCAGCAGCATCCCGCAGAACCTTCCCTCATTTCTCAGCAAATAGAGAGGGGGACACCTGTCTTGCCACTCGCCTGCTCTTCCTGCCATGGCAGGCTCTCCTGCTTCACGACCGGTTCCCGACAACAAGGCAAAGGGCCCCTTCTCTTCACTTGGGCAGTGTGCTGTGCCTTCCTCAGACATGCTCCTGGGGAGCGCAGTGACAGACGTGTCCCTTTCCTTAAGGCTATTTCCAGAGGCACCACCAAGCTTCTCTCTTAGGCAGTGGGGATGTCAGGGCAAAGAGGATTTCGCCCCATGCGGGTTCATTACACCGTGCTGTGGAGACCTGCTCAGGCAAGCAGCAGCATCATCCCACAGACCGGATTCTGATTTCACAAAGAATGCTGTGCTTTCCAGAGGGGATGCCCGGGCAAAGAGGCTTTTGCTCTATGCGGGTTTCTCCCACCGTGCTGCCTATACTAGGCTAAGGCAAGAAGCAACATCAGCCCACTGAACCGACTCTGACTTCCCAGCGACTGCTATGCTTTCCCGGAGGTTTTCAGCTGGGCGCGATCTGCACTTCACTGTTGCTTCCTCAGCAAGGTTTTGGGCATTCGCTCTGTCGCGTCAGGGAAGAAGAGCTGCTAGAGAGCTGATGCCTCTTGGGCCATGCTTTCCCGGGCTCCATTGGTCGCGCCCTGGGTTCACACTGCCCGGCCAAACTGAGCAGACACAGCCACAACCCTGCAGCAACGTGTGTGGCCTAGGATGGCACTCTATGCCCACTACATTCCCCTGGCGTAAGCAAGGCTTTGCCTTTGGCTCTGGCGTTCAGGTGGACCCGGGGACGAGACCAGTGCCTTCCCCACAGGAGAGGAGAGGCGACAGGATCTGTGCACTCTGCCCGTGTCCTGGGATTGGGAGCTGTGGGGGACTGTCCCCACTCCTTCCCCGACACACCCCCTGCCACCGCCAACGCTGCCGCATCTTGGAGGAAGACGGCATCTGACTGCCCGTTTCTCCAGGGAGCTGTTTCTGGGAGTTCCGTGTACGACGCCTGGTGGCAAGCCCAAGTCTGTCCTAGGGACAGGTGGCCAAGGAGATGCTGTCCCCTTGGCACCAGAGGCCCAGGACATGCCTGCCTTCTGCCCAGACTCCTTCCTCAGAGTGGAGGACGCGCGCCTGCCTAGCCGTCCCCTCGTGTCTTCTTGGCAGCCAGGCTTCCGTCTCTCTGCACAGGGAGCGGGTGACGCTTGTCTTGCCACCATCCCGCTGTTCCTCACAGGACAGGCTCTCCTGCTTCGCGACTGTTTCCCCACAACAAAGCCAAAGGCTCCTTCTCTTCTTCCGGGGCGGCGTGCTGTGGCTTCCCTAGATTGTTCCTGAGGAGCACGGTGACAGCCGTGTCCCTTTCCTTAAGGCCCTTTGCAGATGTGCAACCACGCTGCTCTCTGAGGCAGAGAGGATGCTAGGGCAAAGAGATTTCGCTCCATGCGGGTTTCTTCCAGCGGGCTGCGGAGACTAGCTCAGGCCAGCAGCAGCAGCATCCCACCATCCCACTCTGATTTCCCAACGAATGCTGTGCTGTCCCGGAGGAGTTGCCTGGGCAAAGAGGCTTTCGCTCTATGCGGGTTTCTCACACCGTGAGACTTGGGCTCAGGCCAGCAGCAGCAGCATCCCGCAGAACCTTCCCTCATTTCTCAGGAAATGGAGAGGGTGACACCTGTCTTGCCACCCGCTTCTGTTCCTGCCATGGCAGGTGCTCCTGCTTCACGACCGTTTCCCGACAAGGCCAAGGGCCCCTTCTCTTCACCTGGGCAGTGTGCTGTGCCTTCCTGAGACATGCTCCTGGGGAGCGCAGGGACAGACGTGTCCCTTTCCTTAAGGCCCTTTCCAGATGTGCAACCACGCTTCTCTCTCAGGCAGAGAGGATGCTAGGGCAAAGAGAATTTCGCTCCATGCGGGTTTCTTCCACCGTGCTGCGGAGACTAGCTCAGGCCATCAGCAGCAGCATCCCACAATCCCGACTCTCATTTCCCAACGAATGCTGTGCTGTCTGGAGGAGTTGCCTGTGCAAAGAGGCTTTGGCTGTATGCGGGTTTCTCCCACCATGAGACTTGGGCTCAGGCCAGCAGCAGCAGCATCCCGCAGAACCTTCCCTCATTTCTCAGCAAATAGAGATGGGAACACCTGTCTTGCCACTCGCCTGCTCTTCCTGCCATGGCAGGCTCTCCTGCTTCACGACCGGTTCCCGACAACAAGGCAAAGGGCCCCTTCTCTTCACTTGGGCAGTGTGCTGTGCCTTCCTCAGACATGCTCCTGGGGAGCGCAGTGACAGACGTGTCCCTTTCCTTAAGGCTATTTCCAGAGGCACCACCAAGCTTCTCTCTTAGGCAGTGGGGATGTCAGGGCAAAGAGGATTTCGCCCCATGCGGGTTCATTACACCGTGCTGTGGAGACCTGCTCAGGCAAGCAGCAGCATCATCCCACAGACCGGATTCTGATTTCACAAAGAATGCTGTGCTTTCCAGAGGGGATGCCCGGGCAAAGAGGCTTTTGCTCTATGCGGGTTTCTCCCACCGTGCTGCCTATACTAGGCTAAGGCAAGAAGCAACATCAGCCCACTGAACCGACTCTGACTTCCCAGCGACTGCTATGCTTTCCCGGAGGTTTTCAGCTGGGCGCGATCTGCACTTCACTGTTGCTTCCTCAGCAAGGTTTTGGGCATTCGCTCTGTCGCGTCAGGGAAGAAGAGCTGCGAGAGAGCTGATGCCTCTTGGGCCATGCTTTCCCGGGCTCCATTGGTCGCGCCCTGGGTTCACACTGCCCGGCCAAACTGAGCAGACACAGCCACAACCCTGCAGCAACGTGTGTGGCCTAGGATGGCACTCTATGCCCACTACATTCCCCTGGCGTAAGCAAGGCTTTGCCTTTGGCTCTGGCGTTCAGGTGGACCCGGGGACGAGACCAGTGCCTTCCCCACAGGAGAGGAGAGGCGACAGGATCTGTGCACTCTGCCCGTGTCCTGGGATTGGGAGCTGTGGGGGACTGTCCCCACTCCTTCCCCGACACCCCCCCTGCCACCGCCAACGCTGCCGCATCTTGGAGGAAGACGGCATCTGACTGCCCGTTTCTCCAGGGAGCTGTTTCTGGGAGTTCCGTGTACGACGCCTGGTGGCAAGCCCAAGTCTGTCCTAGGGACAGGTGGCCAAGGAGATGCTGTCCCCTTGGCACCAGAGGCCCAGGACATGCCTGCCTTCTGCCCAGACTCCTTCCTCAGAGTGGAGGACGCGCGCCTGCCTAGCCGTCCCCTCGTGTCTTCTTGGCAGCCAGGCTTCCGTCTCTCTGCACAGGGAGCGGGTGACGCTTGTCTTGCCACCATCCCGCTGTTCCTCACAGGACAGGCTCTCCTGCTTCGCGACTGTTTCCCCACAACAAAGCCAAAGGCTCCTTCTCTTCTTCCGGGGCGGCGTGCTGTGGCTTCCCTAGATTGTTCCTGAGGAGCACGGTGACAGCCGTGTCCCTTTCCTTAAGGCCCTTTGCAGATGTGCAACCACGCTGCTCTCTGAGCAGAGAGGATGCTAGGGCAAAGAGATTTCGCTCCATGCGGGTTTCTTCCAGCGGGCTGCGGAGACTAGCTCAGGCCAGCAGCAGCAGCATCCCACCATTCCACTCTGATTTCCCAGCGAATGCTGTGCTGTCCCGGAGGAGTTGCCTGGGCAAAGAGGCTTTCGCTCTATGCTGGTTTCTCACACCGTGAGACTTGGGCTCAGGCCAGCAGCAGCAGCATCCCGCAGAACCTTCCCTCATTTCTCAGGAAATGGAGAGGGTGACACCTGTCTTGCCACCCGCTTCTGTTCCTGCCATGGCAGGTGCTCCTGCTTCACGACCGTTTCCCGACAAGGCCAAGGGCCCCTTCTCTTCACCTGGGCAGTGTGCTGTACCTTCCTGAGACATGCTCCTGGGGAGCGCAGGGACAGACGTGTCCCTTTCCTTAAGGCCCTTTCCAGATGTGCAACCACGCTTCTCTCTCAGGCAGAGAGGATGCTAGGGCAAAGAGAATTTCGCTCCATGCGGGTTTCTTCCACCGTGCTGCGGAGACTAGCTCAGGCCATCAGCAGCAGCATCCCACAATCCCGACTCTCATTTCCCAACGAATGCTGTGCTGTCTGGAGGAGTTGCCTGTGCAAAGAGGCTTTGGCTGTATGCGGGTTTCTCCCACCATGAGACTTGGGCTCAGGCCAGCAGCAGCAGCATCCCGCAGAACCTTCCCTCATTTCTCAGCAAATAGAGAGGGGGACACCTGTCTTGCCACTCGCCTGCTCTTCCTGCCATGGCAGGCTCTCCTGCTTCACGACCGTTTCCCGACAACAAGGCAAAGGGCCCCTTCTCTTCACTTGGGCAGTGTGCTGTGCCTTCCTCAGACATGCTCCTGGGGAGCGCAGTGACAGACGTGTCCCTTTCCTTAAGGCTATTTCCAGAGGCACCACCAAGCTTCTCTCTTAGGCAGTGGGGATGTCAGGGCAAAGAGGATTTCGCCCCATGCGGGTTCATTACACCGTGCTGTGGAGACCTGCTCAGGCAAGCAGCAGCATCATCCCACAGACCGGATTCTGATTTCACAAAGAATGCTGTGCTTTCCAGAGGGGATGCCCGGGCAAAGAGGCTTTTGCTCTATGCGGGTTTCTCCCACCGTGCTGCCTATACTAGGCTAAGGCAAGAAGCAACATCAGCCCACTGAACCGACTCTGACTTCCCAGCGACTGCTATGCTTTCCCGGAGCTTTTCAGCTGGGCGCGATCTGCACTTCACTGTTGCTTCCTCAGCAAGGTTTTGGGCATTCGCTCTGTCGCGTCAGGGAAGAAGAGCTGCGAGAGAGCTGATGCCTCTTGGGCCATGCTTTCCCGGGCTCCATTGGTCGCGCCCTGTGTTCACACTGCCCGGCCAAACTGAGCAGACACAGCCACAACCCTGCAGCAACGTGTGTGGCCTAGGATGGCACTCTATGCCCACTACATTCCCCTGGTGTAAGCAAGGCTTTGCCTTTGGATCTGGCGTTCAGGTGGACCCGGGGAAGAGACCAGTGCCTTCCCCACAGGAGAGGAGAGGCGACAGGATCTGTGCACTCTGCCCGTGTCCTGGGATTGGGAGCTGTGGGGGACTGTCCCCACTCCTTCCCCGACACACCCCCTGCCACCGCCAACGCTGCCGCATCTTGGAGGAAGATGGCATCTGACTGCCTGTTTCTCCAGGGAGCTGTTTCTGGGAGTTCCGTGTACGACGCCTGGTGGCAAGCCCAAGTCTGTCCTAGGGACAGGTGGCCAAGGAGATGCTGTCCCCTTGGCACCAGAGGCCCAGGACATGCCTGCCTTCTGCCCAGACTCCTTCCTCAGAGTGGAGGACGCGCGCCTGCCTAGCCGTCCCCTCGTGTCTTCTTGACAGCCAGGCTTCCGTCTGTCTGCACAGGGAGCGGGTGACGCTTGTCTTGCCACCATTCCGCTGTTCCTCACAGGACAGGCTCTCCTGCTTCGCGACTGTTTCCCCACAACAAAGCCAAAGGTTCCTTCTCTTCTTCCGGGGCGCCGTGCTGTGGCTTCCCCAGATTGTTCCTGGGGAGCACGGTGACAGCCGTGTCCCTTTCCTTAAGGCCCTTTGCAGATGTGCAACCACGCTGCTCTCTGAGGCAGAGAGGATGCTAGGGCAAAGAGATTTCGCTCCATGCGGGTTTCTTCCAGCGGGCTGCGGAGACTAGCTCAGGCCAGCAGCAGCAGCATCCCACCATCCCACTCTGATTTCCCAACGAATGCTGTGCTGTCCCGGAGGAGTTGCCTGGGCAAAGAGGCTTTCGCTCTATGCGGGTTTCTCACACCGTGAGACTTGGGCTCAGGCCAGCAGCAGCAGCATCCCGCAGAACCTTCCCTCATTTCTCAGGAAATGGAGAGGGTGACACCTGTCTTGCCACCCGCTTCTGTTCCTGCCATGGCAGGTGCTCCTGCTTCACGACCGTTTCCCGACAAGGCCAAGGGCCCCTTCTCTTCACCTGGGCAGTGTGCTGTGCCTTCCTGAGACATGCTCCTGGGGAGCGCAGGGACAGACGTGTCCCTTTCCTTAAGGCCCTTTCCAGATGTGCAACCACGCTTCTCTCTCAGGCAGAGAGGATGCTAGGGCAAAGAGAATTTCGCTCCATGCGGGTTTCTTCCACCGTGCTGCGGAGACTAGCTCAGGCCATCAGCAGCAGCATCCCACAATCCCGACTCTCATTTCCCAACGAATGCTGTGCTGTCTGGAGGAGTTGCCTGTGCAAAGAGGCTTTGGCTGTATGCGGGTTTCTCCCACCATGAGACTTGGGCTCAGGCCAGCAGCAGCAGCATCCCGCAGAACCTTCCCTCATTTCTCAGCAAATAGAGAGGGGGACACCTGTCTTGCCACTCGCCTGCTCTTCCTGCCATGGCAGGCTCTCCTGCTTCACGACCGGTTCCCGACAACAAGGCAAAGGGCCCCTTCTCTTCACTTGGGCAGTGTGCTGTGCCTTCCTCAGACATGCTCCTGGGGAGCGCAGTGACAGACGTGTCCCTTTCCTTAAGGCTCTTTCCAGAGGCACCACCAAGCTTCTCTCTTAGGCAGTGGGGATGTCAGGGCAAAGAGGATTTCGCCCCATGCGGGTTCATTACACCGTGCTGTGGAGACCTGCTCAGGCAAGCAGCAGCATCATCCCACAGACCGGATTCTGATTTCACAAAGAATGCTGTGCTTTCCAGAGGGGATGCCCGGGCAAAGAGGCTTTTGCTCTATGCGGGTTTCTCCCACCGTGCTGCCTATACTAGGCTAAGGCAAGAAGCAACATCAGCCCACTGAACCGACTCTGACTTCCCAGCGACTGCTATGCTTTCCCGGAGGTTTTCAGCTGGGCGCGATCTGCACTTCACTGTTGCTTCCTCAGCAAGGTTTTGGGCATTCGCTCTGTCGCGTCAGGGAAGAAGAGCTGCGAGAGAGCTGATGCCTCTTGGGCCATGCTTTCCCGGGCTCCATTGGTCGCGCCCTGTGTTCAAACTGCCCGGCCAAACTGAGCAGACACAGCCACAACCCTGCAGCAACGTGTGTGGCCTAGGATGGCACTCTATGCCCACTACATTCCCCTGGCGTAAGCAAGGCTTTGCCTTTGGCTCTGGCGTTCAGGTGGACCCGGGGACGAGACCAGTGCCTTCCCCACAGGAGAGGAGAGGCGACAGGATCTGTGCACTCTGCCCGTGTCCTGGGATTGGGAGCTGTGGGGGACTGTCCCCACTCCTTCCCCGACACACCCCCTGCCACCGCCAACGCTGCCGCATCTTGGAGGAAGATGGCATCTGACTGCCCGTTTCTCCAGGGAGCTGTTTCTGGGAGTTCCGTGTACGACGCCTGGTGGCAAGCCCAAGTCTGTCCTAGGGACAGGTGGCCAAGGAGATGCTGTCCCCTTGGCACCAGAGGCCCAGGACATGCCTGCCTTCTGCCCAGACTCCTTCCTCAGAGTGGAGGACGCGCGATTGCCTAGCCGTCCCCTCGTGTCTTCTTGGCAGCCAGGCTTCCGTCTGTCTGCACAGGGAGCGGGTGACGCTTGTCTTGCCACCATTCCGCTGTTCCTCACAGGACAGGCTCTCCTGCTTCGCGACTGTTTCCCCACAACAAAGCCAAAGGCTCCTTCTCTTCTTCCGGGGCGGCGTGCTGTGGCTTCCCCAGATTGTTCCTGGGGAGCACGGTGACAGCCGTGTCCCTTTCCTTAAGGCCCTTTGCAGATGTGCAACCACGCTGCTCTCTGAGGCAGAGAGGATGCTAGGGCAAAGAGATTTCGCTCCATGCGGGTTTCTTCCAGCGGGCTGCGGAGACTAGCTCAGGCCAGCAGCAGCAGCATCCCACCATCCCACTCTGATTTCCCAACGAATGCTGTGCTGTCCCGGAGGAGTTGCCTGGGCAAAGAGGCTTTCGCTCTATGCGGGTTTCTCACACCGTGAGACTTGGGCTCAGGCCAGCAGCAGCAGCATCCCGCAGAACCTTCCCTCATTTCTCAGGAAATGGAGAGGGTGACACCTGTCTTGCCACCCGCTTCTGTTCCTGCCATGGCAGGTGCTCCTGCTTCACGACCGTTTCCCGACAAGGCCAAGGGCCCCTTCTCTTCACCTGGGCAGTGTGCTGTGCCTTCCTGAGACATGCTCCTGGGGAGCGCAGGGACAGACGTGTCCCTTTCCTTAAGGCCCTTTCCAGATGTGCAACCACGCTTCTCTCTCAGGCAGAGAGGATGCTAGGGCAAAGAGAATTTCGCTCCATGCGGGTTTCTTCCACCGTGCTGCGGAGACTAGCTCAGGCCATCAGCAGCAGCATCCCACAATCCCGACTCTCATTTCCCAACGAATGCTGTGCTGCCTGGAGGAGTTGCCTGTGCAAAGAGGCTTTGGCTGTATGCGGGTTTCTCCCACCATGAGACTTGGGCTCAGGCCAGCAGCAGCAGCATCCCGCAGAACCTTCCCTCATTTCTCAGCAAATAGAGAGGGGGACACCTGTCTTGCCACTCGCCTGCTCTTCCTGCCATGGCAGGCTCTCCTGCTTCACGACCGGTTCCCGACAACAAGGCAAAGGGCCCCTTCTCTTCACTTGGGCAGTGTGCTGTGCCTTCCTCAGACATGCTCCTGGGGAGCGCAGTGACAGACGTGTCCCTTTCCTTAAGGCTATTTCCAGAGGCACCACCAAGCTTCTCTCTTAGGCAGTGGGGATGTCAGGGCAAAGAGGATTTCGCCCCATGCGGGTTCATTACACCGTGCTGTGGAGACCTGCTCAGGCAAGCAGCAGCATCATCCCACAGACCGGATTCTGATTTCACAAAGAATGCTGTGCTTTCCAGAGGGGATGCCCGGGCAAAGAGGCTTTTGCTCTATGCGGGTTTCTCCCACCGTGCTGCCTATACTAGGCTAAGGCAAGAAGCAACATCAGCCCACTGAACCGACTCTGACTTCCCAGCGACTGCTATGCTTTCCCGGAGGTTTTCAGCTGGGCGCGATCTGCACTTCACTGTTGCTTCCTCAGCAAGGTTTTGGGCATTCGCTCTGTCGCGTCAGGGAAGAAGAGCTGCGAGAGAGCTGATGCCTCTTGGGCCATGCTTTCCCGGGCTCCATTGGTCGCGCCCTGGGTTCACACTGCCCGGCCAAACTGAGCAGACACAGCCACAACCCTGCAGCAACGTGTGTGGCCTAGGATGGCACTCTATGCCCACTACATTCCCCTGGCGTAAGCAAGGCTTTGCCTTTGGCTCTGGCGTTCAGGTGGACCCGGGGACGAGACCAGTGCCTTCCCCACAGGAGAGGAGAGGCGACAGGATCTGTGCACTCTGCCCGTGTCCTGGGATTGGGAGCTGTGGGGGACTGTCCCCACTCCTTCCCCGACACACCCCCTGCCACCGCCAACGCTGCCGCATCTTGGAGGAAGACGGCATCTGACTGCCCGTTTCTCCAGGGAGCTGTTTCTGGGAGTTCCGTGTACGACGCATGGTGGCAAGCCCAAGTCTGTCCTAGGGACAGGTGGCCAAGGAGATGCTGTCCCCTTGGCACCAGAGGCCCAGAACATGCCTGCCTTCTGCCCAGACTCCTTCCTCAGAGTGGAGGACGCGCGCGTGCCTAGCCGTCCCCTCGTGTCTTCTTGGCAGCCAGGCTTCCGTCTCTCTGCACAGGGAGCGGGTGACGCTTGTCTTGCCACCATCCCGCTGTTCCTCACAGGACAGGCTCTCCTGCTTCGCGACTGTTTCCCCACAACAAAGCCAAAGGCTCCTTCTCTTCTTCCGGGGCGGCGTGCTGTGGCTTCCCTAGATTGTTCCTGAGGAGCACGGTGACAGCCGTGTCCCTTTCCTTAAGGCCCTTTGCAGATGTGCAACCACGCTGCTCTCTCAGGCAGAGAGGATGCTAGGGCAAAGAGATTTCGCTCCATGCGGGTTTCTTCCAGCGGGCTGCGGAGACTAGCTCAGGCCAGCAGCAGCAGCATCCCACCATCCCACTCTGATTTCCCAACGAATGCTGTGCTGTCCCGGAGGAGTTGCCTGGGCAAAGAGGCTTTCGCTCTATGCGGGTTTCTCACACCGTGAGACTTGGGCTCAGGCCAGCAGCAGCAGCATCCCGCAGAACCTTCCCTCATTTCTCAGGAAATGGAGAGGGTGACACCTGTCTTGCCACCCGCTTCTGTTCCTGCCATGGCAGGTGCTCCTGCTTCACGACCGTTTCCCGACAAGGCCAAGGGCCCCTTCTCTTCACCTGGGCAGTGTGCTGTGCCTTCCTGAGACATGCTCCTGGGGAGCGCAGGGACAGACGTGTCCCTTTCCTTAAGGCCCTTTCCAGATGTGCAACCACGCTTCTCTCTCAGGCAGAGAGGATGCTAGGGCAAAGAGAATTTCGCTCCATGCGGGTTTCTTCCACCGTGCTGCGGAGACTAGCTCAGGCCATCAGCAGCAGCATCCCACAATCCCGACTCTCATTTCCCAACGAATGCTGTGCTGCCTGGAGGAGTTGCCTGTGCAAAGAGGCTTTGGCTGTATGCGGGTTTCTCCCACCATGAGACTTGGGCTCAGGCCAGCAGCAGCAGCATCCCGCAGAACCTTCCCTCATTTCTCAGCAAATAGAGAGGGGGACACCTGTCTTGCCACTCGCCTGCTCTTCCTGCCATGGCAGGCTCTCCTGCTTCACGACCGGTTCCCGACAACAAGGCAAAGGGCCCCTTCTCTTCACTTGGGCAGTGTGCTGTGCCTTCCTCAGACATGCTCCTGGGGAGCGCAGTGACAGACGTGTCCCTTTCCTTAAGGCTATTTCCAGAGGCACCACCAAGCTTCTCTCTTAGGCAGTGGGGATGTCAGGGCAAAGAGGATTTCGCCCCATGCGGGTTCATTACACCGTGCTGTGGAGACCTGCTCAGGCAAGCAGCAGCATCATCCCACAGACCGGATTCTGATTTCACAAAGAATGCTGTGCTTTCCAGAGGGGATGCCCGGGAAAAGAGGCTTTTGCTCTATGCGGGTTTCTCCCACCGTGCTGCCTATACTAGGCTAAGGCAAGAAGCAACATCAGCCCACTGAACCGACTCTGACTTCCCAGCGACGGCTATGCTTTCCCGGAGCTTTTCAGCTGGGCGCGATCTGCACTTCACTGTTCCTCAGCAAAGTTTTGGGCATTCGCTCTGTCGCGTCAGGGAAGAAGAGCTGCGAGAGAGCTGATGCCTCTTGGGCCATGCTTTCCCGGGCTCCATTGGTCGCGCCCTGGGTTCACACTGCCCGGCCAAACTGAGCAGACACAGCCACAACCCTGCAGCAACGTGTGTGGCCTAGGATGGCACTCTATGCCCACTACATTCCCCTGGCGTAAGCAAGGCTTTGCCTTTGGCTCTGGCGTTCAGGTGGACCCGGGGACGAGACCAGTGCCTTCCCCACAGGAGAGGAGAGGCGACAGGATCTGTGCACTCTGCCCGTGTCCTGGGATTGGGAGCTGTGGGGGACTGTCCCCACTCCTTCCCCGACACACCCCCTGCCACCGCCAACGCTGCCGCATCTTGGAGGAAGACGGCATCTGACTGCCCGTTTCTCCAGGGAGCTGTTTCTGGGAGTTCCGTGTACGACGCCTGGTGGCAAGCCCAAGTCTGTCCTAGGGACAGGTGGCCAAGGAGATGCTGTCCCCTTGGCACCAGAGGCCCAGGACATGCCTGCCTTCTGCCCAGACTCCTTCCTCAGAGTGGAGGACGCGCGCCTGCCTAGCCGTCCCCTCGTGTCTTCTTGGCAGCCAGGCTTCCGTCTGTCTGCACAGGGAGCGGGTGACGCTTGTCTTGCCACCATCCCGCTGTTCCTCACAGGACAGGCTCTCCTGCTTCGCGACTGTTTCCCCACAACAAAGCCAAAGGCTCCTTCTCTTCTTCCGGGGCGGCGTGCTGTGGCTTCCCTAGATTGTTCCTGAGGAGCACGGTGACAGCCGTGTCCCTTTCCTTAAGGCCCTTTGCAGATGTGCAACCACGCTGCTCTCTCAGGCAGAGAGGATGCTAGGGCAAAGAGTTTTCGCTCCATGCGGGTTTCTTCCAGCGGGCTGCGGAGACTAGCTCAGGCCAGCAGCAGCAGCATCCCACCATCCCACTCTGATTTCCCAACGAATGCTGTGCTGTCCCGGAGGAGTTGCCTGGGCAAAGAGGCTTTCGCTCTATGCGGGTTTCTCACACCGTGAGACTTGGGCTCAGGCCAGCAGCAGCAGCATCCCGCAGAACCTTCCCTCATTTCTCAGGAAATGGAGAGGGTGACACCTGTCTTGCCACCCGCTTCTGTTCCTGCCATGGCAGGTGCTCCTGCTTCACGACCGTTTCCCGACAAGGCCAAGGGCCCCTTCTCTTCACCTGGGCAGTGTGCTGTGCCTTCCTGAGACATGCTCCTGGGGAGCGCAGGGACAGACGTGTCCCTTTCCTTAAGGCCCTTTCCAGATGTGCAACCACGCTTCTCTCTCAGGCAGAGAGGATGCTAGGGCAAAGAGAATTTCGCTCCATGCGGGTTTCTTCCACCGTGCTGCGGAGACTAGCTCAGGCCATCAGCAGCAGCATCCCACAATCCCGACTCTCATTTCCCAACGAATGCTGTGCTGTCTGGAGGAGTTGCCTGTGCAAAGAGGCTTTGGCTGTATGCGGGTTTCTCCCACCATGAGACTTGGGCTCAGGCCAGCAGCAGCAGCATCCCGCAGAACCTTCCCTCATTTCTCAGCAAATAGAGAGGGGGACACCTGTCTTGCCACTCGCCTGCTCTTCCTGCCATGGCAGGCTCTCCTGCTTCACGACCGGTTCCCGACAACAAGGCAAAGGGCCCCTTCTCTTCACTTGGGCAGTGTGCTGTGCCTTCCTCAGACATGCTCCTGGGGAGCGCAGTGACAGACGTGTCCCTTTCCTTAAGGCTATTTCCAGAGGCACCACCAAGCTTCTCTCTTAGGCAGTGGGGATGCCAGGGCAAAGAGGATTTCGCCCCATGCGGGTTCATTACACCGTGCTGTGGAGACCTGCTCAGGCAAGCAGCAGCATCATCCCACAGACCGGATTCTGATTTCACAAAGAATGCTGTGCTTTCCAGAGGGGATGCCCGGGCAAAGAGGCTTTTGCTCTATGCGGGTTTCTCCCACCGTGCTGCCTATACTAGGCTAAGGCAAGAAGCAACATCAGCCCACTGAACCGACTCTGACTTCCCAGCGACTGCTATGCTTTCCCGGAGGTTTTCAGCTGGGCGCGATCTGCACTTCACTGTTCCTCAGCAAAGTTTTGGGCATTCGCTCTTTCGCGTCAGGGAAGAAGAGCTGCGAGAGAGCTGATGCCTCTTGGGCCATGCTTTCCCGGGCTCCATTGGTCGCGCCCTGGGTTCACACTGCCCGGCCAAACTGAGCAGACACAGCCACAACCCTGCAGCAACGTGTGTGGCCTAGGATGGCACTCTATGCCCACTACATTCCCCTGGCGTAAGCAAGGCTTTGCCTTTGGCTCTGGCGTTCAGGTGGACCCGGGGACGAGACCAGTGCCTTCCCCACAGGAGAGGAGAGGCGACAGGATCTGTGCACTCTGCCCGTGTCCTGGGATTGGGAGCTGTGGGGGACTGTCCCCACTCCTTCCCCGACACACCCCCTGCCACCGCCAACGCTGCCGCATCTTGGAGGAAGACGGCATCTGACTGCCCGTTTCTCCAGGGAGCTGTTTCTGGGAGTTCCGTGTACGACGCCTGGTGGCAAGCCCAAGTCTGTCCTAGGGACAGGTGGCCAAGGAGATGCTGTCCCCTTGGCACCAGAGGCCCAGGACATGCCTGCCTTCTGCCCAGACTCCTTCCTCAGAGTGGAGGACGCGCGCGTGCCTAGCCGTCCCCTCGTGTCTTCTTGGCAGCCAGGCTTCCGTCTCTCTGCACAGGGAGCGGGTGACGCTTGTCTTGCCACCATCCCGCTGTTCCTCACAGGACAGGCTCTCCTGCTTCGCGACTGTTTCCCCACAACAAAGCCAAAGGCTCCTTCTCTTCTTCCGGGGCGGCGTGCTGTGGCTTCCCTAGATTGTTCCTGAGGAGCACGGTGACAGCCGTGTCCCTTTCCTTAAGGCCCTTTGCAGATGTGCAACCACGCTGCTCTCTCAGGCAGAGAGGATGCTAGGGCAAAGAGATTTCGCTCCATGCGGGTTTCTTCCAGCGGGCTGCGGAGACTAGCTCAGGCCAGCAGCAGCAGCATCCCACCATCCCACTCTGATTTCCCAACGAATGCTGTGCTGTCCCGGAGGAGTTGCCTGGGCAAAGAGGCTTTCGCTCTATGCGGGTTTCTCACACCGTGAGACTTGGGCTCAGGCCAGCAGCAGCAGCATCCCGCAGAACCTTCCCTCATTTCTCAGGAAATGGAGAGGGTGACACCTGTCTTGCCACCCGCTTCTGTTCCTGCCATGGCAGGTGCTCCTGCTTCACGACCGTTTCCCGACAAGGCCAAGGTCCCCTTCTCTTCACCTGGGCAGTGTGCTGTGCCTTCCTGAGACATGCTCCTGGGGAGCGCAGGGACAGACGTGTCCCTTTCCTTAAGGCCCTTTCCAGATGTGCAACCACGCTTCTCTCTCAGGCAGAGAGGATGCTAGGGCAAAGAGAATTTCGCTCCATGCGGGTTTCTTCCACCGTGCTGCGGAGACTAGCTCAGGCCATCAGCAGCAGCATCCCACAATCCCGACTCTCATTTCCCAACGAATGCTGTGCTGTCTGGAGGAGTTGCCTGTGCAAAGAGGCTTTGGCTGTATGCGGGTTTCTCCCACCATGAGACTTGGGCTCAGGCCAGCAGCAGCAGCATCCCGCAGAACCTTCCCTCATTTCTCAGCAAATAGAGAGGGGGACACCTGTCTTGCCACTCGCCTGCTCTTCCTGCCATGGCAGGCTCTCCTGCTTCACGACCGGTTCCCGACAACAAGGCAAAGGGCCCCTTCTCTTCACTTGGGCAGTGTGCTGTGCCTTCCTCAGACATGCTCCTGGGGAGCGCAGTGACAGACGTGTCCCTTTCCTTAAGGCTATTTCCAGAGGCACCACCAAGCTTCTCTCTTAGGCAGTGGGATGTCAGGGCAAAGAGGATTTCGCCCCATGCGGGTTCATTACACCGTGCTGTGGAGACCTGCTCAGGCAAGCAGCAGCATCATCCCACAGACCGGATTCTGATTTCACAAAGAATGCTGTGCTTTCCAGAGGGGATGCCCGGGCAAAGAGGCTTTTGCTCTATGCGGGTTTCTCCCACCGTGCTGCCTATACTAGGCTAAGGCAAGAAGCAACATCAGCCCACTGAACCGACTCTGACTTCCCAGCGACTGCTATGCTTTCCCGGAGGTTTTCAGCTGGGCGCGATCTGCACTTCACTGTTGCTTCCTCAGCAAGGTTTTGGGCATTCGCTCTGTCGCGTCAGGGAAGAAGAGCTGCGAGAGAGCTGATGCCTCTTGGGCCATGCTTTCCCGGGCTCCATTGGTCGCGCCCTGGGTTCACACTGCCCGGCCAAACTGAGCAGACACAGCCACAACCCTGCAGCAACGTGTGTGGCCTAGGATGGCACTCTATGCCCACTACATTCCCCTGGCGTAAGCAAGGCTTTGCCTTTGGCTCTGGCGTTCAGGTGGACCCGGGGACGAGACCAGTGCCTTCCCCACAGGAGAGGAGAGGCGACAGGATCTGTGCACTCTGCCCGTGTCCTGGGATTGGGAGCTGTGGGGGACTGTCCCCACTCCTTCCCCGACACACCCCGTGCCACCGCCAACGCTGCGCATCTTGGAGGAAGACGGCATCTGACTGCCCGTTTCTCCAGGGAGCTGTTTCTGGGAGTTCCGTGTACGACGCCTGGTGGCAAGCCCAAGTCTGTCCTAGGGACAGGTGGCCAAGGAGATGCTGTCCCCTTGGCACCAGAGGCCCAGGACATGCCTGCCTTCTGCCCAGACTCCTTCCTCAGAGTGGAGGACGCGCGCCTGCCTAGCCGTCCCCTCGTGTCTTCTTGGCAGCCAGGCTTCCGTCTCTCTGCACAGGGAGCGGGTGACGCTTGTCTTGCCACCATCCCGCTGTTCCTCACAGGACAGGCTCTCCTGCTTCGCGACTGTTTCCCCACAACAAAGCCAAAGGCTCCTTCTCTTCTTCCGGGGCGGCGTGCTGTGGCTTCCCTAGATTGTTCCTGAGGAGCACGGTGACAGCCGTGTCCCTTTCCTTAAGGCCCTTTGCAGATGTGCAACCACGCTGCTCTCTGAGGCAGAGAGGATGCTAGGGCAAAGAGATTTCGCTCCATGCGGGTTTCTTCCAGCGGGCTGCGGAGACTAGCTCAGGCCAGCAGCAGCAGCATCCCACCATCCCACTCTGATTTCCCAACGAATGCTGTGCTGTCCCGGAGGAGTTGCCTGGGCAAAGAGGCTTTCGCTCTATGCGGGTTTCTCACACCGTGAGACTTGGGCTCAGGCCAGCAGCAGCAGCATCCCGCAGAACCTTCCCTCATTTCTCAGGAAATGGAGAGGGTGACACCTGTCTTGCCACCCGCTTCTGTTCCTGCCATGGCAGGTGCTCCTGCTTCACGACCGTTTCCCGACAAGGCCAAGGGCCCCTTCTCTTCACCTGGGCAGTGTGCTGTGCCTTCCTGAGACATGCTCCTGGGGAGCGCAGGGACAGACGTGTCCCTTTCCTTAAGGCCCTTTCCAGATGTGCAACCACGCTTCTCTCTCAGGCAGAGAGGATGCTAGGGCAAAGAGAATTTCGCTCCATGCGGGTTTCTTCCACCGTGCTGCGGAGACTAGCTCAGGCCATCAGCAGCAGCATCCCACAATCCCGACTCTCATTTCCCAACGAATGCTGTGCTGCCTGGAGGAGTTGCCTGTGCAAAGAGGCTTTGGCTGTATGCGGGTTTCTCCCACCATGAGACTTGGGCTCAGGCCAGCAGCAGCAGCATCCCGCAGAACCTTCCCTCATTTCTCAGCAAATAGAGAGGGGGACACCTGTCTTGCCACTCGCCTGCTCTTCCTGCCATGGCAGGCTCTCCTGCTTCACGACCGGTTCCCGACAACAAGGCAAAGGGCCCCTTCTCTTCACTTGGGCAGTGTGCTGTGCCTTCCTCAGACATGCTCCTGGGGAGCGCAGTGACAGACGTGTCCCTTTCCTTAAGGCTATTTCCAGAGGCACCACCAAGCTTCTCTCTTAGGCAGTGGGGATGTCAGGGCAAAGAGGATTTCGCCCCATGCGGGTTCATTACACCGTGCTGTGGAGACCTGCTCAGGCAAGCAGCAGCATCATCCCACAGACCGGATTCTGATTTCACAAAGAATGCTGTGCTTTCCAGAGGGGATGCCCGGGCAAAGAGGCTTTTGCTCTATGCGGGTTTCTCCCACCGTGCTGCCTATACTAGGCTAAGGCAAGAAGCAACATCAGCCCACTGAACCGACTCTGACTTCCCAGCGACTGCTATGCTTTCCCGGAGCTTTTCAGCTGGGCGCGATCTGCACTTCACTGTTGCTTCCTCAGCAAGGTTTTGGGCATTCGCTCTGTCGCGTCAGGGAAGAAGAGCTGCGAGAGAGCTGATGCCTCTTGGGCCATGCTTTCCCGGGCTCCATTGGTCGCGCCCTGGGTTCACACTGCCCGGCCAAACTGAGCAGACACAGCCACAACACTGCAGCAACGTGTGTGGCCTAGGATGGCACTCTATGCCCACTACATTCCCCTGGCGTAAGCAAGGCTTTGCCTTTGGCTCTGGCGTTCAGGTGGACCCGGGGACGAGACCAGTGCCTTCCCCACAGGAGAGGAGAGGCGACAGGATCTGTGCACTCTGCCCGTGTCCTGGGATTGGGAGCTGTGGGGGACTGTCCCCACTCCTTCCCCGACACACCCCGTGCCACCGCCAACGCTGCGCATCTTGGAGGAAGACGGCATCTGACTGCCCGTTTCTCCAGGGAGCTGTTTCTGGGAGTTCCGTGTACGACGCCTGGTGGCAAGCCCAAGTCTGTCCTAGGGACAGGTGGCCAAGGAGATGCTGTCCCCTTGGCACCAGAGGCCCAGGACATGCCTGCCTTCTGCCCAGACTCCTTCCTCAGAGTGGAGGACGCGCGCCTGCCTAGCCGTCCCCTCGTGTCTTCTTGGCAGCCAGGCTTCCGTCTGTCTGCACAGGGAGCGGGTGACGCTTGTCTTGCCACCATCCCGCTGTTCCTCACAGGACAGGCTCTCCTGCTTCGCGACTGTTTCCCCACAACAAAGCCAAAGGCTCCTTCTCTTCTTCCGGGGCGGCGTGCTGTGGCTTCCCTAGATTGTTCCTGAGGAGCACGGTGACAGCCGTGTCCCTTTCCTTAAGGCCCTTTGCAGATGTGCAACCACGCTGCTCTCTGAGGCAGAGAGGATGCTAGGGCAAGGAGATTTCGCTCCATGCGGGTTTCTTCCAGCGGGCTGCGGAGACTAGCTCAGGCCAGCAGCAGCAGCATCCCACCATCCCACTCTGATTTCCCAACGAATGCTGTGCTATCCCGGAGGAGTTGCCTGGGCAAAGAGGCTTTCGCTCTATGCGGGTTTCTCACAACGTGAGACTTGGGCTCAGGCCAGCAGCAGCAGCATCCCGCAGAACCTTCCCTCATTTCTCAGCAAATAGAGAGGGGGAAACCTGTCTTGCCACTCGCCTGCTCTTCCTGCCATGGCAGGCTCTCCTGCTTCACGACCGGTTCCCGACAACAAGGCAAAGGGCCCCTTCTCTTCACTTGGGCAGTGTGCTGTGCCTTCCTCAGACATGCTCCTGGGGAGCGCAGTGACAGACGTGTCCCTTTCCTTAAGGCTATTTCCAGAGGCACCACCAAGCTTCTCTCTTAGGCAGTGGGGATGTCAGGGCAAAGAGGATTTCGCCCCATGCGGGTTCATTACACCGTGCTGTGGAGACCTGCTCAGGCAAGCAGCAGCATCATCCCACAGACCGGATTCTGATTTCACAAAGAATGCTGTGCTTTCCAGAGGGGATGCCCGGGCAAAGAGGCTTTTGCTCTATGCGGGTTTCTCCCACCGTGCTGCCTATACTTGGCTAAGGCAAGAAGCAACATCAGCCCACTGAACCGACTCTGACTTCCCAGCGACTGCTATGCTTTCCCGGAGGTTTTCAGCTGGGCGCGATCTGCACTTCACTGTTGCTTCCTCAGCAAGGTTTTGGGCATTCGCTCTGTCGCGTCAGGGAAGAAGAGCTGCGAGAGAGCTGATGCCTCTTGGGCCATGCTTTCCCGGGCTCCATTGGTCGCGCCCTGGGTTCACACTGCCCGGCCAAACTGAGCAGACACAGCCACAACCCTGCAGCAACGTGTGTGGCCTAGGATGGCACTCTATGCCCACTACATTCCCCTGGCGTAAGCAAGGCTTTGCCTTTGGATCTGGCGTTCAGGTGGACCCGGGGACGAGACCAGTGCCTTCCCCACAGGAGAGGAGAGGCGACAGGATCTGTGCACTCTGCCCGTGTCCTGGGATTGGGAGCTGTGGGGGACTGTCCCCACTCCTTCCCCGACACACCCCCTGCCACCGCCAACGCTGCCGCACCTTGGAGGAAGATGGCATCTGACTGCCTGTTTCTCCAGGGAGCTGTTTCTGGGAGTTCCGTGTACGACGCCTGGTGGCAAGCCCAAGTCTGTCCTAGGGACAGGTGGCCAAGGAGATGCTGTCCCCTTGGCACCAGAGGCCCAGGACATGCCTGCCTTCTGCCCAGACTCCTTCCTCAGAGTGGAGGACGCGCGCCTGCCTAGCCGTCCCCTCGTGTCTTCTTGGCAGCCAGGCTTCCGTCTGTCTGCACAGGGAGCGGGTGACGCTTGTCTTGCCACCATTCCGCTGTTCCTCACAGGACAGGCTCTCCTGCTTCGCGACTGTTTCCCCACAACAAAGCCAAAGGCTCCTTCTCTTCTTCCGGGGCGCCGTGCTGTGGCTTCCCCAGATTGTTCCTGGGGAGCACGGTGACAGCCGTGTCCCTTTCCTTAAGGCCCTTTGCAGATGTGCAACCACGCTGCTCTCTGAGGCAGAGAGGATGCTAGGGCAAAGAGATTTCGCTCCATGCGGGTTTCTTCCAGCGGGCTGCGGAGACTAGCTCAGGCCAGCAGCAGCAGCATCCCACCATCCCACTCTGATTTCCCAACGAATGCTGTGCTGTCCCGGAGGAGTTGCCTGGGCAAAGAGGCTTTCGCTCTATGCGGGTTTCTCACACCGTGAGACTTGGGCTCAGGCCAGCAGCAGCAGCATCCCGCAGAACCTTCCCTCATTTCTCAGGAAATGGAGAGGGTGACACCTGTCTTGCCACCCGCTTCTGTTCCTGCCATGGCAGGTGCTCCTGCTTCACGACCGTTTCCCGACAAGGCCAAGGGCCCCTTCTCTTCACCTGGGCAGTGTGCTGTGCCTTCCTGAGACATGCTCCTGGGGAGCGCAGGGACAGACGTGTCCCTTTCCTTAAGGCCCTTTCCAGATGTGCAACCACGCTTCTCTCTCAGGCAGAGAGGATGCTAGGGCAAAGAGAATTTCGCTCCATGCGGGTTTCTTCCACCGTGCTGCGGAGACTAGCTCAGGCCATCAGCAGCAGCATCCCACAATCCCGACTCTCATTTCCCAACGAATGCTGTGCTGCCTGGAGGAGTTGCCTGTGCAAAGAGGCTTTGGCTGTATGCGGGTTTCTCCCACCATGAGACTTGGGCTCAGGCCAGCAGCAGCAGCATCCCGCAGAACCTTCCCTCATTTCTCAGCAAATAGAGAGGGGGACACCTGTCTTGCCACTCGCCTGCTCTTCCTGCCATGGCAGGCTCTCCTGCTTCACGACCGGTTCCCGACAACAAGGCAAAGGGCCCCTTCTCTTCACTTGGGCAGTGTGCTGTGCCTTCCTCAGACATGCTCCTGGGGAGCGCAGTGACAGACGTGTCCCTTTCCTTAAGGCTATTTCCAGAGGCACCACCAAGCTTCTCTCTTAGGCAGTGGGGATGTCAGGGCAAAGAGGATTTCACCCCATGCGGGTTCATTACACCGTGCTGTGGAGACCTGCTCAGGCAAGCAGCAGCATCATCCCACAGACCGGATTCTGATTTCACAACGAATGCTGTGCTTTCCAGAGGGGATGCCCGGGCAAAGAGGCTTTTGCTCTATGCGGGTTTCTCCCACCGTGCTGCCTATACTAGGCTAAGGCAAGAAGCAACATCAGCCCACTGAACCGACTCTGACTTCCCAGCGACTGCTATGCTTTCCCGGAGGTTTTCAGCTGGGCGCGATCTGCACTTCACTGTTGCTTCCTCAGCAAGGTTTTGGGCATTCGCTCTGTCGCGTCAGGGAAGAAGAGCTGCGAGAGAGCTGATGCCTCTTGGGCCATGCTTTCCCGGGCTCCATTGGTCGCGCCCTGGGTTCACACTGCCCGGCCAAACTGAGCAGACACAGCCACAACCCTGCAGCAACGTGTGTGGCCTAGGATGGCACTCTATGCCCACTACATTCCCCTGGCGTAAGCAAGGCTTTGCCTTTGGCTCTGGCGTTCAGGTGGACCCGGGGACGAGACCAGTGCCTTCCCCACAGGAGAGGAGAGGCGACAGGATCTGTGCACTCTGCCCGTGTCCTGGGATTGGGAGCTGTGGGGGACTGTCCCCACTCCTTCCCCGACACACCCCCTGCCACCGCCAACGCTGCCGCATCTTGGAGGAAGACGGCATCTGACTGCCCGTTTCTCCAGGGAGCTGTTTCTGGGAGTTCCGTGTACGACGCCTGGTGGCAAGCCCAAGTCTGTCCTAGGGACAGGTGGCCAAGGAGATGCTGTCCCCTTGGCACCAGAGGCCCAGGACATGCCTGCCTTCTGCCCAGACTCCTTCCTCAGAGTGGAGGACGCGCGCCTGCCTAGCCGTCCCCTCGTGTCTTCTTGGCAGCCAGGCTTCCGTCTCTCTGCACAGGGAGCGGGTGACGCTTGTCTTGCCACCATCCCGCTGTTCCTCACAGGACAGGCTCTCCTGCTTCGCGACTGTTTCCCCACAACAAAGCCAAAGGCTCCTTCTCTTCTTCCGGGGCGGCGTGCTGTGGCTTCCCTAGATTGTTCCTGAGGAGCACGGTGACAGCCGTGTCCCTTTCCTTAAGGCCCTTTGCAGATGTGCAACCACGCTGCTCTCTGAGGCAGAGAGGATGCTAGGGCAAAGAGATTTCGCTCCATGCGGGTTTCTTCCAGCGGGCTGCGGAGACTAGCTCAGGCCAGCAGCAGCAGCATCCCACCATCCCACTCTGATTTCCCAACGAATGCTGTGCTGTCCCGCAGGAGTTGCCTGGGCAAAGAGGCTTTCGCTCTATGCGGGTTTCTCACACCGTGAGACTTGGGCTCAGGCCAGCAGCAGCAGCATCCCGCAGAACCTTCCCTCATTTCTCAGGAAATGGAGAGGGTGACACCTGTCTTGCCACCCGCTTCTGTTCCTGCCATGGCAGGTGCTCCTGCTTCACGACCGTTTCCCGACAAGGCCAAGGGCCCCTTCTCTTCACCTGGGCAGTGTGCTGTGCCTTCCTGAGACATGCTCCTGGGGAGCGCAGGGACAGACGTGTCCCTTTCCTTAAGGCCCTTTCCAGATGTGCAACCACGCTTCTCTCTCAGGCAGAGAGGATGCTAGGGCAAAGAGAATTTCGCTCCATGCGGGTTTCTTCCACCGTGCTGCGGAGACTAGCTCAGGCCATCAGCAGCAGCATCCCACAATCCCGACTCTCATTTCCCAACGAATGCTGTGCTGCCTGGAGGAGTTGCCTGTGCAAAGAGGCTTTGGCTGTATGCGGGTTTCTCCCACCATGAGACTTGGGCTCAGGCCAGCAGCAGCAGCATCCCGCAGAACCTTCCCTCATTTCTCAGCAAATAGAGAGGGGGACACCTGTCTTGCCACTCGCCTGCTCTTCCTGCCATGGCAGGCTCTCCTGCTTCACGACCGGTTCCCGACAACAAGGCAAAGGGCCCCTTCTCTTCACTTGGGCAGTGTGCTGTGCCTTCCTCAGACATGCTCCTGGGGAGCGCAGTGACAGACGTGTCCCTTTCCTTAAGGCTATTTCCAGAGGCACCACCAAGCTTCTCTCTTAGGCAGTGGGGATGTCAGGGCAAAAGGATTTCGCCCCATGCGGGTTCATTACACCGTGCTGTGGAGACCTGCTCAGGCAAGCAGCAGCATCATCCCACAGACCGGATTCTGATTTCACAAAGAATGCTGTGCTTTCCAGAGGGGATGCCCGGGCAAAGAGGCTTTTGCTCTATGCGGGTTTCTCCCACCGTGCTGCCTATACTTGGCTAAGGCAAGAAGCAACATCAGCCCACTGAACCGACTCTGACTTCCCAGCGACTGTTATGCTTTCCCGGAGGTTTTCAGCTGGGCGCGATCTGCACTTCACTGTTGCTTCCTCAGCAAGGTTTTGGGCATTCGCTCTGTCGCGTCAGGGAAGAAGAGCTGCGAGAGAGCTGATGCCTCTTGGGCCATGCTTTCCCGGGCTCCATTGGTCGCGCCCTGGGTTCACACTGCCCGGCCAAACTGAGCAGACACAGCCACAACCCTGCAGCAACGTGTGTGGCCTAGGATGGCACTCTATGCCCACTACATTCCCCTGGCGTAAGCAAGGCTTTGCCTTTGGATCTGGCGTTCAGGTGGACCCGGGGACGAGACCAGTGCCTTCCCCACAGGAGAGGAGAGGCGACAGGATCTGTGCACTCTGCCCGTGTCCTGGGATTGGGAGCTGTGGGGGACTGTCCCCACTCCTTCCCCGACACACCCCCTGCCACCGCCAACGCTGCCGCACCTTGGAGGAAGATGGCATCTGACTGCCTGTTTCTCCAGGGAGCTGTTTCTGGGAGTTCCGTGTACGACGCCTGGTGGCAAGCCCAAGTCTGTCCTAGGGACAGGTGGCCAAGGAGATGCTGTCCCCTTGGCACCAGAGGCCCAGGACATGCCTGCCTTCTGCCCAGACTCCTTCCTCAGAGTGGAGGACGCGCGCCTGCCTAGCCGTCCCCTCGTGTCTTCTTGGCAGCCAGGCTTCCGTCTGTCTGCACAGGGAGCGGGTGACGCTTGTCTTGCCACCATTCCGCTGTTCCTCACAGGACAGGCTCTCCTGCTTCGCGACTGTTTCCCCACAACAAAGCCAAAGGCTCCTTCTCTTCTTCCGGGGCGGCGTGCTGTGGCTTCCCCAGATTGTTCCTGGGGAGCACGGTGACAGCCGTGTCCCTTTCCTTAAGGCCCTTTGCAGATGTGCAACCACGCTGCTCTCTGAGGCAGAGAGGATGCTAGGGCAAAGAGATTTCGCTCCATGCGGGTTTCTTCCAGCGGGCTGCGGAGACTAGCTCAGGCCAGCAGCAGCAGCATCCCACCATCCCACTCTGATTTCCCAACGAATGCTGTGCTGTCCCAGAGGAGTTGCCTGGGCAAAGAGGCTTTCGCTCTATGCGGGTTTCTCACACCGTGAGACTTGGGCTCAGGCCAGCAGCAGCAGCATCCCGCAGAACCTTCCCTCATTTCTCAGGAAATGGAGAGGGTGACACCTGTCTTGCCACCCGCTTCTGTTCCTGCCATGGCAGGTGCTCCTGCTTCACGACCGTTTCCCGACAAGGCCAAGGGCCCCTTCTCTTCACCTGGGCAGTGTGCTGTGCCTTCCTGAGACATGCTCCTGGGGAGCGCAGGGACAGACGTGTCCCTTTCCTTAAGGCCCTTTCCAGATGTGCAACCACGCTTCTCTCTCAGGCAGAGAGGATGCTAGGGCAAAGAGAATTTCGCTCCATGCGGGTTTCTTCCACCGTGCTGCGGAGACTAGCTCAGGCCATCAGCAGCAGCATCCCACAATCCCGACTCTCATTTCCCAACGAATGCTGTGCTGCCTGGAGGAGTTGCCTGTGCAAAGAGGCTTTGGCTGTATGCGGGTTTCTCCCACCATGAGACTTGGGCTCAGGCCAGCAGCAGCAGCATCCCGCAGAACCTTCCCTCATTTCTCAGCAAATAGAGAGGGGGACACCTGTCTTGCCACTCGCCTGCTCTTCCTGCCATGGCAGGCTCTCCTGCTTCACGACCGGTTCCCGACAACAAGGCAAAGGGCCCCTTCTCTTCACTTGGGCAGTGTGCTGTGCCTTCCTCAGACATGCTCCTGGGGAGCGCAGTGACAGACGTGTCCCTTTCCTTAAGGCTATTTCCAGAGGCACCACCAAGCTTCTCTCTTAGGCAGTGGGGATGTCAGGGCAAAGAGGATTTCGCCCCATGCGGGTTCATTACACCGTGCTGTGGAGACCTGCTCAGGCAAGCAGCAGCATCATCCCACAGACCGGATTCTGATTTCACAAAGAATGCTGTGCTTTCCAGAGGGGATGCCCGGGCAAAGAGGCTTTTGCTCTATGCGGGTTTCTCCCACCGTGCTGCCTATACTAGGCTAAGGCAAGAAGCAACATCAGCCCACTGAACCGACTCTGACTTCCCAGCGACTGCTATGCTTTCCCGGAGCTTTTCAGCTGGGCGCGATCTGCACTTCACTGTTGCTTCCTCAGCAAGGTTTTGGGCATTCGCTCTGTCGCGTCAGGGAAGAAGAGCTGCGAGAGAGCTGATGCCTCTTGGGCCATGCTTTCCCGGGCTCCATTGGTCGCGCCCTGGGTTCACACTGCCCGGCCAAACTGAGCAGACACAGCCACAACCCTGCAGCAACGTGTGTGGCCTAGGATGGCACTCTATGCCCACTACATTCCCCTGGCGTAAGCAAGGCTTTGCCTTTGGCTCTGGCGTTCAGGTGGACCCGGGGACGAGACCAGTGCCTTCCCCACAGGAGAGGAGAGGCGACAGGATCTGTGCACTCTGCCCGTGTCCTGGGATTGGGAGCTGTGGGGGACTGTCCCCACTCCTTCCCCGACACACCCCCTGCCACCGCCAACGCTGCCGCATCTTGGAGGAAGACGGCATCTGACTGCCCGTTTCTCCAGGGAGCTGTTTCTGGGAGTTCCGTGTACGACGCCTGGTGGCAAGCCCAAGTCTGTCCTAGGGACAGGTGGCCAAGGAGATGCTGTCCCCTTGGCACCAGAGGCCCAGGACATGCCTGCCTTCTGCCCAGACTCCTTCCTCAGAGTGGAGGACGCGCGCGTGCCTTGCCGTCCCCTCGTGTCTTCTTGGCAGCCAGGCTTCCGTCTCTCTGCACAGGGAGCGGGTGACGCTTGTCTTGCCACCATCCCGCTGTTCCTCACAGGACAGGCTCTCCTGCTTCGCGACTGTTTCCCCACAACAAAGCCAAAGGCTCCTTCTCTTCTTCCGGGGCGGCGTGCTGTGGCTTCCCTAGATTGTTCCTGAGGAGCACGGTGACAGCCGTGTCCCTTTCCTTAAGGCCCTTTGCAGATGTGCAACCACGCTGCTCTCTGAGGCAGAGAGGATGCTAGGGCAAAGAGATTTCGCTCCATGCGGGTTTCTTCCAGCGGGCTGCGGAGACTAGCTCAGGCCAGCAGCAGCAGCATCCCACCATCCCACTCTGATTTCCCAACGAATGCTGTGCTGTCCCGGAGGAGTTGCCTGGGCAAAGAGGCTTTCGCTCTATGCGGGTTTCTCACACCGTGAGACTTGGGCTCAGGCCAGCAGCAGCAGCATCCCGCAGAACCTTCCCTCATTTCTCAGGAAATGGAGAGGGTGACACCTGTCTTGCCACCCGCTTCTGTTCCTGCCATGGCAGGTGCTCCTGCTTCACGACCGTTTCCCGACAAGGCCAAGGGCCCCTTCTCTTCACCTGGGCAGTGTGCTGTGCCTTCCTGAGACATGCTCCTGGGGAGCGCAGGGACAGACGTGTCCCTTTCCTTAAGGCCCTTTCCAGATGTGCAACCACGCTTCTCTCTCAGGCAGAGAGAATGCTAGGGCAAAGAGAATTTCGCTCCATGCGGGTTTCTTCCACCGTGCTGCGGAGACTAGCTCAGGCCATCAGCAGCAGCATCCCACAATCCCGACTCTCATTTCCCAACGAATGCTGTGCTGTCTGGAGGAGTTGCCTGTGCAAAGAGGCTTTGGCTGTATGCGGGTTTCTCCCACCATGAGACTTGGGCTCAGGCCAGCAGCAGCAGCATCCCGCAGAACCTTCCCTCATTTCTCAGCAAATAGAGAGGGGGACACCTGTCTTGCCACTCGCCTGCTCTTCCTGCCATGGCAGGCTCTCCTGCTTCACGACCGGTTCCCGACAACAAGGCAAAGGGCCCCTTCTCTTCACTTGGGCAGTGTGCTGTGCCTTCCTCAGACATGCTCCTGGGGAGCGCAGTGACAGACGTGTCCCTTTCCTTAAGGCTATTTCCAGAGGCACCACCAAGCTTCTCTCTTAGGCAGTGGGGATGTCAGGGCAAAAGGATTTCGCCCCATGCGGGTTCATTACACCGTGCTGTGGAGACCTGCTCAGGCAAGCAGCAGCATCATCCCACAGACCGGATTCTGATTTCACAAAGAATGCTGTGCTTTCCAGAGGGGATGCCCGGGCAAAGAGGCTTTTGCTCTATGCGGGTTTCTCCCACCGTGCTGCCTATACTTGGCTAAGGCAAGAAGCAACATCAGCCCACTGAACCGACTCTGACTTCCCAGCGACTGCTATGCTTTCCCGGAGGTTTTCAGCTGGGCGCGATCTGCACTTCACTGTTGCTTCCTCAGCAAGGTTTTGGGCATTCGCTCTGTCGCGTCAGGGAAGAAGAGCTGCGAGAGAGCTGATGCCTCTTGGGCCATGCTTTCCCGGGCTCCATTGGTCGCGCCCTGGGTTCACACTGCCCGGCCAAACTGAGCAGACACAGCCACAACCCTGCAGCAACGTGTGTGGCCTAGGATGGCACTCTATGCCCACTACATTCCCCTGGCGTAAGCAGGGCTTTGCCTTTGGCTCTGGCGTTCAGGTGGACCCGGGGACGAGACCAGTGCCTTCCCCACAGGAGAGGAGAGGCGACAGGATCTGTGCACTCTGCCCGTGTCCTGGGATTGGGAGCTGTGGGGGACTGTCCCCACTCCTTCCCCGACACACCCCCTGCCACCGCCAACGCTGCCGCATCTTGGAGGAAGACGGCATCTGACTGCCCGTTTCTCCAGGGAGCTGTTTCTGGGAGTTCCGTGTACGACGCCTGGTGGCAAGCCCAAGTCTGTCCTAGGGACAGGTGGCCAAGGAGATGCTGTCCCCTTGGCACCAGAGGCCCAGGACATGCCTGCCTTCTGCCCAGACTCCTTCCTCAGAGTGGAGGACGCGCGCCTGCCTAGCCGTCCCCTCGTGTCTTCTTGGCAGCCAGGCTTCCGTCTGTCTGCACAGGGAGCGGGTGACGCTTGTCTTGCCACCATCCCGCTGTTCCTCACAGGACAGGCTCTCCTGCTTCGCGACTGTTTCCCCACAACAAAGCCAAAGGCTCCTTCTCTTCTTCCGGGGCGGCGTGCTGTGGCTTCCCTAGATTGTTCCTGAGGAGCACGGTGACAGCCGTGTCCCTTTCCTTAAGGCCCTTTGCAGATGTGCAACCACGCTGCTCTCTGAGGCAGAGAGGATGCTAGGGCAAAGAGATTTCGCTCCATGCGGGTTTCTTCCAGCGGGCTGCGGAGACTAGCTCAGGCCAGCAGCAGCAGCATCCCACCATCCCACTCTGATTTCCCAACGAATGCTGTGCTGTCCCGGAGGAGTTGCCTGGGCAAAGAGGCTTTCGCTCTATGCGGGTTTCTCACACCGTGAGACTTGGGCTCAGGCCAGCAGCAGCAGCATCCCGCAGAACCTTCCCTCATTTCTCAGGAAATGGAGAGGGTGACACCTGTCTTGCCACCCGCTTCTGTTCCTGCCATGGCAGGTGCTCCTGCTTCACGACCGTTTCCCGACAAGGCCAAGGGCCCCTTCTCTTCACCTGGGCAGTGTGCTGTGCCTTCCTGAGACATGCTCCTGGGGAGCGCAGGGACAGACGTGTCCCTTTCCTTAAGGCCCTTTCCAGATGTGCAACCACGCTTCTCTCTCAGGCAGAGAGGATGCTAGGGCAAAGAGAATTTCGCTCCATGCGGGTTTCTTCCACCGTGCTGCGGAGACTAGCTCAGGCCATCAGCAGCAGCATCCCACAATCCCGACTCTCATTTCCCAACGAATGCTGTGCTGTCTGGAGGAGTTGCCTGTGCAAAGAGGCTTTGGCTGTATGCGGGTTTCTCCCACCATGAGACTTGGGCTCAGGCCAGCAGCAGCAGCATCCCGCAGAACCTTCCCTCATTTCTCAGCAAATAGAGAGGGGGACACCTGTCTTGCCACTCGCCTGCTCTTCCTGCCATGGCAGGCTCTCCTGCTTCACGACCGGTTCCCGACAACAAGGCAAAGGGCCCCTTCTCTTCACTTGGGCAGTGTGCTGTGCCTTCCTCAGACATGCTCCTGGGGAGCGCAGTGACAGACGTGTCCCTTTCCTTAAGGCTATTTCCAGAGGCACCACCAAGCTTCTCTCTTAGGCAGTGGGGATGTCAGGGCAAAGAGGATTTCGCCCCATGCGGGTTCATTACACCGTGCTGTGGAGACCTGCTCAGGCAAGCAGCAGCATCATCCCACAGACCGGATTCTGATTTCACAAAGAATGCTGTGCTTTCCAGAGGGGATGCCCGGGCAAAGAGGCTTTTGCTCTATGCGGGTTTCTCCCACCGTGCTGCCTATACTAGGCTAAGGCAAGAAGCAACATCAGCCCACTGAACCGACTCTGACTTCCCAGCGACTGCTATGCTTTCCCGGAGCTTTTCAGCTGGGCGCGATCTGCACTTCACTGTTGCTTCCTCAGCAAGGTTTTGGGCATTCGCTCTGTCGCGTCAGGGAAGAAGAGCTGCGAGAGAGCTGATGCCTCTTGGGCCATGCTTTCCCGGGCTCCATTGGTCGCGCCCTGGGTTCACACTGCCCGGCCAAACTGAGCAGACACAGCCACAACCCTGCAGCAATGTGTGTGGCCTAGGATGGCACTCTATGCCCACTACATTCCCCTGGCGTAAGCAAGGCTTTGCCTTTGGCTCTGGCGTTCAGGTGGACCCGGGGACGAGACCAGTGCCTTCCCCACAGGAGAGGAGAGGCGACAGGATCTGTGCACTCTGCCCGTGTCCTGGGATTGGGAGCTGTGGGGGACTGTCCCCACTCCTTCCCCGACACACCCCGTGCCACCGCCAACGCTGCGCATCTTGGAGGAAGACGGCATCTGACTGCCCGTTTCTCCAGGGAGCTGTTTCTGGGAGTTCCGTGTACGACGCCTGGTGGCAAGCCCAAGTCTGTCCTAGGGACAGGTGGCCAAGGAGATGCTGTCCCCTTGGCACCAGAGGCCCAGGACATGCCTGCCTTCTGCCCAGACTCCTTCCTCAGAGTGGAGGACGCGCGCCTGCCTAGCCGTCCCCTCGTGTCTTCTTGGCAGCCAGGCTTCCGTCTGTCTGCACAGGGAGCGGGTGACGCTTGTCTTGCCACCATCCCGCTGTTCCTCACAGGACAGGCTCTCCTGCTTCGCGACTGTTTCCCCACAACAAAGCCAAAGGCTCCTTCTCTTCTTCCGGGGCGGCGTGCTGTGGCTTCCCTAGATTGTTCCTGAGGAGCACGGTGACAGCCGTGTCCCTTTCCTTAAGGCCCTTTGCAGATGTGCAACCACGCTGCTCTCTGAGGCAGAGAGGATGCTAGGGCAAAGAGATTTCGCTCCATGCGGGTTTCTTCCAGCGGGCTGCGGAGACTAGCTCAGGCCAGCAGCAGCAGCATCCCACCATCCCACTCTGATTTCCCAACGAATGCTGTGCTGTCCCGGAGGAGTTGCCTGGGCAAAGAGGCTTTCGCTCTATGCGGGTTTCTCACACCGTGAGACTTGGGCTCAGGCCAGCAGCAGCAGCATCCCGCAGAACCTTCCCTCATTTCTCAGGAAATGGAGAGGGTGACACCTGTCTTGCCACCCGCTTCTGTTCCTGCCATGGCAGGTGCTCCTGCTTCACGACCGTTTCCCGACAAGGCCAAGGGCCCCTTCTCTTCACCTGGGCAGTGTGCTGTGCCTTCCTGAGACATGCTCCTGGGGAGCGCAGGGACAGACGTGTCCCTTTCCTTAAGGCCCTTTCCAGATGTGCAACCACGCTTCTCTCTCAGGCAGAGAGGATGCTAGGGCAAAGAGAATTTCGCTCCATGCGGGTTTCTTCCACCGTGCTGCGGAGACTAGCTCAGGCCATCAGCAGCAGCATCCCACAATCCCGACTCTCATTTCCCAACGAATGCTGTGCTGCCTGGAGGAGTTGCCTGTGCAAAGAGGCTTTGGCTGTATGCGGGTTTCTCCCACCATGAGACTTGGGCTCAGGCCAGCAGCAGCAGCATCCCGCAGAACCTTCCCTCATTTCTCAGCAAATAGAGAGGGGGACACCTGTCTTGCCACTCGCCTGCTCTTCCTGCCATGGCAGGCTCTCCTGCTTCACGACCGGTTCCCGACAACAAGGCAAAGGGCCCCTTCTCTTCACTTGGGCAGTGTGCTGTGCCTTCCTCAGACATGCTCCTGGGGAGCGCAGTGACAGACGTGTCCCTTTCCTTAAGGCTATTTCCAGAGGCACCACCAAGCTTCTCTCTTAGGCAGTGGGGATGTCAGGGCAAGAGGATTTCGCACCATGCGGGTTCATTACACCGTGCTGTGGAGACCTGCTCAGGCAAGCAGCAGCATCATCCCACAGACCGGATTCTGATTTCACAAAGAATGCTGTGCTTTCCAGAGGGGATGCCCGGGCAAAGAGGCTTTTGCTCTATGCGGGTTTCTCCCACCGTGCTGCCTATACTAGGCTAAGGCAAGAAGCAACATCAGCCCACTGAACCGACTCTGACTTCCCAGCGACTGCTATGCTTTCCCGGAGGTTTTCAGCTGGGCGCGATCTGCACTTCACTGTTGCTTCCTCAGCAAGGTTTTGGGCATTCGCTCTGTCGCGTCAGGGAAGAAGAGCTGCGAGAGAGCTGATGCCTCTTGGGCCATGCTTTCCCGGGCTCCATTGGTCGCGCCCTGGGTTCACACTGCCCGGCTAAACTGAGCAGACACAGCCACAACCCTGCAGCAACGTGTGTGGCCTAGGATGGCACTCTATGCCCACTACATTCCCCTGGCGTAAGCAAGGCTTTGCCTTTGGCTCTGGCGTTCAGGTGGACCCGGGGACGAGACCAGTGCCTTCCCCACAGGAGAGGAGAGGCAACAGGATCTGTGCACTCTGCCCGTGTCCTGGGATTGGGAGCTGTGGGGGACTGTCCCCACTCCTTCCCCGACACACCCCGTGCCACCCGCCAACGCTGCGCATCTTGGAGGAAGACGGCATCTGACTGCCCGTTTCTCCAGGGAGCTGTTTCTGGGAGTTCCGTGTACGACGCCTGGTGGCAAGCCCAAGTCTGTCCTAGGGACAGGTGGCCAAGGAGATGCTGTCCCCTTGGCACCAGAGGCCCAGGACATGCCTGCCTTCTGCCCAGACTCCTTCCTCAGAGTGGAGGACGCGCGCCTGCCTAGCCGTCCCCTCGTGTCTTCTTGGCAGCCAGGCTTCCGTCTGTCTGCACAGGGAGCGGGTGACGCTTGTCTTGCCACCATCCCGCTGTTCCTCACAGGACAGGCTCTCCTGCTTCGCGACTGTTTCCCCACAACAAAGCCAAAGGCTCCTTCTCTTCTTCCGGGGCGGCGTGCTGTGGCTTCCCTAGATTGTTCCTGAGGAGCACGGTGACAGCCGTGTCCCTTTCCTTAAGGCCCTTTGCAGATGTGCAACCACGCTGCTCTCTGAGGCAGAGAGGATGCTAGGGCAAAGAGATTTCGCTCCATGCGGGTTTCTTCCAGCGGGCTGCGGAGACTAGCTCAGGCCAGCAGCAGCAGCATCCCACCATCCCACTCTGATTTCCCAACGAATGCTGTGCTGTCCCGGAGGAGTTGCCTGGGCAAAGAGGCTTTCGCTCTATGCGGGTTTCTCACACCGTGAGACTTGGGCTCAGGCCAGCAGCAGCAGCATCCCGCAGAACCTTCCCTCATTTCTCAGGAAATGGAGAGGGTGACACCTGTCTTGCCACCCGCTTCTGTTCCTGCCATGGCAGGTGCTCCTGCTTCACGACCGTTTCCCGACAAGGCCAAGGGCCCCTTCTCTTCACCTGGGCAGTGTGCTGTGCCTTCCTGAGACATGCTCCTGGGGAGCGCAGGGACAGACGTGTCCCTTTCCTTAAGGCCCTTTCCAGATGTGCAACCACGCTTCTCTCTCAGGCAGAGAGGATGCTAGGGCAAAGAGAATTTCGCTCCATGCGGGTATCTTCCACCGTGCTGCGGAGACTAGCTCAGGCCATCAGCAGCAGCATCCCACAATCCCGACTCTCATTTCCCAACGAATGCTGTGCTGCCTGGAGGAGTTGCCTGTGCAAAGAGGCTTTGGCTGTATGCGGGTTTCTCCCACCATGAGACTTGGGCTCAGGCCAGCAGCAGCAGCATCCCGCAGAACCTTCCCTCATTTCTCAGCAAATAGAGAGGGGGACACCTGTCTTGCCACTCGCCTGCTCTTCCTGCCATGGCAGGCTCTCCTGCTTCACGACCGGTTCCCGACAACAAGGCAAAGGGCCCCTTCTCTTCACTTGGGCAGTGTGCTGTGCCTTCCTCAGACATGCTCCTTGGGAGCGCAGTGACAGACGTGTCCCTTTCCTTAAGGCTATTTCCAGAGGCACCACCAAGCTTCTCTCTTAGGCAGTGGGGATGTCAGGGCAAGAGGATTTCGCACCATGCGGGTTCATTACACCGTGCTGTGGAGACCTGCTCAGGCAAGCAGCAGCATCATCCCACAGACCGGATTCTGATTTCACAAAAAATGCTGTGCTTTCCAGAGGGGATGCCCGGGCAAAGAGGCTTTTGCTCTATGCGGGTTTCTCCCACCGTGCTGCCTATACTAGGCTAAGGCAAGAAGCAACATCAGCCCACTGAACCGACTCTGACTTCCCAGCGACTGCTATGCTTTCCCGGAGGTTTTCAGCTGGGCGCGATCTGCACTTCACTGTTGCTTCCTCAGCAAGGTTTTGGGCATTCGCTCTGTCGCGTCAGGGAAGAAGAGCTGCGAGAGAGCTGATGCCTCTTGGGCCATGCTTTCCCGGGCTCCATTGGTCGCGCCCTGGGTTCACACTGCCCGGCTAAACTGAGCAGACACAGCCACAACCCTGCAGCAACGTGTGTGGCCTAGGATGGCACTCTATGCCCACTACATTCCCCTGGCGTAAGCAAGGCTTTGCCTTTGGCTCTGGCGTTCAGGTGGACCCGGGGACGAGACCAGTGCCTTCCCCACAGGAGAGGAGAGGCAACAGGATCTGTGAACTCTGCCCGTGTCCTGGGATTGGGAGCTGTGGGGGACTGTCCCCACTCCTTCCCCGACACACCCCCTGCCACCGCCAACGCTGCCGCACCTTGGAGGAAGACGGCATCTGACTGCCCGTTTCTCCAGGGAGCTGTTTCTGGGAGTTCCGTGTACGACGCCTGGTGGCAAGCCCAAGTCTGTCCTAGGGACAGGTGGCCAAGGAGATGCTGTCCCCTTGGCACCAGAGGCCCAGGACATGCCTGCCTTCTGCCCAGACTCCTTCCTCAGAGTGGAGGACGCGCGCCTGCCTAGCCGTCCCCTCGTGTCTTCTTGGCAGCCAGGCTTCCGTCTCTCTGCACAGGGAGCGGGTGACGCTTGTCTTGCCACCATCCCGCTGTTCCTCACAGGACAGGCTCTCCTGCTTCGCGACTGTTTCCCCACAACAAAGCCAAAGGCTCCTTCTCTTCTTCCGGGGCGGCGTGCTGTGGCTTCCCTAGATTGTTCCTGAGGAGCACGGTGACAGCCGTGTCCCTTTCCTTAAGGCCCTTTGCAGATGTGCAACCACGCTGCTCTCTCAGGCAGAGAGGATGCTAGGGCAAAGAGTTTTCGCTCCATGCGGGTTTCTTCCAGCGGGCTGCGGAGACTAGCTCAGGCCAGCAGCAGCAGCATCCCACCATCCCACTCTGATTTCCCAACGAATGCTGTGCTGTCCCGGAGGAGTTGCCTGGGCAAAGAGGCTTTCGCTCTATGCGGGTTTCTCACACCGTGAGACTTGGGCTCAGGCCAGCAGCAGCAGCATCCCGCAGAACCTTCCCTCATTTCTCAGGAAATGGAGAGGGTGACACCTGTCTTGCCACCCGCTTCTGTTCCTGCCATGGCAGGTGCTCCTGCTTCACGACCGTTTCCCGACAAGGCCAAGGGCCCCTTCTCTTCACCTGGGCAGTGTGCTGTGCCTTCCTGAGACATGCTCCTGGGGAGCGCAGGGACAGACGTGTCCCTTTCCTTAAGGCCCTTTCCAGATGTGCAACCACGCTTCTCTCTCAGGCAGAGAGGATGCTAGGGCAAAGAGAATTTCGCTCCATGCGGGTTTCTTCCACCGTGCTGCGGAGACTAGCTCAGGCCATCAGCAGCAGCATCCCACAATCCCGACTCTCATTTCCCAACGAATGCTGTGCTGTCTGGAGGAGTTGCCTGTGCAAAGAGGCTTTGGCTGTATGCGGGTTTCTCCCACCATGAGACTTGGGCTCAGGCCAGCAGCAGCAGCATCCCGCAGAACCTTCCCTCATTTCTCAGCAAATAGAGAGGGGGACACCTGTCTTGCCACTCGCCTGCTCTTCCTGCCATGGCAGGCTCTCCTGCTTCACGACCGGTTCCCGACAACAAGGCAAAGGGCCCCTTCTCTTCACTTGGGCAGTGTGCTGTGCCTTCCTCAGACATGCTCCTGGGGAGCGCAGTGACAGACGTGTCCCTTTCCTTAAGGCTATTTCCAGAGGCACCACCAAGCTTCTCTCTTAGGCAGTGGGGATGTCAGGGCAAAGAGGATTTCGCCCCATGCGGGTTCATTACACCGTGCTGTGGAGATCTGCTCAGGCAAGCAGCAGCATCATCCCACAGACCGGATTCTGATTTCACAAAGAATGCTGTGCTTTCCAGAGGGGATGCCCGGGCAAAGAGGCTTTTGCTCTATGCGGGTTTCTCCCACCGTGCTGCCTATACTAGGCTAAGGCAAGAAGCAACATCAGCCCACTGAACCGACTCTGACTTCCCAGCGACTGCTATGCTTTCCCGGAGGTTTTCAGCTGGGCGCGATCTGCACTTCACTGTTGCTTCCTCAGCAAGGTTTTGGGCATTCGCTCTGTCGCGTCAGGGAAGAAGAGCTGCGAGAGAGCTGATGCCTCTTGGGCCATGCTTTCCCGGGCTCCATTGGTCGCGCCCTGGGTTCACACTGCCCGGCCAAACTGAGCAGACACAGCCACAACCCTGCAGCAACGTGTGTGGCCTAGGATGGCACTCTATGCCCACTACATTCCCCTGGCGTAAGCAAGGCTTTGCCTTTGACTCTGGCGTTCAGGTGGACCCGGGGACGAGACCAGTGCCTTCCCCACAGGAGAGGAGAGGCGACAGGATCTGTGCACTCTGCCCTTGTCCTGGGATTGGGAGCTGTGGGGGACTGTCCCCACTCCTTCCCCGACACACCCCCTGCCACCGCCAACGCTGCCGCATCTTGGAGGAAGACGGCATCTGACTGCCCGTTTCTCCAGGGAGCTGTTTCTGGGAGTTCCGTGTACGACGCCTGGTGGCAAGCCCAAGTCTGTCCTAGGGACAGGTGGCCAAGGAGATGCTGTCCCCTTGGCACCAGAGGCCCAGGACATGCCTGCCTTCTGCCCAGACTCCTTCCTCAGAGTGGAGGACGCGCGCCTGCCTAGCCGTCCCCTCGTGTCTTCTTGGCAGCCAGGCTTCCGTCTGTCTGCACAGGGAGCGGGTGACGCTTGTCTTGCCACCATCCCGCTGTTCCTCACAGGACAGGCTCTCCTGCTCCGCGACTGTTTCCCCACAACAAAGCCAAAGGCTCCTTCTCTTCTTCCGGGGCGCCGTGCTGTGGCTTCCCCAGATTGTTCCTGGGGAGCACGGTGACAGCCGTGTCCCTTTCCTTAAGGCCCTTTGCAGATGTGCAACCACGCTGCTCTCTGAGGCAGAGAGGATGCTAGGGCAAAGAGATTTCGCTCCATGCGGGTTTCTTCCAGCGGGCTGCGGAGACTAGCTCAGGCCAGCAGCAGCAGCATCCCACCATCCCACTCTGATTTCCCAACGAATGCTGTGCTGTCCCGGAGGAGTTGCCTGGGCAAAGAGGCTTTCGCTCTATGCGGGTTTCTCACACCGTGAGACTTGGGCTCAGGCCAGCAGCAGCAGCATCCCGCAGAACCTTCCCTCATTTCTCAGGAAATGGAGAGGGTGACACCTGTCTTGCCACCCGCTTCTGTTCCTGCCATGGCAGGTGCTCCTGCTTCACGACCGTTTCCCGACAAGGCCAAGGGCCCCTTCTCTTCACCTGGGCAGTGTGCTGTGCCTTCCTGAGACATGCTCGTGGGGAGCACAGGGACAGACGTGTCCCTTTCCTTAAGGCCCTTTCCAGATGTGCAACCACGCTTCTCTCTCAGGCAGAGAGGATGCTAGGGCAAAGAGAATTTCGCTCCATGCGGGTTTCTTCCACCGTGCTGCGGAGACTAGCTCAGGCCATCAGCGGCAGCATCCCACAATCCCGACTCTCATTTCCCAACGAATGCTGTGCTGTCTGGAGGAGTTGCCTGTGCAAAGAGGCTTTGGCTGTATGCGGGTTTCTCCCACCATGAGACTTGGGCTCAGGCCAGCAGCAGCAGCATCCCGCAGAACCTTCCCTCATTTCTCAGCAAATAGAGAGGGGGACACCTGTCTTGCCACTCGCCTGCTCTTCCTGCCATGGCAGGCTCTCCTGCTTCACGACCGGTTCCCGACAACAAGGCAAAGGGCCCCTTCTCTTCACTTGGGCAGTGTGCTGTGCCTTCCTCAGACATGCTCCTGGGGAGCGCAGTGACAGACGTGTCCCTTTCCTTAAGGCTATTTCCAGAGGCACCACCAAGCTTCTCTCTTAGGCAGTGGGGATGTCAGGGCAAAGAGGATTTCGCCCCATGCGGGTTCATTACACCGTGCTGTGGAGACCTGCTCAGGCAAGCAGCAGCATCATCCCACAGACCGGATTCTGATTTCACAAAGAATGCTGTGCTTTCCAGAGGGGATGCCCGGGCAAAGAGGCTTTTGCTCTATGCGGGTTTCTCCCACCGTGCTGCCTATACTAGGCTAAGGCAAGAAGCAACATCAGCCCACTGAACCGACTCTGACTTCCCAGCGACTGCTATGCTTTCCCGGAGCTTTTCAGCTGGGCGCGATCTGCACTTCACTGTTCCTCAGCAAAGTTTTGGGCATTCGCTCTGTCGCGTCAGGGAAGAAGAGCTGCGAGAGAGCTGATGCCTCTTGGGCCATGATTTCCCGGGCTCCATTGGTCGCGCCCTGGGTTCACACTGCCCGGCCAAACTGAGCAGACACAGCCACAACCCTGCAGCAACGTGTGTGGCCTAGGATGGCACTCTATGCCCACTACATTCCCCTGGCGTAAGCAAGGCTTTGCCTTTGGCTCTGGCGTTCAGGTGGACGCGGGGACGAGACCAGTGCCTTCCCCACAGGAGAGGAGAGGCGACAGGATCTGTGCACTCTGCCCGTGTCCTGGGATTGGGAGCTGTGGGGGACTGTCCCCACTCCTTCCCCGACACACCCCCTGCCACCGCCAACGCTGCCGCATCTTGGAGGAAGACGGCATCTGACTGCCCGTTTCTCCAGGGAGCTGTTTCTGGGAGTTCCGTGTACGACGCCTGGTGGCAAGCCCAAGTCTGTCCTAGGGACAGGTGGCCAAGGAGATGCTGTCCCCTTGGCACCAGAGGCCCAGGACATGCCTGCCTTCTGCCCAGACTCCATCCTCAGAGTGGAGGACGCGCGCGTGCCTAGCCGTCCCCTCGTGTCTTCTTGGCAGCCAGGCTTCCGTCTCTCTGCACAGGGAGCGGGTGACGCTTGTCTTGCCACCATCCCGCTGTTCCTCACAGGACAGGCTCTCCTGCTTCGCGACTGTTTCCCCACAACAAAGCCAAAGGCTCCTTCTCTTCTTCCGGGGCGGCGTGCTGTGGCTTCCCTAGATTGTTCCTGAGGAGCACGGTGACAGCTGTGTCCCTTTCCTTAAGGCCCTTTGCAGATGTGCAACCACGCTGCTCTCTCAGGCAGAGAGGATGCTAGGGCAAAGAGATTTCGCTCCATGCGGGTTTCTTCCAGCGGGCTGCGGAGACTAGCTCAGGCCAGCAGCAGCAGCATCCCACCATCCCACTCTGATTTCCCAACGAATGCTGTGCTGTCCCGGAGGAGTTGCCTGGGCAAAGAGGCTTTCGCTCTATGCGGGTTTCTCACACCGTGAGACTTGGGCTCAGGCCAGCAGCAGCAGCATCCCGCAGAACCTTCCCTCATTTCTCAGGAAATGGAGAGGGTGACACCTGTCTTGCCACCCGCTTCTGTTCCTGCCATGGCAGGTGCTCCTGCTTCACGACCGTTTCCCGACAAGGCCAAGGGCCCCTTCTCTTCACCTGGGCAGTGTGCTGTGCCTTCCTGAGACATGCTCGTGGGGAGCACAGGGACAGACGTGTCCCTTTCCTTAAGGCCCTTTCCAGATGTGCAACCACGCTTCTCTCTCAGGCAGAGAGGATGCTAGGGCAAAGAGAATTTCGCTCCATGCGGGTTTCTTCCACCGTGCTGCGGAGACTAGCTCAGGCCATCAGCGGCAGCATCCCACAATCCCGACTCTCATTTCCCAACGAATGCTGTGCTGTCTGGAGGAGTTGCCTGTGCAAAGAGGCTTTGGCTGTATGCGGGTTTCTCCCACCATGAGACTTGGGCTCAGGCCAGCAGCAGCAGCATCCCGCAGAACCTTCCCTCATTTCTCAGCAAATAGAGAGGGGGACACCTGTCTTGCCACTCGCCTGCTCTTCCTGCCATGGCAGGCTCTCCTGCTTCACGACCGGTTCCCGACAACAAGGCAAAGGGCCCCTTCTCTTCACTTGGGCAGTGTGCTGTGCCTTCCTCAGACATGCTCCTGGGGAGCGCAGTGACAGACGTGTCCCTTTCCTTAAGGCTATTTCCAGAGGCACCACCAAGCTTCTCTCTTAGGCAGTGGGGATGTCAGGGCAAAGAGGATTTCGCCCCATGCGGGTTCATTACACCGTGCTGTGGAGACCTGCTCAGGCAAGCAGCAGCATCATCCCACAGACCGGATTCTGATTTCACAAAGAATGCTGTGCTTTCCAGAGGGGATGCCCGGGCAAAGAGGCTTTTGCTCTATGCGGGTTTCTCCCACCGTGCTGCCTATACTAGGCTAAGGCAAGAAGCAACATCAGCCCACTGAACCGACTCTGACTTCCCAGCGACTGCTATGCTTTCCCGGAGCTTTTCAGCTGGGCGCGATCTGCACTTCACTGTTCCTCAGCAAAGTTTTGGGCATTCGCTCTGTCGCGTCAGGGAAGAAGAGCTGCGAGAGAGCTGATGCCTCTTGGGCCATGATTTCCCGGGCTCCATTGGTCGCGCCCTGGGTTCACACTGCCCGGCCAAACTGAGCAGACACAGCCACAACCCTGCAGCAACGTGTGTGGCCTAGGATGGCACTCTATGCCCACTACATTCCCCTGGCGTAAGCAAGGCTTTGCCTTTGGCTCTGGCGTTCAGGTGGACGCGGGGACGAGACCAGTGCCTTCCCCACAGGAGAGGAGAGGCGACAGGATCTGTGCACTCTGCCCGTGTCCTGGGATTGGGAGCTGTGGGGGACTGTCCCCACTCCTTCCCCGACACACCCCCTGCCACCGCCAACGCTGCCGCATCTTGGAGGAAGACGGCATCTGACTGCCCGTTTCTCCAGGGAGCTGTTTCTGGGAGTTCCGTGTACGACGCCTGGTGGCAAGCCCAAGTCTGTCCTAGGGACAGGTGGCCAAGGAGATGCTGTCCCCTTGGCACCAGAGGCCCAGGACATGCCTGCCTTCTGCCCAGACTCCATCCTCAGAGTGGAGGACGCGCGCGTGCCTAGCCGTCCCCTCGTGTCTTCTTGGCAGCCAGGCTTCCGTCTCTCTGCACAGGGAGCGGGTGACGCTTGTCTTGCCACCATCCCGCTGTTCCTCACAGGACAGGCTCTCCTGCTTCGCGACTGTTTCCCCACAACAAAGCCAAAGGCTCCTTCTCTTCTTCCGGGGCGGCGTGCTGTGGCTTCCCTAGATTGTTCCTGAGGAGCACGGTGACAGCCGTGTCCCTTTCCTTAAGGCCCTTTGCAGATGTGCAACCACGCTGCTCTCTCAGGCAGAGAGGATGCTAGGGCAAAGAGATTTCGCTCCATGCGGGTTTCTTCCAGCGGGCTGCGGAGACTAGCTCAGGCCAGCAGCAGCAGCATCCCACCATCCCACTCTGATTTCCCAACGAATGCTGTGCTGTCCCGGAGGAGTTGCCTGGGCAAAGAGGCTTTCGCTCTATGCGGGTTTCTCACACCGTGAGACTTGGGCTCAGGCCAGCAGCAGCAGCATCCCGCAGAACCTTCCCTCATTTCTCAGGAAATGGAGAGGGTGACACCTGTCCTGCCACCCGCTTCTGTTCCTGCCATGGCAGGTGCTCCTGCTTCACGACCGTTTCCCGACAAGGCCAAGGGCCCCTTCTCTTCACCTGGGCAGTGTGCTGTGCCTTCCTGAGACATGCTCCTGGGGAGCGCAGGGACAGACGTGTCCCTTTCCTTAAGGCCCTTTCCAGATGTGCAACCACGCTTCTCTCTCAGGCAGAGAGGATGCTAGGGCAAAGAGAATTTCGCTCCATGCGGGTTTCTTCCACCGTGCTGCGGAGACTAGCTCAGGCCATCAGCGGCAGCATCCCACAATCCCGACTCTCATTTCCCAACGAATGCTGTGCTGCCTGGAGGAGTTGCCTGTGCAAAGAGGCTTTGGCTGTATGCGGGTTTCTCCCACCATGAGACTTGGGCTCAGGCCAGCAGCAGCAGCATCCCGCAGAACCTTCCCTCATTTCTCAGCAAATAGAGAGGGGGACACCTGTCTTGCCACTCGCCTGCTCTTCCTGCCATGGCAGGCTCTCCTGCTTCACGACCGGTTCCCGACAACAAGGCAAAGGGCCCCTTCTCTTCACTTGGGCAGTGTGCTGTGCCTTCCTCAGACATGCTCCTGGGGAGCGCAGTGACAGACGTGTCCCTTTCCTTAAGGCTATTTCCAGAGGCACCACCAAGCTTCTCTCTTAGGCAGTGGGGATGTCAGGGCAAAGAGGATTTCGCCCCATGCGGGTTCATTACACCGTGCTGTGGAGACCTGCTCAGGCAAGCAGCAGCATCATCCCACAGACCGGATTCTGATTTCACAAAGAATGCTGTGCTTTCCAGAGGGGATGCCCGGGCAAAGAGGCTTTTGCTCTATGCGGGTTTCTCCCACCGTGCTGCCTATACTAGGCTAAGGCAAGAAGCAACATCAGCCCACTGAACCGACTCTGACTTCCCAGCGACTGCTATGCTTTCCCGGAGGTTTTCAGCTGGGCGCGATCTGCACTTCACTGTTGCTTCCTCAGCAAGGTTTTGGGCATTCGCTCTGTCGCGTCAGGGAAGAAGAGCTGCGAGAGAGCTGATGCCTCTTGGGCCATGCTTTCCCGGGCTCCATTGGTCGCGCCCTGGGTTCACACTGCCCGGCCAAACTGAGCAGACACAGCCACAACCCTGCAGCAACGTGTGTGGCCTAGGATGGCACTCTATGCCCACTACATTCCCCTGGCGTAAGCAAGGCTTTGCCTTTGGCTCTGGCGTTCAGGTGGACCCGGGGACGAGACCAGTGCCTTCCCCACAGGAGAGGAGAGGCGACAGGATCTGTGCACTCTGCCCGTGTCCTGGGATTGGGAGCTGTGGGGGACTGTCCCCACTCCTTCCCCGACACACCCCCTGCCACCGCCAACGCTGCCGCATCTTGGAGGAAGATGGCATCTGACTGCCCGTTTCTCCAGGGAGCTGTTTCTGGGAGTTCCGTGTACGACGCCTGGTGGCAAGCCCAAGTCTGTCCTAGGGACAGGTGGCCAAGGAGATGCTGTCCCCTTGGCACCAGAGGCCCAGGACATGCCTGCTTTCTGCCCAGACTCCTTCCTCAGAGTGGAGGACGCGCGCCTGCCTAGCCGTCCCCTCGTGTCTTCTTGGCAGCCAGGCTTCCGTCTGTCTGCACAGGGAGCGGGTGACGCTTGTCTTGCCACCATTCCGCTGTTCCTCACAGGACAGGCTCTCCTGCTTCGCGACTGTTTCCCCACAACAAAGCCAAAGGCTCCTTCTCTTCTTCCGGGGCGGCGTGCTGTGGCTTCCCCAGATTGTTCCTGGGGAGCACGGTGACAGCCGTGTCCCTTTCCTTAAGGCCCTTTGCAGATGTGCAACCACGCTGCTCTCTCAGGCAGAGAGGATGCTAGGGCAAAGAGATTTCGCTCCATGCGGGTTTCTTCCAGCGGGCTGCGGAGACTAGCTCAGGCCAGCAGCAGCAGCATCCCACCATCCCACTCTGATTTCCCAACGAATGCTGTGCTGTCCCGGAGGAGTTGCCTGGGCAAAGAGGCTTTCGCTCTATGCGGGTTTCTCACACCTTGAGACTTGGGCTCAGGCCAGCAGCAGCAGCATCCCGCAGAACCTTCCCTCATTTCTCAGGAAATGGAGAGGGTGACACCTGTCTTGCCACCCGCTTCTGTTCCTGCCATGGCAGGTGCTCCTGCTTCACGACCGTTTCCCGACAAGGCCAAGGGCCCCTTCTCTTCACCTGGGCAGTGTGCTGTGCCTTCCTGAGACATGCTCCTGGGGAGCGCAGGGACAGACGTGTCCCTTTCCTTAAGGCCCTTTCCAGATGTGCAACCACGCTTCTCTCTCAGGCAGAGAGGATGCTAGGGCAAAGAGAATTTCGCTCCATGCGGGTTTCTTCCACCGTGCTGCGGAGACTAGCTCAGGCCATCAGCAGCAGCATCCCACAATCCCGACTCTCATTTCCCAACGAATGCTGTGCTGCCTGGAGGAGTTGCCTGTGCAAAGAGGCTTTGGCTGTATGCGGGTTTCTCCCACCATGAGACTTGGGCTCAGGCCAGCAGCAGCAGCATCCCGCAGAACCTTCCCTCATTTCTCAGCAAATAGAGAGGGGGACACCTGTCTTGCCACTCGCCTGCTCTTCCTGCCATGGCAGGCTCTCCTGCTTCACGACCGGTTCCCGACAACAAGGCAAAGGGCCCCTTCTCTTCACTTGGGCAGTGTGCTGTGCCTTCCTCAGACATGCTCCTGGGGAGCGCAGTGACAGACGTGTCCCTTTCCTTAAGGCTATTTCCAGAGGCACCACCAAGCTTCTCTCTTAGGCAGTGGGGATGTCAGGGCAAAGAGGATTTCGCCCCATGCGGGTTCATTACACCGTGCTGTGGAGACCTGCTCAGGCAAGCAGCAGCATCATCCCACAGACCGGATTCTGATTTCACAAAGAATGCTGTGCTTTCCAGAGGGGATGCCCGGGCAAAGAGACTTTTGCTCTATGCGGGTTTCTCCCACCGTGCTGCCTATACTAGGCTAAGGCAAGAAGCAACATCAGCCCACTGAACCGACTCTGACTTCCCAGCGACTGCTATGCTTTCCCGGAGGTTTTCAGCTGGGCGCGATCTGCACTTCACTGTTGCTTCCTCAGCAAGGTTTTGGGCATTCGCTCTGTCGCGTCAGGGAAGAAGAGCTGCGAGAGAGCTGATGCCTCTTGGGCCATGCTTTCCCGGGCTCCATTGGTCGCGCCCTGTGTTCACACTGCCCGGCCAAACTGAGCAGACACAGCCACAACCCTGCAGCAACGTGTGTGGCCTAGGATGGCACTCTATGCCCACTACATTCCCCTGGCGTAAGCAAGGCTTTGCCTTTGGCTCTGGCGTTCAGGTGGACCCGGGGACGAGACCAGTGCCTTCCCCACAGGAGAGGAGAGGCGACAGGATCTGTGCACTCTGCCCGTGTCCTGGGATTGGGAGCTGTGGGGGACTGTCCCCACTCCTTCCCCGACACACCCCCTGCCACCGCCAACGCTGCCGCATCTTGGAGGAAGATGGCATCTGACTGCCCGTTTCTCCAGGGAGCTGTTTCTGGGAGTTCCGTGTACGACGCCTGGTGGCAAGCCCAAGTCTGTCCTAGGGACAGGTGGCCAAGGAGATGCTGTCCCCTTGGCACCAGAGGCCCAGGACATGCCTGCCTTCTGCCCAGACTCCTTCCTCAGAGTGGAGGACGCGCGCCTGCCTAGCCGTCCCCTCGTGTCTTCTTGGCAGCCAGGCTTCTGTCTGTCTGCACAGGGAGCGGGTGACGCTTGTCTTGCCACCATTCCGCTGTTCCTCACAGGACAGGCTCTCCTGCTTCGCGACTGTTTCCCCACAACAAAGCCAAAGGCTCCTTCTCTTCTTCCGGGGCGGCGTGCTGTGGCTTCCCCAGATTGTTCCTGGGGAGCACGGTGACAGCCGTGTCCCTTTCCTTAAGGCCCTTTGCAGATGTGCAACCACGCTGCTCTCTGAGGCAGAGAGGATGCTAGGGCAAAGAGATTTCGCTCCATGCGGGTTTCTTCCAGCGGGCTGCGGAGACTAGCTCAGGCCAGCAGCAGCAGCATCCCACCATCCCACTCTGATTTCCCAACGAATGCTGTGCTGTCCCGGAGGAGTTGCCTGGGCAAAGAGGCTTTCGCTCTATGCGGGTTTCTCACACCGTGAGACTTGGGCTCAGGCCAGCAGCAGCAGCATCCCGCAGAACCTTCCCTCATTTCTCAGGAAATGGAGAGGGTGACACCTGTCTTGCCACCCGCTTCTGTTCCTGCCATGGCAGGTGCTCCTGCTTCACGACCGTTTCCCGACAAGGCCAAGGGCCCCTTCTCTTCACCTGGGCAGTGTGCTGTGCCTTCCTGAGACATGCTCCTGGGGAGCGCAGGGACAGACGTGTCCCTTTCCTTAAGGCCCTTTCCAGATGTGCAACCACGCTTCTCTCTCAGGCAGAGAGGATGCTAGGGCAAAGAGAATTTCGCTCCATGCGGGTTTCTTCCACCGTGCTGCGGAGACTAGCTCAGGCCATCAGCAGCAGCATCCCACAATCCCGACTCTCATTTCCCAACGAATGCTGTGCTGCCTGGAGGAGTTGCCTGTGCAAAGAGGCTTTGGCTGTATGCGGGTTTCTCCCACCATGAGACTTGGGCTCAGGCCAGCAGCAGCAGCATCCCGCAGAACCTTCCCTCATTTCTCAGCAAATAGAGAGGGGGACACCTGTCTTGCCACTCGCCTGCTCTTCCTGCCATGGCAGGCTCTCCTGCTTCACGACCGGTTCCCGACAACAAGGCAAAGGGCCCCTTCTCTTCACTTGGGCAGTGTGCTGTGCCTTCCTCAGACATGCTCCTGGGGAGCGCAGTGACAGACGTGTCCCTTTCCTTAAGGCTATTTCCAGAGGCACCACCAAGCTTCTCTCTTAGGCAGTGGGGATGTCAGGGCAAAGAGGATTTCGCCCCATGCGGGTTCATTACACCGTGCTGTGGAGACCTGCTCAGGCAAGCAGCAGCATCATCCCACAGACCGGATTCTGATTTCACAAAGAATGCTGTGCTTTCCAGAGGGGATGCCCGGGCAAAGAGACTTTTGCTCTATGCGGGTTTCTCCCACCGTGCTGCCTATACTAGGCTAAGGCAAGAAGCAACATCAGCCCACTGAACCGACTCTGACTTCCCAGCGACTGCTATGCTTTCCCGGAGGTTTTCAGCTGGGCGCGATCTGCACTTCACTGTTGCTTCCTCAGCAAGGTTTTGGGCATTCGCTCTGTCGCGTCAGGGAAGAAGAGCTGCGAGAGAGCTGATGCCTCTTGGGCCATGCTTTCCCGGGCTCCATTGGTCGCGCCCTGTGTTCACACTGCCCGGCCAAACTGAGCAAACACAGCCACAACCCTGCAGCAACGTGTGTGGCCTAGGATGGCACTCTATGCCCACTACATTCCCCTGGCGTAAGCAAGGCTTTGCCTTTGGCTCTGGCGTTCAGGTGGACCCGGGGACGAGACCAGTGCCTTCCCCACAGGAGAGGAGAGGCGACAGGATCTGTGCACTCTGCCCGTGTCCTGGGATTGGGAGCTGTGGGGGACTGTCCCCACTCCTTCCCCGACACACCCCCTGCCACCGCCAACGCTGCCGCATCTTGGAGGAAGATGGCATCTGACTGCCCGTTTCTCCAGGGAGCTGTTTCTGGGAGTTCCGTGTACGACGCCTGGTGGCAAGCCCAAGTCTGTCCTAGGGACAGGTGGCCAAGGAGATGCTGTCCCCTTGGCACCAGAGGCCCAGGACATGCCTGCCTTCTGCCCAGACTCCTTCCTCAGAGTGGAGGACGCGCGCCTGCCTAGCCGTCCCCTCGTGTCTTCTTGGCAGCCAGGCTTCCGTCTGTCTGCACAGGGAGCGGGTGACGCTTGTCTTGCCACCATCCCGCTGTTCCTCACAGGACAGGCTCTCCTGCTTCGCGACTGTTTCCCCACAACAAAGCCAAAGGCTCCTTCTCTTCTTCCGGGGCGGCGTGCTGTGGCTTCCCCAGATTGTTCCTGGGGAGCACGGTGACAGCCGTGTCCCTTTCCTTAAGGCCCTTTGCAGATGTGCAACCACGCTGCTCTCTCAGGCAGAGAGGATGCTAGGGCAAAGAGATTTCGCTCCATGCGGGTTTCTTCCAGCGGGCTGCGGAGACTAGCTCAGGCCAGCAGCAGCAGCATCCCACCATCCCACTCTGATTTCCCAACGAATGCTGTGCTGTCCCGGAGGAGTTGCCTGGGCAAAGAGGCTTTCGCTCTATGCGGGTTTCTCACACCGTGAGACTTGGGCTCAGGCCAGCAGCAGCAGCATCCCGCAGAACCTTCCCTCATTTCTCAGGAAATGGAGAGGGTGACACCTGTCTTGCCACCCGCTTCTGTTCCTGCCATGGCAGGTGCTCCTGCTTCACGACCGTTTCCCGACAAGGCCAAGGGCCCCTTCTCTTCACCTGGGCAGTGTGCTGTGCCTTCCTGAGACATGCTCCTGGGGAGCGCAGGGACAGACGTGTCCCTTTCCTTAAGGCCCTTTCCAGATGTGCAACCACGCTTCTCTCTCAGGCAGAGAGGATGCTAGGGCAAAGAGAATTTCGCTCCATGCGGGTTTCTTCCACCGTGCTGCGGAGACTAGCTCAGGCCATCAGCAGCAGCATCCCACAATCCCGACTCTCATTTCCCAACGAATGCTGTGCTGTCTGGAGGAGTTGCCTGTGCAAAGAGGCTTTGGCTGTATGCGGGTTTCTCCCACCATGAGACTTGGGCTCAGGCCAGCAGCAGCAGCATCCCGCAGAACCTTCCCTCATTTCTCAGCAAATAGAGAGGGGGACACCTGTCTTGCCACTCGCCTGCTCTTCCTGCCATGGCAGGCTCTCCTGCTTCACGACCGGTTCCCGACAACAAGGCAAAGGGCCCCTTCTCTTCACTTGGGCAGTGTGCTGTGCCTTCCTCAGACATGCTCCTGGGGAGCGCAGTGACAGACGTGTCCCTTTCCTTAAGGCTATTTCCAGAGGCACCACCAAGCTTCTCTCTTAGGCAGTGGGGATGTCAGGGCAAAGAGGATTTCGCCCCATGCGGGTTCATTACACCGTGCTGTGGAGACCTGCTCAGGCAAGCAGCAGCATCATCCCACAGACCGGATTCTGATTTCACAAAGAATGCTGTGCTTTCCAGAGGGGATGCCCGGGCAAAGAGACTTTTGCTCTATGCGGGTTTCTCCCACCGTGCTGCCTATACTAGGCTAAGGCAAGAAGCAACATCAGCCCACTGAACCGACTCTGACTTCCCAGCGACTGCTATGCTTTCCCGGAGGTTTTCAGCTGGGCGCGATCTGCACTTCACTGTTGCTTCCTCAGCAAGGTTTTGGGCATTCGCTCTGTCGCGTCAGGGAAGAAGAGCTGCGAGAGAGCTGATGCCTCTTGGGCCATGCTTTCCCGGGCTCCATTGGTCGCGCCCTGTGTTCACACTGCCCGGCCAAACTGAGCAAACACAGCCACAACCCTGCAGCAACGTGTGTGGCCTAGGATGGCACTCTATGCCCACTACATTCCCCTGGCGTAAGCAAGGCTTTGCCTTTGGCTCTGGCGTTCAGGTGGACCCGGGGACGAGACCAGTGCCTTCCCCACAGGAGAGGAGAGGCGACAGGATCTGTGCACTCTGCCCGTGTCCTGGGATTGGGAGCTGTGGGGGACTGTCCCCACTCCTTCCCCGACACACCCCCTACCACCGCCAACGCTGCCGCATCTTGGAGGAAGATGGCATCTGACTGCCCGTTTCTCCAGGGAGCTGTTTCTGGGAGTTCCGTGTACGACGCCTGGTGGCAAGCCCAAGTCTGTCCTAGGGACAGGTGGCCAAGGAGATGCTGTCCCCTTGGCACCAGAGGCCCAGGACATGCCTGCCTTCTGCCCAGACTCCTTCCTCAGAGTGGAGGACGCGCGCCTGCCTAGCCGTCCCCTCGTGTCTTCTTGGCAGCCAGGCTTCCGTCTGTCTGCACAGGGAGCGGGTGACGCTTGTCTTGCCACCATTCCGCTGTTCCTCACAGGACAGGCTCTCCTGCTTCGCGACTGTTTCCCCACAACAAAGCCAAAGGCTCCTTCTCTTCTTCCGGGGCGGCGTGCTGTGGCTTCCCCAGATTGTTCCTGGGGAGCACGGTGACAGCCGTGTCCCTTTCCTTAAGGCCCTTTGCAGATGTGCAACCACGCTGCTCTCTGAGGCAGAGAGGATGCTAGGGCAAAGAGATTTCGCTCCATGCGGGTTTCTTCCAGCGGGCTGCGGAGACTAGCTCAGGCCAGCAGCAGCAGCATCCCACCATCCCACTCTGATTTCCCAACGAATGCTGTGCTGTCCCGGAGGAGTTGCCTGGGCAAAGAGGCTTTCGCTCTATGCGGGTTTATCACACCGTGAGACTTGGGCTCAGGCCAGCAGCAGCAGCATCCCGCAGAACCTTCCCTCATTTCTCAGGAAATGGAGAGGGTGACACCTGTCTTGCCACCCGCTTCTGTTCCTGCCATGGCAGGTGCTCCTGCTTCACGACCGTTTCCCGACAAGGCCAAGGGCCCCTTCTCTTCACCTGGGCAGTGTGCTGTGCCTTCCTGAGACATGCTCCTGGGGAGCGCAGGGACAGACGTGTCCCTTTCCTTAAGGCCCTTTCCAGATGTGCAACCACGCTTCTCTCTCAGGCAGAGAGGATGCTAGGGCAAAGAGAATTTCGCTCCATGCGGGTTTCTTCCACCGTGCTGCGGAGACTAGCTCAGGCCATCAGCAGCAGCATCCCACAATCCCGACTCTCATTTCCCAACGAATGCTGTGCTGCCTGGAGGAGTTGCCTGTGCAAAGAGGCTTTGGCTGTATGCGGGTTTCTCCCACCATGAGACTTGGGCTCAGGCCAGCAGCAGCAGCATCCCGCAGAACCTTCCCTCATTTCTCAGCAAATAGAGAGGGGGACACCTGTCTTGCCACTCGCCTGCTCTTCCTGCCATGGCAGGCTCTCCTGCTTCACGACCGGTTCCCGACAACAAGGCAAAGGGCCCCTTCTCTTCACTTGGGCAGTGTGCTGTGCCTTCCTCAGACATGCTCCTGGGGAGCGCAGTGACAGACGTGTCCCTTTCCTTAAGGCTATTTCCAGAGGCACCACCAAGCTTCTCTCTTAGGCAGTGGGGATGTCAAGGCAAAGAGGATTTCGCCCCATGCGGGTTCATTACACCGTGCTGTGGAGACCTGCTCAGGCAAGCAGCAGCATCATCCCACAGACCGGATTCTGATTTCACAAAGAATGCTGTGCTTTCCAGAGGGGATGCCCGGGCAAAGAGGCTTTTGCTCTATGCGGGTTTCTCCCACCGTGCTGCCTATACTAGGCTAAGGCAAGAAGCAACATCAGCCCACTGAACCGACTCTGACTTCCCAGCGACTGCTATGCTTTCCCGGAGCTTTTCAGCTGGGCGCGATCTGCACTTCACTGTTGCTTCCTCAGCAAGGTTTTGGGCATTCGCTCTGTCGCGTCAGGGAAGAAGAGCTGCGAGAGAGCTGATGCCTCTTGGGCCATGCTTTCCCGGGCTCCATTGGTCGCGCCCTGTGTTCACACTGCCCGGCCAAACTGAGCAGACACAGCCACAACCCTGCAGCAACGTGTGTGGCCTAGGATGGCACTCTATGCCCACTACATTCCCCTGGCGTAAGCAAGGCTTTGCCTTTGGCTCTGGCGTTCAGGTGGACCCGGGGACGAGACCAGTGCCTTCCCCACAGGAGAGGAGAGGCGACAGGATCTGTGCACTCTGCCCGTGTCCTGGGATTGGGAGCTGTGGGGGACTGTCCCCACTCCTTCCCCGACACACCCCCTGCCACCGCCAACGCTGCCGCATCTTGGAGGAAGATGGCATCTGACTGCCCGTTTCTCCAGGGAGCTGTTTCTGGGAGTTCCGTGTACGACGCCTGGTGGCAAGCCCAAGTCTGTCCTAGGGACAGGTGGCCAAGGAGATGCTGTCCCCTTGGCACCAGAGGCCCAGGACATGCCTGCCTTCTGCCCAGACTCCTTCCTCAGAGTGGAGGACGCGCGCCTGCCTAGCCGTCCCCTCGTGTCTTCTTGGCAGCCAGGCTTCCGTCTGTCTGCACAGGGAGCGGGTGACGCTTGTCTTGCCACCATTCCGCTGTTCCTCACAGGACAGGCTCTCCTGCTTCGCGACTGTTTCCCCACAACAAAGCCAAAGGCTCCTTCTCTTCTTCCGGGGCGGCGTGCTGTGGCTTCCCCAGATTGTTCCTGGGGAGCACGGTGACAGCCGTGTCCCTTTCCTTAAGGCCCTTTGCAGATGTGCAACCACGCTGCTCTCTGAGGCAGAGAGGATGCTAGGGCAAAGAGATTTCGCTCCATGCGGGTTTCTTCCAGCGGGCTGCGGAGACTAGCTCAGGCCAGCAGCAGCAGCATCCCACCATCCCACTCTGATTTCCCAACGAATGCTGTGCTGTCCCGGAGGAGTTGCCTGGGCAAAGAGGCTTTCGCTCTATGCGGGTTTCTCACACCGTGAGACTTGGGCTCAGGCCAGCAGCAGCAGCATCCCGCAGAACCTTCCCTCATTTCTCAGGAAATGGAGAGGGTGACACCTGTCTTGCCACCCGCTTCTGTTCCTGCCATGGCAGGTGCTCCTGCTTCACGACCGTTTCCCGACAAGGCCAAGGGCCCCTTCTCTTCACCTGGGCAGTGTGCTGTGCCTTCCTGAGACATGCTCCTGGGGAGCGCAGGGACAGACGTGTCCCTTTCCTTAAGGCCCTTTCCAGATGTGCAACCACGCTTCTCTCTCAGGCAGAGAGGATGCTAGGGCAAAGAGAATTTCGCTCCATGCGGGTTTCTTCCACCGTGCTGCGGAGACTAGCTCAGGCCATCAGCAGCAGCATCCCACAATCCCGACTCTCATTTCCCAACGAATGCTGTGCTGCCTGGAGGAGTTGCCTGTGCAAAGAGGCTTTGGCTGTATGCGGGTTTCTCCCACCATGAGACTTGGGCTCAGGCCAGCAGCAGCAGCATCCCGCAGAACCTTCCCTCATTTCTCAGCAAATAGAGAGGGGGACACCTGTCTTGCCACTCGCCTGCTCTTCCTGCCATGGCAGGCTCTCCTGCTTCACGACCGGTTCCCGACAACAAGGCAAAGGGCCCCTTCTCTTCACTTGGGCAGTGTGCTGTGCCTTCCTCAGACATGCTCCTGGGGAGCGCAGTGACAGACGTGTCCCTTTCCTTAAGGCTATTTCCAGAGGCACCACCAAGCTTCTCTCTTAGGCAGTGGGGATGTCAGGGCAAAGAGGATTTCGCCCCATGCGGGTTCATTACACCGTGCTGTGGAGACCTGCTCAGGCAAGCAGCAGCATCATCCCACAGACCGGATTCTGATTTCACAAAGAATGCTGTGCTTTCCAGAGGGGATGCCCGGGCAAAGAGACTTTTGCTCTATGCGGGTTTCTCCCACCGTGCTGCCTATACTAGGCTAAGGCAAGAAGCAACATCAGCCCACTGAACCGACTCTGACTTCCCAGCGACTGCTATGCTTTCCCGGAGGTTTTCAGCTGGGCGCGATCTGCACTTCACTGTTGCTTCCTCAGCAAGGTTTTGGGCATTCGCTCTGTCGCGTCAGGGAAGAAGAGCTGCGAGAGAGCTGATGCCTCTTGGGCCATGCTTTCCCGGGCTCCATTGGTCGCGCCCTGGGTTCACACTGCCCGGCCAAACTGAGCAGACACAGCCACAACCCTGCAGCAACGTGTGTGGCCTAGGATGGCACTCTATGCCCACTACATTCCCCTGGCGTAAGCAAGGCTTTGCCTTTGGCTCTGGCGTTCAGGTGGACCCGGGGACGAGACCAGTGCCTTCCCCACAGGAGAGGAGAGGCGACAGGATCTGTGCACTCTGCCCGTGTCCTGGGATTGGGAGCTGTGGGGGACTGTCCCCACTCCTTCCCCGACACACCCCCTGCCACCGCCAACGCTGCCGCATCTTGGAGGAAGATGGCATCTGACTGCCCGTTTCTCCAGGGAGCTGTTTCTGGGAGTTCCGTGTACGACGCCTGGGTGGCAAGCCCAAGTCTGTCCTAGGGACAGGTGGCCAAGGAGATGCTGTCCCCTTGGCACCAGAGGCCCAGGACATGCCTGCCTTCTGCCCAGACTCCTTCCTCAGAGTGGAGGACGCGCGCCTGCCTAGCCGTCCCCTCGTGTCTTCTTGGCAGCCAGGCTTCCGTCTGTCTGCACAGGGAGCGGGTGACGCTTGTCTTGCCACCATTCCGCTGTTCCTCACAGGACAGGCTCTCCTGCTTCGCGACTGTTTCCCCCACAACAAAGCCAAAGGCTCCTTCTCTTCTTCCGGGGCGGCGTGCTGTGGCTTCCCCAGATTGTTCCTGGGGAGCACGGTGACAGCCGTGTCCCTTTCCTTAAGGCCCTTTGCAGATGTGCAACCACGCTGCTCTCTGAGGCAGAGAGGATGCTAGGGCAAAGAGATTTCGCTCCATGCGGGTTTCTTCCAGCGGGCTGCGGAGACTAGCTCAGGCCAGCAGCAGCAGCATCCCACCATCCCACTCTGATTTCCCAACGAATGCTGTGCTGTCCCGGAGGAGTTGCCTGGGCAAAGAGGCTTTCGCTCTATGCGGGTTTCTCACACCGTGAGACTTGGGCTCAGGCCAGCAGCAGCAGCATCCCGCAGAACCTTCCCTCATTTCTCAGGAAATGGAGAGGGTGACACCTGTCTTGCCACCCGCTTCTGTTCCTGCCATGGCAGGTGCTCCTGCTTCACGACCGTTTCCCGACAAGGCCAAGGGCCCCTTCTCTTCACCTGGGCAGTGTGCTGTGCCTTCCTGAGACATGCTCCTGGGGAGCGCAGGGACAGACGTGTCCCTTTCCTTAAGGCCCTTTCCAGATGTGCAACCACGCTTCTCTCTCAGGCAGAGAGGATGCTAGGGCAAAGAGAATTTCGCTCCATGCGGGTTTCTTCCACCGTGCTGCGGAGACTAGCTCAGGCCATCAGCAGCAGCATCCCACAATCCCGACTCTCATTTCCCAACGAATGCTGTGCTGCCTGGAGGAGTTGCCTGTGCAAAGAGGCTTTGGCTGTATGCGGGTTTCTCCCACCATGAGACTTGGGCTCAGGCCAGCAGCAGCAGCATCCCGCAGAACCTTCCCTCATTTCTCAGCAAATAGAGAGGGGGACACCTGTCTTGCCACTCGCCTGCTCTTCCTGCCATGGCAGGCTCTCCTGCTTCACGACCGGTTCCCGACAACAAGGCAAAGGGCCCCTTCTCTTCACTTGGGCAGTGTGCTGTGCCTTCCTCAGACATGCTCCTGGGGAGCGCAGTGACAGACGTGTCCCTTTCCTTAAGGCTATTTCCAGAGGCACCACCAAGCTTCTCTCTTAGGCAGTGGGGATGTCAAGGCAAAGAGGATTTCGCCCCATGCGGGTTCATTACACCGTGCTGTGGAGACCTGCTCAGGCAAGCAGCAGCATCATCCCACAGACCGGATTCTGATTTCACAAAGAATGCTGTGCTTTCCAGAGGGGATGCCCGGGCAAAGAGGCTTTTGCTCTATGCGGGTTTCTCCCACCGTGCTGCCTATACTAGGCTAAGGCAAGAAGCAACATCAGCCCACTGAACCGACTCTGACTTCCCAGCGACTGCTATGCTTTCCCGGAGGTTTTCAGCTGGGCGCGATCTGCACTTCACTGTTGCTTCCTCAGCAAGGTTTTGGGCATTCGCTCTGTCGCGTCAGGGAAGAAGAGCTGCGAGAGAGCTGATGCCTCTTGGGCCATGCTTTCCCGGGCTCCATTGGTCGCGCCCTGTGTTCACACTGCCCGGCCAAACTGAGCAGACACAGCCACAACCCTGCAGCAACGTGTGTGGCCTAGGATGGCACTCTATGCCCACTACATTCCCCTGGCGTAAGCAAGGCTTTGCCTTTGGCTCTGGCGTTCAGGTGGACCCGGGGACGAGACCAGTGCCTTCCCCACAGGAGAGGAGAGGCGACAGGATCTGTGCACTCTGCCCGTGTCCTGGGATTGGGAGCTGTGGGGGACTGTCCCCACTCCTTCCCCGACACACCCCCTGCCACCGCCAACGCTGCCGCATCTTGGAGGAAGATGGCATCTGACTGCCCGTTTCTCCAGGGAGCTGTTTCTGGGAGTTCCGTGTACGACGCCTGGTGGCAAGCCCAAGTCTGTCCTAGGGACAGGTGGCCAAGGAGATGCTGTCCCCTTGGCACCAGAGGCCCAGGACATGCCTGCCTTCTGCCCAGACTCCTTCCTCAGAGTGGAGGACGCGCGCCTGCCTAGCCGTCCCCTCGTGTCTTCTTGGCAGCCAGGCTTCCGTCTGTCTGCACAGGGAGCGGGTGACGCTTGTCTTGCCACCATTCCGCTGTTCCTCACAGGACAGGCTCTCCTGCTTCGCGACTGTTTCCCCACAACAAAGCCAAAGGCTCCTTCTCTTCTTCCGGGGCGGCGTGCTGTGGCTTCCCCAGATTGTTCCTGGGGAGCACGGTGACAGCCGTGTCCCTTTCCTTAAGGCCCTTTGCAGATGTGCAACCACGCTGCTCTCTGAGGCAGAGAGGATGCTAGGGCAAAGAGATTTCGCTCCATGCGGGTTTCTTCCAGCGGGCTGCGGAGACTAGCTCAGGCCAGCAGCAGCAGCATCCCACCATCCCACTCTGATTTCCCAACGAATGCTGTGCTGTCCCGGAGGAGTTGCCTGGGCAAAGAGGCTTTCGCTCTATGCGGGTTTCTCACACCGTGAGACTTGGGCTCAGGCCAGCAGCAGCAGCATCCCGCAGAACCTTCCCTCATTTCTCAGGAAATGGAGAGGGTGACACCTGTCTTGCCACCCGCTTCTGTTCCTGCCATGGCAGGTGCTCCTGCTTCACGACCGTTTCCCGACAAGGCCAAGGGCCCCTTCTCTTCACCTGGGCAGTGTGCTGTGCCTTCCTGAGACATGCTCCTGGGGAGCGCAGGGACAGACGTGTCCCTTTCCTTAAGGCCCTTTCCAGATGTGCAACCACGCTTCTCTCTCAGGCAGAGAGGATGCTAGGGCAAAGAGAATTTCGCTCCATGCGGGTTTCTTCCACCGTGCTGCGGAGACTAGCTCAGGCCATCAGCAGCAGCATCCCACAATCCCGACTCTCATTTCCCAACGAATGCTGTGCTGCCTGGAGGAGTTGCCTGTGCAAAGAGGCTTTGGCTGTATGCGGGTTTCTCCCACCATGAGACTTGGGCTCAGGCCAGCAGCAGCAGCATCCCGCAGAACCTTCCCTCATTTCTCAGCAAATAGAGAGGGGGACACCTGTCTTGCCACTCGCCTGCTCTTCCTGCCATGGCAGGCTCTCCTGCTTCACGACCGGTTCCCGACAACAAGGCAAAGGGCCCCTTCTCTTCACTTGGGCAGTGTGCTGTGCCTTCCTCAGACATGCTCCTGGGGAGCGCAGTGACAGACGTGTCCCTTTCCTTAAGGCTATTTCCAGAGGCACCACCAAGCTTCTCTCTTAGGCAGTGGGGATGTCAGGGCAAAGAGGATTTCGCCCCATGCGGGTTCATTACACCGTGCTGTGGAGACCTGCTCAGGCAAGCAGCAGCATCATCCCACAGACCGGATTCTGATTTCACAAAGAATGCTGTGCTTTCCAGAGGGGATGCCCGGGCAAAGAGGCTTTTGCTCTATGCGGGTTTCTCCCACCGTGCTGCCTATACTAGGCTAAGGCAAGAAGCAACATCAGCCCACTGAACCGACTCTGACTTCCCAGCGACTGCTATGCTTTCCCGGAGGTTTTCAGCTGGGCGCGATCTGCACTTCACTGTTGCTTCCTCAGCAAGGTTTTGGGCATTCGCTCTGTCGCGTCAGGGAAGAAGAGCTGCGAGAGAGCTGATGCCTCTTGGGCCATGCTTTCCCGGGCTCCATTGGTCGCGCCCTGTGTTCACACTGCCCGGCCAAACTGAGCAGACACAGCCACAACCCTGCAGCAACGTGTGTGGCCTAGGATGGCACTCTATGCCCACTACATTCCCCTGGCGTAAGCAAGGCTTTGCCTTTGGCTCTGGCGTTCAGGTGGACCCGGGGACGAGACCAGTGCCTTCCCCACAGGAGAGGAGAGGCGACAGGATCTGTGCACTCTGCCCGTGTCCTGGGATTGGGAGCTGTGGGGGACTGTCCCCACTCCTTCCCCGACACACCCCCTGCCACCGCCAACGCTGCCGCATCTTGGAGGAAGATGGCATCTGACTGCCCGTTTCTCCAGGGAGCTGTTTCTGGGAGTTCCGTGTACGACGCCTGGTGGCAAGCCCAAGTCTGTCCTAGGGACAGGTGGCCAAGGAGATGCTGTCCCCTTGGCACCAGAGGCCCAGGACATGCCTGCCTTCTGCCCAGACTCCTTCCTCAGAGTGGAGGACGCGCGCCTGCCTAGCCGTCCCCTCGTGTCTTCTTGGCAGCCAGGCTTCCGTCTGTCTGCACAGGGAGCGGGTGACGCTTGTCTTGCCACCATTCCGCTGTTCCTCACAGGACAGGCTCTCCTGCTTCGCGACTGTTTCCCCACAACAAAGCCAAAGGCTCCTTCTCTTCTTCCGGGGCGGCGTGCTGTGGCTTCCCCAGATTGTTCCTGGGGAGCACGGTGACAGCCGTGTCCCTTTCCTTAAGGCCCTTTGCAGATGTGCAACCACGCTGCTCTCTGAGGCAGAGAGGATGCTAGGGCAAAGAGATTTCGCTCCATGCGGGTTTCTTCCAGCGGGCTGCGGAGACTAGCTCAGGCCAGCAGCAGCAGCATCCCACCATCCCACTCTGATTTCCCAACGAATGCTGTGCTGTCCCGGAGGAGTTGCCTGGGCAAAGAGGCTTTCGCTCTATGCGGGTTTCTCACACCGTGAGACTTGGGCTCAGGCCAGCAGCAGCAGCATCCCGCAGAACCTTCCCTCATTTCTCAGGAAATGGAGAGGGTGACACCTGTCTTGCCACCCGCTTCTGTTCCTGCCATGGCAGGTGCTCCTGCTTCACGACCGTTTCCCGACAAGGCCAAGGGCCCCTTCTCTTCACCTGGGCAGTGTGCTGTGCCTTCCTGAGACATGCTCCTGGGGAGCGCAGGGACAGACGTGTCCCTTTCCTTAAGGCCCTTTCCAGATGTGCAACCACGCTTCTCTCTCAGGCAGAGAGGATGCTAGGGCAAAGAGAATTTCGCTCCATGCGGGTTTCTTCCACCGTGCTGCGGAGACTAGCTCAGGCCATCAGCAGCAGCATCCCACAATCCCGACTCTCATTTCCCAACGAATGCTGTGCTGCCTGGAGGAGTTGCCTGTGCAAAGAGGCTTTGGCTGTATGCGGGTTTCTCCCACCATGAGACTTGGGCTCAGGCCAGCAGCAGCAGCATCCCGCAGAACCTTCCCTCATTTCTCAGCAAATAGAGAGGGGGACACCTGTCTTGCCACTCGCCTGCTCTTCCTGCCATGGCAGGCTCTCCTGCTTCACGACCGGTTCCCGACAACAAGGCAAAGGGCCCCTTCTCTTCACTTGGGCAGTGTGCTGTGCCTTCCTCAGACATGCTCCTGGGGAGCGCAGTGACAGACGTGTCCCTTTCCTTAAGGCTATTTCCAGAGGCACCACCAAGCTTCTCTCTTAGGCAGTGGGGATGTCAGGGCAAAGAGGATTTCGCCCCATGCGGGTTCATTACACCGTGCTGTGGAGACCTGCTCAGGCAAGCAGCAGCATCATCCCACAGACCGGATTCTGATTTCACAAAGAATGCTGTGCTTTCCAGAGGGGATGCCCGGGCAAAGAGGCTTTTGCTCTATGCGGGTTTCTCCCACCGTGCTGCCTATACTAGGCTAAGGCAAGAAGCAACATCAGCCCACTGAACCGACTCTGACTTCCCAGCGACTGCTATGCTTTCCCGGAGGTTTTCAGCTGGGCGCGATCTGCACTTCACTGTTGCTTCCTCAGCAAGGTTTTGGGCATTCGCTCTGTCGCGTCAGGGAAGAAGAGCTGCGAGAGAGCTGATGCCTCTTGGGCCATGCTTTCCCGGGCTCCATTGGTCGCGCCCTGTGTTCACACTGCCCGGCCAAACTGAGCAGACACAGCCACAACCCTGCAGCAACGTGTGTGGCCTAGGATGGCACTCTATGCCCACTACATTCCCCTGGCGTAAGCAAGGCTTTGCCTTTGGCTCTGGCGTTCAGGTGGACCCGGGGACGAGACCAGTGCCTTCCCCACAGGAGAGGAGAGGCGACAGGATCTGTGCACTCTGCCCGTGTCCTGGGATTGGGAGCTGTGGGGGACTGTCCCCACTCCTTCCCCGACACACCCCCTGCCACCGCCAACGCTGCCGCATCTTGGAGGAAGATGGCATCTGACTGCCCGTTTCTCCAGGGAGCTGTTTCTGGGAGTTCCGTGTACGACGCCTGGTGGCAAGCCCAAGTCTGTCCTAGGGACAGGTGGCCAAGGAGATGCTGTCCCCTTGGCACCAGAGGCCCAGGACATGCCTGCCTTCTGCCCAGACTCCTTCCTCAGAGTGGAGGACGCGCGCCTGCCTAGCCGTCCCCTCGTGTCTTCTTGGCAGCCAGGCTTCCGTCTGTCTGCACAGGGAGCGGGTGACGCTTGTCTTGCCACCATTCCGCTGTTCCTCACAGGACAGGCTCTCCTGCTTCGCGACTGTTTCCCCACAACAAAGCCAAAGGCTCCTTCTCTTCTTCCGGGGCGGCGTGCTGTGGCTTCCCCAGATTGTTCCTGGGGAGCACGGTGACAGCCGTGTCCCTTTCCTTAAGGCCCTTTGCAGATGTGCAACCACGCTGCTCTCTGAGGCAGAGAGGATGCTAGGGCAAAGAGATTTCGCTCCATGCGGGTTTCTTCCAGCGGGCTGCGGAGACTAGCTCAGGCCAGCAGCAGCAGCATCCCACCATCCCACTCTGATTTCCCAACGAATGCTGTGCTGTCCCGGAGGAGTTGCCTGGGCAAAGAGGCTTTCGCTCTATGCGGGTTTCTCACACCGTGAGACTTGGGCTCAGGCCAGCAGCAGCAGCATCCCGCAGAACCTTCCCTCATTTCTCAGGAAATGGAGAGGGTGACACCTGTCTTGCCACCCGCTTCTGTTCCTGCCATGGCAGGTGCTCCTGCTTCACGACCGTTTCCCGACAAGGCCAAGGGCCCCTTCTCTTCACCTGGGCAGTGTGCTGTGCCTTCCTGAGACATGCTCCTGGGGAGCGCAGGGACAGACGTGTCCCTTTCCTTAAGGCCCTTTCCAGATGTGCAACCACGCTTCTCTCTCAGGCAGAGAGGATGCTAGGGCAAAGAGAATTTCGCTCCATGCGGGTTTCTTCCACCATGCTGCGGAGACTAGCTCAGGCCATCAGCAGCAGCATCCCACAATCCCGACTCTCATTTCCCAACGAATGCTGTGCTGCCTGGAGGAGTTGCCTGTGCAAAGAGGCTTTGGCTGTATGCGGGTTTCTCCCACCATGAGACTTGGGCTCAGGCCAGCAGCAGCAGCATCCCGCAGAACCTTCCCTCATTTCTCAGCAAATAGAGAGGGGGACACCTGTCTTGCCACTCGCCTGCTCTTCCTGCCATGGCAGGCTCTCCTGCTTCACGACCGGTTCCCGACAACAAGGCAAAGGGCCCCTTCTCTTCACTTGGGCAGTGTGCTGTGCCTTCCTCAGACATGCTCCTGGGGAGCGCAGTGACAGACGTGTCCCTTTCCTTAAGGCTATTTCCAGAGGCACCACCAAGCTTCTCTCTTAGGCAGTGGGGATGTCAGGGCAAAGAGGATTTCGCCCCATGCGGGTTCATTACACCGTGCTGTGGAGACCTGCTCAGGCAAGCAGCAGCATCATCCCACAGACCGGATTCTGATTTCACAAAGAATGCTGTGCTTTCCAGAGGGGATGCCCGGGCAAAGAGGCTTTTGCTCTATGCGGGTTTCTCCCACCGTGCTGCCTATACTAGGCTAAGGCAAGAAGCAACATCAGCCCACTGAACCGACTCTGACTTCCCAGCGACTGCTATGCTTTCCCGGAGCTTTTCAGCTGGGCGCGATCTGCACTTCACTGTTGCTTCCTCAGCAAGGTTTTGGGCATTCGCTCTGTCGCGTCAGGGAAGAAGAGCTGCGAGAGAGCTGATGCCTCTTGGGCCATGCTTTCCCGGGCTCCATTGGTCGCGCCCTGTGTTCACACTGCCCGGCCAAACTGAGCAGACACAGCCACAACCCTGCAGCAACGTGTGTGGCCTAGGATGGCACTCTATGCCCACTACATTCCCCTGGCGTAAGCAAGGCTTTGCCTTTGGCTCTGGCGTTCAGGTGGACCCGGGGACGAGACCAGTGCCTTCCCCACAGGAGAGGAGAGGCGACAGGATCTGTGCACTCTGCCCGTGTCCTGGGATTGGGAGCTGTGGGGGACTGTCCCCACTCCTTCCCCGACACACCCCCTGCCACCGCCAACGCTGCCGCATCTTGGAGGAAGATGGCATCTGACTGCCCGTTTCTCCAGGGAGCTGTTTCTGGGAGTTCCGTGTACGACGCCTGGTGGCAAGCCCAAGTCTGTCCTAGGGACAGGTGGCCAAGGAGATGCTGTCCCCTTGGCACCAGAGGCCCAGGACATGCCTGCCTTCTGCCCAGACTCCTTCCTCAGAGTGGAGGACGCGCGCCTGCCTAGCCGTCCCCTCGTGTCTTCTTGGCAGCCAGGCTTCCGTCTGTCTGCACAGGGAGCGGGTGACGCTTGTCTTGCCACCATTCCGCTGTTCCTCACAGGACAGGCTCTCCTGCTTCGCGACTGTTTCCCCACAACAAAGCCAAAGGCTCCTTCTCTTCTTCCGGGGCGGCGTGCTGTGGCTTCCCCAGATTGTTCCTGGGGAGCACGGTGACAGCCGTGTCCCTTTCCTTAAGGCCCTTTGCAGATGTGCAACCACGCTGCTCTCTGAGGCAGAGAGGATGCTAGGGCAAAGAGATTTCGCTCCATGCGGGTTTCTTCCAGCGGGCTGCGGAGACTAGCTCAGGCCAGCAGCAGCAGCATCCCACCATCCCACTCTGATTTCCCAACGAATGCTGTGCTGTCCCGGAGGAGTTGCCTGGGCAAAGAGGCTTTCGCTCTATGCGGGTTTCTCACACCGTGAGACTTGGGCTCAGGCCAGCAGCAGCAGCATCCCGCAGAACCTTCCCTCATTTCTCAGGAAATGGAGAGGGTGACACCTGTCTTGCCACCCGCTTCTGTTCCTGCCATGGCAGGTGCTCCTGCTTCACGACCGTTTCCCGACAAGGCCAAGGGCCCCTTCTCTTCACCTGGGCAGTGTGCTGTGCCTTCCTGAGACATGCTCCTGGGGAGCGCAGGGACAGACGTGTCCCTTTCCTTAAGGCCCTTTCCAGATGTGCAACCACGCTTCTCTCTCAGGCAGAGAGGATGCTAGGGCAAAGAGAATTTCGCTCCATGCGGGTTTCTTCCACCGTGCTGCGGAGACTAGCTCAGGCCATCAGCAGCAGCATCCCACAATCCCGACTCTCATTTCCCAACGAATGCTGTGCTGCCTGGAGGAGTTGCCTGTGCAAAGAGGCTTTGGCTGTATGCGGGTTTCTCCCACCATGAGACTTGGGCTCAGGCCAGCAGCAGCAGCATCCCGCAGAACCTTCCCTCATTTCTCAGCAAATAGAGAGGGGGACACCTGTCTTGCCACTCGCCTGCTCTTCCTGCCATGGCAGGCTCTCCTGCTTCACGACCGGTTCCCGACAACAAGGCAAAGGGCCCCTTCTCTTCACTTGGGCAGTGTGCTGTGCCTTCCTCAGACATGCTCCTGGGGAGCGCAGTGACAGACGTGTCCCTTTCCTTAAGGCTATTTCCAGAGGCACCACCAAGCTTCTCTCTTAGGCAGTGGGGATGTCAGGGCAAAGAGGATTTCGCCCCATGCGGGTTCATTACACCGTGCTGTGGAGACCTGCTCAGGCAAGCAGCAGCATCATCCCACAGACCGGATTCTGATTTCACAAAGAATGCTGTGCTTTCCAGAGGGGATGCCCGGGCAAAGAGGCTTTTGCTCTATGCGGGTTTCTCCCACCGTGCTGCCTATACTAGGCTAAGGCAAGAAGCAACATCAGCCCACTGAACCGACTCTGACTTCCCAGCGACTGCTATGCTTTCCCGGAGCTTTTCAGCTGGGCGCGATCTGCACTTCACTGTTGCTTCCTCAGCAAGGTTTTGGGCATTCGCTCTGTCGCGTCAGGGAAGAAGAGCTGCGAGAGAGCTGATGCCTCTTGGGCCATGCTTTCCCGGGCTCCATTGGTCGCGCCCTGTGTTCACACTGCCCGGCCAAACTGAGCAGACACAACCACAACCCTGCAGCAACGTGTGTGGCCTAGGATGGCACTCTATGCCCACTACATTCCCCTGGCGTAAGCAAGGCTTTGCCTTTGGCTCTGGCGTTCAGGTGGACCCGGGGACGAGACCAGTGCCTTCCCCACAGGAGAGGAGAGGCGACAGGATCTGTGCACTCTGCCCGTGTCCTGGGATTGGGAGCTGTGGGGGACTGTCCCCACTCCTTCCCCGACACACCCCCTGCCACCGCCAACGCTGCCGCATCTTGGAGGAAGATGGCATCTGACTGCCCGTTTCTCCAGGGAGCTGTTTCTGGGAGTTCCGTGTACGACGCCTGGTGGCAAGCCCAAGTCTGTCCTAGGGACAGGTGGCCAAGGAGATGCTGTCCCCTTGGCACCAGAGGCCCAGGACATGCCTGCCTTCTGCCCAGACTCCTTCCTCAGAGTGGAGGACGCGCGCCTGCCTAGCCGTCCCCTCGTGTCTTCTTGGCAGCCAGGCTTCCGTCTGTCTGCACAGGGAGCGGGTGACGCTTGTCTTGCCACCATTCCGCTGTTCCTCACAGGACAGGCTCTCCTGCTTCGCGACTGTTTCCCCACAACAAAGCCAAAGGCTCCTTCTCTTCTTCCGGGGCGGCGTGCTGTGGCTTCCCCAGATTGTTCCTGGGGAGCACGGTGACAGCCGTGTCCCTTTCCTTAAGGCCCTTTGCAGATGTGCAACCACGCTGCTCTCTGAGGCAGAGAGGATGCTAGGGCAAAGAGATTTCGCTCCATGCGGGTTTCTTCCAGCGGGCTGCGGAGACTAGCTCAGGCCAGCAGCAGCAGCATCCCACCATCCCACTCTGATTTCCCAACGAATGCTGTGCTGTCCCGGAGGAGTTGCCTGGGCAAAGAGGCTTTCGCTCTATGCGGGTTTCTCACACCGTGAGACTTGGGCTCAGGCCAGCAGCAGCAGCATCCCGCAGAACCTTCCCTCATTTCTCAGGAAATGGAGAGGGTGACACCTGTCTTGCCACCCGCTTCTGTTCCTGCCATGGCAGGTGCTCCTGCTTCACGACCGTTTCCCGACAAGGCCAAGGGCCCCTTCTCTTCACCTGGGCAGTGTGCTGTGCCTTCCTGAGACATGCTCCTGGGGAGCGCAGGGACAGACGTGTCCCTTTCCTTAAGGCCCTTTCCAGATGTGCAACCACGCTTCTCTCTCAGGCAGAGAGGATGCTAGGGCAAAGAGAATTTCGCTCCATGCGGGTTTCTTCCACCGTGCTGCGGAGACTAGCTCAGGCCATCAGCAGCAGCATCCCACAATCCCGACTCTCATTTCCCAACGAATGCTGTGCTGCCTGGAGGAGTTGCCTGTGCAAAGAGGCTTTGGCTGTATGCGGGTTTCTCCCACCATGAGACTTGGGCTCAGGCCAGCAGCAGCAGCATCCCGCAGAACCTTCCCTCATTTCTCAGCAAATAGAGAGGGGGACACCTGTCTTGCCACTCGCCTGCTCTTCCTGCCATGGCAGGCTCTCCTGCTTCACGACCGGTTCCCGACAACAAGGCAAAGGGCCCCTTCTCTTCACTTGGGCAGTGTGCTGTGCCTTCCTCAGACATGCTCCTGGGGAGCGCAGTGACAGACGTGTCCCTTTCCTTAAGGCTATTTCCAGAGGCACCACCAAGCTTCTCTCTTAGGCAGTGGGGATGTCAGGGCAAAGAGGATTTCGCCCCATGCGGGTTCATTACACCGTGCTGTGGAGACCTGCTCAGGCAAGCAGCAGCATCATCCCACAGACCGGATTCTGATTTCACAAAGAATGCTGTGCTTTCCAGAGGGGATGCCCGGGCAAAGAGGCTTTTGCTCTATGCGGGTTTCTCCCACCGTGCTGCCTATACTAGGCTAAGGCAAGAAGCAACATCAGCCCACTGAACCGACTCTGACTTCCCAGCGACTGCTATGCTTTCCCGGAGCTTTTCAGCTGGGCGCGATCTGCACTTCACTGTTGCTTCCTCAGCAAGGTTTTGGGCATTCGCTCTGTCGCGTCAGGGAAGAAGAGCTGCGAGAGAGCTGATGCCTCTTGGGCCATGCTTTCCCGGGCTCCATTGGTCGCGCCCTGTGTTCACACTGCCCGGCCAAACTGAGCAGACACAGCCACAACCCTGCAGCAACGTGTGTGGCCTAGGATGGCACTCTATGCCCACTACATTCCCCTGGCGTAAGCAAGGCTTTGCCTTTGGCTCTGGCGTTCAGGTGGACCCGGGGACGAGACCAGTGCCTTCCCCACAGGAGAGGAGAGGCGACAGGATCTGTGCACTCTGCCCGTGTCCTGGGATTGGGAGCTGTGGGGGACTGTCCCCACTCCTTCCCCGACACACCCCCTGCCACCGCCAACGCTGCCGCATCTTGGAGGAAGATGGCATCTGACTGCCCGTTTCTCCAGGGAGCTGTTTCTGGGAGTTCCGTGTACGACGCCTGGTGGCAAGCCCAAGTCTGTCCTAGGGACAGGTGGCCAAGGAGATGCTGTCCCCTTGGCACCAGAGGCCCAGGACATGCCTGCCTTCTGCCCAGACTCCTTCCTCAGAGTGGAGGACGCGCGCCTGCCTAGCCGTCCCCTCGTGTCTTCTTGGCAGCCAGGCTTCCGTCTGTCTGCACAGGGAGCGGGTGACGCTTGTCTTGCCACCATTCCGCTGTTCCTCACAGGACAGGCTCTCCTGCTTCGCGACTGTTTCCCCACAACAAAGCCAAAGGCTCCTTCTCTTCTTCCGGGGCGGCGTGCTGTGGCTTCCCCAGATTGTTCCTGGGGAGCACGGTGACAGCCGTGTCCCTTTCCTTAAGGCCCTTTGCAGATGTGCAACCACGCTGCTCTCTGAGGCAGAGAGGATGCTAGGGCAAAGAGATTTCGCTCCATGCGGGTTTCTTCCAGCGGGCTGCGGAGACTAGCTCAGGCCAGCAGCAGCAGCATCCCACCATCCCACTCTGATTTCCCAACGAATGCTGTGCTGTCCCGGAGGAGTTGCCTGGGCAAAGAGGCTTTCGCTCTATGCGGGTTTCTCACACCGTGAGACTTGGGCTCAGGCCAGCAGCAGCAGCATCCCGCAGAACCTTCCCTCATTTCTCAGGAAATGGAGAGGGTGACACCTGTCTTGCCACCCGCTTCTGTTCCTGCCATGGCAGGTGCTCCTGCTTCACGACCGTTTCCCGACAAGGCCAAGGGCCCCTTCTCTTCACCTGGGCAGTGTGCTGTGCCTTCCTGAGACATGCTCCTGGGGAGCGCAGGGACAGACGTGTCCCTTTCCTTAAGGCCCTTTCCAGATGTGCAACCACGCTTCTCTCTCAGGCAGAGAGGATGCTAGGGCAAAGAGAATTTCGCTCCATGCGGGTTTCTTCCACCGTGCTGCGGAGACTAGCTCAGGCCATCAGCAGCAGCATCCCACAATCCCGACTCTCATTTCCCAACGAATGCTGTGCTGCCTGGAGGAGTTGCCTGTGCAAAGAGGCTTTGGCTGTATGCGGGTTTCTCCCACCATGAGACTTGGGCTCAGGCCAGCAGCAGCAGCATCCCGCAGAACCTTCCCTCATTTCTCAGCAAATAGAGAGGGGGACACCTGTCTTGCCACTCGCCTGCTCTTCCTGCCATGGCAGGCTCTCCTGCTTCACGACCGGTTCCCGACAACAAGGCAAAGGGCCCCTTCTCTTCACTTGGGCAGTGTGCTGTGCCTTCCTCAGACATGCTCCTGGGAGCGCAGTGACAGACGTGTCCCTTTCCTTAAGGCTATTTCCAGAGGCACCACCAAGCTTCTCTCTTAGGCAGTGGGGATGTCAGGGCAAAGAGGATTTCGCCCATGCGGGTTCATTACACCGTGCTGTGGAGACCTGCTCAGGCAAGCAGCAGCATCATCCCACAGACCGGATTCTGATTTCACAAAGAATGCTGTGCTTTCCAGAGGGGATGCCCGGGCAAAGAGACTTTTGCTCTATGCGGGTTTCTCCCACCGTGCTGCCTATACTAGGCTAAGGCAAGAAGCAACATCAGCCCACTGAACCGACTCTGACTTCCCAGCGACTGCTATGCTTTCCCGGAGTTTTTCAGCTGGGCGCGATCTGCACTTCACTGTTGCTTCCTCAGCAAGGTTTTGGGCATTCGCTCTGTCGCGTCAGGGAAGAAGAGCTGCGAGAGAGCTGATGCCTCTTGGGCCATGCTTTCCCGGGCTCCATTGGTCGCGCCCTGTGTTCACACTGCCCGGCCAAACTGAGCAGACACAGCCACAACCCTGCAGCAACGTGTGTGGCCTAGGATGGCACTCTATGCCCACTACATTCCCCTGGCGTAAGCAAGGCTTTGCCTTTGGCTCTGGCGTTCAGGTGGACCCGGGACGAGACCAGTGCCTTCCCCACAGGAGAGGAGAGGCGACAGGATCTGTGCACTCTGCCCGTGTCCTGGGATTGGGAGCTGTGGGGGACTGTCCCCACTCCTTCCCCGACACACCCCCTGCCACCGCCAACGCTGCCGCATCTTGGAGGAAGATGGCATCTGACTGCCCGTTTCTCCAGGGAGCTGTTTCTGGGAGTTCCGTGTACGACGCCTGGTGGCAAGCCCAAGTCTGTCCTAGGGACAGGTGGCCAAGGAGATGCTGTCCCCTTGGCACCAGAGGCCCAGGACATGCCTGCCTTCTGCCCAGACTCCTTCCTCAGAGTGGAGGACGCGCGCCTGCCTAGCCGTCCCCTCGTGTCTTCTTGGCAGCCAGGCTTCCGTCTGTCTGCACAGGGAGCGGGTGACGGTTGTCTTGCCACCATTCCGCTGTTCCTCACAGGACAGGCTCTCCTGCTTCGCGACTGTTTCCCCACAACAAAGCCAAAGGCTCCTTCTCTTCTTCCGGGGCGGCGTGCTGTGGCTTCCCCAGATTGTTCCTGGGGAGCACGGTGACAGCCGTGTCCCTTTCCTTAAGGCCCTTTGCAGATGTGCAACCACGCTGCTCTCTGAGGCAGAGAGGATGCTAGGGCAAAGAGATTTCGCTCCATGCGGGTTTCTTCCAGCGGGCTGCGGAGACTAGCTCAGGCCAGCAGCAGCAGCATCCCACCATCCCACTCTGATTTCCCAACGAATGCTGTGCTGTCCCGGAGGAGTTGCCTGGGCAAAGAGGCTTTCGCTCTATGCGGGTTTCTCACACCGTGAGACTTGGGCTCAGGCCAGCAGCAGCAGCATCCCGCAGAACCTTCCCTCATTTCTCAGGAAATGGAGAGGGTGACACCTGTCTTGCCACCCGCTTCTGTTCCTGCCATGGCAGGTGCTCCTGCTTCACGACCGTTTCCCGACAAGGCCAAGGGCCCCTTCTCTTCACCTGGGCAGTGTGCTGTGCCTTCCTGAGACATGCTCCTGGGGAGCGCAGGGACAGACGTGTCCCTTTCCTTAAGGCCCTTTCCAGATGTGCAACCACGCTTCTCTCTCAGGCAGAGAGGATGCTAGGGCAAAGAGAATTTCGCTCCATGCGGGTTTCTTCCACCGTGCTGCGGAGACTAGCTCAGGCCATCAGCAGCAGCATCCCACAATCCCGACTCTCATTTCCCAACGAATGCTGTGCTGCCTGGAGGAGTTGCCTGTGCAAAGAGGCTTTGGCTGTATGCGGGTTTCTCCCACCATGAGACTTGGGCTCAGGCCAGCAGCAGCAGCATCCCGCAGAACCTTCCCTCATTTCTCAGCAAATAGAGAGGGGGACACCTGTCTTGCCACTCGCCTGCTCTTCCTGCCATGGCAGGCTCTCCTGCTTCACGACCGGTTCCCGACAACAAGGCAAAGGGCCCCTTCTCTTCACTTGGGCAGTGTGCTGTGCCTTCCTCAGACATGCTCCTGGGGAGCGCAGTGACAGACGTGTCCCTTTCCTTAAGGCTATTTCCAGAGGCACCACCAAGCTTCTCTCTTAGGCAGTGGGGATGTCAGGGCAAAGAGGATTTCGCCCCATGCGGGTTCATTACACCGTGCTGTGGAGACCTGCTCAGGCAAGCAGCAGCATCATCCCACAGACCGGATTCTGATTTCACAAAGAATGCTGTGCTTTCCAGAGGGGATGCCCGGGCAAAGAGGCTTTTGCTCTATGCGGGTTTCTCCCACCGTGCTGCCTATACTAGGCTAAGGCAAGAAGCAACATCAGCCCACTGAACCGACTCTGACTTCCCAGCGACTGCTATGCTTTCCCGGAGCTTTTCAGCTGGGCGCGATCTGCACTTCACTGTTGCTTCCTCAGCAAGGTTTTGGGCATTCGCTCTGTCGCGTCAGGGAAGAAGAGCTGCGAGAGAGCTGATGCCTCTTGGGCCATGCTTTCCCGGGCTCAATTGGTCGCGCCCTGTGTTCACACTGCCCGGCCAAACTGAGCAGACACAGCCACAACCCTGCAGCAACATGTGTGGCCTAGGATGGCACTCTATGCCCACTACATTCCCCTGGCGTAAGCAAGGCTTTGCCTTTGGCTCTGGCGTTCAGGTGGACCCGGGGACGAGACCAGTGCCTTCCCCACAGGAGAGGAGAGGCGACAGGATCTGTGCACTCTGCCCGTGTCCTGGGATTGGGAGCTGTGGGGGACTGTCCCCACTCCTTCCCCGACACACCCCCTGCCACCGCCAACGCTGCCGCATCTTGGAGGAAGATGGCATCTGACTTCCCGTTTCTCCAGGGAGCTGTTTCTGGGAGTTCCGTGTACGACGCCTGGTGGCAAGCCCAAGTCTGTCCTAGGGACAGGTGGCCAAGGAGATGCTGTCCCCTTGGCACCAGAGGCCCAGGACATGCCTGCCTTCTGCCCAGACTCCTTCCTCAGAGTGGAGGACGCGCGCCTGCCTAGCCGTCCCCTCGTGTCTTCTTGGCAGCCAGGCTTCCGTCTGTCTGCACAGGGAGCGGGTGACGCTTGTCTTGCCACCATTCCGCTGTTCCTCACAGGACAGGCTCTCCTGCTTCGCGACTGTTTCCCCACAACAAAGCCAAAGGCTCCTTCTCTTCTTCCGGGGCGCCGTGCTGTGGCTTCCCCCGATTGTTCCTGGGGAGCACGGTGACAGCCGTGTCCCTTTCCTTAAGGCCCTTTGCAGATGTGCAACCACGCTGCTCTCTCAGGCAGAGAGGATGCTAGGGCAAAGAGATTTCGCTCCATGCGGGTTTCTTCCAGCGGGCTGCGGAGACTAGCTCAGGCCAGCAGCAGCAGCATCCCACCATCCCACTCTGATTTCCCAACGAATGCTGTGCTGTCCCGGAGGAGTTGCCTGGGCAAAGAGGCTTTCGCTCTATGCGGGTTTCTCACACCGTGAGACTTGGGCTCAGGCCAGCAGCAGCAGCATCCCGCAGAACCTTCCCTCATTTCTCAGGAAATGGAGAGGGTGACACCTGTCTTGCCACCCGCTTCTGTTCCTGCCATGGCAGGTGCTCCTGCTTCACGACCGTTTCCCGACAAGGCCAAGGGCCCCTTCTCTTCACCTGGGCAGTGTGCTGTGCCTTCCTGAGACATGCTCCTGGGGAGCGCAGGGACAGACGTGTCCCTTTCCTTAAGGCCCTTTCCAGATGTGCAACCACGCTTCTCTCTCAGGCAGAGAGGATGCTAGGGCAAAGAGAATTTCGCTCCATGCGGGTTTCTTCCACCGTGCTGCGGAGACTAGCTCAGGCCATCAGCAGCAGCATCCCACAATCCCGACTCTCATTTCCCAACGAATGCTGTGCTGCCTGGAGGAGTTGCCTGTGCAAAGAGGCTTTGGCTGTATGCGGGTTTCTCCCACCATGAGACTTGGGCTCAGGCCAGCAGCAGCAGCATCCCGCAGAACCTTCCCTCATTTCTCAGCAAATAGAGAGGGGGACACCTGTCTTGCCACTCGCCTGCTCTTCCTGCCATGGCAGGCTCTCCTGCTTCACGACCGGTTCCCGACAACAAGGCAAAGGGCCCCTTCTCTTCACTTGGGCAGTGTGCTGTGCCTTCCTCAGACATGCTCCTGGGGAGCGCAGTGACAGACGTGTCCCTTTCCTTAAGGCTATTTCCAGAGGCACCACCAAGCTTCTCTCTTAGGCAGTGGGGATGTCAAGGCAAAGAGGATTTCGCCCCATGCGGGTTCATTACACCGTGCTGTGGAGACCTGCTCAGGCAAGCAGCAGCATCATCCCACAGACCGGATTCTGATTTCACAAAGAATGCTGTGCTTTCCAGAGGGGATGCCCGGGCAAAGAGGCTTTTGCTCTATGCGGGTTTCTCCCACCGTGCTGCCTATACTAGGCTAAGGCAAGAAGCAACATCAGCCCACTGAACCGACTCTGACTTCCCAGCGACTGCTATGCTTTCCCGGAGGTTTTCAGCTGGGCGCGATCTGCACTTCACTGTTGCTTCCTCAGCAAGGTTTTGGGCATTCGCTCTGTCGCGTCAGGGAAGAAGAGCTGCGAGAGAGCTGATGCCTCTTGGGCCATGCTTTCCCGGGCTCCATTGGTCGCGCCCTGTGTTCACACTGCCCGGCCAAACTGAGCAGACACAGCCACAACCCTGCAGCAACGTGTGTGGCCTAGGATGGCACTCTATGCCCACTACATTCCCCTGGCGTAAGCAAGGCTTTGCCTTTGGCTCTGGCGTTCAGGTGGACCCGGGGACGAGACCAGTGCCTTCCCCACAGGAGAGGAGAGGCGACAGGATCTGTGCACTCTGCCCGTGTCCTGGGATTGGGAGCTGTGGGGGACTGTCCCCACTCCTTCCCCGACACACCCCCTGCCACCGCCAACGCTGCCGCATCTTGGAGGAAGATGGCATCTGACTGCCCGTTTCTCCAGGGAGCTGTTTCTGGGAGTTCCGTGTACGACGCCTGGTGGCAAGCCCAAGTCTGTCCTAGGGACAGGTGGCCAAGGAGATGCTGTCCCCTTGGCACCAGAGGCCCAGGACATGCCTGCCTTCTGCCCAGACTCCTTCCTCAGAGTGGAGGACGCGCGCCTGCCTAGCCGTCCCCTCGTGTCTTCTTGGCAGCCAGGCTTCCGTCTGTCTGCACAGGGAGCGGGTGACGCTTGTCTTGCCACCATTCCGCTGTTCCTCACAGGACAGGCTCTCCTGCTTCGCGACTGTTTCCCCACAACAAAGCCAAAGGCTCCTTCTCTTCTTCCGGGGCGCCGTGCTGTGGCTTCCCCAGATTGTTCCTGGGGAGCACGGTGACAGCCGTGTCCCTTTCCTTAAGGCCCTTTGCAGATGTGCAACCACGCTGCTCTCTGAGGCAGAGAGGATGCTAGGGCAAAGAGATTTCGCTCCATGCGGGTTTCTTCCAGCGGGCTGCGGAGACTAGCTCAGGCCAGCAGCAGCAGCATCCCACCATCCCACTCTGATTTCCCAACGAATGCTGTGCTGTCCCGGAGGAGTTGCCTGGGCAAAGAGGCTTTCGCTCTATGCGGGTTTCTCACACCGTGAGACTTGGGCTCAGGCCAGCAGCAGCAGCATCCCGCAGAACCTTCCCTCATTTCTCAGGAAATGGAGAGGGTGACACCTGTCTTGCCACCCGCTTCTGTTCCTGCCATGGCAGGTGCTCCTGCTTCACGACCGTTTCCCGACAAGGCCAAGGGCCCCTTCTCTTCACCTGGGCAGTGTGCTGTGCCTTCCTGAGACATGCTCCTGGGGAGCGCAGGGACAGACGTGTCCCTTTCCTTAAGGCCCTTTCCAGATGTGCAACCACGCTTCTCTCTCAGGCAGAGAGGATGCTAGGGCAAAGAGAATTTCGCTCCATGCGGGTTTCTTCCACCGTGCTGCGGAGACTAGCTCAGGCCATCAGCAGCAGCATCCCACAATCCCGACTCTCATTTCCCAACGAATGCTGTGCTGCCTGGAGGAGTTGCCTGTGCAAAGAGGCTTTGGCTGTATGCGGGTTTCTCCCACCATGAGACTTGGGCTCAGGCCAGCAGCAGCAGCATCCCGCAGAACCTTCCCTCATTTCTCAGCAAATAGAGAGGGGGACACCTGTCTTGCCACTCGCCTGCTCTTCCTGCCATGGGAGGCTCTCCTGCTTCACGACCGGTTCCCGACAACAAGGCAAAGGGCCCCTTCTCTTCACTTGGGCAGTGTGCTGTGCCTTCCTCAGACATGCTCCTGGGGAGCGCAGTGACAGACGTGTCCCTTTCCTTAAGGCTATTTCCAGAGGCACCACCAAGCTTCTCTCTTAGGCAGTGGGGATGTCAGGGCAAAGAGGATTTCGCCCCATGCGGGGTTCATTACACCGTGCTGTGGAGACCTGCTCAGGCAAGCAGCAGCATCATCCCACAGACCGGATTCTGATTTCACAAAGAATGCTGTGCTTTCCAGAGGGGATGCCCGGGCAAGAGACTTTTGCTCTATGCGGGTTTCTCCCACCGTGCTGCCTATACTAGGCTAAGGCAAGAAGCAACATCAGCCCACTGAACCGACTCTGACTTCCCAGCGACTGCTATGCTTTCCCGGAGGTTTTCAGCTGGGCGCGATCTGCACTTCACTGTTGCTTCCTCAGCAAGGTTTTGGGCATTCGCTCTGTCGCGTCAGGGAAGAAGAGCTGCGAGAGAGCTGATGCCTCTTGGGCCATGCTTTCCCGGGCTCCATTGGTCGCGCCCTGTGTTCACACTGCCCGGCCAAACTGAGCAAACACAGCCACAACCCTGCAGCAACGTGTGTGGCCTAGGATGGCACTCTATGCCCACTACATTCCCCTGGCGTAAGCAAGGCTTTGCCTTTGGCTCTGGCGTTCAGGTGGACCCGGGGACGAGACCAGTGCCTTCCCCACAGGAGAGGAGAGGCGACAGGATCTGTGCACTCTGCCCGTGTCCTGGGATTGGGAGCTGTGGGGGACTGTCCCCACTCCTTCCCCGACCACACCCCCTGCCCCCGCCAACGCTGCCGCATCTTGGAGGAAGATGGCATCTGACTGCCCGTTTCTCCAGGGAGCTGTTTCTGGGAGTTCCGTGTACGACGCCTGGTGGCAAGCCCAAGTCTGTCCTAGGGACAGGTGGCCAAGGAGATGCTGTCCCCTTGGCACCAGAGGCCCAGGACATGCCTGCCTTCTGCCCAGACTCCTTCCTCAGAGTGGAGGACGCGCGCCTGCCTAGCCGTCCCCTCGTGTCTTCTTGGCAGCCAGGCTTCCGTCTGTCTGCACAGGGAGCGGGTGACGCTTGTCTTGCCACCATTCCGCTGTTCCTCACAGGACAGGCTCTCCTGCTTCGCGACTGTTTCCCCACAACAAAGCCAAAGGCTCCTTCTCTTCTTCCGGGGCGCCGTGCTGTGGCTTCCCCAGATTGTTCCTGGGGAGCACGGTGACAGCCGTGTCCCTTTCCTTAAGGCCCTTTGCAGATGTGCAACCACGCTGCTCTCTCAGGCAGAGAGGATGCTAGGGCAAAGAGATTTCGCTCCATGCGGGTTTCTTCCAGCGGGCTGCGGAGACTAGCTCAGGCCAGCAGCAGCAGCATCCCACCATCCCACTCTGATTTCCCAACGAATGCTGTGCTGTCCCGGAGGAGTTGCCTGGGCAAAGAGGCTTTCGCTCTATGCGGGTTTCTCACACCGTGAGACTTGGGCTCAGGCCAGCAGCAGCAGCATCCCGCAGAACCTTCCCTCATTTCTCAGGAAATGGAGAGGGTGACACCTGTCTTGCCACCCGCTTCTGTTCCTGCCATGGCAGGTGCTCCTGCTTCACGACCGTTTCCCGACAAGGCCAAGGGCCCCTTCTCTTCACCTGGGCAGTGTGCTGTGCCTTCCTGAGACATGCTCCTGGGGAGCGCAGGGACAGACGTGTCCCTTTCCTTAAGGCCCTTTCCAGATGTGCAACCACGCTTCTCTCTCAGGCAGAGAGGATGCTAGGGCAAAGAGAATTTCGCTCCATGCGGGTTTCTTCCACCGTGCTGCGGAGACTAGCTCAGGCCATCAGCAGCAGCATCCCACAATCCCGACTCTCATTTCCCAACGAATGCTGTGCTGCCTGGAGGAGTTGCCTGTGCAAAGAGGCTTTGGCTGTATGCGGGTTTCTCCCACCATGAGACTTGGGCTCAGGCCAGCAGCAGCAGCATCCCGCAGAACCTTCCCTCATTTCTCAGCAAATAGAGAGGGGGACACCTGTCTTGCCACTCGCCTGCTCTTCCTGCCATGGCAGGCTCTCCTGCTTCACGACCGGTTCCCGACAACAAGGCAAAGGGCCCCTTCTCTTCACTTGGGCAGTGTGCTGTGCCTTCCTCAGACATGCTCCTGGGGAGCGCAGTGACAGACGTGTCCCTTTCCTTAAGGCTATTTCCAGAGGCACCACCAAGCTTCTCTCTTAGGCAGTGGGGATGTCAAGGCAAAGAGGATTTCGCCCCATGCGGGTTCATTACACCGTGCTGTGGAGACCTGCTCAGGCAAGCAGCAGCATCATCCCACAGACCGGATTCTGATTTCACAAAGAATGCTGTGCTTTCCAGAGGGGATGCCCGGGCAAAGAGGCTTTTGCTCTATGCGGGTTTCTCCCACCGTGCTGCCTATACTAGGCTAAGGCAAGAAGCAACATCAGCCCACTGAACCGACTCTGACTTCCCAGCGACTGCTATGCTTTCCCGGAGGTTTTCAGCTGGGCGCGATCTGCACTTCACTGTTGCTTCCTCAGCAAGGTTTTGGGCATTCGCTCTGTCGCGTCAGGGAAGAAGAGCTGCGAGAGAGCTGATGCCTCTTGGGCCATGCTTTCCCGGGCTCCATTGGTCGCGCCCTGTGTTCACACTGCCCGGCCAAACTGAGCAGACACAGCCACAACCCTGCAGCAACGTGTGTGGCCTAGGATGGCACTCTATGCCCACTACATTCCCCTGGCGTAAGCAAGGCTTTGCCTTTGGCTCTGGCGTTCAGGTGGACCCGGGGACGAGACCAGTGCCTTCCCCACAGGAGAGGAGAGGCGACAGGATCTGTGCACTCTGCCCGTGTCCTGGGATTGGGAGCTGTGGGGGACTGTCCCCACTCCTTCCCCGACACACCCCCTGCCACCGCCAACGCTGCCGCATCTTGGAGGAAGATGGCATCTGACTGCCCGTTTCTCCAGGGAGCTGTTTCTGGGAGTTCCGTGTACGACGCCTGGTGGCAAGCCCAAGTCTGTCCTAGGGACAGGTGGCCAAGGAGATGCTGTCCCCTTGGCACCAGAGGCCCAGGACATGCCTGCCTTCTGCCCAGACTCCTTCCTCAGAGTGGAGGACGCGCGCCTGCCTAGCCGTCCCCTCGTGTCTTCTTGGCAGCCAGGCTTCCGTCTGTCTGCACAGGGAGCGGGTGACGCTTGTCTTGCCACCATTCCGCTGTTCCTCACAGGACAGGCTCTCCTGCTTCGCGACTGTTTCCCCACAACAAAGCCAAAGGCTCCTTCTCTTCTTCCGGGGCGCCGTGCTGTGGCTTCCCCAGATTGTTCCTGGGGAGCACGGTGACAGCCGTGTCCCTTTCCTTAAGGCCCTTTGCAGATGTGCAACCACGCTGCTCTCTGAGGCAGAGAGGATGCTAGGGCAAAGAGATTTCGCTCCATGCGGGTTTCTTCCAGCGGGCTGCGGAGACTAGCTCAGGCCAGCAGCAGCAGCATCCCACCATCCCACTCTGATTTCCCAACGAATGCTGTGCTGTCCCGGAGGAGTTGCCTGGGCAAAGAGGCTTTCGCTCTATGCGGGTTTCTCACACCGTGAGACTTGGGCTCAGGCCAGCAGCAGCAGCATCCCGCAGAACCTTCCCTCATTTCTCAGGAAATGGAGAGGGTGACACCTGTCTTGCCACCCGCTTCTGTTCCTGCCATGGCAGGTGCTCCTGCTTCACGACCGTTTCCCGACAAGGCCAAGGGCCCCTTCTCTTCACCTGGGCAGTGTGCTGTGCCTTCCTGAGACATGCTCCTGGGGAGCGCAGGGACAGACGTGTCCCTTTCCTTAAGGCCCTTTCCAGATGTGCAACCACGCTTCTCTCTCAGGCAGAGAGGATGCTAGGGCAAAGAGAATTTCGCTCCATGCGGGTTTCTTCCACCGTGCTGCGGAGACTAGCTCAGGCCATCAGCAGCAGCATCCCACAATCCCGACTCTCATTTCCCAACGAATGCTGTGCTGCCTGGAGGAGTTGCCTGTGCAAAGAGGCTTTGGCTGTATGCGGGTTTCTCCCACCATGAGACTTGGGCTCAGGCCAGCAGCAGCAGCATCCCGCAGAACCTTCCCTCATTTCTCAGCAAATAGAGAGGGGGACACCTGTCTTGCCACTCGCCTGCTCTTCCTGCCATGGCAGGCTCTCCTGCTTCACGACCGGTTCCCGACAACAAGGCAAAGGGCCCCTTCTCTTCACTTGGGCAGTGTGCTGTGCCTTCCTCAGACATGCTCCTGGGGAGCGCAGTGACAGACGTGTCCCTTTCCTTAAGGCTATTTCCAGAGGCACCACCAAGCTTCTCTCTTAGGCAGTGGGGATGTCAGGGCAAAGAGGATTTCGCCCCATGCGGGTTCATTACACCGTGCTGTGGAGACCTGCTCAGGCAAGCAGCAGCATCATCCCACAGACCGGATTCTGATTTCACAAAGAATGCTGTGCTTTCCAGAGGGGATGCCCGGGCAAGAGACTTTTGCTCTATGCGGGTTTCTCCCACCGTGCTGCCTATACTAGGCTAAGGCAAGAAGCAACATCAGCCCACTGAACCGACTCTGACTTCCCAGCGACTGCTATGCTTTCCCGGAGGTTTTCAGCTGGGCGCGATCTGCACTTCACTGTTGCTTCCTCAGCAAGGTTTTGGGCATTCGCTCTGTCGCGTCAGGGAAGAAGAGCTGCGAGAGAGCTGATGCCTCTTGGGCCATGCTTTCCCGGGCTCCATTGGTCGCGCCCTGTGTTCACACTGCCCGGCCAAACTGAGCAAACACAGCCACAACCCTGCAGCAACGTGTGTGGCCTAGGATGGCACTCTATGCCCACTACATTCCCCTGGCGTAAGCAAGGCTTTGCCTTTGGCTCTGGCGTTCAGGTGGACCCGGGGACGAGACCAGTGCCTTCCCCACAGGAGAGGAGAGGCGACAGGATCTGTGCACTCTGCCCGTGTCCTGGGATTGGGAGCTGTGGGGGACTGTCCCCACTCCTTCCCCGACACACCCCCTGCCACCGCCAACGCTGCCGCATCTTGGAGGAAGATGGCATCTGACTGCCCGTTTCTCCAGGGAGCTGTTTCTGGGAGTTCCGTGTACGACGCCTGGTGGCAAGCCCAAGTCTGTCCTAGGGACAGGTGGCCAAGGAGATGCTGTCCCCTTGGCACCAGAGGCCCAGGACATGCCTGCCTTCTGCCCAGACTCCTTCCTCAGAGTGGAGGACGCGCGCCTGCCTAGCCGTCCCCTCGTGTCTTCTTGGCAGCCAGGCTTCCGTCTGTCTGCACAGGGAGCGGGTGACGCTTGTCTTGCCACCATTCCGCTGTTCCTCACAGGACAGGCTCTCCTGCTTCGCGACTGTTTCCCCACAACAAAGCCAAAGGCTCCTTCTCTTCTTCCGGGGCGCCGTGCTGTGGCTTCCCCAGATTGTTCCTGGGGAGCACGGTGACAGCCGTGTCCCTTTCCTTAAGGCCCTTTGCAGATGTGCAACCACGCTGCTCTCTCAGGCAGAGAGGATGCTAGGGCAAAGAGATTTCGCTCCATGCGGGTTTCTTCCAGCGGGCTGCGGAGACTAGCTCAGGCCAGCAGCAGCAGCATCCCACCATCCCACTCTGATTTCCCAACGAATGCTGTGCTGTCCCGGAGGAGTTGCCTGGGCAAAGAGGCTTTCGCTCTATGCGGGTTTCTCACACCGTGAGACTTGGGCTCAGGCCAGCAGCAGCAGCATCCCGCAGAACCTTCCCTCATTTCTCAGGAAATGGAGAGGGTGACACCTGTCTTGCCACCCGCTTCTGTTCCTGCCATGGCAGGTGCTCCTGCTTCACGACCGTTTCCCGACAAGGCCAAGGGCCCCTTCTCTTCACCTGGGCAGTGTGCTGTGCCTTCCTGAGACATGCTCCTGGGGAGCGCAGGGACAGACGTGTCCCTTTCCTTAAGGCCCTTTCCAGATGTGCAACCACGCTTCTCTCTCAGGCAGAGAGGATGCTAGGGCAAAGAGAATTTCGCTCCATGCGGGTTTCTTCCACCGTGCTGCGGAGACTAGCTCAGGCCATCAGCAGCAGCATCCCACAATCCCGACTCTCATTTCCCAACGAATGCTGTGCTGCCTGGAGGAGTTGCCTGTGCAAAGAGGCTTTGGCTGTATGCGGGTTTCTCCCACCATGAGACTTGGGCTCAGGCCAGCAGCAGCAGCATCCCGCAGAACCTTCCCTCATTTCTCAGCAAATAGAGAGGGGGACACCTGTCTTGCCACTCGCCTGCTCTTCCTGCCATGGCAGGCTCTCCTGCTTCACGACCGGTTCCCGACAACAAGGCAAAGGGCCCCTTCTCTTCACTTGGGCAGTGTGCTGTGCCTTCCTCAGACATGCTCCTGGGGAGCGCAGTGACAGACGTGTCCCTTTCCTTAAGGCTATTTCCAGAGGCACCACCAAGCTTCTCTCTTAGGCAGTGGGGATGTCAAGGCAAAGAGGATTTCGCCCCATGCGGGTTCATTACACCGTGCTGTGGAGACCTGCTCAGGCAAGCAGCAGCATCATCCCACAGACCGGATTCTGATTTCACAAAGAATGCTGTGCTTTCCAGAGGGGATGCCCGGGCAAAGAGGCTTTTGCTCTATGCGGGTTTCTCCCACCGTGCTGCCTATACTAGGCTAAGGCAAGAAGCAACATCAGCCCACTGAACCGACTCTGACTTCCCAGCGACTGCTATGCTTTCCCGGAGCTTTTCAGCTGGGCGCGATCTGCACTTCACTGTTGCTTCCTCAGCAAGGTTTTGGGCATTCGCTCTGTCGCGTCAGGGAAGAAGAGCTGCGAGAGAGCTGATGCCTCTTGGGCCATGCTTTCCCGGGCTCCATTGGTCGCGCCCTGTGTTCACACTGCCCGGCCAAACTGAGCAGACACAGCCACAACCCTGCAGCAACGTGTGTGGCCTAGGATGGCACTCTATGCCCACTACATTCCCCTGGCGTAAGCAAGGCTTTGCCTTTGGCTCTGGCGTTCAGGTGGACCCGGGGACGAGACCAGTGCCTTCCCCACAGGAGAGGAGAGGCGACAGGATCTGTGCACTCTGCCCGTGTCCTGGGATTGGGAGCTGTGGGGGACTGTCCCCACTCCTTCCCCGACACACCCCCTGCCACCGCCAACGCTGCCGCATCTTGGAGGAAGATGGCATCTGACTGCCCGTTTCTCCAGGGAGCTGTTTCTGGGAGTTCCGTGTACGACGCCTGGTGGCAAGCCCAAGTCTGTCCTAGGGACAGGTGGCCAAGGAGATGCTGTCCCCTTGGCACCAGAGGCCCAGGACATGCCTGCCTTCTGCCCAGACTCCTTCCTCAGAGTGGAGGACGCGCGCCTGCCTAGCCGTCCCCTCGTGTCTTCTTGGCAGCCAGGCTTCCGTCTGTCTGCACAGGGAGCGGGTGACGCTTGTCTTGCCACCATTCCGCTGTTCCTCACAGGACAGGCTCTCCTGCTTCGCGACTGTTTCCCCACAACAAAGCCAAAGGCTCCTTCTCTTCTTCCGGGGCGCCGTGCTGTGGCTTCCCCAGATTGTTCCTGGGGAGCACGGTGACAGCCGTGTCCCTTTCCTTAAGGCCCTTTGCAGATGTGCAACCACGCTGCTCTCTGAGGCAGAGAGGATGCTAGGGCAAAGAGATTTCGCTCCATGCGGGTTTCTTCCAGCGGGCTGCGGAGACTAGCTCAGGCCAGCAGCAGCAGCATCCCACCATCCCACTCTGATTTCCCAACGAATGCTGTGCTGTCCCGGAGGAGTTGCCTGGGCAAAGAGGCTTTCGCTCTATGCGGGTTTCTCACACCGTGAGACTTGGGCTCAGGCCAGCAGCAGCAGCATCCCGCAGAACCTTCCCTCATTTCTCAGGAAATGGAGAGGGTGACACCTGTCTTGCCACCCGCTTCTGTTCCTGCCATGGCAGGTGCTCCTGCTTCACGACCGTTTCCCGACAAGGCCAAGGGCCCCTTCTCTTCACCTGGGCAGTGTGCTGTGCCTTCCTGAGACATGCTCCTGGGGAGCGCAGGGACAGACGTGTCCCTTTCCTTAAGGCCCTTTCCAGATGTGCAACCACGCTTCTCTCTCAGGCAGAGAGGATGCTAGGGCAAAGAGAATTTCGCTCCATGCGGGTTTCTTCCACCGTGCTGCGGAGACTAGCTCAGGCCATCAGCAGCAGCATCCCACAATCCCGACTCTCATTTCCCAACGAATGCTGTGCTGTCTGGAGGAGTTGCCTGTGCAAAGAGGCTTTGGCTGTATGCGGGTTTCTCCCACCATGAGACTTGGGCTCAGGCCAGCAGCAGCAGCATCCCGCAGAACCTTCCCTCATTTCTCAGCAAATAGAGAGGGGGACACCTGTCTTGCCACTCGCCTGCTCTTCCTGCCATGGCAGGCTCTCCTGCTTCACAACCGGTTCCCGACAACAAGGCAAAGGGCCCCTTCTCTTCACTTGGGCAGTGTGCTGTGCCTTCCTCAGACATGCTCCTGGGGAGCGCAGTGACAGACGTGTCCCTTTCCTTAAGGCTATTTCCAGAGGCACCACCAAGCTTCTCTCTTAGGCAGTGGGGATGTCAGGGCAAAGAGGATTTCGCCCCATGCGGGTTCATTACACCGTGCTGTGGAGACCTGCTCAGGCAAGCAGCAGCATCATCCCACAGACCGGATTCTGATTTCACAAAGAATGCTGTGCTTTCCAGAGGGGATGCCCGGGCAAAGAGGCTTTTGCTCTATGCGGGTTTCTCCCACCGTGCTGCCTATACTAGGCTAAGGCAAGAAGCAACATCAGCCCACTGAACCGACTCTGACTTCCCAGCGACTGCTATGCTTTCCCGGAGCTTTTCAGCTGGGCGCGATCTGCACTTCACTGTTGCTTCCTCAGCAAGGTTTTGGGCATTCGCTCTGTCGCGTCAGGGAAGAAGAGCTGCGAGAGAGCTGATGCCTCTTGGGCCATGCTTTCCCGGGCTCCATTGGTCGCGCCCTGTGTTCACACTGCCCGGCCAAACTGAGCAGACACAGCCACAACCCTGCAGCAACGTGTGTGGCCTAGGATGGCACTCTATGCCCACTACATTCCCCTGGCGTAAGCAAGGCTTTGCCTTTGGCTCTGGCGTTCAGGTGGACCCGGGGACGAGACCAGTGCCTTCCCCACAGGAGAGGAGAGGCGACAGGATCTGTGCACTCTGCCCGTGTCCTGGGATTGGGAGCTGTGGGGGACTGTCCCCACTCCTTCCCCGACACACCCCCTGCCACCGCCAACGCTGCCGCATCTTGGAGGAAGATGGCATCTGACTGCCCGTTTCTCCAGGGAGCTGTTTCTGGGAGTTCCGTGTACGACGCCTGGTGGCAAGCCCAAGTCTGTCCTAGGGACAGGTGGCCAAGGAGATGCTGTCCCCTTGGCACCAGAGGCCCAAGACATGCCTGCCTTCTGCCCAGACTCCTTCCTCAGAGTGGAGGACGCGCGCCTGCCTAGCCGTCCCCTCGTGTCTTCTTGGCAGCCAGGCTTCCGTCTGTCTGCACAGGGAGCGGGTGACGCTTGTCTTGCCACCATTCCGCTGTTCCTCACAGGACAGGCTCTCCTGCTTCGCGACTGTTTCCCCACAACAAAGCCAAAGGCTCCTTCTCTTCTTCCGGGGCGGCGTGCTGTGGCTTCCCTAGATTGTTCCTGAGGAGCACGGTGACAGCCGTGTCCCTTTCCTTAAGGCCCTTTGCAGATGTGCAACCACGCTGCTCTCTCAGGCAGAGAGGATGCTAGGGCAAAGAGATTTCGCTCCATGCGGGTTTCTTCCAGCGGGCTGCGGAGACTAGCTCAGGCCAGCAGCAGCAGCATCCCACCATCCCACTCTGATTTCCCAACGAATGCTGTGCTGTCCCGGAGGAGTTGCCTGGGCAAAGAGGCTTTCACTCTATGCGGGTTTCTCACACCGTGAGACTTGGGCTCAGGCCAGCAGCAGCAGCATCCCGCAGAACCTTCCCTCATTTCTCAGGAAATGGAGAGGGTGACACCTGTCCTGCCACCCGCTTCTGTTCCTGCCATGGCAGGTGCTCCTGCTTCACGACCGTTTCCCGACAAGGCCAAGGGCCCCTTCTCTTCACCTGGGCAGTGTGCTGTGCCTTCCTGAGACATGCTCCTGGGGAGCGCAGGGACAGACGTGTCCCTTTCCTTAAGGCCCTTTCCAGATGTGCAACCACGCTTCTCTCTCAGGCAGAGAGGATGCTAGGGCAAAGAGAATTTCGCTCCATGCGGGTTTCTTCCACCGTGCTGCGGAGACTAGCTCAGGCCATCAGCAGCAGCATCCCACAATCCCGACTCTCATTTCCCAACGAATGCTGTGCTGCCTGGAGGAGTTGCCTGTGCAAAGAGGCTTTGGCTGTATGCGGGTTTCTCCCACCATGAGACTTGGGCTCAGGCCAGCAGCAGCAGCATCCCGCAGAACCTTCCCTCATTTCTCAGCAAATAGAGAGGGGGACACCTGTCTTGCCACTCGCCTGCTCTTCCTGCCATGGCAGGCTCTCCTGCTTCACGACCGGTTCCCGACAACAAGGCAAAGGGCCCCTTCTCTTCACTTGGGCAGTGTGCTGTGCCTTCCTCAGACATGCTCCTGGGGAGCGCAGTGACAGACGTGTCCCTTTCCTTAAGGCTATTTCCAGAGGCACCACCAAGCTTCTCTCTTAGGCAGTGGGGATGTCAGGGCAAAGAGGATTTCGCCCCATGCGGGTTCATTACACCGTGCTGTGGAGACCTGCTCCGGCAAGCAGCAGCATCATCCCACAGACCGGATTCTGATTTCACAAAGAATGCTGTGCTTTCCAGAGGGGATGCCCGGGCAAAGAGACTTTTGCTCTATGCGGGTTTCTCCCACCGTGCTGCCTATACTAGGCTAAGGCAAGAAGCAACATCAGCCCACTGAACCGACTCTGACTTCCCAGCGACTGCTATGCTTTCCCGGAGCTTTTCAGCTGGGCGCGATCTGCACTTCACTGTTGCTTCCTCAGCAAGGTTTTGGGCATTCGCTCTGTCGCGTCAGGGAAGAAGAGCTGCGAGAGAGCTGATGCCTCTTGGGCCATGCTTTCCCGGGCTCCATTGGTCGCGCCCTGTGTTCACACTGCCCGGCCAAACTGAGCAAACACAGCCACAACCCTGCAGCAACGTGTGTGGCCTAGGATGGCACTCTATGCCCACTACATTCCCCTGGCGTAAGCAAGGCTTTGCCTTTGGCTCTGGCGTTCAGGTGGACCCGGGGACGAGACCAGTGCCTTCCCCACAGGAGAGGAGAGGCGACAGGATCTGTGCACTCTGCCCGTGTCCTGGGATTGGGAGCTGTGGGGGACTGTCCCCACTCCTTCCCCGACACACCCCCTGCCACCGCCAACGCTGCCGCATCTTGGAGGAAGATGGCATCTGACTGCCCGTTTCTCCAGGGAGCTGTTTCTGGGAGTTCCGTGTACGACGCCTGGTGGCAAGCCCAAGTCTGTCCTAGGGACAGGTGGCCAAGGAGATGCTGTCCCCTTGGCACCAGAGGCCCAGGACATGCCTGCCTTCTGCCCAGACTCCTTCCTCAGAGTGGAGGACGTGCGCCTGCCTAGCCGTCCCCTCGTGTCTTCTTGGCAGCCAGGCTTCCGTCTGTCTGCACAGGGAGCGGGTGACGCTTGTCTTGCCACCATTCCGCTGTTCCTCACAGGACAGGCTCTCCTGCTTCGCGACTGTTTCCCCACAACAAAGCCAAAGGCTCCTTCTCTTCTTCCGGGGCGCCGTGCTGTGGCTTCCCCAGATTGTTCCTGGGGAGCACGGTGACAGCCGTGTCCCTTTCCTTAAGGCCCTTTGCAGATGTGCAACCACGCTGCTCTCTGAGGCAGAGAGGATGCTAGGGCAAAGAGATTTCGCTCCATGCGGGTTTCTTCCAGCGGGCTGCGGAGACTAGCTCAGGCCAGCAGCAGCAGCATCCCACCATCCCACTCTGATTTCCCAACGAATGCTGTGCTGTCCCGGAGGAGTTGCCTGGGCAAAGAGGCTTTCGCTCTATGCGGGTTTCTCACACCGTGAGACTTGGGCTCAGGCCAGCAGCAGCAGCATCCCGCAGAACCTTCCCTCATTTCTCAGGAAATGGAGAGGGTGACACCTGTCTTGCCACCCGCTTCTGTTCCTGCCATGGCAGGTGCTCCTGCTTCACGACCGTTTCCCGACAAGGCCAAGGGCCCCTTCTCTTCACCTGGGCAGTGTGCTGTGCCTTCCTGAGACATGCTCCTGGGGAGCGCAGGGACAGACGTGTCCCTTTCCTTAAGGCCCTTTCCAGATGTGCAACCACGCTTCTCTCTCAGGCAGAGAGGATGCTAGGGCAAAGAGAATTTCGCTCCATGCGGGTTTCTTCCACCGTGCTGCGGAGACTAGCTCAGGCCATCAGCAGCAGCATCCCACAATCCCGACTCTCATTTCCCAACGAATGCTGTGCTGCCTGGAGGAGTTGCCTGTGCAAAGAGGCTTTGGCTGTATGCGGGTTTCTCCCACCATGAGACTTGGGCTCAGGCCAGCAGCAGCAGCATCCCGCAGAACCTTCCCTCATTTCTCAGCAAATAGAGAGGGGGACACCTGTCTTGCCACTCGCCTGCTCTTCCTGCCATGGCAGGCTCTCCTGCTTCACGACCGGTTCCCGACAACAAGGCAAAGGGCCCCTTCTCTTCACTTGGGCAGTGTGCTGTGCCTTCCTCAGACATGCTCCTGGGGAGCGCAGTGACAGACGTGTCCCTTTCCTTAAGGCTATTTCCAGAGGCACCACCAAGCTTCTCTCTTAGGCAGTGGGGATGTCAGGGCAAAGAGGATTTCGCCCCATGCGGGTTCATTACACCGTGCTGTGGAGACCTGCTCAGGCAAGCAGCAGCATCATCCCACAGACCGGATTCTGATTTCACAAAGAATGCTGTGCTTTCCAGAGGGGATGCCCGGGCAAAGAGGCTTTTGCTCTATGCGGGTTTCTCCCACCGTGCTGCCTATACTAGGCTAAGGCAAGAAGCAACATCAGCCCACTGAACCGACTCTGACTTCCCAGCGACTGCTATGCTTTCCCGGAGCTTTTCAGCTGGGCGCGATCTGCACTTCACTGTTGCTTCCTCAGCAAGGTTTTGGGCATTCGCTCTGTCGCGTCAGGGAAGAAGAGCTGCGAGAGAGCTGATGCCTCTTGGGCCATGCTTTCCCGGGCTCCATTGGTCGCGCCCTGTGTTCACACTGCCCGGCCAAACTGAGCAAACACAGCCACAACCCTGCAGCAACGTGTGTGGCCTAGGATGGCACTCTATGCCCACTACATTCCCCTGGCGTAAGCAAGGCTTTGCCTTTGGCTCTGGCGTTCAGGTGGACCCGGGGACGAGACCAGTGCCTTCCCCACAGGAGAGGAGAGGCGACAGGATCTGTGCACTCTGCCCGTGTCCTGGGATTGGGAGCTGTGGGGGACTGTCCCCACTCCTTCCCCGACACACCCCCTGCCACCGCCAACGCTGCCGCATCTTGGAGGAAGATGGCATCTGACTGCCCGTTTCTCCAGGGAGCTGTTTCTGGGAGTTCCGTGTACGACGCCTGGTGGCAAGCCCAAGTCTGTCCTAGGGACAGGTGGCCAAGGAGATGCTGTCCCCTTGGCACCAGAGGCCCAGGACATGCCTGCCTTCTGCCCAGACTCCTTCCTCAGAGTGGAGGACGCGCGCCTGCCTAGCCGTCCCCTCGTGTCTTCTTGGCAGCCAGGCTTCCGTCTGTCTGCACAGGGAGCGGGTGACGCTTGTCTTGCCACCATCCCGCTGTTCCTCACAGGACAGGCTCTCCTGCTTCGCGACTGTTTCCCCACAACAAAGCCAAAGGCTCCTTCTCTTCTTCCGGGGCGCCGTGCTGTGGCTTCCCCAGATTGTTCCTGGGGAGCACGGTGACAGCCGTGTCCCTTTCCTTAAGGCCCTTTGCAGATGTGCAACCACGCTGCTCTCTGAGGCAGAGAGGATGCTAGGGCAAAGAGATTTCGCTCCATGCGGGTTTCTTCCAGCGGGCTGCGGAGACTAGCTCAGGCCAGCAGCAGCAGCATCCCACCATCCCACTCTGATTTCCCAACGAATGCTGTGCTGTCCCGGAGGAGTTGCCTGGGCAAAGAGGCTTTCGCTCTATGCGGGTTTCTCACACCGTGAGACTTGGGCTCAGGCCAGCAGCAGCAGCATCCCGCAGAACCTTCCCTCATTTCTCAGGAAATGGAGAGGGTGACACCTGTCTTGCCACCCGCTTCTGTTCCTGCCATGGCAGGTGCTCCTGCTTCACGACCGTTTCCCGACAAGGCCAAGGGCCCCTTCTCTTCACCTGGGCAGTGTGCTGTGCCTTCCTGAGACATGCTCCTGGGGAGCGCAGGGACAGACGTGTCCCTTTCCTTAAGGCCCTTTCCAGATGTGCAACCACGCTTCTCTCTCAGGCAGAGAGGATGCTAGGGCAAAGAGAATTTCGCTCCATGCGGGTTTCTTCCACCGTGCTGCGGAGACTAGCTCAGGCCATCAGCAGCAGCATCCCACAATCCCGACTCTCATTTCCCAACGAATGCTGTGCTGCCTGGAGGAGTTGCCTGTGCAAAGAGGCTTTGGCTGTATGCGGGTTTCTCCCACCATGAGACTTGGGCTCAGGCCAGCAGCAGCAGCATCCCGCAGAACCTTCCCTCATTTCTCAGCAAATAGAGAGGGGGACACCTGTCTTGCCACTCGCCTGCTCTTCCTGCCATGGCAGGCTCTCCTGCTTCACGACCGGTTCCCGACAACAAGGCAAAGGGCCCCTTCTCTTCACTTGGGCAGTGTGCTGTGCCTTCCTCAGACATGCTCCTGGGGAGCGCAGTGACAGACGTGTCCCTTTCCTTAAGGCTATTTCCAGAGGCACCACCAAGCTTCTCTCTTAGGCAGTGGGGATGTCAGGGCAAAGAGGATTTCGCCCCATGCGGGTTCATTACACCGTGCTGTGGAGACCTGCTCAGGCAAGCAGCAGCATCATCCCACAGACCGGATTCTGATTTCACAAAGAATGCTGTGCTTTCCAGAGGGGATGCCCGGGCAAAGAGGCTTTTGCTCTATGCGGGTTTCTCCCACCGTGCTGCCTATACTAGGCTAAGGCAAGAAGCAACATCAGCCCACTGAACCGACTCTGACTTCCCAGCGACTGCTATGCTTTCCCGGAGCTTTTCAGCTGGGCGCGATCTGCACTTCACTGTTGCTTCCTCAGCAAGGTTTTGGGCATTCGCTCTGTCGCGTCAGGGAAGAAGAGCTGCGAGAGAGCTGATGCCTCTTGGGCCATGCTTTCCCGGGCTCCATTGGTCGCGCCCTGTGTTCACACTGCCCGGCCAAACTGAGCAAACACAGCCACAACCCTGCAGCAACGTGTGTGGCCTAGGATGGCACTCTATGCCCACTACATTCCCCTGGCGTAAGCAAGGCTTTGCCTTTGGCTCTGGCGTTCAGGTGGACCCGGGGACGAGACCAGTGCCTTCCCCACAGGAGAGGAGAGGCGACAGGATCTGTGCACTCTGCCCGTGTCCTGGGATTGGGAGCTGTGGGGGACTGTCCCCACTCCTTCCCCGACACACCCCCTGCCACCGCCAACGCTGCCGCATCTTGGAGGAAGATGGCATCTGACTGCCCGTTTCTCCAGGGAGCTGTTTCTGGGAGTTCCGTGTACGACGCCTGGTGGCAAGCCCAAGTCTGTCCTAGGGACAGGTGGCCAAGGAGATGCTGTCCCCTTGGCACCAGAGGCCCAGGACATGCCTGCCTTCTGCCCAGACTCCTTCCTCAGAGTGGAGGACGCGCGCCTGCCTAGCCGTCCCCTCGTGTCTTCTTGGCAGCCAGGCTTCCGTCTGTCTGCACAGGGAGCGGGTGACGCTTGTCTTGCCACCATCCCGCTGTTCCTCACAGGACAGGCTCTCCTGCTTCGCGACTGTTTCCCCACAACAAAGCCAAAGGCTCCTTCTCTTCTTCCGGGGCGCCGTGCTGTGGCTTCCCCAGATTGTTCCTGGGGAGCACGGTGACAGCCGTGTCCCTTTCCTTAAGGCCCTTTGCAGATGTGCAACCACGCTGCTCTCTGAGGCAGAGAGGATGCTAGGGCAAAGAGATTTCGCTCCATGCGGGTTTCTTCCAGCGGGCTGCGGAGACTAGCTCAGGCCAGCAGCAGCAGCATCCCACCATCCCACTCTGATTTCCCAACGAATGCTGTGCTGTCCCGGAGGAGTTGCCTGGGCAAAGAGGCTTTCGCTCTATGCGGGTTTCTCACACCGTGAGACTTGGGCTCAGGCCAGCAGCAGCAGCATCCCGCAGAACCTTCCCTCATTTCTCAGGAAATGGAGAGGGTGACACCTGTCTTGCCACCCGCTTCTGTTCCTGCCATGGCAGGTGCTCCTGCTTCACGACCGTTTCCCGACAAGGCCAAGGGCCCCTTCTCTTCACCTGGGCAGTGTGCTGTGCCTTCCTGAGACATGCTCCTGGGGAGCGCAGGGACAGACGTGTCCCTTTCCTTAAGGCCCTTTCCAGATGTGCAACCACGCTTCTCTCTCAGGCAGAGAGGATGCTAGGGCAAAGAGAATTTCGCTCCATGCGGGTTTCTTCCACCGTGCTGCGGAGACTAGCTCAGGCCATCAGCAGCAGCATCCCACAATCCCGACTCTCATTTCCCAACGAATGCTGTGCTGCCTGGAGGAGTTGCCTGTGCAAAGAGGCTTTGGCTGTATGCGGGTTTCTCCCACCATGAGACTTGGGCTCAGGCCAGCAGCAGCAGCATCCCGCAGAACCTTCCCTCATTTCTCAGCAAATAGAGAGGGGGACACCTGTCTTGCCACTCGCCTGCTCTTCCTGCCATGGCAGGCTCTCCTGCTTCACGACCGGTTCCCGACAACAAGGCAAAGGGCCCCTTCTCTTCACTTGGGCAGTGTGCTGTGCCTTCCTCAGACATGCTCCTGGGGAGCGCAGTGACAGACGTGTCCCTTTCCTTAAGGCTATTTCCAGAGGCACCACCAAGCTTCTCTCTTAGGCAGTGGGGATGTCAGGGCAAAGAGGATTTCGCCCCATGCGGGTTCATTACACCGTGCTGTGGAGACCTGCTCAGGCAAGCAGCAGCATCATCCCACAGACCGGATTCTGATTTCACAAAGAATGCTGTGCTTTCCAGAGGGGATGCCCGGGCAAAGAGGCTTTTGCTCTATGCGGGTTTCTCCCACCGTGCTGCCTATACTAGGCTAAGGCAAGAAGCAACATCAGCCCACTGAACCGACTCTGACTTCCCAGCGACGGCTATGCTTTCCCGGAGGTTTTCAGCTGGGCGCGATCTGCACTTCACTGTTGCTTCCTCAGCAAGGTTTTGGGCATTCGCTCTGTCGCGTCAGGGAAGAAGAGCTGCGAGAGAGCTGATGCCTCTTGGGCCATGCTTTCCCGGGCTCCATTGGTCGCGCCCTGTGTTCACACTGCCCGGCCAAACTGAGCAGACACAGCCACAACCCTGCAGCAACGTGTGTGGCCTAGGATGGCACTCTATGCCCACTACATTCCCCTGGCGTAAGCAAGGCTTTGCCTTTGGATCTGGCGTTCAGGTGGACCCGGGGACGAGACCAGTGCCTTCCCCACAGGAGAGGAGAGGCGACAGGATCTGTGCACTCTGCCCGTGTCCTGGGATTGGGAGCTGTGGGGGACTGTCCCCACTCCTTCCCCGACACACCCCCTGCCACCGCCAACGCTGCCGCACCTTGGAGGAAGATGGCATCTGACTGCCCGTTTCTCCAGGGAGCTGTTTCTGGGAGTTCCGTGTACGACGCCTGGTGGCAAGCCCAAGTCTGTCCTAGGGACAGGTGGCCAAGGAGATGCTGTCCCCTTGGCACCAGAGGCCCAGGACATGCCTGCCTTCTGCCCAGACTCCTTCCTCAGAGTGGAGGACGCGCGCCTGCCTAGCCGTCCCCTCGTGTCTTCTTGGCAGCCAGGCTTCCGTCTGTCTGCACAGGGAGCGGGTGACGCTTGTCTTGCCACCATCCCGCTGTTCCTCACAGGACAGGCTCTCCTGCTTCGCGACTGTTTCCCCACAACAAAGCCAAAGGCTCCTTCTCTTCTTCCGGGGCGGCGTGCTGTGGCTTCCCTAGATTGTTCCTGAGGAGCACGGTGACAGCCGTGTCCCTTTCCTTAAGGCCCTTTGCAGATGTGCAACCACGCTGCTCTCTCAGGCAGAGAGGATGCTAGGGCAAAGAGATTTCGCTCCATGCGGGTTTCTTCCAGCGGGCTGCGGAGACTAGCTCAGGCCAGCAGCAGCAGCATCCCACCATCCCACTCTGATTTCCCAACGAATGCTGTGCTGTCCCGGAGGAGTTGCCTGGGCAAAGAGGCTTTCGCTCTATGCGGGTTTCTCACACCGTGAGACTTGGGCTCAGGCCAGCAGCAGCAGCATCCCGCAGAACCTTCCCTCATTTCTCAGGAAATGGAGAGGGTGACACCTGTCTTGCCACCCGCTTCTGTTCCTGCCATGGCAGGTGCTCCTGCTTCACGACCGTTTCCCGACAAGGCCAAGGGCCCCTTCTCTTCACCTGGGCAGTGTGCTGTGCCTTCCTGAGACATGCTCCTGGGGAGCGCAGGGACAGACGTGTCCCTTTCCTTAAGGCCCTTTCCAGATGTGCAACCACGCTTCTCTCTCAGGCAGAGAGGATGCTAGGGCAAAGAGAATTTCGCTCCATGCGGGTTTCTTCCACCGTGCTGCGGAGACTAGCTCAGGCCATCAGCAGCAGCATCCCACAATCCCGACTCTCATTTCCCAACGAATGCTGTGCTGCCTGGAGGAGTTGCCTGTGCAAAGAGGCTTTGGCTGTATGCGGGTTTCTCCCACCATGAGACTTGGGCTCAGGCCAGCAGCAGCAGCATCCCGCAGAACCTTCCCTCATTTCTCAGCAAATAGAGAGGGGGACACCTGTCTTGCCACTCGCCTGCTCTTCCTGCCATGGCAGGCTCTCCTGCTTCACGACCGGTTCCCGACAACAAGGCAAAGGGCCCCTTCTCTTCACTTGGGCAGTGTGCTGTGCCTTCCTCAGACATGCTCCTGGGGAGCGCAGTGACAGACGTGTCCCTTTCCTTAAGGCTATTTCCAGAGGCACCACCAAGCTTCTCTCTTAGGCAGTGGGGATGTCAGGGCAAAGAGGATTTCGCCCCATGCGGGTTCATTACACCGTGCTGTGGAGACCTGCTCAGGCAAGCAGCAGCATCATCCCACAGACCGGATTCTGATTTCACAAAGAATGCTGTGCTTTCCAGAGGGGATGCCCGGGCAAAGAGGCTTTTGCTCTATGCGGGTTTCTCCCACCGTGCTGCCTATACTAGGCTAAGGCAAGAAGCAACATCAGCCCACTGAACCGACTCTGACTTCCCAGCGACTGCTATGCTTTCCCGGAGGTTTTCAGCTGGGCGCGATCTGCACTTCACTGTTGCTTCCTCAGCAAGGTTTTGGGCATTCGCTCTGTCGCGTCAGGGAAGAAGAGCTGCGAGAGAGCTGATGCCTCTTGGGCCATGCTTTCCCGGGCTCCATTGGTCGCGCCCTGGGTTCACACTGCCCGGCCAAACTGAGCAGACACAGCCACAACCCTGCAGCAACGTGTGTGGCCTAGGATGGCACTCTATGCCCACTACATTCCCCTGGCGTAAGCAAGGCTTTGCCTTTGGCTCTGGCGTTCAGGTGGACCCGGGGACGAGACCAGTGCCTTCCCCACAGGAGAGGAGAGGCGACAGGATCTGTGCACTCTGCCCGTGTCCTGGGATTGGGAGCTGTGGGGGACTGTCCCCACTCCTTCCCCGACACACCCCCTGCCACCGCCAACGCTGCCGCATCTTGGAGGAAGACGGCATCTGACTGCCCGTTTCTCCAGGGAGCTGTTTCTGGGAGTTCCGTGTACGACGCCTGGTGGCAAGCCCAAGTCTGTCCTAGGGACAGGTGGCCAAGGAGATGCTGTCCCCTTGGCACCAGAGGCCCAGGACATGCCTGCCTTCTGCCCAGACTCCTTCCTCAGAGTGGAGGACGCGCGCGTGCCTAGCCGTCCCCTCGTGTCTTCTTGGCAGCCAGGCTTCCGTCTCTCTGCACAGGGAGCGGGTGACGCTTGTCTTGCCACCATCCCGCTGTTCCTCACAGGACAGGCTCTCCTGCTTCGCGACTGTTTCCCCACAACAAAGCCAAAGGCTCCTTCTCTTCTTCCGGGGCGCCGTGCTGTGGCTTCCCCAGATTGTTCCTGGGGAGCACGGTGACAGCCGTGTCCCTTTCCTTAAGGCCCTTTGCAGATGTGCAACCACGCTGCTCTCTGAGGCAGAGAGGATGCTAGGGCAAAGAGATTTCGCTCCATGCGGGTTTCTTCCAGCGGGCTGCGGAGACTAGCTCAGGCCAGCAGCAGCAGCATCCCACCATCCCACTCTGATTTCCCAACGAATGCTGTGCTGTCCCGGAGGAGTTGCCTGGGCAAAGAGGCTTTCGCTCTATGCGGGTTTCTCACACCGTGAGACTTGGGCTCAGGCCAGCAGCAGCAGCATCCCGCAGAACCTTCCCTCATTTCTCAGGAAATGGAGAGGGTGACACCTGTCTTGCCACCCGCTTCTGTTCCTGCCATGGCAGGTGCTCCTGCTTCACGACCGTTTCCCGACAAGGCCAAGGGCCCCTTCTCTTCACCTGGGCAGTGTGCTGTGCCTTCCTGAGACATGCTCCTGGGGAGCGCAGGGACAGACGTGTCCCTTTCCTTAAGGCCCTTTCCAGATGTGCAACCACGCTTCTCTCTCAGGCAGAGAGGATGCTAGGGCAAAGAGAATTTCGCTCCATGCGGGTTTCTTCCACCGTGCTGCGGAGACTAGCTCAGGCCATCAGCAGCAGCATCCCACAATCCCGACTCTCATTTCCCAACGAATGCTGTGCTGTCTGGAGGAGTTGCCTGTGCAAAGAGGCTTTGGCTGTATGCGGGTTTCTCCCACCATGAGACTTGGGCTCAGGCCAGCAGCAGCAGCATCCCGCAGAACCTTCCCTCATTTCTCAGCAAATAGAGAGGGGGACACCTGTCTTGCCACTCGCCTGCTCTTCCTGCCATGGCAGGCTCTCCTGCTTCACGACCGGTTCCCGACAACAAGGCAAAGGGCCCCTTCTCTTCACTTGGGCAGTGTGCTGTGCCTTCCTCAGACATGCTCCTGGGGAGCGCAGTGACAGACGTGTCCCTTTCCTTAAGGCTATTTCCAGAGGCACCACCAAGCTTCTCTCTTAGGCAGTGGGGATGTCAGGGCAAAGAGGATTTCGCCCCATGCGGGTTCATTACACCGTGCTGTGGAGACCTGCTCAGGCAAGCAGCAGCATCATCCCACAGACCGGATTCTGATTTCACAAAGAATGCTGTGCTTTCCAGAGGGGATGCCCGGGCAAAGAGGCTTTTGCTCTATGCGGGTTTCTCCCACCGTGCTGCCTATACTAGGCTAAGGCAAGAAGCAACATCAGCCCACTGAACCGACTCTGACTTCCCAGCGACTGCTATGCTTTCCCGGAGCTTTTCAGCTGGGCGCGATCTGCACTTCACTGTTCCTCAGCAAAGTTTTGGGCATTCGCTCTGTCGCGTCAGGGAAGAAGAGCTGCGAGAGAGCTGATGCCTCTTGGGCCATGCTTTCCCGGGCTCCATTGGTCGCGCCCTGTGTTCACACTGCCCGGCCAAACTGAGCAGACACAGCCACAACCCTGCAGCAACGTGTGTGGCCTAGGATGGCACTCTATGCCCACTACATTCCCCTGGCGTAAGCAAGGCTTTGCCTTTGGCTCTGGCGTTCAGGTGGACGCGGGGACGAGACCAGTGCCTTCCCCACAGGAGAGGAGAGGCGACAGGATCTGTGCACTCTGCCCGTGTCCTGGGATTGGGAGCTGTGGGGGACTGTCCCCACTCCTTCCCCGACACACCCCCTGCCACCGCCAACGCTGCCGCATCTTGGAGGAAGACGGCATCTGACTGCCCGTTTCTCCAGGGAGCTGTTTCTGGGAGTTCCGTGTACGACGCCTGGTGGCAAGCCCAAGTCTGTCCTAGGGACAGGTGGCCAAGGAGATGCTGTCCCCTTGGCACCAGAGGCCCAGGACATGCCTGCCTTCTGCCCAGACTCCTTCCTCAGAGTGGAGGACGCGCGCGTGCCTAGCCGTCCCCTCGTGTCTTCTTGGCAGCCAGGCTTCCGTCTCTCTGCACAGGGAGCGGGTGACGCTTGTCTTGCCACCATCCCGCTGTTCCTCACAGGACAGGCTCTCCTGCTTCGCGACTGTTTCCCCACAACAAAGCCAAAGGCTCCTTCTCTTCTTCCGGGGCGGCGTGCTGTGGCTTCCCTAGATTGTTCCTGAGGAGCACGGTGACAGCCGTGTCCCTTTCCTTAAGGCCCTTTGCAGATGTGCAACCACGCTGCTCTCTCAGGCAGAGAGGATGCTAGGGCAAAGAGATTTCGCTCCATGCGGGTTTCTTCCAGCGGGCTGCGGAGACTAGCTCAGGCCAGCAGCAGCAGCATCCCACCATCCCACTCTGATTTCCCAACGAATGCTGTGCTGTCCCGGAGGAGTTGCCTGGGCAAAGAGGCTTTCGCTCTATGCGGGTTTCTCACACCGTGAGACTTGGGCTCAGGCCAGCAGCAGCAGCATCCCGCAGAACCTTCCCTCATTTCTCAGGAAATGGAGAGGGTGACACCTGTCTTGCCACCCGCTTCTGTTCCTGCCATGGCAGGTGCTCCTGCTTCACGACCGTTTCCCGACAAGGCCAAGGGCCCCTTCTCTTCACCTGGGCAGTGTGCTGTGCCTTCCTGAGACATGCTCCTGGGGAGCGCAGGTACAGACGTGTCCCTTTCCTTAAGGCCCTTTCCAGATGTGCAACCACGCTTCTCTCTCAGGCAGAGAGGATGCTAGGGCAAAGAGAATTTCGCTCCATGCGGGTTTCTTCCACCGTGCTGCGGAGACTAGCTCAGGCCATCAGCAGCAGCATCCCACAATCCCGACTCTCATTTCCCAACGAATGCTGTGCTGCCTGGAGGAGTTGCCTGTGCAAAGAGGCTTTGGCTGTATGCGGGTTTCTCCCACCATGAGACTTGGGCTCAGGCCAGCAGCAGCAGCATCCCGCAGAACCTTCCCTCATTTCTCAGCAAATAGAGAGGGGGACACCTGTCTTGCCACTCGCCTGCTCTTCCTGCCATGGCAGGCTCTCCTGCTTCACGACCGGTTCCCGACAACAAGGCAAAGGGCCCCTTCTCTTCACTTGGGCAGTGTGCTGTGCCTTCCTCAGACATGCTCCTGGGGAGCGCAGTGACAGACGTGTCCCTTTCCTTAAGGCTATTTCCAGAGGCACCACCAAGCTTCTCTCTTAGGCAGTGGGGATGTCAGGGCAAAGAGGATTTCGCCCCATGCGGGTTCATTACACCGTGCTGTGGAGACCTGCTCAGGCAAGCAGCAGCATCATCCCACAGACCGGATTCTGATTTCACAAAGAATGCTGTGCTTTCCAGAGGGGATGCCCGGGCAAAGAGGCTTTTGCTCTATGCGGGTTTCTCCCACCGTGCTGCCTATACTAGGCTAAGGCAAGAAGCAACATCAGCCCACTGAACCGACTCTGACTTCCCAGCGACTGCTATGCTTTCCCGGAGCTTTTCAGCTGGGCGCGATCTGCACTTCACTGTTGCTTCCTCAGCAAGGTTTTGGGCATTCGCTCTGTCGCGTCAGGGAAGAAGAGCTGCGAGAGAGCTGATGCCTCTTGGGCCATGCTTTCCCGGGCTCCATTGGTCGCGCCCTGTGTTCACACTGCCCGGCCAAACTGAGCAGACACAGCCACAACCCTGCAGCAACGTGTGTGGCCTAGGATGGCACTCTATGCCCACTACATTCCCCTGGCGTAAGCAAGGCTTTGCCTTTGGCTCTGGCGTTCAGGTGGACCCGGGGACGAGACCAGTGCCTTCCCCACAGGAGAGGAGAGGCGACAGGATCTGTGCACTCTGCCCGTGTCCTGGGATTGGGAGCTGTGGGGGACTGTCCCCACTCCTTCCCCGACACACCCCCTGCCACCGCCAACGCTGCCGCATCTTGGAGGAAGATGGCATCTGACTGCCCGTTTCTCCAGGGAGCTGTTTCTGGGAGTTCCGTGTACGACGCCTGGTGGCAAGCCCAAGTCTGTCCTAGGGACAGGTGGCCAAGGAGATGCTGTCCCCTTGGCACCAGAGGCCCAGGACATGCCTGCCTTCTGCCCAGACTCCTTCCTCAGAGTGGAGGACGCGCGCCTGCCTAGCCGTCCCCTCGTGTCTTCTTGGCAGCCAGGCTTCCGTCTGTCTGCACAGGGAGCGGGTGACGCTTGTCTTGCCACCATTCCGCTGTTCCTCACAGGACAGGCTCTCCTGCTTCGCGACTGTTTCCCCACAACAAAGCCAAAGGCTCCTTCTCTTCTTCCGGGGCGCCGTGCTGTGGCTTCCCCAGATTGTTCCTGGGGAGCACGGTGACAGCCGTGTCCCTTTCCTTAAGGCCCTTTGCAGATGTGCAACCACGCTGCTCTCTGAGGCAGAGAGGATGCTAGGGCAAAGAGATTTCGCTCCATGCGGGTTTCTTCCAGCGGGCTGCGGAGACTAGCTCAGGCCAGCAGCAGCAGCATCCCACCATCCCACTCTGATTTCCCAACGAATGCTGTGCTGTCCCGGAGGAGTTGCCTGGGCAAAGAGGCTTTCGCTCTATGCGGGTTTCTCACACCGTGAGACTTGGGCTCAGGCCAGCAGCAGCAGCATCCCGCAGAACCTTCCCTCATTTCTCAGGAAATGGAGAGGGTGACACCTGTCTTGCCACCCGCTTCTGTTCCTGCCATGGCAGGTGCTCCTGCTTCACGACCGTTTCCCGACAAGGCCAAGGGCCCCTTCTCTTCACCTGGGCAGTGTGCTGTGCCTTCCTGAGACATGCTCCTGGGGAGCGCAGGGACAGACGTGTCCCTTTCCTTAAGGCCCTTTCCAGATGTGCAACCACGCTTCTCTCTCAGGCAGAGAGGATGCTAGGGCAAAGAGAATTTCGCTCCATGCGGGTTTCTTCCACCGTGCTGCGGAGACTAGCTTAGGCCATCAGCAGCAGCATCCCACAATCCCGACTCTCATTTCCCAACGAATGCTGTGCTGCCTGGAGGAGTTGCCTGTGCAAAGAGGCTTTGGCTGTATGCGGGTTTCTCCCACCATGAGACTTGGGCTCAGGCCAGCAGCAGCAGCATCCCGCAGAACCTTCCCTCATTTCTCAGCAAATAGAGAGGGGGACACCTGTCTTGCCACTCGCCTGCTCTTCCTGCCATGGCAGGCTCTCCTGCTTCACGACCGGTTCCCGACAACAAGGCAAAGGGCCCCTTCTCTTCACTTGGGCAGTGTGCTGTGCCTTCCTCAGACATGCTCCTGGGGAGCGCAGTGACAGACGTGTCCCTTTCCTTAAGGCTATTTCCAGAGGCACCACCAAGCTTCTCTCTTAGGCAGTGGGGATGTCAGGGCAAAGAGGATTTCGCCCCATGCGGGTTCATTACACCGTGCTGTGGAGACCTGCTCAGGCAAGCAGCAGCATCATCCCACAGACCGGATTCTGATTTCACAAAGAATGCTGTGCTTTCCAGAGGGGATGCCCGGGCAAAGAGACTTTTGCTCTATGCGGGTTTCTCCCACCGTGCTGCCTATACTAGGCTAAGGCAAGAAGCAACATCAGCCCACTGAACCGACTCTGACTTCCCAGCGACTGCTATGCTTTCCCGGAGGTTTTCAGCTGGGCGCGATCTGCACTTCACTGTTGCTTCCTCAGCAAGGTTTTGGGCATTCGCTCTGTCGCGTCAGGGAAGAAGAGCTGCGAGAGAGCTGATGCCTCTTGGGCCATGCTTTCCCGGGCTCCATTGGTCGCGCCCTGTGTTCACACTGCCCGGCCAAACTGAGCAGACACAGCCACAACCCTGCAGCAACGTGTGTGGCCTAGGATGGCACTCTATGCCCACTACATTCCCCTGGCGTAAGCAAGGCTTTGCCTTTGGCTCTGGCGTTCAGGTGGACCCGGGGACGAGACCAGTGCCTTCCCCACAGGAGAGGAGAGGCGACAGGATCTGTGCACTCTGCCCGTGTCCTGGGATTGGGAGCTGTGGGGGACTGTCCCCACTCCTTCCCCGACACACCCCCTGCCACCGCCAACGCTGCCGCATCTTGGAGGAAGACGGCATCTGACTGCCCGTTTCTCCAGGGAGCTGTTTCTGGGAGTTCCGTGTACGACGCCTGGTGGCAAGCCCAAGTCTGTCCTAGGGACAGGTGGCCAAGGAGATGCTGTCCCCTTGGCACCAGAGGCCCAGGACATGCCTGCCTTCTGCCCAGACTCCTTCCTCAGAGTGGAGGACGTGCGCCTGCCTAGCCGTCCCCTCGTGTCTTCTTGGCAGCCAGGCTTCCGTCTGTCTGCACAGGGAGCGGGTGACGCTTGTCTTGCCACCATTCCGCTGTTCCTCACAGGACAGGCTCTCCTGCTTCGCGACTGTTTCCCCACAACAAAGCCAAAGGCTCCTTCTCTTCTTCCGGGGCGCCGTGCTGTGGCTTCCCCAGATTGTTCCTGGGGAGCACGGTGACAGCCGTGTCCCTTTCCTTAAGGCCCTTTGCAGATGTGCAACCACGCTGCTCTCTGAGGCAGAGAGGATGCTAGGGCAAAGAGATTTCGCTCCATGCGGGTTTCTTCCAGCGGGCTGCGGAGACTAGCTCAGGCCAGCAGCAGCAGCATCCCACCATCCCACTCTGATTTCCCAACGAATGCTGTGCTGTCCCGGAGGAGTTGCCTGGGCAAAGAGGCTTTCGCTCTATGCGGGTTTCTCACACCGTGAGACTTGGGCTCAGGCCAGCAGCAGCAGCATCCCGCAGAACCTTCCCTCATTTCTCAGGAAATGGAGAGGGTGACACCTGTCTTGCCACCCGCTTCTGTTCCTGCCATGGCAGGTGCTCCTGCTTCACGACCGTTTCCCGACAAGGCCAAGGGCCCCTTCTCTTCACCTGGGCAGTGTGCTGTGCCTTCCTGAGACATGCTCCTGGGGAGCGCAGGGACAGACGTGTCCCTTTCCTTAAGGCCCTTTCCAGATGTGCAACCACGCTTCTCTCTCAGGCAGAGAGGATGCTAGGGCAAAGAGAATTTCGCTCCATGCGGGTTTCTTCCACCGTGCTGCGGAGACTAGCTCAGGCCATCAGCAGCAGCATCCCACAATCCCGACTCTCATTTCCCAACGAATGCTGTGCTGCCTGGAGGAGTTGCCTGTGCAAAGAGGCTTTGGCTGTATGCGGGTTTCTCCCACCATGAGACTTGGGCTCAGGCCAGCAGCAGCAGCATCCTGCAGAACCTTCCCTCATTTCTCAGCAAATAGAGAGGGGGACACCTGTCTTGCCACTCGCCTGCTCTTCCTGCCATGGCAGGCTCTCCTGCTTCACGACCGGTTCCCGACAACAAGGCAAAGGGCCCCTTCTCTTCACTTGGGCAGTGTGCTGTGCCTTCCTCAGACATGCTCCTGGGGAGCGCAGTGACAGACGTGTCCCTTTCCTTAAGGCTATTTCCAGAGGCACCACCAAGCTTCTCTCTTAGGCAGTGGGGATGTCAGGGCAAAGAGGATTTCGCCCCATGCGGGTTCATTACACCGTGCTGTGGAGACCTGCTCAGGCAAGCAGCAGCATCATCCCACAGACCGGATTCTGATTTCACAAAGAATGCTGTGCTTTCCAGAGGGGATGCCCGGGCAAAGAGGCTTTTGCTCTATGCGGGTTTCTCCCACCGTGCTGCCTATACTAGGCTAAGGCAAGAAGCAACATCAGCCCACTGAACCGACTCTGACTTCCCAGCGACTGCTATGCTTTCCCGGAGCTTTTCAGCTGGGCGCGATCTGCACTTCACTGTTGCTTCCTCAGCAAGGTTTTGGGCATTCGCTCTGTCGCGTCAGGGAAGAAGAGCTGCGAGAGAGCTGATGCCTCTTGGGCCATGCTTTCCCGGGCTCCATTGGTCGCGCCCTGTGTTCACACTGCCCGGCCAAACTGAGCAGACACAGCCACAACCCTGCAGCAACGTGTGTGGCCTAGGATGGCACTCTATGCCCACTACATTCCCCTGGCGTAAGCAAGGCTTTGCCTTTGGCTCTGGCGTTCAGGTGGACCCGGGGACGAGACCAGTGCCTTCCCCACAGGAGAGGAGAGGCGACAGGATCTGTGCACTCTGCCCGTGTCCTGGGATTGGGAGCTGTGGGGGACTGTCCCCACTCCTTCCCCGACACACCCCCTGCCACCGCCAACGCTGCCGCATCTTGGAGGAAGATGGCATCTGACTGCCCGTTTCTCCAGGGAGCTGTTTCTGGGAGTTCCGTGTACGACGCCTGGTGGCAAGCCCAAGTCTGTCCTAGGGACAGGTGGCCAAGGAGATGCTGTCCCCTTGGCACCAGAGGCCCAGGACATGCCTGCCTTCTGCCCAGACTCCTTCCTCAGAGTGGAGGACGTGCGCCTGCCTAGCCGTCCCCTCGTGTCTTCTTGGCAGCCAGGCTTCCGTCTGTCTGCACAGGGAGCGGGTGACGCTTGTCTTGCCACCATTCCGCTGTTCCTCACAGGACAGGCTCTCCTGCTTCGCGACTGTTTCCCCACAACAAAGCCAAAGGCTCCTTCTCTTCTTCCGGGGCGCCGTGCTGTGGCTTCCCCAGATTGTTCCTGGGGAGCACGGTGACAGCCGTGTCCCTTTCCTTAAGGCCCTTTGCAGATGTGCAACCACGCTGCTCTCTGAGGCAGAGAGGATGCTAGGGCAAAGAGATTTCGCTCCATGCGGGTTTCTTCCAGCGGGCTGCGGAGACTAGCTCAGGCCAGCAGCAGCAGCATCCCACCATCCCACTCTGATTTCCCAACGAATGCTGTGCTGTCCCGGAGGAGTTGCCTGGGCAAAGAGGCTTTCGCTCTATGCGGGTTTCTCACACCGTGAGACTTGGGCTCAGGCCAGCAGCAGCAGCATCCCGCAGAACCTTCCCTCATTTCTCAGGAAATGGAGAGGGTGACACCTGTCTTGCCACCCGCTTCTGTTCCTGCCATGGCAGGTGCTCCTGCTTCACGACCGTTTCCCGACAAGGCCAAGGGCCCCTTCTCTTCACCTGGGCAGTGTGCTGTGCCTTCCTGAGACATGCTCCTGGGGAGCGCAGGGACAGACGTGTCCCTTTCCTTAAGGCCCTTTCCAGATGTGCAACCACGCTTCTCTCTCAGGCAGAGAGGATGCTAGGGCAAAGAGAATTTCGCTCCATGCGGGTTTCTTCCACCGCGCTGCGGAGACTAGCTCAGGCCATCAGCAGCAGCATCCCACAATCCCGACTCTCATTTCCCAACGAATGCTGTGCTGCCTGGAGGAGTTGCCTGTGCAAAGAGGCTTTGGCTGTATGCGGGTTTCTCCCACCATGAGACTTGGGCTCAGGCCAGCAGCAGCAGCATCCCGCAGAACCTTCCCTCATTTCTCAGCAAATAGAGAGGGGGACCCCTGTCTTGCCACTCGCCTGCTCTTCCTGCCATGGCAGGCTCTCCTGCTTCACGACCGGTTCCCGACAACAAGGCAAAGGGCCCCTTCTCTTCACTTGGGCAGTGTGCTGTGCCTTCCTCAGACATGCTCCTGGGGAGCGCAGTGACAGACGTGTCCCTTTCCTTAAGGCTATTTCCAGAGGCACCACCAAGCTTCTCTCTTAGGCAGTGGGGATGTCAGGGCAAAGAGGATTTCGCCCCATGCGGGTTCATTACACCGTGCTGTGGAGACCTGCTCAGGCAAGCAGCAGCATCATCCCACAGACCGGATTCTGATTTCACAAAGAATGCTGTGCTTTCCAGAGGGGATGCCCGGGCAAAGAGACTTTTGCTCTATGCGGGTTTCTCCCACCGTGCTGCCTATACTAGGCTAAGGCAAGAAGCAACATCAGCCCACTGAACCGACTCTGACTTCCCAGCGACTGCTATGCTTTCCCGGAGGTTTTCAGCTGGGCGCGATCTGCACTTCACTGTTGCTTCCTCAGCAAGGTTTTGGGCATTTGCTCTGTCGCGTCAGGGAAGAAGAGCTGCGAGAGAGCTGATGCCTCTTGGGCCATGCTTTCCCGGGCTCCATTGGTCGCGCCCTGTGTTCACACTGCCCGGCCAAACTGAGCAAACACAGCCACAACCCTGCAGCAACGTGTGTGGCCTAGGATGGCACTCTATGCCCACTACATTCCCCTGGCGTAAGCAAGGCTTTGCCTTTGGCTCTGGCGTTCAGGTGGACCCGGGGACGAGACCAGTGCCTTCCCCACAGGAGAGGAGAGGCGACAGGATCTGTGCACTCTGCCCGTGTCCTGGGATTGGGAGCTGTGGGGGACTGTCCCCACTCCTTCCCCGACACACCCCCTGCCACCGCCAACGCTGCCGCATCTTGGAGGAAGATGGCATCTGACTGCCTGTTTCTCCAGGGAGCTGTTTCTGGGAGTTCCGTGTACGACGCCTGGTGGCAAGCCCAAGTCTGTCCTAGGGACAGGTGGCCAAGGAGATGCTGTCCCCTTGGCACCAGAGGCCCAGGACATGCCTGCCTTCTGCCCAGACTCCTTCCTCAGAGTGGAGGACGCGCGCCTGCCTAGCCGTCCCCTCGTGTCTTCTTGGCAGCCAGGCTTCCGTCTGTCTGCACAGGGAGCGGGTGACGCTTGTCTTGCCACCATTCCGCTGTTCCTCACAGGACAGGCTCTCCTGCTTCGCGACTGTTTCCCCACAACAAAGCCAAAGGCTCCTTCTCTTCTTCCGGGGCGCCGTGCTGTGGCTTCCCCAGATTGTTCCTGGGGAGCACGGTGACAGCCGTGTCCCTTTCCTTAAGGCCCTTTGCAGATGTGCAACCACGCTGCTCTCTGAGGCAGAGAGGATGCTAGGGCAAAGAGATTTCGCTCCATGCGGGTTTCTTCCAGCGGGCTGCGGAGACTAGCTCAGGCCAGCAGCAGCAGCATCCCACCATCCCACTCTGATTTCCCAACGAATGCTGTGCTGTCCCGGAGGAGTTGCCTGGGCAAAGAGGCTTTCGCTCTATGCGGGTTTCTCACACCGTGAGACTTGGGCTCAGGCCAGCAGCAGCAGCATCCCGCAGAACCTTCCCTCATTTCTCAGGAAATGGAGAGGGTGACACCTGTCTTGCCACCCGCTTCTGTTCCTGCCATGGCAGGTGCTCCTGCTTCACGACCGTTTCCCGACAAGGCCAAGGGCCCCTTCTCTTCACCTGGGCAGTGTGCTGTGCCTTCCTGAGACATGCTCCTGGGGAGCGCAGGGACAGACGTGTCCCTTTCCTTAAGGCCCTTTCCAGATGTGCAACCACGCTTCTCTCTCAGGCAGAGAGGATGCTAGGGCAAAGAGAATTTCGCTCCATGCGGGTTTCTTCCACCGTGCTGCGGAGACTAGCTCAGGCCATCAGCAGCAGCATCCCACAATCCCGACTCTCATTTCCCAACGAATGCTGTGCTGCCTGGAGGAGTTGCCTATGCAAAGAGGCTTTGGCTGTATGCGGGTTTCTCCCACCATGAGACTTGGGCTCAGGCCAGCAGCAGCAGCATCCCGCAGAACCTTCCCTCATTTCTCAGCAAATAGAGAGGGGGACACCTGTCTTGCCACTCGCCTGCTCTTCCTGCCATGGCAGGCTCTCCTGCTTCACGACCGGTTCCCGACAACAAGGCAAAGGGCCCCTTCTCTTCACTTGGGCAGTGTGCTGTGCCTTCCTCAGACATGCTCCTGGGGAGCGCAGTGACAGACGTGTCCCTTTCCTTAAGGCTATTTCCAGAGGCACCACCAAGCTTCTCTCTTAGGCAGTGGGGATGTCAGGGCAAAGAGGATTTCGCCCCATGCGGGTTCATTACACCGTGCTGTGGAGACCTGCTCAGGCAAGCAGCAGCATCATCCCACAGACCGGATTCTGATTTCACAAAGAATGCTGTGCTTTCCAGAGGGGATGCCCGGGCAAAGAGGCTTTTGCTCTATGCGGGTTTCTCCCACCGTGCTGCCTATACTAGGCTAAGGCAAGAAGCAACATCAGCCCACTGAACCGACTCTGACTTCCCAGCGACTGCTATGCTTTCCCGGAGGTTTTCAGCTGGGCGCGATCTGCACTTCACTGTTGCTTCCTCAGCAAGGTTTTGGGCATTCGCTCTGTCGCGTCAGGGAAGAAGAGCTGCGAGAGAGCTGATGCCTCTTGGGCCATGCTTTCCCGGGCTCCATTGGTCGCGCCCTGTGTTCACACTGCCCGGCCAAACTGAGCAGACACAGCCACAACCCTGCAGCAACGTGTGTGGCCTAGGATGGCACTCTATGCCCACTACATTCCCCTGGCGTAAGCAAGGCTTTGCCTTTGGCTCTGGCGTTCAGGTGGACCCGGGGACGAGACCAGTGCCTTCCCCACAGGAGAGGAGAGGCGACAGGATCTGTGCACTCTGCCCGTGTCCTGGGATTGGGAGCTGTGGGGGACTGTCCCCACTCCTTCCCCGACACACCCCCTGCCACCGCCAACGCTGCCGCATCTTGGAGGAAGATGGCATCTGACTGCCAGTTTCTCCAGGGAGCTGTTTCTGGGAGTTCCGTGTACGACGCCTGGTGGCAAGCCCAAGTCTGTCCTAGGGACAGGTGGCCAAGGAGATGCTGTCCCCTTGGCACCAGAGGCCCAGGACATGCCTGCCTTCTGCCCAGACTCCTTCCTCAGAGTGGAGGACGCGCGCCTGCCTAGCCGTCCCCTCGTGTCTTCTTGGCAGCCAGGCTTCCGTCTGTCTGCACAGGGAGCGGGTGACGCTTGTCTTGCCACCATTCCGCTGTTCCTCACAGGACAGGCTCTCCTGCTTCGCGACTGTTTCCCCACAACAAAGCCAAAGGCTCCTTCTCTTCTTCCGGGGCGCCGTGCTGTGGCTTCCCCAGATTGTTCCTGGGGAGCACGGTGACAGCCGTGTCCCTTTCCTTAAGGCCCTTTGCAGATGTGCAACCACGCTGCTCTCTGAGGCAGAGAGGATGCTAGGGCAAAGAGATTTCTCTCCATGCGGGTTTCTTCCAGCGGGCTGCGGAGACTAGCTCAGGCCAGCAGCAGCAGCATCCCACCATCCCACTCTGATTTCCCAACGAATGCTGTGCTGTCCCGGAGGAGTTGCCTGGGCAAAGAGGCTTTCGCTCTATGCGGGTTTCTCACACCGTGAGACTTGGGCTCAGGCCAGCAGCAGCAGCATCCCGCAGAACCTTCCCTCATTTCTCAGGAAATGGAGAGGGTGACACCTGTCTTGCCACCCGCTTCTGTTCCTGCCATGGCAGGTGCTCCTGCTTCACGACCGTTTCCCGACAAGGCCAAGGGCCCCTTCTCTTCACCTGGGCAGTGTGCTGTGCCTTCCTGAGACATGCTCCTGGGGAGCGCAGGGACAGACGTGTCCCTTTCCTTAAGGCCCTTTCCAGATGTGCAACCACGCTTCTCTCTCAGGCAGAGAGGATGCTAGGGCAAAGAGAATTTCGCTCCATGCGGGTTTCTTCCACCGTGCTGCGGAGACTAGCTCAGGCCATCAGCAGCAGCATCCCACAATCCCGACTCTCATTTCCCAACGAATGCTGTGCTGTCTGGAGGAGTTGCCTGTGCAAAGAGGCTTTGGCTGTATGCGGGTTTCTCCCACCATGAGACTTGGGCTCAGGCCAGCAGCAGCAGCATCCTGCAGAACCTTCCCTCATTTCTCAGCAAATAGAGAGGGGGACACCTGTCTTGCCACTCGCCTGCTCTTCCTGCCATGGCAGGCTCTCCTGCTTCACGACCGGTTCCCGACAACAAGGCAAAGGGCCCCTTCTCTTCACTTGGGCAGTGTGCTGTGCCTTCCTCAGACATGCTCCTGGGGAGCGCAGTGACAGACGTGTCCCTTTCCTTAAGGCTATTTCCAGAGGCACCACCAAGCTTCTCTCTTAGGCAGTGGGGATGTCAGGGCAAAGAGGATTTCGCCCCATGCGGGTTCATTACACCGTGCTGTGGAGACCTGCTCAGGCAAGCAGCAGCATCATCCCACAGACCGGATTCTGATTTCACAAAGAATGCTGTGCTTTCCAGAGGGGATGCCCGGGCAAAGAGGCTTTTGCTCTATGCGGGTTTCTCCCACCGTGCTGCCTATACTAGGCTAAGGCAAGAAGCAACATCAGCCCACTGAACCGACTCTGACTTCCCAGCGACTGCTATGCTTTCCCGGAGGTTTTCAGCTGGGCGCGATCTGCACTTCACTGTTGCTTCCTCAGCAAGGTTTTGGGCATTCGCTCTGTCGCGTCAGGGAAGAAGAGCTGCGAGAGAGCTGATGCCTCTTGGGCCATGCTTTCCCGGGCTCCATTGGTCGCGCCCTGGGTTCACACTGCCCGGCCAAACTGAGCAGACACAGCCACAACCCTGCAGCAACGTGTGTGGCCTAGGATGGCACTCTATGCCCACTACATTCCCCTGGCGTAAGCAAGGCTTTGCCTTTGGCTCTGGCGTTCAGGTGGACCCGGGGACGAGACCAGTGCCTTCCCCACAGGAGAGGAGAGGCGACAGGATCTGTGCACTCTGCCCGTGTCCTGGGATTGGGAGCTGTGGGGGACTGTCCCCACTCCTTCCCCGACACACCCCCTGCCACCGCCAACGCTGCCGCATCTTGGAGGAAGATGGCATCTGACTGCCCGTTTCTCCAGGGAGCTGTTTCTGGGAGTTCCGTGTACGACGCCTGGTGGCAAGCCCAAGTCTGTCCTAGGGACAGGTGGCCAAGGAGATGCTGTCCCCTTGGCACCAGAGGCCCAAGACATGCCTGCCTTCTGCCCAGACTCCTTCCTCAGAGTGGAGGACGCGCGCCTGCCTAGCCGTCCCCTCGTGTCTTCTTGGCAGCCAGGCTTCCGTCTGTCTGCACAGGGAGCGGGTGACGCTTGTCTTGCCACCATCCCGCTGTTCCTCACAGGACAGGCTCTCCTGCTTCGCGACTGTTTCCCCACAACAAAGCCAAAGGCTCCTTCTCTTCTTCCGGGGCGGCGTGCTGTGGCTTCCCTAGATTGTTCCTGAGGAGCACGGTGACAGCCGTGTCCCTTTCCTTAAGGCCCTTTGCAGATGTGCAACCACGCTGCTCTCTCAGGCAGAGAGGATGCTAGGGCAAAGAGATTTCGCTCCATGCGGGTTTCTTCCAGCGGGCTGCGGAGACTAGCTCAGGCCAGCAGCAGCAGCATCCCACCATCCCACTCTGATTTCCCAACGAATGCTGTGCTGTCCCGCAGGAGTTGCCTGGGCAAAGAGGCTTTCGCTGTATGCGGTTTTCTCACACCGTGAGACTTGGGCTCAGGCCAGCAGCAGCAGCATCCCGCAGAACCTTCCCTCATTTCTCAGGAAATGGAGAGGGTGACACCTGTCTTGCCACCCGCTTCTGTTCCTGCCATGGCAGGTGCTCCTGCTTCACGACCGTTTCCCGACAAGGCCAAGGGCCCCTTCTCTTCACCTGGGCAGTGTGCTGTGCCTTCCTGAGACATGCTCCTGGGGAGCGCAGGGACAGACGTGTCCCTTTCCTTAAGGCCCTTTCCAGATGTGCAACCACGCTTCTCTCTCAGGCAGAGAGGATGCTAGGGCAAAGAGAATTTCGCTCCATGCGGGTTTCTTCCACCGTGCTGCGGAGACTAGCTCAGGCCATCAGCAGCAGCATCCCACAATCCCGACTCTCATTTCCCAACGAATGCTGTGCTGTCTGGAGGAGTTGCCTGTGCAAAGAGGCTTTGGCTGTATGCGGGTTTCTCCCACCATGAGACTTGGGCTCAGGCCAGCAGCAGCAGCATCCCGCAGAACCTTCCCTCATTTCTCAGCAAATAGAGAGGGGGACACCTGTCTTGCCACTCGCCTGCTCTTCCTGCCATGGCAGGCTCTCCTGCTTCACGACCGGTTCCCGACAACAAGGCAAAGGGCCCCTTCTCTTCACTTGGGCAGTGTGCTGTGCCTTCCTCAGACATGCTCCTGGGGAGCGCAGTGACAGACGTGTCCCTTTCCTTAAGGCTATTTCCAGAGGCACCACCAAGCTTCTCTCTTAGGCAGTGGGGATGTCAGGGCAAAGAGGATTTCGCCCCATGCGGGTTCATTACACCGTGCTGTGGAGACCTGCTCAGGCAAGCAGCAGCATCATCCCACAGACCGGATTCTGATTTCACAAAGAATGCTGTGCTTTCCAGAGGGGATGCCCGGGCAAAGAGGCTTTTGCTCTATGCGGGTTTCTCCCACCGTGCTGCCTATACTAGGCTAAGGCAAGAAGCAACATCAGCCCACTGAACCGACTCTGACTTCCCAGCGACTGCTATGCTTTCCCGGAGGTTTTCAGCTGGGCGCGATCTGCACTTCACTGTTGCTTCCTCAGCAAGGTTTTGGGCATTCGCTCTGTCGCGTCAGGGAAGAAGAGCTGCGAGAGAGCTGATGCCTCTTGGGCCATGCTTTCCCGGGCTCCATTGGTCGCGCCCTGGGTTCACACTGCCCGGCCAAACTGAGCAGACACAGCCACAACCCTGCAGCAACGTGTGTGGCCTAGGATGGCACTCTATGCCCACTACATTCCCCTGGCGTAAGCAAGGCTTTGCCTTTGGCTCTGGCGTTCAGGTGGACCCGGGGACGAGACCAGTGCCTTCCCCACAGGAGAGGAGAGGCGACAGGATCTGTGCACTCTGCCCGTGTCCTGGGATTGGGAGCTGTGGGGGACTGTCCCCACTCCTTCCCCGACACACCCCCTGCCACCGCCAACGCTGCCGCATCTTGGAGGAAGACGGCATCTGACTGCCCGTTTCTCCAGGGAGCTGTTTCTGGGAGTTCCGTGTACGACGCCTGGTGGCAAGCCCAAGTCTGTCCTAGGGACAGGTGGCCAAGGAGATGCTGTCCCCTTGGCACCAGAGGCCCAGGACATGCCTGCCTTCTGCCCAGACTCCTTCCTCAGAGTGGAGGACGCGCGCCTGCCTAGCCGTCCCCTCGTGTCTTCTTGGCAGCCAGGCTTCCGTCTCTCTGCACAGGGAGCGGGTGACGCTTGTCTTGCCACCATCCCGCTGTTCCTCACAGGACAGGCTCTCCTGCTTCGCGACTGTTTCCCCACAACAAAGCCAAAGGCTCCTTCTCTTCTTCCGGGGCGGCGTGCTGTGGCTTCCCTAGATTGTTCCTGAGGAGCACGGTGACAGCCGTGTCCCTTTCCTTAAGGCCCTTTTGCAGATGTGCAACCACGCTGCTCTCTCAGGCAGAGAGGATGCTAGGGCAAAGAGATTTTCGCTCCATGCGGGTTTCTTCCAGCGGGCTGCGGAGACTAGCTCAGGCCAGCAGCAGCAGCATCCCACCATCCCACTCTGATTTCCCAACGAATGCTGTGCTGTCCCGGAGGAGTTGCCTGGGCAAAGAGGCTTTCGCTCTATGCGGGTTTCTCACACCGTGAGACTTGGGCTCAGGCCAGCAGCAAGCAGCATCCCGCAGAACCTTCCCTCATTTCTCAGGAAATGGAGAGGGTGACACCTGTCCTGCCACCCGCTTCTGTTCCTGCCATGGCAGGTGCTCCTGCTTCACGACCGTTTCCCGACAAGGCCAAGGGCCCCTTCTCTTCACCTGGGCAGTGTGCTGTGCCTTCCTGAGACATGCTCCTGGGGAGCGCAGGTACAGACGTGTCCCTTTCCTTAAGGCCCTTTCCAGATGTGCAACCACGCTTCTCTCTCAGGCAGAGAGGATGCTAGGGCAAAGAGAATTTCGCTCCATGCGGGTTTCTTCCACCGTGCTGCGGAGACTAGCTCAGGCCATCAGCAGCAGCATCCCACAATCCCGACTCTCATTTCCCAACGAATGCTGTGCTGCCTGGAGGAGTTGCCTGTGCAAAGAGGCTTTGGCTGTATGCGGGTTTCTCCCACCATGAGACTTGGGCTCAGGCCAGCAGCAGCAGCATCCCGCAGAACCTTCCCTCATTTCTCAGCAAATAGAGAGGGGGACACCTGTCTTGCCACTCGCCTGCTCTTCCAGCCATGGCAGGCTCTCCTGCTTCACGACCGGTTCCCGACAACAAGGCAAAGGGCCCCTTCTCTTCACTTGGGCAGTGTGCTGTGCCCTTCCTCAGACATGCTCCTGGGGAGCGCAGTGACAGACGTGTCCCTTTCCTTAAGGCTATTTCCAGAGGCACCACCAAGCTTCTCTCTTAGGCAGTGGGGATGTCAGGGCAAAGAGGATTTCGCCCCATGCGGGTTCATTACACCGTGCTGTGGAGACCTGCTCAGGCAAGCAGCAGCATCATCCCACAGACCGGATTCTGATTTCACAAAGAATGCTGTGCTTTCCAGAGGGGATGCCCGGGCAAAGAGGCTTTTGCTCTATGCGGGTTTCTCCCACCGTGCTGCCTATACTAGGCTAAGGCAAGAAGCAACATCAGCCCACTGAACCGACTCTGACTTCCCAGCGACTGCTATGCTTTCCCGGAGGTTTTCAGCTGGGCGCGATCTGCACTTCACTGTTGCTTCCTCAGCAAGGTTTTGGGCATTCGCTCTGTCGCGTCAGGGAAGAAGAGCTGCGAGAGAGCTGATGCCTCTTGGGCCATGCTTTCCCGGGCTCCATTGGTCGCGCCCTGTGTTCACACTGCCCGGCCAAACTGAGCAGACACAGCCACAACCCTGCAGCAACGTGTGTGGCCTAGGATGGCACTCTATGCCCACTACATTCCCCTGGCGTAAGCAAGGCTTTGCCTTTGGCTCTGGCGTTCAGGTGGACCCGGGGACGAGACCAGTGCCTTCCCCACAGGAGAGGAGAGGCGACAGGATCTGTGCACTCTGCCCGTGTCCTGGGATTGGGAGCTGTGGGGGACTGTCCCCACTCCTTCCCCGACACACCCCCTGCCACCGCCAACGCTGCCGCATCTTGGAGGAAGACGGCATCTGACTGCCCGTTTCTCCAGGGAGCTGTTTCTGGGAGTTCCGTGTACGACGCCTGGTGGCAAGCCCAAGTCTGTCCTAGGGACAGGTGGCCAAGGAGATGCTGTCCCCTTGGCACCAGAGGCCCAGGACATGCCTGCCTTCTGCCCAGACTCCTTCCTCAGAGTGGAGGACGCGCGCCTGCCTAGCCGTCCCCTCGTGTCTTCTTGGCAGCCAGGCTTCCGTCTCTCTGCACAGGGAGCGGGTGACGCTTGTCTTGCCACCATTCCGCTGTTCCTCACAGGACAGGCTCTCCTGCTTCGCGACTGTTTCCCCACAACAAAGCCAAAGGCTCCTTCTCTTCTTCCGGGGCGCCGTGCTGTGGCTTCCCCAGATTGTTCCTGGGGGGCACGGTGACAGCCGTGTCCCTTTCCTTAAGGCCCTTTGCAGATGTGCAACCACGCTGCTCTCTGAGGCAGAGAGGATGCTAGGGCAAAGAGATTTCTCTCCATGCGGGTTTCTTCCAGCGGGCTGCGGAGACTAGCTCAGGCCAGCAGCAGCAGCATCCCCACCATCCCACTCTGATTTCCCAACGAATGCTGTGCTGTCCCGGAGGAGTTGCCTGGGCAAAGAGGCTTTCGCTCTATGCGGGTTTCTCACACCGTGAGACTTGGGCTCAGGCCAGCAGCAGCAGCATCCCGCAGAACCTTCCCTCATTTCTCAGGAAATGGAGAGGGTGACACCTGTCTTGCCACCCGCTTCTGTTCCTGCCATGGCAGGTGCTCCTGCTTCACGACCGTTTCCCGACAAGGCCAAGGGCCCCTTCTCTTCACCTGGGCAGTGTGCTGTGCCTTCCTGAGACATGCTCCTGGGGAGCGCAGGGACAGACGTGTCCCTTTCCTTAAGGCCCTTTCCAGATGTGCAACCACGCTTCTCTCTCAGGCAGAGAGGATGCTAGGGCAAAGAGAATTTCGCTCCATGCGGGTTTCTTCCACCGTGCTGCGGAGACTAGCTCAGGCCATCAGCAGCAGCATCCCACAATCCCGACTCTCATTTCCCAACGAATGCTGTGCTGCCTGGAGGAGTTGCCTGTGCAAAGAGGCTTTGGCTGTATGGCGGGTTTCTCCCACCATGAGACTTGGGCTCAGGCCAGCAGCAGCAGCATCCTGCAGAACCTTCCCTCATTTCTCAGCAAATAGAGAGGGGGACACCTGTCTTGCCACTCGCCTGCTCTTCCTGCCATGGCAGGCTCTCCTGCTTCACGACCGGTTCCCGACAACAAGGCAAAGGGCCCCTTCTCTTCACTTGGGCAGTGTGCTGTGCCTTCCTCAGACATGCTCCTGGGGAGCGCAGTGACAGACGTGTCCCTTTCCTTAAGGCTATTTCCAGAGGCACCACCAAGCTTCTCTCTTAGGCAGTGGGGATGTCAGGGCAAAGAGGATTTCGCCCCATGCGGGTTCATTACACCGTGCTGTGGAGACCTGCTCAGGCAAGCAGCAGCATCATCCCACAGACCGGATTCTGATTTCACAAAGAATGCTGTGCTTTCCAGAGGGGATGCCCGGGCAAAGAGGCTTTTGCTCTATGCGGGTTTCTCCCACCGTGCTGCCTATACTAGGCTAAGGCAAGAAGCAACATCAGCCCACTGAACCGACTCTGACTTCCCAGCGACTGCTATGCTTTCCCGGAGCTTTTCAGCTGGGCGCGATCTGCACTTCACTGTTGCTTCCTCAGCAAGGTTTTGGGCATTCGCTCTGTCGCGTCAGGGAAGAAGAGCTGCGAGAGAGCTGATGCCTCTTGGGCCATGCTTTCCCGGGCTCCATTGGTCGCGCCCTGTGTTCACACTGCCCGGCCAAACTGAGCAGACACAGCCACAACCCTGCAGCAACGTGTGTGGCCTAGGATGGCACTCTATGGCCCACTACATTCCCCTGGCGTAAGCAAGGCTTTGCCTTTGGCTCTGGCGTTCAGGTGGACCCGGGGACGAGACCAGTGCCTTCCCCACAGGAGAGGAGAGGCGACAGGATCTGTGCACTCTGCCCGTGTCCTGGGATTGGGAGCTGTGGGGGACTGTCCCCACTCCTTCCCCGACACACCCCCTGCCACCGCCAACGCTGCCGCATCTTGGAGGAAGATGGCATCTGACTGCCCGTTTCTCCAGGGAGCTGTTTCTGGGAGTTCCGTGTACGACGCCTGGTGGCAAGCCCAAGTCTGTCCTAGGGACAGGTGGCCAAGGAGATGCTGTCCCCTTGGCACCAGAGGCCCAGGACATGCCTGCCTTCTGCCCAGACTCCTTCCTCAGAGTGGAGGACGTGCGCCTGCCTAGCCGTCCCCTCGTGTCTTCTTGGCAGCCAGGCTTCCGTCTGTCTGCACAGGGAGCGGGTGACGCTTGTCTTGCCACCATTCCGCTGTTCCTCACAGGACAGGCTCTCCTGCTTCGCGACTGTTTCCCCACAACAAAGCCAAAGGCTCCTTCTCTTCTTCCGGGGCGCCGTGCTGTGGCTTCCCCAGATTGTTCCTGGGGAGCACGGTGACAGCCGTGTCCCTTTCCTTAAGGCCCTTTGCAGATGTGCAACCACGCTGCTCTCTGAGGCAGAGAGGATGCTAGGGCAAAGAGATTTCGCTCCATGCGGGTTTCTTCCAGCGGGCTGCGGAGACTAGCTCAGGCCAGCAGCAGCAGCATCCCACCATCCCACTCTGATTTCCCAACGAATGCTGTGCTGTCCCGGAGGAGTTGCCTGGGCAAAGAGGCTTTCGCTCTATGCGGGTTTCTCACACCGTGAGACTTGGGCTCAGGCCAGCAGCAGCAGCATCCCGCAGAACCTTCCCTCATTTCTCAGGAAATGGAGAGGGTGACACCTGTCTTGCCACCCGCTTCTGTTCCTGCCATGGCAGGTGCTCCTGCTTCACGACCGTTTCCCGACAAGGCCAAGGGCCCCTTCTCTTCACCTGGGCAGTGTGCTGTGCCTTCCTGAGACATGCTCCTGGGGAGCGCAGGGACAGACGTGTCCCTTTCCTTAAGGCCCTTTCCAGATGTGCAACCACGCTTCTCTCTCAGGCAGAGAGGATGCTAGGGCAAAGAGAATTTCGCTCCATGCGGGTTTCTTCCACCGCGCTGCGGAGACTAGCTCAGGCCATCAGCAGCAGCATCCCACAATCCCGACTCTCATTTCCCAACGAATGCTGTGCTGCCTGGAGGAGTTGCCTGTGCAAAGAGGCTTTGGCTGTATGCGGGTTTCTCCCACCATGAGACTTGGGCTCAGGCCAGCAGCAGCAGCATCCCGCAGAACCTTCCCTCATTTCTCAGCAAATAGAGAGGGGGACCCCTGTCTTGCCACTCGCCTGCTCTTCCTGCCATGGCAGGCTCTCCTGCTTCACGACCGGTTCCCGACAACAAGGCAAAGGGCCCCTTCTCTTCACTTGGGCAGTGTGCTGTGCCTTCCTCAGACATGCTCCTGGGGAGCGCAGTGACAGACGTGTCCCTTTCCTTAAGGCTATTTCCAGAGGCACCACCAAGCTTCTCTCTTAGGCAGTGGGGATGTCAGGGCAAAGAGGATTTCGCCCCATGCGGGTTCATTACACCGTGCTGTGGAGACCTGCTCAGGCAAGCAGCAGCATCATCCCACAGACCGGATTCTGATTTCACAAAGAATGCTGTGCTTTCCAGAGGGGATGCCCGGGCAAAGAGACTTTTGCTCTATGCGGGTTTCTCCCACCGTGCTGCCTATACTAGGCTAAGGCAAGAAGCAACATCAGCCCACTGAACCGACTCTGACTTCCCAGCGACTGCTATGCTTTCCCGGAGGTTTTCAGCTGGGCGCGATCTGCACTTCACTGTTGCTTCCTCAGCAAGGTTTTGGGCATTTGCTCTGTCGCGTCAGGGAAGAAGAGCTGCGAGAGAGCTGATGCCTCTTGGGCCATGCTTTCCCCGGGCTCCATTGGTCGCGCCCTGTGTTCACACTGCCCGGCCAAACTGAGCAAACACAGCCACAACCCTGCAGCAACGTGTGTGGCCTAGGATGGCACTCTATGCCCACTACATTCCCCTGGCGTAAGCAAGGCTTTGCCTTTGGCTCTGGCGTTCAGGTGGACCCGGGGACGAGACCAGTGCCTTCCCCACAGGAGAGGAGAGGCGACAGGATCTGTGCACTCTGCCCGTGTCCTGGGATTGGGAGCTGTGGGGGACTGTCCCCACTCCTTCCCCGACACACCCCCTGCCACCGCCAACGCTGCCGCATCTTGGAGGAAGATGGCATCTGACTGCCTGTTTCTCCAGGGAGCTGTTTCTGGGAGTTCCGTGTACGACGCCTGGTGGCAAGCCCAAGTCTGTCCTAGGGACAGGTGGCCAAGGAGATGCTGTCCCCTTGGCACCAGAGGCCCAGGACATGCCTGCCTTCTGCCCAGACTCCTTCCTCAGAGTGGAGGACGCGCGCCTGCCTAGCCGTCCCCTCGTGTCTTCTTGGCAGCCAGGCTTCCGTCTGTCTGCACAGGGAGCGGGTGACGCTTGTCTTGCCACCATTCCGCTGTTCCTCACAGGACAGGCTCTCCTGCTTCGCGACTGTTTCCCCACAACAAAGCCAAAGGCTCCTTCTCTTCTTCCGGGGCGCCGTGCTGTGGCTTCCCCAGATTGTTCCTGGGGAGCACGGTGACAGCCGTGTCCCTTTCCTTAAGGCCCTTTGCAGATGTGCAACCACGCTGCTCTCTGAGGCAGAGAGGATGCTAGGGCAAAGAGATTTCGCTCCATGCGGGTTTCTTCCAGCGGGCTGCGGAGACTAGCTCAGGCCAGCAGCAGCAGCATCCCACCATCCCACTCTGATTTCCCAACGAATGCTGTGCTGTCCCGGAGGAGTTGCCTGGGCAAAGAGGCTTTCGCTCTATGCGGGTTTCTCACACCGTGAGACTTGGGCTCAGGCCAGCAGCAGCAGCATCCCGCAGAACCTTCCCTCATTTCTCAGGAAATGGAGAGGGTGACACCTGTCTTGCCACCCGCTTCTGTTCCTGCCATGGCAGGTGCTCCTGCTTCACGACCGTTTCCCGACAAGGCCAAGGGCCCCTTCTCTTCACCTGGGCAGTGTGCTGTGCCTTCCTGAGACATGCTCCTGGGGAGCGCAGGGACAGACGTGTCCCTTTCCTTAAGGCCCTTTCCAGATGTGCAACCACGCTTCTCTCTCAGGCAGAGAGGATGCTAGGGCAAAGAGAATTTCGCTCCATGCGGGTTTCTTCCACCGTGCTGCGGAGACTAGCTCAGGCCATCAGCAGCAGCATCCCACAATCCCGACTCTCATTTCCCAACGAATGCTGTGCTGCCTGGAGGAGTTGCCTATGCAAAGAGGCTTTGGCTGTATGCGGGTTTCTCCCACCATGAGACTTGGGCTCAGGCCAGCAGCAGCAGCATCCCGCAGAACCTTCCCTCATTTCTCAGCAAATAGAGAGGGGGACACCTGTCTTGCCACTCGCCTGCTCTTCCTGCCATGGCAGGCTCTCCTGCTTCACGACCGGTTCCCGACAACAAGGCAAAGGGCCCCTTCTCTTCACTTGGGCAGTGTGCTGTGCCTTCCTCAGACATGCTCCTGGGGAGCGCAGTGACAGACGTGTCCCTTTCCTTAAGGCTATTTCCAGAGGCACCACCAAGCTTCTCTCTTAGGCAGTGGGGATGTCAGGGCAAAGAGGATTTCGCCCCATGCGGGTTCATTACACCGTGCTGTGGAGACCTGCTCAGGCAAGCAGCAGCATCATCCCACAGACCGGATTCTGATTTCACAAAGAATGCTGTGCTTTCCAGAGGGATGCCCGGGCAAAGAGGCTTTTGCTCTATGCGGGTTTCTCCCACCGTGCTGCCTATACTAGGCTAAGGCAAGAAGCAACATCAGCCCACTGAACCGACTCTGACTTCCCAGCGACTGCTATGCTTTCCCGGAGGTTTTCAGCTGGGCGCGATCTGCACTTCACTGTTGCTTCCTCAGCAAGGTTTTGGGCATTCGCTCTGTCGCGTCAGGGAAGAAGAGCTGCGAGAGAGCTGATGCCTCTTGGGCCATGCTTTCCCGGGCTCCATTGGTCGCGCCCTGGGTTCACACTGCCCGGCCAAACTGAGCAGACACAGCCACAACCCTGCAGCAACGTGTGTGGCCTAGGATGGCACTCTATGCCCACTACATTCCCCTGGCGTAAGCAAGGCTTTGCCTTTGGCTCTGGCGTTCAGGTGGACCCGGGGACGAGACCAGTGCCTTCCCCACAGGAGAGGAGAGGCGACAGGATCTGTGCACTCTGCCCGTGTCCTGGGATTGGGAGCTGTGGGGGACTGTCCCCACTCCTTCCCCGACACACCCCCTGCCACCGCCAACGCTGCCGCATCTTGGAGGAAGACGGCATCTGACTGCCCGTTTCTCCAGGGAGCTGTTTCTGGGAGTTCCGTGTACGACGCCTGGTGGCAAGCCCAAGTCTGTCCTAGGGACAGGTGGCCAAGGAGATGCTGTCCCCTTGGCACCAGAGGCCCAGGACATGCCTGCCTTCTGCCCAGACTCCTTCCTCAGAGTGGAGGACGCGCGCCTGCCTAGCCGTCCCCTCCTGTCTTCTTGGCAGCCAGGCTTCCGTCTGTCTGCACAGGGAGCGGGTGACGCTTGTCTTGCCACCATCCCGCTGTTCCTCACAGGACAGGCTCTCCTGCTTCGCGACTGTTTCCCCACAACAAAGCCAAAGGCTCCTTCTCTTCTTCCGGGGCGCCGTGCTGTGGCTTCCCCAGATTGTTCCTGGGGAGCACGGTGACAGCCGTGTCCCTTTCCTTAAGGCCCTTTGCAGATGTGCAACCACGCTGCTCTCTCAGGCAGAGAGGATGCTAGGGCAAAGAGATTTCGCTCCATGCGGGTTTCTTCCAGCGGGCTGCGGAGACTAGCTCAGGCCAGCAGCAGCAGCATCCCACCATCCCACTCTGATTTCGCAACGAATGCTGTGCTGTCCCGGAGGAGTTGCCTGGGAAAAGAGGCTTTCGCTGTATGCGGGTTTCTCACACCGTGAGACTTGGGCTCAGGCCAGCAGCAGCAGCATCCCGCAGAACCTTCCCTCATTTCTCAGGAAATGGAGAGGGTGACACCTGTCCTGCCACCCGCTTCTGTTCCTGCCATGGCAGGTGCTCCTTCTTCACGACCGTTTCCCGACAAGGCCAAGGGCCCCTTCTCTTCACCTGGGCAGTGTGCTGTCCTTCCTGAGACATGCTCCTGGGGAGCGCAGGGACAGACGTGTCCCTTTCCTTAAGGCCCTTTCCAGATGTGCAACCACGCTTCTCTCTCAGGCAGAGAGGATGCTAGGGCAAAGAGAATTTCGCTCCATGCGGGTTTCTTCCACCGTGCTGCGGAGACTAGCTCAGGCCATCAGCAGCAGCATCCCACAATCCCGACTCTCATTTCCCAACGAATGCTGTGCTGTCTGGAGGAGTTGCCTGTGCAAAGAGGCTTTGGCTGTATGCGGGTTTCTCCCACCATGAGACTTGGGCTCAGGCCAGCAGCAGCAGCATCCCGCAGAACCTTCCCTCATTTCTCAGCAAATAGAGAGGGGGACACCTGTCTTGCCACTCGCCTGCTCTTCCTGCCATGGCAGGCTCTCCTGCTTCACGACCGGTTCCCGACAACAAGGCAAAGGGCCCCTTCTCTTCACTTGGGCAGTGTGCTGTGCCTTCCTCAGACATGCTCCTGGGGAGCGCAGTGACAGACGTGTCCCTTTCCTTAAGGCTATTTCCAGAGGCACCACCAAGCTTCTCTCTTAGGCAGTGGGGATGTCAGGGCAAAGAGGATTTCGCCCCATGCGGGTTCATTACACCGTGCTGTGGAGACCTGCTCAGGCAAGCAGCAGCATCATCCCACAGACCGGATTCTGATTTCACAAAGAATGCTGTGCTTTCCAGAGGGGATGCCCGGGCAAAGAGGCTTTTGCTCTATGCGGGTTTCTCCCACCGTGCTGCCTATACTAGGCTAAGGCAAGAAGCAACATCAGCCCACTGAACCGACTCTGACTTCCCAGCGACTGCTATGCTTTCCCGGAGGTTTTCAGCTGGGCGCGATCTGCACTTCACTGTTGCTTCCTCAGCAAGGTTTTGGGCATTCGCTCTGTCGCGTCAGGGAAGAAGAGCTGCGAGAGAGCTGATGCCTCTTGGGCCATGCTTTCCCGGGCTCCATTGGTCGCGCCCTGGGTTCACACTGCCCGGCCAAACTGAGCAGACACAGCCACAACCCTGCAGCAACGTGTGTGGCCTAGGATGGCACTCTATGCCCACTACATTCCCCTGGCGTAAGCAAGGCTTTGCCTTTGGCTCTGGCGTTCAGGTGGACCCGGGGACGAGACCAGTGCCTTCCCCACAGGAGAGGAGAGGCGACAGGATCTGTGCACTCTGCCCGTGTCCTGGGATTGGGAGCTGTGGGGGACTGTCCCCACTCCTTCCCCGACACACCCCCTGCCACCGCCAACGCTGCCGCATCTTGGAGGAAGACGGCATCTGACTGCCCGTTTCTCCAGGGAGCTGTTTCTGGGAGTTCCGTGTACGACGCCTGGTGGCAAGCCCAAGTCTGTCCTAGGGACAGGTGGCCAAGGAGATGCTGTCCCCTTGGCACCAGAGGCCCAGGACATGCCTGCCTTCTGCCCAGACTCCTTCCTCAGAGTGGAGGACGCGCGCCTGCCTAGCCGTCCCCTCGTGTCTTCTTGGCAGCCAGGCTTCCGTCTGTCTGCACAGGGAGCGGGTGACGCTTGTCTTGCCACCATCCCGCTGTTCCTCACAGGACAGGCTCTCCTGCTTCGCGACTGTTTCCCCACAACAAAGCCAAAGGCTCCTTCTCTTCTTCCGGGGCGGCGTGCTGTGGCTTCCCTAGATTGTTCCTGAGGAGCACGGTGACAGCCGTGTCCCTTTCCTTAAGGCCCTTTGCAGATGTGCAACCACGCTGCTCTCTCAGGCAGAGAGGATGCTAGGGCAAAGAGATTTCGCTCCATGCGGGTTTCTTCCAGCGGGCTGCGGAGACTAGCTCAGGCCAGCAGCAGCAGCATCCCACCATCCCACTCTGATTTCCCAACGAATGCTGTGCTGTCCCGCAGGAGTTGCCTGGGCAAAGAGGCTTTCGCTCTATGCGGGTTTCTCACACCGTGAGACTTGGGCTCAGGCCAGCAGCAGCAGCATCCCGCAGAACCTTCCCTCATTTCTCAGGAAATGGAGAGGGTGACACCTGTCCTGCCACCCGCTTCTGTTCCTGCCATGGCAGGTGCTCCTGCTTCACGACCGTTTCCCGACAAGGCCAAGGGCCCCTTCTCTTCACCTGGGCAGTGTGCTGTCCTTCCTGAGACATGCTCCTGGGGAGCGCAGGGACAGACGTGTCCCTTTCCTTAAGGCCCTTTCCAGATGTGCAACCACGCTTCTCTCTCAGGCAGAGAGGATGCTAGGGCAAAGAGAATTTCGCTCCATGCGGGTTTCTTCCACCGTGCTGCGGAGACTAGCTCAGGCCATCAGCAGCAGCATCCCACAATCCCGACTCTCATTTCCCAACGAATGCTGTGCTGTCTGGAGGAGTTGCCTGTGCAAAGAGGCTTTGGCTGTATGCGGGTTTCTCCCACCATGAGACTTGGGCTCAGGCCAGCAGCAGCAGCATCCCGCAGAACCTTCCCTCATTTCTCAGCAAATAGAGAGGGGGACACCTGTCTTGCCACTCGCCTGCTCTTCCTGCCATGGCAGGCTCTCCTGCTTCACGACCGGTTCCCGACAACAAGGCAAAGGGCCCCTTCTCTTCACTTGGGCAGTGTGCTGTGCCTTCCTCAGACATGCTCCTGGGGAGCGCAGTGACAGACGTGTCCCTTTCCTTAAGGCTATTTCCAGAGGCACCACCAAGCTTCTCTCTTAGGCAGTGGGGATGTCAGGGCAAAGAGGATTTCGCCCCATGCGGGTTCATTACACCGTGCTGTGGAGACCTGCTCAGGCAAGCAGCAGCATCATCCCACAGACCGGATTCTGATTTCACAAAGAATGCTGTGCTTTCCAGAGGGGATGCCCGGGCAAAGAGGCTTTTGCTCTATGCGGGTTTCTCCCACCGTGCTGCCTATACTAGGCTAAGGCAAGAAGCAACATCAGCCCACTGAACCGACTCTGACTTCCCAGCGACTGCTATGCTTTCCCGGAGGTTTTCAGCTGGGCGCGATCTGCACTTCACTGTTGCTTCCTCAGCAAGGTTTTGGGCATTCGCTCTGTCGCGTCAGGGAAGAAGAGCTGCGAGAGAGCTGATGCCTCTTGGGCCATGCTTTCCCGGGCTCCATTGGTCGCGCCCTGGGTTCACACTGCCCGGCCAAACTGAGCAGACACAGCCACAACCCTGCAGCAACGTGTGTGGCCTAGGATGGCACTCTATGCCCACTACATTCCCCTGGCGTAAGCAAGGCTTTGCCTTTGGCTCTGGCGTTCAGGTGGACCCGGGGACGAGACCAGTGCCTTCCCCACAGGAGAGGAGAGGCGACAGGATCTGTGCACTCTGCCCGTGTCCTGGGATTGGGAGCTGTGGGGGACTGTCCCCACTCCTTCCCCGACACACCCCCTGCCACCGCCAACGCTGCCGCATCTTGGAGGAAGACGGCATCTGACTGCCCGTTTCTCCAGGGAGCTGTTTCTGGGAGTTCCGTGTACGACGCCTGGTGGCAAGCCCAAGTCTGTCCTAGGGACAGGTGGCCAAGGAGATGCTGTCCCCTTGGCACCAGAGGCCCAGGACATGCCTGCCTTCTGCCCAGACTCCTTCCTCAGAGTGGAGGACGCGCGCCTGCCTAGCCGTCCCCTCGTGTCTTCTTGGCAGCCAGGCTTCCGTCTCTCTGCACAGGGAGCGGGTGACGCTTGTCTTGCCACCATCCCGCTGTTCCTCACAGGACAGGCTCTCCTGCTTCGCGACTGTTTCCCCACAACAAAGCCAAAGGCTCCTTCTCTTCTTCCGGGGCGGCGTGCTGTGGCTTCCCTAGATTGTTCCTGAGGAGCACGGTGACAGCCGTGTCCCTTTCCTTAAGGCCCTTTGCAGATGTGCAACCACGCTGCTCTCTCAGGCAGAGAGGATGCTAGGGCAAAGAGATTTCGCTCCATGCGGGTTTCTTCCAGCGGGCTGCGGAGACTAGCTCAGGCCAGCAGCAGCAGCATCCCACCATCCCACTCTGATTTCCCAACGAATGCTGTGCTGTCCCGGAGGAGTTGCCTGGGCAAAGAGGCTTTCGCTCTATGCGGGTTTCTCACACCGTGAGACTTGGGCTCAGGCCAGCAGCAGCAGCATCCCGCAGAACCTTCCCTCATTTCTCAGGAAATGGAGAGGGTGACACCTGTCCTGCCACCCGCTTCTGTTCCTGCCATGGCAGGTGCTCCTGCTTCACGACCGTTTCCCGACAAGGCCAAGGGCCCCTTCTCTTCACCTGGGCAGTGTGCTGTCCTTCCTGAGACATGCTCCTGGGGAGCGCAGGGACAGACGTGTCCCTTTCCTTAAGGCCCTTTCCAGATGTGCAACCACGCTTCTCTCTCAGGCAGAGAGGATGCTAGGGCAAAGAGAATTTCGCTCCATGCGGGTTTCTTCCACCGTGCTGCGGAGACTAGCTCAGGCCATCAGCAGCAGCATCCCACAATCCCGACTCTCATTTCCCAACGAATGCTGTGCTGTCTGGAGGAGTTGCCTGTGCAAAGAGGCTTTGGCTGTATGCGGGTTTCTCCCACCATGAGACTTGGGCTCAGGCCAGCAGCAGCAGCATCCCGCAGAACCTTCCCTCATTTCTCAGCAAATAGAGAGGGGGACACCTGTCTTGCCACTCGCCTGCTCTTCCTGCCATGGCAGGCTCTCCTGCTTCACGACCGGTTCCCGACAACAAGGCAAAGGGCCCCTTCTCTTCACTTGGGCAGTGTGCTGTGCCTTCCTCAGACATGCTCCTGGGGAGCGCAGTGACAGACGTGTCCCTTTCCTTAAGGCTATTTCCAGAGGCACCACCAAGCTTCTCTCTTAGGCAGTGGGGATGTCAGGGCAAAGAGGATTTCGCCCCATGCGGGTTCATTACACCGTGCTGTGGAGACCTGCTCAGGCAAGCAGCAGCATCATCCCACAGACCGGATTCTGATTTCACAAAGAATGCTGTGCTTTCCAGAGGGGATGCCCGGGCAAAGAGGCTTTTGCTCTATGCGGGTTTCTCCCACCGTGCTGCCTATACTAGGCTAAGGCAAGAAGCAACATCAGCCCACTGAACCGACTCTGACTTCCCAGCGACTGCTATGCTTTCCCGGAGGTTTTCAGCTGGGCGCGATCTGCACTTCACTGTTGCTTCCTCAGCAAGGTTTTGGGCATTCGCTCTGTCGCGTCAGGGAAGAAGAGCTGCGAGAGAGCTGATGCCTCTTGGGCCATGCTTTCCCGGGCTCCATTGGTCGCGCCCTGGGTTCACACTGCCCGGCCAAACTGAGCAGACACAGCCACAACCCTGCAGCAACGTGTGTGGCCTAGGATGGCACTCTATGCCCACTACATTCCCCTGGCGTAAGCAAGGCTTTGCCTTTGGCTCTGGCGTTCAGGTGGACCCGGGGACGAGACCAGTGCCTTCCCCACAGGAGAGGAGAGGCGACAGGATCTGTGCACTCTGCCCGTGTCCTGGGATTGGGAGCTGTGGGGGACTGTCCCCACTCCTTCCCCGACACACGCCCTGCCACCGCCAACGCTGCCGCATCTTGGAGGAAGATGGCATCTGACTGCCCGTTTCTCCAGGGAGCTGTTTCTGGGAGTTCCGTGTACGACGCCTGGTGGCAAGCCCAAGTCTGTCCTAGGGACAGGTGGACAAGGAGATGCTGTCCCCTTGGCACCAGAGGCCCAGGACATGCCTGCCATCTGCCCAGACTCCTTCCTCAGAGTGGAGGACGCGCGCCTGCCTAGCCGTCCCCTCGTGTCTTCTTGGCAGCCAGGCTTCCGTCTGTCTGCACAGGGAGCGGGTGACGCTTGTCTTGCCACCATCCCGCTGTTCCTCACAGGACAGGCTCTCCTGCTTCGCGACTGGTTCCCCACAACAAAGCCAAAGGCTCCTTCTCTTCTTCCGGGGCGGCGTGCTGTGGCTTCCCTAGATTGTTCCTGAGGAGCACGGTGACAGCCGTGTCCCTTTCCTTAAGGCCCTTTGCAGATGTGCAACCACGCTGCTCTCTCAGGCAGAGAGGATGCTAGGGCAAAGAGATTTCGCTCCATGCGGGTTTCTTCCAGCGGGCTGCGGAGACTAGCTCAGGCCAGCAGCAGCAGCATCCCACCATCCCACTCTGATTTCCCAACGAATGCTGTGCTGTCCCGGAGGAGTTGCCTGGGCAAAGAGGCTTTCGCTCTATGCGGGTTTCTCACACCGTGAGACTTGGGCTCAGGCCAGCAGCAGCAGCATCCCGCAGAACCTTCCCTCATTTCTCAGGAAATGGAGAGGGTGACACCTCTCCTGCCACCCGCTTCTGTTCCTGCCATGGCAGGTGCTCCTGCTTCACGACCGTTTCCCGACAAGGCCAAGGGCCCCTTCTCTTCACCTGGGCAGTGTGCTGTGCCTTCCTGAGACATGCTCCTGGGGAGCGCAGGGACAGACGTGTCCCTTTCCTTAAGGCCCTTTCCAGATGTGCAACCACGCTTCTCTCTCAGGCAGAGAGGATGCTAGGGCAAAGAGAATTTCGCTCCATGCGGGTTTCTTCCACCGTGCTGCGGAGACTAGCTCAGGCCATCAGCAGCAGCATCCCACAATCCCGACTCTCATTTCCCAACGAATGCTGTGCTGTCTGGAGGAGTTGCCTGTGCAAAGAGGCTTTGGCTGTATGCGGGTTTCTCCCACCATGAGACTTGGGCTCAGGCCAGCAGCAGCAGCATCCCGCAGAACCTTCCCTCATTTCTCAGCAAATAGAGAGGGGGACACCTGTCTTGCCACTCGCCTGCTCTTCCTGCCATGGCAGGCTCTCCTGCTTCACGACCGGTTCCCGACAACAAGGCAAAGGGCCCCTTCTCTTCACTTGGGCAGTGTGCTGTGCCTTCCTCAGACATGCTCCTGGGGAGCGCAGTGACAGACGTGTCCCTTTCCTTAAGGCTATTTCCAGAGGCACCACCAAGCTTCTCTCTTAGGCAGTGGGGATGTCAGGGCAAAGAGGATTTCGCCCCATGCGGGTTCATTACACCGTGCTGTGGAGACCTGCTCAGGCAAGCAGCAGCATCATCCCACAGACCGGATTCTGATTTCACAAAGAATGCTGTGCTTTCCAGAGGGGATGCCCGGGCAAAGAGGCTTTTGCTCTATGCGGGTTTCTCCCACCGTGCTGCCTATACTAGGCTAAGGCAAGAAGCAACATCAGCCCACTGAACCGACTCTGACTTCCCAGCGACTGCTATGCTTTCCCGGAGGTTTTCAGCTGGGCGCGATCTGCACTTCACTGTTGCTTCCTCAGCAAGGTTTTGGGCATTCGCTCTGTCGCGTCAGGGAAGAAGAGCTGCGAGAGAGCTGATGCCTCTTGGGCCATGCTTTCCCGGGCTCCATTGGTCGCGCCCTGGGTTCACACTGCCCGGCCAAACTGAGCAGACACAGCCACAACCCTGCAGCAACGTGTGTGGCCTAGGATGGCACTCTATGCCCACTACATTCCCCTGGCGTAAGCAAGGCTTTGCCTTTGGCTCTGGCGTTCAGGTGGACCCGGGGACGAGACCAGTGCCTTCCCCACAGGAGAGGAGAGGCGACAGGATCTGTGCACTCTGCCCGTGTCCTGGGATTGGGAGCTGTGGGGGACTGTCCCCACTCCTTCCCCGACACACGCCCTGCCACCGCCAACGCTGCCGCATCTTGGAGGAAGATGGCATCTGACTGCCCGTTTCTCCAGGGAGCTGTTTCTGGGAGTTCCGTGTACGACGCCTGGTGGCAAGCCCAAGTCTGTCCTAGGGACAGGTGGCCAAGGAGATGCTGTCCCCTTGGCACCAGAGGCCCAGGACATGCCTGCCTTCTGCCCAGACTCCTTCCTCAGAGTGGAGGACGCGCGCCTGCCTAGCCGTCCCCTCGTGTCTTCTTGGCAGCCAGGCTTCCGTCTGTCTGCACAGGGAGCGGGTGACGCTTGTCTTGCCACCATCCCGCTGTTCCTCACAGGACAGGCTCTCCTGCTTCGCGACTGTTTCCCCACAACAAAGCCAAAGGCTCCTTCTCTTCTTCCGGGGCGCCGTGCTGTGGCTTCCCCAGATTGTTCCTGGGGAGCACGGTGACAGCCGTGTCCCTTTCCTTAAGGCCCTTTGCAGATGTGCAACCACGCTGCTCTCTCAGGCAGAGAGGATGCTAGGGCAAAGAGATTTCGCTCCATGCGGGTTTCTTCCAGCGGGCTGCGGAGACTAGCTCAGGCCAGCAGCAGCAGCATCCCACCATCCCACTCTGATTTCCCAACGAATGCTGTGCTGTCCCGGAGGAGTTGCCTGGGCAAAGAGGCTTTCGCTCTATGCGGGTTTCTCACACCGTGAGACTTGGGCTCAGGCCAGCAGCAGCAGCATCCCGCAGAACCTTCCCTCATTTCTCAGGAAATGGAGAGGGTGACACCTGTCTTGCCACCCGCTTCTGTTCCTGCCATGGCAGGTGCTCCTGCTTCACGACCGTTTCCCGACAAGGCCAAGGGCCCCTTCTCTTCACCTGGGCAGTGTGCTGTGCCTTCCTGAGACATGCTCCTGGGGAGCGCAGGGACAGACGTGTCCCTTTCCTTAAGGCCCTTTCCAGATGTGCAACCACGCTTCTCTCTCAGGCAGAGAGGATGCTAGGGCAAAGAGAATTTCGCTCCATGCGGGTTTCTTCCACCGTGCTGCGGAGACTAGCTCAGGCCATCAGCAGCAGCATCCCACAATCCCGACTCTCATTTCCCAACGAATGCTGTGCTGTCTGGAGGAGTTGCCTGTGCAAAGAGGCTTTGGCTGTATGCGGGTTTCTCCCACCATGAGACTTGGGCTCAGGCCAGCAGCAGCAGCATCCCGCAGAACCTTCCCTCATTTCTCAGCAAATAGAGAGGGGGACACCTGTCTTGCCACTCGCCTGCTCTTCCTGCCATGGCAGGCTCTCCTGCTTCACGACCGGTTCCCGACAACAAGGCAAAGGGCCCCTTCTCTTCACTTGGGCAGTGTGCTGTGCCTTCCTCAGACATGCTCCTGGGGAGCGCAGTGACAGACGTGTCCCTTTCCTTAAGGCTATTTCCAGAGGCACCACCAAGCTTCTCTCTTAGGCAGTGGGGATGTCAGGGCAAAGAGGATTTCGCCCCATGCGGGTTCATTACACCGTGCTGTGGAGACCTGCTCAGGCAAGCAGCAGCATCATCCCACAGACCGGATTCTGATTTCACAAAGAATGCTGTGCTTTCCAGAGGGGATGCCCGGGCAAAGAGGCTTTTGCTCTATGCGGGTTTCTCCCACCGTGCTGCCTATACTAGGCTAAGGCAAGAAGCAACATCAGCCCACTGAACCGACTCTGACTTCCCAGCGACTGCTATGCTTTCCCGGAGGTTTTCAGCTGGGCGCGATCTGCACTTCACTGTTGCTTCCTCAGCAAGGTTTTGGGCATTCGCTCTGTCGCGTCAGGGAAGAAGAGCTGCGAGAGAGCTGATGCCTCTTGGGCCATGCTTTCCCGGGCTCCATTGGTCGCGCCCTGGGTTCACACTGCCCGGCCAAACTGAGCAGACACAGCCACAACCCTGCAGCAACGTGTGTGGCCTAGGATGGCACTCTATGCCCACTACATTCCCCTGGCGTAAGCAAGGCTTTGCCTTTGGCTCTGGCGTTCAGGTGGAACCGGGGACGAGACCAGTGCCTTCCCCACAGGAGAGGAGAGGCGACAGGATCTGTGCACTCTGCCCGTGTCCTGGGATTGGGAGCTGTGGGGGACTGTCCCCACTCCTTCCCCGACACACCCCCTGCCACCGCCAACGCTGCCGCATCTTGGAGGAAGACGGCATCTGACTGCCCGTTTCTCCAGGGAGCTGTTTCTGGGAGTTCCGTGTACGACGCCTGGTGGCAAGCCCAAGTCTGTCCTAGGGACAGGTGGCCAAGGAGATGCTGTCCCCTTGGCACCAGAGGCCCAGGACATGCCTGCCATCTGCCCAGACTCCTTCCTCAGAGTGGAGGACGCGCGCCTGCCTAGCCGTCCCCTCGTGTCTTCTTGGCAGCCAGGCTTCCGTCTGTCTGCACAGGGAGCGGGTGACGCTTGTCTTGCCACCATCCCGCTGTTCCTCACAGGACAGGCTCTCCTGCTTCGCGACTGGTTCCCCACAACAAAGCCAAAGGCTCCTTCTCTTCTTCCGGGGCGGCGTGCTGTGGCTTCCCTAGATTGTTCCTGATGAGCACGGTGACAGCCGTGTCCCTTTCCTTAAGGCCCTTTGCAGATGTGCAACCACGCTGCTCTCTCAGGCAGAGAGGATGCTAGGGCAAAGAGATTTCGCTCCATGCGGGTTTCTTCCAGCGGGCTGCGGAGACTAGCTCAGGCCAGCAGCAGCAGCATCCCACCATCCCACTCTGATTTCCCAACGAATGCTGTGCTGTCCCGGAGGAGTTGCCTGGGCAAAGAGGCTTTCGCTCTATGCGGGTTTCTCACACCGTGAGACTTGGGCTCAGGCCAGCAGCAGCAGCATCCCGCAGAACCTTCCCTCATTTCTCAGGAAATGGAGAGGGTGACACCTGTCCTGCCACCCGCTTCTGTTCCTGCCATGGCAGGTGCTCCTGCTTCACGACCGTTTCCCGACAAGGCCAAGGGCCCCTTCTCTTCACCTGGGCAGTGTGCTGTCCTTCCTGAGACATGCTCCTGGGGAGCGCAGGGACAGACGTGTCCCTTTCCTTAAGGCCCTTTCCAGATGTGCAACCACGCTTCTCTCTCAGGCAGAGAGGATGCTAGGGCAAAGAGAATTTCGCTCCATGCGGGTTTCTTCCACCGTGCTGCGGAGACTAGCTCAGGCCATCAGCAGCAGCATCCCACAATCCCGACTCTCATTTCCCAACGAATGCTGTGCTGTCTGGAGGAGTTGCCTGTGCAAAGAGGCTTTGGCTGTATGCGGGTTTCTCCCACCATGAGACTTGGGCTCAGGCCAGCAGCAGCAGCATCCCGCAGAACCTTCCCTCATTTCTCAGCAAATAGAGAGGGGGACACCTGTCTTGCCACTCGCCTGCTCTTCCTGCCATGGCAGGCTCTCCTGCTTCACGACCGGTTCCCGACAACAAGGCAAAGGGCCCCTTCTCTTCACTTGGGCAGTGTGCTGTGCCTTCCTCAGACATGCTCCTGGGGAGCGCAGTGACAGACGTGTCCCTTTCCTTAAGGCTATTTCCAGAGGCACCACCAAGCTTCTCTCTTAGGCAGTGGGGATGTCAGGGCAAAGAGGATTTCGCCCCATGCGGGTTCATTACACCGTGCTGTGGAGACCTGCTCAGGCAAGCAGCAGCATCATCCCACAGACCGGATTCTGATTTCACAAAGAATGCTGTGCTTTCCAGAGGGGATGCCCGGGCAAAGAGGCTTTTGCTCTATGCGGGTTTCTCCCACCGTGCTGCCTATACTAGGCTAAGGCAAGAAGCAACATCAGCCCACTGAACCGACTCTGACTTCCCAGCGACTGCTATGCTTTCCCGGAGGTTTTCAGCTGGGCGCGATCTGCACTTCACTGTTGCTTCCTCAGCAAGGTTTTGGGCATTCGCTCTGTCGCGTCAGGGAAGAAGAGCTGCGAGAGAGCTGATGCCTCTTGGGCCATGCTTTCCCGGGCTCCATTGGTCGCGCCCTGGGTTCACACTGCCCGGCCAAACTGAGCAGACACAGCCACAACCCTGCAGCAACGTGTGTGGCCTAGGATGGCACTCTATGCCCACTACATTCCCCTGGCGTAAGCAAGGCTTTGCCTTTGGCTCTGGCGTTCAGGTGGACCCGGGGACGAGACCAGTGCCTTCCCCACAGGAGAGGAGAGGCGACAGGATCTGTGCACTCTGCCCGTGTCCTGGGATTGGGAGCTGTGGGGGACTGTCCCCACTCCTTCCCCGACACACCCCCTGCCACCGCCAACGCTGCCGCATCTTGGAGGAAGACGGCATCTGACTGCCCGTTTCTCCAGGGAGCTGTTTCTGGGAGTTCCGTGTACGACGCCTGGTGGCAAGCCCAAGTCTGTCCTAGGGACAGGTGGCCAAGGAGATGCTGTCCCCTTGGCACCAGAGGCCCAGGACATGCCTGCCTTCTGCCCAGACTCCTTCCTCAGAGTGGAGGACGCGCGCCTGCCTAGCCGTCCCCTCGTGTCTTCTTGGCAGCCAGGCTTCCGTCTGTCTGCACAGGGAGCGGGTGACGCTTGTCTTGCCACCATCCCGCTGTTCCTCACAGGACAGGCTCTCCTGCTTCGCGACTGTTTCCCCACAACAAAGCCAAAGGCTCCTTCTCTTCTTCCGGGGCGGCGTGCTGTGGCTTCCCTAGATTGTTCCTGAGGAGCACGGTGACAGCCGTGTCCCTTTCCTTAAGGCCCTTTGCAGATGTGCAACCACGCTGCTCTCTCAGGCAGAGAGGATGCTAGGGCAAAGAGATTTCGCTCCATGCGGGTTTCTTCCAGCGGGCTGCGGAGACTAGCTCAGGCCAGCAGCAGCAGCATCCCACCATCCCACTCTGATTTCCCAACGAATGCTGTGCTGTCCCGGAGGAGTTGCCTGGGCAAAGAGGCTTTCGCTCTATGCGGGTTTCTCACACCGTGAGACTTGGGCTCAGGCCAGCAGCAGCAGCATCCCGCAGAACCTTCCCTCATTTCTCAGGAAATGGAGAGGGTGACACCTGTCCTGCCACCCGCTTCTGTTCCTGCCATGGCAGGTGCTCCTGCTTCACGACCGTTTCCCGACAAGGCCAAGGGCCCCTTCTCTTCACCTGGGCAGTGTGCTGTCCTTCCTGAGACATGCTCCTGGGGAGCGCAGGGACAGACGTGTCCCTTTCCTTAAGGCCCTTTCCAGATGTGCAACCACGCTTCTCTCTCAGGCAGAGAGGATGCTAGGGCAAAGAGAATTTCGCTCCATGCGGGTTTCTTCCACCGTGCTGCGGAGACTAGCTCAGGCCATCAGCAGCAGCATCCCACAATCCCGACTCTCATTTCCCAACGAATGCTGTGCTGTCTGGAGGAGTTGCCTGTGCAAAGAGGCTTTGGCTGTATGCGGGTTTCTCCCACCATGAGACTTGGGCTCAGGCCAGCAGCAGCAGCATCCCGCAGAACCTTCCCTCATTTCTCAGCAAATAGAGAGGGGGACACCTGTCTTGCCACTCGCCTGCTCTTCCTGCCATGGCAGGCTCTCCTGCTTCACGACCGGTTCCCGACAACAAGGCAAAGGGCCCCTTCTCTTCACTTGGGCAGTGTGCTGTGCCTTCCTCAGACATGCTCCTGGGGAGCGCAGTGACAGACGTGTCCCTTTCCTTAAGGCTATTTCCAGAGGCACCACCAAGCTTCTCTCTTAGGCAGTGGGGATGTCAGGGCAAAGAGGATTTCGCCCCATGCGGGTTCATTACACCGTGCTGTGGAGACCTGCTCAGGCAAGCAGCAGCATCATCCCACAGACCGGATTCTGATTTCACAAAGAATGCTGTGCTTTCCAGAGGGGATGCCCGGGCAAAGAGGCTTTTGCTCTATGCGGGTTTCTCCCACCGTGCTGCCTATACTAGGCTAAGGCAAGAAGCAACATCAGCCCACTGAACCGACTCTGACTTCCCAGCGACTGCTATGCTTTCCCGGAGGTTTTCAGCTGGGCGCGATCTGCACTTCACTGTTGCTTCCTCAGCAAGGTTTTGGGCATTCGCTCTGTCGCGTCAGGGAAGAAGAGCTGCGAGAGAGCTGATGCCTCTTGGGCCATGCTTTCCCGGGCTCCATTGGTCGCGCCCTGGGTTCACACTGCCCGGCCAAACTGAGCAGACACAGCCACAACCCTGCAGCAACGTGTGTGGCCTAGGATGGCACTCTATGCCCACTACATTCCCCTGGCGTAAGCAAGGCTTTGCCTTTGGCTCTGGCGTTCAGGTGGACCCGGGGACGAGACCAGTGCCTTCCCCACAGGAGAGGAGAGGCGACAGGATCTGTGCACTCTGCCCGTGTCCTGGGATTGGGAGCTGTGGGGGACTGTCCCCACTCCTTCCCGACACACGCCCTGCCACCGCCAACGCTGCCGCATCTTGGAGGAAGATGGCATCTGACTGCCCGTTTCTCCAGGGAGCTGTTTCTGGGAGTTCCGTGTACGACGCCTGGTGGCAAGCCCAAGTCTGTCCTAGGGACAGGTGGCCAAGGAGATGCTGTCCCCTTGGCACCAGAGGCCCAGGACATGCCTGCCTTCTGCCCAGACTCCTTCCTCAGAGTGGAGGACGCGCGCCTGCCTAGCCGTCCCCTCGTGTCTTCTTGGCAGCCAGGCTTCCGTCTGTCTGCACAGGGAGCGGGTGACGCTTGTCTTGCCACCATCCCGCTGTTCCTCACAGGACAGGCTCTCCTGCTTCGCGACTGTTTCCCCACAACAAAGCCAAAGGCTCCTTCTCTTCTTCCGGGGCGCCGTGCTGTGGCTTCCCCAGATTGTTCCTGGGGAGCACGGTGACAGCCGTGTCCCTTTCCTTAAGGCCCTTTGCAGATGTGCAACCACGCTGCTCTCTCAGGCAGAGAGGATGCTAGGGCAAAGAGATTTCGCTCCATGCGGGTTTCTTCCAGCGGGCTGCGGAGACTAGCTCAGGCCAGCAGCAGCAGCATCCCACCATCCCACTCTGATTTCCCAACGAATGCTGTGCTGTCCCGGAGGAGTTGCCTGGGCAAAGAGGCTTTCGCTCTATGCGGGTTTCTCACACCGTGAGACTTGGGCTCAGGCCAGCAGCAGCAGCATCCCGCAGAACCTTCCCTCATTTCTCAGGAAATGGAGAGGGTGACACCTGTCCTGCCACCCGCTTCTGTTCCTGCCATGGCAGGTGCTCCTGCTTCACGACCGTTTCCCGACAAGGCCAAGGGCCCCTTCTCTTCACCTGGGCAGTGTGCTCTCCTTCCTGAGACATGCTCCTGGGGAGCGCAGGGACAGACGTGTCCCTTTCCTTAAGGCCCTTTCCAGATGTGCAACCACGCTTCTCTCTCAGGCAGAGAGGATGCTAGGGCAAAGAGAATTTCGCTCCATGCGGGTTTCTTCCACCGTGCTGCGGAGACTAGCTCAGGCCATCAGCAGCAGCATCCCACAATCCCGACTCTCATTTCCCAACGAATGCTGTGCTGTCTGGAGGAGTTGCCTGTGCAAAGAGGCTTTGGCTGTATGCGGGTTTCTCCCACCATGAGACTTGGGCTCAGGCCAGCAGCAGCAGCATCCCGCAGAACCTTCCCTCATTTCTCAGCAAATAGAGAGGGGGACACCTGTCTTGCCACTCGCCTGCTCTTCCTGCCATGGCAGGCTCTCCTGCTTCACGACCGGTTCCCGACAACAAGGCAAAGGGCCCCTTCTCTTCACTTGGGCAGTGTGCTGTGCCTTCCTCAGACATGCTCCTGGGGAGCGCAGTGACAGACGTGTCCCTTTCCTTAAGGCTATTTCCAGAGGCACCACCAAGCTTCTCTCTTAGGCAGTGGGGATGTCAGGGCAAAGAGGATTTCGCCCCATGCGGGTTCATTACACCGTGCTGTGGAGACCTGCTCAGGCAAGCAGCAGCATCATCCCACAGACCGGATTCTGATTTCACAAAGAATGCTGTGCTTTCCAGAGGGGATGCCCGGGCAAAGAGGCTTTTGCTCTATGCGGGTTTCTCCCACCGTGCTGCCTATACTAGGCTAAGGCAAGAAGCAACATCAGCCCACTGAACCGACTCTGACTTCCCAGCGACTGCTATGCTTTCCCGGAGCTTTTCAGCTGGGCGCGATCTGCACTTCACTGTTGCTTCCTCAGCAAGGTTTTGGGCATTCGCTCTGTCGCGTCAGGGAAGAAGAGCTGCGAGAGAGCTGATGTCTCTTGGGCCATGCTTTCCCGGGCTCCATTGGTCGCGCCCTGGGTTCACACTGCCCGGCCAAACTGAGCAGACACAGCCACAACCCTGCAGCAACGTGTGTGGCCTAGGATGGCACTCTATGCCCACTACATTCCCCTGGCGTAAGCAAGGCTTTGCCTTTGGCTCTGGCGTTCAGGTGGACCCGGGGACGAGACCAGTGCCTTCCCCACAGGAGAGGAGAGGCGACAGGATCTGTGCACTCTGCCCGTGTCCTGGGATTGGGAGCTGTGGGGGACTGTCCCCACTCCTTCCCCGACACACGCCCTGCCACCGCCAACGCTGCCGCATCTTGGAGGAAGATGGCATCTGACTGCCCGTTTCTCCAGGGAGCTGTTTCTGGGAGTTCCGTGTACGACGCCTGGTGGCAAGCCCAAGTCTGTCCTAGGGACAGGTGGCCAAGGAGATGCTGTCCCCTTGGCACCAGAGGCCCAGGACATGCCTGCCTTCTGCCCAGACTCCTTCCTCAGAGTGGAGGACGCGCGCCTGCCTAGCCGTCCCCTCCTGTCTTCTTGGCAGCCAGGCTTCCGTCTGTCTGCACAGGGAGCGGGTGACGCTTGTCTTGCCACCATCCCGCTGTTCCTCACAGGACAGGCTCTCCTGCTTCGCGACTGTTTCCCCACAACAAAGCCAAAGGCTCCTTCTCTTCTTCCGGGGCGCCGTGCTGTGGCTTCCCCAGATTGTTCCTGGGGAGCACGGTGACAGCCGTGTCCCTTTCCTTAAGGCCCTTTGCAGATGTGCAACCACGCTGCTCTCTCAGGCAGAGAGGATGCTAGGGCAAAGAGATTTCGCTCCATGCGGGTTTCTTCCAGCGGGCTGCGGAGACTAGCTCAGGCCAGCAGCAGCAGCATCCCACCATCCCACTCTGATTTCCCAACGAATGCTGTGCTGTCCCGGAGGAGTTGCCTGGGCAAAGAGGCTTTCGCTCTATGCGGGTTTCTCACACCGTGAGACTTGGGCTCAGGCCAGCAGCAGCAGCATCCCGCAGAACCTTCCCTCATTTCTCAGGAAATGGAGAGGGTGACACCTGTCCTGCCACCCGCTTCTGTTCCTGCCATGGCAGGTGCTCCTGCTTCACGACCGTTTCCCGACAAGGCCAAGGGCCCCTTCTCTTCACCTGGGCAGTGTGCTGTCCTTCCTGAGACATGCTCCTGGGGAGCGCAGGGACAGACGTGTCCCTTTCCTTAAGGCCCTTTCCAGATGTGCAACCACGCTTCTCTCTCAGGCAGAGAGGATGCTAGGGCAAAGAGAATTTCGCTCCATGCGGGTTTCTTCCACCGTGCTGCGTAGACTAGCTCAGGCCATCAGCAGCAGCATCCCACAATCCCGACTCTCATTTCCCAACGAATGCTGTGCTGTCTGGAGGAGTTGCCTGTGCAAAGAGGCTTTGGCTGTATGCGGGTTTCTCCCACCATGAGACTTGGGCTCAGGCCAGCAGCAGCAGCATCCCGCAGAACCTTCCCTCATTTCTCAGCAAATAGAGAGGGGGACACCTGTCTTGCCACTCGCCTGCTCTTCCTGCCATGGCAGGCTCTCCTGCTTCACGACCGGTTCCCGACAACAAGGCAAAGGGCCCCTTCTCTTCACTTGGGCAGTGTGCTGTGCCTTCCTCAGACATGCTCCTGGGGAGCGCAGTGACAGACGTGTCCCTTTCCTTAAGGCTATTTCCAGAGGCACCACCAAGCTTCTCTCTTAGGCAGTGGGGATGTCAGGGCAAAGAGGATTTCGCCCCATGCGGGTTCATTACACCGTGCTGTGGAGACCTGCTCAGGCAAGCAGCAGCATCATCCCACAGACCGGATTCTGATTTCACAAAGAATGCTGTGCTTTCCAGAGGGGATGCCCGGGCAAAGAGGCTTTTGCTCTATGCGGGTTTCTCCCACCGTGCTGCCTATACTAGGCTAAGGCAAGAAGCAACATCAGCCCACTGAACCGACTCTGACTTCCCAGCGACTGCTATGCTTTCCCGGAGGTTTTCAGCTGGGCGCGATCTGCACTTCACTGTTGCTTCCTCAGCAAGGTTTTGGGCATTCGCTCTGTCGCGTCAGGGAAGAAGAGCTGCGAGAGAGCTGATGTCTCTTGGGCCATGCTTTCCCGGGCTCCATTGGTCGCGCCCTGGGTTCACACTGCCCGGCCAAACTGAGCAGACACAGCCACAACCCTGCAGCAACGTGTGTGGCCTAGGATGGCACTCTATGCCCACTACATTCCCCTGGCGTAAGCAAGGCTTTGCCTTTGGCTCTGGCGTTCAGGTGGACCCGGGGACGAGACCAGTGCCTTCCCCACAGGAGAGGAGAGGCGACAGGATCTGTGCACTCTGCCCGTGTCCTGGGATTGGGAGCTGTGGGGGACTGTCCCCACTCCTTCCCCGACACACCCCCTGCCACCGCCAACGCTGCCGCATCTTGGAGGAAGACGGCATCTGACTGCCCGTTTCTCCAGGGAGCTGTTTCTGGGAGTTCCGTGTACGACGCCTGGTGGCAAGCCCAAGTCTGTCCTAGGGACAGGTGGCCAAGGAGATGCTGTCCCCTTGGCACCAGAGGCCCAGGACATGCCTGCCTTCTGCCCAGACTCCTTCCTCAGAGTGGAGGACGCGCGCCTGCCTAGCCGTCCCCTCCTGTCTTCTTGGCAGCCAGGCTTCCGTCTGTCTGCACAGGGAGCGGGTGACGCTTGTCTTGCCACCATCCCGCTGTTCCTCACAGGACAGGCTCTCCTGCTTCGCGACTGTTTCCCCACAACAAAGCCAAAGGCTCCTTCTCTTCTTCCGGGGCGGCGTGCTGTGGCTTCCCTAGATTGTTCCTGAGGAGCACGGTGACAGCCGTGTCCCTTTCCTTAAGGCCCTTTGCAGATGTGCAACCACGCTGCTCTCTCAGGCAGAGAGGATGCTAGGGCAAAGAGATTTCGCTCCATGCGGGTTTCTTCCAGCGGGCTGCGGAGACTAGCTCAGGCCAGCAGTAGCAGCATCCCACCATCCCACTCTGATTTCCCAACGAATGCTGTGCTGTCCCGGAGGAGTTGCCTGGGCAAAGAGGCTTTCGCTCTATGCGGGTTTCTCACACCGTGAGACTTGGGCTCAGGCCAGCAGCAGCAGCATCCCGCAGAACCTTCCCTCATTTCTCAGGAAATGGAGAGGGTGACACCTGTCCTGCCACCCGCTTCTGTTCCTGCCATGGCAGGTGCTCCTGCTTCACGACCGTTTCCCGACAAGGCCAAGGGCCCCTTCTCTTCACCTGGGCAGTGTGCTGTCCTTCCTGAGACATGCTCCTGGGGAGCGCAGGGACAGACGTGTCCCTTTCCTTAAGGCCCTTTCCAGATGTGCAACCACGCTTCTCTCTCAGGCAGAGAGGATGCTAGGGCAAAGAGAATTTCGCTCCATGCGGGTTTCTTCCACCGTGCTGCGGAGACTAGCTCAGGCCATCAGCAGCAGCATCCCACAATCCCGACTCTCATTTCCCAACGAATGCTGTGCTGTCTGGAGGAGTTGCCTGTGCAAAGAGGCTTTGGCTGTATGCGGGTTTCTCCCACCATGAGACTTGGGCTCAGGCCAGCAGCAGCAGCATCCCGCAGAACCTTCCCTCATTTCTCAGCAAATAGAGAGGGGGACACCTGTCTTGCCACTCGCCTGCTCTTCCTGCCATGGCAGGCTCTCCTGCTTCACGACCGGTTCCCGACAACAAGGCAAAGGGCCCCTTCTCTTCACTTGGGCAGTGTGCTGTGCCTTCCTCAGACATGCTCCTGGGGAGCGCAGTGACAGACGTGTCCCTTTCCTTAAGGCTATTTCCAGAGGCACCACCAAGCTTCTCTCTTAGGCAGTGGGGATGTCAGGGCAAAGAGGATTTCGCCCCATGCGGGTTCATTACACCGTGCTGTGGAGACCTGCTCAGGCAAGCAGCAGCATCATCCCACAGACCGGATTCTGATTTCACAAAGAATGTTGTGCTTTCCAGAGGGGATGCCCGGGCAAAGAGGCTTTTGCTCTATGCGGGTTTCTCCCACCGTGCTGCCTATACTAGTCTAAGGCAAGAAGCAACATCAGCCCACTGAACCGACTCTGACTTCCCAGCGACTGCTATGCTTTCCCGGAGCTTTTCAGCTGGGCGCGATCTGCACTTCACTGTTGCTTCCTCAGCAAGGTTTTGGGCATTCGCTCTGTCGCGTCAGGGAAGAAGAGCTGCGAGAGAGCTGATGCCTCTTGGGCCATGCTTTCCCGGGCTCCATTGGACGCGCCCTGTGTTCACACTGCCCGGCCAAACTGAGCAGACACAGCCACAACCCTGCAGCAACGTGTGTGGCCTAGGATGGCACTCTATGCCCACTACATTCCCCTGGCGTAAGCAAGGCTTTGCCTTTGGCTCTGGCGTTCAGGTGGACCCGGGGACGAGACCAGTGCCTTCCCCACAGGAGAGGAGAGGCGACAGGATCTGTGCACTCTGCCCGTGTCCTGGGATTGGGAGCTGTGGGGACTGTCCCCACTCCTTCCCCGACACACCCCCTGCCACCGCCAACGCTGCCGCATCTTGGAGGAAGATGGCATCTGACTGCCCGTTTCTCCAGGGAGCTGTTTCTGGGAGTTCCGTGTACGACGCCTGGTGGCAAGCCCAAGTCTGTCCTAGGGACAGGTGGCCAAGAGATGCTGTCCCCTTGGCACCAGAGGCCCAGGACATGCCTGCCTTCTGCCCAGACTCCTTCCTCAGAGTGGAGGACGCGCGCCTGCCTAGCCGTCCCCTCGTGTCTTCTTGACAGCCAGGCTTCCGTCTGTTTGCACAGGGAGCGGGTGACGCTTGTCTTGCCACCATTCCGCTGTTCCTCACAGGACAGGCTCTCCTGCTTCGCGACTGTTTCCCCACAACAAAGCCAAAGGCTCCTTCTCTTCTTCCGGGGCGCCGTGCTGTGGCTTCCCCAGATTGTTCCTGGGGAGCACGGTGACAGCCGTGTCCCTTTCCTTAAGGCCCTTTGCAGATGTGCAACCACGCTGCTCTCTCAGGCAGAGAGGATGCTAGGGCAAAGAGATTTCGCTCCATGCGGGTTTCTTCCAGCGGGCTGTGGAGACTAGCTCAGGCCAGCAGCAGCAGCATCCCACCATCCCACTCTGATTTCCCAACGAATGCTGTGCTGTCCCGGAGGAGTTGCCTGGGCAAAGAGGCTTTCGCTCTATGCGGGTTTCTCACACCGTGAGACTTGGGCTCAGGCCAGCAGCAGCAGCATCCCGCAGAACCTTCCCTCATTTCTCAGGAAATGGAGAGGGTGACACCTGTCTTGCCACCCGCTTCTGTTCCTGCCATGGCAGGTGCTCCTGCTTCACGACCGTTTCCCGACAAGGCCAAGGGCCCCTTCTCTTCACCTGGGCAGTGTGCTGTGCCTTCCTGAGACATGCTCCTGGGGAGCGCAGGGACAGACGTGTCCCTTTCCTTAAGGCCCTTTCCAGATGTGCAACCACGCTTCTCTCTCAGGCAGAGAGGATGCTAGGGCAAAGAGAATTTCGCTCCATGCGGGTTTCTTCCACCGTGCTGCGGAGACTAGCTCAGGCCATCAGCAGCAGCATCCCACAATCCCGACTCTCATTTCCCAACGAATGCTGTGCTGTCTGGAGGAGTTGCCTGTGCAAAGAGGCTTTGGCTGTATGCGGGTTTCTCCCACCATGAGACTTGGGCTCAGGCCAGCAGCAGCAGCATCCCGCAGAACCTTCCCTCATTTCTCAGCAAATAGAGAGGGGGACACCTGTCTTGCCACTCGCCTGCTCTTCCTGCCATGGCAGGCTCTCCTGCTTCACGACCGGTTCCCGACAACAAGGCAAAGGGCCCCTTCTCTTCACTTGGGCAGTGTGCTGTGCCTTCCTCAGACATGCTCCTGGGGAGCGCAGTGACAGACGTGTCCCTTTCCTTAAGGCTATTTCCAGAGGCACCACCAAGCTTCTCTCTTAGGCAGTGGGGATGTCAGGGCAAAGAGGATTTCGCCCCATGCGGGTTCATTACACCGTGCTGTGGAGACCTGCTCAGGCAAGCAGCAGCATCATCCCACAGACCGGATTCTGATTTCACAAAGAATGCTGTGCTTTCCAGAGGGGATGCCCGGGCAAAGAGGCTTTTGCTCTATGCGGGTTTCTCCCACCGTGCTGCCTATACTAGGCTAAGGCAAGAAGCAACATCAGCCCACTGAACCGACTCTGACTTCCCAGCGACTGCTATGCTTTCCCGGAGTTTTTCAGCTGGGCGCGATCTGCACTTCACTGTTGCTTCCTCAGCAAGGTTTTGGGCATTCGCTCTGTCGCGTCAGGGAAGAAGAGCTGCGAGAGAGCTGATGCCTCTTGGGCCATGCTTTCCCGGGCTCCATTGGTCGCGCCCTGGGTTCACACTGCCCGGCCAAACTGAGCAGACACAGCCACAACCCTGCAGCAACGTGTGTGGCCTAGGATGGCACTCTATGCCCACTACATTCCCCTGGCGTAAGCAAGGCTTTGCCTTTGGCTCTGGCGTTCAGGTGGACCCGGGGACGAGACCAGTGCCTTCCCCACAGGAGAGGAGAGGCGACAGGATCTGTGCACTCTGCCCGTGTCCTGGGATTGGGAGCTGTGGGGGACTGTCCCCACTCCTTCCCCGACACACCCCCTGCCACCGCCAACGCTGCCGCATCTTGGAGGAAGACGGCATCTGACTGCCCGTTTCTCCAGGGAGCTGTTTCTGGGAGTTCCGTGTACGACGCCTGGTGGCAAGCCCAAGTCTGTCCTAGGGACAGGTGGCCAAGGAGATGCTGTCCCCTTGGCACCAGAGGCCCAGGACATGCCTGCCTTCTGCCCAGACTCCTTCCTCAGAGTGGAGGACGCGCGCCTGCCTAGCCGTCCCCTCCTGTCTTCTTGGCAGCCAGGCTTCCGTCTGTCTGCACAGGGAGCGGGTGACGCTTGTCTTGCCACCATCCCGCTGTTCCTCACAGGACAGGCTCTCCTGCTTCGCGACTGTTTCCCCACAACAAAGCCAAAGGCTCCTTCTCTTCTTCCGGGGCGGCGTGCTGTGGCTTCCCTAGATTGTTCCTGAGGAGCACGGTGACAGCCGTGTCCCTTTCCTTAAGGCTCTTTGCAGATGTGCAACCACGCTGCTCTCTCAGGCAGAGAGGATGCTAGGGCAAAGAGATTTCGCTCCATGCGGGTTTCTTCCAGCGGGCTGCGGAGACTAGCTCAGGCCAGCAGCAGCAGCATCCCACCATCCCACTCTGATTTCCCAACGAATGCTGTGCTGTCCCGGAGGAGTTGCCTGGGCAAAGAGGCTTTCGCTCTATGCGGGTTTCTCACACCGTGAGACTTGGGCTCAGGCCAGCAGCAGCAGCATCCCGCAGAACCTTCCCTCATTTCTCAGGAAATGGAGAGGGTGACACCTGTCCTGCCACCCGCTTCTGTTCCTGCCATGGCAGGTGCTCCTGCTTCACGACCGTTTCCCGACAAGGCCAAGGGCCCCTTCTCTTCACCTGGGCAGTGTGCTGTCCTTCCTGAGACATGCTCCTGGGGAGCGCAGGGACAGACGTGTCCCTTTCCTTAAGGCCCTTTCCAGATGTGCAACCACGCTTCTCTCTCAGGCAGAGAGGATGCTAGGGCAAAGAGAATTTCGCTCCATGCGGGTTTCTTCCACCGTGCTGCGGAGACTAGCTCAGGCCATCAGCAGCAGCATCCCACAATCCCGACTCTCATTTCCCAACGAATGCTGTGCTGTCTGGAGGAGTTGCCTGTGCAAAGAGGCTTTGGCTGTATGCGGGTTTCTCCCACCATGAGACTTGGGCTCAGGCCAGCAGCAGCAGCATCCCGCAGAACCTTCCCTCATTTCTCAGCAAATAGAGAGGGGGACACCTGTCTTGCCACTCGCCTGCTCTTCCTGCCATGGCAGGCTCTCCTGCTTCACGACCGGTTCCCGACAACAAGGCAAAGGGCCCCTTCTCTTCACTTGGGCAGTGTGCTGTGCCTTCCTCAGACATGCTCCTGGGGAGCGCAGTGACAGACGTGTCCCTTTCCTTAAGGCTATTTCCAGAGGCACCACCAAGCTTCTCTCTTAGGCAGTGGGGATGTCAGGGCAAAGAGGATTTCGCCCCATGCGGGTTCATTACACCGTGCTGTGGAGACCTGCACAGGCAAGCAGCAGCATCATCCCACAGACCGGATTCTGATTTCACAAAGAGTGCTGTGCTTTCCAGAGGGGATGCCCGGGCAAAGAGGCTTTTGCTCTATGCGGGTTTCTCCCACCGTGCTGCCTATACTAGGCTAAGGCAAGAAGCAACATCAGCCCACTGAACCGACTCTGACTTCCCAGCGACTGCTATGCTTTCCCGGAGGTTTTCAGCTGGGCGCGATCTGCACTTCACTGTTGCTTCCTCAGCAAGGTTTTGGGCATTCGCTCTGTCGCGTCAGGGAAGAAGAGCTGCGAGAGAGCTGATGCCTCTTGGGCCATGCTTTCCCGGGCTCCATTGGTCGCGCCCTGGGTTCACACTGCCCGGCCAAACTGAGCAGACACAGCCACAACCCTGCAGCAACGTGTGTGGCCTAGGATGGCACTCTATGCCCACTACATTCCCCTGGCGTAAGCAAGGCTTTGCCTTTGGCTCTGGCGTTCAGGTGGACCCGGGGACGAGACCAGTGCCTTCCCCACAGGAGAGGAGAGGCGACAGGATCTGTGCACTCTGCCCGTGTCCTGGGATTGGGAGCTGTGGGGGACTGTCCCCACTCCTTCCCCGACACACCCCCTGCCACCGCCAACGCTGCCGCATCTTGGAGGAAGACGGCATCTGACTGCCCGTTTCTCCAGGGAGCTGTTTCTGGGAGTTCCGTGTACGACGCCTGGTGGCAAGCCCAAGTCTGTCCTAGGGACAGGTGGCCAAGGAGATGCTGTCCCCTTGGCACCAGAGGCCCAGGACATGCCTGCCTTCTGCCCAGACTCCTTCCTCAGAGTGGAGGACGCGCGCCTGCCTAGCCGTCCCCTCCTGTCTTCTTGGCAGCCAGGCTTCCGTCTGTCTGCACAGGGAGCGGGTGACGCTTGTCTTGCCACCATCCCGCTGTTCCTCACAGGACAGGCTCTCCTGCTTCGCGACTGTTTCCCCACAACAAAGCCAAAGGCTCCTTCTCTTCTTCCGGGGCGGCGTGCTGTGGCTTCCCCAGATTGTTCCTGAGGAGCACGGTGACAGCCGTGTCCCTTTCCTTAAGGCCCTTTGCAGATGTGCAACCACGCTGCTCTCTCAGGCAGAGAGGATGCTAGGGCAAAGAGATTTCGCTCCATGCGGGTTTCTTCCAGCGGGCTGCGGAGACTAGCTCAGGCCAGCAGCAGCAGCATCCCACCATCCCACTCTGATTTCCCAACGAATGCTGTGCTGTCCCGGAGGAGTTGCCTGGGCAAAGAGGCTTTCGCTCTATGCGGGTTTCTCACACCGTGAGACTTGGGCTCAGGCCAGCAGCAGCAGCATCCCGCAGAACCTTCCCTCATTTCTCAGGAAATGGAGAGGGTGACACCTGTCCTGCCACCCGCTTCTGTTCCTGCCATGGCAGGTGCTCCTGCTTCACGACCGTTTCCCGACAAGGCCAAGGGCCCCTTCTCTTCACCTGGGCAGTGTGCTGTCCTTCCTGAGACATGCTCCTGGGGAGCGCAGGGACAGACGTGTCCCTTTCCTTAAGGCCCTTTCCAGATGTGCAACCACGCTTCTCTCTCAGGCAGAGAGGATGCTAGGGCAAAGAGAATTTCGCTCCATGCGGGTTTCTTCCACCGTGCTGCGGAGACTAGCTCAGGCCATCAGCAGCAGCATCCCACAATCCCGACTCTCATTTCCCAACGAATGCTGTGCTGTCTGGAGGAGTTGCCTGTGCAAAGAGGCTTTGGCTGTATGCGGGTTTCTCCCACCATGAGACTTGGGCTCAGGCCAGCAGCAGCAGCATCCCGCAGAACCTTCCCTCATTTCTCAGCAAATAGAGAGGGGGACACCTGTCTTGCCACTCGCCTGCTCTTCCTGCCATGGCAGGCTCTCCTGCTTCACGACCGGTTCCCGACAACAAGGCAAAGGGCCCCTTCTCTTCACTTGGGCAGTGTGCTGTGCCTTCCTCAGACATGCTCCTGGGGAGCGCAGTGACAGACGTGTCCCTTTCCTTAAGGCTATTTCCAGAGGCACCACCAAGCTTCTCTCTTAGGCAGTGGGGATGTCAGGGCAAAGAGGATTTCGCCCCATGCGGGTTCATTACACCGTGCTGTGGAGACCTGCTCAGGCAAGCAGCAGCATCATCCCACAGACCGGATTCTGATTTCACAAAGAATGCTGTGCTTTCCAGAGGGGATGCCCGGGCAAAGAGGCTTTTGCTCTATGCGGGTTTCTCCCACCGTGCTGCCTATACTAGGCTAAGGCAAGAAGCAACATCAGCCCACTGAACCGACTCTGACTTCCCAGCGACTGCTATGCTTTCCCGGAGGTTTTCAGCTGGGCGCGATCTGCACTTCACTGTTGCTTCCTCAGCAAGGTTTTGGGCATTCGCTCTGTCGCGTCAGGGAAGAAGAGCTGCGAGAGAGCTGATGTCTCTTGGGCCATGCTTTCCCGGGCTCCATTGGTCGCGCCCTGGGTTCACACTGCCCGGCCAAACTGAGCAGACACAGCCACAACCCTGCAGCAACGTGTGTGGCCTAGGATGGCACTCTATGCCCACTACATTCTCCTGGCGTAAGCAAGGCTTTGCCTTTAGCTCTGGCGTTCAGGTGGACCCGGGGACGAGACCAGTGCCTTCCCCACAGGAGAGGAGAGGCGACAGGATCTGTGCACTCTGCCCGTGTCCTGGGATTGGGAGCTGTGGGGGACTGTCCCCACTCCTTCCCCGACACACCCCCTGCCACCGCCAACGCTGCCGCATCTTGGAGGAAGACGGCATCTGACTGCCCGTTTCTCCAGGGAGCTGTTTCTGGGAGTTCCGTGTACGACGCCTGGTGGCAAGCCCAAGTCTGTCCTAGGGACAGGTGGCCAAGGAGATGCTGTCCCCTTGGCACCAGAGGCCCAGGACATGCCTGCCTTCTGCCCAGACTCCTTCCTCAGAGTGGAGGACGCGCGCCTGCCTAGCCGTCCCCTCCTGTCTTCTTGGCAGCCAGGCTTCCGTCTGTCTGCACAGGGAGCGGGTGACGCTTGTCTTGCCACCATCCCGCTGTTCCTCACAGGACAGGCTCTCCTGCTTCGCGACTGTTTCCCCACAACAAAGCCAAAGGCTCCTTCTCTTCTTCCGGGGCGGCGTGCTGTGGCTTCCCTAGATTGTTCCTGAGGAGCACGGTGACAGCCGTGTCCCTTTCCTTAAGGCCCTTTGCAGATGTGCAACCACGCTGCTCTCTCAGGCAGAGAGGATGCTAGGGCAAAGAGATTTCGCTCCATGCGGGTTTCTTCCAGCGGGCTGCAGAGACTAGCTCAGGCCAGCAGCAGCAGCATCCCACCATCCCACTCTGATTTCCCAACGAATGCTGTGCTGTCCCGGAGGAGTTGCCTGGGCAAAGAGGCTTTCGCTCTATGCGGGTTTCTCACACCGTGAGACTTGGGCTCAGGCCAGCAGCAGCAGCATCCCGCAGAACCTTCCCTCATTTCTCAGGAAATGGAGAGGGTGACACCTGTCCTGCCACCCGCTTCTGTTCCTGCCATGGCAGGTGCTCCTGCTTCACGACCGTTTCCCGACAAGGCCAAGGGCCCCTTCTCTTCACCTGGGCAGTGTGCTGTCCTTCCTGAGACATGCTCCTGGGGAGCGCAGGGACAGACGTGTCCCTTTCCTTAAGGCCCTTTCCAGATGTGCAACCACGCTTCTCTCTCAGGCAGAGAGGATGCTAGGGCAAAGAGAATTTCGCTCCATGCGGGTTTCTTCCACCGTGCTGCGGAGACTAGCTCAGGCCATCAGCAGCAGCATCCCACAATCCCGACTCTCATTTCCCAACGAATGCTGTGCTGTCTGGAGGAGTTGCCTGTGCAAAGAGGCTTTGGCTGTATGCGGGTTTCTCCCACCATGAGACTTGGGCTCAGGCCAGCAGCAGCAGCATCCCGCAGAACCTTCCCTCATTTCTCAGCAAATAGAGAGGGGGACACCTGTCTTGCCACTCGCCTGCTCTTCCTGCCATGGCAGGCTCTCCTGCTTCACGACCGGTTCCCGACAACAAGGCAAAGGGCCCCTTCTCTTCACTTGGGCAGTGTGCTGTGCCTTCCTCAGACATGCTCCTGGGGAGCGCAGTGACAGACGTGTCCCTTTCCTTAAGGCTATTTCCAGAGGCACCACCAAGCTTCTCTCTTAGGCAGTGGGGATGTCAGGGCAAAGAGGATTTCGCCCCATGCGGGTTCATTACACCGTGCTGTGTAGACCTGCTCAGGCAAGCAGCAGCATCATCCCACAGACCGGATTCTGATTTCACAAAGAATGCTGTGCTTTCCAGAGGGGATGCCCGGGCAAAGAGGCTTTTGCTCTATGCGCGTTTCTCCCACCGTGCTGCCTATACTAGTCTAAGGCAAGAAGCAACATCAGCCCACTGAACCGACTCTGACTTCCCAGCGACTGCTATGCTTTCCCGGAGCTTTTCAGCTGGGCGCGATCTGCACTTCACTGTTGCTTCCTCAGCAAGGTTTTGGGCATTCGCTCTGTCGCGTCAGGGAAGAAGAGCTGCGAGAGAGCTGATGCCTCTTGGGCCATGCTTTCCCGGGCTCCATTGGTCGCGCCCTGTGTTCACACTGCCCGGCCAAACTGAGCAGACACAGCCACAACCCTGCAGCAACGTGTGTGGCCTAGGATGGCACTCTATGCCCACTACATTCCCCTGGCGTAAGCAAGGCTTTGCCTTTGGCTCTGGCGTTCAGGTGGACCCGGGGACGAGACCAGTGCCTTCCCCACAGGAGAGGAGAGGCGACAGGATCTGTGCACTCTGCCCGTGTCCTGGGATTGGGAGCTGTGGGGACTGTCCCCACTCCTTCCCCGACACACCCCCTGCCACCGCCAACGCTGCCGCATCTTGGAGGAAGACGGCATCTGACTGCCCGTTTCTCCAGGGAGCTGTTTCTGGGAGTTCCGTGTACGACGCCTGGTGGCAAGCCCAAGTCTGTCCTAGGGACAGGTGGCCAAGAGATGCTGTCCCCTTGGCACCAGAGGCCCAGGACATGCCTGCCTTCTGCCCAGACTCCTTCCTCAGAGTGGAGGACGCGCGCCTGCCTAGCCGTCCCCTCGTGTCTTCTTGACAGCCAGGCTTCCGTCTGTCTGCACAGGGAGCGGGTGACGCTTGTCTTGCCACCATTCCGCTGTTCCTCACAGGACAGTCTCTCCTGCTTCGCGACTGTTTCCCCACAACAAAGCCAAAGGCTCCTTCTCTTCTTCCGGGGCGCCGTGCTGTGGCTTCCCCAGATTGTTCCTGGGGAGCACGGTGACAGCCGTGTCCCTTTCCTTAAGGCCCTTTGCAGATGTGCAACCACGCTGCTCTCTCAGGCAGAGAGGATGCTAGGGCAAAGAGATTTCGCTCCATGCGGGTTTCTTCCAGCGGGCTGCGGAGACTAGCTCAGGCCAGCAGCAGCAGCATCCCACCATCCCACTCTGATTTCCCAACGAATGCTGTGCTGTCCCGGAGGAGTTGCCTGGGCAAAGAGGCTTTCGCTCTATGCGGGTTTCTCACACCGTGAGACTTGGGCTCAGGCCAGCAGCAGCAGCATCCCGCAGAACCTTCCCTCATTTCTCAGGAAATGGAGAGGGTGACACCTGTCCTGCCACCCGCTTCTGTTCCTGCCATGGCAGGTGCTCCTGCTTCACGACCGTTTCCCGACAAGGCCAAGGGCCCCTTCTCTTCACCTGGGCAGTGTGCTGTGCCTTCCTGAGACATGCTCCTGGGGAGCGCAGGGACAGACGTGTCCCTTTCCTTAAGGCCCTTTCCAGATGTGCAACCACGCTTCTCTCTCAGGCAGAGAGGATGCTAGGGCAAAGAGAATTTCGCTCCATGCGGGTTTCTTCCACCGTGCTGCGGAGACTAGCTCAGGCCATCAGCAGCAGCATCCCACAATCCCGACTCTCATTTCCCAACGAATGCTGTGCTGTCTGGAGGAGTTGCCTGTGCAAAGAGGCTTTGGCTGTATGCGGGTTTCTCCCACCATGAGACTTGGGCTCAGGCCAGCAGCAGCAGCATCCCGCAGAACCTTCCCTCATTTCTCAGCAAATAGAGAGGGGGACACCTGTCTTGCCACTCGCCTGCTCTTCCTGCCATGGCAGGCTCTCCTGCTTCACGACCGGTTCCCGACAACAAGGCAAAGGGCCCCTTCTCTTCACTTGGGCAGTGTGCTGTGCCTTCCTCAGACATGCTCCTGGGGAGCGCAGTGACAGACGTGTCCCTTTCCTTAAGGCTATTTCCAGAGGCACCACCAAGCTTCTCTCTTAGGCAGTGGGGATGTCAGGGCAAAGAGGATTTCGCCCCATGCGGGTTCATTACACCGTGCTGTGGAGACCTGCTCAGGCAAGCAGCAGCATCATCCCACAGACCGGATTCTGATTTCACAAAGAATGTTGTGCTTTCCAGAGGGGATGCCCGGGCAAAGAGGCTTTTGCTCTATGCGGGTTTCTCCCACCGTGCTGCCTATACTAGGCTAAGGCAAGAAGCAACATCAGCCCACTGAACCGACTCTGACTTCCCAGCGACTGCTATGCTTTCCCGGAGGTTTTCAGCTGGGCGCGATCTGCACTTCACTGTTGCTTCCTCAGCAAGGTTTTGGGCATTCGCTCTGTCGCGTCAGGGAAGAAGAGCTGCGAGAGAGCTGATGCCTCTTGGGCCATGCTTTCCCGGGCTCCATTGGTCGCGCCCTGGGTTCACACTGCCCGGCCAAACTGAGCAGACACAGCCACAACCCTGCAGCAACGTGTGTGGCCTAGGATGGCACTCTATGCCCACTACATTCCCCTGGCGTAAGCAAGGCTTTGCCTTTGGCTCTGGCGTTCAGGTGGACCCGGGGACGAGACCAGTGCCTTCCCCACAGGAGAGGAGAGGCGACAGGATCTGTGCACTCTGCCCGTGTCCTGGGATTGGGAGCTGTGGGGGACTGTCCCCACTCCTTCCCCGACACACCCCCTGCCACCGCCAACGCTGCCGCATCTTGGAGGAAGACGGCATCTGACTGCCCGTTTCTCCAGGGAGCTGTTTCTGGGAGTTCCGTGTACGACGCCTGGTGGCAAGCCCAAGTCTGTCCTAGGGACAGGTGGCCAAGGAGATGCTGTCCCCTTGGCACCAGAGGCCCAGGACATGCCTGCCTTCTGCCCAGACTCCTTCCTCAGAGTGGAGGACGCGCGCCTGCCTAGCCGTCCCCTCCTGTCTTCTTGGCAGCCAGGCTTCCGTCTGTCTGCACAGGGAGCGGGTGACGCTTGTCTTGCCACCATCCCGCTGTTCCTCACAGGACAGGCTCTCCTGCTTCGCGACTGTTTCCCCACAACAAAGCCAAAGGCTCCTTCTCTTCTTCCGGGGCGCCGTGCTGTGGCTTCCCCAGATTGTTCCTGGGGAGCACGGTGACAGCCGTGTCCCTTTCCTTAAGGCCCTTTGCAGATGTGCAACCACGCTGCTCTCTCAGGCAGAGAGGATGCTAGGGCAAAGAGATTTCGCTCCATGCGGGTTTCTTCCAGCGGGCTGCGGAGACTAGCTCAGGCCAGCAGCAGCAGCATCCCACCATCCCACTCTGATTTCCCAACGAATGCTGTGCTGTCCCGGAGGAGTTGCCTGGGAAAAGAGGCTTTCGCTGTATGCGGGTTTCTCACACCGTGAGACTTGGGCTCAGGCCAGCAGCAGCAGCATCCCGCAGAACCTTCCCTCATTTCTCAGGAAATGGAGAGGGTGACACCTGTCCTGCCACCCGCTTCTGTTCCTGCCATGGCAGGTGCTCCTTCTTCACGACCGTTTCCCGACAAGGCCAAGGGCCCCTTCTCTTCACCTGGGCAGTGTGCTGTCCTTCCTGAGACATGCTCCTGGGGAGCGCAGGGACAGACGTGTCCCTTTCCTTAAGGCCCTTTCCAGATGTGCAACCACGCTTCTCTCTCAGGCAGAGAGGATGCTAGGGCAAAGAGAATTTCGCTCCATGCGGGTTTCTTCCACCGTGCTGCGGAGACTAGCTCAGGCCATCAGCAGCAGCATCCCACAATCCCGACTCTCATTTCCCAACGAATGCTGTGCTGTCTGGAGGAGTTGCCTGTGCAAAGAGGCTTTGGCTGTATGCGGGTTTCTCCCACCATGAGACTTGGGCTCAGGCCAGCAGCAGCAGCATCCCGCAGAACCTTCCCTCATTTCTCAGCAAATAGAGAGGGGGACACCTGTCTTGCCACTCGCCTGCTCTTCCTGCCATGGCAGGCTCTCCTGCTTCACGACCGGTTCCCGACAACAAGGCAAAGGGCCCCTTCTCTTCACTTGGGCAGTGTGCTGTGCCTTCCTCAGACATGCTCCTGGGGAGCGCAGTGACAGACGTGTCCCTTTCCTTAAGGCTATTTCCAGAGGCACCACCAAGCTTCTCTCTTAGGCAGTGGGGATGTCAGGGCAAAGAGGATTTCGCCCCATGCGGGTTCATTACACCGTGCTGTGGAGACCTGCTCAGGCAAGCAGCAGCATCATCCCACAGACCGGATTCTGATTTCACAAAGAATGCTGTGCTTTCCAGAGGGGATGCCCGGGCAAAGAGGCTTTTGCTCTATGCGGGTTTCTCCCACCGTGCTGCCTATACTAGGCTAAGGCAAGAAGCAACATCAGCCCACTGAACCGACTCTGACTTCCCAGCGACTGCTATGCTTTCCCGGAGGTTTTCAGCTGGGCGCGATCTGCACTTCACTGTTGCTTCCTCAGCAAGGTTTTGGGCATTCGCTCTGTCGCGTCAGGGAAGAAGAGCTGCGAGAGAGCTGATGCCTCTTGGGCCATGCTTTCCCGGGCTCCATTGGTCGCGCCCTGGGTTCACACTGCCCGGCCAAACTGAGCAGACACAGCCACAACCCTGCAGCAACGTGTGTGGCCTAGGATGGCACTCTATGCCCACTACATTCCCCTGGCGTAAGCAAGGCTTTGCCTTTGGCTCTGGCGTTCAGGTGGACCCGGGGACGAGACCAGTGCCTTCCCCACAGGAGAGGAGAGGCGACAGGATCTGTGCACTCTGCCCGTGTCCTGGGATTGGGAGCTGTGGGGGACTGTCCCCACTCCTTCCCCGACACACCCCCTGCCACCGCCAACGCTGCCGCATCTTGGAGGAAGACGGCATCTGACTGCCCGTTTCTCCAGGGAGCTGTTTCTGGGAGTTCCGTGTACGACGCCTGGTGGCAAGCCCAAGTCTGTCCTAGGGACAGGTGGCCAAGGAGATGCTGTCCCCTTGGCACCAGAGGCCCAGGACATGCCTGCCTTCTGCCCAGACTCCTTCCTCAGAGTGGAGGACGCGCGCCTGCCTAGCCGTCCCCTCCTGTCTTCTTGGCAGCCAGGCTTCCGTCTGTCTGCACAGGGAGCGGGTGACGCTTGTCTTGCCACCATCCCGCTGTTCCTCACAGGACAGGCTCTCCTGCTTCGCGACTGTTTCCCCACAACAAAGCCAAAGGCTCCTTCTCTTCTTCCGGGGCGGCGTGCTGTGGCTTCCCTAGATTGTTCCTGAGGAGCACGGTGACAGCCGTGTCCCTTTTCTTAAGGCCCTTTGCAGATGTGCAACCACGCTGCTCTCTCAGGCAGAGAGGATGCTAGGGCAAAGAGATTTCGCTCCATGCGGGTTTCTTCCAGCGGGCTGCGGAGACTAGCTCAGGCCAGCAGCAGCAGCATCCCACCATCCCACTCTGATTTCCCAACGAATGCTGTGCTGTCCCGGAGGAGTTGCCTGGGCAAAGAGGCTTTCGCTCTATGCGGGTTTCTCACACCGTGAGACTTGGGCTCAGGCCAGCAGCAGCAGCATCCCGCAGAACCTTCCCTCATTTCTCAGGAAATGGAGAGGGTGACACCTGTCCTGCCACCCGCTTCTGTTCCTGCCATGGCAGGTGCTCCTGCTTCACGACCGTTTCCCGACAAGGCCAAGGGCCCCTTCTCTTCACCTGGGCAGTGTGCTGTCCTTCCTGAGACATGCTCCTGGGGAGCGCAGGGACAGACGTGTCCCTTTCCTTAAGGCCCTTTCCAGATGTGCAACCACGCTTCTCTCTCAGGCAGAGAGGATGCTAGGGCAAAGAGAATTTCGCTCCATGCGGGTTTCTTCCACCGTGCTGCGGAGACTAGCTCAGGCCATCAGCAGCAGCATCCCACAATCCCGACTCTCATTTCCCAACGAATGCTGTGCTGTCTGGAGGAGTTGCCTGTGCAAAGAGGCTTTGGCTGTATGCGGGTTTCTCCCACCATGAGACTTGGGCTCAGGCCAGCAGCAGCAGCATCCCGCAGAACCTTCCCTCATTTCTCAGCAAATAGAGAGGGGGACACCTGTCTTGCCACTCGCCTGCTCTTCCTGCCATGGCAGGCTCTCCTGCTTCACGACCGGTTCCCGACAACAAGGCAAAGGGCCCCTTCTCTTCACTTGGGCAGTGTGCTGTGCCTTCCTCAGACATGCTCCTGGGGAGCGCAGTGACAGACGTGTCCCTTTCCTTAAGGCTATTTCCAGAGGCACCACCAAGCTTCTCTCTTAGGCAGTGGGGATGTCAGGGCAAAGAGGATTTCGCCCCATGCGGGTTCATTACACCGTGCTGTGGAGACCTGCTCAGGCAAGCAGCAGCATCATCCCACAGACCGGATTCTGATTTCACAAAGAATGCTGTGCTTTCCAGAGGGGATGCCCGGGCAAAGAGGCTTTTGCTCTATGCGGGTTTCTCCCACCGTGCTGCCTATACTAGGCTAAGGCAAGAAGCAACATCAGCCCACTGAACCGACTCTGACTTCCCAGCGACTGCTATGCTTTCCCGGAGGTTTTCAGCTGGGCGCGATCTGCACTTCACTGTTGCTTCCTCAGCAAGGTTTTGGGCATTCGCTCTGTCGCGTCAGGGAAGAAGAGCTGCGAGAGAGCTGATGCCTCTTGGGCCATGCTTTCCCGGGCTCCATTGGTCGCGCCCTGGGTTCACACTGCCCGGCCAAACTGAGCAGACACAGCCACAACCCTGCAGCAACGTGTGTGGCCTAGGATGGCACTCTATGCCCACTACATTCCCCTGGCGTAAGCAAGGCTTTGCCTTTGGCTCTGGCGTTCAGGTGGACCCGGGGACGAGACCAGTGCCTTCCCCACAGGAGAGGAGAGGCGACAGGATCTGTGCACTCTGCCCGTGTCCTGGGATTGGGAGCTGTGGGGGACTGTCCCCACTCCTTCCCCGACACACCCCCTGCCACCGCCAACGCTGCCGCATCTTGGAGGAAGACGGCATCTGACTGCCCGTTTCTCCAGGGAGCTGTTTCTGGGAGTTCCGTGTACGACGCCTGGTGGCAAGCCCAAGTCTGTCCTAGGGACAGGTGGCCAAGGAGATGCTGTCCCCTTGGCACCAGAGGCCCAGGACATGCCTGCCTTCTGCCCAGACTCCTTCCTCAGAGTGGAGGACGCGCGCCTGCCTAGCCGTCCCCTCGTGTCTTCTTGGCAGCCAGGCTTCCGTCTGTCTGCACAGGGAGCGGGTGACGCTTGTCTTGCCACCATCCCGCTGTTCCTCACAGGACCGGCTCTCCTGCTTCGCGACTGTTTCCCCACAACAAAGCCAAAGGCTCCTTCTCTTCTTCCGGGGCGGCGTGCTGTGGCTTCCCTAGATTGTTCCTGAGGAGCACGGTGACAGCCGTGTCCCTTTCCTTAAGGCCCTTTGCAGATGTGCAACCACGCTGCTCTCTCAGGCAGAGAGGATGCTAGGGCAAAGAGATTTCGCTCCATGCGGGTTTCTTCCAGCGGGCTGCGGAGACTAGCTCAGGCCAGCAGCAGCAGCATCCCACCATCCCACTCTGATTTCCCAACGAATGCTGTGCTGTCCCGGAGGAGTTGCCTGGGCAAAGAGGCTTTCGCTCTATGCGGGTTTCTCACACCGTGAGACTTGGGCTCAGGCCAGCAGCAGCAGCATCCCGCAGAACCTTCCCTCATTTCTCAGGAAATGGAGAGGGTGACACCTGTCCTGCCACCCGCTTCTGTTCCTGCCATGGCAGGTGCTCCTTCTTCACGACCGTTTCCCGACAAGGCCAAGGGCCCCTTCTCTTCACCTGGGCAGTGTGCTGTCCTTCCTGAGACATGCTCCTGGGGAGCGCAGGGACAGACGTGTCCCTTTCCTTAAGGCCCTTTCCAGATGTGCAACCACGCTTCTCTCTCAGGCAGAGAGGATGCTAGGGCAAAGAGAATTTCGCTCCATGCGGGTTTCTTCCACCGTGCTGCGGAGACTAGCTCAGGCCATCAGCAGCAGCATCCCACAATCCCGACTCTCATTTCCCAACGAATGCTGTGCTGTCTGGAGGAGTTGCCTGTGCAAAGAGGCTTTGGCTGTATGCGGGTTTCTCCCACCATGAGACTTGGGCTCAGGCCAGCAGCAGCAGCATCCCGCAGAACCTTCCCTCATTTCTCAGCAAATAGAGAGGGGGACACCTGTCTTGCCACTCGCCTGCTCTTCCTGCCATGGCAGGCTCTCCTGCTTCACGACCGGTTCCCGACAACAAGGCAAAGGGCCCCTTCTCTTCACTTGGGCAGTGTGCTGTGCCTTCCTCAGACATGCTCCTGGGGAGCGCAGTGACAGACGTGTCCCTTTCCTTAAGGCTATTTCCAGAGGCACCACCAAGCTTCTCTCTTAGGCAGTGGGGATGTCAGGGCAAAGAGGATTTCGCCCCATGCGGGTTCATTACACCGTGCTGTGGAGACCTGCTCAGGCAAGCAGCAGCATCATCCCACAGACCGGATTCTGATTTCACAAAGAATGCTGTGCTTTCCAGAGGGGATGCCCGGGCAAAGAGGCTTTTGCTCTATGCGGGTTTCTCCCACCGTGCTGCCTATACTAGGCTAAGGCAAGAAGCAACATCAGCCCACTGAACCGACTCTGACTTCCCAGCGACTGCTATGCTTTCCCGGAGGTTTTCAGCTGGGCGCGATCTGCACTTCACTGTTGCTTCCTCAGCAAGGTTTTGGGCATTCGCTCTGTCGCGTCAGGGAAGAAGAGCTGCGAGAGAGCTGATGCCTCTTGGGCCATGCTTTCCCGGGCTCCATTGGTCGCGCCCTGGGTTCACACTGCCCGGCCAAACTGAGCAGACACAGCCACAACCCTGCAGCAACGTGTGTGGCCTAGGATGGCACTCTATGCCCACTACATTCCCCTGGCGTAAGCAAGGCTTTGCCTTTGGATCTGGCGTTCAGGTGGACCCGGGGACGAGACCAGTGCCTTCCCCACAGGAGAGGAGAGGCGACAGGATCTGTGCACTCTGCCCGTGTCCTGGGATTGGGAGCTGTGGGGGACTGTCCCCACTCCTTCCCCGACACACCCCCTGCCACCGCCAACGCTGCCGCATCTTGGAGGAAGACGGCATCTGACTGCCCGTTTCTCCAGGGAGCTGTTTCTGGGAGTTCCGTGTACGACGCCTGGTGGCAAGCCCAAGTCTGTCCTAGGGACAGGTGGCCAAGGAGATGCTGTCCCCTTGGCACCAGAGGCCCAGGACATGCCTGCCTTCTGCCCAGACTCCTTCCTCAGAGTGGAGGACGCGCGCCTGCCTAGCCGTCCCCTCCTGTCTTCTTGGCAGCCAGGCTTCCGTCTGTCTGCACAGGGAGCGGGTGACGCTTGTCTTGCCACCATCCCGCTGTTCCTCACAGGACAGGCTCTCCTGCTTCGCGACTGTTTCCCCACAACAAAGCCAAAGGCTCCTTCTCTTCTTCCGGGGCGCCGTGCTGTGGCTTCCCCAGATTGTTCCTGGGGAGCACGGTGACAGCCGTGTCCCTTTCCTTAAGGCCCTTTGCAGATGTGCAACCACGCTGCTCTCTCAGGCAGAGAGGATGCTAGGGCAAAGAGATTTCGCTCCATGCGGGTTTCTTCCAGCGGGCTGCGGAGACTAGCTCAGGCCAGCAGCAGCAGCATCCCACCATCCCACTCTGATTTCCCAACGAATGCTGTGCTGTCCCGGAGGAGTTGCCTGGGAAAAGAGGCTTTCGCTGTATGCGGGTTTCTCACACCGTGAGACTTGGGCTCAGGCCAGCAGCAGCAGCATCCCGCAGAACCTTCCCTCATTTCTCAGGAAATGGAGAGGGTGACACCTGTCCTGCCACCCGCTTCTGTTCCTGCCATGGCAGGTGCTCCTTCTTCACGACCGTTTCCCGACAAGGCCAAGGGCCCCTTCTCTTCACCTGGGCAGTGTGCTGTCCTTCCTGAGACATGCTCCTGGGGAGCGCAGGGACAGACGTGTCCCTTTCCTTGAGGCCCTTTCCAGATGTGCAACCACGCTTCTCTCTCAGGCAGAGAGGATGCTAGGGCAAAGAGAATTTCGCTCCATGCGGGTTTCTTCCACCGTGCTGCGGAGACTAGCTCAGGCCATCAGCAGCAGCATCCCACAATCCCGACTCTCATTTCCCAACGAATGCTGTGCTGTCTGGAGGAGTTGCCTGTGCAAAGAGGCTTTGGCTGTATGCGGGTTTCTCCCACCATGAGACTTGGGCTCAGGCCAGCAGCAGCAGCATCCCGCAGAACCTTCCCTCATTTCTCAGCAAATAGAGGGGGACACCTGTCTTGCCACTCGCCTGCTCTTCCTGCCATGGCAGGCTCTCCTGCTTCACGACCGGTTCCCGACAACAAGGCAAAGGGCCCCTTCTCTTCACTTGGGCAGTGTGCTGTGCCTTCCTCAGACATGCTCCTGGGGAGCGCAGTGACAGACGTGTCCCTTTCCTTAAGGCTATTTCCAGAGGCACCACCAAGCTTCTCTCTTAGGCAGTGGGGATGTCAGGGCAAAGAGGATTTCGCCCCATGCGGGTTCATTACACCGTGCTGTGGAGACCTGCTCAGGCAAGCAGCAGCATCATCCCACAGACCGGATTCTGATTTCACAAAGAATGCTGTGCTTTCCAGAGGGGATGCCCGGGCAAAGAGGCTTTTGCTCTATGCGGGTTTCTCCCACCGTGCTGCCTATACTAGGCTAAGGCAAGAAGCAACATCAGCCCACTGAACCGACTCTGACTTCCCAGCGACTGCTATGCTTTCCCGGAGGTTTTCAGCTGGGCGCGATCTGCACTTCACTGTTGCTTCCTCAGCAAGGTTTTGGGCATTCGCTCTGTCGCGTCAGGGAAGAAGAGCTGCGAGAGAGCTGATGCCTCTTGGGCCATGCTTTCCCGGGCTCCATTGGTCGCGCCCTGTGTTCACACTGCCCGGCCAAACTGAGCAGACACAGCCACAACCCTGCAGCAACGTGTGTGGCCTAGGATGGCACTCTATGCCCACTACATTCCCCTGGCGTAAGCAAGGCTTTGCCTTTGGCTCTGGCGTTCAGGTGGACCCGGGGACGAGACCAGTGCCTTCCCCACAGGAGAGGAGAGGCGACAGGATCTGTGCACTCTGCCCGTGTCCTGGGATTGGGAGCTGTGGGGGACTGTCCCCACTCCTTCCCCGACACACCCCCTGCCACCGCCAACGCTGCCGCATCTTGGAGGAAGACGGCATCTGACTGCCCGTTTCTCCAGGGAGCTGTTTCTGGGAGTTCCGTGTACGACGCCTGGTGGCAAGCCCAAGTCTGTCCTAGGGACAGGTGGCCAAGGAGATGCTGTCCCCTTGGCACCAGAGGCCCAGGACATGCCTGCCTTCTGCCCAGACTCCTTCCTCAGAGTGGAGGACGCGCGCCTGCCTAGCCATCCCCTCGTGTCTTCTTGGCAGCCAGGCTTCCGTCTGTCTGCACAGGGAGCGGGTGACGCTTGTCTTGCCACCATCCCGCTGTTCCTCACAGGACCGGCTCTCCTGCTTCGCGACTGTTTCCCCACAACAAAGCCAAAGGCTCCTTCTCTTCTTCCGGGGCGGCGTGCTGTGGCTTCCCTAGATTGTTCCTGAGGAGCACGGTGACAGCCGTGTCCCTTTCCTTAAGGCCCTTTGCAGATGTGCAACCACGCTGCTCTCTCAGGCAGAGAGGATGCTAGGGCAAAGAGATTTCGCTCCATGCGGGTTTCTTCCAGCGGGCTGCGGAGACTAGCTCAGGCCAGCAGCAGCAGCATCCCACCATCCCACTCTGATTTCCCAACGAATGCTGTGCTGTCCCGGAGGAGTTGCCTGGGCAAAGAGGCTTTCGCTCTATGCGGGTTTCTCACACCGTGAGACTTGGGCTCAGGCCAGCAGCAGCAGCATCCCGCAGAACCTTCCCTCATTTCTCAGGAAATGGAGAGGGTGACACCTGTCCTGCCACCCGCTTCTGTTCCTGCCATGGCAGGTGCTCCTGCTTCACGACCGTTTCCCGACAAGGCCAAGGGCCCCTTCTCTTCACCTGGGCAGTGTGCTGTCCTTCCTGAGACATGCTCCTGGGGAGCGCAGGGACAGACGTGTCCCTTTCCTTAAGGCCCTTTCCAGATGTGCAACCACGCTTCTCTCTCAGGCAGAGAGGATGCTAGGGCAAAGAGAATTTCGCTCCATGCGGGTTTCTTCCACCGTGCTGCGGAGACTAGCTCAGGCCATCAGCAGCAGCATCCCACAATCCCGACTCTCATTTCCCAACGAATGCTGTGCTGTCTGGAGGAGTTGCCTGTGCAAAGAGGCTTTGGCTGTATGCGGGTTTCTCCCACCATGAGACTTGGGCTCAGGCCAGCAGCAGCAGCATCCCGCAGAACCTTCCCTCATTTCTCAGCAAATAGAGAGGGGGACACCTGTCTTGCCACTCGCCTGCTCTTCCTGCCATGGCAGGCTCTCCTGCTTCACGACCGGTTCCCGACAACAAGGCAAAGGGCCCCTTCTCTTCACTTGGGCAGTGTGCTGTGCCTTCCTCAGACATGCTCCTGGGGAGCGCAGTGACAGACGTGTCCCTTTCCTTAAGGCTATTTCCAGAGGCACCACCAAGCTTCTCTCTTAGGCAGTGGGGATGTCAGGGCAAAGAGGATTTCGCCCCATGCGGGTTCATTACACCGTGCTGTGGAGACCTGCTCAGGCAAGCAGCAGCATCATCCCACAGACCGGATTCTGATTTCACAAAGAATGCTGTGCTTTCCAGAGGGGATGCCCGGGCAAAGAGGCTTTTGCTCTATGCGGGTTTCTCCCACCGTGCTGCCTATACTAGGCTAAGGCAAGAAGCAACATCAGCCCACTGAACCGACTCTGACTTCCCAGCGACTGCTATGCTTTCCCGGAGGTTTTCAGCTGGGCGCGATCTGCACTTCACTGTTGCTTCCTCAGCAAGGTTTTGGGCATTCGCTCTGTCGCGTCAGGGAAGAAGAGCTGCGAGAGAGCTGATGCCTCTTGGGCCATGCTTTCCCGGGCTCCATTGGTCGCGCCCTGGGTTCACACTGCCCGGCCAAACTGAGCAGACACAGCCACAACCCTGCAGCAACGTGTGTGGCCTAGGATGGCACTCTATGCCCACTACATTCCCCTGGCGTAAGCAAGGCTTTGCCTTTGGCTCTGGCGTTCAGGTGGACCCGGGGACGAGACCAGTGCCTTCCCCACAGGAGAGGAGAGGCGACAGGATCTGTGCACTCTGCCCGTGTCCTGGGATTGGGAGCTGTGGGGGACTGTCCCCACTCCTTCCCCGACACACCCCCTGCCACCGCCAACGCTGCCGCATCTTGGAGGAAGACGGCATCTGACTGCCCGTTTCTCCAGGGAGCTGTTTCTGGGAGTTCCGTGTACGACGCCTGGTGGCAAGCCCAAGTCTGTCCTAGGGACAGGTGGCCAAGGAGATGCTGTCCCCTTGGCACCAGAGGCCCAGGACATGCCTGCCTTCTGCCCAGACTCCTTCCTCAGAGTGGAGGACGCGCGCCTGCCTAGCCGTCCCCTCGTGTCTTCTTGGCAGCCAGGCTTCCGTCTGTCTGCACAGGGAGCGGGTGACGCTTGTCTTGCCACCATCCCGCTGTTCCTCACAGGACCGGCTCTCCTGCTTCGCGACTGTTTCCCCACAACAAAGCCAAAGGCTCCTTCTCTTCTTCCGGGGCGGCGTGCTGTGGCTTCCCTAGATTGTTCCTGAGGAGCACGGTGACAGCCGTGTCCCTTTCCTTAAGGCCCTTTGCAGATGTGCAACCACGCTGCTCTCTCAGGCAGAGAGGATGCTAGGGCAAAGAGATTTCGCTCCATGCGGGTTTCTTCCAGCGGGCTGCGGAGACTAGCTCAGGCCAGCAGCAGCAGCATCCCACCATCCCACTCTGATTTCCCAACGAATGCTGTGCTGTCCCGGAGGAGTTGCCTGGGCAAAGAGGCTTTCGCTCTATGCGGGTTTCTCACACCGTGAGACTTGGGCTCAGGCCAGCAGCAGCAGCATCCCGCAGAACCTTCCCTCATTTCTCAGGAAATGGAGAGGGTGACACCTGTCCTGCCACCCGCTTCTGTTCCTGCCATGGCAGGTGCTCCTGCTTCACGACCGTTTCCCGACAAGGCCAAGGGCCCCTTCTCTTCACCTGGGCAGTGTGCTCTCCTTCCTGAGACATGCTCCTGGGGAGCGCAGGGACAGACGTGTCCCTTTCCTTAAGGCCCTTTCCAGATGTGCAACCACGCTTCTCTCTCAGGCAGAGAGGATGCTAGGGCAAAGAGAATTTCGCTCCATGCGGGTTTCTTCCACCGTGCTGCGGAGACTAGCTCAGGCCATCAGCAGCAGCATCCCACAATCCCGACTCTCATTTCCCAACGAATGCTGTGCTGTCTGGAGGAGTTGCCTGTGCAAAGAGGCTTTGGCTGTATGCGGGTTTCTCCCACCATGAGACTTGGGCTCAGGCCAGCAGCAGCAGCATCCCGCAGAACCTTCCCTCATTTCTCAGCAAATAGAGAGGGGGACACCTGTCTTGCCACTCGCCTGCTCTTCCTGCCATGGCAGGCTCTCCTGCTTCACGACCGGTTCCCGACAACAAGGCAAAGGGCCCCTTCTCTTCACTTGGGCAGTGTGCTGTGCCTTCCTCAGACATGCTCCTGGGGAGCGCAGTGACAGACGTGTCCCTTTCCTTAAGGCTATTTCCAGAGGCACCACCAAGCTTCTCTCTTAGGCAGTGGGGATGTCAGGGCAAAGAGGATTTCGCCCCATGCGGGTTCATTACACCGTGCTGTGGAGACCTGCTCAGGCAAGCAGCAGCATCATCCCACAGACCGGATTCTGATTTCACAAAGAATGCTGTGCTTTCCAGAGGGGATGCCCGGGCAAAGAGGCTTTTGCTCTATGCGGGTTTCTCCCACCGTGCTGCCTATACTAGGCTAAGGCAAGAAGCAACATCAGCCCACTGAACCGACTCTGACTTCCCAGCGACTGCTATGCTTTCCCGGAGGTTTTCAGCTGGGCGCGATCTGCACTTCACTGTTGCTTCCTCAGCAAGGTTTTGGGCATTCGCTCTGTCGCGTCAGGGAAGAAGAGCTGCGAGAGAGCTGATGCCTCTTGGGCCATGCTTTCCCGGGCTCCATTGGTCGCGCCCTGGGTTCACACTGCCCGGCCAAACTGAGCAGACACAGCCACAACCCTGCAGCAACGTGTGTGGCCTAGGATGGCACTCTATGCCCACTACATTCCCCTGGCGTAAGCAAGGCTTTGCCTTTGGCTCTGGCGTTCAGGTGGACCCGGGGACGAGACCAGTGCCTTCCCCACAGGAGAGGAGAGGCGACAGGATCTGTGCACTCTGCCCGTGTCCTGGGATTGGGAGCTGTGGGGGACTGTCCCCACTCCTTCCCCGACACACCCCCTGCCACCGCCAACGCTGCCGCATCTTGGAGGAAGACGGCATCTGACTGCCCGTTTCTCCAGGGAGCTGTTTCTGGGAGTTCCGTGTACGACGCCTGGTGGCAAGCCCAAGTCTGTCCTAGGGACAGGTGGCCAAGGAGATGCTGTCCCCTTGGCACCAGAGGCCCAGGACATGCCTGCCTTCTGCCCAGACTCCTTCCTCAGAGTGGAGGACGCGCGCCTGCCTAGCCGTCCCCTCATGTCTTCTTGGCAGCCAGGCTTCCGTCTGTCTGCACAGGGAGCGGGTGACGCTTGTCTTGCCACCATCCCGCTGTTCCTCACAGGACAGGCTCTCCTGCTTCGCGACTGTTTCCCCACAACAAAGCCAAAGGCTCCTTCTCTTCTTCCGGGGCGGCGTGCTGTGGCTTCCCTAGATTGTTCCTGAGGAGCACGGTGACAGCCGTGTCCCTTTCCTTAAGGCCCTTTGCAGATGTGCAACCACGCTGCTCTCTCAGGCAGAGAGGATGCTAGGGCAAAGAGATTTCGCTCCATGCGGGTTTCTTCCAGCGGGCTGCGGAGACTAGCTCAGGCCAGCAGCAGCAGCATCCCACCATCCCACTCTGATTTCCCAACGAATGCTGTGCTGTCCCGGAGGAGTTGCCTGGGCAAAGAGGCTTTCGCTCTATGCGGGTTTCTCACACCGTGAGACTTGGGCTCAGGCCAGCAGCAGCAGCATCCCGCAGAACCTTCCCTCATTTCTCAGGAAATGGAGAGGGTGACACCTGTCCTGCCACCCGCTTCTGTTCCTGCCATGGCAGGTGCTCCTGCTTCACGACCGTTTCCCGACAAGGCCAAGGGCCCCTTCTCTTCACCTGGGCAGTGTGCTGTCCTTCCTGAGACATGCTCCTGGGGAGCGCAGGGACAGACGTGTCCCTTTCCTTAAGGCCCTTTCCAGATGTGCAACCACGCTTCTCTCTCAGGCAGAGAGGATGCTAGGGCAAAGAGAATTTCGCTCCATGCGGGTTTCTTCCACCGTGCTGCGGAGACTAGCTCAGGCCATCAGCAGCAGCATCCCACAATCCCGACTCTCATTTCCCAACGAATGCTGTGCTGTCTGGAGGAGTTGCCTGTGCAAAGAGGCTTTGGCTGTATGCGGGTTTCTCCCACCATGAGACTTGGGCTCAGGCCAGCAGCAGCAGCATCCCGCAGAACCTTCCCTCATTTCTCAGCAAATAGAGAGGGGGACACCTGTCTTGCCACTCGCCTGCTCTTCCTGCCATGGCAGGCTCTCCTGCTTCACGACCGGTTCCCGACAACAAGGCAAAGGGCCCCTTCTCTTCACTTGGGCAGTGTGCTGTGCCTTCCTCAGACATGCTCCTGGGGAGCGCAGTGACAGACGTGTCCCTTTCCTTAAGGCTATTTCCAGAGGCACCACCAAGCTTCTCTCTTAGGCAGTGGGGATGTCAGGGCAAAGAGGATTTCGCCCCATGCGGGTTCATTACACCGTGCTGTGGAGACCTGCTCAGGCAAGCAGCAGCATCATCCCACAGACCGGATTCTGATTTCACAAAGAATGCTGTGCTTTCCAGAGGGGATGCCCGGGCAAAGAGGCTTTTGCTCTATGCGGGTTTCTCCCACCGTGCTGCCTATACTAGGCTAAGGCAAGAAGCAACATCAGCCCACTGAACCGACTCTGACTTCCCAGCGACTGCTATGCTTTCCCGGAGGTTTTCAGCTGGGCGCGATCTGCACTTCACTGTTGCTTCCTCAGCAAGGTTTTGGGCATTCGCTCTGTCGCGTCAGGGAAGAAGAGCTGCGAGAGAGCTGATGCCTCTTGGGCCATGCTTTCCCGGGCTCCATTGGTCGCGCCCTGGGTTCACACTGCCCGGCCAAACTGAGCAGACACAGCCACAACCCTGCAGCAACGTGTGTGGCCTAGGATGGCACTCTATGCCCACTACATTCCCCTGGCGTAAGCAAGGCTTTGCCTTTGGCTCTGGCGTTCAGGTGGACCCGGGGACGAGACCAGTGCCTTCCCCACAGGAGAGGAGAGGCGACAGGATCTGTGCACTCTGCCCGTGTCCTGGGATTGGGAGCTGTGGGGGACTGTCCCCACTCCTTCCCCGACACACCCCCTGCCACCGCCAACGCTGCCGCATCTTGGAGGAAGACGGCATCTGACTGCCCGTTTCTCCAGGGAGCTGTTTCTGGGAGTTCCGTGTACGACGCCTGGTGGCAAGCCCAAGTCTGTCCTAGGGACAGGTGGCCAAGGAGATGCTGTCCCCTTGGCACCAGAGGCCCAGGACATGCCTGCCTTCTGCCCAGACTCCTTCCTCAGAGTGGAGGACGCGCGCCTGCCTAGCCGTCCCCTCGTGTCTTCTTGGCAGCCAGGCTTCCGTCTGTCTGCAAAGGGAGCGGGTGACGCTTGTCTTGCCACCATTCCGCTGTTCCTCACAGGACAGGCTCTCCTGCTTCGCGACTGTTTCCCCACAACAAAGCCAAAGTCTCCTTCTCTTCTTCCGGGGCGGCGTGCTGTGGCTTCCCCAGATTGTTCCTGGGGAGCACGGTGACAGCCGTGTCCCTTTCCTTAAGGCCCTTTGCAGATGTGCAACCACGCTGCTCTCTGAGGCAGAGAGGATGCTAGGGCAAAGAGATTTCGCTCCATGCGGGTTTCTTCCAGCGGGCTGCGGAGACTAGCTCAGGCCAGCAGCAGCAGCATCCCACCATCCCACTCTGATTTCCCAACGAATGCTGTGCTGTCCCGGAGGAGTTGCCTGGGCAAAGAGGCTTTCGCTCTATGCGGGTTTCTCACACCGTGAGACTTGGGCTCAGGCCAGCAGCAGCAGCATCCCGCAGAACCTTCCCTCATTTCTCAGGAAATGGAGAGGGTGACACCTGTCTTGCCACCCGCTTCTGTTCCTGCCATGGCAGGTGCTCCTGCTTCACGACCGTTTCCCGACAAGGCCAAGGGCCCCTTCTCTTCACCTGGGCAGTGTGCTGTCCTTCCTGAGACAGGCTCCTGGGGAGCGCAGGGACAGACGTGTCCCTTTCCTTAAGGCCCTTTCCAGATGTGCAACCACGCTTCTCTCTCAGGCAGAGAGGATGCTAGGGCAAAGAGAATTTCGCTCCATGCGGGTTTCTTCCACCGTGCTGCGGAGACTAGCTCAGGCCATCAGCAGCAGCATCCCACAATCCCGACTCTCATTTCCCAACGAATGCTGTGCTGTCTGGAGGAGTTGCCTGTGCAAAGAGGCTTTGGCTGTATGCGGGTTTCTCCCACCATGAGACTTGGGCTCAGGCCAGCAGCAGCAGCATCCCGCAGAACCTTCCCTCATTTCTCAGCAAATAGAGAGGGGGACACCTGTCTTGCCACTCGCCTGCTCTTCCTGCCATGGCAGGCTCTCCTGCTTCACGACCGGTTCCCGACAACAAGGCAAAGGGCCCCTTCTCTTCACTTGGGCAGTGTGCTGTGCCTTCCTCAGACATGCTCCTGGGGAGCGCAGTGACAGACGTGTCCCTTTCCTTAAGGCTATTTCCAGAGGCACCACCAAGCTTCTCTCTTAGGCAGTGGGGATGTCAGGGCAAAGAGGATTTCGCCCCATGCGGGTTCATTACACCGTGCTGTGGAGACCTGCTCAGGCAAGCAGCAGCATCATCCCACAGACCGGATTCTGATTTCACAAAGAATGCTGTGCTTTCCAGAGGGGATGCCCGGGCAAAGAGGCTTTTGCTCTATGCGGGTTTCTCCCACCGTGCTGCCTATACTAGGCTAAGGCAAGAAGCAACATCAGCCCACTGAACCGACTCTGACTTCCCAGCGACTGCTATGCTTTCCCGGAGGTTTTCAGCTGGGCGCGATCTGCACTTCACTGTTGCTTCCTCAGCAAGGTTTTGGGCATTCGCTCTGTCGCGTCAGGGAAGAAGAGCTGCGAGAGAGCTGATGCCTCTTGGGCCATGCTTTCCCGGGCTCCATTGGTCGCGCCCTGGGTTCACACTGCCCGGCCAAACTGAGCAGACACAGCCACAACCCTGCAGCAACGTGTGTGGCCTAGGATGGCACTCTATGCCCACTACATTCCCCTGGCGTAAGCAAGGCTTTGCCTTTGGCTCTGGCGTTCAGGTGGACCCGGGGACGAGACCAGTGCCTTCCCCACAGGAGAGGAGAGGCGACAGGATCTGTGCACTCTGCCCGTGTCCTGGGATTGGGAGCTGTGGGGGACTGTCCCCACTCCTTCCCCGACACACCCCCTGCCACCGCCAACGCTGCCGCATCTTGGAGGAAGACGGCATCTGACTGCCCGTTTCTCCAGGGAGCTGTTTCTGGGAGTTCCGTGTACGACGCCTGGTGGCAAGCCCAAGTCTGTCCTAGGGACAGGTGGCCAAGGAGATGCTGTCCCCTTGGCACCAGAGGCCCAGGACATGCCTGCCTTCTGCCCAGACTCCTTCCTCAGAGTGGAGGACGCGCGCCTGCCTAGCCGTCCCCTCGTGTCTTCTTGGCAGCCAGGCTTCCGTCTGTCTGCACAGGGAGCGGGTGACGCTTGTCTTGCCACCATCCCGCTGTTCCTCACAGGACAGGCTCTCCTGCTTCGCGACTGTTTCCCCACAACAAAGCCAAAGGCTCCTTCTCTTCTTCCGGGGCGGCGTGCTGTGGCTTCCCTAGATTGTTCCTGAGGAGCACGGTGACAGCCGTGTCCCTTTCCTTAAGGCCCTTTGCAGATGTGCAACCACGCTGCTCTCTCAGGCAGAGAGGATGCTAGGGCAAAGAGATTTCGCTCCATGCGGGTTTCTTCCAGCGGGCTGCGGAGACTAGCTCAGGCCAGCAGCAGCAGCATCCCACCATCCCACTCTGATTTCCCAACGAATGCTGTGCTGTCCCGGAGGAGTTGCCTGGGCAAAGAGGCTTTCGCTCTATGCGGGTTTCTCACACCGTGAGACTTGGGCTCAGGCCAGCAGCAGCAGCATCCCGCAGAACCTTCCCTCATTTCTCAGGAAATGGAGAGGGTGACACCTGTCCTGCCACCCGCTTCTGTTCCTGCCATGGCAGGTGCTCCTGCTTCACGACCGTTTCCCGACAAGGCCAAGGGCCCCTTCTCTTCACCTGGGCAGTGTGCTGTCCTTCCTGAGACATGCTCCTGGGGAGCGCAGGGACAGACGTGTCCCTTTCCTTAAGGCCCTTTCCAGATGTGCAACCACGCTTCTCTCTCAGGCAGAGAGGATGCTAGGGCAAAGAGAATTTCGCTCCATGCGGGTTTCTTCCACCGTGCTGCGGAGACTAGCTCAGGCCATCAGCAGCAGCATCCCACAATCCCGACTCTCATTTCCCAACGAATGCTGTGCTGTCTGGAGGAGTTGCCTGTGCAAAGAGGCTTTGGCTGTATGCGGGTTTCTCCCACCATGAGACTTGGGCTCAGGCCAGCAGCAGCAGCATCCCGCAGAACCTTCCCTCATTTCTCAGCAAATAGAGAGGGGGACACCTGTCTTGCCACTCGCCTGCTCTTCCTGCCATGGCAGGCTCTCCTGCTTCATGACCGGTTCCCGACAACAAGGCAAAGGGCCCCTTCTCTTCACTTGGGCAGTGTGCTGTGCCTTCCTCAGACATGCTCCTGGGGAGCGCAGTGACAGACGTGTCCCTTTCCTTAAGGCTATTTCCAGAGGCACCACCAAGCTTCTCTCTTAGGCAGTGGGGATGTCAGGGCAAAGAGGATTTCGCCCCATGCGGGTTCATTACACCGTGCTGTGGAGACCTGCTCAGGCAAGCAGCAGCATCATCCCACAGATCGGATTCTGATTTCACAAAGAATGCTGTGCTTTCCAGAGGGGATGCCCGGGCAAAGAGGCTTTTGCTCTATGCGGGTTTCTCCCACCGTGCTGCCTATACTAGGCTAAGGCAAGAAGCAACATCAGCCCACTGAACCGACTCTGACTTCCCAGCGACTGCTATGCTTTCCCGGAGGTTTTCAGCTGGGCGCGATCTGCACTTCACTGTTGCTTCCTCAGCAAGGTTTTGGGCATTCGCTCTGTCGCGTCAGGGAAGAAGAGCTGCGAGAGAGCTGATGCCTCTTGGGCCATGCTTTCCCGGGCTCCATTGGTCGCGCCCTGTGTTCACACTGCCCGGCCAAACTGAGCAGACACAGCCACAACCCTGCAGCAACGTGTGTGGCCTAGGATGGCACTCTATGCCCACTACATTCCCCTGGCGTAAGCAAGGCTTTGCCTTTGGCTCTGGCGTTCAGGTGGAACCGGGGACGAGACCAGTGCCTTCCCCACAGGAGAGGAGAGGCGACAGGATCTGTGCACTCTGCCCGTGTCCTGGGATTGGGAGCTGTGGGGGACTGTCCCCACTCCTTCCCCGACACACCCCCTGCCACCGCCAACGCTGCCGCATCTTGGAGGAAGACGGCATCTGACTGCCCGTTTCTCCAGGGAGCTGTTTCTGGGAGTTCCGTGTACGACGCCTGGTGGCAAGCCCAAGTCTGTCCTAGGGACAGGTGGCCAAGGAGATGCTGTCCCCTTGGCACCAGAGGCCCAGGACATGCCTGCCATCTGCCCAGACTCCTTCCTCAGAGTGGAGGACGCGCGCCTGCCTAGCCGTCCCCTCGTGTCTTCTTGGCAGCCAGGCTTCCGTCTGTCTGCACAGGGAGCGGGTGACGCTTGTCTTGCCACCATCCCGCTGTTCCTCACAGGACAGGCTCTCCTGCTTCGCGACTGGTTCCCCACAACAAAGCCAAAGGCTCCTTCTCTTCTTCCGGGGCGGCGTGCTGTGGCTTCCCTAGATTGTTCCTGATGAGCACGGTGACAGCCGTGTCCCTTTCCTTAAGGCCCTTTGCAGATGTGCAACCACGCTGCTCTCTCAGGCAGAGAGGATGCTAGGGCAAAGAGATTTCGCTCCATGCGGGTTTCTTCCAGCGGGCTGCGGAGACTAGCTCAGGCCAGCAGCAGCAGCATCCCACCATCCCACTCTGATTTCCCAACGAATGCTGTGCTGTCCCGGAGGAGTTGCCTGGGCAAAGAGGCTTTCGCTCTATGCGGGTTTCTCACACCGTGAGACTTGGGCTCAGGCCAGCAGCAGCAGCATCCCGCAGAACCTTCCCTCATTTCTCAGGAAATGGAGAGGGTGACACCTGTCCTGCCACCCGCTTCTGTTCCTGCCATGGCAGGTGCTCCTGCTTCACGACCGTTTCCCGACAAGGCCAAGGGCCCCTTCTCTTCACCTGGGCAGTGTGCTGTCCTTCCTGAGACATGCTCCTGGGGAGCGCAGGGACAGACGTGTCCCTTTCCTTAAGGCCCTTTCCAGATGTGCAACCACGCTTCTCTCTCAGGCAGAGAGGATGCTAGGGCAAAGAGAATTTCGCTCCATGCGGGTTTCTTCCACCGTGCTGCGGAGACTAGCTCAGGCCATCAGCAGCAGCATCCCACAATCCCGACTCTCATTTCCCAACGAATGCTGTGCTGTCTGGAGGAGTTGCCTGTGCAAAGAGGCTTTGGCTGTATGCGGGTTTCTCCCACCATGAGACTTGGGCTCAGGCCAGCAGCAGCAGCATCCCGCAGAACCTTCCCTCATTTCTCAGCAAATAGAGAGGGGGACACCTGTCTTGCCACTCGCCTGCTCTTCCTGCCATGGCAGGCTCTCCTGCTTCACGACCGGTTCCCGACAACAAGGCAAAGGGCCCCTTCTCTTCACTTGGGCAGTGTGCTGTGCCTTCCTCAGACATGCTCCTGGGGAGCGCAGTGACAGACGTGTCCCTTTCCTTAAGGCTATTTCCAGAGGCACCACCAAGCTTCTCTCTTAGGCAGTGGGGATGTCAGGGCAAAGAGGATTTCGCCCCATGCGGGTTCATTACACCGTGCTGTGGAGACCTGCTCAGGCAAGCAGCAGCATCATCCCACAGACCGGATTCTGATTTCACAAAGAATGCTGTGCTTTCCAGAGGGGATGCCCGGGCAAAGAGGCTTTTGCTCTATGCGGGTTTCTCCCACCGTGCTGCCTATACTAGGCTAAGGCAAGAAGCAACATCAGCCCACTGAACCGACTCTGACTTCCCAGCGACTGCTATGCTTTCCCGGAGGTTTTCAGCTGGGCGCGATCTGCACTTCACTGTTGCTTCCTCAGCAAGGTTTTGGGCATTCGCTCTGTCGCGTCAGGGAAGAAGAGCTGCGAGAGAGCTGATGCCTCTTGGGCCATGCTTTCCCGGGCTCCATTGGTCGCGCCCTGTGTTCACACTGCCCGGCCAAACTGAGCAGACACAGCCACAACCCTGCAGCAACGTGTGTGGCCTAGGATGGCACTCTATGCCCACTACATTCCCCTGGCGTAAGCAAGGCTTTGCCTTTGGCTCTGGCGTTCAGGTGGACCCGGGGACGAGACCAGTGCCTTCCCCACAGGAGAGGAGAGGCGACAGGATCTGTGCACTCTGCCCGTGTCCTGGGATTGGGAGCTGTGGGGGACTGTCCCCACTCCTTCCCCGACACACCCCCTGCCACCGCCAACGCTGCCGCATCTTGGAGGAAGACGGCATCTGACTGCCCGTTTCTCCAGGGAGCTGTTTCTGGGAGTTCCGTGTACGACGCCTGGTGGCAAGCCCAAGTCTGTCCTAGGGACAGGTGGCCAAGGAGATGCTGTCCCCTTGGCACCAGAGGCCCAGGACATGCCTGCCTTCTGCCCAGACTCCTTCCTCAGAGTGGAGGACGCGCGCCTGCCTAGCCGTCCCCTCCTGTCTTCTTGGCAGCCAGGCTTCCGTCTGTCTGCACAGGGAGCGGGTGACGCTTGTCTTGCCACCATCCCGCTGTTCCTCACAGGACAGGCTCTCCTGCTTCGCGACTGTTTCCCCACAACAAAGCCAAAGGCTCCTTCTCTTCTTCCGGGGCGGCGTGCTGTGGCTTCCCTAGATTGTTCCTGAGGAGCACGGTGACAGCCGTGTCCCTTTCCTTAAGGCCCTTTGCAGATGTGCAACCACGCTGCTCTCTCAGGCAGAGAGGATGCTAGGGCAAAGAGATTTCGCTCCATGCGGGTTTCTTCCAGCGGGCTGCGGAGACTAGCTCAGGCCAGCAGCAGCAGCATCCCACCATCCCACTCTGATTTCCCAACGAATGCTGTGCTGTCCCGGAGGAGTTGCCTGGGCAAAGAGGCTTTCGCTCTATGCGGGTTTCTCACACCGTGAGACTTGGGCTCAGGCCAGCAGCAGCAGCATCCCGCAGAACCTTCCCTCATTTCTCAGGAAATGGAGAGGGTGACACCTGTCCTGCCACCCGCTTCTGTTCCTGCCATGGCAGGTGCTCCTGCTTCACGACCGTTTCCCGACAAGGCCAAGGGCCCCTTCTCTTCACCTGGGCAGTGTGCTGTCCTTCCTGAGACAGGCTCCTGGGGAGCGCAGGGACAGACGTGTCCCTTTCCTTAAGGCCCTTTCCAGATGTGCAACCACGCTTCTCTCTCAGGCAGAGAGGATGCTAGGGCAAAGAGAATTTCGCTCCATGCGGGTTTCTTCCACCGTGCTGCGGAGACTAGCTCAGGCCATCAGCAGCAGCATCCCACAATCCCGACTCTCATTTCCCAACGAATGCTGTGCTGTCTGGAGGAGTTGCCTGTGCAAAGAGGCTTTGGCTGTATGCGGGTTTCTCCCACCATGAGACTTGGGCTCAGGCCAGCAGCAGCAGCATCCCGCAGAACCTTCCCTCATTTCTCAGCAAATAGAGAGGGGGACACCTGTCTTGCCACTCGCCTGCTCTTCCTGCCATGGCAGGCTCTCCTGCTTCACGACCGGTTCCCGACAACAAGGCAAAGGGCCCCTTCTCTTCACTTGGGCAGTGTGCTGTGCCTTCCTCAGACATGCTCCTGGGGAGCGCAGTGACAGACGTGTCCCTTTCCTTAAGGCTATTTCCAGAGGCACCACCAAGCTTCTCTCTTAGGCAGTGGGGATGTCAGGGCAAAGAGGATTTCGCCCCATGCGGGTTCATTACACCGTGCTGTGGAGACCTGCTCAGGCAAGCAGCAGCATCATCCCACAGACCGGATTCTGATTTCACAAAGAATGCTGTGCTTTCCAGAGGGGATGCCCGGGCAAAGAGGCTTTTGCTCTATGCGGGTTTCTCCCACCGTGCTGCCTATACTAGGCTAAGGCAAGAAGCAACATCAGCCCACTGAACCGACTCTGACTTCCCAGCGACTGCTATGCTTTCCCGGAGGTTTTCAGCTGGGCGCGATCTGCACTTCACTGTTGCTTCCTCAGCAAGGTTTTGGGCATTCGCTCTGTCGCGTCAGGGAAGAAGAGCTGCGAGAGAGCTGATGCCTCTTGGGCCATGCTTTCCCGGGCTCCATTGGTCGCGCCCTGGGTTCACACTGCCCGGCCAAACTGAGCAGACACAGCCACAACCCTGCAGCAACGTGTGTGGCCTAGGATGGCACTCTATGCCCACTACATTCCCCTGGCGTAAGCAAGGCTTTGCCTTTGGCTCTGGCGTTCAGGTGGACCCGGGGACGAGACCAGTGCCTTCCCCACAGGAGAGGAGAGGCGACAGGATCTGTGCACTCTGCCCGTGTCCTGGGATTGGGAGCTGTGGGGGACTGTCCCCACTCCTTCCCGACACACGCCCTGCCACCGCCAACGCTGCCGCATCTTGGAGGAAGATGGCATCTGACTGCCCGTTTCTCCAGGGAGCTGTTTCTGGGAGTTCCGTGTACGACGCCTGGTGGCAAGCCCAAGTCTGTCCTAGGGACAGGTGGCCAAGGAGATGCTGTCCCCTTGGCACCAGAGGCCCAGGACATGCCTGCCTTCTGCCCAGACTCCTTCCTCAGAGTGGAGGACGCGCGCCTGCCTAGCCGTCCCCTCGTGTCTTCTTGGCAGCCAGGCTTCCGTCTGTCTGCACAGGGAGCGGGTGACGCTTGTCTTGCCACCATCCCGCTGTTCCTCACAGGACAGGCTCTCCTGCTTCGCGACTGTTTCCCCACAACAAAGCCAAAGGCTCCTTCTCTTCTTCCGGGGCGCCGTGCTGTGGCTTCCCCAGATTGTTCCTGGGGAGCACGGTGACAGCCGTGTCCCTTTCCTTAAGGCCCTTTGCAGATGTGCAACCACGCTGCTCTCTCAGGCAGAGAGGATGCTAGGGCAAAGAGATTTCGCTCCATGCGGGTTTCTTCCAGCGGGCTGCGGAGACTAGCTCAGGCCAGCAGCAGCAGCATCCCACCATCCCACTCTGATTTCCCAACGAATGCTGTGCTGTCCCGGAGGAGTTGCCTGGGCAAAGAGGCTTTCGCTCTATGCGGGTTTCTCACACCGTGAGACTTGGGCTCAGGCCAGCAGCAGCAGCATCCCGCAGAACCTTCCCTCATTTCTCAGGAAATGGAGAGGGTGACACCTGTCCTGCCACCCGCTTCTGTTCCTGCCATGGCAGGTGCTCCTGCTTCACGACCGTTTCCCGACAAGGCCAAGGGCCCCTTCTCTTCACCTGGGCAGTGTGCTGTCCTTCCTGAGACATGCTCCTGGGGAGCGCAGGGACAGACGTGTCCCTTTCCTTAAGGCCCTTTCCAGATGTGCAACCACGCTTCTCTCTCAGGCAGAGAGGATGCTAGGGCAAAGAGAATTTCGCTCCATGCGGGTTTCTTCCACCGTGCTGCGGAGACTAGCTCAGGCCATCAGCAGCAGCATCCCACAATCCCGACTCTCATTTCCCAACGAATGCTGTGCTGTCTGGAGGAGTTGCCTGTGCAAAGAGGCTTTGGCTGTATGCGGGTTTCTCCCACCATGAGACTTGGGCTCAGGCCAGCAGCAGCAGCATCCCGCAGAACCTTCCCTCATTTCTCAGCAAATAGAGAGGGGGACACCTGTCTTGCCACTCGCCTGCTCTTCCTGCCATGGCAGGCTCTCCTGCTTCACGACCGGTTCCCGACAACAAGGCAAAGGGCCCCTTCTCTTCACTTGGGCAGTGTGCTGTGCCTTCCTCAGACATGCTCCTGGGGAGCGCAGTGACAGACGTGTCCCTTTCCTTAAGGCTATTTCCAGAGGCACCACCAAGCTTCTCTCTTAGGCAGTGGGGATGTCAGGGCAAAGAGGATTTCGCCCCATGCGGGTTCATTACACCGTGCTGTGGAGACCTGCACAGGCAAGCAGCAGCATCATCCCACAGACCGGATTCTGATTTCACAAAGAATGCTGTGCTTTCCAGAGGGGATGCCCGGGCAAAGAGGCTTTTGCTCTATGCGGGTTTCTCCCACCGTGCTGCCTATACTAGGCTAAGGCAAGAAGCAACATCAGCCCACTGAACCGACTCTGACTTCCCAGCGACTGCTATGCTTTCCCGGAGGTTTTCAGCTGGGCGCGATCTGCACTTCACTGTTGCTTCCTCAGCAAGGTTTTGGGCATTCGCTCTGTCGCGTCAGGGAAGAAGAGCTGCGAGAGAGCTGATGTCTCTTGGGCCATGCTTTCCCGGGCTCCATTGGTCGCGCCCTGGGTTCACACTGCCCGGCCAAACTGAGCAGACACAGCCACAACCCTGCAGCAACGTGTGTGGCCTAGGATGGCACTCTATGCCCACTACATTCCCCTGGCGTAAGCAAGGCTTTGCCTTTGGCTCTGGCGTTCAGGTGGACCCGGGGACGAGACCAGTGCCTTCCCCACAGGAGAGGAGAGGCGACAGGATCTGTGCACTCTGCCCGTGTCCTGGGATTGGGAGCTGTGGGGGACTGTCCCCACTCCTTCCCCGACACACGCCCTGCCACCGCCAACGCTGCCGCATCTTGGAGGAAGATGGCATCTGACTGCCCGTTTCTCCAGGGAGCTGTTTCTGGGAGTTCCGTGTACGACGCCTGGTGGCAAGCCCAAGTCTGTCCTAGGGACAGGTGGCCAAGGAGATGCTGTCCCCTTGGCACCAGAGGCCCAGGACATGCCTGCCTTCTGCCCAGACTCCTTCCTCAGAGTGGAGGACGCGCGCCTGCCTAGCCGTCCCCTCCTGTCTTCTTGGCAGCCAGGCTTCCGTCTGTCTGCACAGGGAGCGGGTGACGCTTGTCTTGCCACCATCCCGCTGTTCCTCACAGGACAGGCTCTCCTGCTTCGCGACTGTTTCCCCACAACAAAGCCAAAGGCTCCTTCTCTTCTTCCGGGGCGCCGTGCTGTGGCTTCCCCAGATTGTTCCTGGGGAGCACGGTGACAGCCGTGTCCCTTTCCTTAAGGCCCTTTGCAGATGTGCAACCACGCTGCTCTCTGAGGCAGAGAGGATGCTAGGGCAAAGAGATTTCGCTCCATGCGGGTTTCTTCCAGCGGGCTGCGGAGACTAGCTCAGGCCAGCAGCAGCAGCATCCCACCATCCCACTCTGATTTCCCAACGAATGCTGTGCTGTCCCGGAGGAGTTGCCTGGGCAAAGAGGCTTTCGCTCTATGCGGGTTTCTCACACCGTGAGACTTGGGCTCAGGCCAGCAGCAGCAGCATCCCGCAGAACCTTCCCTCATTTCTCAGGAAATGGAGAGGGTGACACCTGTCCTGCCACCCGCTTCTGTTCCTGCCATGGCAGGTGCTCCTGCTTCACGACCGTTTCCCGACAAGGCCAAGGGCCCCTTCTCTTCACCTGGGCAGTGTGCTGTCCTTCCTGAGACATGCTCCTGGGGAGCGCAGGGACAGACGTGTCCCTTTCCTTAAGGCCCTTTCCAGATGTGCAACCACGCTTCTCTCTCAGGCAGAGAGGATGCTAGGGCAAAGAGAATTTCGCTCCATGCGGGTTTCTTCCACCGTGCTGCGGAGACTAGCTCAGGCCATCAGCAGCAGCATCCCACAATCCCGACTCTCATTTCCCAACGAATGCTGTGCTGTCTGGAGGAGTTGCCTGTGCAAAGAGGCTTTGGCTGTATGCGGGTTTCTCCCACCATGAGACTTGGGCTCAGGCCAGCAGCAGCAGCATCCCGCAGAACCTTCCCTCATTTCTCAGCAAATAGAGAGGGGGACACCTGTCTTGCCACTCGCCTGCTCTTCCTGCCATGGCAGGCTCTCCTGCTTCACGACCGGTTCCCGACAACAAGGCAAAGGGCCCCTTCTCTTCACTTGGGCAGTGTGCTGTGCCTTCCTCAGACATGCTCCTGGGGAGCGCAGTGACAGACGTGTCCCTTTCCTTAAGGCTATTTCCAGAGGCACCACCAAGCTTCTCTCTTAGGCAGTGGGGATGTCAGGGCAAAGAGGATTTCGCCCCATGCGGGTTCATTACACCGTGCTGTGGAGACCTGCTCAGGCAAGCAGCAGCATCATCCCACAGACCGGATTCTGATTTCACAAAGAATGCTGTGCTTTCCAGAGGGGATGCCCGGGCAAAGAGGCTTTTGCTCTATGCGGGTTTCTCCCACCGTGCTGCCTATACTAGGCTAAGGCAAGAAGCAACATCAGCCCACTGAACCGACTCTGACTTCCCAGCGACTGCTATGCTTTCCCGGAGGTTTTCAGCTGGGCGCGATCTGCACTTCACTGTTGCTTCCTCAGCAAGGTTTTGGGCATTCGCTCTGTCGCGTCAGGGAAGAAGAGCTGCGAGAGAGCTGATGTCTCTTGGGCCATGCTTTCCCGGGCTCCATTGGTCGCGCCCTGGGTTCACACTGCCCGGCCAAACTGAGCAGACACAGCCACAACCCTGCAGCAACGTGTGTGGCCTAGGATGGCACTCTATGCCCACTACATTCCCCTGGCGTAAGCAAGGCTTTGCCTTTGGCTCTGGCGTTCAGGTGGACCCGGGGACGAGACCAGTGCCTTCCCCACAGGAGAGGAGAGGCGACAGGATCTGTGCACTCTGCCCGTGTCCTGGGATTGGGAGCTGTGGGGGACTGTCCCCACTCCTTCCCCGACACACCCCCTGCCACCGCCAACGCTGCCGCATCTTGGAGGAAGACGGCATCTGACTGCCCGTTTCTCCAGGGAGCTGTTTCTGGGAGTTCCGTGTACGACGCCTGGTGGCAAGCCCAAGTCTGTCCTAGGGACAGGTGGCCAAGGAGATGCTGTCCCCTTGGCACCAGAGGCCCAGGACATGCCTGCCTTCTGCCCAGACTCCTTCCTCAGAGTGGAGGACGCGCGCCTGCCTAGCCGTCCCCTCCTGTCTTCTTGGCAGCCAGGCTTCCGTCTGTCTGCACAGGGAGCGGGTGACGCTTGTCTTGCCACCATCCCGCTGTTCCTCACAGGACAGGCTCTCCTGCTTCGCGACTGTTTCCCCACAACAAAGCCAAAGGCTCCTTCTCTTCTTCCGGGGCGGCGTGCTGTGGCTTCCCTAGATTGTTCCTGAGGAGCACGGTGACAGCCGTGTCCCTTTCCTTAAGGCCCTTTGCAGATGTGCAACCACGCTGCTCTCTCAGGCAGAGAGGATGCTAGGGCAAAGAGATTTCGCTCCATGCGGGTTTCTTCCAGCGGGCTGCGGAGACTAGCTCAGGCCAGCAGTAGCAGCATCCCACCATCCCACTCTGATTTCCCAACGAATGCTGTGCTGTCCCGGAGGAGTTGCCTGGGCAAAGAGGCTTTCGCTCTATGCGGGTTTCTCACACCGTGAGACTTGGGCTCAGGCCAGCAGCAGCAGCATCCCGCAGAACCTTCCCTCATTTCTCAGGAAATGGAGAGGGTGACACCTGTCCTGCCACCCGCTTCTGTTCCTGCCATGGCAGGTGCTCCTGCTTCACGACCGTTTCCCGACAAGGCCAAGGGCCCCTTCTCTTCACCTGGGCAGTGTGCTGTCCTTCCTGAGACATGCTCCTGGGGAGCGCAGGGACAGACGTGTCCCTTTCCTTAAGGCCCTTTCCAGATGTGCAACCACGCTTCTCTCTCAGGCAGAGAGGATGCTAGGGCAAAGAGAATTTCGCTCCATGCGGGTTTCTTCCACCGTGCTGCGGAGACTAGCTCAGGCCATCAGCAGCAGCATCCCACAATCCCGACTCTCATTTCCCAACGAATGCTGTGCTGTCTGGAGGAGTTGCCTGTGCAAAGAGGCTTTGGCTGTATGCGGGTTTCTCCCACCATGAGACTTGGGCTCAGGCCAGCAGCAGCAGCATCCCGCAGAACCTTCCCTCATTTCTCAGCAAATAGAGAGGGGGACACCTGTCTTGCCACTCGCCTGCTCTTCCTGCCATGGCAGGCTCTCCTGCTTCACGACCGGTTCCCGACAACAAGGCAAAGGGCCCCTTCTCTTCACTTGGGCAGTGTGCTGTGCCTTCCTCAGACATGCTCCTGGGGAGCGCAGTGACAGACGTGTCCCTTTCCTTAAGGCTATTTCCAGAGGCACCACCAAGCTTCTCTCTTAGGCAGTGGGGATGTCAGGGCAAAGAGGATTTCGCCCCATGCGGGTTCATTACACCGTGCTGTGGAGACCTGCTCAGGCAAGCAGCAGCATCATCCCACAGACCGGATTCTGATTTCACAAAGAATGTTGTGCTTTCCAGAGGGGATGCCCGGGCAAAGAGGCTTTTGCTCTATGCGGGTTTCTCCCACCGTGCTGCCTATACTAGTCTAAGGCAAGAAGCAACATCAGCCCACTGAACCGACTCTGACTTCCCAGCGACTGCTATGCTTTCCCGGAGCTTTTCAGCTGGGCGCGATCTGCACTTCACTGTTGCTTCCTCAGCAAGGTTTTGGGCATTCGCTCTGTCGCGTCAGGGAAGAAGAGCTGCGAGAGAGCTGATGCCTCTTGGGCCATGCTTTCCCGGGCTCCATTGGACGCGCCCTGTGTTCACACTGCCCGGCCAAACTGAGCAGACACAGCCACAACCCTGCAGCAACGTGTGTGGCCTAGGATGGCACTCTATGCCCACTACATTCCCCTGGCGTAAGCAAGGCTTTGCCTTTGGCTCTGGCGTTCAGGTGGACCCGGGGACGAGACCAGTGCCTTCCCCACAGGAGAGGAGAGGCGACAGGATCTGTGCACTCTGCCCGTGTCCTGGGATTGGGAGCTGTGGGGACTGTCCCCACTCCTTCCCCGACACACCCCCTGCCACCGCCAACGCTGCCGCATCTTGGAGGAAGATGGCATCTGACTGCCCGTTTCTCCAGGGAGCTGTTTCTGGGAGTTCCGTGTACGACGCCTGGTGGCAAGCCCAAGTCTGTCCTAGGGACAGGTGGCCAAGAGATGCTGTCCCCTTGGCACCAGAGGCCCAGGACATGCCTGCCTTCTGCCCAGACTCCTTCCTCAGAGTGGAGGACGCGCGCCTGCCTAGCCGTCCCCTCGTGTCTTCTTGACAGCCAGGCTTCCGTCTGTTTGCACAGGGAGCGGGTGACGCTTGTCTTGCCACCATTCCGCTGTTCCTCACAGGACAGGCTCTCCTGCTTCGCGACTGTTTCCCCACAACAAAGCCAAAGGCTCCTTCTCTTCTTCCGGGGCGCCGTGCTGTGGCTTCCCCAGATTGTTCCTGGGGAGCACGGTGACAGCCGTGTCCCTTTCCTTAAGGCCCTTTGCAGATGTGCAACCACGCTGCTCTCTCAGGCAGAGAGGATGCTAGGGCAAAGAGATTTCGCTCCATGCGGGTTTCTTCCAGCGGGCTGTGGAGACTAGCTCAGGCCAGCAGCAGCAGCATCCCACCATCCCACTCTGATTTCCCAACGAATGCTGTGCTGTCCCGGAGGAGTTGCCTGGGCAAAGAGGCTTTCGCTCTATGCGGGTTTCTCACACCGTGAGACTTGGGCTCAGGCCAGCAGCAGCAGCATCCCGCAGAACCTTCCCTCATTTCTCAGGAAATGGAGAGGGTGACACCTGTCTTGCCACCCGCTTCTGTTCCTGCCATGGCAGGTGCTCCTGCTTCACGACCGTTTCCCGACAAGGCCAAGGGCCCCTTCTCTTCACCTGGGCAGTGTGCTGTGCCTTCCTGAGACATGCTCCTGGGGAGCGCAGGGACAGACGTGTCCCTTTCCTTAAGGCCCTTTCCAGATGTGCAACCACGCTTCTCTCTCAGGCAGAGAGGATGCTAGGGCAAAGAGAATTTCGCTCCATGCGGGTTTCTTCCACCGTGCTGCGGAGACTAGCTCAGGCCATCAGCAGCAGCATCCCACAATCCCGACTCTCATTTCCCAACGAATGCTGTGCTGTCTGGAGGAGTTGCCTGTGCAAAGAGGCTTTGGCTGTATGCGGGTTTCTCCCACCATGAGACTTGGGCTCAGGCCAGCAGCAGCAGCATCCCGCAGAACCTTCCCTCATTTCTCAGCAAATAGAGAGGGGGACACCTGTCTTGCCACTCGCCTGCTCTTCCTGCCATGGCAGGCTCTCCTGCTTCACGACCGGTTCCCGACAACAAGGCAAAGGGCCCCTTCTCTTCACTTGGGCAGTGTGCTGTGCCTTCCTCAGACATGCTCCTGGGGAGCGCAGTGACAGACGTGTCCCTTTCCTTAAGGCTATTTCCAGAGGCACCACCAAGCTTCTCTCTTAGGCAGTGGGGATGTCAGGGCAAAGAGGATTTCGCCCCATGCGGGTTCATTACACCGTGCTGTGGAGACCTGCTCAGGCAAGCAGCAGCATCATCCCACAGACCGGATTCTGATTTCACAAAGAATGCTGTGCTTTCCAGAGGGGATGCCCGGGCAAAGAGGCTTTTGCTCTATGCGGGTTTCTCCCACCGTGCTGCCTATACTAGGCTAAGGCAAGAAGCAACATCAGCCCACTGAACCGACTCTGACTTCCCAGCGACTGCTATGCTTTCCCGGAGGTTTTCAGCTGGGCGCGATCTGCACTTCACTGTTGCTTCCTCAGCAAGGTTTTGGGCATTCGCTCTGTCGCGTCAGGGAAGAAGAGCTGCGAGAGAGCTGATGCCTCTTGGGCCATGCTTTCCCGGGCTCCATTGGTCGCGCCCTGGGTTCACACTGCCCGGCCAAACTGAGCAGACACAGCCACAACCCTGCAGCAACGTGTGTGGCCTAGGATGGCACTCTATGCCCACTACATTCCCCTGGCGTAAGCAAGGCTTTGCCTTTGGCTCTGGCGTTCAGGTGGACCCGGGGACGAGACCAGTGCCTTCCCCACAGGAGAGGAGAGGCGACAGGATCTGTGCACTCTGCCCGTGTCCTGGGATTGGGAGCTGTGGGGGACTGTCCCCACTCCTTCCCCGACACACCCCCTGCCACCGCCAACGCTGCCGCATCTTGGAGGAAGACGGCATCTGACTGCCCGTTTCTCCAGGGAGCTGTTTCTGGGAGTTCCGTGTACGACGCCTGGTGGCAAGCCCAAGTCTGTCCTAGGGACAGGTGGCCAAGGAGATGCTGTCCCCTTGGCACCAGAGGCCCAGGACATGCCTGCCTTCTGCCCAGACTCCTTCCTCAGAGTGGAGGACGCGCGCCTGCCTAGCCGTCCCCTCCTGTCTTCTTGGCAGCCAGGCTTCCGTCTGTCTGCACAGGGAGCGGGTGACGCTTGTCTTGCCACCATCCCGCTGTTCCTCACAGGACAGGCTCTCCTGCTTCGCGACTGTTTCCCCACAACAAAGCCAAAGGCTCCTTCTCTTCTTCCGGGGCGGCGTGCTGTGGCTTCCCTAGATTGTTCCTGAGGAGCACGGTGACAGCCGTGTCCCTTTCCTTAAGGCTCTTTGCAGATGTGCAACCACGCTGCTCTCTCAGGCAGAGAGGATGCTAGGGCAAAGAGATTTCGCTCCATGCGGGTTTCTTCCAGCGGGCTGCGGAGACTAGCTCAGGCCAGCAGCAGCAGCATCCCACCATCCCACTCTGATTTCCCAACGAATGCTGTGCTGTCCCGGAGGAGTTGCCTGGGCAAAGAGGCTTTCGCTCTATGCGGGTTTCTCACACCGTGAGACTTGGGCTCAGGCCAGCAGCAGCAGCATCCCGCAGAACCTTCCCTCATTTCTCAGGAAATGGAGAGGGTGACACCTGTCCTGCCACCCGCTTCTGTTCCTGCCATGGCAGGTGCTCCTGCTTCACGACCGTTTCCCGACAAGGCCAAGGGCCCCTTCTCTTCACCTGGGCAGTGTGCTGTCCTTCCTGAGACATGCTCCTGGGGAGCGCAGGGACAGACGTGTCCCTTTCCTTAAGGCCCTTTCCAGATGTGCAACCACGCTTCTCTCTCAGGCAGAGAGGATGCTAGGGCAAAGAGAATTTCGCTCCATGCGGGTTTCTTCCACCGTGCTGCGGAGACTAGCTCAGGCCATCAGCAGCAGCATCCCACAATCCCGACTCTCATTTCCCAACGAATGCTGTGCTGTCTGGAGGAGTTGCCTGTGCAAAGAGGCTTTGGCTGTATGCGGGTTTCTCCCACCATGAGACTTGGGCTCAGGCCAGCAGCAGCAGCATCCCGCAGAACCTTCCCTCATTTCTCAGCAAATAGAGAGGGGGACACCTGTCTTGCCACTCGCCTGCTCTTCCTGCCATGGCAGGCTCTCCTGCTTCACGACCGGTTCCCGACAACAAGGCAAAGGGCCCCTTCTCTTCACTTGGGCAGTGTGCTGTGCCTTCCTCAGACATGCTCCTGGGGAGCGCAGTGACAGACGTGTCCCTTTCCTTAAGGCTATTTCCAGAGGCACCACCAAGCTTCTCTCTTAGGCAGTGGGGATGTCAGGGCAAAGAGGATTTCGCCCCATGCGGGTTCATTACACCGTGCTGTGGAGACCTGCACAGGCAAGCAGCAGCATCATCCCACAGACCGGATTCTGATTTCACAAAGAGTGCTGTGCTTTCCAGAGGGGATGCCCGGGCAAAGAGGCTTTTGCTCTATGCGGGTTTCTCCCACCGTGCTGCCTATACTAGGCTAAGGCAAGAAGCAACATCAGCCCACTGAACCGACTCTGACTTCCCAGCGACTGCTATGCTTTCCCGGAGGTTTTCAGCTGGGCGCGATCTGCACTTCACTGTTGCTTCCTCAGCAAGGTTTTGGGCATTCGCTCTGTCGCGTCAGGGAAGAAGAGCTGCGAGAGAGCTGATGCCTCTTGGGCCATGCTTTCCCGGGCTCCATTGGTCGCGCCCTGGGTTCACACTGCCCGGCCAAACTGAGCAGACACAGCCACAACCCTGCAGCAACGTGTGTGGCCTAGGATGGCACTCTATGCCCACTACATTCCCCTGGCGTAAGCAAGGCTTTGCCTTTGGCTCTGGCGTTCAGGTGGACCCGGGGACGAGACCAGTGCCTTCCCCACAGGAGAGGAGAGGCGACAGGATCTGTGCACTCTGCCCGTGTCCTGGGATTGGGAGCTGTGGGGGACTGTCCCCACTCCTTCCCCGACACACCCCCCTGCCACCGCCAACGCTGCCGCATCTTGGAGGAAGACGGCATCTGACTGCCCGTTTCTCCAGGGAGCTGTTTCTGGGAGTTCCGTGTACGACGCCTGGTGGCAAGCCCAAGTCTGTCCTAGGGACAGGTGGCCAAGGAGATGCTGTCCCCTTGGCACCAGAGGCCCAGGGCATGCCTGCCTTCTGCCCAGACTCCTTCCTCAGAGTGGAGGACGCGCGCCTGCCTAGCCGTCCCCTCGTGTCTTCTTGGCAGCCAGGCTTCCGTCTGTCTGCACAGGGAGCGGGTGACGCTTGTCTTGCCACCATCCCGCTGTTCCTCACAGGACAGGCTCTCCTGCTTCGCGACTGTTTCCCCACAACAAAGCCAAAGGCTCCTTCTCTTCTTCCGGGGCGGCGTGCTGTGGCTTCCCCAGATTGTTCCTGAGGAGCACGGTGACAGCCGTGTCCCTTTCCTTAAGGCCCTTTGCAGATGTGCAACCACGCTGCTCTCTCAGGCAGAGAGGATGCTAGGGCAAAGAGATTTCGCTCCATGCGGGTTTCTTCCAGCGGGCTGCGGAGACTAGCTCAGGCCAGCAGCAGCAGCATCCCACCATCCCACTCTGATTTCCCAACGAATGCTGTGCTGTCCCGGAGGAGTTGCCTGGGCAAAGAGGCTTTCGCTCTATGCGGGTTTCTCACACCGTGAGACTTGGGCTCAGGCCAGCAGCAGCAGCATCCCGCAGAACCTTCCCTCATTTCTCAGGAAATGGAGAGGGTGACACCTGTCCTGCCACCCGCTTCTGTTCCTGCCATGGCAGGTGCTCCTGCTTCACGACCGTTTCCCGACAAGGCCAAGGGCCCCTTCTCTTCACCTGGGCAGTGTGCTGTCCTTCCTGAGACATGCTCCTGGGGAGCGCAGGGACAGACGTGTCCCTTTCCTTAAGGCCCTTTCCAGATGTGCAACCACGCTTCTCTCTCAGGCAGAGAGGATGCTAGGGCAAAGAGAATTTCGCTCCATGCGGGTTTCTTCCACCGTGCTGCGGAGACTAGCTCAGGCCATCAGCAGCAGCATCCCACAATCCCGACTCTCATTTCCCAACGAATGCTGTGCTGTCTGGAGGAGTTGCCTGTGCAAAGAGGCTTTGGCTGTATGCGGGTTTCTCCCACCATGAGACTTGGGCTCAGGCCAGCAGCAGCAGCATCCCGCAGAACCTTCCCTCATTTCTCAGCAAATAGAGAGGGGGACACCTGTCTTGCCACTCGCCTGCTCTTCCTGCCATGGCAGGCTCTCCTGCTTCACGACCGGTTCCCGACAACAAGGCAAAGGGCCCCTTCTCTTCACTTGGGCAGTGTGCTGTGCCTTCCTCAGACATGCTCCTGGGGAGCGCAGTGACAGACGTGTCCCTTTCCTTAAGGCTATTTCCAGAGGCACCACCAAGCTTCTCTCTTAGGCAGTGGGGATGTCAGGGCAAAGAGGATTTCGCCCCATGCGGGTTCATTACACCGTGCTGTGGAGACCTGCTCAGGCAAGCAGCAGCATCATCCCACAGACCGGATTCTGATTTCACAAAGAATGCTGTGCTTTCCAGAGGGGATGCCCGGGCAAAGAGGCTTTTGCTCTATGCGGGTTTCTCCCACCGTGCTGCCTATACTAGGCTAAGGCAAGAAGCAACATCAGCCCACTGAACCGACTCTGACTTCCCAGCGACTGCTATGCTTTCCCGGAGGTTTTCAGCTGGGCGCGATCTGCACTTCACTGTTGCTTCCTCAGCAAGGTTTTGGGCATTCGCTCTGTCGCGTCAGGGAAGAAGAGCTGCGAGAGAGCTGATGTCTCTTGGGCCATGCTTTCCCGGGCTCCATTGGTCGCGCCCTGGGTTCACACTGCCCGGCCAAACTGAGCAGACACAGCCACAACCCTGCAGCAACGTGTGTGGCCTAGGATGGCACTCTATGCCCACTACATTCTCCTGGCGTAAGCAAGGCTTTGCCTTTAGCTCTGGCGTTCAGGTGGACCCGGGGACGAGACCAGTGCCTTCCCCACAGGAGAGGAGAGGCGACAGGATCTGTGCACTCTGCCCGTGTCCTGGGATTGGGAGCTGTGGGGGACTGTCCCCACTCCTTCCCCGACACACCCCCTGCCACCGCCAACGCTGCCGCATCTTGGAGGAAGACGGCATCTGACTGCCCGTTTCTCCAGGGAGCTGTTTCTGGGAGTTCCGTGTACGACGCCTGGTGGCAAGCCCAAGTCTGTCCTAGGGACAGGTGGCCAAGGAGATGCTGTCCCCTTGGCACCAGAGGCCCAGGACATGCCTGCCTTCTGCCCAGACTCCTTCCTCAGAGTGGAGGACGCGCGCCTGCCTAGCCGTCCCCTCCTGTCTTCTTGGCAGCCAGGCTTCCGTCTGTCTGCACAGGGAGCGGGTGACGCTTGTCTTGCCACCATCCCGCTGTTCCTCACAGGACAGGCTCTCCTGCTTCGCGACTGTTTCCCCACAACAAAGCCAAAGGCTCCTTCTCTTCTTCCGGGGCGGCGTGCTGTGGCTTCCCTAGATTGTTCCTGAGGAGCACGGTGACAGCCGTGTCCCTTTCCTTAAGGCCCTTTGCAGATGTGCAACCACGCTGCTCTCTCAGGCAGAGAGGATGCTAGGGCAAAGAGATTTCGCTCCATGCGGGTTTCTTCCAGCGGGCTGCAGAGACTAGCTCAGGCCAGCAGCAGCAGCATCCCACCATCCCACTCTGATTTCCCAACGAATGCTGTGCTGTCCCGGAGGAGTTGCCTGGGCAAAGAGGCTTTCGCTCTATGCGGGTTTCTCACACCGTGAGACTTGGGCTCAGGCCAGCAGCAGCAGCATCCCGCAGAACCTTCCCTCATTTCTCAGGAAATGGAGAGGGTGACACCTGTCCTGCCACCCGCTTCTGTTCCTGCCATGGCAGGTGCTCCTGCTTCACGACCGTTTCCCGACAAGGCCAAGGGCCCCTTCTCTTCACCTGGGCAGTGTGCTGTCCTTCCTGAGACATGCTCCTGGGGAGCGCAGGGACAGACGTGTCCCTTTCCTTAAGGCCCTTTCCAGATGTGCAACCACGCTTCTCTCTCAGGCAGAGAGGATGCTAGGGCAAAGAGAATTTCGCTCCATGCGGGTTTCTTCCACCGTGCTGCGGAGACTAGCTCAGGCCATCAGCAGCAGCATCCCACAATCCCGACTCTCATTTCCCAACGAATGCTGTGCTGTCTGGAGGAGTTGCCTGTGCAAAGAGGCTTTGGCTGTATGCGGGTTTCTCCCACCATGAGACTTGGGCTCAGGCCAGCAGCAGCAGCATCCCGCAGAACCTTCCCTCATTTCTCAGCAAATAGAGAGGGGGACACCTGTCTTGCCACTCGCCTGCTCTTCCTGCCATGGCAGGCTCTCCTGCTTCACGACCGGTTCCCGACAACAAGGCAAAGGGCCCCTTCTCTTCACTTGGGCAGTGTGCTGTGCCTTCCTCAGACATGCTCCTGGGGAGCGCAGTGACAGACGTGTCCCTTTCCTTAAGGCTATTTCCAGAGGCACCACCAAGCTTCTCTCTTAGGCAGTGGGGATGTCAGGGCAAAGAGGATTTCGCCCCATGCGGGTTCATTACACCGTGCTGTGGAGACCTGCTCAGGCAAGCAGCAGCATCATCCCACAGACCGGATTCTGATTTCACAAAGAATGCTGTGCTTTCCAGAGGGGATGCCCGGGCAAAGAGGCTTTTGCTCTATGCGCGTTTCTCCCACCGTGCTGCCTATACTAGTCTAAGGCAAGAAGCAACATCAGCCCACTGAACCGACTCTGACTTCCCAGCGACTGCTATGCTTTCCCGGAGCTTTTCAGCTGGGCGCGATCTGCACTTCACTGTTGCTTCCTCAGCAAGGTTTTGGGCATTCGCTCTGTCGCGTCAGGGAAGAAGAGCTGCGAGAGAGCTGATGCCTCTTGGGCCATGCTTTCCCGGGCTCCATTGGTCGCGCCCTGTGTTCACACTGCCCGGCCAAACTGAGCAGACACAGCCACAACCCTGCAGCAACGTGTGTGGCCTAGGATGGCACTCTATGCCCACTACATTCCCCTGGCGTAAGCAAGGCTTTGCCTTTGGCTCTGGCGTTCAGGTGGACCCGGGGACGAGACCAGTGCCTTCCCCACAGGAGAGGAGAGGCGACAGGATCTGTGCACTCTGCCCGTGTCCTGGGATTGGGAGCTGTGGGGACTGTCCCCACTCCTTCCCCGACACACCCCCTGCCACCGCCAACGCTGCCGCATCTTGGAGGAAGACGGCATCTGACTGCCCGTTTCTCCAGGGAGCTGTTTCTGGGAGTTCCGTGTACGACGCCTGGTGGCAAGCCCAAGTCTGTCCTAGGGACAGGTGGCCAAGAGATGCTGTCCCCTTGGCACCAGAGGCCCAGGACATGCCTGCCTTCTGCCCAGACTCCTTCCTCAGAGTGGAGGACGCGCGCCTGCCTAGCCGTCCCCTCGTGTCTTCTTGACAGCCAGGCTTCCGTCTGTCTGCACAGGGAGCGGGTGACGCTTGTCTTGCCACCATTCCGCTGTTCCTCACAGGACAGTCTCTCCTGCTTCGCGACTGTTTCCCCACAACAAAGCCAAAGGCTCCTTCTCTTCTTCCGGGGCGCCGTGCTGTGGCTTCCCCAGATTGTTCCTGGGGAGCACGGTGACAGCCGTGTCCCTTTCCTTAAGGCCCTTTGCAGATGTGCAACCACGCTGCTCTCTCAGGCAGAGAGGATGCTAGGGCAAAGAGATTTCGCTCCATGCGGGTTTCTTCCAGCGGGCTGCGGAGACTAGCTCAGGCCAGCAGCAGCAGCATCCCACCATCCCACTCTGATTTCCCAACGAATGCTGTGCTGTCCCGGAGGAGTTGCCTGGGCAAAGAGGCTTTCGCTCTATGCGGGTTTCTCACACCGTGAGACTTGGGCTCAGGCCAGCAGCAGCAGCATCCCGCAGAACCTTCCCTCATTTCTCAGGAAATGGAGAGGGTGACACCTGTCCTGCCACCCGCTTCTGTTCCTGCCATGGCAGGTGCTCCTGCTTCACGACCGTTTCCCGACAAGGCCAAGGGCCCCTTCTCTTCACCTGGGCAGTGTGCTGTGCCTTCCTGAGACATGCTCCTGGGGAGCGCAGGGACAGACGTGTCCCTTTCCTTAAGGCCCTTTCCAGATGTGCAACCACGCTTCTCTCTCAGGCAGAGAGGATGCTAGGGCAAAGAGAATTTCGCTCCATGCGGGTTTCTTCCACCGTGCTGCGGAGACTAGCTCAGGCCATCAGCAGCAGCATCCCACAATCCCGACTCTCATTTCCCAACGAATGCTGTGCTGTCTGGAGGAGTTGCCTGTGCAAAGAGGCTTTGGCTGTATGCGGGTTTCTCCCACCATGAGACTTGGGCTCAGGCCAGCAGCAGCAGCATCCCGCAGAACCTTCCCTCATTTCTCAGCAAATAGAGAGGGGGACACCTGTCTTGCCACTCGCCTGCTCTTCCTGCCATGGCAGGCTCTCCTGCTTCACGACCGGTTCCCGACAACAAGGCAAAGGGCCCCTTCTCTTCACTTGGGCAGTGTGCTGTGCCTTCCTCAGACATGCTCCTGGGGAGCGCAGTGACAGACGTGTCCCTTTCCTTAAGGCTATTTCCAGAGGCACCACCAAGCTTCTCTCTTAGGCAGTGGGGATGTCAGGGCAAAGAGGATTTCGCCCCATGCGGGTTCATTACACCGTGCTGTGGAGACCTGCTCAGGCAAGCAGCAGCATCATCCCACAGACCGGATTCTGATTTCACAAAGAATGCTGTGCTTTCCAGAGGGGATGCCCGGGCAAAGAGGCTTTTGCTCTATGCGGGTTTCTCCCACCGTGCTGCCTATACTAGGCTAAGGCAAGAAGCAACATCAGCCCACTGAACCGACTCTGACTTCCCAGCGACTGCTATGCTTTCCCGGAGGTTTTCAGCTGGGCGCGATCTGCACTTCACTGTTGCTTCCTCAGCAAGGTTTTGGGCATTCGCTCTGTCGCGTCAGGGAAGAAGAGCTGCGAGAGAGCTGATGCCTCTTGGGCCATGCTTTCCCGGGCTCCATTGGTCGCGCCCTGGGTTCACACTGCCCGGCCAAACTGAGCAGACACAGCCACAACCCTGCAGCAACGTGTGTGGCCTAGGATGGCACTCTATGCCCACTACATTCCCCTGGCGTAAGCAAGGCTTTGCCTTTGGCTCTGGCGTTCAGGTGGACCCGGGGACGAGACCAGTGCCTTCCCCACAGGAGAGGAGATGCGACAGGATCTGTGCACTCTGCCCGTGTCCTGGGATTGGGAGCTGTGGGGGACTGTCCCCACTCCTTCCCCGACACACCCCCTGCCACCGCCAACGCTGCCGCATCTTGGAGGAAGACGGCATCTGACTGCCCGTTTCTCCAGGGAGCTGTTTCTGGGAGTTCCGTGTACGACGCCTGGTGGCAAGCCCAAGTCTGTCCTAGGGACAGGTGGCCAAGGAGATGCTGTCCCCTTGGCACCAGAGGCCCAGGACATGCCTGCCTTCTGCCCAGACTCCTTCCTCAGAGTGGAGGACGCGCGCCTGCCTAGCCGTCCCCTCCTGTCTTCTTGGCAGCCAGGCTTCCGTCTGTCTGCACAGGGAGCGGGTGACGCTTGTCTTGCCACCATCCCGCTGTTCCTCACAGGACAGGCTCTCCTGCTTCGCGACTGTTTCCCCACAACAAAGCCAAAGGCTCCTTCTCTTCTTCCGGGGCGCCGTGCTGTGGCTTCCCCAGATTGTTCCTGGGGAGCACGGTGACAGCCGTGTCCCTTTCCTTAAGGCCCTTTGCAGATGTGCAACCACGCTGCTCTCTCAGGCAGAGAGGATGCTAGGGCAAAGAGATTTCGCTCCATGCGGGTTTCTTCCAGCGGGCTGCGGAGACTAGCTCAGGCCAGCAGCAGCAGCATCCCACCATCCCACTCTGATTTCCCAACGAATGCTGTGCTGTCCCGGAGGAGTTGCCTGGGAAAAGAGGCTTTCGCTGTATGCGGGTTTCTCACACCGTGAGACTTGGGCTCAGGCCAGCAGCAGCAGCATCCCGCAGAACCTTCCCTCATTTCTCAGGAAATGGAGAGGGTGACACCTGTCCTGCCACCCGCTTCTGTTCCTGCCATGGCAGGTGCTCCTTCTTCACGACCGTTTCCCGACAAGGCCAAGGGCCCCTTCTCTTCACCTGGGCAGTGTGCTGTCCTTCCTGAGACATGCTCCTGGGGAGCGCAGGGACAGACGTGTCCCTTTCCTTAAGGCCCTTTCCAGATGTGCAACCACGCTTCTCTCTCAGGCAGAGAGGATGCTAGGGCAAAGAGAATTTCGCTCCATGCGGGTTTCTTCCACCGTGCTGCGGAGACTAGCTCAGGCCATCAGCAGCAGCATCCCACAATCCCGACTCTCATTTCCCAACGAATGCTGTGCTGTCTGGAGGAGTTGCCTGTGCAAAGAGGCTTTGGCTGTATGCGGGTTTCTCCCACCATGAGACTTGGGCTCAGGCCAGCAGCAGCAGCATCCCGCAGAACCTTCCCTCATTTCTCAGCAAATAGAGAGGGGGACACCTGTCTTGCCACTCGCCTGCTCTTCCTGCCATGGCAGGCTCTCCTGCTTCACGACCGGTTCCCGACAACAAGGCAAAGGGCCCCTTCTCTTCACTTGGGCAGTGTGCTGTGCCTTCCTCAGACATGCTCCTGGGGAGCGCAGTGACAGACGTGTCCCTTTCCTTAAGGCTATTTCCAGAGGCACCACCAAGCTTCTCTCTTAGGCAGTGGGGATGTCAGGGCAAAGAGGATTTCGCCCCATGCGGGTTCATTACACCGTGCTGTGGAGACCTGCTCAGGCAAGCAGCAGCATCATCCCACAGACCGGATTCTGATTTCACAAAGAATGCTGTGCTTTCCAGAGGGGATGCCCGGGCAAAGAGGCTTTTGCTCTATGCGGGTTTCTCCCACCGTGCTGCCTATACTAGGCTAAGGCAAGAAGCAACATCAGCCCACTGAACCGACTCTGACTTCCCAGCGACTGCTATGCTTTCCCGGAGGTTTTCAGCTGGGCGCGATCTGCACTTCACTGTTGCTTCCTCAGCAAGGTTTTGGGCATTCGCTCTGTCGCGTCAGGGAAGAAGAGCTGCGAGAGAGCTGATGCCTCTTGGGCCATGCTTTCCCGGGCTCCATTGGTCGCGCCCTGGGTTCACACTGCCCGGCCAAACTGAGCAGACACAGCCACAACCCTGCAGCAACGTGTGTGGCCTAGGATGGCACTCTATGCCCACTACATTCCCCTGGCGTAAGCAAGGCTTTGCCTTTGGCTCTGGCGTTCAGGTGGACCCGGGGACGAGACCAGTGCCTTCCCCACAGGAGAGGAGAGGCGACAGGATCTGTGCACTCTGCCCGTGTCCTGGGATTGGGAGCTGTGGGGGACTGTCCCCACTCCTTCCCCGACACACCCCCTGCCACCGCCAACGCTGCCGCATCTTGGAGGAAGACGGCATCTGACTGCCCGTTTCTCCAGGGAGCTGTTTCTGGGAGTTCCGTGTACGACGCCTGGTGGCAAGCCCAAGTCTGTCCTAGGGACAGGTGGCCAAGGAGATGCTGTCCCCTTGGCACCAGAGGCCCAGGACATGCCTGCCTTCTGCCCAGACTCCTTCCTCAGAGTGGAGGACGCGCGCCTGCCTAGCCGTCGCCTCGTGTCTTCTTGGCAGCCAGGCTTCCGTCTGTCTGCACAGGGAGCGGGTGACGCTTGTCTTGCCACCATCCCGCTGTTCCTCACAGGACAGGCTCTCCTGCTTCGCGACTGTTTCCCCACAACAAAGCCAAAGGCTCCTTCTCTTCTTCCGGGGCGGCGTGCTGTGGCTTCCCTAGATTGTTCCTGAGGAGCACGGTGACAGCCGTGTCCCTTTCCTTAAGGCCCTTTGCAGATGTGCAACCACGCTGCTCTCTCAGGCAGAGAGGATGCTAGGGCAAAGAGATTTCGCTCCATGCGGGTTTCTTCCAGCGGGCTGCGGAGACTAGCTCAGGCCAGCAGCAGCAGCATCCCACCATCCCACTCTGATTTCCCAACGAATGCTGTGCTGTCCCGGAGGAGTTGCCTGGGCAAAGAGGCTTTCGCTCTATGCGGGTTTCTCACACCGTGAGACTTGGGCTCAGGCCAGCAGCAGCAGCATCCCGCAGAACCTTCCCTCATTTCTCAGGAAATGGAGAGGGTGACACCTGTCCTGCCACCCGCTTCTGTTCCTGCCATGGCAGGTGCTCCTTCTTCACGACCGTTTCCCGACAAGGCCAAGGGCCCCTTCTCTTCACCTGGGCAGTGTGCTGTCCTTCCTGAGACATGCTCCTGGGGAGCGCAGGGACAGACGTGTCCCTTTCCTTAAGGCCCTTTCCAGATGTGCAACCACGCTTCTCTCTCAGGCAGAGAGGATGCTAGGGCAAAGAGAATTTCGCTCCATGCGGGTTTCTTCCACCGTGCTGCGGAGACTAGCTCAGGCCATCAGCAGCAGCATCCCACAATCCCGACTCTCATTTCCCAACGAATGCTGTGCTGTCTGGAGGAGTTGCCTGTGCAAAGAGGCTTTGGCTGTATGCGGGTTTCTCCCACCATGAGACTTGGGCTCAGGCCAGCAGCAGCAGCATCCCGCAGAACCTTCCCTCATTTCTCAGCAAATAGAGAGGGGGACACCTGTCTTGCCACTCGCCTGCTCTTCCTGCCATGGCAGGCTCTCCTGCTTCACGACCGGTTCCCGACAACAAGGCAAAGGGCCCCTTCTCTTCACTTGGGCAGTGTGCTGTGCCTTCCTCAGACATGCTCCTGGGGAGCGCAGTGACAGACGTGTCCCTTTCCTTAAGGCTATTTCCAGAGGCACCACCAAGCTTCTCTCTTAGGCAGTGGGGATGTCAGGGCAAAGAGGATTTCGCCCCATGCGGGTTCATTACACCGTGCTGTGGAGACCTGCTCAGGCAAGCAGCAGCATCATCCCACAGACCGGATTCTGATTTCACAAAGAATGCTGTGCTTTCCAGAGGGGATGCCCGGGCAAAGAGGCTTTTGCTCTATGCGGGTTTCTCCCACCGTGCTGCCTATACTAGGCTAAGGCAAGAAGCAACATCAGCCCACTGAACCGACTCTGACTTCCCAGCGACTGCTATGCTTTCCCGGAGGTTTTCAGCTGGGCGCGATCTGCACTTCACTGTTGCTTCCTCAGCAAGGTTTTGGGCATTCGCTCTGTCGCGTCAGGGAAGAAGAGCTGCGAGAGAGCTGATGCCTCTTGGGCCATGCTTTCCCGGGCTCCATTGGTCGCGCCCTGGGTTCACACTGCCCGGCCAAACTGAGCAGACACAGCCACAACCCTGCAGCAACGTGTGTGGCCTAGGATGGCACTCTATGCCCACTACATTCCCCTGGCGTAAGCAAGGCTTTGCCTTTGGCTCTGGCGTTCAGGTGGACCCGGGGACGAGACCAGTGCCTTCCCCACAGGAGAGGAGAGGCGACAGGATCTGTGCACTCTGCCCGTGTCCTGGGATTGGGAGCTGTGGGGGACTGTCCCCACTCCTTCCCCGACACACCCCCTGCCACCGCCAACGCTGCCGCATCTTGGAGGAAGACGGCATCTGACTGCCCGTTTCTCCAGGGAGCTGTTTCTGGGAGTTCCGTGTACGACGCCTGGTGGCAAGCCCAAGTCTGTCCTAGGGACAGGTGGCCAAGGAGATGCTGTCCCCTTGGCACCAGAGGCCCAGGACATGCCTGCCTTCTGCCCAGACTCCTTCCTCAGAGTGGAGGACGCGCGCCTGCCTAGCCGTCCCCTCGTGTCTTCTTGGCAGCCAGGCTTCCGTCTGTCTGCACAGGGAGCGGGTGACGCTTGTCTTGCCACCATCCCGCTGTTCCTCACAGGACCGGCTCTCCTGCTTCGCGACTGTTTCCCCACAACAAAGCCAAAGGCTCCTTCTCTTCTTCCGGGGCGGCGTGCTGTGGCTTCCCTAGATTGTTCCTGAGGAGCACGGTGACAGCCGTGTCCCTTTCCTTAAGGCCCTTTGCAGATGTGCAACCACGCTGCTCTCTCAGGCAGAGAGGATGCTAGGGCAAAGAGATTTCGCTCCATGCGGGTTTCTTCCAGCGGGCTGCGGAGACTAGCTCAGGCCAGCAGCAGCAGCATCCCACCATCCCACTCTGATTTCCCAACGAATGCTGTGCTGTCCCGGAGGAGTTGCCTGGGCAAAGAGGCTTTCGCTCTATGCGGGTTTCTCACACCGTGAGACTTGGGCTCAGGCCAGCAGCAGCAGCATCCCGCAGAACCTTCCCTCATTTCTCAGGAAATGGAGAGGGTGACACCTGTCCTGCCACCCGCTTCTGTTCCTGCCATGGCAGGTGCTCCTGCTTCACGACCGTTTCCCGACAAGGCCAAGGGCCCCTTCTCTTCACCTGGGCAGTGTGCTGTCCTTCCTGAGACATGCTCCTGGGGAGCGCAGGGACAGACGTGTCCCTTTCCTTAAGGCCCTTTCCAGATGTGCAACCACGCTTCTCTCTCAGGCAGAGAGGATGCTAGGGCAAAGAGAATTTCGCTCCATGCGGGTTTCTTCCACCGTGCTGCGGAGACTAGCTCAGGCCATCAGCAGCAGCATCCCACAATCCCGACTCTCATTTCCCAACGAATGCTGTGCTGTCTGGAGGAGTTGCCTGTGCAAAGAGGCTTTGGCTGTATGCGGGTTTCTCCCACCATGAGACTTGGGCTCAGGCCAGCAGCAGCAGCATCCCGCAGAACCTTCCCTCATTTCTCAGCAAATAGAGAGGGGGACACCTGTCTTGCCACTCGCCTGCTCTTCCTGCCATGGCAGGCTCTCCTGCTTCACGACCGGTTCCCGACAACAAGGCAAAGGGCCCCTTCTCTTCACTTGGGCAGTGTGCTGTGCCTTCCTCAGACATGCTCCTGGGGAGCGCAGTGACAGACGTGTCCCTTTCCTTAAGGCTATTTCCAGAGGCACCACCAAGCTTCTCTCTTAGGCAGTGGGGATGTCAGGGCAAAGAGGATTTCGCCCCATGCGGGTTCATTACACCGTGCTGTGGAGACCTGCTCAGGCAAGCAGCAGCATCATCCCACAGACCGGATTCTGATTTCACAAAGAATGCTGTGCTTTCCAGAGGGGATGCCCGGGCAAAGAGGCTTTTGCTCTATGCGGGTTTCTCCCACCGTGCTGCCTATACTAGGCTAAGGCAAGAAGCAACATCAGCCCACTGAACCGACTCTGACTTCCCAGCGACTGCTATGCTTTCCCGGAGGTTTTCAGCTGGGCGCGATCTGCACTTCACTGTTGCTTCCTCAGCAAGGTTTTGGGCATTCGCTCTGTCGCGTCAGGGAAGAAGAGCTGCGAGAGAGCTGATGCCTCTTGGGCCATGCTTTCCCGGGCTCCATTGGTCGCGCCCTGGGTTCACACTGCCCGGCCAAACTGAGCAGACACAGCCACAACCCTGCAGCAACGTGTGTGGCCTAGGATGGCACTCTATGCCCACTACATTCCCCTGGCGTAAGCAAGGCTTTGCCTTTGGATCTGGCGTTCAGGTGGACCCGGGGACGAGACCAGTGCCTTCCCCACAGGAGAGGAGATGCGACAGGATCTGTGCACTCTGCCCGTGTCCTGGGATTGGGAGCTGTGGGGGACTGTCCCCACTCCTTCCCCGACACACCCCCTGCCACCGCCAACGCTGCCGCATCTTGGAGGAAGACGGCATCTGACTGCCCGTTTCTCCAGGGAGCTGTTTCTGGGAGTTCCGTGTACGACGCCTGGTGGCAAGCCCAAGTCTGTCCTAGGGACAGGTGGCCAAGGAGATGCTGTCCCCTTGGCACCAGAGGCCCAGGACATGCCTGCCTTCTGCCCAGACTCCTTCCTCAGAGTGGAGGACGCGCGCCTGCCTAGCCGTCCCCTCGTGTCTTCTTGGCAGCCAGGCTTCCGTCTGTCTGCACAGGGAGCGGGTGACGCTTGTCTTGCCACCATCCCGCTGTTCCTCACAGGACAGGCTCTCCTGCTTCGCGACTGTTTCCCCACAACAAAGCCAAAGGCTCCTTCTCTTCTTCCGGGGCGCCGTGCTGTGGCTTCCCCAGATTGTTCCTGGGGAGCACGGTGACAGCCGTGTCCCTTTCCTTAAGGCCCTTTGCAGATGTGCAACCACGCTGCTCTCTCAGGCAGAGAGGATGCTAGGGCAAAGAGATTTCGCTCCATGCGGGTTTCTTCCAGCGGGCTGCGGAGACTAGCTCAGGCCAGCAGCAGCAGCATCCCACCATCCCACTCTGATTTCCCAACGAATGCTGTGCTGTCCCGGAGGAGTTGCCTGGGAAAAGAGGCTTTCGCTGTATGCGGGTTTCTCACACCGTGAGACTTGGGCTCAGGCCAGCAGCAGCAGCATCCCGCAGAACCTTCCCTCATTTCTCAGGAAATGGAGAGGGTGACACCTGTCCTGCCACCCGCTTCTGTTCCTGCCATGGCAGGTGCTCCTTCTTCACGACCGTTTCCCGACAAGGCCAAGGGCCCCTTCTCTTCACCTGGGCAGTGTGCTGTCCTTCCTGAGACATGCTCCTGGGGAGCGCAGGGACAGACGTGTCCCTTTCCTTGAGGCCCTTTCCAGATGTGCAACCACGCTTCTCTCTCAGGCAGAGAGGATGCTAGGGCAAAGAGAATTTCGCTCCATGCGGGTTTCTTCCACCGTGCTGCGGAGACTAGCTCAGGCCATCAGCAGCAGCATCCCACAATCCCGACTCTCATTTCCCAACGAATGCTGTGCTGTCTGGAGGAGTTGCCTGTGCAAAGAGGCTTTGGCTGTATGCGGGTTTCTCCCACCATGAGACTTGGGCTCAGGCCAGCAGCAGCAGCATCCCGCAGAACCTTCCCTCATTTCTCAGCAAATAGAGAGGGGGACACCTGTCTTGCCACTCGCCTGCTCTTCCTGCCATGGCAGGCTCTCCTGCTTCACGACCGGTTCCCGACAACAAGGCAAAGGGCCCCTTCTCTTCACTTGGGCAGTGTGCTGTGCCTTCCTCAGACATGCTCCTGGGGAGCGCAGTGACAGACGTGTCCCTTTCCTTAAGGCTATTTCCAGAGGCACCACCAAGCTTCTCTCTTAGGCAGTGGGGATGTCAGGGCAAAGAGGATTTCGCCCCATGCGGGTTCATTACACCGTGCTGTGGAGACCTGCTCAGGCAAGCAGCAGCATCATCCCACAGACCGGATTCTGATTTCACAAAGAATGCTGTGCTTTCCAGAGGGGATGCCCGGGCAAAGAGGCTTTTGCTCTATGCGGGTTTCTCCCACCGTGCTGCCTATACTAGGCTAAGGCAAGAAGCAACATCAGCCCACTGAACCGACTCTGACTTCCCAGCGACTGCTATGCTTTCCCGGAGGTTTTCAGCTGGGCGCGATCTGCACTTCACTGTTGCTTCCTCAGCAAGGTTTTGGGCATTCGCTCTGTCGCGTCAGGGAAGAAGAGCTGCGAGAGAGCTGATGCCTCTTGGGCCATGCTTTCCCGGGCTCCATTGGTCGCGCCCTGTGTTCACACTGCCCGGCCAAACTGAGCAGACACAGCCACAACCCTGCAGCAACGTGTGTGGCCTAGGATGGCACTCTATGCCCACTACATTCCCCTGGCGTAAGCAAGGCTTTGCCTTTGGCTCTGGCGTTCAGGTGGACCCGGGGACGAGACCAGTGCCTTCCCCACAGGAGAGGAGAGGCGACAGGATCTGTGCACTCTGCCCGTGTCCTGGGATTGGGAGCTGTGGGGGACTGTCCCCACTCCTTCCCCGACACACCCCCTGCCACCGCCAACGCTGCCGCATCTTGGAGGAAGACGGCATCTGACTGCCCGTTTCTCCAGGGAGCTGTTTCTGGGAGTTCCGTGTACGACGCCTGGTGGCAAGCCCAAGTCTGTCCTAGGGACAGGTGGCCAAGGAGATGCTGTCCCCTTGGCACCAGAGGCCCAGGACATGCCTGCCTTCTGCCCAGACTCCTTCCTCAGAGTGGAGGACGCGCGCCTGCCTAGCCGTCCCCTCGTGTCTTCTTGGCAGCCAGGCTTCCGTCTGTCTGCACAGGGAGCGGGTGACGCTTGTCTTGCCACCATCCCGCTGTTCCTCACAGGACCGGCTCTCCTGCTTCGCGACTGTTTCCCCACAACAAAGCCAAAGGCTCCTTCTCTTCTTCCGGGGCGGCGTGCTGTGGCTTCCCTAGATTGTTCCTGAGGAGCACGGTGACAGCCGTGTCCCTTTCCTTAAGGCCCTTTGCAGATGTGCAACCACGCTGCTCTCTCAGGCAGAGAGGATGCTAGGGCAAAGAGATTTCGCTCCATGCGGGTTTCTTCCAGCGGGCTGCGGAGACTAGCTCAGGCCAGCAGCAGCAGCATCCCACCATCCCACTCTGATTTCCCAACGAATGCTGTGCTGTCCCGGAGGAGTTGCCTGGGCAAAGAGGCTTTCGCTCTATGCGGGTTTCTCACACCGTGAGACTTGGGCTCAGGCCAGCAGCAGCAGCATCCCGCAGAACCTTCCCTCATTTCTCAGGAAATGGAGAGGGTGACACCTGTCCTGCCACCCGCTTCTGTTCCTGCCATGGCAGGTGCTCCTGCTTCACGACCGTTTCCCGACAAGGCCAAGGGCCCCTTCTCTTCACCTGGGCAGTGTGCTGTCCTTCCTGAGACATGCTCCTGGGGAGCGCAGGGACAGACGTGTCCCTTTCCTTAAGGCCCTTTCCAGATGTGCAACCACGCTTCTCTCTCAGGCAGAGAGGATGCTAGGGCAAAGAGAATTTCGCTCCATGCGGGTTTCTTCCACCGTGCTGCGGAGACTAGCTCAGGCCATCAGCAGCAGCATCCCACAATCCCGACTCTCATTTCCCAACGAATGCTGTGCTGTCTGGAGGAGTTGCCTGTGCAAAGAGGCTTTGGCTGTATGCGGGTTTCTCCCACCATGAGACTTGGGCTCAGGCCAGCAGCAGCAGCATCCCGCAGAACCTTCCCTCATTTCTCAGCAAATAGAGAGGGGGACACCTGTCTTGCCACTCGCCTGCTCTTCCTGCCATGGCAGGCTCTCCTGCTTCACGACCGGTTCCCGACAACAAGGCAAAGGGCCCCTTCTCTTCACTTGGGCAGTGTGCTGTGCCTTCCTCAGACATGCTCCTGGGGAGCGCAGTGACAGACGTGTCCCTTTCCTTAAGGCTATTTCCAGAGGCACCACCAAGCTTCTCTCTTAGGCAGTGGGGATGTCAGGGCAAAGAGGATTTCGCCCCATGCGGGTTCATTACACCGTGCTGTGGAGACCTGCTCAGGCAAGCAGCAGCATCATCCCACAGACCGGATTCTGATTTCACAAAGAATGCTGTGCTTTCCAGAGGGGATGCCCGGGCAAAGAGGCTTTTGCTCTATGCGGGTTTCTCCCACCGTGCTGCCTATACTAGGCTAAGGCAAGAAGCAACATCAGCCCACTGAACCGACTCTGACTTCCCAGCGACTGCTATGCTTTCCCGGAGGTTTTCAGCTGGGCGCGATCTGCACTTCACTGTTGCTTCCTCAGCAAGGTTTTGGGCATTCGCTCTGTCGCGTCAGGGAAGAAGAGCTGCGAGAGAGCTGATGCCTCTTGGGCCATGCTTTCCCGGGCTCCATTGGTCGCGCCCTGGGTTCACACTGCCCGGCCAAACTGAGCAGACACAGCCACAACCCTGCAGCAACGTGTGTGGCCTAGGATGGCACTCTATGCCCACTACATTCCCCTGGCGTAAGCAAGGCTTTGCCTTTGGCTCTGGCGTTCAGGTGGACCCGGGGACGAGACCAGTGCCTTCCCCACAGGAGAGGAGAGGCGACAGGATCTGTGCACTCTGCCCGTGTCCTGGGATTGGGAGCTGTGGGGGACTGTCCCCACTCCTTCCCCGACACACCCCCTGCCACCGCCAACGCTGCCGCATCTTGGAGGAAGACGGCATCTGACTGCCCGTTTCTCCAGGGAGCTGTTTCTGGGAGTTCCGTGTACGACGCCTGGTGGCAAGCCCAAGTCTGTCCTAGGGACAGGTGGCCAAGGAGATGCTGTCCCCTTGGCACCAGAGGCCCAGGACATGCCTGCCTTCTGCCCAGACTCCTTCCTCAGAGTGGAGGACGCGCGCCTGCCTAGCCGTCCCCTCCTGTCTTCTTGGCAGCCAGGCTTCCGTCTGTCTGCACAGGGAGCGGGTGACGCTTGTCTTGCCACCATCCCGCTGTTCCTCACAGGACAGGCTCTCCTGCTTCGCGACTGTTTCCCCACAACAAAGCCAAAGGCTCCTTCTCTTCTTCCGGGGCGCCGTGCTGTGGCTTCCCCAGATTGTTCCTGGGGAGCACGGTGACAGCCGTGTCCCTTTCCTTAAGGCCCTTTGCAGATGTGCAACCACGCTGCTCTCTCAGGCAGAGAGGATGCTAGGGCAAAGAGATTTCGCTCCATGCGGGTTTCTTCCAGCGGGCTGCGGAGACTAGCTCAGGCCAGCAGCAGCAGCATCCCACCATCCCACTCTGATTTCCCAACGAATGCTGTGCTGTCCCGGAGGAGTTGCCTGGGAAAAGAGGCTTTCGCTGTATGCGGGTTTCTCACACCGTGAGACTTGGGCTCAGGCCAGCAGCAGCAGCATCCCGCAGAACCTTCCCTCATTTCTCAGGAAATGGAGAGGGTGACACCTGTCCTGCCACCCGCTTCTGTTCCTGCCATGGCAGGTGCTCCTTCTTCACGACCGTTTCCCGACAAGGCCAAGGGCCCCTTCTCTTCACCTGGGCAGTGTGCTGTCCTTCCTGAGACATGCTCCTGGGGAGCGCAGGGACAGACGTGTCCCTTTCCTTAAGGCCCTTTCCAGATGTGCAACCACGCTTCTCTCTCAGGCAGAGAGGATGCTAGGGCAAAGAGAATTTCGCTCCATGCGGGTTTCTTCCACCGTGCTGCGGAGACTAGCTCAGGCCATCAGCAGCAGCATCCCACAATCCCGACTCTCATTTCCCAACGAATGCTGTGCTGTCTGGAGGAGTTGCCTGTGCAAAGAGGCTTTGGCTGTATGCGGGTTTCTCCCACCATGAGACTTGGGCTCAGGCCAGCAGCAGCAGCATCCCGCAGAACCTTCCCTCATTTCTCAGCAAATAGAGAGGGGGACACCTGTCTTGCCACTCGCCTGCTCTTCCTGCCATGGCAGGCTCTCCTGCTTCACGACCGGTTCCCGACAACAAGGCAAAGGGCCCCTTCTCTTCACTTGGGCAGTGTGCTGTGCCTTCCTCAGACATGCTCCTGGGGAGCGCAGTGACAGACGTGTCCCTTTCCTTAAGGCTATTTCCAGAGGCACCACCAAGCTTCTCTCTTAGGCAGTGGGGATGTCAGGGCAAAGAGGATTTCGCCCCATGCGGGTTCATTACACCGTGCTGTGGAGACCTGCTCAGGCAAGCAGCAGCATCATCCCACAGACCGGATTCTGATTTCACAAAGAATGCTGTGCTTTCCAGAGGGGATGCCCGGGCAAAGAGGCTTTTGCTCTATGCGGGTTTCTCCCACCGTGCTGCCTATACTAGGCTAAGGCAAGAAGCAACATCAGCCCACTGAACCGACTCTGACTTCCCAGCGACTGCTATGCTTTCCCGGAGGTTTTCAGCTGGGCGCGATCTGCACTTCACTGTTGCTTCCTCAGCAAGGTTTTGGGCATTCGCTCTGTCGCGTCAGGGAAGAAGAGCTGCGAGAGAGCTGATGCCTCTTGGGCCATGCTTTCCCGGGCTCCATTGGTCGCGCCCTGGGTTCACACTGCCCGGCCAAACTGAGCAGACACAGCCACAACCCTGCAGCAACGTGTGTGGCCTAGGATGGCACTCTATGCCCACTACATTCCCCTGGCGTAAGCAAGGCTTTGCCTTTGGCTCTGGCGTTCAGGTGGACCCGGGGACGAGACCAGTGCCTTCCCCACAGGAGAGGAGAGGCGACAGGATCTGTGCACTCTGCCCGTGTCCTGGGATTGGGAGCTGTGGGGGACTGTCCCCACTCCTTCCCCGTCACACCCCCTGCCACCGCCAACGCTGCCGCATCTTGGAGGAAGACGGCATCTGACTGCCCGTTTCTCCAGGGAGCTGTTTCTGGGAGTTCCGTGTACGACGCCTGGTGGCAAGCCCAAGTCTGTCCTAGGGACAGGTGGCCAAGGAGATGCTGTCCCCTTGGCACCAGAGGCCCAGGACATGCCTGCCTTCTGCCCAGACTCCTTCCTCAGAGTGGAGGACGCGCGCCTGCCTAGCCGTCCCCTCGTGTCTTCTTGGCAGCCAGGCTTCCGTCTGTCTGCACAGGGAGCGGGTGACGCTTGTCTTGCCACCATTCCGCTGTTCCTCACAGGACAGGCTCTCCTGCTTCGCGACTGTTTCCCCACAACAAAGCCAAAGGCTCCTTCTCTTCTTCCGGGGCGGCGTGCTGTGGCTTCCCTAGATTGTTCCTGAGGAGCACGGTGACAGCCGTGTCCCTTTCCTTAAGGCCCTTTGCAGATGTGCAACCACGCTGCTCTCTGAGGCAGAGAGGATGCTAGGGCAAAGAGATTTCGCTCCATGCGGGTTTCTTCCAGCGGGCTGCGGAGACTAGCTCAGGCCAGCAGCAGCAGCATCCCACCATCCCACTCTGATTTCCCAACGAATGCTGTGCTGTCCCGGAGGAGTTGCCTGGGCAAAGAGGCTTTCGCTCTATGCGGGTTTCTCACACCGTGAGACTTGGGCTCAGGCCAGCAGCAGCAGCATCCCGCAGAACCTTCCCTCATTTCTCAGGAAATGGAGAGGGTGACACCTGTCTTGCCACCCGCTTCTGTTCCTGCCATGGCAGGTGCTCCTGCTTCACGACCGTTTCCCGACAAGGCCAAGGGCCCCTTCTCTTCACCTGGGCAGTGTGCTGTGCCTTCCTGAGACAGGCTCCTGGGGAGCGCAGGGACAGACGTGTCCCTTTCCTTAAGGCCCTTTCCAGATGTGCAACCACGCTTCTCTCTCAGGCAGAGAGGATGCTAGGGCAAAGAGAATTTCGCTCCATGCGGGTTTCTTCCACCGTGCTGCGGAGACTAGCTCAGGCCATCAGCAGCAGCATCCCACAATCCCGACTCTCATTTCCCAACGAATGCTGTGCTGTCTGGAGGAGTTGCCTGTGCAAAGAGGCTTTGGCTGTATGCGGGTTTCTCCCACCATGAGACTTGGGCTCAGGCCAGCAGCAGCAGCATCCCGCAGAACCTTCCCTCATTTCTCAGCAAATAGAGAGGGGGACACCTGTCTTGCCACTCGCCTGCTCTTCCTGCCATGGCAGGCTCTCCTGCTTCACGACCGGTTCCCGACAACAAGGCAAAGGGCCCCTTCTCTTCACTTGGGCAGTGTGCTGTGCCTTCCTCAGACATGCTCCTGGGGAGCGCAGTGACAGACGTGTCCCTTTCCTTAAGGCTATTTCCAGAGGCACCACCAAGCTTCTCTCTTAGGCAGTGGGGATGTCAGGGCAAAGAGGATTTCGCCCCATGCGGGTTCATTACACCGTGCTGTGGAGACCTGCTCAGGCAAGCAGCAGCATCATCCCACAGATCGGATTCTGATTTCACAAAGAATGCTGTGCTTTCCAGAGGGGATGCCCGGGCAAAGAGGCTTTTGCTCTATGCGGGTTTCTCCCACCGTGCTGCCTATACTAGGCTAAGGCAAGAAGCAACATCAGCCCACTGAACCGACTCTGACTTCCCAGCGACTGCTATGCTTTCCCGGAGGTTTTCAGCTGGGCGCGATCTGCACTTCACTGTTGCTTCCTCAGCAAGGTTTTGGGCATTCGCTCTGTCGCGTCAGGGAAGAAGAGCTGCGAGAGAGCTGATGCCTCTTGGGCCATGCTTTCCCGGGCTCCATTGGTCGCGCCCTGGGTTCACACTGCCCGGCCAAACTGAGCAGACACAGCCACAACCCTGCAGCAACGTGTGTGGCCTAGGATGGCACTCTATGCCCACTACATTCCCCTGGCGTAAGCAAGGCTTTGCCTTTGGCTCTGGCGTTCAGGTGGACCCGGGGACGAGACCAGTGCCTTCCCCACAGGAGAGGAGAGGCGACAGGATCTGTGCACTCTGCCCGTGTCCTGGGATTGGGAGCTGTGGGGGACTGTCCCCACTCCTTCCCCGACACACCCCCTGCCACCGCCAACGCTGCCGCATCTTGGAGGAAGACGGCATCTGACTGCCCGTTTCTCCAGGGAACTGTTTCTGGGAGTTCCGTGTACGACGCCTGGTGGCAAGCCCAAGTCTGTCCTAGGGACAGGTGGCCAAGGAGATGCTGTCCCCTTGGCACCAGAGGCCCAGGACATGCCTGCCTTCTGCCCAGACTCCTTCCTCAGAGTGGAGGACGCGCGCCTGCCTAGCCGTCCCCTCGTGTCTTCTTGGCAGCCAGGCTTCCGTCTGTCTGCACAGGGAGCGGGTGACGCTTGTCTTGCCACCATCCCGCTGTTCCTCACAGGACCGGCTCTCCTGCTTCGCGACTGTTTCCCCACAACAAAGCCAAAGGCTCCTTCTCTTCTTCCGGGGCGGCGTGCTGTGGCTTCCCTAGATTGTTCCTGAGGAGCACGGTGACAGCCGTGTCCCTTTCCTTAAGGCCCTTTGCAGATGTGCAACCACGCTGCTCTCTCAGGCAGAGAGGATGCTAGGGCAAAGAGATTTCGCTCCATGCGGGTTTCTTCCAGCGGGCTGCGGAGACTAGCTCAGGCCAGCAGCAGCAGCATCCCACCATCCCACTCTGATTTCCCAACGAATGCTGTGCTGTCCCGGAGGAGTTGCCTGGGCAAAGAGGCTTTCGCTCTATGCGGGTTTCTCACACCGTGAGACTTGGGCTCAGGCCAGCAGCAGCAGCATCCCGCAGAACCTTCCCTCATTTCTCAGGAAATGGAGAGGGTGACACCTGTCCTGCCACCCGCTTCTGTTCCTGCCATGGCAGGTGCTCCTGCTTCACGACCGTTTCCCGACAAGGCCAAGGGCCCCTTCTCTTCACCTGGGCAGTGTGCTGTCCTTCCTGAGACATGCTCCTGGGGAGCGCAGGGACAGACGTGTCCCTTTCCTTAAGGCCCTTTCCAGATGTGCAACCACGCTTCTCTCTCAGGCAGAGAGGATGCTAGGGCAAAGAGAATTTCGCTCCATGCGGGTTTCTTCCACCGTGCTGCGGAGACTAGCTCAGGCCATCAGCAGCAGCATCCCACAATCCCGACTCTCATTTCCCAACGAATGCTGTGCTGTCTGGAGGAGTTGCCTGTGCAAAGAGGCTTTGGCTGTATGCGGGTTTCTCCCACCATGAGACTTGGGCTCAGGCCAGCAGCAGCAGCATCCCGCAGAACCTTCCCTCATTTCTCAGCAAATAGAGAGGGGGACACCTGTCTTGCCACTCGCCTGCTCTTCCTGCCATGGCAGGCTCTCCTGCTTCACGACCGGTTCCCGACAACAAGGCAAAGGGCCCCTTCTCTTCACTTGGGCAGTGTGCTGTGCCTTCCTCAGACATGCTCCTGGGGAGCGCAGTGACAGACGTGTCCCTTTCCTTAAGGCTATTTCCAGAGGCACCACCAAGCTTCTCTCTTAGGCAGTGGGGATGTCAGGGCAAAGAGGATTTCGCCCCATGCGGGTTCATTACACCGTGCTGTGGAGACCTGCTCAGGCAAGCAGCAGCATCATCCCACAGACCGGATTCTGATTTCACAAAGAATGCTGTGCTTTCCAGAGGGGATGCCCGGGCAAAGAGGCTTTTGCTCTATGCGGGTTTCTCCCACCGTGCTGCCTATACTAGGCTAAGGCAAGAAGCAACATCAGCCCACTGAACCGACTCTGACTTCCCAGCGACTGCTATGCTTTCCCGGAGGTTTTCAGCTGGGCGCGATCTGCACTTCACTGTTGCTTCCTCAGCAAGGTTTTGGGCATTCGCTCTGTCGCGTCAGGGAAGAAGAGCTGCGAGAGAGCTGATGCCTCTTGGGCCATGCTTTCCCGGGCTCCATTGGTCGCGCCCTGGGTTCACACTGCCCGGCCAAACTGAGCAGACACAGCCACAACCCTGCAGCAACGTGTGTGGCCTAGGATGGCACTCTATGCCCACTACATTCCCCTGGCGTAAGCAAGGCTTTGCCTTTGGCTCTGGCGTTCAGGTGGACCCGGGGACGAGACCAGTGCCTTCCCCACAGGAGAGGAGAGGCGACAGGATCTGTGCACTCTGCCCGTGTCCTGGGATTGGGAGCTGTGGGGGACTGTCCCCACTCCTTCCCCGACACACCCCCTGCCACCGCCAACGCTGCCGCATCTTGGAGGAAGATGGCATCTGACTGCCCGTTTCTCCAGGGAGCTGTTTCTGGGAGTTCCGTGTACGACGCCTGGTGGCAAGCCCAAGTCTGTCCTAGGGACAGGTGGCCAAGGAGATGCTGTCCCCTTGGCACCAGAGGCCCAGGACATGCCTGCCTTCTGCCCAGACTCCTTCCTCAGAGTGGAGGACGTGCGCCTGCCTAGCCGTCCCCTCCTGTCTTCTTGGCAGCCAGGCTTCCGTCTGTCTGCACAGGGAGCGGGTGACGCTTGTCTTGCCACCATCCCGCTGTTCCTCACAGGACAGGCTCTCCTGCTTCGCGACTGTTTCCCCACAACAAAGCCAAAGGCTCCTTCTCTTCTTCCGGGGCGCCGTGCTGTGGCTTCCCCAGATTGTTCCTGGGGAGCACGGTGACAGCCGTGTCCCTTTCCTTAAGGCCCTTTGCAGATGTGCAACCACGCTGCTCTCTCAGGCAGAGAGGATGCTAGGGCAAAGAGATTTCGCTCCATGCGGGTTTCTTCCAGCGGGCTGCGGAGACTAGCTCAGGCCAGCAGCAGCAGCATCCCACCATCCCACTCTGATTTCCCAACGAATGCTGTGCTGTCCCGGAGGAGTTGCCTGGGCAAAGAGGCTTTCGCTGTATGCGGGTTTCTCACACCGTGAGACTTGGGCTCAGGCCAGCAGCAGCAGCATCCCGCAGAACCTTCCCTCATTTCTCAGGAAATGGAGAGGGTGACACCTGTCTTGCCACCCGCTTCTGTTCCTGCCATGGCAGGTGCTCCTGCTTCACGACCGTTTCCCGACAAGGCCAAGGGCCCCTTCTCTTCACCTGGGCAGTGTGCTGTGCCTTCCTGAGACATGCTCCTGGGGAGCGCAGGGACAGACGTGTCCCTTTCCTTGAGGCCCTTTCCAGATGTGCAACCACGCTTCTCTCTCAGGCAGAGAGGATGCTAGGGCAAAGAGAATTTCGCTCCATGCGGGTTTCTTCCACCGTGCTGCGGAGACTAGCTCAGGCCATCAGCAGCAGCATCCCACAATCCCGACTCTCATTTCCCAACGAATGCTGTGCTGTCTGGAGGAGTTGCCTGTGCAAAGAGGCTTTGGCTGTATGCGGGTTTCTCCCACCATGAGACTTGGGCTCAGGCCAGCAGCAGCAGCATCCCGCAGAACCTTCCCTCATTTCTCAGCAAATAGAGAGGGGGACACCTGTCTTGCCACTCGCCTGCTCTTCCTGCCATGGCAGGCTCTCCTGCTTCACGACCGGTTCCCGACAACAAGGCAAAGGGCCCCTTCTCTTCACTTGGGCAGTGTGCTGTGCCTTCCTCAGACATGCTCCTGGGGAGCGCAGTGACAGACGTGTCCCTTTCCTTAAGGCTATTTCCAGAGGCACCACCAAGCTTCTCTCTTAGGCAGTGGGGATGTCAGGGCAAAGAGGATTTCGCCCCATGCGGGTTCATTACACCGTGCTGTGGAGACCTGCTCAGGCAAGCAGCAGCATCATCCCACAGACCGGATTCTGATTTCACAAAGAATGCTGTGCTTTCCAGAGGGGATGCCCGGGCAAAGAGGCTTTTGCTCTATGCGGGTTTCTCCCACCGTGCTGCCTATACTAGGCTAAGGCAAGAAGCAACATCAGCCCACTGAACCGACTCTGACTTCCCAGCGACTGCTATGCTTTCCCGGAGGTTTTCAGCTGGGCGCGATCTGCACTTCACTGTTGCTTCCTCAGCAAGGTTTTGGGCATTCGCTCTGTCGCGTCAGGGAAGAAGAGCTGCGAGAGAGCTGATGCCTCTTGGGCCATGCTTTCCCGGGCTCCATTGGTCGCGCCCTGGGTTCACACTGCCCGGCCAAACTGAGCAGACACAGCCACAACCCTGCAGCAACGTGTGTGGCCTAGGATGGCACTCTATGCCCACTACATTCCCCTGGCGTAAGCAAGGCTTTGCCTTTGGCTCTGGCGTTCAGGTGGACCCGGGGACGAGACCAGTGCCTTCCCCACAGGAGAGGAGAGGCGACAGGATCTGTGCACTCTGCCCGTGTCCTGGGATTGGGAGCTGTGGGGGACTGTCCCCACTCCTTCCCCGACACACCCCCTGCCACCGCCAACGCTGCCGCATCTTGGAGGAAGACGGCATCTGACTGCCCGTTTCTCCAGGGAGCTGTTTCTGGGAGTTCCGTGTACGACGCCTGGTGGCAAGCCCAAGTCTGTCCTAGGGACAGGTGGCCAAGGAGATGCTGTCCCCTTGGCACCAGAGGCCCAGGACATGCCTGCCTTCTGCCCAGACTCCTTCCTCAGAGTGGAGGACGCGCGCCTGCCTAGCCGTCCCCTCATGTCTTCTTGGCAGCCAGGCTTCCGTCTGTCTGCACAGGGAGCGGGTGACGCTTGTCTTGCCACCATCCCGCTGTTCCTCACAGGACAGGCTCTCCTGCTTCGCGACTGTTTCCCCACAACAAAGCCAAAGGCTCCTTCTCTTCTTCCGGGGCGGCGTGCTGTGGCTTCCCTAGATTGTTCCTGAGGAGCACGGTGACAGCCGTGTCCCTTTCCTTAAGGCCCTTTGCAGATGTGCAACCACGCTGCTCTCTGAGGCAGAGAGGATGCTAGGGCAAAGAGATTTCGCTCCATGCGGGTTTCTTCCAGCGGGCTGCGGAGACTAGCTCAGGCCAGCAGCAGCAGCATCCCACCATCCCACTCTGATTTCCCAACGAATGCTGTGCTGTCCCGGAGGAGTTGCCTGGGCAAAGAGGCTTTCGCTCTATGCGGGTTTCTCACACCGTGAGACTTGGGCTCAGGCCAGCAGCAGCAGCATCCCGCAGAACCTTCCCTCATTTCTCAGGAAATGGAGAGGGTGACACCTGTCCTGCCACCCGCTTCTGTTCCTGCCATGGCAGGTGCTCCTGCTTCACGACCGTTTCCCGACAAGGCCAAGGGCCCCTTCTCTTCACCTGGGCAGTGTGCTGTCCTTCCTGAGACATGCTCCTGGGGAGCGCAGGGACAGACGTGTCCCTTTCCTTAAGGCCCTTTCCAGATGTGCAACCACGCTTCTCTCTCAGGCAGAGAGGATGCTAGGGCAAAGAGAATTTCGCTCCATGCGGGTTTCTTCCACCGTGCTGCGGAGACTAGCTCAGGCCATCAGCAGCAGCATCCCACAATCCCGACTCTCATTTCCCAACGAATGCTGTGCTGTCTGGAGGAGTTGCCTGTGCAAAGAGGCTTTGGCTGTATGCGGGTTTCTCCCACCATGAGACTTGGGCTCAGGCCAGCAGCAGCAGCATCCCGCAGAACCTTCCCTCATTTCTCAGCAAATAGAGAGGGGGACACCTGTCTTGCCACTCGCCTGCTCTTCCTGCCATGGCAGGCTCTCCTGCTTCACGACCGGTTCCCGACAACAAGGCAAAGGGCCCCTTCTCTTCACTTGGGCAGTGTGCTGTGCCTTCCTCAGACATGCTCCTGGGGAGCGCAGTGACAGACGTGTCCCTTTCCTTAAGGCTATTTCCAGAGGCACCACCAAGCTTCTCTCTTAGGCAGTGGGGATGTCAGGGCAAAGAGGATTTCGCCCCATGCGGGTTCATTACACCGTGCTGTGGAGACCTGCTCAGGCAAGCAGCAGCATCATCCCACAGACCGGATTCTGATTTCACAAAGAATGCTGTGCTTTCCAGAGGGGATGCCCGGGCAAAGAGGCTTTTGCTCTATGCGGGTTTCTCCCACCGTGCTGCCTATACTAGGCTAAGGCAAGAAGCAACATCAGCCCACTGAACCGACTCTGACTTCCCAGCGACTGCTATGCTTTCCCGGAGGTTTTCAGCTGGGCGCGATCTGCACTTCACTGTTGCTTCCTCAGCAAGGTTTTGGGCATTCGCTCTGTCGCGTCAGGGAAGAAGAGCTGCGAGAGAGCTGATGCCTCTTGGGCCATGCTTTCCCGGGCTCCATTGGTCGCGCCCTGGGTTCACACTGCCCGGCCAAACTGAGCAGACACAGCCACAACCCTGCAGCAACGTGTGTGGCCTAGGATGGCACTCTATGCCCACTACATTCCCCTGGCGTAAGCAAGGCTTTGCCTTTGGCTCTGGCGTTCAGGTGGACCCGGGGACGAGACCAGTGCCTTCCCCACAGGAGAGGAGAGGCGACAGGATCTGTGCACTCTGCCCGTGTCCTGGGATTGGGAGCTGTGGGGGACTGTCCCCACTCCTTCCCCGACACACCCCCTGCCACCGCCAACGCTGCCGCATCTTGGAGGAAGACGGCATCTGACTGCCCGTTTCTCCAGGGAGCTGTTTCTGGGAGTTCCGTGTACGACGCCTGGTGGCAAGCCCAAGTCTGTCCTAGGGACAGGTGGCCAAGGAGATGCTGTCCCCTTGGCACCAGAGGCCCAGGACATGCCTGCCTTCTGCCCAGACTCCTTCCTCAGAGTGGAGGACGCGCGCCTGCCTAGCCGTCCCCTCGTGTCTTCTTGGCAGCCAGGCTTCCGTCTGTCTGCACAGGGAGCGGGTGACGCTTGTCTTGCCACCATCCCGCTGTTCCTCACAGGACAGGCTCTCCTGCTTCGCGACTGTTTCCCCACAACAAAGCCAAAGGCTCCTTCTCTTCTTCCGGGGCGGCGTGCTGTGGCTTCCCTAGATTGTTCCTGAGGAGCACGGTGACAGCCGTGTCCCTTTCCTTAAGGCCCTTTGCAGATGTGCAACCACGCTGCTCTCTCAGGCAGAGAGGATGCTAGGGCAAAGAGATTTCGCTCCATGCGGGTTTCTTCCAGCGGGCTGCGGAGACTAGCTCAGGCCAGCAGCAGCAGCATCCCACCATCCCACTCTGATTTCCCAACGAATGCTGTGCTGTCCCGGAGGAGTTGCCTGGGCAAAGAGGCTTTCGCTCTATGCGGGTTTCTCACACCGTGAGACTTGGGCTCAGGCCAGCAGCAGCAGCATCCCGCAGAACCTTCCCTCATTTCTCAGGAAATGGAGAGGGTGACACCTGTCCTGCCACCCGCTTCTGTTCCTGCCATGGCAGGTGCTCCTGCTTCACGACCGTTTCCCGACAAGGCCAAGGGCCCCTTCTCTTCACCTGGGCAGTGTGCTGTCCTTCCTGAGACATGCTCCTGGGGAGCGCAGGGACAGACGTGTCCCTTTCCTTAAGGCCCTTTCCAGATGTGCAACCACGCTTCTCTCTCAGGCAGAGAGGATGCTAGGGCAAAGAGAATTTCGCTCCATGCGGGTTTCTTCCACCGTGCTGCGGAGACTAGCTCAGGCCATCAGCAGCAGCATCCCACAATCCCGACTCTCATTTCCCAACGAATGCTGTGCTGTCTGGAGGAGTTGCCTGTGCAAAGAGGCTTTGGCTGTATGCGGGTTTCTCCCACCATGAGACTTGGGCTCAGGCCAGCAGCAGCAGCATCCCGCAGAACCTTCCCTCATTTCTCAGCAAATAGAGAGGGGGACACCTGTCTTGCCACTCGCCTGCTCTTCCTGCCATGGCAGGCTCTCCTGCTTCACGACCGGTTCCCGACAACAAGGCAAAGGGCCCCTTCTCTTCACTTGGGCAGTGTGCTGTGCCTTCCTCAGACATGCTCCTGGGGAGCGCAGTGACAGACGTGTCCCTTTCCTTAAGGCTATTTCCAGAGGCACCACCAAGCTTCTCTCTTAGGCAGTGGGGATGTCAGGGCAAAGAGGATTTCGCCCCATGCGGGTTCATTACACCGTGCTGTGGAGACCTGCTCAGGCAAGCAGCAGCATCATCCCACAGATCGGATTCTGATTTCACAAAGAATGCTGTGCTTTCCAGAGGGGATGCCCGGGCAAAGAGGCTTTTGCTCTATGCGGGTTTCTCCCACCGTGCTGCCTATACTAGGCTAAGGCAAGAAGCAACATCAGCCCACTGAACCGACTCTGACTTCCCAGCGACTGCTATGCTTTCCCGGAGGTTTTCAGCTGGGCGCGATCTGCACTTCACTGTTGCTTCCTCAGCAAGGTTTTGGGCATTCGCTCTGTCGCGTCAGGGAAGAAGAGCTGCGAGAGAGCTGATGCCTCTTGGGCCATGCTTTCCCGGGCTCCATTGGTCGCGCCCTGGGTTCACACTGCCCGGCCAAACTGAGCAGACACAGCCACAACCCTGCAGCAACGTGTGTGGCCTAGGATGGCACTCTATGCCCACTACATTCCCCTGGCGTAAGCAAGGCTTTGCCTTTGGCTCTGGCGTTCAGGTGGACCCGGGAACGAGACCAGTGCCTTCCCCACAGGAGAGGAGAGGCGACAGGATCTGTGCACTCTGCCCGTGTCCTGGGATTGGGAGCTGTGGGGGACAGTCCCCACTCCTTCCCCGACACACCCCCTGCCACCGCCAACGCTGCCGCATCTTGGAGGAAGACGGCATCTGACTGCCCGTTTCTCCAGGGAGCTGTTTCTGGGAGTTCCGTGTACGACGCCTGGTGGCAAGCCCAAGTCTGTCCTAGGGACAGGTGGCCAAGGAGATGCTGTCCCCTTGGCACCAGAGGCCCAGGACATGCCTGCCTTCTGCCCAGACTCCTTCCTCAGAGTGGAGGACGCGCGCCTGCCTAGCCGTCCCCTCGTGTCTTCTTGGCAGCCAGGCTTCCGTCTGTCTGCACAGGGAGCGGGTGACGCTTGTCTTGCCACCATCCCGCTCTTCCTCACAGGACAGGCTCTCCTGCTTCGCGACTGTTTCCCCACAACAAAGCCAAAGGCTCCTTCTCTTCTTCCGGGGCGCCGTGCTGTGGCTTCCCCAGATTGTTCCTGGGGAGCACGGTGACAGCCGTGTCCCTTTCCTTAAGGCCCTTTGCAGATGTGCAACCACGCTGCTCTCTCAGGCAGAGAGGATGCTAGGGCAAAGAGATTTCGCTCCATGCGGGTTTCTTCCAGCGGGCTGCGGAGACTAGCTCAGGCCAGCAGCAGCAGCATCCCACCATCCCACTCTGATTTCCCAACGAATGCTGTGCTGTCCCGGAGGAGTTGCCTGGGCAAAGAGGCTTTCGCTGTATGCGGGTTTCTCACACCGTGAGACTTGGGCTCAGGCCAGCAGCAGCAGCATCCCGCAGAACCTTCCCTCATTTCTCAGGAAATGGAGAGGGTGACACCTGTCTTGCCACCCGCTTCTGTTCCTGCCATGGCAGGTGCTCCTGCTTCACGACCGTTTCCCGACAAGGCCAAGGGCCCCTTCTCTTCACCTGGGCAGTGTGCTGTGCCTTCCTGAGACATGCTCCTGGGGAGCGCAGGGACAGACGTGTCCCTTTCCTTGAGGCCCTTTCCAGATGTGCAACCACGCTTCTCTCTCAGGCAGAGAGGATGCTAGGGCAAAGAGAATTTCGCTCCATGCGGGTTTCTTCCACCGTGCTGCGGAGACTAGCTCAGGCCATCAGCAGCAGCATCCCACAATCCCGACTCTCATTTCCCAACGAATGCTGTGCTGTCTGGAGGAGTTGCCTGTGCAAAGAGGCTTTGGCTGTATGCGGGTTTCTCCCACCATGAGACTTGGGCTCAGGCCAGCAGCAGCAGCATCCCGCAGAACCTTCCCTCATTTCTCAGCAAATAGAGAGGGGGACACCTGTCTTGCCACTCGCCTGCTCTTCCTGCCATGGCAGGCTCTCCTGCTTCACGACCGGTTCCCGACAACAAGGCAAAGGGCCCCTTCTCTTCACTTGGGCAGTGTGCTGTGCCTTCCTCAGACATGCTCCTGGGGAGCGCAGTGACAGACGTGTCCCTTTCCTTAAGGCTATTTCCAGAGGCACCACCAAGCTTCTCTCTTAGGCAGTGGGGATGTCAGGGCAAAGAGGATTTCGCCCCATGCGGGTTCATTACACCGTGCTGTGGAGACCTGCTCAGGCAAGCAGCAGCATCATCCCACAGACCGGATTCTGATTTCACAAAGAATGCTGTGCTTTCCAGAGGGGATGCCCGGGCAAAGAGGCTTTTGCTCTATGCGGGTTTCTCCCACCGTGCTGCCTATACTAGGCTAAGGCAAGAAGCAACATCAGCCCACTGAACCGACTCTGACTTCCCAGCGACTGCTATGCTTTCCCGGAGGTTTTCAGCTGGGCGCGATCTGCACTTCACTGTTGCTTCCTCAGCAAGGTTTTGGGCATTCGCTCTGTCGCGTCAGGGAAGAAGAGCTGCGAGAGAGCTGATGCCTCTTGGGCCATGCTTTCCCGGGCTCCATTGGTCGCGCCCTGGGTTCACACTGCCCGGCCAAACTGAGCAGACACAGCCACAACCCTGCAGCAACGTGTGTGGCCTAGGATGGCACTCTATGCCCACTACATTCCCCTGGCGTAAGCAAGGCTTTGCCTTTGGCTCTGGCGTTCAGGTGGACCCGGGGACGAGACCAGTGCCTTCCCCACAGGAGAGGAGAGGCGACAGGATCTGTGCACTCTGCCCGTGTCCTGGGATTGGGAGCTGTGGGGGACTGTCCCCACTCCTTCCCCGACACACCCCCTGCCACCGCCAACGCTGCCGCATCTTGGAGGAAGACGGCATCTGACTGCCCGTTTCTCCAGGGAGCTGTTTCTGGGAGTTCCGTGTACGACGCCTGGTGGCAAGCCCAAGTCTGTCCTAGGGACAGGTGGCCAAGGAGATGCTGTCCCCTTGGCACCAGAGGCCCAGGACATGCCTGCCTTCTGCCCAGACTCCTTCCTCAGAGTGGAGGACGCGCGCCTGCCTAGCCGTCCCCTCGTGTCTTCTTGGCAGCCAGGCTTCCGTCTGTCTGCACAGGGAGCGGGTGACGCTTGTCTTGCCACCATCCCGCTGTTCCTCACAGGACAGGCTCTCCTGCTTCGCGACTGTTTCCCCACAACAAAGCCAAAGGCTCCTTCTCTTCTTCCGGGGCGGCGTGCTGTGGCTTCCCTAGATTGTTCCTGAGGAGCACGGTGACAGCCGTGTCCCTTTCCTTAAGGCCCTTTGCAGATGTGCAACCACGCTGCTCTCTCAGGCAGAGAGGATGCTAGGGCAAAGAGATTTCGCTCCATGCGGGTTTCTTCCAGCGGGCTGCGGAGACTAGCTCAGGCCAGCAGCAGCAGCATCCCACCATCCCACTCTGATTTCCCAACGAATGCTGTGCTGTCCCGGAGGAGTTGCCTGGGCAAAGAGGCTTTCGCTCTATGCGGGTTTCTCACACCGTGAGACTTGGGCTCAGGCCAGCAGCAGCAGCATCCCGCAGAACCTTCCCTCATTTCTCAGGAAATGGAGAGGGTGACACCTGTCCTGCCACCCGCTTCTGTTCCTGCCATGGCAGGTGCTCCTGCTTCACGACCGTTTCCCGACAAGGCCAAGGGCCCCTTCTCTTCACCTGGGCAGTGTGCTGTCCTTCCTGAGACATGCTCCTGGGGAGCGCAGGGACAGACGTGTCCCTTTCCTTAAGGCCCTTTCCAGATGTGCAACCACGCTTCTCTCTCAGGCAGAGAGGATGCTAGGGCAAAGAGAATTTCGCTCCATGCGGGTTTCTTCCACCGTGCTGCGGAGACTAGCTCAGGCCATCAGCAGCAGCATCCCACAATCCCGACTCTCATTTCCCAACGAATGCTGTGCTGTCTGGAGGAGTTGCCTGTGCAAAGAGGCTTTGGCTGTATGCGGGTTTCTCCCACCATGAGACTTGGGCTCAGGCCAGCAGCAGCAGCATCCCGCAGAACCTTCCCTCATTTCTCAGCAAATAGAGAGGGGGACACCTGTCTTGCCACTCGCCTGCTCTTCCTGCCATGGCAGGCTCTCCTGCTTCACGACCGGTTCCCGACAACAAGGCAAAGGGCCCCTTCTCTTCACTTGGGCAGTGTGCTGTGCCTTCCTCAGACATGCTCCTGGGGAGCGCAGTGACAGACGTGTCCCTTTCCTTAAGGCTATTTCCAGAGGCACCACCAAGCTTCTCTCTTAGGCAGTGGGGATGTCAGGGCAAAGAGGATTTCGCCCCATGCGGGTTCATTACACCGTGCTGTGGAGACCTGCTCAGGCAAGCAGCAGCATCATCCCACAGACCGGATTCTGATTTCACAAAGAATGCTGTGCTTTCCAGAGGGGATGCCCGGGCAAAGAGGCTTTTGCTCTATGCGGGTTTCTCCCACCGTGCTGCCTATACTAGGCTAAGGCAAGAAGCAACATCAGCCCACTGAACCGACTCTGACTTCCCAGCGACTGCTATGCTTTCCCGGAGGTTTTCAGCTGGGCGCGATCTGCACTTCACTGTTGCTTCCTCAGCAAGGTTTTGGGCATTCGCTCTGTCGCGTCAGGGAAGAAGAGCTGCGAGAGAGCTGATGCCTCTTGGGCCATGCTTTCCCGGGCTCCATTGGTCGCGCCCTGGGTTCACACTGCCCGGCCAAACTGAGCAGACACAGCCACAACCCTGCAGCAACGTGTGTGGCCTAGGATGGCACTCTATGCCCACTACATTCCCCTGGCGTAAGCAAGGCTTTGCCTTTGGCTCTGGCGTTCAGGTGGACCCGGGGACGAGACCAGTGCCTTCCCCACAGGAGAGGAGAGGCGACAGGATCTGTGCACTCTGCCCGTGTCCTGGGATTGGGAGCTGTGGGGGACTGTCCCCACTCCTTCCCCGACACACCCCCTGCCACCGCCAACGCTGCCGCATCTTGGAGGAAGACGGCATCTGACTGCCCGTTTCTCCAGGGAGCTGTTTCTGGGAGTTCCGTGTACGACGCCTGGTGGCAAGCCCAAGTCTGTCCTAGGGACAGGTGGCCAAGGAGATGCTGTCCCCTTGGCACCAGAGGCCCAGGACATGCCTGCCTTCTGCCCAGACTCCTTCCTCAGAGTGGAGGACGCGCGCCTGCCTAGCCGTCCCCTCGTGTCTTCTTGGCAGCCAGGCTTCCGTCTGTCTGCACAGGGAGCGGGTGACGCTTGTCTTGCCACCATCCCGCTGTTCCTCACAGGACAGGCTCTCCTGCTTCGCGACTGTTTCCCCACAACAAAGCCAAAGGCTCCTTCTCTTCTTCCGGGGCGGCGTGCTGTGGCTTCCCTAGATTGTTCCTGAGGAGCACGGTGACAGCCGTGTCCCTTTCCTTAAGGCCCTTTGCAGATGTGCAACCACGCTGCTCTCTCAGGCAGAGAGGATGCTAGGGCAAAGAGATTTCGCTCCATGCGGGTTTCTTCCAGCGGGCTGCGGAGACTAGCTCAGGCCAGCAGCAGCAGCATCCCACCATCCCACTCTGATTTCCCAACGAATGCTGTGCTGTCCCGGAGGAGTTGCCTGGGCAAAGAGGCTTTCGCTCTATGCGGGTTTCTCACACCGTGAGACTTGGGCTCAGGCCAGCAGCAGCAGCATCCCGCAGAACCTTCCCTCATTTCTCAGGAAATGGAGAGGGTGACACCTGTCCTGCCACCCGCTTCTGTTCCTGCCATGGCAGGTGCTCCTGCTTCACGACCGTTTCCCGACAAGGCCAAGGGCCCCTTCTCTTCACCTGGGCAGTGTGCTGTCCTTCCTGAGACATGCTCCTGGGGAGCGCAGGGACAGACGTGTCCCTTTCCTTAAGGCCCTTTCCAGATGTGCAACCACGCTTCTCTCTCAGGCAGAGAGGATGCTAGGGCAAAGAGAATTTCGCTCCATGCGGGTTTCTTCCACCGTGCTGCGGAGACTAGCTCAGGCCATCAGCAGCAGCATCCCACAATCCCGACTCTAATTTCCCAACGAATGCTGTGCTGTCTGGAGGAGTTGCCTGTGCAAAGAGGCTTTGGCTGTATGCGGGTTTCTCCCACCATGAGACTTGGGCTCGGGCCAGCAGCAGCAGCATCCCGCAGAACCTTCCCTCATTTCTCAGCAAATAGAGAGGGGGACACCTGTCTTGCCACTCGCCTGCTCTTCCTGCCATGGCAGGCTCTCCTGCTTCACGACCGGTTCCCGACAACAAGGCAAAGGGCCCCTTCTCTTCACTTGGGCAGTGTGCTGTGCCTTCCTCAGACATGCTCCTGGGGAGCGCAGTGACAGACGTGTCCCTTTCCTTAAGGCTATTTCCAGAGGCACCACCAAGCTTCTCTCTTAGGCAGTGGGGATGTCAGGGCAAAGAGGATTTCGCCCCATGCGGGTTCATTACACCGTGCTGTGGAGACCTGCTCAGGCAAGCAGCAGCATCATCCCACAGACCGGATTCTGATTTCACAAAGAATGCTGTGCTTTCCAGAGGGGATGCCCGGGCAAAGAGGCTTTTGCTCTATGCGGGTTTCTCCCACCGTGCTGCCTATACTAGGCTAAGGCAAGAAGCAACATCAGCCCACTGAACCGACTCTGACTTCCCAGCGACTGCTATGCTTTCCCGGAGGTTTTCAGCTGGGCGCGATCTGCACTTCACTGTTGCTTCCTCAGCAAGGTTTTGGGCATTCGCTCTGTCGCGTCAGGGAAGAAGAGCTGCGAGAGAGCTGATGCCTCTTGGGCCATGCTTTCCCGGGCTCCATTGGTCGCGCCCTGGGTTCACACTGCCCGGCCAAACTGAGCAGACACAGCCACAACCCTGCAGCAACGTGTGTGGCCTAGGATGGCACTCTATGCCCACTACATTCCCCTGGCGTAAGCAAGGCTTTGCCTTTGGCTCTGGCGTTCAGGTGGACCCGGGGACGAGACCAGTGCCTTCCCCACAGGAGAGGAGAGGCGACAGGATCTGTGCACTCTGCCCGTGTCCTGGGATTGGGAGCTGTGGGGGACTGTCCCCACTCCTTCCCCGACACACCCCCTGCCACCGCCAACGCTGCCGCATCTTGGAGGAAGACGGCATCTGACTGCCCGTTTCTCCAGGGAGCTGTTTCTGGGAGTTCCGTGTACGACGCCTGGTGGCAAGCCCAAGTCTGTCCTAGGGACAGGTGGCCAAGGAGATGCTGTCCCCTTGGCACCAGAGGCCCAGGACATGCCTGCCTTCTGCCCAGACTCCTTCCTCAGAGTGGAGGACGCGCGCCTGCCTAGCCGTCCCCTCGTGTCTTCTTGACAGCCAGGCTTCCGTCTGTCTGCACAGGGAGCGGGTGACGCTTGTCTTGCCACCATCCCGCTGTTCCTCACAGGACAGGCTCTCCTGCTTCGCGACTGTTTCCCCACAACAAAGCCAAAGGCTCCTTCTCTTCTTCCGGGGCGGCGTGCTGTGGCTTCCCTAGATTGTTCCTGAGGAGCACGGTGACAGCCGTGTCCCTTTCCTTAAGGCCCTTTGCAGATGTGCAACCACGCTGCTCTCTCAGGCAGAGAGGATGCTAGGGCAAAGAGATTTCGCTCCATGCGGGTTTCTTCCAGCGGGCTGCGGAGACTAGCTCAGGCCAGCAGCAGCAGCATCCCACCATCCCACTCTGATTTCCCAACGAATGCTGTGCTGTCCCGGAGGAGTTGCCTGGGCAAAGAGGCTTTCGCTCTATGCGGGTTTCTCACACCGTGAGACTTGGGCTCAGGCCAGCAGCAGCAGCATCCCGCAGAACCTTCCCTCATTTCTCAGGAAATGGAGAGGGTGACACCTGTCCTGCCACCCGCTTCTGTTCCTGCCATGGCAGGTGCTCCTGCTTCACGACCGTTTCCCGACAAGGCCAAGGGCCCCTTCTCTTCACCTGGGCAGTGTGCTGTCCTTCCTGAGACATGCTCCTGGGGAGCGCAGGGACAGACGTGTCCCTTTCCTTAAGGCCCTTTCCAGATGTGCAACCACGCTTCTCTCTCAGGCAGAGAGGATGCTAGGGCAAAGAGAATTTCGCTCCATGCGGGTTTCTTCCACCGTGCTGCGGAGACTAGCTCAGGCCATCAGCAGCAGCATCCCACAATCCCGACTCTCATTTCCCAACGAATGCTGTGCTGTCTGGAGGAGTTGCCTGTGCAAAGAGGCTTTGGCTGTATGCGGGTTTCTCCCACCATGAGACTTGGGCTCGGGCCAGCAGCAGCAGCATCCCGCAGAACCTTCCCTCATTTCTCAGCAAATAGAGAGGGGGACACCTGTCTTGCCACTCGCCTGCTCTTCCTGCCATGGCAGGCTCTCCTGCTTCACGACCGGTTCCCGACAACAAGGCAAAGGGCCCCTTCTCTTCACTTGGGCAGTGTGCTGTGCCTTCCTCAGACATGCTCCTGGGGAGCGCAGTGACAGACGTGTCCCTTTCCTTAAGGCTATTTCCAGAGGCACCACCAAGCTTCTCTCTTAGGCAGTGGGGATGTCAGGGCAAAGAGGATTTCGCCCCATGCGGGTTCATTACACCGTGCTGTGGAGACCTGCTCAGGCAAGCAGCAGCATCATCCCACAGACCGGATTCTGATTTCACAAAGAATGCTGTGCTTTCCAGAGGGGATGCCCGGGCAAAGAGGCTTTTGCTCTATGCGGGTTTCTCCCACCGTGCTGCCTATACTAGGCTAAGGCAAGAAGCAACATCAGCCCACTGAACCGACTCTGACTTCCCAGCGACTGCTATGCTTTCCCGGAGGTTTTCAGCTGGGCGCGATCTGCACTTCACTGTTGCTTCCTCAGCAAGGTTTTGGGCATTCGCTCTGTCGCGTCAGGGAAGAAGAGCTGCGAGAGAGCTGATGCCTCTTGGGCCATGCTTTCCCGGGCTCCATTGGTCGCGCCCTGGGTTCACACTGCCCGGCCAAACTGAGCAGACACAGCCACAACCCTGCAGCAACGTGTGTGGCCTAGGATGGCACTCTATGCCCACTACATTCCCCTGGCGTAAGCAAGGCTTTGCCTTTGGCTCTGGCGTTCAGGTGGACCCGGGGACGAGACCAGTGCCTTCCCCACAGGAGAGGAGAGGCGACAGGATCTGTGCACTCTGCCCGTGTCCTGGGATTGGGAGCTGTGGGGGACTGTCCCCACTCCTTCCCCGACACACCCCCTGCCACCGCCAACGCTGCCGCATCTTGGAGGAAGACGGCATCTGACTGCCCGTTTCTCCAGGGAGCTGTTTCTGGGAGTTCCGTGTACGACGCCTGGTGGCAAGCCCAAGTCTGTCCTAGGGACAGGTGGCCAAGGAGATGCTGTCCCCTTGGCACCAGAGGCCCAGGACATGCCTGCCTTCTGCCCAGACTCCTTCCTCAGAGTGGAGGACGCGCGCCTGCCTAGCCGTCCCCTCGTGTCTTCTTGGCAGCCAGGCTTCCGTCTGTCTGCACAGGGAGCGGGTGACGCTTGTCTTGCCACCATCCCGCTGTTCCTCACAGGACAGGCTCTCCTGCTTCGCGACTGTTTCCCCACAACAAAGCCAAAGGCTCCTTCTCTTCTTCCGGGGCGGCGTGCTGTGGCTTCCCTAGATTGTTCCTGAGGAGCACGGTGACAGCCGTGTCCCTTTCCTTAAGGCCCTTTGCAGATGTGCAACCACGCTGCTCTCTCAGGCAGAGAGGATGCTAGGGCAAAGAGATTTCGCTCCATGCGGGTTTCTTCCAGCGGGCTGCGGAGACTAGCTCAGGCCAGCAGCAGCAGCATCCCACCATCCCACTCTGATTTCCCAACGAATGCTGTGCTGTCCCGGAGGAGTTGCCTGGGCAAAGAGGCTTTCGCTCTATGCGGGTTTCTCACACCGTGAGACTTGGGCTCAGGCCAGCAGCAGCAGCATCCCGCAGAACCTTCCCTCATTTCTCAGGAAATGGAGAGGGTGACACCTGTCCTGCCACCCGCTTCTGTTCCTGCCATGGCAGGTGCTCCTGCTTCACGACCGTTTCCCGACAAGGCCAAGGGCCCCTTCTCTTCACCTGGGCAGTGTGCTGTCCTTCCTGAGACATGCTCCTGGGGAGCGCAGGGACAGACGTGTCCCTTTCCTTAAGGCCCTTTCCAGATGTGCAACCACGCTTCTCTCTCAGGCAGAGAGGATGCTAGGGCAAAGAGAATTTCGCTCCATGCGGGTTTCTTCCACCATGCTGCGGAGACTAGCTCAGGCCATCAGCAGCAGCATCCCACAATCCCGACTCTCATTTCCCAACGAATGCTGTGCTGTCTGGAGGAGTTGCCTGTGCAAAGAGGCTTTGGCTGTATGCGGGTTTCTCCCACCATGAGACTTGGGCTCGGGCCAGCAGCAGCAGCATCCCGCAGAACCTTCCCTCATTTCTCAGCAAATAGAGAGGGGGACACCTGTCTTGCCACTCGCCTGCTCTTCCTGCCATGGCAGGCTCTCCTGCTTCACGACCGGTTCCCGACAACAAGGCAAAGGGCCCCTTCTCTTCACTTGGGCAGTGTGCTGTGCCTTCCTCAGACATGCTCCTGGGGAGCGCAGTGACAGACGTGTCCCTTTCCTTAAGGCTATTTCCAGAGGCACCACCAAGCTTCTCTCTTAGGCAGTGGGGATGTCAGGGCAAAGAGGATTTCGCCCCATGCGGGTTCATTACACCGTGCTGTGGAGACCTGCTCAGGCAAGCAGCAGCATCATCCCACAGACCGGATTCTGATTTCACAAAGAATGCTGTGCTTTCCAGAGGGGATGCCCGGGCAAAGAGGCTTTTGCTCTATGCGGGTTTCTCCCACCGTGCTGCCTATACTAGGCTAAGGCAAGAAGCAACATCAGCCCACTGAACCGACTCTGACTTCCCAGCGACTGCTATGCTTTCCCGGAGGTTTTCAGCTGGGCGCGATCTGCACTTCACTGTTGCTTCCTCAGCAAGGTTTTGGGCATTCGCTCTGTCGCGTCAGGGAAGAAGAGCTGCGAGAGAGCTGATGCCTCTTGGGCCATGCTTTCCCGGGCTCCATTGGTCGCGCCCTGGGTTCACACTGCCCGGCCAAACTGAGCAGACACAGCCACAACCCTGCAGCAACGTGTGTGGCCTAGGATGGCACTCTATGCCCACTACATTCCCCTGGCGTAAGCAAGGCTTTGCCTTTGGCTCTGGCGTTCAGGTGGACCCGGGGACGAGACCAGTGCCTTCCCCACAGGAGAGGAGAGGCGACAGGATCTGTGCACTCTGCCCGTGTCCTGGGATTGGGAGCTGTGGGGGACTGTCCCCACTCCTTCCCCGACACACCCCCTGCCACCGCCAACGCTGCCGCATCTTGGAGGAAGACGGCATCTGACTGCCCGTTTCTCCAGGGAGCTGTTTCTGGGAGTTCCGTGTACGACGCCTGGTGGCAAGCCCAAGTCTGTCCTAGGGACAGGTGGCCAAGGAGATGCTGTCCCCTTGGCACCAGAGGCCCAGGACATGCCTGCCTTCTGCCCAGACTCCTTCCTCAGAGTGGAGGACGCGCGCCTGCCTAGCCGTCCCCTCGTGTCTTCTTGGCAGCCAGGCTTCCGTCTGTCTGCACAGGGAGCGGGTGACGCTTGTCTTGCCACCATCCCGCTGTTCCTCACAGGACAGGCTCTCCTGCTTCGCGACTGTTTCCCCACAACAAAGCCAAAGGCTCCTTCTCTTCTTCCGGGGCGGCGTGCTGTGGCTTCCCTAGATTGTTCCTGAGGAGCACGGTGACAGCCGTGTCCCTTTCCTTAAGGCCCTTTGCAGATGTGCAACCACGCTGCTCTCTCAGGCAGAGAGGATGCTAGGGCAAAGAGATTTCGCTCCATGCGGGTTTCTTCCAGCGGGCTGCGGAGACTAGCTCAGGCCAGCAGCAGCAGCATCCCACCATCCCACTCTGATTTCCCAACGAATGCTGTGCTGTCCCGGAGGAGTTGCCTGGGCAAAGAGGCTTTCGCTCTATGCGGGTTTCTCACACCGTGAGACTTGGGCTCAGGCCAGCAGCAGCAGCATCCCGCAGAACCTTCCCTCATTTCTCAGGAAATGGAGAGGGTGACACCTGTCCTGCCACCCGCTTCTGTTCCTGCCATGGCAGGTGCTCCTGCTTCACGACCATTTTCCAACAAGGCCAAGGGCCCCTTCTCTTCACCTGGGCAGTGTGCTGTCCTTCCTGAGACATGCTCCTGGGGAGCGCAGGGACAGACGTGTCCCTTTCCTTAAGGCCCTTTCCAGATGTGCAACCACGCTTCTCTCTCAGGCAGAGAGGATGCTAGGGCAAAGAGAATTTCGCTCCATGCGGGTTTCTTCCACCGTGCTGCGTAGACTAGCTCAGGCCATCAGCAGCAGCATCCCACAATCCCGACTCTCATTTCCCAACGAATGCTGTGCTGTCTGGAGGAGTTGCCTGTGCAAAGAGGCTTTGGCTGTATGCGGGTTTCTCCCACCATGAGACTTGGGCTCAGGCCAGCAGCAGCAGCATCCCGCAGAACCTTCCCTCATTTCTCAGCAAATAGAGAGGGGGACACCTGTCTTGCCACTCGCCTGCTCTTCCTGCCATGGCAGGCTCTCCTGCTTCACGACCGGTTCCCGACAACAAGGCAAAGGGCCCCTTCTCTTCACTTGGGCAGTGTGCTGTGCCTTCCTCAGACATGCTCCTGGGGAGCGCAGTGACAGACGTGTCCCTTTCCTTAAAGCTATTTCCAGAGGCACCACCAAGCTTCTCTCTTAGGCAGTGGGGGTGTCAGGGCAAAGAGGATTTCGCCCCATGCGGGTTCATTACACCGTGCTGTGGAGACCTGCTCAGGCAAGCAGCAGCATCATCCCACAGACCGGATTCTGATTTCACAAAGAATGCTGTGCTTTCCAGAGGGGATGCCCGGGCAAAGAGGCTTTTGCTCTATGCGGGTTTCTCCCACCGTGCTGCCTATACTAGGCTAAGGCAAGAAGCAACATCAGCCCACTGAACCGACTCTGACTTCCCAGCGACTGCTATGCTTTCCCGGAGCTTTTCAGCTGGGCGCGATCTGCACTTCACTGTTGCTTCCTCAGCAAGGTTTTGGGCATTCGCTCTGTCGCGTCAGGGAAGAAGAGCTGCGAGAGAGCTGATGCCTCTTGGGCCATGCTTTCCCGGGCTCCATTGGTCGCGCCCTGGGTTCACACTGCCCGGCCAAACTGAGCAGACACAGCCACAACCCTGCAGCAACGTGTGTGGCCTAGGATGGCACTCTATGCCCACTACATTCCCCTGGCGTAAGCAAGGCTTTGCCTTTGGCTCTGGCGTTCAGGTGGACCCGGGGACGAGACCAGTGCCTTCCCCACAGGAGAGGAGAGGCGACAGGATCTGTGCACTCTGCCCGTGTCCTGGGATTGGGAGCTGTGGGGGACTGTCCCCACTCCTTCCCCGACACACCCCCTGCCACCGCCAACGCTGCCGCATCTTGGAGGAAGACGGCATCTGACTGCCCGTTTCTCCAGGGAGCTGTTTCTGGGAGTTCCGTGTACGACGCCTGGTGGCAAGCCCAAGTCTGTCCTAGGGACAGGTGGCCAAGGAGATGCTGTCCCCTTGGCACCAGAGGCCCAGGACATGCCTGCCTTCTGCCCAGACTCCTTCCTCAGAGTGGAGGACGCGCGCCTGCCTAGCCGTCCCCTCGTGTCTTCTTGGCAGCCAGGCTTCCGTCTGTCTGCACAGGGAGCGGGTGACGCTTGTCTTGCCACCATCCCGCTGTTCCTCACAGGACAGGCTCTCCTGCTTCGCGACTGTTTCCCCACAACAAAGCCAAAGGCTCCTTCTCTTCTTCCGGGGCGGCGTGCTGTGGCTTCCCTAGATTGTTCCTGAGGAGCACGGTGACAGCCGTGTCCCTTTCCTTAAGGCCCTTTGCAGATGTGCAACCACGCTGCTCTCTCAGGCAGAGAGGATGCTAGGGCAAAGAGATTTCGCTCCATGCGGGTTTCTTCCAGCGGGCTGCGGAGACTAGCTCAGGCCAGCAGCAGCAGCATCCCACCATCCCACTCTGATTTCCCAACGAATGCTGTGCTGTCCCGGAGGAGTTGCCTGGGCAAAGAGGCTTTCGCTCTATGCGGGTTTCTCACACCGTGAGACTTGGGCTCAGGCCAGCAGCAGCAGCATCCCGCAGAACCTTCCCTCATTTCTCAGGAAATGGAGAGGGTGACACCTGTCCTGCCACCCGCTTCTGTTCCTGCCATGGCAGGTGCTCCTGCTTCACGACCGTTTCCCGACAAGGCCAAGGGCCCCTTCTCTTCACCTGGGCAGTGTGCTGTCCTTCCTGAGACATGCTCCTGGGGAGCGCAGGGACAGACGTGTCCCTTTCCTTAAGGCCCTTTCCAGATGTGCAACCACGCTTCTCTCTCAGGCAGAGAGGATGCTAGGGCAAAGAGAATTTCGCTCCATGCGGGTTTCTTCCACCGTGCTGCGGAGACTAGCTCAGGCCATCAGCAGCAGCATCCCACAATCCCGACTCTAATTTCCCAACGAATGCTGTGCTGTCTGGAGGAGTTGCCTGTGCAAAGAGGCTTTGGCTGTATGCGGGTTTCTCCCACCATGAGACTTGGGCTCGGGCCAGCAGCAGCAGCATCCCGCAGAACCTTCCCTCATTTCTCAGCAAATAGAGAGGGGGACACCTGTCTTGCCACTCGCCTGCTCTTCCTGCCATGGCAGGCTCTCCTGCTTCACGACCGGTTCCCGACAACAAGGCAAAGGGCCCCTTCTCTTCACTTGGGCAGTGTGCTGTGCCTTCCTCAGACATGCTCCTGGGGAGCGCAGTGACAGACGTGTCCCTTTCCTTAAGGCTATTTCCAGAGGCACCACCAAGCTTCTCTCTTAGGCAGTGGGGATGTCAGGGCAAAGAGGATTTCGCCCCATGCGGGTTCATTACACCGTGCTGTGGAGACCTGCTCAGGCAAGCAGCAGCATCATCCCACAGACCGGATTCTGATTTCACAAAGAATGCTGTGCTTTCCAGAGGGGATGCCCGGGCAAAGAGGCTTTTGCTCTATGCGGGTTTCTCCCACCGTGCTGCCTATACTAGGCTAAGGCAAGAAGCAACATCAGCCCACTGAACCGACTCTGACTTCCCAGCGACTGCTATGCTTTCCCGGAGGTTTTCAGCTGGGCGCGATCTGCACTTCACTGTTGCTTCCTCAGCAAGGTTTTGGGCATTCGCTCTGTCGCGTCAGGGAAGAAGAGCTGCGAGAGAGCTGATGCCTCTTGGGCCATGCTTTCCCGGGCTCCATTGGTCGCGCCCTGGGTTCACACTGCCCGGCCAAACTGAGCAGACACAGCCACAACCCTGCAGCAACGTGTGTGGCCTAGGATGGCACTCTATGCCCACTACATTCCCCTGGCGTAAGCAAGGCTTTGCCTTTGGCTCTGGCGTTCAGGTGGACCCGGGGACGAGACCAGTGCCTTCCCCACAGGAGAGGAGAGGCGACAGGATCTGTGCACTCTGCCCGTGTCCTGGGATTGGGAGCTGTGGGGGACTGTCCCCACTCCTTCCCCGACACACCCCCTGCCACCGCCAACGCTGCCGCATCTTGGAGGAAGACGGCATCTGACTGCCCGTTTCTCCAGGGAGCTGTTTCTGGGAGTTCCGTGTACGACGCCTGGTGGCAAGCCCAAGTCTGTCCTAGGGACAGGTGGCCAAGGAGATGCTGTCCCCTTGGCACCAGAGGCCCAGGACATGCCTGCCTTCTGCCCAGACTCCTTCCTCAGAGTGGAGGACGCGCGCCTGCCTAGCCGTCCCCTCGTGTCTTCTTGACAGCCAGGCTTCCGTCTGTCTGCACAGGGAGCGGGTGACGCTTGTCTTGCCACCATCCCGCTGTTCCTCACAGGACAGGCTCTCCTGCTTCGCGACTGTTTCCCCACAACAAAGCCAAAGGCTCCTTCTCTTCTTCCGGGGCGGCGTGCTGTGGCTTCCCTAGATTGTTCCTGAGGAGCACGGTGACAGCCGTGTCCCTTTCCTTAAGGCCCTTTGCAGATGTGCAACCACGCTGCTCTCTCAGGCAGAGAGGATGCTAGGGCAAAGAGATTTCGCTCCATGCGGGTTTCTTCCAGCGGGCTGCGGAGACTAGCTCAGGCCAGCAGCAGCAGCATCCCACCATCCCACTCTGATTTCCCAACGAATGCTGTGCTGTCCCGGAGGAGTTGCCTGGGCAAAGAGGCTTTCGCTCTATGCGGGTTTCTCACACCGTGAGACTTGGGCTCAGGCCAGCAGCAGCAGCATCCCGCAGAACCTTCCCTCATTTCTCAGGAAATGGAGAGGGTGACACCTGTCCTGCCACCCGCTTCTGTTCCTGCCATGGCAGGTGCTCCTGCTTCACGACCGTTTCCCGACAAGGCCAAGGGCCCCTTCTCTTCACCTGGGCAGTGTGCTGTCCTTCCTGAGACATGCTCCTGGGGAGCGCAGGGACAGACGTGTCCCTTTCCTTAAGGCCCTTTCCAGATGTGCAACCACGCTTCTCTCTCAGGCAGAGAGGATGCTAGGGCAAAGAGAATTTCGCTCCATGCGGGTTTCTTCCACCGTGCTGCGGAGACTAGCTCAGGCCATCAGCAGCAGCATCCCACAATCCCGACTCTCATTTCCCAACGAATGCTGTGCTGTCTGGAGGAGTTGCCTGTGCAAAGAGGCTTTGGCTGTATGCGGGTTTCTCCCACCATGAGACTTGGGCTCGGGCCAGCAGCAGCAGCATCCCGCAGAACCTTCCCTCATTTCTCAGCAAATAGAGAGGGGGACACCTGTCTTGCCACTCGCCTGCTCTTCCTGCCATGGCAGGCTCTCCTGCTTCACGACCGGTTCCCGACAACAAGGCAAAGGGCCCCTTCTCTTCACTTGGGCAGTGTGCTGTGCCTTCCTCAGACATGCTCCTGGGGAGCGCAGTGACAGACGTGTCCCTTTCCTTAAGGCTATTTCCAGAGGCACCACCAAGCTTCTCTCTTAGGCAGTGGGGATGTCAGGGCAAAGAGGATTTCGCCCCATGCGGGTTCATTACACCGTGCTGTGGAGACCTGCTCAGGCAAGCAGCAGCATCATCCCACAGACCGGATTCTGATTTCACAAAGAATGCTGTGCTTTCCAGAGGGGATGCCCGGGCAAAGAGGCTTTTGCTCTATGCGGGTTTCTCCCACCGTGCTGCCTATACTAGGCTAAGGCAAGAAGCAACATCAGCCCACTGAACCGACTCTGACTTCCCAGCGACTGCTATGCTTTCCCGGAGGTTTTCAGCTGGGCGCGATCTGCACTTCACTGTTGCTTCCTCAGCAAGGTTTTGGGCATTCGCTCTGTCGCGTCAGGGAAGAAGAGCTGCGAGAGAGCTGATGCCTCTTGGGCCATGCTTTCCCGGGCTCCATTGGTCGCGCCCTGGGTTCACACTGCCCGGCCAAACTGAGCAGACACAGCCACAACCCTGCAGCAACGTGTGTGGCCTAGGATGGCACTCTATGCCCACTACATTCCCCTGGCGTAAGCAAGGCTTTGCCTTTGGCTCTGGCGTTCAGGTGGACCCGGGGACGAGACCAGTGCCTTCCCCACAGGAGAGGAGAGGCGACAGGATCTGTGCACTCTGCCCGTGTCCTGGGATTGGGAGCTGTGGGGGACTGTCCCCACTCCTTCCCCGACACACCCCCTGCCACCGCCAACGCTGCCGCATCTTGGAGGAAGACGGCATCTGACTGCCCGTTTCTCCAGGGAGCTGTTTCTGGGAGTTCCGTGTACGACGCCTGGTGGCAAGCCCAAGTCTGTCCTAGGGACAGGTGGCCAAGGAGATGCTGTCCCCTTGGCACCAGAGGCCCAGGACATGCCTGCCTTCTGCCCAGACTCCTTCCTCAGAGTGGAGGACGCGCGCCTGCCTAGCCGTCCCCTCGTGTCTTCTTGGCAGCCAGGCTTCCGTCTGTCTGCACAGGGAGCGGGTGACGCTTGTCTTGCCACCATCCCGCTGTTCCTCACAGGACAGGCTCTCCTGCTTCGCGACTGTTTCCCCACAACAAAGCCAAAGGCTCCTTCTCTTCTTCCGGGGCGGCGTGCTGTGGCTTCCCTAGATTGTTCCTGAGGAGCACGGTGACAGCCGTGTCCCTTTCCTTAAGGCCCTTTGCAGATGTGCAACCACGCTGCTCTCTCAGGCAGAGAGGATGCTAGGGCAAAGAGATTTCGCTCCATGCGGGTTTCTTCCAGCGGGCTGCGGAGACTAGCTCAGGCCAGCAGCAGCAGCATCCCACCATCCCACTCTGATTTCCCAACGAATGCTGTGCTGTCCCGGAGGAGTTGCCTGGGCAAAGAGGCTTTCGCTCTATGCGGGTTTCTCACACCGTGAGACTTGGGCTCAGGCCAGCAGCAGCAGCATCCCGCAGAACCTTCCCTCATTTCTCAGGAAATGGAGAGGGTGACACCTGTCCTGCCACCCGCTTCTGTTCCTGCCATGGCAGGTGCTCCTGCTTCACGACCGTTTCCCGACAAGGCCAAGGGCCCCTTCTCTTCACCTGGGCAGTGTGCTGTCCTTCCTGAGACATGCTCCTGGGGAGCGCAGGGACAGACGTGTCCCTTTCCTTAAGGCCCTTTCCAGATGTGCAACCACGCTTCTCTCTCAGGCAGAGAGGATGCTAGGGCAAAGAGAATTTCGCTCCATGCGGGTTTCTTCCACCATGCTGCGGAGACTAGCTCAGGCCATCAGCAGCAGCATCCCACAATCCCGACTCTCATTTCCCAACGAATGCTGTGCTGTCTGGAGGAGTTGCCTGTGCAAAGAGGCTTTGGCTGTATGCGGGTTTCTCCCACCATGAGACTTGGGCTCGGGCCAGCAGCAGCAGCATCCCGCAGAACCTTCCCTCATTTCTCAGCAAATAGAGAGGGGGACACCTGTCTTGCCACTCGCCTGCTCTTCCTGCCATGGCAGGCTCTCCTGCTTCACGACCGGTTCCCGACAACAAGGCAAAGGGCCCCTTCTCTTCACTTGGGCAGTGTGCTGTGCCTTCCTCAGACATGCTCCTGGGGAGCGCAGTGACAGACGTGTCCCTTTCCTTAAGGCTATTTCCAGAGGCACCACCAAGCTTCTCTCTTAGGCAGTGGGGATGTCAGGGCAAAGAGGATTTCGCCCCATGCGGGTTCATTACACCGTGCTGTGGAGACCTGCTCAGGCAAGCAGCAGCATCATCCCACAGACCGGATTCTGATTTCACAAAGAATGCTGTGCTTTCCAGAGGGGATGCCCGGGCAAAGAGGCTTTTGCTCTATGCGGGTTTCTCCCACCGTGCTGCCTATACTAGGCTAAGGCAAGAAGCAACATCAGCCCACTGAACCGACTCTGACTTCCCAGCGACTGCTATGCTTTCCCGGAGGTTTTCAGCTGGGCGCGATCTGCACTTCACTGTTGCTTCCTCAGCAAGGTTTTGGGCATTCGCTCTGTCGCGTCAGGGAAGAAGAGCTGCGAGAGAGCTGATGCCTCTTGGGCCATGCTTTCCCGGGCTCCATTGGTCGCGCCCTGGGTTCACACTGCCCGGCCAAACTGAGCAGACACAGCCACAACCCTGCAGCAACGTGTGTGGCCTAGGATGGCACTCTATGCCCACTACATTCCCCTGGCGTAAGCAAGGCTTTGCCTTTGGCTCTGGCGTTCAGGTGGACCCGGGGACGAGACCAGTGCCTTCCCCACAGGAGAGGAGAGGCGACAGGATCTGTGCACTCTGCCCGTGTCCTGGGATTGGGAGCTGTGGGGGACTGTCCCCACTCCTTCCCCGACACACCCCCTGCCACCGCCAACGCTGCCGCATCTTGGAGGAAGACGGCATCTGACTGCCCGTTTCTCCAGGGAGCTGTTTCTGGGAGTTCCGTGTACGACGCCTGGTGGCAAGCCCAAGTCTGTCCTAGGGACAGGTGGCCAAGGAGATGCTGTCCCCTTGGCACCAGAGGCCCAGGACATGCCTGCCTTCTGCCCAGACTCCTTCCTCAGAGTGGAGGACGCGCGCCTGCCTAGCCGTCCCCTCGTGTCTTCTTGGCAGCCAGGCTTCCGTCTGTCTGCACAGGGAGCGGGTGACGCTTGTCTTGCCACCATCCCGCTGTTCCTCACAGGACAGGCTCTCCTGCTTCGCGACTGTTTCCCCACAACAAAGCCAAAGGCTCCTTCTCTTCTTCCGGGGCGGCGTGCTGTGGCTTCCCTAGATTGTTCCTGAGGAGCACGGTGACAGCCGTGTCCCTTTCCTTAAGGCCCTTTGCAGATGTGCAACCACGCTGCTCTCTCAGGCAGAGAGGATGCTAGGGCAAAGAGATTTCGCTCCATGCGGGTTTCTTCCAGCGGGCTGCGGAGACTAGCTCAGGCCAGCAGCAGCAGCATCCCACCATCCCACTCTGATTTCCCAACGAATGCTGTGCTGTCCCGGAGGAGTTGCCTGGGCAAAGAGGCTTTCGCTCTATGCGGGTTTCTCACACCGTGAGACTTGGGCTCAGGCCAGCAGCAGCAGCATCCCGCAGAACCTTCCCTCATTTCTCAGGAAATGGAGAGGGTGACACCTGTCCTGCCACCCGCTTCTGTTCCTGCCATGGCAGGTGCTCCTGCTTCACGACCGTTTCCCGACAAGGCCAAGGGCCCCTTCTCTTCACCTGGGCAGTGTGCTGTCCTTCCTGAGACATGCTCCTGGGGAGCGCAGGGACAGACGTGTCCCTTTCCTTAAGGCCCTTTCCAGATGTGCAACCACGCTTCTCTCTCAGGCAGAGAGGATGCTAGGGCAAAGAGAATTTCGCTCCATGCGGGTTTCTTCCACCGTGCTGCGGAGACTAGCTCAGGCCATCAGCAGCAGCATCCCACAATCCCGACTCTCATTTCCCAACGAATGCTGTGCTGTCTGGAGGAGTTGCCTGTGCAAAGAGGCTTTGGCTGTATGCGGGTTTCTCCCACCATGAGACTTGGGCTCAGGCCAGCAGCAGCAGCATCCCGCAGAACCTTCCCTCATTTCTCAGCAAATAGAGAGGGGGACACCTGTCTTGCCACTCGCCTGCTCTTCCTGCCATGGCAGGCTCTCCTGCTTCACGACCGGTTCCCGACAACAAGGCAAAGGGCCCCTTCTCTTCACTTGGGCAGTGTGCTGTGCCTTCCTCAGACATGCTCCTGGGGAGCGCAGTGACAGACGTGTCCCTTTCCTTAAGGCTATTTCCAGAGGCACCACCAAGCTTCTCTCTTAGGCAGTGGGGATGTCAGGGCAAAGAGGATTTCGCCCCATGCGGGTTCATTACACCGTGCTGTGGAGACCTGCTCAGGCAAGCAGCAGCATCATCCCACAGACCGGATTCTGATTTCACAAAGAATGCTGTGCTTTCCAGAGGGGATGCCCGGGCAAAGAGGCTTTTGCTCTATGCGGGTTTCTCCCACCGTGCTGCCTATACTAGGCTAAGGCAAGAAGCAACATCAGCCCACTGAACCGACTCTGACTTCCCAGCGACTGCTATGCTTTCCCGGAGGTTTTCAGCTGGGCGCGATCTGCACTTCACTGTTGCTTCCTCAGCAAGGTTTTGGGCATTCGCTCTGTCGCGTCAGGGAAGAAGAGCTGCGAGAGAGCTGATGCCTCTTGGGCCATGCTTTCCCGGGCTCCATTGGTCGCGCCCTGGGTTCACACTGCCCGGCCAAACTGAGCAGACACAGCCACAACCCTGCAGCAACGTGTGTGGCCTAGGATGGCACTCTATGCCCACTACATTCCCCTGGCGTAAGCAAGGCTTTGCCTTTGGCTCTGGCGTTCAGGTGGACCCGGGGACGAGACCAGTGCCTTCCCCACAGGAGAGGAGAGGCGACAGGATCTGTGCACTCTGCCCGTGTCCTGGGATTGGGAGCTGTGGGGGACTGTCCCCACTCCTTCCCCGACACACCCCCTGCCACCGCCAACGCTGCCGCATCTTGGAGGAAGACGGCATCTGACTGCCCGTTTCTCCAGGGAGCTGTTTCTGGGAGTTCCGTGTACGACGCCTGGTGGCAAGCCCAAGTCTGTCCTAGGGACAGGTGGCCAAGGAGATGCTGTCCCCTTGGCACCAGAGGCCCAGGACATGCCTGCCTTCTGCCCAGACTCCTTCCTCAGAGTGGAGGACGCGCGCCTGCCTAGCCGTCCCCTCGTGTCTTCTTGGCAGCCAGGCTTCCGTCTGTCTGCACAGGGAGCGGGTGACGCTTGTCTTGCCACCATCCCGCTGTTCCTCACAGGACAGGCTCTCCTGCTTCGCGACTGTTTCCCCACAACAAAGCCAAAGGCTCCTTCTCTTCTTCCGGGGCGGCGTGCTGTGGCTTCCCTAGATTGTTCCTGAGGAGCACGGTGACAGCCGTGTCCCTTTCCTTAAGGCCCTTTGCAGATGTGCAACCACGCTGCTCTCTCAGGCAGAGAGGATGCTAGGGCAAAGAGATTTCGCTCCATGCGGGTTTCTTCCAGCGGGCTGCGGAGACTAGCTCAGGCCAGCAGCAGCAGCATCCCACCATCCCACTCTGATTTCCCAACGAATGCTGTGCTGTCCCGGAGGAGTTGCCTGGGCAAAGAGGCTTTCGCTCTATGCGGGTTTCTCACACCGTGAGACTTGGGCTCAGGCCAGCAGCAGCAGCATCCCGCAGAACCTTCCCTCATTTCTCAGGAAATGGAGAGGGTGACACCTGTCCTGCCACCCGCTTCTGTTCCTGCCATGGCAGGTGCTCCTGCTTCACGACCGTTTCCCGACAAGGCCAAGGGCCCCTTCTCTTCACCTGGGCAGTGTGCTGTCCTTCCTGAGACATGCTCCTGGGGAGCGCAGGGACAGACGTGTCCCTTTCCTTAAGGCCCTTTCCAGATGTGCAACCACGCTTCTCTCTCAGGCAGAGAGGATGCTAGGGCAAAGAGAATTTCGCTCCATGCGGGTTTCTTCCACCGTGCTGCGTAGACTAGCTCAGGCCATCAGCAGCAGCATCCCACAATCCCGACTCTCATTTCCCAACGAATGCTGTGCTGTCTGGAGGAGTTGCCTGTGCAAAGAGGCTTTGGCTGTATGCGGGTTTCTCCCACCATGAGACTTGGGCTCAGGCCAGCAGCAGCAGCATCCCGCAGAACCTTCCCTCATTTCTCAGCAAATAGAGAGGGGGACACCTGTCTTGCCACTCGCCTGCTCTTCCTGCCATGGCAGGCTCTCCTGCTTCACGACCGGTTCCCGACAACAAGGCAAAGGGCCCCTTCTCTTCACTTGGGCAGTGTGCTGTGCCTTCCTCAGACATGCTCCTGGGGAGCGCAGTGACAGACGTGTCCCTTTCCTTAAAGCTATTTCCAGAGGCACCACCAAGCTTCTCTCTTAGGCAGTGGGGGTGTCAGGGCAAAGAGGATTTCGCCCCATGCGGGTTCATTACACCGTGCTGTGGAGACCTGCTCAGGCAAGCAGCAGCATCATCCCACAGACCGGATTCTGATTTCACAAAGAATGCTGTGCTTTCCAGAGGGGATGCCCGGGCAAAGAGGCTTTTGCTCTATGCGGGTTTCTCCCACCGTGCTGCCTATACTAGGCTAAGGCAAGAAGCAACATCAGCCCACTGAACCGACTCTGACTTCCCAGCGACTGCTATGCTTTCCCGGAGCTTTTCAGCTGGGCGCGATCTGCACTTCACTGTTGCTTCCTCAGCAAGGTTTTGGGCATTCGCTCTGTCGCGTCAGGGAAGAAGAGCTGCGAGAGAGCTGATGCCTCTTGGGCCATGCTTTCCCGGGCTCCATTGGTCGCGCCCTGGGTTCACACTGCCCGGCCAAACTGAGCAGACACAGCCACAACCCTGCAGCAACGTGTGTGGCCTAGGATGGCACTCTATGCCCACTACATTCCCCTGGCGTAAGCAAGGCTTTGCCTTTGGCTCTGGCGTTCAGGTGGACCCGGGGACGAGACCAGTGCCTTCCCCACAGGAGAGGAGAGGCGACAGGATCTGTGCACTCTGCCCGTGTCCTGGGATTGGGAGCTGTGGGGGACTGTCCCCACTCCTTCCCCGACACACCCCCTGCCACCGCCAACGCTGCCGCATCTTGGAGGAAGACGGCATCTGACTGCCCGTTTCTCCAGGGAGCTGTTTCTGGGAGTTCCGTGTACGACGCCTGGTGGCAAGCCCAAGTCTGTCCTAGGGACAGGTGGCCAAGGAGATGCTGTCCCCTTGGCACCAGAGGCCCAGGACATGCCTGCCTTCTGCCCAGACTCCTTCCTCAGAGTGGAGGACGCGCGCCTGCCTAGCCGTCCCCTCGTGTCTTCTTGGCAGCCAGGCTTCCGTCTCTCTGCACAGGGAGCGGGTGACGCTTGTCTTGCCACCATCCCGCTGTTCCTCACAGGACAGGCTCTCCTGCTTCGCGACTGTTTCCCCACAACAAAGCCAAAGGCTCCTTCTCTTCTTCCGGGGCGGCGTGCTGTGGCTTCCCTAGATTGTTCCTGAGGAGCACGGTGACAGCCGTGTCCCTTTCCTTAAGGCCCTTTGCAGATGTGCAACCACGCTGCTCTCTCAGGCAGAGAGGATGCTAGGGCAAAGAGATTTCGCTCCATGCGGGTTTCTTCCAGCGGGCTGCGGAGACTAGCTCAGGCCAGCAGCAGCAGCATCCCACCATCCCACTCTGATTTCCCAACGAATGCTGTGCTGTCCCGGAGGAGTTGCCTGGGCAAAGAGGCTTTCGCTCTATGCGGGTTTCTCACACCGTGAGACTTGGGCTCAGGCCAGCAGCAGCAGCATCCCGCAGAACCTTCCCTCATTTCTCAGGAAATGGAGAGGGTGACACCTGTCCTGCCACCCGCTTCTGTTCCTGCCATGGCAGGTGCTCCTGCTTCACGACCGTTTCCCGACAAGGCCAAGGGCCCCTTCTCTTCACCTGGGCAGTGTGCTGTCCTTCCTGAGACATGCTCCTGGGGAGCGCAGGGACAGACGTGTCCCTTTCCTTAAGGCCCTTTCCAGATGTGCAACCACGCTTCTCTCTCAGGCAGAGAGGATGCTAGGGCAAAGAGAATTTCGCTCCATGCGGGTTTCTTCCACCGTGCTGCGGAGACTAGCTCAGGCCATCAGCAGCAGCATCCCACAATCCCGACTCTCATTTCCCAACGAATGCTGTGCTGTCTGGAGGAGTTGCCTGTGCAAAGAGGCTTTGGCTGTATGCGGGTTTCTCCCACCATGAGACTTGGGCTCGGGCCAGCAGCAGCAGCATCCCGCAGAACCTTCCCTCATTTCTCAGCAAATAGAGAGGGGGACACCTGTCTTGCCACTCGCCTGCTCTTCCTGCCATGGCAGGCTCTCCTGCTTCACGACCGGTTCCCGACAACAAGGCAAAGGGCCCCTTCTCTTCACTTGGGCAGTGTGCTGTGCCTTCCTCAGACATGCTCCTGGGGAGCGCAGTGACAGACGTGTCCCTTTCCTTAAGGCTATTTCCAGAGGCACCACCAAGCTTCTCTCTTAGGCAGTGGGGATGTCAGGGCAAAGAGGATTTCGCCCCATGCGGGTTCATTACACCGTGCTGTGGAGACCTGCTCAGGCAAGCAGCAGCATCATCCCACAGACCGGATTCTGATTTCACAAAGAATGCTGTGCTTTCCAGAGGGGATGCCCGGGCAAAGAGGCTTTTGCTCTATGCGGGTTTCTCCCACCGTGCTGCCTATACTAGGCTAAGGCAAGAAGCAACATCAGCCCACTGAACCGACTCTGACTTCCCAGCGACTGCTATGCTTTCCCGGAGGTTTTCAGCTGGGCGCGATCTGCACTTCACTGTTGCTTCCTCAGCAAGGTTTTGGGCATTCGCTCTGTCGCGTCAGGGAAGAAGAGCTGCGAGAGAGCTGATGCCTCTTGGGCCATGCTTTCCCGGGCTCCATTGGTCGCGCCCTGGGTTCACACTGCCCGGCCAAACTGAGCAGACACAGCCACAACCCTGCAGCAACGTGTGTGGCCTAGGATGGCACTCTATGCCCACTACATTCCCCTGGCGTAAGCAAGGCTTTGCCTTTGGCTCTGGCGTTCAGGTGGACCCGGGGACGAGACCAGTGCCTTCCCCACAGGAGAGGAGAGGCGACAGGATCTGTGCACTCTGCCCGTGTCCTGGGATTGGGAGCTGTGGGGGACTGTCCCCACTCCTTCCCCGACACACCCCCTGCCACCGCCAACGCTGCCGCATCTTGGAGGAAGACGGCATCTGACTGCCCGTTTCTCCAGGGAGCTGTTTCTGGGAGTTCCGTGTACGACGCCTGGTGGCAAGCCCAAGTCTGTCCTAGGGACAGGTGGCCAAGGAGATGCTGTCCCCTTGGCACCAGAGGCCCAGGACATGCCTGCCTTCTGCCCAGACTCCTTCCTCAGAGTGGAGGACGCGCGCCTGCCTAGCCGTCCCCTCGTGTCTTCTTGACAGCCAGGCTTCCGTCTGTCTGCACAGGGAGCGGGTGACGCTTGTCTTGCCACCATTCCGCTGATCCTCACAGGACAGGCTCTCCTGCTTCGCGACTGTTTCCCCACAACAAAGCCAAAGGCTCCTTCTCTTCTTCCGGGGCGCCGTGCTGTGGCTTCCCCAGATTGTTCCTGGGGAGCACGGTGACAGCCGTGTCCCTTTCCTTAAGGCCCTTTGCAGATGTGCAACCACGCTGCTCTCTCAGGCAGAGAGGATGCTAGGGCAAAGAGATTTCGCTCCATGCGGGTTTCTTCCAGCGGGCTGCGGAGACTAGCTCAGGCCAGCAGCAGCAGCATCCCACCATCCCACTCTGATTTCCCAACGAATGCTGTGCTGTCCCGGAGGAGTTGCCTGGGCAAAGAGGCTTTCGCTCTATGCGGGTTTCTCACACCGTGAGACTTGGGCTCAGGCCAGCAGCAGCAGCATCCCGCAGAACCTTCCCTCATTTCTCAGGAAATGGAGAGGGTGACACCTGTCCTGCCACCCGCTTCTGTTCCTGCCATGGCAGGTGCTCCTGCTTCACGACCGTTTCCCGACAAGGCCAAGGGCCCCTTCTCTTCACCTGGGCAGTGTGCTGTGCCTTCCTGAGACATGCTCCTGGGGAGCGCAGGGACAGACGTGTCCCTTTCCTTAAGGCCCTTTCCAGATGTGCAACCACGCTTCTCTCTCAGGCAGAGAGGATGCTAGGGCAAAGAGAATTTCGCTCCATGCGGGATTCTTCCACCGTGCTGCGGAGACTAGCTCAGGCCATCAGCAGCAGCATCCCACAATCCCGACTCTCATTTCCCAACGAATGCTGTGCTGTCTGGAGGAGTTGCCTGTGCAAAGAGGCTTTGGCTGTATGCGGGTTTCTCCCACCATGAGACTTGGGCTCGGGCCAGCAGCAGCAGCATCCCGCAGAACCTTCCCTCATTTCTCAGCAAATAGAGAGGGGGACACCTGTCTTGCCACTCGCCTGCTCTTCCTGCCATGGCAGGCTCTCCTGCTTCACGACCGGTTCCCGACAACAAGGCAAAGGGCCCCTTCTCTTCACTTGGGCAGTGTGCTGTGCCTTCCTCAGACATGCTCCTGGGGAGCGCAGTGACAGACGTGTCCCTTTCCTTAAGGCTATTTCCAGAGGCACCACCAAGCTTCTCTCTTAGGCAGTGGGGATGTCAGGGCAAAGAGGATTTCGCCCCATGCGGGTTCATTACACCGTGCTGTGGAGACCTGCTCAGGCAAGCAGCAGCATCATCCCACAGACCGGATTCTGATTTCACAAAGAATGCTGTGCTTTCCAGAGGGGATGCCCGGGCAAAGAGGCTTTTGCTCTATGCGGGTTTCTCCCACCGTGCTGCCTATACTAGGCTAAGGCAAGAAGCAACATCAGCCCACTGAACCGACTCTGACTTCCCAGCGACTGCTATGCTTTCCCGGAGGTTTTCAGCTGGGCGCGATCTGCACTTCACTGTTGCTTCCTCAGCAAGGTTTTGGGCATTCGCTCTGTCGCGTCAGGGAAGAAGAGCTGCGAGAGAGCTGATGCCTCTTGGGCCATGCTTTCCCGGGCTCCATTGGTCGCGCCCTGGGTTCACACTGCCCGGCCAAACTGAGCAGACACAGCCACAACCCTGCAGCAACGTGTGTGGCCTAGGATGGCACTCTATGCCCACTACATTCCCCTGGCGTAAGCAAGGCTTTGCCTTTGGCTCTGGCGTTCAGGTGGACCCGGGGACGAGACCAGTGCCTTCCCCACAGGAGAGGAGAGGCGACAGGATCTGTGCACTCTGCCCGTGTCCTGGGATTGGGAGCTGTGGGGGACTGTCCCCACTCCTTCCCCGACACACCCCCTGCCACCGCCAACGCTGCCGCATCTTGGAGGAAGACGGCATCTGACTGCCCGTTTCTCCAGGGAGCTGTTTCTGGGAGTTCCGTGTACGACGCCTGGTGGCAAGCCCAAGTCTGTCCTAGGGACAGGTGGCCAAGGAGATGCTGTCCCCTTGGCACCAGAGGCCCAGGACATGCCTGCCTTCTGCCCAGACTCCTTCCTCAGAGTGGAGGACGCGCGCCTGCCTAGCCGTCCCCTCGTGTCTTCTTGGCAGCCAGGCTTCCGTCTGTCTGCACAGGGAGCGGGTGACGCTTGTCTTGCCACCATCCCGCTGTTCCTCACAGGACAGGCTCTCCTGCTTCGCGACTGTTTCCCCACAACAAAGCCAAAGGCTCCTTCTCTTCTTCCGGGGCGGCGTGCTGTGGCTTCCCTAGATTGTTCCTGAGGAGCACGGTGACAGCCGTGTCCCTTTCCTTAAGGCCCTTTGCAGATGTGCAACCACGCTGCTCTCTCAGGCAGAGAGGATGCTAGGGCAAAGAGATTTCGCTCCATGCGGGTTTCTTCCAGCGGGCTGCGGAGACTAGCTCAGGCCAGCAGCAGCAGCATCCCACCATCCCACTCTGATTTCCCAACGAATGCTGTGCTGTCCCGGAGGAGTTGCCTGGGCAAAGAGGCTTTCGCTCTATGCGGGTTTCTCACACCGTGAGACTTGGGCTCAGGCCAGCAGCAGCAGCATCCCGCAGAACCTTCCCTCATTTCTCAGGAAATGGAGAGGGTGACACCTGTCCTGCCACCCGCTTCTGTTCCTGCCATGGCAGGTGCTCCTGCTTCACGACCGTTTCCCGACAAGGCCAAGGGCCCCTTCTCTTCACCTGGGCAGTGTGCTGTCCTTCCTGAGACATGCTCCTGGGGAGCGCAGGGACAGACGTGTCCCTTTCCTTAAGGCCCTTTCCAGATGTGCAACCACGCTTCTCTCTCAGGCAGAGAGGATGCTAGGGCAAAGAGAATTTCGCTCCATGCGGGTTTCTTCCACCGTGCTGCGGAGACTAGCTCAGGCCATCAGCAGCAGCATCCCACAATCCCGACTCTCATTTCCCAACGAATGCTGTGCTGTCTGGAGGAGTTGCCTGTGCAAAGAGGCTTTGGCTGTATGCGGGTTTCTCCCACCATGAGACTTGGGCTCGGGCCAGCAGCAGCAGCATCCCGCAGAACCTTCCCTCATTTCTCAGCAAATAGAGAGGGGGACACCTGTCTTGCCACTCGCCTGCTCTTCCTGCCATGGCAGGCTCTCCTGCTTCACGACCGGTTCCCGACAACAAGGCAAAGGGCCCCTTCTCTTCACTTGGGCAGTGTGCTGTGCCTTCCTCAGACATGCTCCTGGGGAGCGCAGTGACAGACGTGTCCCTTTCCTTAAGGCTATTTCCAGAGGCACCACCAAGCTTCTCTCTTAGGCAGTGGGGATGTCAGGGCAAAGAGGATTTCGCCCCATGCGGGTTCATTACACCGTGCTGTGGAGACCTGCTCAGGCAAGCAGCAGCATCATCCCACAGACCGGATTCTGATTTCACAAAGAATGCTGTGCTTTCCAGAGGGGATGCCCGGGCAAAGAGGCTTTTGCTCTATGCGGGTTTCTCCCACCGTGCTGCCTATACTAGGCTAAGGCAAGAAGCAACATCAGCCCACTGAACCGACTCTGACTTCCCAGCGACTGCTATGCTTTCCCGGAGGTTTTCAGCTGGGCGCGATCTGCACTTCACTGTTGCTTCCTCAGCAAGGTTTTGGGCATTCGCTCTGTCGCGTCAGGGAAGAAGAGCTGCGAGAGAGCTGATGCCTCTTGGGCCATGCTTTCCCGGGCTCCATTGGTCGCGCCCTGGGTTCACACTGCCCGGCCAAACTGAGCAGACACAGCCACAACCCTGCAGCAACGTGTGTGGCCTAGGATGGCACTCTATGCCCACTACATTCCCCTGGCGTAAGCAAGGCTTTGCCTTTGGCTCTGGCGTTCAGGTGGACCCGGGGACGAGACCAGTGCCTTCCCCACAGGAGAGGAGAGGCGACAGGATCTGTGCACTCTGCCCGTGTCCTGGGATTGGGAGCTGTGGGGGACTGTCCCCACTCCTTCCCCGACACACCCCGTGCCACCGCCAACGCTGCCGCATCTTGGAGGAAGACGGCATCTGACTGCCCGTTTCTCCAGGGAGCTGTTTCTGGGAGTTCCGTGTACGACGCCTGGTGGCAAGCCCAAGTCTGTCCTAGGGACAGGTGGCCAAGGAGATGCTGTCCCCTTGGCACCAGAGGCCCAGGACATGCCTGCCTTCTGCCCAGACTCCTTCCTCAGAGTGGAGGACGCGCGCCTGCCTAGCCGTCCCCTCGTGTCTTCTTGGCAGCCAGGCTTCCGTCTGTCTGCACAGGGAGCGGGTGACGCTTGTCTTGCCACCATCCCGCTGTTCCTCACAGGACAGGCTCTCCTGCTTCGCGACTGTTTCCCCACAACAAAGCCAAAGGCTCCTTCTCTTCTTCCGGGGCGCCGTGCTGTGGCTTCCCCAGATTGTTCCTGGGGAGCACGGTGACAGCCGTGTCCCTTTCCTTAAGGCCCTTTGCAGATGTGCAACCACGCTGCTCTCTCAGGCAGAGAGGATGCTAGGGCAAAGAGATTTCGCTCCATGCGGGTTTCTTCCAGCGGGCTGCGGAGACTAGCTCAGGCCAGCAGCAGCAGCATCCCACCATCCCACTCTGATTTCCCAACGAATGCTGTGCTGTCCCGGAGGAGTTGCCTGGGCAAAGAGGCTTTCGCTCTATGCGGGTTTCTCACACCGTGAGACTTGGGCTCAGGCCAGCAGCAGCAGCATCCCGCAGAACCTTCCCTCATTTCTCAGGAAATGGAGAGGGTGACACCTGTCCTGCCACCCGCTTCTGTTCCTGCCATGGCAGGTGCTCCTGCTTCACGACCGTTTCCCGACAAGGCCAAGGGCCCCTTCTCTTCACCTGGGCAGTGTGCTGTCCTTCCTGAGACATGCTCCTGGGGAGCGCAGGGACAGACGTGTCCCTTTCCTTAAGGCCCTTTCCAGATGTGCAACCACGCTTCTCTCTCAGGCAGAGAGGATGCTAGGGCAAAGAGAATTTCGCTCCATGCGGGTTTCTTCCACCGTGCTGCGGAGACTAGCTCAGGCCATCAGCAGCAGCATCCCACAATCCCGACTCTCATTTCCCAACGAATGCTGTGCTGTCTGGAGGAGTTGCCTGTGCAAAGAGGCTTTGGCTGTATGCGGGTTTCTCCCACCATGAGACTTGGGCTCAGGCCAGCAGCAGCAGCATCCCGCAGAACCTTCCCTCATTTCTCAGCAAATAGAGAGGGGGACACCTGTCTTGCCACTCGCCTGCTCTTCCTGCCATGGCAGGCTCTCCTGCTTCACGACCGGTTCCCGACAACAAGGCAAAGGGCCCCTTCTCTTCACTTGGGCAGTGTGCTGTGCCTTCCTCAGACATGCTCCTGGGGAGCGCAGTGACAGACGTGTCCCTTTCCTTAAGGCTATTTCCAGAGGCACCACCAAGCTTCTCTCTTAGGCAGTGGGGATGTCAGGGCAAAGAGGATTTCGCCCCATGCGGGTTCATTACACCGTGCTGTGGAGACCTGCTCAGGCAAGCAGCAGCATCATCCCACAGACCGGATTCTGATTTCACAAAGAATGCTGTGCTTTCCAGAGGGGATGCCCGGGCAAAGAGGCTTTTGCTCTATGCGGGTTTCTCCCACCGTGCTGCCTATACTAGGCTAAGGCAAGAAGCAACATCAGCCCACTGAACCGACTCTGACTTCCCAGCGACTGCTATGCTTTCCCGGAGGTTTTCAGCTGGGCGCGATCTGCACTTCACTGTTGCTTCCTCAGCAAGGTTTTGGGCATTCGCTCTGTCGCGTCAGGGAAGAAGAGCTGCGAGAGAGCTGATGCCTCTTGGGCCATGCTTTCCCGGGCTCCATTGGTCGCGCCCTGGGTTCACACTGCCCGGCCAAACTGAGCAGACACAGCCACAACCCTGCAGCAACGTGTGTGGCCTAGGATGGCACTCTATGCCCACTACATTCCCCTGGCGTAAGCAAGGCTTTGCCTTTGGCTCTGGCGTTCAGGTGGACCCGGGGACGAGACCAGTGCCTTCCCCACAGGAGAGGAGAGGCGACAGGATCTGTGCACTCTGCCCGTGTCCTGGGATTGGGAGCTGTGGGGGACTGTCCCCACTCCTTCCCCGACACACCCCCTGCCACCGCCAACGCTGCCGCATCTTGGAGGAAGACGGCATCTGACTGCCCGTTTCTCCAGGGAGCTGTTTCTGGGAGTTCCGTGTACGACGCCTGGTGGCAAGCCCAAGTCTGTCCTAGGGACAGGTGGCCAAGGAGATGCTGTCCCCTTGGCACCAGAGGCCCAGGACATGCCTTCCTTCTGCCCAGACTCCTTCCTCAGAGTGGAGGACGCGCGCCTGCCTAGCCGTCCCCTCGTGTCTTCTTGACAGCCAGGCTTCCGTCTGTCTGCACAGGGAGCGGGTGACGCTTGTCTTGCCACCATTCCGCTGATCCTCACAGGACAGGCTCTCCTGCTTCGCGACTGTTTCCCCACAACAAAGCCAAAGGCTCCTTCTCTTCTTCCGGGGCGCCGTGCTGTGGCTTCCCCAGATTGTTCCTGGGGAGCACGGTGACAGCCGTGTCCCTTTCCTTAAGGCCCTTTGCAGATGTGCAACCACGCTGCTCTCTCAGGCAGAGAGGATGCTAGGGCAAAGAGATTTCGCTCCATGCGGGTTTCTTCCAGCGGGCTGCGGAGACTAGCTCAGGCCAGCAGCAGCAGCATCCCACCATCCCACTCTGATTTCCCAACGAATGCTGTGCTGTCCCGGAGGAGTTGCCTGGGCAAAGAGGCTTTCGCTCTATGCGGGTTTCTCACACCGTGAGACTTGGGCTCAGGCCAGCAGCAGCAGCATCCCGCAGAACCTTCCCTCATTTCTCAGGAAATGGAGAGGGTGACACCTGTCCTGCCACCCGCTTCTGTTCCTGCCATGGCAGGTGCTCCTGCTTCACGACCGTTTCCCGACAAGGCCAAGGGCCCCTTCTCTTCACCTGGGCAGTGTGCTGTGCCTTCCTGAGACATGCTCCTGGGGAGCGCAGGGACAGACGTGTCCCTTTCCTTAAGGCCCTTTCCAGATGTGCAACCACGCTTCTCTCTCAGGCAGAGAGGATGCTAGGGCAAAGAGAATTTCGCTCCATGCGGGATTCTTCCACCGTGCTGCGGAGACTAGCTCAGGCCATCAGCAGCAGCATCCCACAATCCCGACTCTCATTTCCCAACGAATGCTGTGCTGTCTGGAGGAGTTGCCTGTGCAAAGAGGCTTTGGCTGTATGCGGGTTTCTCCCACCATGAGACTTGGGCTCGGGCCAGCAGCAGCAGCATCCCGCAGAACCTTCCCTCATTTCTCAGCAAATAGAGAGGGGGACACCTGTCTTGCCACTCGCCTGCTCTTCCTGCCATGGCAGGCTCTCCTGCTTCACGACCGGTTCCCGACAACAAGGCAAAGGGCCCCTTCTCTTCACTTGGGCAGTGTGCTGTGCCTTCCTCAGACATGCTCCTGGGGAGCGCAGTGACAGACGTGTCCCTTTCCTTAAGGCTATTTCCAGAGGCACCACCAAGCTTCTCTCTTAGGCAGTGGGGATGTCAGGGCAAAGAGGATTTCGCCCCATGCGGGTTCATTACACCGTGCTGTGGAGACCTGCTCAGGCAAGCAGCAGCATCATCCCACAGACCGGATTCTGATTTCACAAAGAATGCTGTGCTTTCCAGAGGGGATGCCCGGGCAAAGAGGCTTTTGCTCTATGCGTGTTTCTCCCACCGTGCTGCCTATACTAGGCTAAGGCAAGAAGCAACATCAGCCCACTGAACCGACTCTGACTTCCCAGCGACTGCTATGCTTTCCCGGAGGTTTTCAGCTGGGCGCGATCTGCACTTCACTGTTGCTTCCTCAGCAAGGTTTTGGGCATTCGCTCTGTCGCGTCAGGGAAGAAGAGCTGCGAGAGAGCTGATGCCTCTTGGGCCATGCTTTCCCGGGCTCCATTGGTCGCGCCCTGGGTTCACACTGCCCGGCCAAACTGAGCAGACACAGCCACAACCCTGCAGCAACGTGTGTGGCCTAGGATGGCACTCTATGCCCACTACATTCCCCTGGCGTAAGCAAGGCTTTGCCTTTGGCTCTGGCGCTCAGGTGGACCCGGGGACGAGACCAGTGCCTTCCCCACAGGAGAGGAGAGGCGACAGGATCTGTGCACTCTGCCCGTGTCCTGGGATTGGGAGCTGTGGGGGACTGTCCCCACTCCTTCCCCGACACACCCCCTGCCACCGCCAACGCTGCCGCATCTTGGAGGAAGACGGCATCTGACTGCCCGTTTCTCCAGGGAGCTGTTTCTGGGAGTTCCGTGTACGACGCCTGGTGGCAAGCCCAAGTCTGTCCTAGGGACAGGTGGCCAAGGAGATGCTGTCCCCTTGGCACCAGAGGCCCAGGACATGCCTGCCTTCTGCCCAGACTCCTTCCTCAGAGTGGAGGACGCGCGCCTGCCTAGCCGTCCCCTCGTGTCTTCTTGACAGCCAGGCTTCCGTCTGTCTGCACAGGGAGCGGGTGACGCTTGTCTTGCCACCATTCCGCTGATCCTCACAGGACAGGCTCTCCTGCTTCGCGACTGTTTCCCCACAACAAAGCCAAAGGCTCCTTCTCTTCTTCCGGGGCGCCGTGCTGTGGCTTCCCCAGATTGTTCCTGGGGAGCACGGTGACAGCCGTGTCCCTTTCCTTAAGGCCCTTTGCAGATGTGCAACCACGCTGCTCTCTCAGGCAGAGAGGATGCTAGGGCAAAGAGATTTCGCTCCATGCGGGTTTCTTCCAGCGGGCTGCGGAGACTAGCTCAGGCCAGCAGCAGCAGCATCCCACCATCCCACTCTGATTTCCCAACGAATGCTGTGCTGTCCCGGAGGAGTTGCCTGGGCAAAGAGGCTTTCGCTCTATGCGGGTTTCTCACACCGTGAGACTTGGGCTCAGGCCAGCAGCAGCAGCATCCCGCAGAACCTTCCCTCATTTCTCAGGAAATGGAGAGGGTGACACCTGTCCTGCCACCCGCTTCTGTTCCTGCCATGGCAGGTGCTCCTGCTTCACGACCGTTTCCCGACAAGGCCAAGGGCCCCTTCTCTTCACCTGGGCAGTGTGCTGTGCCTTCCTGAGACATGCTCCTGGGGAGCGCAGGGACAGACGTGTCCCTTTCCTTAAGGCCCTTTCCAGATGTGCAACCACGCTTCTCTCTCAGGCAGAGAGGATGCTAGGGCAAAGAGAATTTCGCTCCATGCGGGATTCTTCCACCGTGCTGCGGAGACTAGCTCAGGCCATCAGCAGCAGCATCCCACAATCCCGACTCTCATTTCCCAACGAATGCTGTGCTGTCTGGAGGAGTTGCCTGTGCAAAGAGGCTTTGGCTGTATGCGGGTTTCTCCCACCATGAGACTTGGGCTCGGGCCAGCAGCAGCAGCATCCCGCAGAACCTTCCCTCATTTCTCAGCAAATAGAGAGGGGGACACCTGTCTTGCCACTCGCCTGCTCTTCCTGCCATGGCAGGCTCTCCTGCTTCACGACCGGTTCCCGACAACAAGGCAAAGGGCCCCTTCTCTTCACTTGGGCAGTGTGCTGTGCCTTCCTCAGACATGCTCCTGGGGAGCGCAGTGACAGACGTGTCCCTTTCCTTAAGGCTATTTCCAGAGGCACCACCAAGCTTCTCTCTTAGGCAGTGGGGATGTCAGGGCAAAGAGGATTTCGCCCCATGCGGGTTCATTACACCGTGCTGTGGAGACCTGCTCAGGCAAGCAGCAGCATCATCCCACAGACCGGATTCTGATTTCACAAAGAATGCTGTGCTTTCCAGAGGGGATGCCCGGGCAAAGAGGCTTTTGCTCTATGCGGGTTTCTCCCACCGTGCTGCCTATACTAGGCTAAGGCAAGAAGCAACATCAGCCCACTGAACCGACTCTGACTTCCCAGCGACTGCTATGCTTTCCCGGAGGTTTTCAGCTGGGCGCGATCTGCACTTCACTGTTGCTTCCTCAGCAAGGTTTTGGGCATTCGCTCTGTCGCGTCAGGGAAGAAGAGCTGCGAGAGAGCTGATGCCTCTTGGGCCATGCTTTCCCGGGCTCCATTGGTCGCGCCCTGGGTTCACACTGCCCGGCCAAACTGAGCAGACACAGCCACAACCCTGCAGCAACGTGTGTGGCCTAGGATGGCACTCTATGCCCACTACATTCCCCTGGCGTAAGCAAGGCTTTGCCTTTGGCTCTGGCGTTCAGGTGGACCCGGGGACGAGACCAGTGCCTTCCCCACAGGAGAGGAGAGGCGACAGGATCTGTGCACTCTGCCCGTGTCCTGGGATTGGGAGCTGTGGGGGACTGTCCCCACTCCTTCCCCGACACACCCCCTGCCACCGCCAACGCTGCCGCATCTTGGAGGAAGACGGCATCTGACTGCCCGTTTCTCCAGGGAGCTGTTTCTGGGAGTTCCGTGTACGACGCCTGGTGGCAAGCCCAAGTCTGTCCTAGGGACAGGTGGCCAAGGAGATGCTGTCCCCTTGGCACCAGAGGCCCAGGACATGCCTGCCTTCTGCCCAGACTCCTTCCTCAGAGTGGAGGACGCGCGCCTGCCTAGCCGTCCCCTCGTGTCTTCTTGGCAGCCAGGCTTCCGTCTGTCTGCACAGGGAGCGGGTGACGCTTGTCTTGCCACCATCCCGCTGTTCCTCACAGGACAGGCTCTCCTGCTTCGCGACTGTTTCCCCACAACAAAGCCAAAGGCTCCTTCTCTTCTTCCGGGGCGGCGTGCTGTGGCTTCCCTAGATTGTTCCTGAGGAGCACGGTGACAGCCGTGTCCCTTTCCTTAAGGCCCTTTGCAGATGTGCAACCACGCTGCTCTCTCAGGCAGAGAGGATGCTAGGGCAAAGAGATTTCGCTCCATGCGGGTTTCTTCCAGCGGGCTGCGGAGACTAGCTCAGGCCAGCAGCAGCAGCATCCCACCATCCCACTCTGATTTCCCAACGAATGCTGTGCTGTCCCGGAGGAGTTGCCTGGGCAAAGAGGCTTTCGCTCTATGCGGGTTTCTCACACCGTGAGACTTGGGCTCAGGCCAGCAGCAGCAGCATCCCGCAGAACCTTCCCTCATTTCTCAGGAAATGGAGAGGGTGACACCTGTCCTGCCACCCGCTTCTGTTCCTGCCATGGCAGGTGCTCCTGCTTCACGACCGTTTCCCGACAAGGCCAAGGGCCCCTTCTCTTCACCTGGGCAGTGTGCTGTCCTTCCTGAGACATGCTCCTGGGGAGCGCAGGGACAGACGTGTCCCTTTCCTTAAGGCCCTTTCCAGATGTGCAACCACGCTTCTCTCTCAGGCAGAGAGGATGCTAGGGCAAAGAGAATTTCGCTCCATGCGGGTTTCTTCCACCGTGCTGCGTAGACTAGCTCAGGCCATCAGCAGCAGCATCCCACAATCCCGACTCTCATTTCCCAACGAATGCTGTGCTGTCTGGAGGAGTTGCCTGTGCAAAGAGGCTTTGGCTGTATGCGGGTTTCTCCCACCATGAGACTTGGGCTCAGGCCAGCAGCAGCAGCATCCCGCAGAACCTTCCCTCATTTCTCAGCAAATAGAGAGGGGGACACCTGTCTTGCCACTCGCCTGCTCTTCCTGCCATGGCAGGCTCTCCTGCTTCACGACCGGTTCCCGACAACAAGGCAAAGGGCCCCTTCTCTTCACTTGGGCAGTGTGCTGTGCCTTCCTCAGACATGCTCCTGGGGAGCGCAGTGACAGACGTGTCCCTTTCCTTAAAGCTATTTCCAGAGGCACCACCAAGCTTCTCTCTTAGGCAGTGGGGGTGTCAGGGCAAAGAGGATTTCGCCCCATGCGGGTTCATTACACCGTGCTGTGGAGACCTGCTCAGGCAAGCAGCAGCATCATCCCACAGACCGGATTCTGATTTCACAAAGAATGCTGTGCTTTCCAGAGGGGATGCCCGGGCAAAGAGGCTTTTGCTCTATGCGGGTTTCTCCCACCGTGCTGCCTATACTAGGCTAAGGCAAGAAGCAACATCAGCCCACTGAACCGACTCTGACTTCCCAGCGACTGCTATGCTTTCCCGGAGCTTTTCAGCTGGGCGCGATCTGCACTTCACTGTTGCTTCCTCAGCAAGGTTTTGGGCATTCGCTCTGTCGCGTCAGGGAAGAAGAGCTGCGAGAGAGCTGATGCCTCTTGGGCCATGCTTTCCCGGGCTCCATTGGTCGCGCCCTGGGTTCACACTGCCCGGCCAAACTGAGCAGACACAGCCACAACCCTGCAGCAACGTGTGTGGCCTAGGATGGCACTCTATGCCCACTACATTCCCCTGGCGTAAGCAAGGCTTTGCCTTTGGCTCTGGCGTTCAGGTGGACCCGGGGACGAGACCAGTGCCTTCCCCACAGGAGAGGAGAGGCGACAGGATCTGTGCACTCTGCCCGTGTCCTGGGATTGGGAGCTGTGGGGGACTGTCCCCACTCCTTCCCCGACACACCCCCTGCCACCGCCAACGCTGCCGCATCTTGGAGGAAGACGGCATCTGACTGCCCGTTTCTCCAGGGAGCTGTTTCTGGGAGTTCCGTGTACGACGCCTGGTGGCAAGCCCAAGTCTGTCCTAGGGACAGGTGGCCAAGGAGATGCTGTCCCCTTGGCACCAGAGGCCCAGGACATGCCTGCCTTCTGCCCAGACTCCTTCCTCAGAGTGGAGGACGCGCGCCTGCCTAGCCGTCCCCTCGTGTCTTCTTGGCAGCCAGGCTTCCGTCTGTCTGCACAGGGAGCGGGTGACGCTTGTCTTGCCACCATCCCGCTGTTCCTCACAGGACAGGCTCTCCTGCTTCGCGACTGTTTCCCCACAACAAAGCCAAAGGCTCCTTCTCTTCTTCCGGGGCGGCGTGCTGTGGCTTCCCTAGATTGTTCCTGAGGAGCACGGTGACAGCCGTGTCCCTTTCCTTAAGGCCCTTTGCAGATGTGCAACCACGCTGCTCTCTCAGGCAGAGAGGATGCTAGGGCAAAGAGATTTCGCTCCATGCGGGTTTCTTCCAGCGGGCTGCGGAGACTAGCTCAGGCCAGCAGCAGCAGCATCCCACCATCCCACTCTGATTTCCCAACGAATGCTGTGCTGTCCCGGAGGAGTTGCCTGGGCAAAGAGGCTTTCGCTCTATGCGGGTTTCTCACACCGTGAGACTTGGGCTCAGGCCAGCAGCAGCAGCATCCCGCAGAACCTTCCCTCATTTCTCAGGAAATGGAGAGGGTGACACCTGTCCTGCCACCCGCTTCTGTTCCTGCCATGGCAGGTGCTCCTGCTTCACGACCGTTTCCCGACAAGGCCAAGGGCCCCTTCTCTTCACCTGGGCAGTGTGCTGTCCTTCCTGAGACATGCTCCTGGGGAGCGCAGGGACAGACGTGTCCCTTTCCTTAAGGCCCTTTCCAGATGTGCAACCACGCTTCTCTCTCAGGCAGAGAGGATGCTAGGGCAAAGAGAATTTCGCTCCATGCGGGTTTCTTCCACCGTGCTGCGGAGACTAGCTCAGGCCATCAGCAGCAGCATCCCACAATCCCGACTCTCATTTCCCAACGAATGCTGTGCTGTCTGGAGGAGTTGCCTGTGCAAAGAGGCTTTGGCTGTATGCGGGTTTCTCCCACCATGAGACTTGGGCTCGGGCCAGCAGCAGCAGCATCCCGCAGAACCTTCCCTCATTTCTCAGCAAATAGAGAGGGGGACACCTGTCTTGCCACTCGCCTGCTCTTCCTGCCATGGCAGGCTCTCCTGCTTCACGACCGGTTCCCGACAACAAGGCAAAGGGCCCCTTCTCTTCACTTGGGCAGTGTGCTGTGCCTTCCTCAGACATGCTCCTGGGGAGCGCAGTGACAGACGTGTCCCTTTCCTTAAGGCTATTTCCAGAGGCACCACCAAGCTTCTCTCTTAGGCAGTGGGGATGTCAGGGCAAAGAGGATTTCGCCCCATGCGGGTTCATTACACCGTGCTGTGGAGACCTGCTCAGGCAAGCAGCAGCATCATCCCACAGACCGGATTCTGATTTCACAAAGAATGCTGTGCTTTCAAGAGGGGATGCCCGGGCAAAGAGGCTTTTGCTCTATGCGGGTTTCTCCCACCGTGCTGCCTATACTAGGCTAAGGCAAGAAGCAACATCAGCCCACTGAACCGACTCTGACTTCCCAGCGACTGCTATGCTTTCCCGGAGGTTTTCAGCTGGGCGCGATCTGCACTTCACTGTTGCTTCCTCAGCAAGGTTTTGGGCATTCGCTCTGTCGCGTCAGGGAAGAAGAGCTGCGAGAGAGCTGATGCCTCTTGGGCCATGCTTTCCCGGGCTCCATTGGTCGCGCCCTGGGTTCACACTGCCCGGCCAAACTGAGCAGACACAGCCACAACCCTGCAGCAACGTGTGTGGCCTAGGATGGCACTCTATGCCCACTACATTCCCCTGGCGTAAGCAAGGCTTTGCCTTTGGCTCTGGCGTTCAGGTGGACCCGGGGACGAGACCAGTGCCTTCCCCACAGGAGAGGAGAGGCGACAGGATCTGTGCACTCTGCCCGTGTCCTGGGATTGGGAGCTGTGGGGGACTGTCCCCACTCCTTCCCCGACACACCCCCTGCCACCGCCAACGCTGCCGCATCTTGGAGGAAGACGGCATCTGACTGCCCGTTTCTCCAGGGAGCTGTTTCTGGGAGTTCCGTGTACGACGCCTGGTGGCAAGCCCAAGTCTGTCCTAGGGACAGGTGGCCAAGGAGATGCTGTCCCCTTGGCACCAGAGGCCCAGGACATGCCTTCCTTCTGCCCAGACTCCTTCCTCAGAGTGGAGGACGCGCGCCTGCCTAGCCGTCCCCTCGTGTCTTCTTGACAGCCAGGCTTCCGTCTGTCTGCACAGGGAGCGGGTGACGCTTGTCTTGCCACCATTCCGCTGATCCTCACAGGACAGGCTCTCCTGCTTCGCGACTGTTTCCCCACAACAAAGCCAAAGGCTCCTTCTCTTCTTCCGGGGCGCCGTGCTGTGGCTTCCCCAGATTGTTCCTGGGGAGCACGGTGACAGCCGTGTCCCTTTCCTTAAGGCCCTTTGCAGATGTGCAACCACGCTGCTCTCTCAGGCAGAGAGGATGCTAGGGCAAAGAGATTTCGCTCCATGCGGGTTTCTTCCAGCGGGCTGCGGAGACTAGCTCAGGCCAGCAGCAGCAGCATCCCACCATCCCACTCTGATTTCCCAACGAATGCTGTGCTGTCCCGGAGGAGTTGCCTGGGCAAAGAGGCTTTCGCTCTATGCGGGTTTCTCACACCGTGAGACTTGGGCTCAGGCCAGCAGCAGCAGCATCCCGCAGAACCTTCCCTCATTTCTCAGGAAATGGAGAGGGTGACACCTGTCCTGCCACCCGCTTCTGTTCCTGCCATGGCAGGTGCTCCTGCTTCACGACCGTTTCCCGACAAGGCCAAGGGCCCCTTCTCTTCACCTGGGCAGTGTGCTGTGCCTTCCTGAGACATGCTCCTGGGGAGCGCAGGGACAGACGTGTCCCTTTCCTTAAGGCCCTTTCCAGATGTGCAACCACGCTTCTCTCTCAGGCAGAGAGGATGCTAGGGCAAAGAGAATTTCGCTCCATGCGGGATTCTTCCACCGTGCTGCGGAGACTAGCTCAGGCCATCAGCAGCAGCATCCCACAATCCCGACTCTCATTTCCCAACGAATGCTGTGCTGTCTGGAGGAGTTGCCTGTGCAAAGAGGCTTTGGCTGTATGCGGGTTTCTCCCACCATGAGACTTGGGCTCGGGCCAGCAGCAGCAGCATCCCGCAGAACCTTCCCTCATTTCTCAGCAAATAGAGAGGGGGACACCTGTCTTGCCACTCGCCTGCTCTTCCTGCCATGGCAGGCTCTCCTGCTTCACGACCGGTTCCCGACAACAAGGCAAAGGGCCCCTTCTCTTCACTTGGGCAGTGTGCTGTGCCTTCCTCAGACATGCTCCTGGGGAGCGCAGTGACAGACGTGTCCCTTTCCTTAAGGCTATTTCCAGAGGCACCACCAAGCTTCTCTCTTAGGCAGTGGGGATGTCAGGGCAAAGAGGATTTCGCCCCATGCGGGTTCATTACACCGTGCTGTGGAGACCTGCTCAGGCAAGCAGCAGCATCATCCCACAGACCGGATTCTGATTTCACAAAGAATGCTGTGCTTTCCAGAGGGGATGCCCGGGCAAAGAGGCTTTTGCTCTATGCGGGTTTCTCCCACCGTGCTGCCTATACTAGGCTAAGGCAAGAAGCAACATCAGCCCACTGAACCGACTCTGACTTCCCAGCGACTGCTATGCTTTCCCGGAGGTTTTCAGCTGGGCGCGATCTGCACTTCACTGTTGCTTCCTCAGCAAGGTTTTGGGCATTCGCTCTGTCGCGTCAGGGAAGAAGAGCTGCGAGAGAGCTGATGCCTCTTGGGCCATGCTTTCCCGGGCTCCATTGGTCGCGCCCTGGGTTCACACTGCCCGGCCAAACTGAGCAGACACAGCCACAACCCTGCAGCAACGTGTGTGGCCTAGGATGGCACTCTATGCCCACTACATTCCCCTGGCGTAAGCAAGGCTTTGCCTTTGGCTCTGGCGTTCAGGTGGACCCGGGGACGAGACCAGTGCCTTCCCCACAGGAGAGGAGAGGCGACAGGATCTGTGCACTCTGCCCGTGTCCTGGGATTGGGAGCTGTGGGGGACTGTCCCCACTCCTTCCCCGACACACCCCCTGCCACCGCCAACGCTGCCGCATCTTGGAGGAAGACGGCATCTGACTGCCCGTTTCTCCAGGGAGCTGTTTCTGGGAGTTCCGTGTACGACGCCTGGTGGCAAGCCCAAGTCTGTCCTAGGGACAGGTGGCCAAGGAGATGCTGTCCCCTTGGCACCAGAGGCCCAGGACATGCCTGCCTTCTGCCCAGACTCCTTCCTCAGAGTGGAGGACGCGCGCCTGCCTAGCCGTCCCCTCGTGTCTTCTTGGCAGCCAGGCTTCCGTCTGTCTGCACAGGGAGCGGGTGACGCTTGTCTTGCCACCATCCCGCTGTTCCTCACAGGACAGGCTCTCCTGCTTCGCGACTGTTTCCCCACAACAAAGCCAAAGGCTCCTTCTCTTCTTCCGGGGCGGCGTGCTGTGGCTTCCCTAGATTGTTCCTGAGGAGCACGGTGACAGCCGTGTCCCTTTCCTTAAGGCCCTTTGCAGATGTGCAACCACGCTGCTCTCTCAGGCAGAGAGGATGCTAGGGCAAAGAGATTTCGCTCCATGCGGGTTTCTTCCAGCGGGCTGCGGAGACTAGCTCAGGCCAGCAGCAGCAGCATCCCACCATCCCACTCTGATTTCCCAACGAATGCTGTGCTGTCCCGGAGGAGTTGCCTGGGCAAAGAGGCTTTCGCTCTATGCGGGTTTCTCACACCGTGAGACTTGGGCTCAGGCCAGCAGCAGCAGCATCCCGCAGAACCTTCCCTCATTTCTCAGGAAATGGAGAGGGTGACACCTGTCCTGCCACCCGCTTCTGTTCCTGCCATGGCAGGTGCTCCTGCTTCACGACCGTTTCCCGACAAGGCCAAGGGCCCCTTCTCTTCACCTGGGCAGTGTGCTGTCCTTCCTGAGACATGCTCCTGGGGAGCGCAGGGACAGACGTGTCCCTTTCCTTAAGGCCCTTTCCAGATGTGCAACCACGCTTCTCTCTCAGGCAGAGAGGATGCTAGGGCAAAGAGAATTTCGCTCCATGCGGGATTCTTCCACCGTGCTGCGGAGACTAGCTCAGGCCATCAGCAGCAGCATCCCACAATCCCGACTCTCATTTCCCAACGAATGCTGTGCTGTCTGGAGGAGTTGCCTGTGCAAAGAGGCTTTGGCTGTATGCGGGTTTCTCCCACCATGAGACTTGGGCTCGGGCCAGCAGCAGCAGCATCCCGCAGAACCTTCCCTCATTTCTCAGCAAATAGAGAGGGGGACACCTGTCTTGCCACTCGCCTGCTCTTCCTGCCATGGCAGGCTCTCCTGCTTCACGACCGGTTCCCGACAACAAGGCAAAGGGCCCCTTCTCTTCACTTGGGCAGTGTGCTGTGCCTTCCTCAGACATGCTCCTGGGGAGCGCAGTGACAGACGTGTCCCTTTCCTTAAGGCTATTTCCAGAGGCACCACCAAGCTTCTCTCTTAGGCAGTGGGGATGTCAGGGCAAAGAGGATTTCGCCCCATGCGGGTTCATTACACCGTGCTGTGGAGACCTGCTCAGGCAAGCAGCAGCATCATCCCACAGACCGGATTCTGATTTCACAAAGAATGCTGTGCTTTCAAGAGGGGATGCCCGGGCAAAGAGGCTTTTGCTCTATGCGGGTTTCTCCCACCGTGCTGCCTATACTAGGCTAAGGCAAGAAGCAACATCAGCCCACTGAACCGACTCTGACTTCCCAGCGACTGCTATGCTTTCCCGGAGGTTTTCAGCTGGGCGCGATCTGCACTTCACTGTTGCTTCCTCAGCAAGGTTTTGGGCATTCGCTCTGTCGCGTCAGGGAAGAAGAGCTGCGAGAGAGCTGATGCCTCTTGGGCCATGCTTTCCCGGGCTCCATTGGTCGCGCCCTGGGTTCACACTGCCCGGCCAAACTGAGCAGACACAGCCACAACCCTGCAGCAACGTGTGTGGCCTAGGATGGCACTCTATGCCCACTACATTCCCCTGGCGTAAGCAAGGCTTTGCCTTTGGCTCTGGCGTTCAGGTGGACCCGGGGACGAGACCAGTGCCTTCCCCACAGGAGAGGAGAGGCGACAGGATCTGTGCACTCTGCCCGTGTCCTGGGATTGGGAGCTGTGGGGGACTGTCCCCACTCCTTCCCCGACACACCCCCTGCCACCGCCAACGCTGCCGCATCTTGGAGGAAGACGGCATCTGACTGCCCGTTTCTCCAGGGAGCTGTTTCTGGGAGTTCCGTGTACGACGCCTGGTGGCAAGCCCAAGTCTGTCCTAGGGACAGGTGGCCAAGGAGATGCTGTCCCCTTGGCACCAGAGGCCCAGGACATGCCTTCCTTCTGCCCAGACTCCTTCCTCAGAGTGGAGGACGCGCGCCTGCCTAGCCGTCCCCTCGTGTCTTCTTGACAGCCAGGCTTCCGTCTGTCTGCACAGGGAGCGGGTGACGCTTGTCTTGCCACCATTCCGCTGATCCTCACAGGACAGGCTCTCCTGCTTCGCGACTGTTTCCCCACAACAAAGCCAAAGGCTCCTTCTCTTCTTCCGGGGCGCCGTGCTGTGGCTTCCCCAGATTGTTCCTGGGGAGCACGGTGACAGCCGTGTCCCTTTCCTTAAGGCCCTTTGCAGATGTGCAACCACGCTGCTCTCTCAGGCAGAGAGGATGCTAGGGCAAAGAGATTTCGCTCCATGCGGGTTTCTTCCAGCGGGCTGCGGAGACTAGCTCAGGCCAGCAGCAGCAGCATCCCACCATCCCACTCTGATTTCCCAACGAATGCTGTGCTGTCCCGGAGGAGTTGCCTGGGCAAAGAGGCTTTCGCTCTATGCGGGTTTCTCACACCGTGAGACTTGGGCTCAGGCCAGCAGCAGCAGCATCCCGCAGAACCTTCCCTCATTTCTCAGGAAATGGAGAGGGTGACACCTGTCCTGCCACCCGCTTCTGTTCCTGCCATGGCAGGTGCTCCTGCTTCACGACCGTTTCCCGACAAGGCCAAGGGCCCCTTCTCTTCACCTGGGCAGTGTGCTGTGCCTTCCTGAGACATGCTCCTGGGGAGCGCAGGGACAGACGTGTCCCTTTCCTTAAGGCCCTTTCCAGATGTGCAACCACGCTTCTCTCTCAGGCAGAGAGGATGCTAGGGCAAAGAGAATTTCGCTCCATGCGGGATTCTTCCACCGTGCTGCGGAGACTAGCTCAGGCCATCAGCAGCAGCATCCCACAATCCCGACTCTCATTTCCCAACGAATGCTGTGCTGTCTGGAGGAGTTGCCTGTGCAAAGAGGCTTTGGCTGTATGCGGGTTTCTCCCACCATGAGACTTGGGCTCGGGCCAGCAGCAGCAGCATCCCGCAGAACCTTCCCTCATTTCTCAGCAAATAGAGAGGGGGACACCTGTCTTGCCACTCGCCTGCTCTTCCTGCCATGGCAGGCTCTCCTGCTTCACGACCGGTTCCCGACAACAAGGCAAAGGGCCCCTTCTCTTCACTTGGGCAGTGTGCTGTGCCTTCCTCAGACATGCTCCTGGGGAGCGCAGTGACAGACGTGTCCCTTTCCTTAAGGCTATTTCCAGAGGCACCACCAAGCTTCTCTCTTAGGCAGTGGGGATGTCAGGGCAAAGAGGATTTCGCCCCATGCGGGTTCATTACACCGTGCTGTGGAGACCTGCTCAGGCAAGCAGCAGCATCATCCCACAGACCGGATTCTGATTTCACAAAGAATGCTGTGCTTTCCAGAGGGGATGCCCGGGCAAAGAGGCTTTTGCTCTATGCGGGTTTCTCCCACCGTGCTGCCTATACTAGGCTAAGGCAAGAAGCAACATCAGCCCACTGAACCGACTCTGACTTCCCAGCGACTGCTATGCTTTCCCGGAGGTTTTCAGCTGGGCGCGATCTGCACTTCACTGTTGCTTCCTCAGCAAGGTTTTGGGCATTCGCTCTGTCGCGTCAGGGAAGAAGAGCTGCGAGAGAGCTGATGCCTCTTGGGCCATGCTTTCCCGGGCTCCATTGGTCGCGCCCTGGGTTCACACTGCCCGGCCAAACTGAGCAGACACAGCCACAACCCTGCAGCAACGTGTGTGGCCTAGGATGGCACTCTATGCCCACTACATTCCCCTGGCGTAAGCAAGGCTTTGCCTTTGGCTCTGGCGTTCAGGTGGACCCGGGGACGAGACCAGTGCCTTCCCCACAGGAGAGGAGAGGCGACAGGATCTGTGCACTCTGCCCGTGTCCTGGGATTGGGAGCTGTGGGGGACTGTCCCCACTCCTTCCCCGACACACCCCCTGCCACCGCCAACGCTGCCGCATCTTGGAGGAAGACGGCATCTGACTGCCCGTTTCTCCAGGGAGCTGTTTCTGGGAGTTCCGTGTACGACGCCTGGTGGCAAGCCCAAGTCTGTCCTAGGGACAGGTGGCCAAGGAGATGCTGTCCCCTTGGCACCAGAGGCCCAGGACATGCCTGCCTTCTGCCCAGACTCCTTCCTCAGAGTGGAGGACGCGCGCCTGCCTAGCCGTCCCCTCGTGTCTTCTTGGCAGCCAGGCTTCCGTCTGTCTGCACAGGGAGCGGGTGACGCTTGTCTTGCCACCATCCCGCTGTTCCTCACAGGACAGGCTCTCCTGCTTCGCGACTGTTTCCCCACAACAAAGCCAAAGGCTCCTTCTCTTCTTCCGGGGCGGCGTGCTGTGGCTTCCCTAGATTGTTCCTGAGGAGCACGGTGACAGCCGTGTCCCTTTCCTTAAGGCCCTTTGCAGATGTGCAACCACGCTGCTCTCTCAGGCAGAGAGGATGCTAGGGCAAAGAGATTTCGCTCCATGCGGGTTTCTTCCAGCGGGCTGCGGAGACTAGCTCAGGCCAGCAGCAGCAGCATCCCACCATCCCACTCTGATTTCCCAACGAATGCTGTGCTGTCCCGGAGGAGTTGCCTGGGCAAAGAGGCTTTCGCTCTATGAGGGTTTCTCACACCGTGAGACTTGGGCTCAGGCCAGCAGCAGCAGCATCCCGCAGAACCTTCCCTCATTTCTCAGGAAATGGAGAGGGTGACACCTGTCCTGCCACCCGCTTCTGTTCCTGCCATGGCAGGTGCTCCTGCTTCACGACCGTTTCCCGACAAGGCCAAGGGCCCCTTCTCTTCACCTGGGCAGTGTGCTGTCCTTCCTGAGACATGCTCCTGGGGAGCGCAGGGACAGACGTGTCCCTTTCCTTAAGGCCCTTTCCAGATGTGCAACCACGCTTCTCTCTCAGGCAGAGAGGATGCTAGGGCAAAGAGAATTTCGCTCCATGCGGGTTTCTTCCACCGTGCTGCGGAGACTAGCTCAGGCCATCAGCAGCAGCATCCCACAATCCCGACTCTCATTTCCCAACGAATGCTGTGCTGTCTGGAGGAGTTGCCTGTGCAAAGAGGCTTTGGCTGTATGCGGGTTTCTCCCACCATGAGACTTGGGCTCGGGCCAGCAGCAGCAGCATCCCGCAGAACCTTCCCTCATTTCTCAGCAAATAGAGAGGGGGACACCTGTCTTGCCACTCGCCTGCTCTTCCTGCCATGGCAGGCTCTCCTGCTTCACGACCGGTTCCCGACAACAAGGCAAAGGGCCCCTTCTCTTCACTTGGGCAGTGTGCTGTGCCTTCCTCAGACATGCTCCTGGGGAGCGCAGTGACAGACGTGTCCCTTTCCTTAAGGCTATTTCCAGAGGCACCACCAAGCTTCTCTCTTAGGCAGTGGGGATGTCAGGGCAAAGAGGATTTCGCCCCATGCGGGTTCATTACACCGTGCTGTGGAGACCTGCTCAGGCAAGCAGCAGCATCATCCCACAGACCGGATTCTGATTTCACAAAGAATGCTGTGCTTTCCAGAGGGGATGCCCGGGCAAAGAGGCTTTTGCTCTATGCGGGTTTCTCCCACCGTGCTGCCTATACTAGGCTAAGGCAAGAAGCAACATCAGCCCACTGAACCGACTCTGACTTCCCAGCGACTGCTATGCTTTCCCGGAGGTTTTCAGCTGGGCGCGATCTGCACTTCACTGTTGCTTCCTCAGCAAGGTTTTGGGCATTCGCTCTGTCGCGTCAGGGAAGAAGAGCTGCGAGAGAGCTGATGCCTCTTGGGCCATGCTTTCCCGGGCTCCATTGGTCGCGCCCTGGGTTCACACTGCCCGGCCAAACTGAGCAGACACAGCCACAACCCTGCAGCAACGTGTGTGGCCTAGGATGGCACTCTATGCCCACTACATTCCCCTGGCGTAAGCAAGGCTTTGCCTTTGGCTCTGGCGTTCAGGTGGACCCGGGGACGAGACCAGTGCCTTCCCCACAGGAGAGGAGAGGCGACAGGATCTGTGCACTCTGCCCGTGTCCTGGGATTGGGAGCTGTGGGGGACTGTCCCCACTCCTTCCCCGACACACCCCCTGCCACCGCCAACGCTGCCGCATCTTGGAGGAAGACGGCATCTGACTGCCCGTTTCTCCAGGGAGCTGTTTCTGGGAGTTCCGTGTACGACGCCTGGTGGCAAGCCCAAGTCTGTCCTAGGGACAGGTGGCCAAGGAGATGCTGTCCCCTTGGCACCAGAGGCCCAGGACATGCCTGCCTTCTGCCCAGACTCCTTCCTCAGAGTGGAGGACGCGCGCCTGCCTAGCCGTCCCCTCGTGTCTTCTTGACAGCCAGGCTTCCGTCTGTCTGCACAGGGAGCGGGTGACGCTTGTCTTGCCACCATTCCGCTGATCCTCACAGGACAGGCTCTCCTGCTTCGCGACTGTTTCCCCACAACAAAGCCAAAGGCTCCTTCTCTTCTTCCGGGGCGCCGTGCTGTGGCTTCCCCAGATTGTTCCTGGGGAGCACGGTGACAGCCGTGTCCCTTTCCTTAAGGCCCTTTGCAGATGTGCAACCACGCTGCTCTCTCAGGCAGAGAGGATGCTAGGGCAAAGAGATTTCGCTCCATGCGGGTTTCTTCCAGCGGGCTGCGGAGACTAGCTCAGGCCAGCAGCAGCAGCATCCCACCATCCCACTCTGATTTCCCAACGAATGCTGTGCTGTCCCGGAGGAGTTGCCTGGGAAAAGAGGCTTTCGCTCTATGCGGGTTTCTCACACCGTGAGACTTGGGCTCAGGCCAGCAGCAGCAGCATCCCGCAGAACCTTCCCTCATTTCTCAGGAAATGGAGAGGGTGACACCTGTCCTGCCACCCGCTTCTGTTCCTGCCATGGCAGGTCTCCTGCTTCACGACCGTTTCCCGACAAGGCCAAGGGCCCCTTCTCTTCACCTGGGCAGTGTGCTGTGCCTTCCTGAGACATGCTCCTGGGGAGCGCAGGGACAGACGTGTCCCTTTCCTTAAGGCCCTTTCCAGATGTGCAACCACGCTTCTCTCTCAGGCAGAGAGGATGCTAGGGCAAAGAGAATTTCGCTCCATGCGGGATTCTTCCACCGTGCTGCGGAGACTAGCTCAGGCCATCAGCAGCAGCATCCCACAATCCCGACTCTCATTTCCCAACGAATGCTGTGCTGTCTGGAGGAGTTGCCTGTGCAAAGAGGCTTTGGCTGTATGCGGGTTTCTCCCACCATGAGACTTGGGCTCGGGCCAGCAGCAGCAGCATCCCGCAGAACCTTCCCTCATTTCTCAGCAAATAGAGAGGGGGACACCTGTCTTGCCACTCGCCTGCTCTTCCTGCCATGGCAGGCTCTCCTGCTTCACGACCGGTTCCCGACAACAAGGCAAAGGGCCCCTTCTCTTCACTTGGGCAGTGTGCTGTGCCTTCCTCAGACATGCTCCTGGGGAGCGCAGTGACAGACGTGTCCCTTTCCTTAAGGCTATTTCCAGAGGCACCACCAAGCTTCTCTCTTAGGCAGTGGGGATGTCAGGGCAAAGAGGATTTCGCCCCATGCGGGTTCATTACACCGTGCTGTGGAGACCTGCTCAGGCAAGCAGCAGCATCATCCCACAGACCGGATTCTGATTTCACAAAGAATGCTGTGCTTTCCAGAGGGGATGCCCGGGCAAAGAGGCTTTTGCTCTATGCGGGTTTCTCCCACCGTGCTGCCTATACTAGGCTAAGGCAAGAAGCAACATCAGCCCACTGAACCGACTCTGACTTCCCAGCGACTGCTATGCTTTCCCGGAGGTTTTCAGCTGGGCGCGATCTGCACTTCACTGTTGCTTCCTCAGCAAGGTTTTGGGCATTCGCTCTGTCGCGTCAGGGAAGAAGAGCTGCGAGAGAGCTGATGCCTCTTGGGCCATGCTTTCCCGGGCTCCATTGGTCGCGCCCTGGGTTCACACTGCCCGGCCAAACTGAGCAGACACAGCCACAACCCTGCAGCAACGTGTGTGGCCTAGGATGGCACTCTATGCCCACTACATTCCCCTGGCGTAAGCAAGGCTTTGCCTTTGGCTCTGGCGTTCAGGTGGACCCGGGGACGAGACCAGTGCCTTCCCCACAGGAGAGGAGAGGCGACAGGATCTGTGCACTCTGCCCGTGTCCTGGGATTGGGAGCTGTGGGGGACTGTCCCCACTCCTTCCCCGACACACCCCCTGCCACCGCCAACGCTGCCGCATCTTGGAGGAAGACGGCATCTGACTGCCCGTTTCTCCAGGGAGCTGTTTCTGGGAGTTCCGTGTACGACGCCTGGTGGCAAGCCCAAGTCTGTCCTAGGGACAGGTGGCCAAGGAGATGCTGTCCCCTTGGCACCAGAGGCCCAGGACATGCCTGCCTTCTGCCCAGACTCCTTCCTCAGAGTGGAGGACGCGCGCCTGCCTAGCCGTCCCCTCGTGTCTTCTTGACAGCCAGGCTTCCGTCTGTCTGCACAGGGAGCGGGTGACGCTTGTCTTGCCACCATTCCGCTGATCCTCACAGGACAGGCTCTCCTGCTTCGCGACTGTTTCCCCACAACAAAGCCAAAGGCTCCTTCTCTTCTTCCGGGGCGCCGTGCTGTGGCTTCCCCAGATTGTTCCTGGGGAGCACGGTGACAGCCGTGTCCCTTTCCTTAAGGCCCTTTGCAGATGTGCAACCACGCTGCTCTCTGAGGCAGAGAGGATGCTAGGGCAAAGAGATTTCGCTCCATGCGGGTTTCTTCCAGCGGGCTGCGGAGACTAGCTCAGGCCAGCAGCAGCAGCATCCCACCATCCCACTCTGATTTCCCAACGAATGCTGTGCTGTCCCGGAGGAGTTGCCTGGGCAAAGAGGCTTTCGCTCTATGCGGGTTTCTCACACCGTGAGACTTGGGCTCAGGCCAGCAGCAGCAGCATCCCGCAGAACCTTCCCTCATTTCTCAGGAAATGGAGAGGGTGACACCTGTCCTGCCACCCGCTTCTGTTCCTGCCATGGCAGGTGCTCCTGCTTCACGACCGTTTCCCGACAAGGCCAAGGGCCCCTTCTCTTCACCTGGGCAGTGTGCTGTGCCTTCCTGAGACATGCTCCTGGGGAGCGCAGGGACAGACGTGTCCCTTTCCTTAAGGCCCTTTCCAGATGTGCAACCACGCTTCTCTCTCAGGCAGAGAGGATGCTAGGGCAAAGAGAATTTCGCTCCATGCGGGTTTCTTCCACCGTGCTGCGGAGACTAGCTCAGGCCATCAGCAGCAGCATCCCACAATCCCGACTCTCATTTCCCAACGAATGCTGTGCTGTCTGGAGGAGTTGCCTGTGCAAAGAGGCTTTGGCTGTATGCGGGTTTCTCCCACCATGAGACTTGGGCTCGGGCCAGCAGCAGCAGCATCCCGCAGAACCTTCCCTCATTTCTCAGCAAATAGAGAGGGGGACACCTGTCTTGCCACTCGCCTGCTCTTCCTGCCATGGCAGGCTCTCCTGCTTCACGACCGGTTCCCGACAACAAGGCAAAGGGCCCCTTCTCTTCACTTGGGCAGTGTGCTGTGCCTTCCTCAGACATGCTCCTGGGGAGCGCAGTGACAGACGTGTCCCTTTCCTTAAGGCTATTTCCAGAGGCACCACCAAGCTTCTCTCTTAGGCAGTGGGGATGTCAGGGCAAAGAGGATTTCGCCCCATGCGGGTTCATTACACCGTGCTGTGGAGACCTGCTCAGGCAAGCAGCAGCATCATCCCACAGACCGGATTCTGATTTCACAAAGAATGCTGTGCTTTCCAGAGGGGATGCCCGGGCAAAGAGGCTTTTGCTCTATGCGGGTTTCTCCCACCGTGCTGCCTATACTAGGCTAAGGCAAGAAGCAACATCAGCCCACTGAACCGACTCTGACTTCCCAGCGACTGCTATGCTTTCCCGGAGGTTTTCAGCTGGGCGCGATCTGCACTTCACTGTTGCTTCCTCAGCAAGGTTTTGGGCATTCGCTCTGTCGCGTCAGGGAAGAAGAGCTGCGAGAGAGCTGATGCCTCTTGGGCCATGCTTTCCCGGGCTCCATTGGTCGCGCCCTGGGTTCACACTGCCCGGCCAAACTGAGCAGACACAGCCACAACCCTGCAGCAACGTGTGTGGCCTAGGATGGCACTCTATGCCCACTACATTCCCCTGGCGTAAGCAAGGCTTTGCCTTTGGCTCTGGCGTTCAGGTGGACCCGGGGACGAGACCAGTGCCTTCCCCACAGGAGAGGAGAGGCGACAGGATCTGTGCACTCTGCCCGTGTCCTGGGATTGGGAGCTGTGGGGGACTGTCCCCACTCCTTCCCCGACACACCCCCTGCCACCGCCAACGCTGCCGCATCTTGGAGGAAGACGGCATCTGACTGCCCGTTTCTCCAGGGAGCTGTTTCTGGGAGTTCCGTGTACGACGCCTGGTGGCAAGCCCAAGTCTGTCCTAGGGACAGGTGGCCAAGGAGATGCTGTCCCCTTGGCACCAGAGGCCCAGGACATGCCTGCTTTCTGCCCAGACTCCTTCCTCAGAGTGGAGGACGCGCGCCTGCCTAGCCGTCCCCTCGTGTCTTCTTGGCAGCCAGGCTTCCGTCTGTCTGCACAGGGAGCGGGTGACGCTTGTCTTGCCACCATCCCGCTGTTCCTCACAGGACAGGCTCTCCTGCTTCGCGACTGTTTCCCCACAACAAAGCCAAAGGCTCCTTCTCTTCTTCCGGGGCGGCGTGCTGTGGCTTCCCTAGATTGTTCCTGAGGAGCACGGTGACAGCCGTGTCCCTTTCCTTAAGGCCCTTTGCAGATGTGCAACCACGCTGCTCTCTCAGGCAGAGAGGATGCTAGGGCAAAGAGATTTCGCTCCATGCGGGTTTCTTCCAGCGGGCTGCGGAGACTAGCTCAGGCCAGCAGCAGCAGCATCCCACCATCCCACTCTGATTTCCCAACGAATGCTGTGCTGTCCCGGAGGAGTTGCCTGGGCAAAGAGGCTTTCGCTCTATGCGGGTTTCTCACACCGTGAGACTTGGGCTCAGGCCAGCAGCAGCAGCATCCCGCAGAACCTTCCCTCATTTCTCAGGAAATGGAGAGGGTGACACCTGTCCTGCCACCCGCTTCTGTTCCTGCCATGGCAGGTGCTCCTGCTTCACGACCGTTTCCCGACAAGGCCAAGGGCCCCTTCTCTTCACCTGGGCAGTGTGCTGTCCTTCCTGAGACATGCTCCTGGGGAGCGCAGGGACAGACGTGTCCCTTTCCTTAAGGCCCTTTCCAGATGTGCAACCACGCTTCTCTCTCAGGCAGAGAGGATGCTAGGGCAAAGAGAATTTCGCTCCATGCGGGTTTCTTCCACCGTGCTGCGGAGACTAGCTCAGGCCATCAGCAGCAGCATCCCACAATCCCGACTCTCATTTCCCAACGAATGCTGTGCTGTCTGGAGGAGTTGCCTGTGCAAAGAGGCTTTGGCTGTATGCGGGTTTCTCCCACCATGAGACTTGGGCTCAGGCCAGCAGCAGCAGCATCCCGCAGAACCTTCCCTCATTTCTCAGCAAATAGAGAGGGGGACACCTGTCTTGCCACTCGCCTGCTCTTCCTGCCATGGCAGGCTCTCCTGCTTCACGACCGGTTCCCGACAACAAGGCAAAGGGCCCCTTCTCTTCACTTGGGCAGTGTGCTGTGCCTTCCTCAGACATGCTCCTGGGGAGCGCAGTGACAGACGTGTCCCTTTCCTTAAGGCTATTTCCAGAGGCACCACCAAGCTTCTCTCTTAGGCAGTGGGGATGTCAGGGCAAAGAGGATTTCGCCCCATGCGGGTTCATTACACCGTGCTGTGGAGACCTGCTCAGGCAAGCAGCAGCATCATCCCACAGACCGGATTCTGATTTCACAAAGAATGCTGTGCTTTCCAGAGGGGATGCCCGGGCAAAGAGGCTTTTGCTCTATGCGGGTTTCTCCCACCGTGCTGCCTATACTAGGCTAAGGCAAGAAGCAACATCAGCCCACTGAACCGACTCTGACTTCCCAGCGACTGCTATGCTTTCCCGGAGGTTTTCAGCTGGGCGCGATCTGCACTTCACTGTTGCTTCCTCAGCAAGGTTTTGGGCATTCGCTCTGTCGCGTCAGGGAAGAAGAGCTGCGAGAGAGCTGATGCCTCTTGGGCCATGCTTTCCCGGGCTCCATTGGTCGCGCCCTGGGTTCACACTGCCCGGCCAAACTGAGCAGACACAGCCACAACCCTGCAGCAACGTGTGTGGCCTAGGATGGCACTCTATGCCCACTACATTCCCCTGGCGTAAGCAAGGCTTTGCCTTTGGCTCTGGCGTTCAGGTGGACCCGGGGACGAGACCAGTGCCTTCCCCACAGGAGAGGAGAGGCGACAGGATCTGTGCACTCTGCCCGTGTCCTGGGATTGGGAGCTGTGGGGGACTGTCCCCACTCCTTCCCCGACACACCCCGTGCCACCGCCAACGCTGCCGCATCTTGGAGGAAGACGGCATCTGACTGCCCGTTTCTCCAGGGAGCTGTTTCTGGGAGTTCCGTGTACGACGCCTGGTGGCAAGCCCAAGTCTGTCCTAGGGACAGGTGGCCAAGGAGATGCTGTCCCCTTGGCACCAGAGGCCCAGGACATGCCTGCTTTCTGCCCAGACTCCTTCCTCAGAGTGGAGGACGCGCGCCTGCCTAGCCGTCCCCTCGTGTCTTCTTGGCAGCCAGGCTTCCGTCTGTCTGCACAGGGAGCGGGTGACGCTTGTCTTGCCACCATCCCGCTGTTCCTCACAGGACAGGCTCTCCTGCTTCGCGACTGTTTCCCCACAACAAAGCCAAAGGCTCCTTCTCTTCTTCCGGGGCAGCGTGCTGTGGCTTCCCTAGATTGTTCCTGAGGAGCACGGTGACAGCCGTGTCCCTTTCCTTAAGGCCCTTTGCAGATGTGCAACCACGCTGCTCTCTCAGGCAGAGAGGATGCTAGGGCAAAGAGATTTCGCTCCATGCGGGTTTCTTCCAGCGGGCTGCGGAGACTAGCTCAGGCCAGCAGCAGCAGCATCCCACCATCCCACTCTGATTTCCCAACGAATGCTGTGCTGTCCCGGAGGAGTTGCCTGGGCAAAGAGGCTTTCGCTCTATGCGGGTTTCTCACACCGTGAGACTTGGGCTCAGGCCAGCAGCAGCAGCATCCCGCAGAACCTTCCCTCATTTCTCAGGAAATGGAGAGGGTGACACCTGTCCTGCCACCCGCTTCTGTTCCTGCCATGGCAGGTGCTCCTGCTTCACGACCGTTTCCCGACAAGGCCAAGGGCCCCTTCTCTTCACCTGGGCAGTGTGCTGTCCTTCCTGAGACATGCTCCTGGGGAGCGCAGGGACAGACGTGTCCCTTTCCTTAAGGCCCTTTCCAGATGTGCAACCACGCTTCTCTCTCAGGCAGAGAGGATGCTAGGGCAAAGAGAATTTCGCTCCATGCGGGTTTCTTCCACCGTGCTGCGGAGACTAGCTCAGGCCATCAGCAGCAGCATCCCACAATCCCGACTCTCATTTCCCAACGAATGCTGTGCTGTCTGGAGGAGTTGCCTGTGCAAAGAGGCTTTGGCTGTATGCGGGTTTCTCCCACCATGAGACTTGGGCTCAGGCCAGCAGCAGCAGCATCCCGCAGAACCTTCCCTCATTTCTCAGCAAATAGAGAGGGGGACACCTGTCTTGCCACTCGCCTGCTCTTCCTGCCATGGCAGGCTCTCCTGCTTCACGACCGGTTCCCGACAACAAGGCAAAGGGCCCCTTCTCTTCACTTGGGCAGTGTGCTGTGCCTTCCTCAGACATGCTCCTGGGGAGCGCAGTGACAGACGTGTCCCTTTCCTTAAGGCTATTTCCAGAGGCACCACCAAGCTTCTCTCTTAGGCAGTGGGGATGTCAGGGCAAAGAGGATTTCGCCCCATGCGGGTTCATTACACCGTGCTGTGGAGACCTGCTCAGGCAAGCAGCAGCATCATCCCACAGACCGGATTCTGATTTCACAAAGAATGCTGTGCTTTCCAGAGGGGATGCCCGGGCAAAGAGGCTTTTGCTCTATGCGGGTTTCTCCCACCGTGCTGCCTATACTAGGCTAAGGCAAGAAGCAACATCAGCCCACTGAACCGACTCTGACTTCCCAGCGACTGCTATGCTTTCCCGGAGGTTTTCAGCTGGGCGCGATCTGCACTTCACTGTTGCTTCCTCAGCAAGGTTTTGGGCATTCGCTCTGTCGCGTCAGGGAAGAAGAGCTGCGAGAGAGCTGATGCCTCTTGGGCCATGCTTTCCCGGGCTCCATTGGTCGCGCCCTGGGTTCACACTGCCCGGCCAAACTGAGCAGACACAGCCACAACCCTGCAGCAACGTGTGTGGCCTAGGATGGCACTCTATGCCCACTACATTCCCCTGGCGTAAGCAAGGCTTTGCCTTTGGCTCTGGCGTTCAGGTGGACCCGGGGACGAGACCAGTGCCTTCCCCACAGGAGAGGAGAGGCGACAGGATCTGTGCACTCTGCCCGTGTCCTGGGATTGGGAGCTGTGGGGGACTGTCCCCACTCCTTCCCCGACACACCCCGTGCCACCGCCAACGCTGCCGCATCTTGGAGGAAGACGGCATCTGACTGCCCGTTTCTCCAGGGAGCTGTTTCTGGGAGTTCCGTGTACGACGCCTGGTGGCAAGCCCAAGTCTGTCCTAGGGACAGGTGGCCAAGGAGATGCTGTCCCCTTGGCACCAGAGGCCCAGGACATGCCTGCCTTCTGCCCAGACTCCTTCCTCAGAGTGGAGGACGCCTAGCCGTCCCCTCGTGTCTTCTTGGCAGCCAGGCTTCCGTCTGTCTGCACAGGGAGCGGGTGACGCTTGTCTTGCCACCATCCCGCTGTTCCTCACAGGACAGGCTCTCCTGCTTCGCGACTGTTTCCCCACAACAAAGCCAAAGGCTCCTTCTCTTCTTCCGGGGCGGCGTGCTGTGGCTTCCCTAGATTGTTCCTGAGGAGCACGGTGACAGCCGTGTCCCTTTCCTTAAGGCCCTTTGCAGATGTGCAACCACGCTGCTCTCTCAGGCAGAGAGGATGCTAGGGCAAAGAGATTTCGCTCCATGCGGGTTTCTTCCAGCGGGCTGCGGAGACTAGCTCAGGCCAGCAGCAGCAGCATCCCACCATCCCACTCTGATTTCCCAACGAATGCTGTGCTGTCCCGGAGGAGTTGCCTGGGCAAAGAGGCTTTCGCTCTATGCGGGTTTCTCACACCGTGAGACTTGGGCTCAGGCCAGCAGCAGCAGCATCCCGCAGAACCTTCCCTCATTTCTCAGGAAATGGAGAGGGTGACACCTGTCCTGCCACCCGCTTCTGTTCCTGCCATGGCAGGTGCTCCTGCTTCACGACCGTTTCCCGACAAGGCCAAGGGCCCCTTCTCTTCACCTGGGCAGTGTGCTGTCCTTCCTGAGACATGCTCCTGGGGAGCGCAGGGACAGACGTGTCCCTTTCCTTAAGGCCCTTTCCAGATGTGCAACCACGCTTCTCTCTCAGGCAGAGAGGATGCTAGGGCAAAGAGAATTTCGCTCCATGCGGGTTTCTTCCACCGTGCTGCGGAGACTAGCTCAGGCCATCAGCAGCAGCATCCCACAATCCCGACTCTCATTTCCCAACGAATGCTGTGCTGTCTGGAGGAGTTGCCTGTGCAAAGAGGCTTTGGCTGTATGCGGGTTTCTCCCACCATGAGACTTGGGCTCAGGCCAGCAGCAGCAGCATCCCGCAGAACCTTCCCTCATTTCTCAGCAAATAGAGAGGGGGACACCTGTCTTGCCACTCGCCTGCTCTTCCTGCCATGGCAGGCTCTCCTGCTTCACGACCGGTTCCCGACAACAAGGCAAAGGGCCCCTTCTCTTCACTTGGGCAGTGTGCTGTGCCTTCCTCAGACATGCTCCTGGGGAGCGCAGTGACAGACGTGTCCCTTTCCTTAAGGCTATTTCCAGAGGCACCACCAAGCTTCTCTCTTAGGCAGTGGGGATGTCAGGGCAAAGAGGATTTCGCCCCATGCGGGTTCATTACACCGTGCTGTGGAGACCTGCTCAGGCAAGCAGCAGCATCATCCCACAGACCGGATTCTGATTTCACAAAGAATGCTGTGCTTTCCAGAGGGGATGCCCGGGCAAAGAGGCTTTTGCTCTATGCGGGTTTCTCCCACCGTGCTGCCTATACTAGGCTAAGGCAAGAAGCAACATCAGCCCACTGAACCGACTCTGACTTCCCAGCGACTGCTATGCTTTCCCGGAGGTTTTCAGCTGGGCGCGATCTGCACTTCACTGTTGCTTCCTCAGCAAGGTTTTGGGCATTCGCTCTGTCGCGTCAGGGAAGAAGAGCTGCGAGAGAGCTGATGCCTCTTGGGCCATGCTTTCCCGGGCTCCATTGGTCGCGCCCTGGGTTCACACTGCCCGGCCAAACTGAGCAGACACAGCCACAACCCTGCAGCAACGTGTGTGGCCTAGGATGGCACTCTATGCCCACTACATTCCCCTGGCGTAAGCAAGGCTTTGCCTTTGGCTCTGGCGTTCAGGTGGACCCGGGGACGAGACCAGTGCCTTCCCCACAGGAGAGGAGAGGCGACAGGATCTGTGCACTCTGCCCGTGTCCTGGGATTGGGAGCTGTGGGGGACTGTCCCCACTCCTTCCCCGACACACCCCGTGCCACCGCCAACGCTGCCGCATCTTGGAGGAAGACGGCATCTGACTGCCCGTTTCTCCAGGGAGCTGTTTCTGGGAGTTCCGTGTACGACGCCTGGTGGCAAGCCCAAGTCTGTCCTAGGGACAGGTGGCCAAGGAGATGCTGTCCCCTTGGCACCAGAGGCCCAGGACATGCCTGCCTTCTGCCCAGACTCCTTCCTCAGAGTGGAGGACGCGCGCCTGCCTAGCCGTCCCCTCGTGTCTTCTTGGCAGCCAGGCTTCCGTCTGTCTGCACAGGGAGCGGGTGATGCTTGTCTTGCCACCATCCCGCTGTTCCTCACAGGACAGGCTCTCCTGCTTCGCGACTGTTTCCCCACAACAAAGCCAAAGGCTCCTTCTCTTCTTCCGGGGCGGCGTGCTGTGGCTTCCCTAGATTGTTCCTGAGGAGCACGGTGACAGCCGTGTCCCTTTCCTTAAGGCCCTTTGCAGATGTGCAACCACGCTGCTCTCTCAGGCAGAGAGGATGCTAGGGCAAAGAGATTTCGCTCCATGCGGGTTTCTTCCAGCGGGCTGCGGAGACTAGCTCAGGCCAGCAGCAGCAGCATCCCACCATCCCACTCTGATTTCCCAACGAATGCTGTGCTGTCCCGGAGGAGTTGCCTGGGCAAAGAGGCTTTCGCTCTATGCGGGTTTCTCACACCGTGAGACTTGGGCTCAGGCCAGCAGCAGCAGCATCCTGCAGAACCTTCCCTCATTTCTCAGGAAATGGAGAGGGTGACACCTGTCCTGCCACCCGCTTCTGTTCCTGCCATGGCAGGTGCTCCTGCTTCACGACCGTTTTCCGACAAGGCCAAGGGCCCCTTCTCTTCACCTGGGCAGTGTGCTGTCCTTCCTGAGACATGCTCCTGGGGAGCGCAGGGACAGACGTGTCCCTTTCCTTAAGGCCCTTTCCAGATGTGCAACCACGCTTCTCTCTCAGGCAGAGAGGATGCTAGGGCAAAGAGAATTTCGCTCCATGCGGGTTTCTTCCACCGTGCTGCGGAGACTAGCTCAGGCCATCAGCAGCAGCATCCCACAATCCCGACTCTCATTTCCCAACGAATGCTGTGCTGTCTGGAGGAGTTGCCTGTGCAAAGAGGCTTTGGCTGTATGCGGGTTTCTCCCACCATGAGACTTGGGCTCAGGCCAGCAGCAGCAGCATCCCGCAGAACCTTCCCTCATTTCTCAGCAAATAGAGAGGGGGACACCTGTCTTGCCACTCGCCTGCTCTTCCTGCCATGGCAGGCTCTCCTGCTTCACGACCGGTTCCCGACAACAAGGCAAAGGGCCCCTTCTCTTCACTTGGGCAGTGTGCTGTGCCTTCCTCAGACATGCTCCTGGGGAGCGCAGTGACAGACGTGTCCCTTTCCTTAAGGCTATTTCCAGAGGCACCACCAAGCTTCTCTCTTAGGCAGTGGGGATGTCAGGGCAAAGAGGATTTCGCCCCATGCGGGTTCATTACACCGTGCTGTGGAGACCTGCTCAGGCAAGCAGCAGCATCATCCCACAGACCGGATTCTGATTTCACAAAGAATGCTGTGCTTTCCAGAGGGGATGCCCGGGCAAAGAGGCTTTTGCTCTATGCGGGTTTCTCCCACCGTGCTGCCTATACTAGGCTAAGGCAAGAAGCAACATCAGCCCACTGAACCGACTCTGACTTCCCAGCGACTGCTATGCTTTCCCGGAGGTTTTCAGCTGGGCGCGATCTGCACTTCACTGTTGCTTCCTCAGCAAGGTTTTGGGCATTCGCTCTGTCGCGTCAGGGAAGAAGAGCTGCGAGAGAGCTGATGCCTCTTGGGCCATGCTTTCCCGGGCTCCATTGGTCGCGCCCTGGGTTCACACTGCCCGGCCAAACTGAGCAGACACAGCCACAACCCTGCAGCAACGTGTGTGGCCTAGGATGGCACTCTATGCCCACTACATTCCCCTGGCGTAAGCAAGGCTTTGCCTTTGGCTCTGGCGTTCAGGTGGACCCGGGGACGAGACCAGTGCCTTCCCCACAGGAGAGGAGAGGCGACAGGATCTGTGCACTCTGCCCGTGTCCTGGGATTGGGAGCTGTGGGGGACTGTCCCCACTCCTTCCCCGACACACCCCCTGCCACCGCCAACGCTGCCGCATCTTGGAGGAAGACGGCATCTGACTGCCCGTTTCTCCAGGGAGCTGTTTCTGGGAGTTCCGTGTACGACGCCTGGTGGCAAGCCCAAGTCTGTCCTAGGGACAGGTGGCCAAGGAGATGCTGTCCCCTTGGCACCAGAGGCCCAGGACATGCCTGCCTTCTGCCCAGACTCCTTCCTCAGAGTGGAGGACGCGCGCCTGCCTAGCCGTCCCCTCGTGTCTTCTTGGCAGCCAGGCTTCCGTCTGTCTGCACAGGGAGCGGGTGACGCTTGTCTTGCCACCATCCCGCTGTTCCTCACAGGACAGGCTCTCCTGCTTCGCGACTGTTTCCCCACAACAAAGCCAAAGGCTCCTTCTCTTCTTCCGGGGCGGCGTGCTGTGGCTTCCCTAGATTGTTCCTGAGGAGCACGGTGACAGCCGTGTCCCTTTCCTTAAGGCCCTTTGCAGATGTGCAACCACGCTGCTCTCTCAGGCAGAGAGGATGCTAGGGCAAAGAGATTTCGCTCCATGCGGGTTTCTTCCAGCGGGCTGCGGAGACTAGCTCAGGCCAGCAGCAGCAGCATCCCACCATCCCACTCTGATTTCCCAACGAATGCTGTGCTGTCCCGGAGGAGTTGCCTGGGCAAAGAGGCTTTCGCTCTATGCGGGTTTCTCACACCGTGAGACTTGGGCTCAGGCCAGCAGCAGCAGCATCCCGCAGAACCTTCCCTCATTTCTCAGGAAATGGAGAGGGTGACACCTGTCCTGCCACCCGCTTCTGTTCCTGCCATGGCAGGTGCTCCTGCTTCACGACCGTTTCCCGACAAGGCCAAGGGCCCCTTCTCTTCACCTGGGCAGTGTGCTGTCCTTCCTGAGACATGCTCCTGGGGAGCGCAGGGACAGACGTGTCCCTTTCCTTAAGGCCCTTTCCAGATGTGCAACCACGCTTCTCTCTCAGGCAGAGAGGATGCTAGGGCAAAGAGAATTTCGCTCCATGCGGGTTTCTTCCACCGTGCTGCGGAGACTAGCTCAGGCCATCAGCAGCAGCATCCCACAATCCCGACTCTCATTTCCCAACGAATGCTGTGCTGTCTGGAGGAGTTGCCTGTGCAAAGAGGCTTTGGCTGTATGCGGGTTTCTCCCACCATGAGACTTGGGCTCAGGCCAGCAGCAGCAGCATCCCGCAGAACCTTCCCTCATTTCTCAGCAAATAGAGAGGGGGACACCTGTCTTGCCACTCGCCTGCTCTTCCTGCCATGGCAGGCTCTCCTGCTTCACGACCGGTTCCCGACAACAAGGCAAAGGGCCCCTTCTCTTCACTTGGGCAGTGTGCTGTGCCTTCCTCAGACATGCTCCTGGGGAGCGCAGTGACAGACGTGTCCCTTTCCTTAAGGCTATTTCCAGAGGCACCACCAAGCTTCTCTCTTAGGCAGTGGGGATGTCAGGGCAAAGAGGATTTCGCCCCATGCGGGTTCATTACACCGTGCTGTGGAGACCTGCTCAGGCAAGCAGCAGCATCATCCCACAGACCGGATTCTGATTTCACAAAGAATGCTGTGCTTTCCAGAGGGGATGCCCGGGCAAAGAGGCTTTTGCTCTATGCGGGTTTCTCCCACCGTGCTGCCTATACTAGGCTAAGGCAAGAAGCAACATCAGCCCACTGAACCGACTCTGACTTCCCAGCGACTGCTATGCTTTCCCGGAGGTTTTCAGCTGGGCGCGATCTGCACTTCACTGTTGCTTCCTCAGCAAGGTTTTGGGCATTCGCTCTGTCGCGTCAGGGAAGAAGAGCTGCGAGAGAGCTGATGCCTCTTGGGCCATGCTTTCCCGGGCTCCATTGGTCGCGCCCTGGGTTCACACTGCCCGGCCAAACTGAGCAGACACAGCCACAACCCTGCAGCAACGTGTGTGGCCTAGGATGGCACTCTATGCCCACTACATTCCCCTGGCGTAAGCAAGGCTTTGCCTTTGGCTCTGGCGTTCAGGTGGACCCGGGGACGAGACCAGTGCCTTCCCCACAGGAGAGGAGAGGCGACAGGATCTGTGCACTCTGCCCGTGTCCTGGGATTGGGAGCTGTGGGGGACTGTCCCCACTCCTTCCCCGACACACCCCGTGCCACCGCCAACGCTGCCGCATCTTGGAGGAAGACGGCATCTGACTGCCCGTTTCTCCAGGGAGCTGTTTCTGGGAGTTCCGTGTACGACGCCTGGTGGCAAGCCCAAGTCTGTCCTAGGGACAGGTGGCCAAGGAGATGCTGTCCCCTTGGCACCAGAGGCCCAGGACATGCCTGCCTTCTGCCCAGACTCCTTCCTCAGAGTGGAGGACGCGCGCCTGCCTAGCCGTCCCCTCGTGTCTTCTTGGCAGCCAGGCTTCCGTCTGTCTGCACAGGGAGCGGGTGACGCTTGTCTTGCCACCATCCCGCTGTTCCTCACAGGACAGGCTCTCCTGCTTCGCGACTGTTTCCCCACAACAAAGCCAAAGGCTCCTTCTCTTCTTCCGGGGCGGCGTGCTGTGGCTTCCCTAGATTGTTCCTGAGGAGCACGGTGACAGCCGTGTCCCTTTCCTTAAGGCCCTTTGCAGATGTGCAACCACGCTGCTCTCTCAGGCAGAGAGGATGCTAGGGCAAAGAGATTTCGCTCCATGCGGGTTTCTTCCAGCGGGCTGCGGAGACTAGCTCAGGCCAGCAGCAGCAGCATCCCACCATCCCACTCTGATTTCCCAACGAATGCTGTGCTGTCCCGGAGGAGTTGCCTGGGCAAAGAGGCTTTCGCTCTATGCGGGTTTCTCACACCGTGAGACTTGGGCTCAGGCCAGCAGCAGCAGCATCCCGCAGAACCTTCCCTCATTTCTCAGGAAATGGAGAGGGTGACACCTGTCCTGCCACCCGCTTCTGTTCCTGCCATGGCAGGTGCTCCTGCTTCACGACCGTTTCCCGACAAGGCCAAGGGCCCCTTCTCTTCACCTGGGCAGTGTGCTGTCCTTCCTGAGACATGCTCCTGGGGAGCGCAGGGACAGACGTGTCCCTTTCCTTAAGGCCCTTTCCAGATGTGCAACCACGCTTCTCTCTCAGGCAGAGAGGATGCTAGGGCAAAGAGAATTTCGCTCCATGCGGGTTTCTTCCACCGTGCTGCGGAGACTAGCTCAGGCCATCAGCAGCAGCATCCCACAATCCCGACTCTCATTTCCCAACGAATGCTGTGCTGTCTGGAGGAGTTGCCTGTGCAAAGAGGCTTTGGCTGTATGCGGGTTTCTCCCACCATGAGACTTGGGCTCAGGCCAGCAGCAGCAGCATCCCGCAGAACCTTCCCTCATTTCTCAGCAAATAGAGAGGGGGACACCTGTCTTGCCACTCGCCTGCTCTTCCTGCCATGGCAGGCTCTCCTGCTTCACGACCGGTTCCCGACAACAAGGCAAAGGGCCCCTTCTCTTCACTTGGGCAGTGTGCTGTGCCTTCCTCAGACATGCTCCTGGGGAGCGCAGTGACAGACGTGTCCCTTTCCTTAAGGCTATTTCCAGAGGCACCACCAAGCTTCTCTCTTAGGCAGTGGGGATGTCAGGGCAAAGAGGATTTCGCCCCATGCGGGTTCATTACACCGTGCTGTGGAGACCTGCTCAGGCAAGCAGCAGCATCATCCCACAGACCGGATTCTGATTTCACAAAGAATGCTGTGCTTTCCAGAGGGGATGCCCGGGCAAAGAGGCTTTTGCTCTATGCGGGTTTCTCCCACCGTGCTGCCTATACTAGGCTAAGGCAAGAAGCAACATCAGCCCACTGAACCGACTCTGACTTCCCAGCGACTGCTATGCTTTCCCGGAGGTTTTCAGCTGGGCGCGATCTGCACTTCACTGTTGCTTCCTCAGCAAGGTTTTGGGCATTCGCTCTGTCGCGTCAGGGAAGAAGAGCTGCGAGAGAGCTGATGCCTCTTGGGCCATGCTTTCCCGGGCTCCATTGGTCGCGCCCTGGGTTCACACTGCCCGGCCAAACTGAGCAGACACAGCCACAACCCTGCAGCAACGTGTGTGGCCTAGGATGGCACTCTATGCCCACTACATTCCCCTGGCGTAAGCAAGGCTTTGCCTTTGGCTCTGGCGTTCAGGTGGACCCGGGGACGAGACCAGTGCCTTCCCCACAGGAGAGGAGAGGCGACAGGATCTGTGCACTCTGCCCGTGTCCTGGGATTGGGAGCTGTGGGGGACTGTCCCCACTCCTTCCCCGACACACCCCCTGCCACCGCCAACGCTGCCGCATCTTGGAGGAAGACGGCATCTGACTGCCCGTTTCTCCAGGGAGCTGTTTCTGGGAGTTCCGTGTACGACGCCTGGTGGCAAGCCCAAGTCTGTCCTAGGGACAGGTGGCCAAGGAGATGCTGTCCCCTTGGCACCAGAGGCCCAGGACATGCCTGCCTTCTGCCCAGACTCCTTCCTCAGAGTGGAGGACGCGCGCCTGCCTAGCCGTCCCCTCGTGTCTTCTTGGCAGCCAGGCTTCCGTCTGTCTGCACAGGGAGCGGGTGACGCTTGTCTTGCCACCATCCCGCTGTTCCTCACAGGACAGGCTCTCCTGCTTCGCGACTGTTTCCCCACAACAAAGCCAAAGGCTCCTTCTCTTCTTCCGGGGCGGCGTGCTGTGGCTTCCCTAGATTGTTCCTGAGGAGCACGGTGACAGCCGTGTCCCTTTCCTTAAGGCCCTTTGCAGATGTGCAACCACGCTGCTCTCTCAGGCAGAGAGGATGCTAGGGCAAAGAGATTTCGCTCCATGCGGGTTTCTTCCAGCGGGCTGCGGAGACTAGCTCAGGCCAGCAGCAGCAGCATCCCACCATCCCACTCTGATTTCCCAACGAATGCTGTGCTGTCCCGGAGGAGTTGCCTGGGCAAAGAGGCTTTCGCTCTATGCGGGTTTCTCACACCGTGAGACTTGGGCTCAGGCCAGCAGCAGCAGCATCCCGCAGAACCTTCCCTCATTTCTCAGGAAATGGAGAGGGTGACACCTGTCCTGCCACCCGCTTCTGTTCCTGCCATGGCAGGTGCTCCTGCTTCACGACCGTTTCCCGACAAGGCCAAGGGCCCCTTCTCTTCACCTGGGCAGTGTGCTGTCCTTCCTGAGACATGCTCCTGGGGAGCGCAGGGACAGACGTGTCCCTTTCCTTAAGGCCCTTTCCAGATGTGCAACCACGCTTCTCTCTCAGGCAGAGAGGATGCTAGGGCAAAGAGAATTTCGCTCCATGCGGGTTTCTTCCACCGTGCTGCGGAGACTAGCTCAGGCCATCAGCAGCAGCATCCCACAATCCCGACTCTCATTTCCCAACGAATGCTGTGCTGTCTGGAGGAGTTGCCTGTGCAAAGAGGCTTTGGCTGTATGCGGGTTTCTCCCACCATGAGACTTGGGCTCAGGCCAGCAGCAGCAGCATCCCGCAGAACCTTCCCTCATTTCTCAGCAAATAGAGAGGGGGACACCTGTCTTGCCACTCGCCTGCTCTTCCTGCCATGGCAGGCTCTCCTGCTTCACGACCGGTTCCCGACAACAAGGCAAAGGGCCCCTTCTCTTCACTTGGGCAGTGTGCTGTGCCTTCCTCAGACATGCTCCTGGGGAGCGCAGTGACAGACGTGTCCCTTTCCTTAAGGCTATTTCCAGAGGCACCACCAAGCTTCTCTCTTAGGCAGTGGGGATGTCAGGGCAAAGAGGATTTCGCCCCATGCGGGTTCATTACACCGTGCTGTGGAGACCTGCTCAGGCAAGCAGCAGCATCATCCCACAGACCGGATTCTGATTTCACAAAGAATGCTGTGCTTTCCAGAGGGGATGCCCGGGCAAAGAGGCTTTTGCTCTATGCGGGTTTCTCCCACCGTGCTGCCTATACTAGGCTAAGGCAAGAAGCAACATCAGCCCACTGAACCGACTCTGACTTCCCAGCGACTGCTATGCTTTCCCGGAGGTTTTCAGCTGGGCGCGATCTGCACTTCACTGTTGCTTCCTCAGCAAGGTTTTGGGCATTCGCTCTGTCGCGTCAGGGAAGAAGAGCTGCGAGAGAGCTGATGCCTCTTGGGCCATGCTTTCCCGGGCTCCATTGGTCGCGCCCTGGGTTCACACTGCCCGGCCAAACTGAGCAGACACAGCCACAACCCTGCAGCAACGTGTGTGGCCTAGGATGGCACTCTATGCCCACTACATTCCCCTGGCGTAAGCAAGGCTTTGCCTTTGGCTCTGGCGTTCAGGTGGACCCGGGGACGAGACCAGTGCCTTCCCCACAGGAGAGGAGAGGCGACAGGATCTGTGCACTCTGCCCGTGTCCTGGGATTGGGAGCTGTGGGGGACTGTCCCCACTCCTTCCCCGACACACCCCCTGCCACCGCCAACGCTGCCGCATCTTGGAGGAAGACGGCATCTGACTGCCCGTTTCTCCAGGGAGCTGTTTCTGGGAGTTCCGTGTACGACGCCTGGTGGCAAGCCCAAGTCTGTCCTAGGGACAGGTGGCCAAGGAGATGCTGTCCCCTTGGCACCAGAGGCCCAGGACATGCCTGCCTTCTGCCCAGACTCCTTCCTCAGAGTGGAGGACGCGCGCCTGCCTAGCCGTCCCCTCGTGTCTTCTTGGCAGCCAGGCTTCCGTCTGTCTGCACAGGGAGCGGGTGACGCTTGTCTTGCCACCATCCCGCTGTTCCTCACAGGACAGGCTCTCCTGCTTCGCGACTGTTTCCCCACAACAAAGCCAAAGGCTCCTTCTCTTCTTCCGGGGCGGCGTGCTGTGGCTTCCCTAGATTGTTCCTGAGGAGCACGGTGACAGCCGTGTCCCTTTCCTTAAGGCCCTTTGCAGATGTGCAACCACGCTGCTCTCTCAGGCAGAGAGGATGCTAGGGCAAAGAGATTTCGCTCCATGCGGGTTTCTTCCAGCGGGCTGCGGAGACTAGCTCAGGCCAGCAGCAGCAGCATCCCACCATCCCACTCTGATTTCCCAACGAATGCTGTGCTGTCCCGGAGGAGTTGCCTGGGCAAAGAGGCTTTCGCTCTATGCGGGTTTCTCACACCGTGAGACTTGGGCTCAGGCCAGCAGCAGCAGCATCCCGCAGAACCTTCCCTCATTTCTCAGGAAATGGAGAGGGTGACACCTGTCCTGCCACCCGCTTCTGTTCCTGCCATGGCAGGTGCTCCTGCTTCACGACCGTTTCCCGACAAGGCCAAGGGCCCCTTCTCTTCACCTGGGCAGTGTGCTGTCCTTCCTGAGACATGCTCCTGGGGAGCGCAGGGACAGACGTGTCCCTTTCCTTAAGGCCCTTTCCAGATGTGCAACCACGCTTCTCTCTCAGGCAGAGAGGATGCTAGGGCAAAGAGAATTTCGCTCCATGCGGGTTTCTTCCACCGTGCTGCGGAGACTAGCTCAGGCCATCAGCAGCAGCATCCCACAATCCCGACTCTCATTTCCCAACGAATGCTGTGCTGTCTGGAGGAGTTGCCTGTGCAAAGAGGCTTTGGCTGTATGCGGGTTTCTCCCACCATGAGACTTGGGCTCAGGCCAGCAGCAGCAGCATCCCGCAGAACCTTCCCTCATTTCTCAGCAAATAGAGAGGGGGACACCTGTCTTGCCACTCGCCTGCTCTTCCTGCCATGGCAGGCTCTCCTGCTTCACGACCGGTTCCCGACAACAAGGCAAAGGGCCCCTTCTCTTCACTTGGGCAGTGTGCTGTGCCTTCCTCAGACATGCTCCTGGGGAGCGCAGTGACAGACGTGTCCCTTTCCTTAAGGCTATTTCCAGAGGCACCACCAAGCTTCTCTCTTAGGCAGTGGGGATGTCAGGGCAAAGAGGATTTCGCCCCATGCGGGTTCATTACACCGTGCTGTGGAGACCTGCTCAGGCAAGCAGCAGCATCATCCCACAGACCGGATTCTGATTTCACAAAGAATGCTGTGCTTTCCAGAGGGGATGCCCGGGCAAAGAGGCTTTTGCTCTATGCGGGTTTCTCCCACCGTGCTGCCTATACTAGGCTAAGGCAAGAAGCAACATCAGCCCACTGAACCGACTCTGACTTCCCAGCGACTGCTATGCTTTCCCGGAGGTTTTCAGCTGGGCGCGATCTGCACTTCACTGTTGCTTCCTCAGCAAGGTTTTGGGCATTCGCTCTGTCGCGTCAGGGAAGAAGAGCTGCGAGAGAGCTGATGCCTCTTGGGCCATGCTTTCCCGGGCTCCATTGGTCGCGCCCTGGGTTCACACTGCCCGGCCAAACTGAGCAGACACAGCCACAACCCTGCAGCAACGTGTGTGGCCTAGGATGGCACTCTATGCCCACTACATTCCCCTGGCGTAAGCAAGGCTTTGCCTTTGGCTCTGGCGTTCAGGTGGACCCGGGGACGAGACCAGTGCCTTCCCCACAGGAGAGGAGAGGCGACAGGATCTGTGCACTCTGCCCGTGTCCTGGGATTGGGAGCTGTGGGGGACTGTCCCCACTCCTTCCCCGTCACACCCCCTGCCACCGCCAACGCTGCCGCATCTTGGAGGAAGACGGCATCTGACTGCCCGTTTCTCCAGGGAGCTGTTTCTGGGAGTTCCGTGTACGACGCCTGGTGGCAAGCCCAAGTCTGTCCTAGGGACAGGTGGCCAAGGAGATGCTGTCCCCTTGGCACCAGAGGCCCAGGACATGCCTGCCTTCTGCCCAGACTCCTTCCTCAGAGTGGAGGACGCGCGCCTGCCTAGCCGTCCCCTCGTGTCTTCTTGGCAGCCAGGCTTCCGTCTGTCTGCAAAGGGAGCGGGTGACGCTTGTCTTGCCACCATTCCGCTGTTCCTCACAGGACAGGCTCTCCTGCTTCGCGACTGTTTCCCCACAACAAAGCCAAAGGCTCCTTCTCTTCTTCCGGGGCGCCGTGCTGTGGCTTCCCCAGATTGTTCCTGGGGAGCACGGTGACAGCCGTGTCCCTTTCCTTAAGGCCCTTTGCAGATGTGCAACCACGCTGCTCTCTCAGGCAGAGAGGATGCTAGGGCAAAGAGATTTCGCTCCATGCGGGTTTCTTCCAGCGGGCTGCGGAGACTAGCTCAGGCCAGCAGCAGCAGCATCCCACCATCCCACTCTGATTTCCCAACGAATGCTGTGCTGTCCCGGAGGAGTTGCCTGGGCAAAGAGGCTTTCGCTCTATGCGGGTTTCTCACACCGTGAGACTTGGGCTCAGGCCAGCAGCAGCAGCATCCCGCAGAACCTTCCCTCATTTCTCAGGAAATGGAGAGGGTGACACCTGTCTTGCCACCCGCTTCTGTTCCTGCCATGGCAGGTGCTCCTGCTTCACGACCGTTTCCCGACAAGGCCAAGGGCCCCTTCTCTTCACCTGGGCAGTGTGCTGTGCCTTCCTGAGACAGGCTCCTGGGGAGCGCAGGGACAGACGTGTCCCTTTCCTTAAGGCCCTTTCCAGATGTGCAACCACGCTTCTCTCTCAGGCAGAGAGGATGCTAGGGCAAAGAGAATTTCGCTCCATGCGGGTTTCTTCCACCGTGCTGCGTAGACTAGCTCAGGCCATCAGCAGCAGCATCCCACAATCCCGACTCTCATTTCCCAACGAATGCTGTGCTGTCTGGAGGAGTTGCCTGTGCAAAGAGGCTTTGGCTGTATGCGGGTTTCTCCCACCATGAGACTTGGGCTCAGGCCAGCAGCAGCAGCATCCCGCAGAACCTTCCCTCATTTCTCAGCAAATAGAGAGGGGGACACCTGTCTTGCCACTCGCCTGCTCTTCCTGCCATGGCAGGCTCTCCTGCTTCACGACCGGTTCCCGACAACAAGGCAAAGGGCCCCTTCTCTTCACTTGGGCAGTGTGCTGTGCCTTCCTCAGACATGCTCCTGGGGAGCGCAGTGACAGACGTGTCCCTTTCCTTAAGGCTATTTCCAGAGGCACCACCAAGCTTCTCTCTTAGGCAGTGGGGATGTCAGGGCAAAGAGGATTTCGCCCCATGCGGGTTCATTACACCGTGCTGTGGAGACCTGCTCAGGCAAGCAGCAGCATCATCCCACAGATCGGATTCTGATTTCACAAAGAATGCTGTGCTTTCCAGAGGGGATGCCCGGGCAAAGAGGCTTTTGCTCTATGCGGGTTTCTCCCACCGTGCTGCCTATACTAGGCTAAGGCAAGAAGCAACATCAGCCCACTGAACCGACTCTGACTTCCCAGCGACTGCTATGCTTTCCCGGAGGTTTTCAGCTGGGCGCGATCTGCACTTCACTGTTGCTTCCTCAGCAAGGTTTTGGGCATTCGCTCTGTCGCGTCAGGGAAGAAGAGCTGCGAGAGAGCTGATGCCTCTTGGGCCATGCTTTCCCGGGCTCCATTGGTCGCGCCCTGGGTTCACACTGCCCGGCCAAACTGAGCAGACACAGCCACAACCCTGCAGCAACATGTGTGGCCTAGGATGGCACTCTATGCCCACTACATTCCCCTGGCGTAAGCAAGGCTTTGCCTTTGGCTCTGGCGTTCAGGTGGACCCGGGGACGAGACCAGTGCCTTCCCCACAGGAGAGGAGAGGCGACAGGATCTGTGCACTCTGCCCGTGTCCTGGGATTGGGAGCTGTGGGGGACTGTCCCCACTCCTTCCCCGACACACCCCCTGCCACCGCCAACGCTGCCGCATCTTGGAGGAAGACGGCATCTGACTGCCCGTTTCTCCAGGGAGCTGTTTCTGGGAGTTCCGTGTACGACGCCTGGTGGCAAGCCCAAGTCTGTCCTAGGGACAGGTGGCCAAGGAGATGCTGTCCCCTTGGCACCAGAGGCCCAGGACATGCCTGCCTTCTGCCCAGACTCCTTCCTCAGAGTGGAGGACGCGCGCCTGCCTAGCCGTCCCCTCGTGTCTTCTTGACAGCCAAGCTTCCGTCTGTCTGCACAGGGAGCAGGTGACGCTTGTCTTGCCACCATTCCGCTGTTCCTCACAGGACAGCCTATCCTGCTTCGCGACTGTTTCCCCACAACAAAGCCAAAGGCTCCTTCTCTTCTCCTGGGCGGCGTGCTGTGGCTTCCCCAGATTGTTCCTGGGGAGCACGGTGACAGCCGTGTCCCTTTCCTTAAGGCCCTTTGCAGATGTGCAACCACGCTGCTCTCTCAGGCAGAGAGGATGCTAGGGCAAAGAGATTTCGCTCCATGCGGGTTTCTTCCAGCGGGCTGCGGAGACTAGCTCAGGCCAGCAGCAGCAGCATCCCACCATCCCACTCTGATTTCCCAACGAATGCTGTGCTGTCCCGGAGGAGTTGCCTGGGCAAAGAGGCTTTCGCTGTATGCGGGTTTCTCACACCGTGAGACTTGGGCTCAGGCCAGCAGCAGCAGCATCCCGCAGAACCTTCCCTCATTTCTCAGGAAATGGAGAGGGTGACACCTGTCTTGCCACCCGCTTCTGTTCCTGCCATGGCAGGTGCTCCTGCTTCACGACCGTTTCCCGACAAGGCCAAGGGCCCCTTCTCTTCACCTGGGCAGTGTGCTGTGCCTTCCTGAGACATGCTCCTGGGGAGCGCAGGGACAGACGTGTCCCTTTCCTTGAGGCCCTTTCCAGATGTGCAACCACGCTTCTCTCTCAGGCAGAGAGGATGCTAGGGCAAAGAGAATTTCGCTCCATGCGGGTTTCTTCCACCGTGCTGCGGAGACTAGCTCAGGCCATCAGCAGCAGCATCCCACAATCCCGACTCTCATTTCCCAACGAATGCTGTGCTGTCTGGAGGAGTTGCCTGTGCAAAGAGGCTTTGGCTGTATGCGGGTTTCTCCCACCATGAGACTTGGGCTCAGGCCAGCAGCAGCAGCATCCCGCAGAACCTTCCCTCATTTCTCAGCAAATAGAGAGGGGGACACCTGTCTTGCCACTCGCCTGCTCTTCCTGCCATGGCAGGCTCTCCTGCTTCACGACCGGTTCCCGACAACAAGGCAAAGGGCCCCTTCTCTTCACTTGGGCAGTGTGCTGTGCCTTCCTCAGACATGCTCCTGGGGAGCGCAGTGACAGACGTGTCCCTTTCCTTAAGGCTATTTCCAGAGGCACCACCAAGCTTCTCTCTTAGGCAGTGGGGATGTCAGGGCAAAGAGGATTTCGCCCCATGCGGGTTCATTACACCGTGCTGTGGAGACCTGCTCAGGCAAGCAGCAGCATCATCCCACAGACCGGATTCTGATTTCACAAAGAATGCTGTGCTTTCCAGAGGGGATGCCCGGGCAAAGAGGCTTTTGCTCTATGCGGGTTTCTCCCACCGTGCTGCCTATACTAGGCTAAGGCAAGAAGCAACATCAGCCCACTGAACCGACTCTGACTTCCCAGCGACTGCTATGCTTTCCCGGAGGTTTTCAGCTGGGCGCGATCTGCACTTCACTGTTGCTTCCTCAGCAAGGTTTTGGGCATTCGCTCTGTCGCGTCAGGGAAGAAGAGCTGCGAGAGAGCTGATGCCTCTTGGGCCATGCTTTCCCGGGCTCCATTGGTCGCGCCCTGGGTTCACACTGCCCGGCCAAACTGAGCAGACACAGCCACAACCCTGCAGCAACGTGTGTGGCCTAGGATGGCACTCTATGCCCACTACATTCCCCTGGCGTAAGCAAGGCTTTGCCTTTGGCTCTGGCGTTCAGGTGGACCCGGGGACGAGACCAGTGCCTTCCCCACAGGAGAGGAGAGGCGACAGGATCTGTGCACTCTGCCCGTGTCCTGGGATTGGGAGCTGTGGGGGACTGTCCCCACTCCTTCCCCGACACACCCCCTGCCACCGCCAACGCTGCCGCATCTTGGAGGAAGACGGCATCTGACTGCCCGTTTCTCCAGGGAGCTGTTTCTGGGAGTTCCGTGTACGACGCCTGGTGGCAAGCCCAAGTCTGTCCTAGGGACAGGTGGCCAAGGAGATGCTGTCCCCTTGGCACCAGAGGCCCAGGACATGCCTGCCTTCTGCCCAGACTCCTTCCTCAGAGTGGAGGACGCGCGCCTGCCTAGCCGTCCCCTCGTGTCTTCTTGGCAGCCAGGCTTCCGTCTGTCTGCACAGGGAGCGGGTGACGCTTGTCTTGCCACCATCCCGCTGTTCCTCACAGGACAGGCTCTCCTGCTTCGCGACTGTTTCCCCACAACAAAGCCAAAGGCTCCTTCTCTTCTTCCGGGGCGCCGTGCTGTGGCTTCCCCAGATTGTTCCTGGGGAGCACGGTGACAGCCGTGTCCCTTTCCTTAAGGCCCTTTGCAGATGTGCAACCACGCTGCTCTCTGAGGCAGAGAGGATGCTAGGGCAAAGAGATTTCGCTCCATGCGGGTTTCTTTCAGCGGGCTGCGGAGACTAGCTCAGGCCAGCAGCAGCAGCATCCCACCATCCCACTCTGATTTCCCAACGAATGCTGTGCTGTCCCGGAGGAGTTGCCTGGGCAAAGAGGCTTTCGCTCTATGCGGGTTTCTCACACCGTGAGACTTGGGCTCAGGCCAGCAGCAGCAGCATCCCGCAGAACCTTCCCTCATTTCTCAGGAAATGGAGAGGGTGACACCTGTCTTGCCACCCGCTTCTGTTCCTGCCATGGCAGGTGCTCCTGCTTCACGACCGTTTCCCGACAAGGCCAAGGGCCCCTTCTCTTCACCTGGGCAGTGTGCTGTGCCTTCCTGAGACAGGCTCCTGGGGAGCGCAGGGACAGACGTGTCCCTTTCCTTAAGGCCCTTTCCAGATGTGCAACCACGCTTCTCTCTCAGGCAGAGAGGATGCTAGGGCAAAGAGAATTTCGCTCCATGCGGGTTTCTTCCACCGTGCTGCGGAGACTAGCTCAGGCCATCAGCAGCAGCATCCCACAATCCCGACTCTCATTTCCCAACGAATGCTGTGCTGTCTGGAGGAGTTGCCTGTGCAAAGAGGCTTTGGCTGTATGCGGGTTTCTCCCACCATGAGACTTGGGCTCAGGCCAGCAGCAGCAGCATCCCGCAGAACCTTCCCTCATTTCTCAGCAAATAGAGAGGGGGACACCTGTCTTGCCACTCGCCTGCTCTTCCTGCCATGGCAGGCTCTCCTGCTTCACGACCGGTTCCCGACAACAAGGCAAAGGGCCCCTTCTCTTCACTTGGGCAGTGTGCTGTGCCTTCCTCAGACATGCTCCTGGGGAGCGCAGTGACAGACGTGTCCCTTTCCTTAAGGCTATTTCCAGAGGCACCACCAAGCTTCTCTCTTAGGCAGTGGGGATGTCAGGGCAAAGAGGATTTCGCCCCATGCGGGTTCATTACACCGTGCTGTGGAGACCTGCTCAGGCAAGCAGCAGCATCATCCCACAGACCGGATTCTGATTTCACAAAGAATGCTGTGCTTTCCAGAGGGGATGCCCGGGCAAAGAGGCTTTTGCTCTATGCGGGTTTCTCCCACCGTGCTGCCTATACTAGGCTAAGGCAAGAAGCAACATCAGCCCACTGAACCGACTCTGACTTCCCAGCGACTGCTATGCTTTCCCGGAGGTTTTCAGCTGGGCGCGATCTGCACTTCACTGTTGCTTCCTCAGCAAGGTTTTGGGCATTCGCTCTGTCGCGTCAGGGAAGAAGAGCTGCGAGAGAGCTGATGCCTCTTGGGCCATGCTTTCCCGGGCTCCATTGGTCGCGCCCTGGGTTCACACTGCCCGGCCAAACTGAGCAGACACAGCCACAACCCTGCAGCAACGTGTGTGGCCTAGGATGGCACTCTATGCCCACTACATTCCCCTGGCGTAAGCAAGGCTTTGCCTTTGGCTCTGGCGTTCAGGTGGACCCGGGGACGAGACCAGTGCCTTCCCCACAGGAGAGGAGAGGCGACAGGATCTGTGCACTCTGCCCGTGTCCTGGGATTGGGAGCTGTGGGGGACTGTCCCCACTCCTTCCCCGACACACCCCCTGCCACCGCCAACGCTGCCGCATCTTGGAGGAAGACGGCATCTGACTGCCCGTTTCTCCAGGGAGCTGTTTCTGGGAGTTCCGTGTACGACGCCTGGTGGCAAGCCCAAGTCTGTCCTAGGGACAGGTGGCCAAGGAGATGCTGTCCCCTTGGCACCAGAGGCCCAGGACATGCCTGCCTTCTGCCCAGACTCCTTCCTCAGAGTGGAGGACGCGCGCCTGCCTAGCCGTCCCCTCGTGTCTTCTTGGCAGCCAGGCTTCCGTCTGTCTGCACAGGGAGCGGGTGACGCTTGTCTTGCCACCATCCCGCTGTTCCTCACAGGACAGGCTCTCCTGCTTCGCGACTGTTTCCCCACAACAAAGCCAAAGGCTCCTTCTCTTCTTCCGGGGCGCCGTGCTGTGGCTTCCCCAGATTGTTCCTGGGGAGCACGGTGACAGCCGTGTCCCTTTCCTTAAGGCCCTTTGCAGATGTGCAACCACGCTGCTCTCTGAGGCAGAGAGGATGCTAGGGCAAAGAGATTTCGCTCCATGCGGGTTTCTTCCAGCGGGCTGCGGAGACTAGCTCAGGCCAGCAGCAGCAGCATCCCACCATCCCACTCTGATTTCCCAACGAATGCTGTGCTGTCCCGGAGGAGTTGCCTGGGCAAAGAGGCTTTCGCTCTATGCGGGTTTCTCACACCGTGAGACTTGGGCTCAGGCCAGCAGCAGCAGCATCCCGCAGAACCTTCCCTCATTTCTCAGGAAATGGAGAGGGTGACACCTGTCTTGCCACCCGCTTCTGTTCCTGCCATGGCAGGTGCTCCTGCTTCACGACCGTTTCCCGACAAGGCCAAGGGCCCCTTCTCTTCACCTGGGCAGTGTGCTGTGCCTTCCTGAGACAGGCTCCTGGGGAGCGCAGGGACAGACGTGTCCCTTTCCTTAAGGCCCTTTCCAGATGTGCAACCACGCTTCTCTCTCAGGCAGAGAGGATGCTAGGGCAAAGAGAATTTCGCTCCATGCGGGTTTCTTCCACCGTGCTGCGGAGACTAGCTCAGGCCATCAGCAGCAGCATCCCACAATCCCGACTCTCATTTCCCAACGAATGCTGTGCTGTCTGGAGGAGTTGCCTGTGCAAAGAGGCTTTGGCTGTATGCGGGTTTCTCCCACCATGAGACTTGGGCTCAGGCCAGCAGCAGCAGCATCCCGCAGAACCTTCCCTCATTTCTCAGCAAATAGAGAGGGGGACACCTGTCTTGCCACTCGCCTGCTCTTCCTGCCATGGCAGGCTCTCCTGCTTCACGACCGGTTCCCGACAACAAGGCAAAGGGCCCCTTCTCTTCACTTGGGCAGTGTGCTGTGCCTTCCTCAGACATGCTCCTGGGGAGCGCAGTGACAGACGTGTCCCTTTCCTTAAGGCTATTTCCAGAGGCACCACCAAGCTTCTCTCTTAGGCAGTGGGGATGTCAGGGCAAAGAGGATTTCGCCCCATGCGGGTTCATTACACCGTGCTGTGGAGACCTGCTCAGGCAAGCAGCAGCATCATCCCACAGACCGGATTCTGATTTCACAAAGAATGCTGTGCTTTCCAGAGGGGATGCCCGGGCAAAGAGGCTTTTGCTCTATGCGGGTTTCTCCCACCGTGCTGCCTATACTAGGCTAAGGCAAGAAGCAACATCAGCCCACTGAACCGACTCTGACTTCCCAGCGACTGCTATGCTTTCCCGGAGGTTTTCAGCTGGGCGCGATCTGCACTTCACTGTTGCTTCCTCAGCAAGGTTTTGGGCATTCGCTCTGTCGCGTCAGGGAAGAAGAGCTGCGAGAGAGCTGATGCCTCTTGGGCCATGCTTTCCCGGGCTCCATTGGTCGCGCCCTGGGTTCACACTGCCCGGCCAAACTGAGCAGACACAGCCACAACCCTGCAGCAACGTGTGTGGCCTAGGATGGCACTCTATGCCCACTACATTCCCCTGGCGTAAGCAAGGCTTTGCCTTTGGCTCTGGCGTTCAGGTGGACCCGGGGACGAGACCAGTGCCTTCCCCACAGGAGAGGAGAGGCGACAGGATCTGTGCACTCTGCCCGTGTCCTGGGATTGGGAGCTGTGGGGGACTGTCCCCACTCCTTCCCCGACACACCCCCTGCCACCGCCAACGCTGCCGCATCTTGGAGGAAGACGGCATCTGACTGCCCGTTTCTCCAGGGAGCTGTTTCTGGGAGTTCCGTGTACGACGCCTGGTGGCAAGCCCAAGTCTGTCCTAGGGACAGGTGGCCAAGGAGATGCTGTCCCCTTGGCACCAGAGGCCCAGGACATGCCTGCTTTCTGCCCAGACTCCTTCCTCAGAGTGGAGGACGCGCGCCTGCCTAGCCGTCCCCTCGTGTCTTCTTGGCAGCCAGGCTTCCGTCTGTCTGCACAGGGAGCGGGTGACGCTTGTCTTGCCACCATCCCGCTGTTCCTCACAGGACAGGCTCTCCTGCTTCGCGACTGTTTCCCCACAACAAAGCCAAAGGCTCCTTCTCTTCTTCCGGGGCGGCGTGCTGTGGCTTCCCTAGATTGTTCCTGAGGAGCACGGTGACAGCCGTGTCCCTTTCCTTAAGGCCCTTTGCAGATGTGCAACCACGCTGCTCTCTCAGGCAGAGAGGATGCTAGGGCAAAGAGATTTCGCTCCATGCGGGTTTCTTCCAGCGGGCTGCGGAGACTAGCTCAGGCCAGCAGCAGCAGCATCCCACCATCCCACTCTGATTTCCCAACGAATGCTGTGCTGTCCCGGAGGAGTTGCCTGGGCAAAGAGGCTTTCGCTCTATGCGGGTTTCTCACACCGTGAGACTTGGGCTCAGGCCAGCAGCAGCAGCATCCCGCAGAACCTTCCCTCATTTCTCAGGAAATGGAGAGGGTGACACCTGTCCTGCCACCCGCTTCTGTTCCTGCCATGGCAGGTGCTCCTGCTTCACGACCGTTTCCCGACAAGGCCAAGGGCCCCTTCTCTTCACCTGGGCAGTGTGCTGTGCCTTCCTGAGACATGCTCCTGGGGAGCGCAGGGACAGACGTGTCCCTTTCCTTGAGGCCCTTTCCAGATGTGCAACCACGCTTCTCTCTCAGGCAGAGAGGATGCTAGGGCAAAGAGAATTTCGCTCCATGCGGGTTTCTTCCACCGTGCTGCGGAGACTAGCTCAGGCCATCAGCAGCAGCATCCCACAATCCCGACTCTCATTTCCCAACGAATGCTGTGCTGTCTGGAGGAGTTGCCTGTGCAAAGAGGCTTTGGCTGTATGCGGGTTTCTCCCACCATGAGACTTGGGCTCAGGCCAGCAGCAGCAGCATCCCGCAGAACCTTCCCTCATTTCTCAGCAAATAGAGAGGGGGACACCTGTCTTGCCACTCGCCTGCTCTTCCTGCCATGGCAGGCTCTCCTGCTTCACGACCGGTTCCCGACAACAAGGCAAAGGGCCCCTTCTCTTCACTTGGGCAGTGTGCTGTGCCTTCCTCAGACATGCTCCTGGGGAGCGCAGTGACAGACGTGTCCCTTTCCTTAAGGCTATTTCCAGAGGCACCACCAAGCTTCTCTCTTAGGCAGTGGGGATGTCAGGGCAAAGAGGATTTCGCCCCATGCGGGTTCATTACACCGTGCTGTGGAGACCTGCTCAGGCAAGCAGCAGCATCATCCCACAGACCGGATTCTGATTTCACAAAGAATGCTGTGCTTTCCAGAGGGGATGCCCGGGCAAAGAGGCTTTTGCTCTATGCGGGTTTCTCCCACCGTGCTGCCTATACTAGGCTAAGGCAAGAAGCAACATCAGCCCACTGAACCGACTCTGACTTCCCAGCGACTGCTATGCTTTCCCGGAGGTTTTCAGCTGGGCGCGATCTGCACTTCACTGTTGCTTCCTCAGCAAGGTTTTGGGCATTCGCTCTGTCGCGTCAGGGAAGAAGAGCTGCGAGAGAGCTGATGCCTCTTGGGCCATGCTTTCCCGGGCTCCATTGGTCGCGCCCTGGGTTCACACTGCCCGGCCAAACTGAGCAGACACAGCCACAACCCTGCAGCAACGTGTGTGGCCTAGGATGGCACTCTATGCCCACTACATTCCCCTGGCGTAAGCAAGGCTTTGCCTTTGGCTCTGGCGTTCAGGTGGACCCGGGGACGAGACCAGTGCCTTCCCCACAGGAGAGGAGAGGCGACAGGATCTGTGCACTCTGCCCGTGTCCTGGGATTGGGAGCTGTGGGGGACTGTCCCCACTCCTTCCCCGACACACCCCCTGCCACCGCCAACGCTGCCGCATCTTGGAGGAAGACGGCATCTGACTGCCCGTTTCTCCAGGGAGCTGTTTCTGGGAGTTCCGTGTACGACGCCTGGTGGCAAGCCCAAGTCTGTCCTAGGGACAGGTGGCCAAGGAGATGCTGTCCCCTTGGCACCAGAGGCCCAGGACATGCCTGCCTTCTGCCCAGACTCCTTCCTCAGAGTGGAGGACGCGCGCCTGCCTAGCCGTCCCCTCGTGTCTTCTTGGCAGCCAGGCTTCCGTCTGTCTGCAAAGGGAGCGGGTGACGCTTGTCTTGCCACCATTCCGCTGTTCCTCACAGGACAGGCTCTCCTGCTTCGCGACTGTTTCCCCACAACAAAGCCAAAGGCTCCTTCTCTTCTTCCGGGGCGCCGTGCTGTGGCTTCCCCAGATTGTTCCTGGGGAGCACGGTGACAGCCGTGTCCCTTTCCTTAAGGCCCTTTGCAGATGTGCAACCACGCTGCTCTCTGAGGCAGAGAGGATGCTAGGGCAAAGAGATTTCGCTCCATGCGGGTTTCTTCCAGCGGGCTGCGGAGACTAGCTCAGGCCAGCAGCAGCAGCATCCCACCATCCCACTCTGATTTCCCAACGAATGCTGTGCTGTCCCGGAGGAGTTGCCTGGGCAAAGAGGCTTTCGCTCTATGCGGGTTTCTCACACCGTGAGACTTGGGCTCAGGCCAGCAGCAGCAGCATCCCGCAGAACCTTCCCTCATTTCTCAGCAAATAGAGAGGGGGACACCTGTCTTGCCACTCGCCTGCTCTTCCTGCCATGGCAGGCTCTCCTGCTTCACGACCGGTTCCCGACAACAAGGCAAAGGGCCCCTTCTCTTCACTTGGGCAGTGTGCTGTGCCTTCCTCAGACATGCTCCTGGGGAGCGCAGTGACAGACGTGTCCCTTTCCTTAAGGCTATTTCCAGAGGCACCACCAAGCTTCTCTCTTAGGCAGTGGGGATGTCAGGGCAAAGAGGATTTCGCCCCATGCGGGTTCATTACACCGTGCTGTGGAGACCTGCTCAGGCAAGCAGCAGCATCATCCCACAGACCGGATTCTGATTTCACAAAGAATGCTGTGCTTTCCAGAGGGGATGCCCGGGCAAAGAGGCTTTTGCTCTATGCGGGTTTCTCCCACCGTGCTGCCTATACTAGGCTAAGGCAAGAAGCAACATCAGCCCACTGAACCGACTCTGACTTCCCAGCGACTGCTATGCTTTCCCGGAGGTTTTCAGCTGGGCGCGATCTGCACTTCACTGTTGCTTCCTCAGCAAGGTTTTGGGCATTCGCTCTGTCGCGTCAGGGAAGAAGAGCTGCGAGAGAGCTGATGCCTCTTGGGCCATGCTTTCCCGGGCTCCATTGGTCGCGCCCTGGGTTCACACTGCCCGGCCAAACTGAGCAGACACAGCCACAACCCTGCAGCAACGTGTGTGGCCTAGGATGGCACTCTATGCCCACTACATTCCCCTGGCGTAAGCAAGGCTTTGCCTTTGGCTCTGGCGTTCAGGTGGACCCGGGGACGAGACCAGTGCCTTCCCCACAGGAGAGGAGAGGCGACAGGATCTGTGCACTCTGCCCGTGTCCTGGGATTGGGAGCTGTGGGGGACTGTCCCCACTCCTTCCCCATCACACCCCCTGCCACCGCCAACGCTGCCGCATCTTGGAGGAAGACGGCATCTGACTGCCCGTTTCTCCAGGGAGCTGTTTCTGGGAGTTCCGTGTACGACGCCTGGTGGCAAGCCCAAGTCTGTCCTAGGGACAGGTGGCCAAGGAGATGCTGTCCCCTTGGCACCAGAGGCCCAGGACATGCCTGCCTTCTGCCCAGACTCCTTCCTCAGAGTGGAGGACGCGCGCCTGCCTAGCCGTCCCCTCGTGTCTTCTTGGCAGCCAGGCTTCCGTCTGTCTGCAAAGGGAGCGGGTGACGCTTGTCTTGCCACCATTCCGCTGTTCCTCACAGGACAGGCTCTCCTGCTTCGCGACTGTTTCCCCACAACAAAGCCAAAGGCTCCTTCTCTTCTTCCGGGGCGGCGTGCTGTGGCTTCCCTAGATTGTTCCTGAGGAGCACGGTGACAGCCGTGTCCCTTTCCTTAAGGCCCTTTGCAGATGTGCAACCACGCTGCTCTCTGAGGCAGAGAGGATGCTAGGGCAAAGAGATTTCGCTCCATGCGGGTTTCTTCCAGCGGGCTGCGGAGACTAGCTCAGGCCAGCAGCAGCAGCATCCCACCATCCCACTCTGATTTCCCAACGAATGCTGTGCTGTCCCGGAGGAGTTGCCTGGGCAAAGAGGCTTTCGCTCTATGCGGGTTTCTCACACCGTGAGACTTGGGCTCAGGCCAGCAGCAGCAGCATCCCGCAGAACCTTCCCTCATTTCTCAGGAAATGGAGAGGGTGACACCTGTCTTGCCACCCGCTTCTGTTCCTGCCATGGCAGGTGCTCCTGCTTCACGACCGTTTCCCGACAAGGCCAAGGGCCCCTTCTCTTCACCTGGGCAGTGTGCTGTGCCTTCCTGAGACAGGCTCCTGGGGAGCGCAGGGACAGACGTGTCCCTTTCCTTAAGGCCCTTTCCAGATGTGCAACCACGCTTCTCTCTCAGGCAGAGAGGATGCTAGGGCAAAGAGAATTTCGCTCCATGCGGGTTTCTTCCACCGTGCTGCGGAGACTAGCTCAGGCCATCAGCAGCAGCATCCCACAATCCCGACTCTCATTTCCCAACGAATGCTGTGCTGTCTGGAGGAGTTGCCTGTGCAAAGAGGCTTTGGCTGTATGCGGGTTTCTCCCACCATGAGACTTGGGCTCAGGCCAGCAGCAGCAGCATCCCGCAGAACCTTCCCTCATTTCTCAGCAAATAGAGAGGGGGACACCTGTCTTGCCACTCGCCTGCTCTTCCTGCCATGGCAGGCTCTCCTGCTTCACGACCGGTTCCCGACAACAAGGCAAAGGGCCCCTTCTCTTCACTTGGGCAGTGTGCTGTGCCTTCCTCAGACATGCTCCTGGGGAGCGCAGTGACAGACGTGTCCCTTTCCTTAAGGCTATTTCCAGAGGCACCACCAAGCTTCTCTCTTAGGCAGTGGGGATGTCAGGGCAAAGAGGATTTCGCCCCATGCGGGTTCATTACACCGTGCTGTGGAGACCTGCTCAGGCAAGCAGCAGCATCATCCCACAGATCGGATTCTGATTTCACAAAGAATGCTGTGCTTTCCAGAGGGGATGCCCGGGCAAAGAGGCTTTTGCTCTATGCGGGTTTCTCCCACCGTGCTGCCTATACTAGGCTAAGGCAAGAAGCAACATCAGCCCACTGAACCGACTCTGACTTCCCAGCGACTGCTATGCTTTCCCGGAGGTTTTCAGCTGGGCGCGATCTGCACTTCACTGTTGCTTCCTCAGCAAGGTTTTGGGCATTCGCTCTGTCGCGTCAGGGAAGAAGAGCTGCGAGAGAGCTGATGCCTCTTGGGCCATGCTTTCCCGGGCTCCATTGGTCGCGCCCTGGGTTCACACTGCCCGGCCAAACTGAGCAGACACAGCCACAACCCTGCAGCAACATGTGTGGCCTAGGATGGCACTCTATGCCCACTACATTCCCCTGGCGTAAGCAAGGCTTTGCCTTTGGCTCTGGCGTTCAGGTGGACCCGGGGACGAGACCAGTGCCTTCCCCACAGGAGAGGAGAGGCGACAGGATCTGTGCACTCTGCCCGTGTCCTGGGATTGGGAGCTGTGGGGGACTGTCCCCACTCCTTCCCCGACACACCCCCTGCCACCGCCAACGCTGCCGCATCTTGGAGGAAGACGGCATCTGACTGCCCGTTTCTCCAGGGAGCTGTTTCTGGGAGTTCCGTGTACGACGCCTGGTGGCAAGCCCAAGTCTGTCCTAGGGACAGGTGGCCAAGGAGATGCTGTCCCCTTGGCACCAGAGGCCCAGGACATGCCTGCCTTCTGCCCAGACTCCTTCCTCAGAGTGGAGGACGCGCGCCTGCCTAGCCGTCCCCTCGTGTCTTCTTGACAGCCAAGCTTCCGTCTGTCTGCACAGGGAGCAGGTGACGCTTGTCTTGCCACCATTCCGCTGTTCCTCACAGGACAGCCTATCCTGCTTCGCGACTGTTTCCCCACAACAAAGCCAAAGGCTCCTTCTCTTCTTCCGGGGCGGCGTGCTGTGGCTTCCCTAGATTGTTCCTGAGGAGCACGGTGACAGCCGTGTCCCTTTCCTTAAGGCCCTTTGCAGATGTGCAACCACGCTGCTCTCTCAGGCAGAGAGGATGCTAGGGCAAAGAGATTTCGCTCCATGCGGGTTTCTTCCAGCGGGCTGCGGAGACTAGCTCAGGCCAGCAGCAGCAGCATCCCACCATCCCACTCTGATTTCCCAACGAATGCTGTGCTGTCCCGGAGGAGTTGCCTGGGCAAAGAGGCTTTCGCTCTATGCGGGTTTCTCACACCGTGAGACTTGGGCTCAGGCCAGCAGCAGCAGCATCCCGCAGAACCTTCCCTCATTTCTCAGGAAATGGAGAGGGTGACACCTGTCCTGCCACCCGCTTCTGTTCCTGCCATGGCAGGTGCTCCTGCTTCACGACCGTTTCCCGACAAGGCCAAGGGCCCCTTCTCTTCACCTGGGCAGTGTGCTGTCCTTCCTGAGACATGCTCCTGGGGAGCGCAGGGACAGACGTGTCCCTTTCCTTAAGGCCCTTTCCAGATGTGCAACCACGCTTCTCTCTCAGGCAGAGAGGATGCTAGGGCAAAGAGAATTTCGCTCCATGCGGGTTTCTTCCACCGTGCTGCGGAGACTAGCTCAGGCCATCAGCAGCAGCATCCCACAATCCCGACTCTCATTTCCCAACGAATGCTGTGCTGTCTGGAGGAGTTGCCTGTGCAAAGAGGCTTTGGCTGTATGCGGGTTTCTCCCACCATGAGACTTGGGCTCAGGCCAGCAGCAGCAGCATCCCGCAGAACCTTCCCTCATTTCTCAGCAAATAGAGAGGGGGACACCTGTCTTGCCACTCGCCTGCTCTTCCTGCCATGGCAGGCTCTCCTGCTTCACGACCGGTTCCCGACAACAAGGCAAAGGGCCCCTTCTCTTCACTTGGGCAGTGTGCTGTGCCTTCCTCAGACATGCTCCTGGGGAGCGCAGTGACAGACGTGTCCCTTTCCTTAAGGCTATTTCCAGAGGCACCACCAAGCTTCTCTCTTAGGCAGTGGGGATGTCAGGGCAAAGAGGATTTCGCCCCATGCGGGTTCATTACACCGTGCTGTGGAGACCTGCTCAGGCAAGCAGCAGCATCATCCCACAGACCGGATTCTGATTTCACAAAGAATGCTGTGCTTTCCAGAGGGGATGCCCGGGCAAAGAGGCTTTTGCTCTATGCGGGTTTCTCCCACCGTGCTGCCTATACTAGGCTAAGGCAAGAAGCAACATCAGCCCACTGAACCGACTCTGACTTCCCAGCGACTGCTATGCTTTCCCGGAGGTTTTCAGCTGGGCGCGATCTGCACTTCACTGTTGCTTCCTCAGCAAGGTTTTGGGCATTCGCTCTGTCGCGTCAGGGAAGAAGAGCTGCGAGAGAGCTGATGCCTCTTGGGCCATGCTTTCCCGGGCTCCATTGGTCGCGCCCTGGGTTCACACTGCCCGGCCAAACTGAGCAGACACAGCCACAACCCTGCAGCAACGTGTGTGGCCTAGGATGGCACTCTATGCCCACTACATTCCCCTGGCGTAAGCAAGGCTTTGCCTTTGGCTCTGGCGTTCAGGTGGACCCGGGGACGAGACCAGTGCCTTCCCCACAGGAGAGGAGAGGCGACAGGATCTGTGCACTCTGCCCGTGTCCTGGGATTGGGAGCTGTGGGGGACTGTCCCCACTCCTTCCCCGACACACCCCCTGCCACCGCCAACGCTGCCGCATCTTGGAGGAAGACGGCATCTGACTGCCCGTTTCTCCAGGGAGCTGTTTCTGGGAGTTCCGTGTACGACGCCTGGTGGCAAGCCCAAGTCTGTCCTAGGGACAGGTGGCCAAGGAGATGCTGTCCCCTTGGCACCAGAGGCCCAGGACATGCCTGCTTTCTGCCCAGACTCCTTCCTCAGAGTGGAGGACGCGCGCCTGCCTAGCCGTCCCCTCGTGTCTTCTTGGCAGCCAGGCTTCCGTCTGTCTGCAAAGGGAGCGGGTGACGCTTGTCTTGCCACCATTCCGCTGTTCCTCACAGGACAGGCTCTCCTGCTTCGCGACTGTTTCCCCACAACAAAGCCAAAGTCTCCTTCTCTTCTTCCGGGGCGGCGTGCTGTGGCTTCCCCAGATTGTTCCTGGGGAGCACGGTGACAGCCGTGTCCCTTTCCTTAAGGCCCTTTGCAGATGTGCAACCACGCTGCTCTCTGAGGCAGAGAGGATGCTAGGGCAAAGAGATTTCGCTCCATGCGGGTTTCTTCCAGCGGGCTGCGGAGACTAGCTCAGGCCAGCAGCAGCAGCATCCCACCATCCCACTCTGATTTCCCAACGAATGCTGTGCTGTCCCGGAGGAGTTGCCTGGGCAAAGAGGCTTTCGCTCTATGCGGGTTTCTCACACCGTGAGACTTGGGCTCAGGCCAGCAGCAGCAGCATCCCGCAGAACCTTCCCTCATTTCTCAGGAAATGGAGAGGGTGACACCTGTCTTGCCACCCGCTTCTGTTCCTGCCATGGCAGGTGCTCCTGCTTCACGACCGTTTCCCGACAAGGCCAAGGGCCCCTTCTCTTCACCTGGGCAGTGTGCTGTGCCTTCCTGAGACAGGCTCCTGGGGAGCGCAGGGACAGACGTGTCCCTTTCCTTAAGGCCCTTTCCAGATGTGCAACCACGCTTCTCTCTCAGGCAGAGAGGATGCTAGGGCAAAGAGAATTTCGCTCCATGCGGGTTTCTTCCACCGTGCTGCGGAGACTAGCTCAGGCCATCAGCAGCAGCATCCCACAATCCCGACTCTCATTTCCCAACGAATGCTGTGCTGTCTGGAGGAGTTGCCTGTGCAAAGAGGCTTTGGCTGTATGCGGGTTTCTCCCACCATGAGACTTGGGCTCAGGCCAGCAGCAGCAGCATCCCGCAGAACCTTCCCTCATTTCTCAGCAAATAGAGAGGGGGACACCTGTCTTGCCACTCGCCTGCTCTTCCTGCCATGGCAGGCTCTCCTGCTTCACGACCGGTTCCCGACAACAAGGCAAAGGGCCCCTTCTCTTCACTTGGGCAGTGTGCTGTGCCTTCCTCAGACATGCTCCTGGGGAGCGCAGTGACAGACGTGTCCCTTTCCTTAAGGCTATTTCCAGAGGCACCACCAAGCTTCTCTCTTAGGCAGTGGGGATGTCAGGGCAAAGAGGATTTCGCCCCATGCGGGTTCATTACACCGTGCTGTGGAGACCTGCTCAGGCAAGCAGCAGCATCATCCCACAGACCGGATTCTGATTTCACAAAGAATGCTGTGCTTTCCAGAGGGGATGCCCGGGCAAAGAGGCTTTTGCTCTATGCGGGTTTCTCCCACCGTGCTGCCTATACTAGGCTAAGGCAAGAAGCAACATCAGCCCACTGAACCGACTCTGACTTCCCAGCGACTGCTATGCTTTCCCGGAGGTTTTCAGCTGGGCGCGATGTGCACTTCACTGTTGCTTCCTCAGCAAGGTTTTGGGCATTCGCTCTGTCGCGTCAGGGAAGAAGAGCTGCGAGAGAGCTGATGCCTCTTGGGCCATGCTTTCCCGGGCTCCATTGGTCGCGCCCTGGGTTCACACTGCCCGGCCAAACTGAGCAGACACAGCCACAACCCTGCAGCAACGTGTGTGGCCTAGGATGGCACTCTATGCCCACTACATTCCCCTGGCGTAAGCAAGGCTTTGCCTTTGGCTCTGGCGTTCAGGTGGACCCGGGGACGAGACCAGTGCCTTCCCCACAGGAGAGGAGAGGCGACAGGATCTGTGCACTCTGCCCGTGTCCTGGGATTGGGAGCTGTGGGGGACTGTCCCCACTCCTTCCCCGACACACCCCCTGCCACCGCCAACGCTGCCGCATCTTGGAGGAAGACGGCATCTGACTGCCCGTTTCTCCAGGGAGCTGTTTCTGGGAGTTCCGTGTACGACGCCTGGTGGCAAGCCCAAGTCTGTCCTAGGGACAGGTGGCCAAGGAGATGCTGTCCCCTTGGCACCAGAGGCCCAGGACATGCCTGCCTTCTGCCCAGACTCCTTCCTCAGAGTGGAGGACGCGCGCCTGCCTAGCCGTCCCCTCGTGTCTTCTTGGCAGCCAGGCTTCCGTCTGTCTGCACAGGGAGCGGGTGACGCTTGTCTTGCCACCATCCCGCTGTTCCTCACAGGACAGGCTCTCCTGCTTCGCGACTGTTTCCCCACAACAAAGCCAAAGGCTCCTTCTCTTCTTCCGGGGCGGCGTGCTGTGGCTTCCCTAGATTGTTCCTGAGGAGCACGGTGACAGCCGTGTCCCTTTCCTTAAGGCCCTTTGCAGATGTGCAACCACGCTGCTCTCTCAGGCAGAGAGGATGCTAGGGCAAAGAGATTTCGCTCCATGCGGGTTTCTTCCAGCGGGCTGCGGAGACTAGCTCAGGCCAGCAGCAGCAGCATCCCACCATCCCACTCTGATTTCCCAACGAATGCTGTGCTGTCCCGGAGGAGTTGCCTGGGCAAAGAGGCTTTCGCTCTATGCGGGTTTCTCACACCGTGAGACTTGGGCTCAGGCCAGCAGCAGCAGCATCCCGCAGAACCTTCCCTCATTTCTCAGGAAATGGAGAGGGTGACACCTGTCCTGCCACCCGCTTCTGTTCCTGCCATGGCAGGTGCTCCTGCTTCACGACCGTTTCCCGACAAGGCCAAGGGCCCCTTCTCTTCACCTGGGCAGTGTGCTGTCCTTCCTGAGACATGCTCCTGGGGAGCGCAGGGACAGACGTGTCCCTTTCCTTAAGGCCCTTTCCAGATGTGCAACCACGCTTCTCTCTCAGGCAGAGAGGATGCTAGGGCAAAGAGAATTTCGCTCCATGCGGGTTTCTTCCACCGTGCTGCGGAGACTAGCTCAGGCCATCAGCAGCAGCATCCCACAATCCCGACTCTCATTTCCCAACGAATGCTGTGCTGTCTGGAGGAGTTGCCTGTGCAAAGAGGCTTTGGCTGTATGCGGGTTTCTCCCACCATGAGACTTGGGCTCAGGCCAGCAGCAGCAGCATCCCGCAGAACCTTCCCTCATTTCTCAGCAAATAGAGAGGGGGACACCTGTCTTGCCACTCGCCTGCTCTTCCTGCCATGGCAGGCTCTCCTGCTTCACGACCGGTTCCCGACAACAAGGCAAAGGGCCCCTTCTCTTCACTTGGGCAGTGTGCTGTGCCTTCCTCAGACATGCTCCTGGGGAGCGCAGTGACAGACGTGTCCCTTTCCTTAAGGCTATTTCCAGAGGCACCACCAAGCTTCTCTCTTAGGCAGTGGGGATGTCAGGGCAAAGAGGATTTCGCCCCATGCGGGTTCATTACACCGTGCTGTGGAGACCTGCTCAGGCAAGCAGCAGCATCATCCCACAGATCGGATTCTGATTTCACAAAGAATGCTGTGCTTTCCAGAGGGGATGCCCGGGCAAAGAGGCTTTTGCTCTATGCGGGTTTCTCCCACCGTGCTGCCTATACTAGGCTAAGGCAAGAAGCAACATCAGCCCACTGAACCGACTCTGACTTCCCAGCGACTGCTATGCTTTCCCGGAGGTTTTCAGCTGGGCGCGATCTGCACTTCACTGTTGCTTCCTCAGCAAGGTTTTGGGCATTCGCTCTGTCGCGTCAGGGAAGAAGAGCTGCGAGAGAGCTGATGCCTCTTGGGCCATGCTTTCCCGGGCTCCATTGGTCGCGCCCTGGGTTCACACTGCCCGGCCAAACTGAGCAGACACAGCCACAACCCTGCAGCAACGTGTGTGGCCTAGGATGGCACTCTATGCCCACTACATTCCCCTGGCGTAAGCAAGGCTTTGCCTTTGGCTCTGGCGTTCAGGTGGACCCGGGAACGAGACCAGTGCCTTCCCCACAGGAGAGGAGAGGCGACAGGATCTGTGCACTCTGCCCGTGTCCTGGGATTGGGAGCTGTGGGGGACTGTCCCCACTCCTTCCCCGACACACCCCCTGCCACCGCCAACGCTGCCGCATCTTGGAGGAAGACGGCATCTGACTACCCGTTTCTCCAGGGAGCTGTTTCTGGGAGTTCCGTGTACGACGCCTGGTGGCAAGCCCAAGTCTGTCCTAGGGACAGGTGGCCAAGGAGATGCTGTCCCCTTGGCACCAGAGGCCCAGGACATGCCTTCCTTCTGCCCAGACTCCTTCCTCAGAGTGGAGGACGCGCGCCTGCCTAGCCGTCCCCTCGTGTCTTCTTGGCAGCCAGGCTTCCGTCTGTCTGCACAGGGAGCGGGTGACGCTTGTCTTGCCACCATCCCGCTGTTCCTCACAGGACAGGCTCTCCTGCTTCGCGACTGTTTCCCCACAACAAAGCCAAAGGCTCCTTCTCTTCTTCCGGGGCGGCGTGCTGTGGCTTCCCTAGATTGTTCCTGAGGAGCACGGTGACAGCCGTGTCCCTTTCCTTAAGGCCCTTTGCAGATGTGCAACCACGCTGCTCTCTCAGGCAGAGAGGATGCTAGGGCAAAGAGATTTCGCTCCATGCGGGTTTCTTCCAGCGGGCTGCGGAGACTAGCTCAGGCCAGCAGCAGCAGCATCCCACCATCCCACTCTGATTTCCCAACGAATGCTGTGCTGTCCCGGAGGAGTTGCCTGGGCAAAGAGGCTTTCGCTCTATGCGGGTTTCTCACACCGTGAGACTTGGGCTCAGGCCAGCAGCAGCAGCATCCCGCAGAACCTTCCCTCATTTCTCAGGAAATGGAGAGGGTGACACCTGTCCTGCCACCCGCTTCTGTTCCTGCCATGGCAGGTGCTCCTGCTTCACGACCGTTTCCCGACAAGGCCAAGGGCCCCTTCTCTTCACCTGGGCAGTGTGCTGTCCTTCCTGAGACATGCTCCTGGGGAGCGCAGGGACAGACGTGTCCCTTTCCTTAAGGCCCTTTCCAGATGTGCAACCACGCTTCTCTCTCAGGCAGAGAGGATGCTAGGGCAAAGAGAATTTCGCTCCATGCGGGTTTCTTCCACCGTGCTGCGGAGACTAGCTCAGGCCATCAGCAGCAGCATCCCACAATCCCGACTCTCATTTCCCAACGAATGCTGTGCTGTCTGGAGGAGTTGCCTGTGCAAAGAGGCTTTGGCTGTATGCGGGTTTCTCCCACCATGAGACTTGGGCTCAGGCCAGCAGCAGCAGCATCCCGCAGAACCTTCCCTCATTTCTCAGCAAATAGAGAGGGGGACACCTGTCTTGCCACTCGCCTGCTCTTCCTGCCATGGCAGGCTCTCCTGCTTCACGACCGGTTCCCGACAACAAGGCAAAGGGCCCCTTCTCTTCACTTGGGCAGTGTGCTGTGCCTTCCTCAGACATGCTCCTGGGGAGCGCAGTGACAGACGTGTCCCTTTCCTTAAGGCTATTTCCAGAGGCACCACCAAGCTTCTCTCTTAGGCAGTGGGGATGTCAGGGCAAAGAGGATTTCGCCCCATGCGGGTTCATTACACCGTGCTGTGGAGACCTGCTCAGGCAAGCAGCAGCATCATCCCACAGACCGGATTCTGATTTCACAAAGAATGCTGTGCTTTCCAGAGGGGATGCCCGGGCAAAGAGGCTTTTGCTCTATGCGGGTTTCTCCCACCGTGCTGCCTATACTAGGCTAAGGCAAGAAGCAACATCAGCCCACTGAACCGACTCTGACTTCCCAGCGACTGCTATGCTTTCCCGGAGGTTTTCAGCTGGGCGCGATCTGCACTTCACTGTTGCTTCCTCAGCAAGGTTTTGGGCATTCGCTCTGTCGCGTCAGGGAAGAAGAGCTGCGAGAGAGCTGATGCCTCTTGGGCCATGCTTTCCCGGGCTCCATTGGTCGCGCCCTGGGTTCACACTGCCCGGCCAAACTGAGCAGACACAGCCACAACCCTGCAGCAACGTGTGTGGCCTAGGATGGCACTCTATGCCCACTACATTCCCCTGGCGTAAGCAAGGCTTTGCCTTTGGCTCTGGCGTTCAGGTGGACCCGGGGACGAGACCAGTGCCTTCCCCACAGGAGAGGAGAGGCGACAGGATCTGTGCACTCTGCCCGTGTCCTGGGATTGGGAGCTGTGGGGGACTGTCCCCACTCCTTCCCCGACACACCCCCTGCCACCGCCAACGCTGCCGCATCTTGGAGGAAGACGGCATCTGACTGCCCGTTTCTCCAGGGAGCTGTTTCTGGGAGTTCCGTGTACGACGCCTGGTGGCAAGCCCAAGTCTGTCCTAGGGACAGGTG